>NC_087277.1:0-1200000 GCF_015220805.1 Pogoniulus pusillus
AGAAACGACTGAGACACATGCCCTCCTCCCAAACCTAGCAGTTAGGAAGTGCTACAGCTGCACCAGATCACACTGGGATCTGCTTCTTGCACAGGATGCAGCAGATTCTGGTCCATAGCTCAGAGAGGATTGCTTAGCTACTGCTGTTTATAAACACGAACCAAAAACAACCACAACAACAAAGGCTCAGAGCTGGAAACAGTTCTCAGCAGTGCAGCAAAATCCCTTTCTTTTATTCCATAGAGAGGTGCTGCAGTGACCTCAGGGGTTTTTAAGTCAAAAGCTGCTTGCTGGAATCACAGAATCAGTCAGGGTCAGAAGGGACCACAAGGACCTCGTTCCAGAGACACTTCACACTAGCCCGAGCCAAAACTAGAACGGTAGGAAAAAAGGCAAATCACAAAACACAGGACTGCCTTAACTGTCCTACATTGTAACTAGCAGCACCAAGTCCCAATCAATTCAGAGCCTTGGCACTGTTTCTCCTTGAAGATTTTAACCCTGGACACAAAGGAGTCCTGCTCTCAGCCATGGGATTACAATAAAAGTGACTCAAATGACTCAAAAGGGTAACACAAATGCCTTTTCCTGACCAATCTCTCTACATGTTCCTATGATGCTCCACTAACTCCCTCCTTCAGAGTGGCTAACAGTCTCCAACAGACACTGCACCAGCAGCTACCTTGAAGATCTGTAACCAGCTGAGGGAAGGGCTGTAAAACAAATTCACCTCCTTCAGAAAGCTTCTCATCAGTTACACAGAGCAGTCAGAGCCTGCTTCCATTCACATCTTTCTTTATCAGGTTCCACTGTGGAGTCAGAACACTTAAAGTTCACTTAGTCACAGGTTAAGTCGACTCTGCTGTTGGTATCCAACCCCATGCTGCTGGCTGAAGCAAAGTATTCCAGGGCTTGAAGTTGAGACTGCAACACGAGAGACCTCCTGTGCCAAGTGCTGCTTTGGGTTTCTGGGGTTGGGGTCAGGAGGGGATGGGTGGCAGGTGGCTGACTCCTGCTTTCTGCAAACAGAAACAGGCTAAGGTAATTGTGCACTGCAGGATCTCATTTTGTATTTACCTCTTGATCTCAACCCAGAGGGTTTTTCCTTGGCTGTGTTACTTTTGCCTCACTTCTGTGTTGGAGGGAAACAGGAGGCTAACCCATTACAGCACTGCAAGTTGTTCAGGCACTGGGAAAACAATTCAACAGGCCCCTGCGTTCCAGGAGGTTTATCAAGTAGCCTGCCAACATTTTCAGGTGCTAAAGAACTAATGAACATTCCATTTAGGAAACAGCTCCCTCAGCTCATAGCAAGCAAACATTCCCCACTGTCACTAATCCTAGGAGCTGACAAAAGACTTCATTGAATGGTTTAGGTTGGAAGGGACCTCAAGGATCATCCAGTCCCAACCCTCTGCTCTAGGCAGGGATACCTCCCACTGCAACAGGCTGCTCAGGGCCTCATCCAACCTCAATTCATATTCATTTACACCAAAGCTGAGAAAATAGAAAGGTCTGGGGCAGTTGTTTGGCTTTGGCATCAAACCAATGCACAACAGGTAGAATGGGACTTCTTGGGGAAACTAAACTGTCTTTAGCTATGAGGCTGAGAAAGACTTTTCCTATCTCTTCAGCCTTCATTTCACCTGACTCTGTGTTCAGCTGGGCTGTGTTAGGAGCAGTTCACCACATGCAGCAAGGCCAAGGGGCACTACCTTGATCTCGCTGGCAATGACCAATTCAAAACTCTCCAAACAGGGTCACAGAGTTGTTACCTGCAAAGCTCTTTCAGTCGCACTTGCTCTTTGTTTATCTGTTAAAGACAACCAAGAGAACATCCATGGGTTGGGGTTTTCCCCCCCCATCAATTTCTGAGGGGCCTGGAGTTACAGGCAAGCCCAAACCACCCTAACGCAAACCAAAAGGTCCTCTCTCGTGATGACAATGACCAACAAATGACTGCCTTCAATAAATAAGCGACTTGGGAAATTCCAGAGAGTACTTTTGCTAAACAAGTTAGTCTCTTTTCTTTTCCATCAGGTCTTTCTGTTGAAGCTCAGCACCTGAAAGCTCTGTACCTCTTCCCTGCCCTCCTGCCGCTGCCCTCCACCTTTCCCCGGGCAGCCCCTGCCGTCCTGCCCCCACTCTCTGCCTTCCCCCGGGCAGTCTCTGCTGCTTCCCTCCTCCTCCTCTCCACTCTACGTTACCAGCTCCTGCTCCATTACCAGTTCCATTACCAGCTGCTGCTGCTGGTCCGTTACCAGCTCCAGTTAGTGCTCCTGCTCCATCTTTGCCTCCATCGCAGAACCCAGAGCAAAACCTTCGAGGATCCAACCTCCTAGAGAAACCTCAGCCTCAGTAGCAACACAGACTTAGCACCCGTGAGCTAAGGGGGATGTTGCAGTGGGTCAGTAGCCCAGCCCTAAGGTGGCCCTAGCTAGCCAGGGGGCCAGCCAGGCCCCCCAGCCTTTGAAACCCTCCACCACGCACCCGGTGCTCACCCGTGCGCACTCACCTGGGATGCCAGGCGGAGGATCCCTTGGCCCGCAATGGGCCCAGCTTGGGGCTGGGCTCCTCCTGCTCTGCTTATAAAGGGCACTGAGCAGGGAGGGCAAAGTGGCCACAGCTGGGGTGGGAGGAGACTTCAATTGACCTCCCCTTTTTAAGCTGCCCCAGGAGAGGCAGAAGCCTTTGGCTGATCCCCTTTGCGGGGGTAGGTTGGCTGTGTCCTTTGTGGGGTGGTGTTTTGGCTGTGTGCTTTGTGGGGTGCTTTTGCTTTTCTCTAAGCCACTCCTCCCCTTTGCTCTGCTTGGGATTTCTGTTCCTCCTTGGTATGCTGTGCTTAAAACTGTGCTTGAAGTTGTGCTGTTTCCTTCATGAGATAGGTTTGCTTTTGTGCTTCCTGCCTTGCTCCTCTCTTGTTTTCACCTGTTGGGGGCCAGACTCTCCCTTCCTCTTGTTGCAGCCTGGCAGCAAGAGTCAGAGTCCCTACAGCATCTCGTTGCCTCCTTTGCCCTTTGCTTGCTGCGACAGCACAGCTCTGGCCTCTGGTGTGGCTCTCGTTATTGTGGGGGAGAGAGAAGAGAGGAGGTGGGGAGGGAGAGAAAAATGGGGGAGGGTGAGGAGAAGAGGGGTGGGAAAAGAGAGGAGGTGGGGGGGTGAAGAGAGGAGGGGTGGGAAAAGAGAGGAGGTGGGGGGGTGAAGAGAGGAGGGGTGGGAAAAGAGAGGAGGTGGGGGGGTGAAGAGAGGAGGGGTGGGAAAAGAGAGGAGGTGGGGGGGGGAAGAGAGGAGGGGTGGGAAAAGAGAGGAGGTGGGGGGGTGAAGAGAGGAGGGGTGGGAAAAGAGAGGAGGTGGGGGGGTGAAGAGAGGAGGGGTGGGAAAAGAGAGGAGGTGGGGGGGTGAAGAGAGGAGGGGTGGGAAAAGAGAGGAGGTGGGGGGGTGAAGAGAGGAGGGGTGGGAAAAGAGAGGAGGTGGGGGGGTGAAGAGAGGAGGGGTGGGAAAAGAGAGGAGGTGGGGGGGTGAAGAGAGGAGGGGTGGGAAAAGAGAGGAGGTGGGGGGGTGAAGAGAGGAGGGGTGGGAAAAGAGAGGAGGTGGGGGGTGAAGAGAGGAGGGGTGGGAAAAGAGAGGAGGGGGGGGAAAAGAGAGGAGGGGGGGGAAAAGAGAGGAGGGGTGGGAAAAGAGAGGAGGGGTGGGAAAAGAGAGGAGGGGGGGGAAAAGAGAGGAGGGGGGGGAAAAGAGAGGAGGGGGGGGAAAAGAGAGGAGGGGGGGGAAAAGAGAGGAGGGGGGGGAAAAGAGAGGAGGGGTGGGAAAAGAGAGGAGGGGTGGGAAAAGAGAGGAGGGGTGGGAAAAGAGAGGAGGGGGGGGAAAAGAGAGGAGGGGTGGGAAAAGAGAGGAGGGGGGGGAAAAGAGAGGAGGGGTGGGAAAAGAGAGGAGGGGTGGGAAAAGAGAGGAGGGGGGGGAAAAGAGAGGAGGGGTGGGAAAAGAGAGGAGGGGTGGGAAAAGAGAGGAGGGGTGGGAAAGAGAGGAGGGGTGGGAAAAGAGAGGAGGGGTGGGAAAAGAGAGGAGGGGTGGGAAAAGAGAGGAGGGGTGGGAAAAGAGAGGAGGGGTGGGAAAAGAGAGGAGGGGTGGGAAAAGAGAGGAGGGGTGGGAAAAGAGAGGAGGGGTGGGAAAAGAGAGGAGGGGTGGGAAAAGAGAGGAGGGGTGGGAAAAGAGAGGAGGGGTGGGAAAAGAGAGGAGGGGTGGGAAAGAGAGGAGGGGTGGGAAAAGAGAGGAGGGGGGGGAAAGAGAGGAGGGGTGGGAAAAGAGAGGAGGGGTGGGAAAGAGAGGAGGGGTGGGAAAAGAGAGGAGGGGTGGGAAAAGAGAGGAGGGGTGGGAAAAGAGAGGAGGGGTGGGAAAAGAGAGGAGGGGTGGGAAAAGAGAGGAGGGGGGGGGAAAGAGAGGAGGGGTGGGAAAAGAGAGGAGGGGGGGGAAAGAGAGGAGGGGTGGGAAAAGAGAGGAGGGGTGGGAAAAGAGAGGAGGGGTGGGAAAAGAGAGGAGGGGTGGGAAAAGAGAGGAGGGGTGGGAAAAGAGAGGAGGGGGTGGGAAAGAGAGGAGGGGTGGGAAAAGAGAGGAGGGTGGGAAAAGAGAGGAGGGGTGGGAAAAGAGAGGAGGGGTGGGAAAAGAGAGGAGGGGGTGGGAAAAGAGAGGAGGGGTGGGAAAAGAGAGGAGGGGTGGGAAAAGAGAGGAGGGGTGGGAAGAGAGAGGAGGGGTGGGAAGAGAGAGGAGGGGTGGGAAGAGAGGAGGGGTGGGAAGAGAGAGGAGGGGTGGGAAGAGAGGAGGGTGGGGAAAAGAGAGGAGTGGGGGGTGAAGAGAGGAGGGGGTGGGAAAAGAGAGGAGGTGGGGGGGTAAAGAGAGGAGGGGTGGGAAAAGAGAGGAGGTGGGGGGTGAAGAGAGGAGGGGTGGGAAAAGAGAGGAGGTGGGGGGGTGAAGAGAGGAGGGGTGGGAAAGAGAGGAGGTGGGGGGGTGAAGAGAGGAGGGGTGGGAAAAGAGAGGAGGTGGGGGGGTGAAGAGAGGAGGGGTGGGAAAAGAGAGGAGGTGGGGGGATGAAGAGAGGAGGGGGGGGAAAGAGAGGAGGTGGGGGGGTGAAGAGAGGAGGGGTGGGAAAAGAGAGGAGGTGGGGGGGTGAAGAGAGGAGGGGTGGGAAAGAGAGGAGGTGGGGGGGTGAAGAGAGGAGGGGTGGGAAAGGAGAGGAGGTGGGGGGGTGAAGAGAGGAGGGGTGGGAAAAGAGAGGAGGTGGGGGGGTGAAGAGAGGAGGGGTGGGGGGAGAAGGGAGGTGGGGGGGTGAAGAGAGGAGGGGTGGGAGAAGAGAGGAGGTGGAGGGGGTGAAGAGAGGAGGGGTGGGAGAAGAGAGGAGGTGGGGGGGTGAAGAGAGGAGGGGTGGGAGAAGAGAGGAGGTGGGGGGGTGAAGAGAGGAGGGGTGGGAGAAGAGAGGAGGTGGGGGGGTGAAGAGAGGAGGGGTGGGAAAAGAGAGGAGGTGGGGGGGTGAAGAGAGGAGGGGTGGGAAAAGGGAGGAGGTGGAGGGGGGGAAGAAAGGACTGGGGGAGGGGGAAACGGTGGGGGGGCAAGAGAGGAGGGGGCTGGAAAGAAGAGAGAGAGGCCTGGGGATGTTTAGTCTGGGGAAGAGAAGGGATCTCCTTAACGTCTATACATTGCCGAGGGGCAGGGGTCAGCACCAAGGTGCCAGCTGCTGCTTGGTGGTGCTCAGCACTAGGACAAGTAACAACAGACAGAAGCTGCTCCGCCTCACCAGCAGCAGAGATTTCTTGGCTGGGAGGCTGACAGAGGACTGGGACAGACTGAAACCAAAACATTGCTCAGAACACAAAAGAACCTCTGAAGCGATGGCAAAAAGCTCAAGGAAAAGAGGTTGGATTTTCATGATTCTGTCCCTTAAAATACATCAGACTAACAGCAGAGTGAAAAATGTGACATTCCTGCAGGTGGAACAGTTAGAACTGTGGCAGACATGATTGGCTGTTTTAATCCAGAAGTTCATTTGGTTTAAGCCTAGTTCTAAATAGTGACAATAGATACACTAGGCACAGCATAGCAACAAGCTTACATCAAAGCATTTCTAAAGCCTCTGCAACCAAGTCCTTCTTGACTGACAAGAGCATCACCTCACTGAATAAGCAATGAACTCTACCATTACAGCAGCCTTGGCCTCATAGATGACTCTCTTGCTTCGTTGCAGAAGTCCATCACCAGCCTGTGCCTGCAATGTCAAATGGAACCATGTCAAAACTGCTGACACTTTGCAGTTATGATCCCAACAGTTCATTCTTCAGACCTCCCAACCCTTAAGTCCCTTAAGAAGGAAGTGAAAAGCAATTGCTCTTGCATTTCATGCTGCCCAGACGCTCCCAGCTCCTCCAGTAAGGCTAAGCATTCCAACAGGCTCATGCCAAACTCTCCCACAGTTGTTTGAGACCATCACAGCAAACTAACAGCAAGTTGCTGCTCTGCTCTCAGACCACAGAGGCTGCCTAGGGAGTCGCCGTCCCTGCAGCTGCTCAAGAAAAGCCTGGATGAGGCACTTAGTGCCATGGCCTAGCTGACTGGAGAGGGCTGGGGCTAGGTTGGGCTGGATGAGCTTGGAGGTCTCTTCCAACCTGGCTGATTCCATGATTCTAAGTGTACAAATACCCCAGCTGTGTGCTTTGAACCTTGTCAATAAGCTTTCTGCAGAGACTGAATGATAAGAAACAGGTTGGTTGTAGTTACTAACAACCTTTGCCTGGATACCAACATTAATATTGGTTATTAATTGTGCATCACTCATAACGCACCCATTCCATGGCTCTTGGAGTTCCCACAGTGAGAACAGCAAAGGATGGCACACCCCAAGCACTCCTCACCACGTATTCACTGCCAGCACCCAGCACGGGAAGACAGCCAGGACAGGAAGATAAATCACACGGCGTAACAATCGGAGCCACCGCAGCTAAGGGGGGAAAAACCAAACACCAACCAATATATCTCAAGCCACAACAAAGACTTACTTCAGCAGCACCATCCAAGATATCCTTCATGAACTTAACCATGTCCTCTGTCTTCTCCAGGTGTCTGTCTGGCAGCAAACACTGCTGGTTGGAGGCATTCAAGGCGACGGTAGTACGGATGGTCAGCTCGCTGGCAATGGAAAGCAGATGGGTTACAGGTTTGAAGAGCCACAGTGTAAAACACTGCAAAGCTAAGAATTCCTACAGCATGTCAGAGGGCGCTCAGTGAGCTTCTCCCTGTGTGTGCTCCCTTAAAGGCAAGAGGGGAAGGGGGAAGAGAATGGTACAAAAAGGCTTCTCAGCAGTACTTTGTCCCCTCACATCCGTGCAGGCAACGCGATGGAAGCTTACTGCATTTCATTTTCCAGCAGTCCTGGCTCACCGGAGAGGTCCCAGGAGACTGGAAAATGGCCAACGTGGTCCCCATCCACAAAAAGGGTCGGATGGAGGAACCTGGGAACTACAGACCTGTCAGCCTGACCTCAGTGCCAGGGAAACTGATGGAGCAGGTTCTCTTGGGGCCAATAACTGCGCACCTGAGGGATGGCAAAGATCTCAGGTCCAGCCAGCATGGGTTTAGGAAGGGCAGATCCTGCCTTTCTAACCTGATCTCCTTCTATGATCAGGTGACCCGCTTGGTGGATGTGGGGAGGCCTGTGGATGTGGTCTATCTGGACTTCAGCAAGGCCTTTGACACTGTCCCCCACAGCAAACTGCTGGCTAAGCTGTCAGCCCGCGGCTTGGATGGTAACACTCTGTGCTGGGTTAGGAACTGGCTGGAGGGCCGGACCCAGAGAGTGGTGGTGAATGGTGCCACATCCAGCTGGCGGCCAGTCACTAGTGGTGTCCCTCAGGGATCAGTGCTGGGCCCCATCCTCTTTAACATCTTCATAGATGATCTGGATGAGGGCATCGAGTCAGTCATCAGCAAGTTTGCAGATGACACTAAGCTGGGGGCAGATGTGACTGAGCTGGAGGGCAGAAGGGCTCTGCAGCGGGACCTTGACCGCCTGTACAGATGGGCAGAGGCCAATGGGATGGGGTTCAATAGCTCAAAGTGCAGGGTGCTGCACTTTGGCCACAACAACCCCATGCAGAGATACAGGCTGGGGTCGGAGTGGCTGGAGAGCAGCCAGACAGAGAGGGATCTGGGGGTACTGATTGATACCCGCCTGAACATGAGCCAGCAGTGTGCCCAGGTGGCCAAGAGAGCCAGTGGCATCCTGGCCTGCATCAGGAGTGGTGTGGTCAGCAGGAGCAGGGAGGTCATTCTGCCCCTGTACTCTGCACTGGTCAGACCACACCTCGAGTACTGCGTTCAGTTCTGGGCCCCCCAGTTTAGGAAGGACACTGAGATGCTTGAGCGTGTCCAGAGAAGGGCGACGAGGCTGGTGAGAGGCCTCGAGCACAAGCCCTACGAGGAGAGGCTGAGGGAGCTGGGGTTGTTTAGCCTGGAGAAGAGGAGGCTCAGGGGTGACCTTATTGCTGTCTACAACTACCTGAAGGGTGGTTGTGGCCAGGAGGAGGTTGCTCTCTTCTCTCAGGTGGCCAGCTCCAGAACAAGAGGACACAGCCTCAGGCTGCGCCAGGGGAAATTTCGGCTCGAGGTGAGGAGAAAGTTCTTCACTGAGATAGTCATTAGGCACTGGAATGGGCTGCCTGGGGAGGTGGTGGAGTCGTCGTCCCTGGGGCAGTTCAAGGCAAGGTTGGATGTGGCACTTGGTGCCATGGTCTAGCCTTGGGCACTGTGGTAAAGGGTTGGACTTGATGATCTGTGAGGTCTCTTCCAACCTTGGTGATACTGTGATACTGTGATACCCCCACAGGTAGCTCATGACTTCCCCAGCAGCAAGAGATCACAGACAGGAACCTTGCACATGAAACGTACTACTAAGGTAACACAGGAAGTCTTTCAGCATGCAAAGGCAAAAGCACAACCCAAAACATTCCACATGGCCACAGTCCAGCTGAAGAACGAAAAACTGCTGGAACCAGTTCAGAGCAGGACCACGAGGATGAGCCAAGGGCTGGAGCACTTCTAAGAGGATAGGCTGAGGGAGCTGGGGCTGCTCAGCCTGAAGGGGACAAGACTCCAGGGAGACTTTAAAGCTACCTCCCAGTACCTGAAGGGAACCTGCAGCAGGAAGGCTGCAGAGGGACTTTTTCCATAAGGGTGTCTAAAGACAGGGCAAGGGGAATGGTTTGAAGCTGAGGGAGAGCAGGGCTGCTTAGAGTGGATCTGAGGAAGAAGTTCTTCAGCATGAGAGTACTTTGGCTTGCAGAGACAGAAACACTGTAATGCCTGTTCATGAATTTACAGCCAAGGTCACAAGCGTGCTTCTGTCAGCAATTACTGCTTCTATGCCCACCAATCACACAGTAGTGTGTCCTTTGTGAACAAACAGCATCTGAGGCCAGCTGCACCAAGTATTCAGCGACAAAACAAAGCAAATCAACAAAACAAATCTCCTACTTACCCAGCCAAAAAAGCAAACACTTCTCTGCCAGAGAAACAGGCAGAAACATCTCAGCAGACAGACAGAAGAGCTTGCACAGGAGAAGCAGGTGAAGAAGGTCTCCTTTTTGGCACCTATAAAGCACCAGATCACTCACATCACTTTAACTTCAAATGAGAGACAGCTGCTTTTAGATTCACTGCATTCAGGTGTTCATCTAGAGACAGCCCACAGAAATCCAGAACTTGTGCTCCCTGAGTCCCCGGGAAGCTCCTAGAATCTTCCAGAGCACAAGCACAGGATGTTGTGCATGCTTTGATCACCCAGAGAAAACTTACAGAGCTGACATCTTCAACTCTGGTTTTTCCCTTCCTTCACTCCAAAGGCCAGAGAAGAAGTAGTCAACTGCAAATGCCAAGCAACTTCACTCCCGAATGATGCATTTGAAGACAATGACCATTAAGGGCAAATGTCAAGCATCTTGTTAACCTACTCCAATGTGCCTTGTCTGTACTGAGTGCAGCCAGCATCCTTCATGCACTTCATGCTGCTTCTCTGAGGGAGCTCAGTTGTATGCCTCTCTTAAAGAAAGCATCAAGAATGAAATGGGACTCTCCTGAAATCAGAAGCACAGGCAATGCATAACCATTCTTTACAGCCCCAGTTACAAACTGACATAACTTTGAATGTGCCTAATGCCCTGCAGAGTTAACTAAGGAAAACCTAAGTTACAGCTGTAATAGAGAAGTCAATTTAACAGAGGCCACATTTAATAGAGGGATGAGATTGAACAAGGCCAAGGGCAGGGTTCTGCACTTTGGCCACAACAACCCCGAGCAGCACTGCAGGCTGGGGACAGAGTGGCTGAGAGCAGCCAGGCAGAGAGGGCCCTGGGGGTGCTGGCAGAGAGGAGCTGAAGAGGAGGCAGCAGTGCCCAGGTGGGCAGCAGAGCCAATGGCATCCTGGGCTGGCTCAGGAGCAGTGTGGGCAGCAGGACAAGGGAGGTTCTTCTGCCCTTGTGCTCAGCACTGCTCAGGCCACACTTTGAGTACTGTGTCCAGTTGTGGGCTCCTCAATTCAGGAGAAATGTTGAGGTGCTGGAAGGTGTCCAGAGAAGGGCAGCAAGGCTGGGGAGGGGCCTGGAACACAAACCCTATGAGGAGAGGCTGAGGGAGCTGGGGGTGTGCAGCCTGCAGAAGAGGAGGCTCAGGGCAGAGCTCATTGCTATCTGCAGCTCCCTGCAGGGAGGCTGTAGCCAGCTGGGGTTGGGCTCTGCTGCCAGGCAGCCAGCACCAGAACAAGGGGACACAGTCTCAAGTTGTGCCAGGGCACCCAGGAAAGGGAAGAGCTCTTCATCATACTGTTTTCAGTTCATTAACACCAGATACAAGAGCAGAAAGAATATTCAACCAAGGATTTACTCACTCCATTAGCAAACTGTTCATGTGGTCATTCCCATCCATGTGGCCAAACTGGAAATCCCTGCAAGAGAAGCAGTGAAAGACAGAATGGTGGACAAGAAAACTGAACAATCATTTCCAGTGAAGGGTCTTTCTTAAACACTTTTCCTGTAACTAAGGAGATACTAAGCAATACAATCAGAAACCAGACAGTGTACAGGACAGTCAGCACCTCAGAACACGTTCAGTTAATGGAATAGTCTTGTTAAATTTCAGCATATGAATACTAAAACAGGCACTGTAGCATTTTTCATGCAGAAAACAAACCAATTCCTGCTGGTTTAGGCAGGCTAATGCAGAATGCTATTGACCATGGTACCATGTTGTGCCTACCTGTGAAAACTATCCCCATAATCTCTGGCAACTTCCTGAGTGACAGATTTTAGTCTGGAGGGAACAGAAAGTTAGCTCTGAAAAACTGCTATATTCTCTCTCAAAACACAAAGAATAAACACTACAGTAAGCAGCACACAGTAACTCCTCAGCAAGATGGACCAAAAAACACCTTGCTTGGTGTCTAAGGGTTGAAAGGCTGACTCCTAGAGTCTCAGACATTCAGGCTGCTTCGCTCCGTCCACTGACTCCTCAAGAGGCAGCACTGCGGCTGAAGACAATCCAAAGCAGCCTGGGAAAACAGCCTACACTGCACTGAAAATCCTTTCTTAGTCCACATGTGCAGTCAGAAAGGGACAGAAGAAGGTCTTCTTCCTCTCAGTCTCTTCAGCAAACTACAGTCCGACTGAAATGCCCCTCCTTAATATAAGTTCCATAGACAGTGAATATGTAAGGCATCACTCAAGTTGTTTTTAATGCAACTGAGCTGAGGAACAGTCACTTCCTTAAGCTCACTGAGCTCATCTCAAAGGCATCAGAACTCCTTTGCTCCTGTTTGTGCTTTAAAGGTGACCCAGAGGCTTTAGAAAGCCACGTGATCATTGTTTGCTCCTGTGACCTCATTACCAAATGGCAGAGGAGCAACACAGGAGCTCCCATCACCTCCTTCAGCTTGCAGTGTGCTACAACAGAGTCACAGGCTGAAGTTCTAAGCCAGGCAACATCCACAAGTCATAAGCCAGGGAACATCCACAAGTTCACTCACTCACCCTGGCATCTCTTCAGATCTAACAAACTTCCCCAAGTTCTCTACATCATATCAGCAAACTTCTCCCACACTGTCACCAACACTCAGTTCTGTTCCTGGTATGTTCCACTGAAGAGTTTTTATCATCAATGACTGCAATAGCCACAAGTTTTCCTAAAATAAGGAATAAAATACTTGAAACCATTTAAAAAGGAAACATGCATTCCCAGCTGGAAAGTATTCCGACTTAGAAGATGAGCCTGCAGTGTGAGTGCAGCCCAGACAGCAGCCCTGTGCTGGGCTCCAGCAAGAGCAGTGTGGGCAGCAGGGCAAGGGAGGGGATTCTGCCCCTTGCCTCTGCTCTCCTCACACCCCACCTGCAGTCCTGGGGGCAGTTCTGGAGCCCCCAGCACAAGAAGGACATGGAAGTGTTGGAGCCAGTGCAGAGGAGGCCACCAAGATGCTGAGAGGGCTGCAGCAGCTCTGCTCTGAGGACAGGCTGAGAGAGCAGGAGCTCTGCAGCCTGGAGAAGGAAACCTTGGTGTGGCCTTCCAGTATCTGAAGGGGACCTACAGGAAGACTGGGGAAGGACTATTGACAGGGTCTTGTAATGACAGGGTAAGGGAGAATGGGTTTAAACTGGCAGAGGGGAGATTCAAACTAGATGTTAGGAAAGGGTTCTTTCCAGCGAGGGGGGTCAAACACTGGTGCAGGTTGCCCAGGGAGCTTGTGGATGCTCCATCCATGGAGGTGTTCAAGGCCAGGTTGAACGAGGCCTTGAGCAGCCTGTCCTAGTGGGAGGTGTCCCTGCCTATGGCTGGGGCTTGGAACTGGATGGGCTTTGAGGTCCCTTCCAACCTAAACCATTCTGTGATTCCATGATAAAAACTACAGAGCAGATCTACCTCAAAGTTACCTGAACCCATCAGATACAAGACATAAACCCATCCAGACTTAAGACTTCTCAGTTCCCTGTAGGCACTGCAGGAGTTGATAGGTAGTTTATGCAAATCCTAAACTGCTCTCAAATTAAAAGGCCTACTCATTTTTTTGTGTGTGACTACTACAGGGTTAGACATACTCATTTTTTCTGTTGAGGAAAGGACTGGTGCAGGCTTTGGATGAGGCTTCTGTCAGTAGAGCAGGTCTCACCAACACCAAACACAGACTGGCACTGTCCATCTTAACTGTAAATAATTTCAGGGGCTTGAAAAGTTACTTCTTAGTGCTCCTCAGTTGTTACTCCTGTTCCGTAGAAGAGATGGCAAAGACTTTAGTGGCAGCAGCAGCTCACCTCTGTCTCCAAGTTCATGAAGTGTAAAGCCATCCACATGAAGATACCCTTGAAATCTTGCTCTGTTTATCCAGGATGACAAATCACCATCTTCACACTCTGACAACAAAAGAGAAAGCAAGCAAGCAAGCAGAATGTGTTCTTCTGTTGCTGCTGTGAGGTGGGCAATAACATTTATTTCAGCCTAGAGAAGCCTATTTTTAACCCTCTACTGTTTCCAGACAAGGTCTCTCACCTTTCCAGAAATGTCACTCCTAAGCTGCTAAAGCAATTTGCAGCTGTTGAACAAAAAGTGTATTAGAGCACAGCATGCAGTGCTGATTGGCTGATTAGTTTCACCCAAACCAAGGACAAACAATCCTCTCCCAGAAGGGAATGTGACATGGGAAGGGAACTGTGACTGACAGCACTTTCCTGCCCAATGGTAAGCTGCACATAAAACAATATCCAGTCTCTTGCAGGGCCTCTGCACTGACTGGTTTACAAAAACCCTTCTAATACATTTTAAGAGAGTAAGATTTGTGCAAAGTGAATTAGGAGCCTGGATTGAAACAAGGCTTGTGTGTTTTGACAGGGGTGGCAAAAGCAGACAGGTCACACCACAAAACAGCAGTTTAAAATTGTTTCTCTTTGACAAAATTTCCTTCTCCAGGCCACTTCAAAAGTAAAACTAAATCAAATGCAGATCAAGGAGGTCACTGAGTGAACTTTTCTTTGGTGGGTGACTGGTTGCAAGGCAATAGAGCGAAGAGGAAGGCAAGCACAGCCCTTCCATGACAGCTCAAAGAATACCCTTGAGGGCCCACCTGGAGTATTTTGCTGTGGCACCACAGAGTCACCGTGTCTGGAAGCGCTCAGGAACAGCCTGGGTGAGGCACTTAGTGCCATGGTCTAGTTGAGTGGACAGGGCTGGGGGCTAGATTGGACTGGATGAGCTTGGAGCTCTCTTCCAACCTGCTTGACTCTGAGTCTATGAGTCTGCCCTGCTCCGGTGAGACCTACCTGGAGTACTGCACACAGCTACAGAACCTCCAACAGAAGAGACAAGGACCTGCTGGAGCAGGTCCAGAGGAGGGCCGCAGTGCACAGGAGCAGTGCAGTAGCCAGCTAGGGTTGGGCTCTGCTGCCAGGCAACCAGCAACAGAACAAGGGGACACAGTCTCAAGTTGTGCCAAGAGAGGTACAGGCTGGTTGTTAGGCACTTAGTGCCAGGGTCCAGTTGATTGGTTAGGGCTGGGTGCTAGGTTGGACTGGGTGATCTTGGAGGTCTCTTCCAGCCTGGCTGATTCCATGATATGGCCAATATCCACTTTTACTTACCATCAGAAACAAAGGAAGCTCCATCTTTGAAGACCACAACAGCAGGCAACTCAGGCAAGGTCACATACTGAAAGAGGGGTTTTCAGTTAGTCCAGGGAAGATGAAAAGACTCTGAAAGACACCAGCAATATTCCCATGTGGAAATGTCATTCATTCCAGTACAGTTCTCCTGGTTATTTTCTGTTATTCTTATTGTGACCTTCCAGTAGCTGAAGGGGGCCTGCAAAAGAGCTGGGCAGAGACTTTTCAGGCTACCAGGTAGGGACAGGACTAGGGGGAATGGAGCAAAGCTGGAAGCGGGGAAGATTCAGACTGGACGTGAGGAAGAAGTTGCTCAGCAGGAGAGTGGTGAGAGCCTGGAATGGGTTGCCCAGGGAGGTGGTTGAGGCCTCATCCATGGAGGTGTTTAAGGCCAGGCTGGATGAGGCTCTGGACAGCCTGCTCTAGGGCAGGGTGTCTCTGCCCATCGCAGAGGGGTTGGAACTAGATGATCCCTGTGGTCCCTTCCAACCCTGACTGATTCTAGCATTCTAGAGGTGGTTAGTGGGAAGCTCTAGTTGGCGTGAAAACCAGCTTGCTGCTTACATGACTGTGATCAAAGACTCTTAAAGGGGTCCAGCCTCCTTCCACTGCACCACTGAACAGTACTTTTGCTCAGCTGGGGCTCAAGTGCAAAAGGCAATACTCAAATTGATACAAGGCTTCTGGAAATCCAACAGTGCACTACTTGTGATGGAGCAAATTGAGATGGGAAAATGCAGGTGCCTAAAAAATAACTGATGCTAGTTCTCAAAGTCATGCATTGTCAGGCACGGAGGAGACTTTTATCTGTCCCACTTGGAGACAACAATACATGGAGAGACCTGCAGAATTCAACAGCAGCACAGATTTACATGGAGTGGCTCTGGAAGCACCAGCTGCACGTTCCATGGAGTGGCTGTGCCTGGAGGTGTTGAAGCCAAGCCTGGCTGGGGCACTTAGTGCCATGGGCTGGGTGATTGGCCAGGGCTGGGCCCTAGGCTGGGCTGGCTGAGCTTGGAAGTCTCCTCCAGCCTGTTGGATTCTAAGTTATGCATGCTTATTGTAATAAACATACAACTCCTAATGAGATACATGAGCACTCTGTGCACTCACTGCCTGACAAAGCTGATCCCCTGCTGTGCACTCATCCTTTATGTACCCACTTAAAACAAAGGTAAGAAGTTAGCTGCAGACAACAGCAGCAAGGCTGTGTGCAGAACTTGCCTTGATCAGTGCAAAGGGAAGAAAAGCTGAATTAGCTTATCCACCCCCTGCCAGCAGAGTCAAACTTCTCCTTGGAACAGCTTTCTTAGCCCACAGGCAGCAGCAGCAGTGGTTTCCCTCTCCAGGTTTACTCCAGGTAGCTGAGGGCTTTCTTTCAGGAAGCTACTCTAAGCGATGCTAAGCAGCAAGCTGGAGTTGCAGAGCAAGCAGCTTGTTTGCTTGGGGGGGAAATGACAAACTGGCTGTGCTCAGAAGAGTCACATCTCACTTGAGCAAGATTTATTGCAGCTCCACGCTGAGATCAGATCCTTGGTACAAAGAAGGGAAGGGAGAAACCATAGAATCACAGAATCAAGCAGGTTGGATTGGTTGATTCCATGAGCCTCACCTGGTTGATTCTGTGATTCTGTTATTCCAACCTGCTTAATTCTATGATTCTGTTATTCCAACCTGCTTAATTCTCTGATTCTATGATTCCAACCTGGTCAATTCCACCACCTCACTGGGCAACCCTTTCCAGGCTCTCACCACCCTCATGCTGAACAACTTCTTCCTAACCTCCAGCCTGAATCTCCCCATTTCCAGCTTGGTTCCATTCCCCCCAGTCCTATCGCTGCCTGACAGCCTAAAAAGTCCCTCCCCAGCTTTCTTTTAGACCCCTTGAAGGTACTGAAAGCTCACAACGAGGTCACCTGGGAGCCTTCTCCTCTCCAAACTGAACAGCCCCAACTCCCTCAGCCTCTCCTCACAGCAGAGGTGCTCCAGCCCTCTGCTCATCCTCATGGCCCTGCCCTGCACACATTCAACTGCAGCCCATTTCAGACCTGATCCCTTATTCCTCTCCCCTGCTCTTCCAGGCTGGCAGGGTCATGTTCTAAGCTATTTTTTGTGCCCATAGAAGTTTCTCACTGCTTTGAAGATTGTGCAAGTCAGATGATTAAAGGTAATCCATCAAACATCTACTCCTCCTTTAAAAGAGGCACAGCTCCAAGGTCCTGACCACTTGGAGTGCTTAAGCCCCAGGACTCCAAGGGCTTAGCCAGAGTTGAGCCAAGCTCTGCCCAGTGATTTCAGTGAGATGAGGCGGCTGCAAGAGATGGCAGAATTTGTCTGCTGCTTCTCTGGCCTCCTTCCAAACTGGGTAATTGCAGTCAACACAGCTACAGTTATGGTACAGGTTCAGTTCAGCTCAGTGATTTTCATTCCCTGCCTTGCAAAGCAGCCCCCATTTTTGAGGAGCCTCTCTCTGTGCTGTGTGGGTTGCAGAGACAGCACTTTGCTCTAGTTAAACAGAGATTGCTTATGTGTAACAGTGCAGCATGCTCATGGCATTGCTCAGCATCTGCCTGCACAGCAGCAAACATGGTGCTGGGCTTGAGGAGCACAGAGTCTGATCAGTGACCTCACTGCTGGCTGCAGCTACCTGGAGGGAGGCAAAGTCCTACAGCTGTGCTGCTCAGGGACATGCTTTAGGGGTGACCTGGCAGTGCTGCCTTAAGGGCTGCCCTGGATGATTTGGAAGCTCTTCTCCAACAGCAACCACTCCATGCTTCTACTCCTCAGAACCGGTGCACCTGACTGCCAGAAGGAGCACAAACTCCACACAAAGCTTTACCTGACCCAGCCTCTTCTGCCACCTGCATCTCGTGGGGGATGTTCCTCAGCATCTGCTCCTCCCGCATGAGCTGGTGCTGGGCTGAACCCTCCTGCTGCCTGGGGAATGGCCATGCTGCTCCTGCTGCTCCTTCAGCTCATTCCATGCTTGCTGGAGAGAGCTGCAGAACCCAACAGCAGCACAGATTTACATGGAGTGGCTTCGGAAGCAGCAGCTGCACGTTTGCAGCACGGGCTCCTGGCTGCAAACAGCTTGAGTGCAGGCAAATCCATCCATGCAGCTGAACACAGCTGCTCTTTTGGAAAGGTCAAGTGCTGCAAGAGACAACAAAAGGCAGAGTGCAAGCAGCACTCGGATGCTTCTCAGTTACCTGTGCTGGGCTGCCAGCTGCCGCTCCAGCTTCTGCCGGCACCGCAGAGCTGCTTCCTTCGGACAGCCTGCTCAAAGCCTGCCTTGGCCTGCACAGCACCATCACCGCACACCGCTCAGGGCTTGTACTTTCCAAGCACCTGAAGAGGACCAAGAGAAAGAGAATGAACCACTTCTTGGTAATCTAGGGTGGGAAAGATTCCCTTTCTAAAGAAGTCATTCGCTCCAACTTTACTTGGTGCTAGCAAGCAGCTGTGGCGGTGAGACACTGGAAAAGGCTGCCTAAGGAGGCTCCAAGTTAGCAGTGTTCAAAGGCAGCTGGGATGGGACCTTCAGCAACCTCATCTACTGAGAGGTGTCCCTGCCCATGGCCGGGGGTTGCAACAAGATGATCTCTAATTTTCCTTCCAAGCCAAACCATTCTATTTCTCCGAGTCAGGCCACTAGGGTCTGCTGAAGAAAGGCTGCAGAACTCCTTTCAAACGCAGCTGAAAATCTTTGCTCCAAGGCAGACTCTTGGGAGAAGGTTAAACACTCCTCAGGAAAAAAGATGGAACAAGGGAGGAAGGAAGGGAAAAAAGGAGGGAAATGAGGGGGAAGAAAGGGAGGAAAGGGGAAAAAAGGGGAGGAGGAAGGAAAAAAGGAGACAAGAAAAGGAAAAAGAAGAGGGAAAAAGGAGAAAAAAGTGGAAAAAGAGAAAAGGAAAGAAAGAGAGAAGGAAAGAAAGGAGAAAAGAAAGGAAAAAAGGAGAGAAGGAAAAAAAAGGAGAAAATAAGAGCACACACGCCGCTGGCGGAGCCGTAATAACTACGGGACGGCAAGTCGAGCACGCAACCTGCTCTAAGTGCGATCACAGAGCCCAGGAGGGTAGGGCTTGGAAGGCACCTGTGCAAAGCTACCAGCGCAACCCCCCTGCCACAGCAGCACCAGAGCCCAGCACATGTGGCACAGGGACACGTGCAGACAGCGCCGCAAAGGCTACTTACGGCAGCTGCGCTAAAACGCGTCTCAGATGCGGCGCCGCTGCCGAGCAACTCACCTGCCCAAACTCCTCTGCTGCGAGAGACAAAGAACGCAGCTCTGCCGGGGAACGCGGGAGGCTTCCCTCTGGCCCGAAACGCCCTGCCCGCCTGCCTGCCTGCCTGCCGCTCTGTGCTCGCCGCCATTCCGCTGCAGCCTGCTCAGCGCCACTGCCGCTCCCTGCGGCCCCGCCCCCCGAGCGCCGGCCCGCCCCCCGAGCGCCGGCCCGCCCCCCCGAGCGCCGGCCCGCCCCCCGAGCGCCGGCCCGGCCCCCGAGCGCCGGCCCGCCCCCCGAGCGCCGGCCCGCCCCCCCTGCCTGCCGCTTTTAACTCCTCACTCCAATACTTACAAATCCAAACCAGTTCTCAGCTCTCCCTCCCACCTCTCACCTTCCCCTCCTCTCCTCCCCTCCCCTCAGCTTTCAGCCACTTCAATCGTGCACGGCCTTTAGAGACGAGGCAGGAAAACGGGGGACCGCCGCGGCTGAGGAAATGCAGTGTGGACAAGCAAACACACGGTGGCAGCACTGAGCACCGGCGCCACACCGCAGCTGCTACACAACTGCAGTACCCACGAGCAAACACCGGAGGGCAGCACAGACAACCGAGAGCGCCTCTGCGCCCGGCCGGGGGCAGCGCCTTCAGCCCAGCGCCGCTCTGCCTATTGCCTTTGCCAACAGCACACCGCACGCAAGGCACAGCCCACGCTCTGCCACTCCTACACACTCAGTTTATAGGCACAGCTCTCAACTCCAGCTGGGGCTACTCAGCACTTCCTTGATCTACTCTGGAGGGATTTACAGACAGCAGAGGAGACACAGGGGGAGCTGCTGACACCAGAATTAAGGCCCTTCTGCAGGAGCTAGAGGACAAACACAGCTCTTCTCCTGGAGCACCTCCCACTAACGCAGCCTGCAGTGTGTTTTAAACCTCTCCAAGAATTCTCAGGCCCTTCAAACGTGCAGGGCTGCAAGCACTCTTGCAAGGGAGGCTGCCCCCACCCCTCACTCTGCTGTATCATCACAGCCCACACCCCCCCTATGGCATCAGGCAAGCAGAGACAGAGACAAGACAGCTGACAGGCTCTGCTCCTTCTTCTCCACCCAAGCCAGGGACAGCCTTCTGCCTAACTTTTGCACCTTTGGCACACGGCTGAGCCCCGGCTGCTTTTCCCTTCTAGCAGAGCTGCCGCACAGGGCTGCAGCTCCCACCCTCTCACGTGCCCCCCAACATTTACTACCCTGACATCGCCCTGCAGGCCCTGCACTTATCACTGGGCTTGATCCCTTCTCCCAACTAACAAATGGCAGGATGAGAGGAAATTACCTTAGGTTGCACCAGGGAAGCTTTAGGTTGGACAGGAGGAGCAGTCTGTAGTTTTGTGGCTCATCCTTACGACCCTTCTTGCAGATGGGCATCACCTTGGCCATCTTCCAGTCTTCAGGAACCTCTCCAGTGAGCCAGGACTGTTGATCAATGATGGAGAGTGGCTTGGCCAGCTCATCTGCCAGCTCTCTCAGCACCCTAGGGTGGATCCCATCTGGTCCCATGGACTTGCGAGGATCCAAGTGTCTCAGCAGGTCCCTTACTGCTTCCTCATGGAATAGAGGGGGACTATACTGGACCCTGACTCCATCTGCCACTTCAGATGATCTGGTCCCCAAAGACTAGAAGCTGCCAGTGTGATGCCATCCACAAGAAGGGCTGCAGGGGGGAACAGGGAAATGAGAGAGCTGCCAGCCTGACCTCAGTGCCAGGCAAGGGCACGGAACAGGTCACCTTGAGTGCCATCACACAGCACCTACAGGATGCCCAAGGGATCAGGCCCAGCCAGCACAGGTTTAGGAAGGGCAGATGCTGCCTGACCAACCTGATCTCCTTTTATGGTCAGGTTCCTGCCTGGTGAATGTGGGGCAGGCTGTGGATGGAGTCTGCCTGGACTGCAGCAAAGCCTTTGACACCATCTGCCACAAGCAGCTCCTGGCCAAGCTGGCAGCTCCTAGCTTGGACAGATTCACTCTGATATGGGTCAAGAACTGGCTGGAGGGCCAGGCCTAGAGAGTGGTGGTGAATGGTGCCACATCCAGCTGGCAGCTGTCACCAGTGGTGTGCCCCAGGGATCAGTCCTGAGCACAGTCCTGTTCAGTATCTTTAGTGATGATCTGGACCAGAGGATTGAGTCCTGCATCAGCGAGTTTGCAGATGACACCAAGCTAGGAGCAGGAGTGGAGCTGCTGGAGGGTAGGAGAGCCCTGCAGAGGGATCTGGCCAGGCTGGATGGGTGGGCAGAGGCCAATGGGATGAGACTGAACAAGGCCAAGTGCAGGGTTCTGCACTTTGGCCACAACTGCTGCGACGAAGAGATGGGGAGACAGCTTGATGCAAGCAAAGTTCCCATTTTATTAGGCAACATAGAGGGATATATATACTACCTAGGCTTAAAGCTTTTACCTATTGATTGGTCATTTTATCACATGAGAAATTGTCTTTTAATCTATAATCTGTCTGCCACATTCGGTTCCTGCAGAGCAACAGTCTTAGCATATTCATCAGATAACAAGGTCCTGTTTCCTTGCTTCTTTTGATCTGCAAATTCTCCTTCTTCTTCTCTTGCACAATGTTCAGGTCACTCTGACTCAGATAGTTTGGCCAAGGGCTTGTTTTGCATCTCTTCATTAACAACCTGTGATCCTAAAACAACTCCATGCAGTGCTACAGGCTGGGGATAGAGTGGCTGAAGACCAGACAGGAAGAAAGGGCCCTGGGGGTGCTGGGAGAGAGTAGCTGAACAAGAGCCAGCAGTGTGCCCAGGTGGGCAGCAGAGCCACTGGCATCCTGGGCTGGCTCAGGAGCAGTGTGGCCAGCAGGACAAGGGAGGTACTTCTGCCCCTATGCTCAGCACTGCTCAGGCCACACCTGCAGTGCTGTGTCCAGTTCTGGGCTCCTCCATTGCAGAGAGATGCTGAGGTGCTGGAAGGTGTTGAGAGAAGGGCAGCAAGGCTGGGGAGAGGCCTGGAGCACAGCCCTGTGAGGAGAGGCTGAGGGAGCTGGGGGTGTGCAGCCTGCAGCAGAGGAGGCTCAGGGCAGAGCTCATTGCTGTCTGCAGCTGCCTGCAGGGAGGCTGTAGCCAGGTGGGGTTGAGCTCTGCTGCCAGGCACCCAGCAACAGAACAAGGGGACACAGTCTCAAGCTGTGCCAGGGGAGGTCTAGGCTGGATGTTAGGAGGAAGTTGTTGTCAGAGAGAGTGATTGGCATTGGAATGGGCTGCCCAGGGAGGTGGTGGAGTAGCCATTGCTGGAGGCGTTCAAGCAAAGCCTGGCTGGGGCACTTAGTGCCATGGTCTGGTTGACTTGATAAGGCTGGGTGCTAGATTGGACTGGATGAGCTTGCAGATCTCTTCCAACCTGGGTGATTCTATGACTGGAGGAAAGCCAGTAGCACAGGGCTGAAAAATGTTTCCACAACTCCTTCTGTGTAGAGCAGGATTTAGAGGTGAAGGGAGGACATCTCTCACCTTTGGAGTCACCTCCAGAAGGATGGCAGCTGGCCAATGTCGCAAGCCTGCAGCTGGGCAGAGGTGTGAGCTGTTGAGCTTTTCTTCGTGGCCTCCTGATCTTCTGAGCTATAGTGTAGCTGTCACATCCACGGGATGCACATCCCACAGCTGGTTCAAGTTCACAGCTTCCAACAAGCCACTGAGGACAGACAGAACTCATAAACCCTGTGCTGAGTGAAACACAGGGATTTTCTCTCTAGGACACGGCCTACTGCAATGTCTTCTTGCAGCAGGAGATCACTGGATAGGAATTCCCCTGTGTAATTAAAATAATAATTGTATTTTTAACTCTCTCTTGATTTTTTCATTTTCCCCTCTGTCTAGTTTTATTCACCTTGTGTCCACTAGATTTGCATGCTATGAAACACAAAGTTACTGACAGGTGTGTTAAAGCTGTTCTGTTACTTCCTATATTAATCTACATTGGTGCTGCTGTGCTTTGTGGTGTGCGATTGGATAAGCAAATCTTTTTCACTTCCACATCCCTTAGAGATAAGTGGCAACATTAGTCCATTCTGATTGTACTTTAAGCTCAAATGGTCTAACCCAAAGTAGGCAAAAAAGAGAGCAGTTGCTGCCACTTGTTTCCTTTGTGTAGTGGCTGCTAATTTATTTCCCTGGTACTGCTCAGTGCAGGTCTGAATTAACAGTCTGGTTATTTTCACAAGCATACAAAAAAGGACCATTTTTACCTAGGAGCAGGAGAGAGGATTTTTTTTTCTGGGCATTTACGCTTGCTCGTGGGGGTGAGAAGCACATGTGATGTTCAACACAAGTGCTGTTTGTGCAGAAGGATGGCTGTGGCTGGGGTGAGAAGCCTCCATAAACCTCAGAGGAGGGGACAGATCCTCACCCAGCTGAGTGTCACACAGAGCCACTGGCAGCCTTTGACCCAGTCAGTGCCTAAGGGGTGTGAGGCTGGAAGTGTGGCTTTGGTGTGATAAGCAGCTATCAAGTCTCATTCTTTGTCCTTCCTGCGAAAGTAGTACCTAAACACGGGTGAGGTAGAAAATGAGTTGGGATGTAGCTGGAGTTTGTATCGTGCTGGGCAGGTATTGACCTTTCCTGATGTGCTAGTTTGAGCCTAGCTAGAATGTTTTTGTGAGAAGAATTAGATGATAGACTGTGAAAAGGAAACAACGGTGATGCCTACTTCACTCATAGGCTTGCTGAGATGGATAAGAACAAGAACACACACATAGATAATGGAGTCGCTCTCTGGGCTTTGTGGGCTGCAGTTCTCTCTCTAACCTAACCTGCCATCTTTGTGACTAATTCACCCGCTTCCTAACCCCCCTGGCCAATGCTCCAAGCTACCTTAAACATAAGGCAAGATATAGGGTAAGGGAGAGGGGTGGGAAGAAGGTGGAAGGGTGGTTGGGAGCCCCTCCTGGGGACTCAGGTTCCTAGGAGGGCTGTTGTGTTTCTGTATTACCTTTAACTTGTCTATTTCTGTGTGTAAGTGTATACACTGTAAATATCTGCTTGTACATTGTGCTAAGCTGTAAATATAAAGCTTCATTCAATCTCCAGAGCAGCTGAGTCTCGTCTGGGTGATTTTCCAGAGTGTGGGGGGGTGGGGAACACCCAAACCATCACACCTGAGGGCCTAGAAGTTATTTCAGACTACCCCAGAACAAACACCCATGTGAAAAGAAGCAGAGGCAGAAAACCACAAAATTGCAGTCTCTCAGCACTGGTCCTTAGGCAGTGCTGTCCTGCTAGGGATCTGGTCCTGCAAGCAGAATTCCTTCCTGGACAGTCTGGTGCCTGCCATCAGGGTGAGAGCTGGTGGAGGTTGCAGGGGACTTTACAGTGATACCTTACACAGCATTCATTTCCCAATGGCCACCCTGACGACCTAATCTGGAGCTAATTGTTAGCAGCAGCTGTCCTAGTTTCATTACAACTGCCTGGTTCTTGCGATGAAAGACAAGTACATAAGACCACAAGAGAGGGAGAGATGGTGGTTCAGGGACAGTAAATGTCTCCAGGGACATGTCGTTCTCTGCAGGCAGGAGAGTGCCAGCTCCTCCGTACAAGTGCAACCTCTGCCAGCTTAGGCTGGAGGCAGTTAATGATGCTTGTAGGAAGGAGTTCAGCCTCCCTGTGCTCACAACCCTTTCCTGCAGCCCCCTTGGAGTAGTCTGTGCTCCCTCAGTTAAAAGGCTTGTGGTAAATCTCACGGATCTTATTCCTGGCTCCTGGGGCCATTTTATGGCAGGGAGCATTTACAGGCTCATAAACAGCATTTGAGAGTTCCTGTAGGTTAGCCAATAAAGTTTCTGGGCGTGAAACATGATTCCACGTGAGAAGGCTTTTCGCAGCCAGAGGGTTTCCTCCATGGCCAGGCAGCAGCGGTCTGGGACTGCATGTTACAGTGGACAGAGCACTGCTAAGCGGGCATGGCTGCTGGCATGGGCCTGTAACTACAGGCAGCACAGGCTGGCAAGTGCCTGCGTGTTGGCCAGTGGGCTCCACGACTTCTGCTGGAGCCCTGGAGTGTTTCTGGAGGGGGTAAGGAAAAGGAAGATGCTGTCCCTAGGAAGCAGAGGCGTGTCTGCGAGTCAGCTCCAGTGAGCGCCAAGACTTGCAGCAGCTCTGTTCTGTGGCTTTGTCTGCCGGGGCCTGTGTGTCCTTCTGCATACATGTGCTCTGAAAGGAAGAATGAGAGAATCATATGGAAGGAAAAATTCTCTTACAAAACTGAAAATAACTCCCAGCCTCCTGCTCAGCTCTTCTCCGCCGCCTGCTCCCGCGCAGAGGGAGCATCTCCTGCGCCTCTCCCGCAGTGATTGACAGGTTGTTTTGCCCGGGGACACTGGCCTGCCTGCTGCGACACCCTCCCACACAAAGGCAGCTGCCAGCTGTCCCAAGAGGCAGGTGGCTCCTCCTGCTCAGGGGCTGGCACAGTCAGTGAGTTGTGCCTGCACAAGGGAAATGCCACTGAGAAGCCTGGTGTCTCCTTCCTTCCCTTTACCCCCCTCAATCAGGGCTCCTTGCTCCTGCCCTGGTGGAAACCAGCCCCTCCTCCCGATGGCCCCTGGGGTGGGTGCTGTCCATCCCCTTCTTGATTTGGGGCCTCTGAATTATTCCCATGAGGAGAAGCACTTGCTTTGTGTCCGGGGAGCCTGCTGAGGAAGTGAATGCCTGCTGGTGCCGTTGCACTGGGACATTTTACACACCACCCTCTGCTTTGCAGGGGTTCTGGGCTGTTCGGTGGTATGTCCATCTCTGATGGGCAGCTGTGCAGTGATGCACTCAAATGCATTTGTGTTTCTACACACAGTTGGTAACGTACATTTTGCACTAGGAGCCTAATTAGTGTGAATTATGGGCCTGGGTGCTCAAGACAGAAGCTGCAGTGCAAACCAACGCTGCAAGCACCATGAGAGGTAAATTAGAATGATCTTCATGTGACCTCCTTTAATTTACACCTCCCTAACATCTGTACACCTCTCTTCCAAACCTGTGGTGTCAGCCACACAATATTAACCTCTTGATGTAAGTTCCATCCATTGATGAATAGAAATTATGGTACATGTGATGGAAAGAAATCAGAGGAAAGTTTCACCTCATTCAGCTGTGTTCTCTCCTGGGCTTCTGGGTAACACTCAAGCCTGCAACCCTGAACAGCATGCAGTGTACAGGACTAAGTAGTCCTCCAAAAACGTATATAGAGATCAGGACTCTGGCAGCAGTTTCAACACAGCAGGTTTGCCGAGAGACCTGTGCTGCTCCACACTGAAGCCAGAAGAAAGAAGCAGCTGTTGCAGTTTTGTGTCTCTCGAAGTCCTTAGGGTCCCCTAGGCGAACTTTTACCATTCCTGAAAGTGACATGATGGAACAGTTCAGCCATTCACTTTTTACATTATAAGATCTAGAAGAGAATCATGAGAGTTATCCCAAGCACGGTGTCCAGGTAGGAGCTGTTGGTAGGTAACTACAGCAGCAATTGCTCTGTAGCTGCTGCGTTGCCTTCGTTTGCTTTACTTGTGCTGTCATCTTCTACTCTGTGGGCATGAGACAATAGGGCTTTGGCCCATATGGCTACAGTCTTCTCTCCATCTCCACAAACTCAGGAGATGGGTTTGTCCTCTCTGCTAATCAAAGCATAGGATGCATTTTAAGAAAGAAAAACATCAAAACATCATACAACTTCTTTTTGCAGTGCTGGACACAAAAGGGAAAAGGTATTTCTGGGTGTATTTTCAAGATTTTATTTCAAAAGAGAGAATTCAAGGGAATGCTTCCTTTTACTGTTCAGTAGTGTGCCCCCCGTGGTGAAGGAGAAAGACCTCCTAGACCTCCTGTTGCAAGGCTTTGCAAAGCATAATTATGTGATCATGGAGTAGAGAGGTTACTAATAGATACAGCATCAGCAACAACTCAAATCATAGTTCCTCAATTAAGCATAAGAAAATAGAGAGTCTGATGAATATCTTACTTTAAATTGATATTCTGATCATAATTACACTGACTACACAAATCGGGCAGAGGAATATGGCATCCCAGGAAGCCAAGCAACAGAGTAGGTGTCTGCCTGGGTATGTGCTGTTTTGAAACAGCAGAAGACTCTGCAGGTAGTAACTGCTTCATTACCTGTAGACAGTTCATGTGTCCGGCTGTCCAGCTAGGAGGAAATGTGAAAAGTGTTCATCTGAAGAGCAGAGCATCGTGCCCGACTGCCAGGGTCACTCCCTCAGAGCAGGGATGAGGGGAGACTCTTCATGGAGAGGCAATGTGCCACGTCTCCTCTCACTCTCTGACACTGAAACAAACCAGGCTGGTGCTCAGCTCCATTTATACCCAGCAGGAAACCTAGCCTGCAGCTGTCCCTTTCTTTGCTGTACAACAGAATCAATTTGATGCATGGGCTGAACAATTGGATTTAGATTGCAAACGTTAGGGATGCTCTCTTTTGTGTGACATTTGATCAGACCTGAAAGATGATGGGAAGTAGTGAATGGTAATGCATTCAATAGCTTACTGCACTCCTCCTTTGGGCAACTTTCATATTAATCCACATAAATGTCACTCCATCACTCAGATCTGCTTCCTGAGGCACCTTTTTTTTTCTCCTATTAAGTTAATAAAGACTTGTGAAGACTAGTCTGGAGGCTTTTTGTGCCTTGGTGATGGGCAGGAGCTCATAGGAAAAGAGTGCTGCAATCAGGAAGGGTTTGTATCTATAATGTCTACAGCTGTTCTTGGAGCCAAAGACCAATGAATTGTCTCCTAAATTTTTAACCACAGAAAATCAGCGTGTAGTGAGAAATAAGCTCTTTCTTTTTGATGGCCCAGGTTTTAAGCCTGGCTGCAGTGGCACCTGGTGATGCACCTGTACCATGCAGTGGTCTGTACAGATGTGGTTTAAGCAGTGAAAAGGAGTAGAAGGATCTTCTCGAAGTCCCTGCACTCAGGATGCTGCCTTCCGTCCGAGATACCAGAGCATGAATACTGCTGGAGTTCTCAGGGTCTGTCTGCTATCTATTATCCATCCTCTTGCTGACTGGGCTAGATTAAACCCTCGGTGCGAAGTGCTGCCTGCCTAAGGCTGTCTCTCTGTAAGTGATTATATGCCAACAGCATCCACGCTTGCATGTCGGCAGGCATTTGTTGGAGCAGCACTTGTTTGGCTTTGGGCCTCAGATCTCTTCACAGTCTGTGGTTTTGCATTTCTCTGCTGTAACAAGTTTGAGAACTCCTATTTGGCTAGCTACCTGCTGGTTGGACAGGACAAGCACCTACTGACCATTACTGTGGCACAGAGTCAGAGACGTGGAAAGCAGTACACTTACTTTGGCTTGGACACTCCCCCTGTGCATGCCTCCTCTCGAATGTCGGCTCTAGGCACCTGGTAGCATGCTGCTCTTCCTCTCAGACAGCTTGTGGCTTTGACATCAGAATGACACCTCCCTCCCTTTGCATTTCATCTGGTGACTGTTAATGAAATAGTTAACGATGACGACTTTTGGCAGCACTCAGTGCCCTGCTGGGGTGGATGGCTTCATGTCACAGGGCCCTTTATCTGTGCTTCTATGTCTGTCTTTAACAATCCATTGAAGAAACTCTGCTTTTTATGTAATAGCTACTACACGGAGCAGAGATGTATGGAGAAAATCCTGTGTGTAAACAAGCAATTGATGGAACCCTTCCTCTCCTTACAACAGGGCAGACTGCCTCAGATGCTATTTGGAAAAGGCTTTCTGCTTTGATTAAAGGCCTGAATTCCTACTTGTACACGGAGTATTCTGCTGCAAGCTATCTCTGGATTGGAGCTCCAGAGAACCACCAGAAGTGCAGCCTTGTGAGGCTGGGAAACTCACTGACAAGGCTGCAGTCTGGTTAATGCAAGTTTAGGGAGACAGTTGTTTTGCTGATAGTTTTTATTTTGTCAGCCTTTGCTGAAAGCAAAGTCTTCAGCATATGGGACAGTCCCTTGGGAAGGCAGCGGCTGGCTGCTCCAGTGCTGGGCAGAAGGCTTGGGTTCCTCGCCCGTGCACACATGCTTTGTGCTTCCTTTGAGCAGCTCTACTGCTGTCGGTGTGCAGGGTCCCATCTTCTGAACACTGCCAAAGCTCGAGTAGCCTTCTCAGCACAAAGTTCCTATCACTCAAGGGTCGCTGGGGCCTGCCTCTTCACCTGGAACTAATTTGAACAACCTGAGAGATGAGTGCCTGCTCTTCATAGAAACTCTATATCTGTTTTGAAAGGACAGATATCTTTCTGAAAGAGCAGGTTCAAAAGTGAGACCCACCCTGTGAATGCATTCTAAGCAGTCTCCAGCAAGGCATGGGAAGTCCTCAGGCTGCTGGTGGGCAGAAGGTCTGCTCCTTGGCCAGCAGCTAGTGGGCTCGGAGGGTTTGCCTCCTGCAAGGAGAGGAACAGGGGTGGCAGCTGCACTTTTCTTTCATTCAGAGCATGTGTTCCTTCATAACAAAGGGGGAGAAAAGCTCTGATGAAATGTCAAAGTGGCCCTGGAAACAAAAGTATTGCCAGATAGCCCCAACATCTGCTTGTGGTTCTGGAGCTCACTCTTGCTTAGCAACAGGTGGTGGAATGTAGTCTTTGCAAAAGAGTTACAGCAGGAAAGTTCAGAGGCAAAGCCTGTGGGAAATTAGCTGCCTGGAGTTGCAGCTTGGCTAATGTCGTCTACTTCTGTATGTGTGAGATGCCCATGGTATGATATAGATGCCCAGGATGATGTGACAGCCAGTGTCTTACTTGTGGCCAGACACCTGATATGGGGGCTCAGTAGTCAGCGTTAGTCTGCAGGTGGTGCAAAAAACTCCAGTAGGATATTGCACTGGTGACACACTCTTGGAGCAGGCCAAAGTGATGGTCTTGTTAGCCTCAGCTGTAAACTCAAGCCACAGCTTTCCCACATTCCAACATGGCTGTTGACTTGGTGGACAGCTTTGTTCATTATGCCTGTGGCACGTGGAAGTCTCTTGGGGGCTGCTATACAACAGAGTGTTTGCCATGTGTAAGAGCTGGTGCAATATACATCTTGCTTGCCTGGAACACAGGACATGAAAAAGCCTGCAGAAAGGCTTACAGGCTGTTTGGAGAGCCTAATAAGATTTTCCTTTACAAGATCTCAGATATTCTGCATCTCTCCTCCTGGGACATTTCCATTACCCATGTGTCATTAACTGTGGGAAGAAGAGGTGGGAGTCATTTGAGGCGCCAGGATTAACCAGGAGAAGTTAAGCGTGACCTGAGTGGTACTTAGAGAGATCATTGCCCATGGCCATGTGAATGGAAATAGTCTGTGCTGGTTAGAAAGCTTCTCCAGCCCATCTCATGGTGATGAAACCCGGCAGAGTAGAAGTCTTTCCCTTACAGATTATGGTTTTTCCTTTCCAACTCCCTTGATGGCAAAACAGATGGAAAAATGTTCGGGCCCTGATTCAGATATGATGTCTGAGTCACAACGGGGGACCTCTGCTAAGTCTTCTGCTTACACAGAGGTCCTTGAGCAATCCACTTTTGCATATATTTTAAATGCAAGTTTTCCTTTGATATTTTTGCTTTTTTATCTTTCCTGATTTTCCAATTTAGAATAATAAATTGTGAAGAAATCTTTCAGAGGAGGGTTGCCAGAAATGCCCAACACATTTGTATGCAGGTGCTCTTCAGACCAGACCCTTCTGAATAACTGTCAAACAGAGTGGGTTTCCTACTGAACAGTCCTGTGTTCATGGTGATATTTCATCCCAGGCTTTGTGTGAAACATCCAGTGGAGGCTTCTTCAATTAATTATATTTATTTCCAAGGAAGGAATGTGTCTCAAGAGCTGATTTCTGCTGCGACTAGCTGAAGGCCTATTAAATAGCACCATAGTGGCTTTTAAATTACAGTGTGTGCTGAGGCACCCTTGACAACGTGGTGAATTTTCTACCAATCCAAATGCCCCTCCTCAGCAGATTTGTGCTGTGCTGGAGTCCTTGCCTATTTCTGGCAGCAGGTGTTGGTGGAGGGGGGTGCTCTGGAAGCTTCGTGGCAAATGCTCTATGAAAACCCTCTGGCCTCAGCAGCATGCAGGAGAGACCACGTCTGCATAACCTTGCTGTCTGTACAGAGCAGGAGCACCTCACTCCAACGCCCACTCCTTTCAATGCTTTAAGCAGCTCTCCTTGCCACATGGCAACGCAAACATCTTAGTGACAAGCGTCTCTTAGCCCTGTGGCTACAGAGCCTGCTCTCTAGAGAAAAATAGATGTGGAGACCATTTGGCTTAAATCCCCTCATGCAAGCGAGTAAAATTAATCAGCTGTCTTTTAACTCTGATTCGTTTTTCCTTTAATTCAATGTACAAAATCGCACGGGCAGAGTCTGAGCCTCTGGGTATATTAACATTAAGAAAACACAATTAATCAAATATTATTACGTTGCCAGCAACAAAAGGAATGCCCCTGAGTGCACAGCTTTCCCTTGCCGTAATTAAGAAGCAGACACAAGAACTGTGCCTGCAACCTATTGTTTAAGCTGTCTTTAAGCCCCAAAAGTTTCAAGTTAACACAAAGAAGGTAGCAGGAGGGGACTGAGAGTTAAGACACCAGGACACAGTCAGCTGAAGAGGAGAAGTGAGTGGGACAGGTAGGAAAGTTTTGTCTTTTGCAATCCAGTATAAAGATTCAGACTTGATTGATTAGAGTGAGTCTGAGAAAGGTCACATTTTCTCCTTGCTTCTGCAGTGTGCTGCAGTCAACACTTGGCTCCCAGCAAGAACAGAGGAATGAAAGCTAGTAAGGTAAGAAATCAGTCACATTAATACATCAATAATGAGAACTGATGAAAAATAAAAAAATCTATTGGAATTTTGTGTGTGTGTGAAAAGTGACTACCTAATGTGACCCCCCCAAAATGTATATTTATGTATTCTGTGTGGACCTCTGACAAATTAGGATATAGATTCATTTCTCCTGTGGTAATGCAAGCTTTGTGGCTGCAGAGTAGGCCATGCTGTGTACAGACACTGTTCTATCAAAGTCTGTCCACAACCATACCCTTTACATGGTGATATCCCTCATCAGAGCACTGAAATCACTGTAGTCAGGTAACTGTTAAACATATCAACTGGATGTTAAGAGGAAGTTGTTGGCAGACAGAGTGATTGGCATTGGAATGGGCTGCCCAGGGAGGTGGTGGAGTCATCATCTCTGGAGGTGTTCAAGACAAGCCTGGATGGGGCACTTAGTGCCATTGGATAGAGCTGGGTGATTGGATAGGGCTGGGTGCTAGGTTGGACTGGATGATCTTGGAGATCTCTTCCAACCTGGTTGACTCTATGATCCTATGAACAGAGTACAGCCACCTGGTCAGTGGCGTTGAAGCTGCTCCTTTGCCATTTCGTTCCGAATTTCAAAGTGTATGTATCACAGTATCACAGTATCACAGTATCACCAAGGTTGGAAGAGACCTCACAGATCATCGAGTCCAACCCTTTACCACAGAGCTCAAGGCTAGACCATGGCACCAAGTGCCACATCCAACCTTGCCTTGAACTGCCCCAGGGACGGCGACTCCACCACCTCCCCAGGCAGCCCATTCCAGTGCCCAAAAAGATTGGATTTCACAGCTTGGAAGGAATATTTTCCTACTGCTTTGACTCCAGATACTGAGGCTACCTATTTTTTACCCCTTTGTTAGATACTTTTTCTCATTGCCTGTATCTCTGCCAATTTAGGATAAACTTTTTATGCTAATCCACTAGATGACTCTGAGTTCTCTCAACATGTCACCAAAGAAAATGATTCATTATTCCTAAGAAGGGACTAGAGCATTTATTCTGCTAGTATGTAATTCCTAAAGGCATTCATTTGTCATTTTTTAATGAGCTAGTTATTAGGGGACATTAATTTGGAGGTGAGGTGATCCATTTTCCTTTATGATTATGATGGACTAAGTTGTAGGGCTTTTGGGTTCTGCTGCCTACACTCATCAAGACTGAGGGCATTTGAGGGCTGTGTTGGTCTCTTGGTGCTTTGTTTTGTGCTGAGGTGGGAGGGACTTTCCCCATTTGGACTTTAGAGGTCCCTCTGCAAAGAAGCGGTGATCATTATCCAGAAACTAAACTGTCCATGGGATGTAAATCTGGTCACAATGCTGTCAGTTTGGGCACATTTCATTGCCTGGCCAGGTGGGACTGCAGGGCTGGAGGTGAGACCCTGACTGGGGTCATGTTTGCCCTTTGGTGCAGTGAAATGTGCTCTTACCATAAAGGAAGAGTTGACTCCACATGGGCTCCTCTGGCCATTGATAGCTCTTGGTTTTCTTACGGTGCAAGGACAGTGGTGGTGACTGATCAGTGACATGTGCAACATCAGCAACAAAACAAAGCTGAGCACAGAGGAGAGCAGGAAAGAGAAAGGTCATCTGTGTCCTGTGGTGCCTAGAGACACAATAGCCACAGACCTAGATCTATCACTGTTGACTTGGATTGGGAGAGTGCATTCACTCAATATGCAAATCAAAAGGGAGTGTAGGAGCTGAAGAAATATTCCAGAAGAAGCAGGAAGCAATTCAGTACAGATGTATGAGCTAAGCAGGGAAAGCCTGAGACAAGGTGGAGTTATTTACTCAACAGAAGACTGACAGACGATAACCATTGTCAGGCATGTCAGAAGCAGCTAAACGAGAAGTGTGACATTCTGTATGTCTGTTCCATCACAGCAAGCAGGACTGGAAAAAGGAATGTTTGGGGCAGAGATTTCCCAATGTTTTCTAATTGTTGTGAGAGCCTGCAACTGAGCAGAGTGCCAAGGGAGGTTGTTTGCCATTTGGGTTTGATGGGTTTAGGAAACAGATGAAATGCTACTGATGGGTAATGTTTCCTACATGATTTATCCTGATCTGATGCTTAGGGACAGACTAAATGACTCCTTGGGGCTTATTTGCTGAGATTTTCACCTTATATGAACTCCAGCGCAGGTCTGACCTAGCTGGAATGCTTTTGTCATTGACCAAAACAAAAGGCTTACACATATGAACGCTGAGTTATGTAGTGCAAATTACAGCTCTAAGTAATCATACATGGCCTTTTTCACATTGTAGTTATACTTTATGGATGTTATTTTAGTTCATTGCCTATAAATAACAAGTTGAAAATTGCTCTCCTTAAGTGAATCTGTATCTACTTTTCTGTGAGAGAGATTAACATTTTTAATAGACTCTTTGTGATCCACTGGGGGTTATTGGAGGATTTTTTTGCGTTGTTGCTAGGCAGCTTCCTCCATGCCAGCAGACAGACACTGCTGGGTATGTCATGGCTGATTAAAAAAGCCTTTGTTCCTTTGAGTCTGTAACAGCCCAAGTCTCTAAAGCTTGCTGCTCAGGACAAGGACAATTTAATTGGTATGAGGACCAGTGAGACAAAATAAGAGCAACTGTGCAATGTTCTAAAATTATTTGATGGCTATGGTTCTGTAGTTCCACTGGGTGAATGAAGTGGTGAATATTTCAGTACCATCTATTTATGAGGCAAGAGCATTGGGTTCAACTGTTCCGACATTAGTTTTGTCCAGGCAATTTCATAGAATGGTTTAGGTTGGAAGGGACACCAAAGACCATCCAGTTCCAGCCCCCTGCCATAGGCAGGGACACCTCCTACTAGAACAGGTTGCTCAGGGCCTCATCTGACCTGGCCTTGAACACCTCCAGGGAGGGAGCATCCACAGCCCCCCTGGACAACCTGTGCCAGTGTCTCACCACCCTCACTGCAAAGAATCCTTTCATAACATCTAGTTTCAATCTCCCTCTGCCAGTTTAAACCCATTCCTCCTCATCTTGTCATTACAAGGCCTTGTCAGTAGTCCCTCCCCAGCCCTCCTGCAGCCCCTTTCAGATACTGGAAGGCCACTCCAAGGTCTCCTCCAAGCCTCCTCTTCTCCACGCCAAAGAGCCCCAACTCTCTCAGCTTCTCCTCATAGCAGAGCTGCTGCAGCCCCCTGAACATCTTGGTGGCCTCCTCTGGACTCAGTCCAACAGTTCCATGTCCTGCTTGTGCTGGGGGCTCCAGAACTGCACACAGTACTCCAGGTGGGGTCTTAGGAGAGCAGAGTAAAAATTAAGTATCAGATTCAAATACAAGAACAGTAAATATAATAATGAGGAATTTTCAAAGAAGCACAAATTATTTAAATTCTACAATGTTGTTTGCAGTTTAAAAACTGTTCCTAGTTGTTACCAACTCCACAACGACCATTCCTTAGAATATTAGCTGCCAGACAAGGCAAAAACACCTCTGCAGAATGAGCTGAGCAGCTTTCACTGCAAGATGGGGTATTGCTAGGTGCTAAGCATGAGCAAGGGTAGGTTTGAGAGAGACAAAGGCTGCCTGGTTCAGTTGATTTAAAGCATTAGGAAGCTTTTCTTCTGGTGGCTTGCAGAGGATATCAGTGCATACAGTTAGCAAATGCAGAAAAGGCTCTTTGTAGGAGCTAAACACGCACAGGATCAGCTACAGTTGCGCTGACCTGTGTTCATCCTCAGAGAGCATCAGAAACTTGTCATGTCTGCAAACAGGAGCGTATGTGAAAGGGCAAATCTTCATATCGTCTCTTAGGAACTTACCACTTAAAAAAGGTAGTGAATGGCAGGCTGAAGTGCAAGGATCATGGAATACGAAGACACTTGGCGTAGACATAAAGATTTATTGACTGCAGAGAATAGACTGGATAGGTACTTGACCGGTTGGGAAATCTGTCTGTTTAGTCTCCTGTAGTCAGTGACAGAAGAGCAACAGAAATACCATTCTCATACGACACCAGTAACCCTCTACCACTGGGACTCTGAAGATCATGTTCCAGTCCAGCTAGAGCATATAGAAAGATTTCCATAAATACAAGAGAGGGAAAAAAAGAGAATCAGCCACCCCAAAAAGCAGAATCTGAAAACATTTCATTTCAGCATTTCTAGGAGATCATGTCTCCTTCTATAAATTACAAAGTCAGCCAGACTTGGCTCAAGGTGGCAGCTTACACTTAAAAAATTCACTCCTATATTACTGCATGGGACTAAGCTATTTTAAAGTGAAAACACTTTAATTTTTGAGAGGGAGCTCACCTTGGTTCCTGCCTGAGCCTCTGCACTGCGTGTCTGCTCAGGCCCCTTGCTGACCCAGTAGGCTTAACACACTGTCTGCTTTAGCCCCACATGAGCCCTCAGCCCTGCCTGTGCTCAGAAGAACCTCTATAAAACCTTAACATTCCTATACCAATCAATACCAAGGCAAATTAAGACTCATAGACAGGTCTCCATGGTAACTGTATGTAAACCATTAGAATCATAGAATCATGAACCTAGCACTGCCAAGTCCACCACTGAACCATGACCGTAAGCACGACATCTACATGTCTTTGCAATACCTCCAGCGATGGTGGCTCAGCCTCTTCACTGAGCGGTGTGTTCCAGTGCCTCACAACCCTTTCAATGAAGAAATGTTTCCTAATAATCAAACTAAACCACCCCTGGTAAAACTTGAGGCCATATTCTCTTGTCCTGTCATTTGTTACTTGGAAGAAAAGTCCAACCTCCACCTCACTTCAACCTCCTGTCAGGTAGTTGTAGAGAGCAATGAAGTCTTCCCTCAGCCTCCTCCAGGCTAAACACCATCAACTCCCTCAGCTGGTGCTCATAAGAGTTGTTCTCCAGACCCTTCACCAACTTTGTTGCCCTTTTTAGGCACATTCCAACACCTCAATGAGGGGGCCCATACTGAACCCTGTATTCACCAATACCAAGTGCAGGGGGACAACTGCCCTACTCCTGCTGGTCACACTGTTGCTGATAGAGGCTAGGATGCTGGATCATGTTCAGCTGGCTGTTGCCCAATACCCCCAGGGGCTTTTCTGCTAGGCAGCTTTCCAGCCACTCTTCCCCAAGTCTGCAGCACTGTGTGGGGTAATTATTACAGATACTTGCTGCTATGTTTTTGCATCTAGAAGGAGCAGCCTGCTTCACTCAGGTGTGTCTAATCAAAACAACAAGAATAACAATAAAACTTCACTGGAAAGGTGGTCCTTCAGGGGAGAATGGCATGTGAGGAGCAATAACAACATGGACATGTGTCCTTCTCTACAAATATGTCCAACTGGCGCAGGTCTTAGCCCCATGCATTTCCTGAGCAGAGGCACTGCTTACACATCATTACACAACTCACAAATAGAAGAGATTCCAAAGTCTAATTCCTTCCTTGCATAAGTGTCCTATTTCGATCAGCTTGTTTACTTGTTGGAGAAGTACCTGTCATCTTAGCACACTTACTGTTGCCCTTCTCTCACAGGCGCTAAGGATCATGCATGTTTTTCTGCACTAACATGCTGTCAGTTGCTAAGTTTTTAAAGATGCCTATGCTACATTAGGCCTTATTAGATGAGAAATCTTTCTCTCACCACATTCTTCCTGCCAGTGAACACCAGAGGACTGCAGCATCCTCAGCACACTGTGGTAAAACAGGGCTAGGTATAGGGGATACAGTATACAACTGAAACTGCACTGGGAAATTTACCCTGGGAATGTGATGCTACTCAGGTCAGACAAGGCTGGGATATCATGTCACCACGTCCTGGTTACAGACATTTTGGGACCTTGTTACTGATTTCTGTTCCATGATGTGCAGTGATAAGGCCCACAAAAGAGAAACTGTATGGAACAAGAAAAAAACCCCACAACTTTCTGTAGGCTACAGCAATTCCTTTGACGAATGATTAAATTATTCCCTATGAATAGTTTGGCAGAAAGTTTTGGGATACTCAAAATGAGCAATAAGTAACTCCCTTGTTACCACTCTCACTGCTCACAAGGAACTTTCCCTAGTAGTGGGGGCAGCAAACAAAGACTCACAGGCAAAACAATAAAATCCAAAGCAGGCTGTGGTGCTAGGGAGGCAGCTGAATCTCAGAGACAAGTTAAGAGTTTTTCTGATGAGTCAGGGGTTTGGTCTGGTTTTGTTTGTGGGTTTGGAGGTTTTGTTGGGAGGGTTATTGGTTGTTTTTGTTTGGTGGTGGTGTTTCGTTTGTTTGTTTGATTAAACATCTGTAATTCTGGGACTCAGTCTTAAAAGATTGATATTGGCCTCCAAGGCTGTGAAACCCATCCACAGCCCCTGACTCCTGATGGATTTCAGCTGAATGGTGGCTCCAGATTTCATTGCTGTTCTTAACACTACAAATCACTGCACAGAGGATCTACATTTTTGAGAAATTAGGTCCTGTTTCCTGACATTTGGCAGCTGGAATCAGGGGTAATTTTGAAAAGCCAACCCTAGCCAAACTGCAAAATGCCACGTGGGACTGCAGCAGCAGGAGCTGGGGCCCTGTTACCCACAAATGCCTTCTTTAAACCACTCCTACCACCAAGGTAAGGAAATGGGAACGTGCACTGGTGCTGTTGCTGACTCCTGTCGGCACAGTTGTGCTGGAAAAATGCCTTGTTTACATTACAAAGTGCACTTTCTTGATTTATCTCCTTATACTGACATGTTACTTTAATCTTTCTCATTTCTTTACTTTAATTACTTTCTTGTAAGGAGCTTTGGTTGCAGGAATTAAGTTGGAGTCCTTGACTGCAATGTTAGCAAACTCAAAGTTCATGCTTCACAGCCATGCTTTCTTTGGGTGTTGAAGCTGTGTGTTGGCATCACTGTAGTTTGCTGCAGCAGGCGTGTCATCACCTCTACAATGTTAGAAGTATTTTTCTATCCCTTCTTATGTCACCTCCCCTCTTTCATTCGGTTTTCCCCTGAGCTCCCCTTCACCCCAGAGATCTACAGCTCAGCTGGTCTTCTGTTAAATCATCTCTCTATACATCTCTTTTCATAATAGCAGTTATTCCTGTTGCGATCTTAAAGGTCAGTCTCAAAGCCAGTCACCTCCGTGGAGTGAGATGTGAGATGTTGTTGGAGAATTCTTGTTAGCAGAGGACACAGAAATGATAAACATGAGCAACTGTGCTGAGAAACAGCCTTGGGACGCTGCTAGCCCAGGAAATCAAACTGTAAACAAGTGAGCACCCCACACACAGCTGCAGTGGGCAGAGTTAGATAGCCAAGGGGGCTGGAGTAGGTGGTCTGAAGGGCTGACCCTTAGAATGTTATGGTATCACAGTATCACAGTATGACCAAGGTTGGAAGAGACCTCACAGATCATCAAGTCCAATCCTTTACCACAGAGCTCAAGGCCAGACCATGGCACCAAGTGCCACGTCCAGTCCTGCCTTGAACAGCTCCAGGGACGGCGACTCCACCACCTCCCCAGGCAGCCCATTCCAGTGCCCAATGACTCTCTCAGGGAAGAACTTTCTCCTCACCTCCAGCCTAAATCTCCCCTGGCACAGCCTGAGGCTGTGTCCTCTCGTTCTGGTGCTGGCCACCTGAGAGAAGAGAGCAACCTCCTCCTGGCCACAGCCACCCCTCAGGTAGTTGTAGACAGCAATAAGGTCCCCCCTGAGCCTCCTCTTCTCCAGGCTAACCAATCCCAGCTCCCTCAGCCTCTCCTCGTAGGGCTGTGCTCAAGGCCTCTCCCCAGCCTCGTCGTCCTTCTCTGGACACGCTCAAGCATCTCAATGTCCCTCCTAAACTGGGGGGCCCAGAACTGAACACAGCACTCAAGGTGTGGTCTAACCAGTGCAGAGTACAGGGGCAGAATGACCTCCCTGCTCCTGCTGGCCACACCATTCCTGATGCAGGCCAGGATGCCACTGGCTCTCTTGGCCACCTGGGCACACTGCTGGCTCATGTTCAGGCAGGTATCAATCAGTACCCCCAGATCCCTCTCTGTCTGGCTGCTCTCCAGCCACTCCGACCCTAGCTTGTATCTCTGCATGGGGTTGTTGTGGCCAAAGTGCAGCACCCTGCACTTGGAGCTATTGAACCCCATCCCCTTGGACTCTGCCCATCTGTCCAGGCGGTCAAGGTCCCTCTGCAGAGCCCTTCTGCCCTCCAACCCAGCCACATCTGCCCCCAGCTTGGTGTCATCTGCACACTTGCTGATGACTGACTCCATGCCCTCATCCAGATCATCTATGAAGATGTTAAAGAGGATGGGGCCCAGCACTGATCCCTGAGGGACACCACTAGTGACAGCTGCCAGCTGGATGTGGCACCATTCACCACCACTCTCTGGGTCCGGCCCTCCAGCCAGTTCCTAACCCAGCACAGAGTGTTACCATCCAAGCCATGGGCTGACAGCTTAGCCAGCAGTTTGCTGTGGGGGACAGTGTCAAAGGCCTTGCTGCAGTCCAGACAGACCACATCCACAGGCCTCCCCACATCCACCAAGCAGTCACCTGATCATAGAAGGAGATCAGGTTGGAGAGGCAGGATCTGCCCTTCCTAAACCCATGCTGGCTGGACCTGAGCCCTTTGCCATCCCTCAGGTGTGCTCTTATCACCCCCAAGCTAACCTGCTCCATCAGTTTCCCTGTCACTGAGGTCAGGCTGACAGGTCTGTAGTTCCCAGGTTCCTCCATCCCACCCTTCTTGTGGATGGGGACCACGTTGGCAGTTTCCAGTCTCCTGGGACCTCTCCAGTGAGCCAGGACTGCTGGAAAATGATGGAGAGCAGTTTGGCCAGCTCAGCTGCCAGCTGTCTCAGTACCCTGGGATGGATCCCATCTGGTCCCATGGACTTGTGGGTGTCCAGATGGCTCAGCAGGTCCTGAACTAATTCCTCATGAATTTCCAGGGGAACACACCGCTCCCCGACCCCATCCCCCAGTTCAAGAGGTATGCTGACCTATTGATGCCTTACAAGTAACCCTGTACCCTCTGACTGCAACCAATCTTGGTGGAGCACGCCTCTTGCTAGAATGCATTTAAGTCACTGTATCACGGAAATAAAGTGGATTATGCCCATCTAACCATACTGGTGACCAAAGAGTCATTTTACCCATAGCGCTCCACCGACAAGATGTAGTGAAGAAAAGCTGAACAGGAAGCAGCAAGCTAAATAGTCAGGAAGATATCTTTAATTACTTCCCTGCTAGCATAACTCAGTGCTGTCTGCTATGGTAGCATGCATTCGGATTTCTGAAAACTCAGCCATTGTATAGGGTTAACACTCCTGGGGGAGTGACCCTGAACCTGACCCTAGGGGTCTCGGCCCCTCCTCAGGGGTGGGCCACACTCCAGGTGATGGTTAGCCCACTCCCCCCACTTCTTGCGGTATAAAAGAGGAGCACTTCCTGCTCCTCGTTCTCTTGCTCTGTTTCTCCTCTACCTGCGTTCATGATCACACACACACTGATACTGCATACCAGCCACGAGGCAGAGACACCATCACACACTCGGGTTGTATCCATCCCTGTTTTGTATTTTGCTGTTTTCCCTTCCTTATCCTTTGTAAACTCCCCTACCTCCAATCCCTTTTTCTAAGTTATTGTTAAACTTTTCCTTTTTAACTTCCAAATCGAGTGAGATTGATTTATTGGGGTGTCCCTACCTTTTATCTCTCTCCCTGTCTTTTGGGGAAAGGAGGGGGAGGAGGGGAGGGCACTCTATAAACTCTATAAATTCTATAAATTGTCATTGGGTCTACCAAATTTATAAGAGTCTCTGGGAACCTGCATTTGAACCCAAGACAGCCATGTATGTGACTATGAAACCTAACCTGTGCCCTCTGCTCTCACACATCCTTCTGTGTGGGAACTGATGAGAGCAAATGAGAGGAAACCTGGCAAAGCTGAGATGCTGTAAGGACAAGATGCCACGGTGTGCTGCTCCTGCAGTAGCAGTGCCTTCAGCCCAATGCCTGCACCACCTCCTTCCTTAGCCTTATTTGTAGGGATGGTGAGGAAAGGGAAGACACAGAGAGGACCTCCTGATCTGCTGGCTCTGTAATAGCAAGCCATGTGCTTCCCAGCAATGCAATGGGGCAAAGCAGAGCTGCTGAGCAAGGAAGTTTGCAGGTCTCAAGATGTCAGCAAATAAGGTGTGCTATGGCCATGGTCCTGCAGCCAGAGTAAGGGCTCACAGAGAAAAGTAGTCCCAGCATCTCCAAAACCATCTTGCATTGCACCTTTAGTCCCAGATGTAGGCAGAAACACAGCAACAGCAAGAAGCAGGCAGGGGAGAGGAGGGAGAACAGAAACGACCCCTGTCACTTTTCCAAACATGCCTGCCACCCTGTTAAACCTCCAATGCTTATGTCTCAATGATCAGACTTCCAACGATCCAAATGTTTCCTCAGAGGAACTTTTTGGTGTAAGCTTACCTTTCTCTTTTTCTCCTGTTTCTTTTTTTTTTCTTTTTCTCCTCCCATCACAATTATTAGGCTTTCCAACTCCTCTGTCTGCAAATCCTTCTGCTTGGCACAACCAGCCAACTACCCTCAGGTGAGGAACCGTTCCGTAAATACCGCTGTGATAACCACTTAAAAAGAAAAAGAAGAGGGAAGAGGCTGCAGTGTGATTGCTGGGAGCACTGACTGACCAGGGAGCGCTGGTACAATGGAAGAGTATCAGGTTCAAGTTATCACCCTCGCTGTGCTCGAGAGAAGATTTTCTTCTAGTTAAACAAGTTAGGCTCAATGCAGAGTGAGCGACGACTCTAAATGGTATGATGGTTTCCACAAAACTAAAAACACTAAGTAAAAGAGGGGGAAAATCATCACCAGAGTGGGCAGTGGTGTGGCAAAACCACTCAAAAACAACAAACAAAAATAGCAATTCAGTGGAGAATTAGTTATTATTTCTAACATTCAGCCTCCTACTGATGCCATCATCAAGTGTAAATACAGCCAGGCATAAAAGAGGCAATTGCCTTCCATCTGATGGTGGGATCAGGGCAGGTGGAGTTTTTCACTGGTGCTCGAATGCACAAAAAGCATGGGCTTCTGCGTCACCCATTGCAGTGCCACACAGCTGCAATCAACATATGCCAGCTGTGTATTTGCAGGGTTACAACTAGAGCAGAGAAATGTATTTAACACATGTGAGTGTTTTTATTCTTGCCAGAAGTTAGTCCAATATAAATCAAACCAAGAAAATAATTGTCAGTCCATTCTACCCTGGGCATGCTCTGCCTCTTTTTCCATATTTGAAAGGCAACTCTCCCCTTACTTTTTTTTTTTTTTTCCAAGACATAAAAGCTGAATTCTATTTTCTTAGCTGTCCTGACAGGGTGATGGCAGCTCCATAAACGTGTGTAATTATAGCAGATTCACTTCTGCTGTCTGATTGCAAAGAGTGCTATGGAGCCATTTTCAAGAGCTCACTTGCATGGGCTGCTGGACACTCTTTTATCACGCTGCTGCTTCGCAGGCCACAGAAGAGGAAACCTAAGGGTGTTCCCTGGGGCTGCCAGTCAGAGGAGGAGCGCAGACCACCCTCTGGTTGCACAAGCTGCACACACGTGCCGCTGCACATGGAACTCCTGCCCCCTTGCACCCCCTGAAAATCTGGATTTAGAGTTGATGCATTTCCATGGTCATCAGCAGAGTCTGGCACTGCAGGGCATGGTACTGGCTGGAGAAATGCTGACCTGTTCAGGTGTAAAACACAATAGGATGCATCCCAATAAACAAGCTGATCTCCCATTTGGGCAAACCTCTGTTCTGATCCAAATTAAATTAATAGGAATAATTTGCTACTCTAGAGATGTATGAAAAGATAACCTGTTTTCCCACAGTGTTTAAGGAAAGCTCATTTCTTTTAGCACAAGAAATCAGGGAGTTAATTGAAGCCATCCTTCACTATTAAAGATACAGCAAACCTTAAAGTTAAATAAATGCACTGAGAATTGCCAACCTTTGATTTTGGACAGCTTTCCTCTTGTAACTGAATTGTGTCCTGAGGTAATCAGGTTACTTTTGCCCCTCACTGAGATTGTAACGACAACAAATCCCTTCAGTAGCACAGTTGAAGTGCTGAACCCATTTTGCTCACAGAATTAGGAAAAATTGCTTTAGTTTACAGGGAGGGAGTGCCTAACCATCCTCCTCCTTCTCTGCATGCTGAGGGCACCGCCAGAGCCTTGCCAGGGCTGCCTACAGCTGCCCTGTGTCTGCAGGCAGCACTGATGAGGTCAGTGTTATTTCTAGGGTTCATCCTCCAAGGCTGGAGAATGCTAGTTCCTCCTGACTCTTCAAAAGCATCTTGTGAAGAGCAAATGCACAGCATGCTGTATCTAGGAGATGGAGTAGAGCTGCTGCAGCATCAAGAGCATAGACCTGCAAGCTCATCTGGCACAACCTCTCACCCAGCCCTAGCCAATCAACCAGACCATGGTACTAAGTGCCCCAGCCAGGCTTGGCTTCAACACCTCCAGGGATGGCGACTCCACCATGTCCCTGGGCAGCCCATTCCAATGCCAATCACTCTCTCTGACAACAACTTCCTCCTAACATCCAGCCTAGACCTGCCCTGGCACAACTTGAGACTGTGTCCCCTTCTTCTGTTGCTGCTTGCCTGGCAGCAGAGCTCAACCCCACCTGGCTACAGCCTCCCTTCAGGCAGCTGCAGACAGCAATGAGCTCTGCCCTGAGCCTCCTCTGCTGCAGGCTGCACACCCCCAGCTCTCTCAGCCTCTCCTCACAGGGCTGTGCTCCAGGCTCCTCCCCAGCCTTGCTGCCCTTCTCTGGACACCTTCCAGCACCTCAACATCTCTCTGCAATGGAGGAGCCCAGAACTGGACACAGCACTGCAGGTGTGGCCTGAGCAGTGCTGAGCACAGGGGCACAAGAACCTCCCTTGTCCTGCTGGCCACAGTGTTCCTGACACAAGGCTGACCTGCTAAGTGGATGTGAAAGATCCCTGCCAGGAGATCTAGATTTTCAAAGACACACTGCCCTAACACTAATTTAAGAGCACTTTCTGCAGTACTTTAATATTAAAAGTATTTATGTGTCTATTTAAGAAAATCTTTCCTCATTAAAAACCCCCAGTGCTCTAGTGAGTGCATGGCAAGAAGCCATCCTCCAGTTCTCAAGTCTCAGCCTCATCAGTGAGAAAGGAGTTTTGCAGAGATCCATGGTCAATAATCCCACAAAAAAAAAAAAAAAAAAAAAAAAGGTTGTTCTGCCTCTTCCTAACAAAACAATGAGAAAAAGAAGAAAGACTAGAGGAGGAGAGCATCAAGAACATGATATTTTAAGCAGAATTCAAAGGATTAAAATAACACAGCCACCAAGCAGGTTACCTACACTGATGGAGGCAGACTAGGTAAGTCTGTAGGAACACAGATGATGGCCTGTGCTTTCCTTGGCTGCTAAAAGCAGTCAATATAAGTACAGCCTCTTCGCAGCAACAGGCCCTGCACATGTCAGCGGCTTTGATGTTCAACAGGCATATGGAATACTGATCTAGCACAGATCTTGTCCATTGTACTTCTCAAGCCCATCTGCTCTTCCTTCCCCCAGCACAGATATTTGGTGGGGTATTGTGTGGCACAGAAAATAGCCTAAACTTGCCCTTTGTGCAGACCAGGCTTTCTTAACAAACCCCTCCCTTGGTCCCATTTCACATCCACCTTCCTGGTGCTGCCAGCTGCTTCATTACTAGCACAGTTTGCAGACAGAGAGGGCTGCTCCTTGGAGCGCTATAGCTGCCATAGCCACCCTGCATTTAATCCTGAAAGCTACTGCAGAGCATCCCTCAAGTCCTACAAATGCAATCACACACCTACAGAATGCAGTGGCTTCTAAATTGTTTGGTGAGCTCCCACGGTAAATGCCTCCCCCTGGGGTTTCAGGTGCACTGCCATGCACTGTGTGGTGTTCGTAGCAGCGCTGGGGTGAGAAAGGAGACTCAGCATCGACAGCATCATGACACACACCATTCCTTAACAACACCATTGATCAGGCAAGGATATACTCATGATTTTTGTCCAAAAGATACATTAGTCCTCTGCTCCACTGTTTATGGCTATTCCTGTTTCTCAACTAGCCGTCAGGTTTTTGTCATGGCTTTCATGTACCACTTCTCTGCGGACACAGTTCATGTGAATCCCATTTAAAAAAAGACATCAGGGACTCCAGGCAAACCAGTAAGACCTCTGCTTCAACACATATTGGCAGTTTTAATACAGATTGATCAAAACTTTCATACCTCAGAGGTCAGCAGCAGACGCAGCAATACAAAAATCTCCTTTTGTCAAGGAAAGAAGACTCACCAGGTCAAAGCTGCACAAAAACTGACTGTCAAATGATTGTGAAACTGTGTTTTACATGAACAGATAAAAAAACCACATTAGACATAAGGAGGAAATGGTAGGGCAAAGGAAAAAAATGCTCGTAAAATAAGGTTTTAAAGGAGAGAAGGTGGCAGCTCAGAGCTTCCCAGTTAAGACTATTCACCTGCCTTATATAAAATATATCTGTGAACATGTTTGGAACATATTTGGATAAAGGTGAGTCAGAAATGGTGATGGAGAAGCATGAGAACAGGAAGCAAACAGCTTTTGAAGGCTTTTGGAAAAGTGCTGCATAAAGTGCTCTAGGGAAAAAAGACTATTGCAAGCCTCAAGTTGTTGCACAGCTTTCCTGGAAGCTGCTTCAGAGTGGGCAGTGTGGTGCGGATTCAGTGGGACTCTTCAGAGTGGGCAGGCCTAGAAATGTGGTCTTGGAGTGTCTGTGTGCCTTTATCTGAGAAGGGGAATGAGATTGGAGTAGGACAAAGACTCTGTAAAAGTAGCCCAGAAAACCAACCAACCAACCAACCTGGAAAAGAAAGCTCTGACAATGTATCTGGTTGCATGTACACCGCTGGGACAGCTCTGTTATAAACTACAGCCTTGTGAGTAATGATGGATCTTCCAGCTGGATTTTCATCTTCCAAGATAAAGAAAAATCCTCTTGTAAAGTCATGTTGGTACGGTAGCTCTGCTCTCCTCTGCAAGTCAAACATCGGGACAGGCAATGGAGAGAGTAGGGAGAAATGTTGTGAGCAGCAGCAGAGTCCAAAACAGCTTCATCTGAGCAGATTCTTCCAGAGACAAGAAGGGTGGTGACGACAACTCCCCCTCAGCAGAACAAGTGTTTGTGGGCTCTATGAAGGCACAGGGCAGCAGCACCAGCAGTGCCAGCTGCAGCATCAGAAATGGATGGAGAATCACCAAGAAAAGAAGTAGTGCTCAATCTGGTGTAGCAAGCAGCAGCGACAGCCATGCAAACTAACCACAGGCATCAGAGGCAGCTGCTTGCACAGGTGAACGCTGCCAAGGCTCAGCAGCCCATTCTGTACCCCATGATGCTGGATTGTGGGGGATATTTCAGAGCCTGGAATGTGACTCACTTATTCAAATTCATCCTTAGGACAAATTCACCAGCCTCAGCTGGGTTGCCTAAGCGCTGAGCTCGGCGGAGCATCTGAGCACATCTCACTTGCAGAAGGAACTCCGACTGGCTCTTATATCAGCGGTTCCTTATCAACTGAGAACTGGCTGAGAAACTGTAAACAACTCCTAGTGAACAGCAGCAACATAGCAAGCCACAAGGAAGAGCCAAAGTGATCAGAGTTTCATCTTCCTCTGCATCTTTGATCATAATTAAACCTAAACATTTTAAGGATTAAAAAGTCACTTTTCCATTTGATAATCTGTAGATATTGCATTCCCCTGCTAACTGAATTACAAAAAGAGGAAAAAGGTGGGCAAAAAATTAAATGTGACCCACATCTGAAAATAGTTAACTGACACCTAGGAAAAGCAGTTTGAAAACAGTCTGGAAGAGCGAGGAAACTTAGAAATGAGCCACCCATCAAACGCCTCCTTGCATGGGCACCCAGATGCTGCAAACTATTGCTGGCAAAAATCCAGTGTGATTTTGGACTAATATATTACACAGACCTGCCATGGAAACAAGGGCACTTCCTCTGCCTTTTGTGAGAGCCCAAGCAAACAGACCCTACCTCAGATATCAGATCTGTCTTGGAAACTGCTGGCTAGAGGAATGTGAATTATTTCACCCACAACATCTTTGGTTTGATAAACACCAGACAAAATTGAGACAAAGTCTGGGAGAGATTCATCTAAATCAGGATAAGCAGCTTGGAAGCCAGAATCCACCTGCCCTGTCAGTCATCCATGTTTTGAGGCTCCATGTCTAGTGACCAGTACGATGGACAGGTGCTCACCCCCACGCATGCCCCTCAGGCCCCTCGGTTCCCTTCAATGAGGTCTTGCAGTCCTCCAGGAGGTTCCTGAGGCACTAGGATGTATAGCCTGCCCTGAGGTGAAAAACAACTCTGCTTCTTCAGTCTGCAGATGTGGGAGAGGAACCACGGAACAGTGCCTCTAGTTAGCTGCAGCTGCTGATTTTCCAGTGAGCTCCTCAAACTTTCCCAGCTCCTGACCCTGTCTTGCTGGGCCAGGCTTCAGTGTGGGCTCCGTCTAAACTCATGCCAATGACATAATGTAGGAAGGACAAAGACACAACTGTAGAAGCCTGCATGCTGAATGAAAAGCTGTGTGAGCGTAGCTGCAGGTCCATTTGGTGCCTCACAGACACAGGCTGCGTCCCAGCCTGTCGCTGCTCTTCATTCGCTGTGTGGCATGTCCAGAGCACAGCGCAGGGTGCAAGAAGGGGTAAGGCAGTGCTGCCTCATATTTGCTGGGTGTGTGGTATGGAAGCTGAAGACTGTGATACCAGTGCTCTTTGGCTGGTTGCTTTCCCCCAGCTGAGGAGAGGACAGCTTGGACTGGAGCTGCACTAATGAGGGCTGCGGCAGTTTCCCAGCACGCCTTCCGCCACCCTGACTGCGCGTTCCTGGCCGCAGCCAGGCTGTAGCATCCCATTGCGCCTTCCTCAATGACGTTATTTGAAGAACGACTTGCAAAAGACCAAAATTAAAATGGAAACTAAAGGGTGAAGGTGGCAGAAATCCAAGAACTTCTGCCTAGCACTGATTGCTGGGACTAGGTGGAAGCTTGTCCTCTGATTCATGCTGCTCCGTGATGTCAGTGCCTGCATTTTCTCTAGTCATCTGGTACTGGACTTGTGACTTGATGTGGCACTGCAGCATGTCTCATGCACCCGTTATCTCCCTCTCCTTTTCTTCCTCCTCCCCAGTGTGAAGTCTATCTCAGACTTTCCTTGTCACCCCAGTGAATGGAAATCCACAGCTGCATGTGAATGTGGTCCATGCAGCAGCATTAGGCATGATGTGAAATGCCAGCACTTTTCCAGCCCCTGAAAGGAGCTTTCAGATGCTGACTGCTGCTGGCAAAAGAGGGACATAAAACAGGTCATGCAAGAGAAGATACTTCTTGATTTTAAACATGTGCAAGCCACATTGGTGTCACCATCTGCATGCCTCGTGCTTGCCCTGCAGTGAGGTCAGTGCAGGATTTTGCTGTGGTCCCTTAGGGTTTGCCTCAACATACCAGCGTCAGGCGTAAGTATGGGAAACCACCATCCTCCCCTTCAGCAGCAACTCCTATGTCTGCTGCTGATTCTGGATATTTTATTCCCAAACCTCATCCCTGCCCTCTCCTCTCCTGCTCTAAGTTGTTGGGCCTGCTTCCAGTCACAACTGTCACCCAGTGCTGCTGCTTCATCTCCTGCAGCAGCAGAGTAGCAAGACTAGGTCATGCAAGTGTTGAGGAGGCAGCCACTGCAGGGATGTGCATGGGGCAGGAGAGCAATGCTGGCTACAGAAAACTGGCGATGGGGATTGGGAGCTGGAGGGGTACAGGAAAAAAGGATGGGGAGCAGGAGGAAAAGTGGGACAGAGAGATGGAGGGAGGGATGGGTGGGGCGAACTAAGTCAGACAGCCAGTGAGTGCAGGGCTTTGACTATTGGTAAGGCAAAGTTAAGGAGCAGAACAGGCACCTTAATGCTAAGAAAACAGAAATGGAAGAGCTTCCAAGTACCAATGTGATGATTGCAAACAGCTAAGTCAAATCACACGAAATTGAAAGGAAGAGGGGGTTTTCAAACACCATAATTATATAAATGTTGTAAAATTAGATTCAGTGCTGTGGTTCTGTGACCTCCAAGATGAATGAAACAAATGGCTTTTACGCCCACTGGTGGAATGAGACTTGATTAGTTACAATGCTCTTTCATCTCCTTCACTAAATATTATGACTGTCAACAGCATGTGCAGAGCTTTTGTTTGATGAAGAGAGAGCCAGTTAGTGAGAAGCATTTGCTAAATGGTGAGCCTTGAGAAGACTCCTTTTCTAAAAAGCTCGTGGAACTCATGCACTGGAATCCATGGCTTTCAGGTCTGACAGATAGGTAGTGCCCCGCTAGTGGAAGGGTGCTGAGATGTACTGCTGGTGGAGCGTGTGCACTTGAGACTGATCTCCCTACCGTGTCCTGGCAATGGCTGGGCATGGCACTGCAGAAGAGTGCTGCGTGGGGTATCGTCTGGACATGGGAGCATTAAAGGAGTGCTGTACTCAAATCAGCTCTAGCAAGCAGACTTTCTTCAGTATTTGTAAAGCCTCTAGGATTTGCTAGATTATACGAGACTCTCATCAGGTAGAGAATAACCATAAGCAGTCCCAGCTTTCCCCATATGAGCCTCCCTGCCATGCTTTCCCAATTTACCTTTCTGCTGAAAAGTTAGCTAATGGGATTTGGGTTGACAAGAAAAAAGGCAAACTGTTCCTAATCTGAATAACAAATCCATCAGACTTGAGCCTGAATTGTGACTTTCTTCAGGGGAAAGGAGAGACATCAACTTTCTTCCCCTCTGAGCTTCTCTTCTGCCAAGCCTCTACCCCAATCTGCACTACAAAATCTGCACTGGAGAGGGTCAGGAGAGAGTTGTAATCCGTCTGCCTCTTATGGGTGGCTTGTGAGAGTTGAGGAGAGACAGGAGGAGGCTTTGAGATGCCCCACAAGTCAAGAACTGATGTGAAAGACCAGGGGATTTACTGCATTGAGATTTTTTTCCTAACCTTTTAGGTTTTTTGTCTGTAGGAACATTCTGCTCTATGAAATGGGCTGCACAAGGCATGGTAGCAGCAGAGGTTTGTGACTGCACTTCCCTACAACATTATGCATTCATGGGTGAAATCTCTTAAGATTGTATCCCTTCTTTCCCCTTTCCCCTTTCCTATCACTGCACTTGTGATACATTAACATTGCTGACATTACCCTCTAGAGGACCCAAGACCTGAGGAGAACATAGCTTCATTGTACTGTCTAGAAGGAAAATAAAGCCAGAGCAGCACTGTCAGCCATCAGTACATAGCTTACAGCAGGGCCCCACAGTGCTGTCCCTGCCAGCAGGATCATAGGGCAGCAGGCATGTTGGTACTGCCCCGCAAGGCACCGAGGAGTGAAAACCAGCATGGGCACCACACCCCTACATGTTTCATAGAGATTATCATATGACATTGAAATGTTAATGAGAATATAAAGATCTGCAGTAGAACTAAGAGGAGATGATACTGCATTTACAGTCTCCAAATTCCCTAAAATAAGAGTCAGCTGGTTGGGGTTTATTAAATTAAAAGCAAAACCAAACCTCCTTCAGTTTCTCTGCAAGGAAGGTCAAAGCCTCTCTGAAATTATATGACAGGGATATTTTCAACCAGCAGAAATTTCACTGATTTTAAAGGCAGCAATGCAAATTTGAAGTAAGACAACATAGAATTGCTTCAAGAGGTATTTTGTGATCTTCTACTCTTCAGAGCTGTTGAAGGGAGTTAACTGTATTTTTGATGGGCAGCTATGCAATGGAGATGAAGGGAAATACATTGTGGGGGGTGAGGGTGCTTGACTTTTGTGCTGTGTAAGTGATGGTTTGGGGTTGATGAGGATGGTTGTCTTGCCTTAGTGACAGCTCACTTGGATTTTTTAACGGCACTCACAAGAATCTGGATTACAGCTTCACACAGGGTTGCTAGGATAGAATATGCTGGGCTGCAAATCCAATGGTAGGATACGAGCAAGCCACTTGTACTTACCCTCTGCTGAGTGCTTCTGGTTGCTTGGTGTGAACCCTCCTAGTTTGGTTCATAAAAGCTTCTGCTCACTGAACAGTATCCAGAATCAATTCACATGGGGTTTCTTGGATGGGGACTTGATGCTGCAGCAAGCAAAACTGAGAACCTTTGTGTTTAAGAACTTGTCCTAGTCAGCAATGAGCATCTGACACATTTTGTGTCTGCGTGAGCAGTGCCTACCTGCAACGTCGGACTGCTGGCTCCTCCAAGCAAGTGCACATACCTTGGTAATGGACAGGTATTTCAAGCAGAAAGTAAATGCTTTTCTTTGGGTCTGTTTTCCTTCACCCTAAGGATTTGTTAGCCTATAGTGATGCTGGAGAGCAAGAAAAGAAGCAGAAATGTTCAGAATAGCTCACCGTTTTGCAGCCCCTGTGCCAGCTGTGACATGCTTATGGCTGACAGACCCCATGGAGAGATGAACACCACAGCTGACAACTGGGGACACGGCACCTGAGTGGCTGTAGTGGGGCCTGGACAGTTCATGCTGCAACCCAAGCTCTGTTTGAGTCTGTTGTGTTCAGATATCTCCCCTATTCTCCCCTCCCCTTGAAAACACAGAATCTGTGTGGTGGAAGTGGAAAGTTCCCCAGCCTGAACTTCCTTTCATTCAGAAGGACACCTAACTTCTCCCAGCCCAGGAGAAATGAGATGACATAGCTGAGATGGATGCTGGTGCCACAGATGAGTGTCTTGGTTTGAGCTAGATCACACATCCCACACCATTCTGAAGGAAAATCTGAAGGTATACTCCAGGCATGCTGCACAGCATGGAAATAGGTCTGTGCTGTTTACAAGTGCTCCTAGTTTTATGCTTGGAGTCCGGATCTCTGACTTCCTTTTGGATCAGTCTCTACTGGAAACGAGTACTTGCTGCCAGGATAACCCACCTTTTCCTGCGAGATTCGGTATTAATAGTTTTGACAGAACATCTTGTTCCTGTGTCATACAGAAGCCAGGCTAGCAGCTGGGTGCATAGCTCTCATTTTGAGACGCAATGGCTGCAGTTTGACGGAACAGAGTCGGAGCTCAGGCCGATGTGTGTCTCCTGCAGTCAGGAGGGAAGCACAGCAGGTTGCTGAGCTTGCTTTGGTTTGAGGCAACAAGGCATTCTCATTAACGTGCAGTGTGCAGCTTGGAGTATTTCAGAAATGAAGCTGAGGTGCTTCTTATTTCTGGAGAGGGCTGTTCTCATCCCTCCTCTGACCACCTGCCTGTGTGGGAAGACCCAGTGCTGTCTTATTGCAGCCCATGTGCCCTGGGCCAGGCCCAGCCACAGCTCCACAGCAAGGTGAGAACCAGCCAGGGGTCCCAGCATGCTCACAACAGAGAGCTCCCAGAGATGCCTTTGCTGAAATACCATTATGCTTAGGTGCTCTTGACCTAGCACACATAATAGGAGCTGATCCCAGAGTTGACTAAAAGCTCCCTTGGAAAGACTTGTGACATTTTTCTGATGTATTCTTCCTCGAGTTGCATTGTTGGATTTCACTTGCTATTTTTTATTAGCAGTCTCTGCAGCCATGTGACAGGGAATGAATGATCTTTGATAAGAGTTATTTGTTTCTTGTCACAGGCAAAAAAACCTCCCACAATTTACACCCTTGCAAGACTGTTCCTGAGCAGAGTTCAGTAATGAATGCTGTAGTGCAGGATGTGACATGGCATTTTGTACACTGCGGCTTCAGCGGCTCCTGGATATTTTCAGGCAGTTTTACTTTGCTCTGTATCTGTGCTCTCTGAGTGGCTGTGTACAATTACTGCTATATATGATTTTTATAGCAATTCAACCACATTGTCATTTACTCTGCCAGGCAAAAATGTATCTGCTTGTACACAGAACCTTTTCTAAAAAGCAAAATGAATTAATAAAACAAAAGCATCAGGTGCTATTCGAGGGGCATTAAGTGGGGCGTTGCTCTCGGTTCTGTCAGTAGCTCTCAATTTCTTGTGTCGACTTTGACCTTGTTTCTGAAGAAGAGGACTGCTGGAGAGGAATGCACATGAAGAGAGCAAGGGGCAGAGCACAAAGCATGAGGATGCACTCCAGCTGCGCCGTTTGCAGTTCAGTTAGTGCAGCTGCAGGAGGATTATGAGGGCTGTGGCACTTCAGCACAGATGCCCACGGGCCCACAGCTCACTGCCTGGGGCCTTACTCTGGCTGTCATCTAACTGAGGATTTGCCAGCTGATCTGCAGAGGTGCAGGATGACTGCAGGAAGGACAATTTGTCTTGTCAAAACGGACCGGTGTTTTCTGCAAGACCATACTGTAAATCAGAAGGTGGAAAGAGAAGGAAATCTCTTGCTCGGAGTTCGTGACAGGCAAACTAGAAGCTCCTGCAGGTAGTGGTTTAAAAGCCAGTGACTGTGTGTAGTCACCCCTAAGAGCGAGTTGGGAGACCTGTAGACCTGCTGATGGAAAGAGTTGCAAGCTGAATTGTCACCATTTCTTACTCATTCCTGACGAAGCAGCTTCTATTTTCTAGAGTAAGCAGCTCACAGCAGGAAAGAACAGCACTTTGGGGATTGTAGCTTTTGGGGATCTAATCCCTCTGTTCACTTGTCTTACTTTTTACCTCTCTCTAAACAGCTTCTGAGCAGCACAGTGCCAGTGTAACTAAATGGTTGGTACAGCACAAACAGTAACAACAACTTCTAACTCTGCTTCATGGAGTGTCTTTGCTTTAACAGTAACACATCCCTATTTTTATAACACTCTGGCTGAGAACAAAGAGAGGCGAACATATCCTGCATGACTTTTAAGCAGTGCGCACTGGTGAGTGCTGCTGAGTGCTGTGCTTTCACATCCATCATCCTCACTGGGCTTTACATCAGTCTTTATCTAATGGGTCACTCTCATATCCTCATTCTCACAGAGAAGGGCAACAAAGCTGGTGAAAGGCCTGGAACACAAACCCTATGAGGAGAGGCTGAGGGAACTGGGCCTGTTTAGCCTGGAGAAGAGGAGGCTCAGGAGTGACTTCATTGCTGTCTACAACTACCTGAAGGGGCATTGCAGCCAGGTGGGGGTTGGCCTCTTCTGCCAGGCAACCAACAATAGAACAAGGGGACACAGTCTCAAGTTGTGCCGGGGAGGTCTAGGCTGGATATTAGGAGGAAGTTGCTGGCAGAGAGAGTGATTGGCATTGGAATGGGCTGCCCAGGGAGGTGGTGGAGGCACCGTCCCTGGAGGTCTTCAAGAAAAGACTGGCTGGGGCACTTAGTGCCATGGTCTGGTTGACTGGATAGGGCTGGGTGCCAGGTTGGACTGGATGAGCTTCGAGGTCTCTTCCAACTTGGGTGATTCTATGATTCTATGATTGGATCTCCTTTTAACAGTTTGGCTCTGATTGCACTTTTCCTGCTATTGCAGGAGTGGATGCTCTTTCTGAGACACGAGGACATCCCACAGCCGCATCTACAGAAGTGATGGTGAGGAAGGCAGACTCCTCTGACTCCAAGTGGAATTTTCTCTCACAGATGTTTTATGAAAAACACTTCTGTTTCTGTAGCAGGGGCTGGAAACTCAAACAGTTGCAGAGGAGCCTGAGCTAGCCCATCTCCTGTCTGGCTGACTGCTGAAAACTGCAGCGTGTTGCCTATTTGTCATACGTTGTTAAGATACAGCTTAAAATGACACTTCTTGAACAGGTGCTGAAACTCCCTCTCCAACTATTTTCATATCAGGGATCTTTGCCCACAGGTGTGCTGGTGACAGCCTTGCGGGCAACCATAGCTTCTCTTGTACAGCATCAGCACTGCAAGTCTGAAGGTCTGGCTGCTTCTGAGCAATTACTGCCTGAACAAAGCTGTAATGTCCTTGTCTGCTGCCATGTAAAGCATGGAGGGAGGTGAAGCTGGGTGCATTGCCCCATTGCCCCTAGATAATAGTCCTAAATCAGAAGAACATGCAGTAATACCTGTGTGAATAGGTCTGTCAACTAATGGACTACGTGCAAAAATCCACCGGTAGGACCTAAAGCTTAGAAATGAAAGCATTGGTGTCTGGAAAAGGTGAGGCTAGGCCAGTATGTTCCTGCTTGGAGGGGAAAGAAGTAACCCTGGGGAGAAAGTCTCTTGATATTTGTAATTGCCACCAGTTGAGTTTCTCACTGATTTAGCTGTTTCAGATCCGAACTGTGATGGGTATGGTGCTCCTCTGATAAGCCAAGGTAGGAGGTGAGCTTCCTTCCCAGCAGGTAGGTGTTGGGCACTCGCACTTTGCCCCCCGGGCGGATGGGAACACAATGATTTCTGAATGTCTGTGTGCTTCGCTCACTGCTGATGTTTCGGTTGTTTTTATTCTTCCAGTGATGTGTTACTCTTCTCCTGCTATTTCCTATTTCATCAGCTCCTTCCTGGAGGAGGTTTCACTGGAGTGTATTTATCTTTCAGCCTGCAATGTTTTCATTAATTTATTTTGCCTAGGCATAAACCAGGTGGAATATGCTGTGTGGTAAAAGCAGGAGTGAAGCAGCAGAGACACTTAAGAAGTTTTTAGGAGTTTTTTATCTCAGATTCTTTCCTGGATTCTGCTCAAAAGCTTTTGGCTGAGTGTTCCCAAGGGCTTTGCAGATTTGGTGATCTTGCACCTTGTAATAGGTGCTGCAGTGCTACCTCCTGTCTGAGAGCAGTGCAGGGTCGCAGTGGCTGTGTGCAGGTGCAGCTTTGCATCTCACTAAAAGAATGTGAGTTGCAGCATGGCTACGGGCCAGTTTTAAAGACAGGGTTTGGTGTCTAGACGTGGATATGAAAATGTCTTCAGTTTCTGCATCTCACATGAGGGAGGAGCTGCTTTTGAAAAGTTGACCAAGCACATGGCTGAGTCTAGCTGTTAGGGCCTCATTCTCCATGCTCAGCCCCAGCTAGCGGGGAGCAGGGCTGCTGCACAGCTGCAGACAGGGTCTCATCTCTTTGACACTGTGCCTCTTGAGTGCATGAGCCATCTGCACGGCCCGTCACTTACTGATGCAAGCTACTCCTTCATCTGGGCTATCTGCAGGAACAGCCTTCTAGCCTTGCAGGGCTTTTCTGATTCGGCAAGATCTATTCTCTTACGAAGTTGACGTTGGCCCACTTTCATTGCAAAGATGGCCTTGAAAATGCAGAGCAGTTGTTTAGGAATGACAGTCAGTGTCTGTGGGACCTCTCTGCATTGCGTCTTCCCCTAGGCTGCATCTATAGATAAGTGCCAAAGTTCCATCTATAAGTGCTATCTTTTAAATGCAAGGACCCTGCAAAGACAGCACTTGTTGCTCTCCCATAGCCACACAAGTAACAATCCTATGTGCCATGCCAGTGTGTTCTGTGCCTGTCACAATCTTCAGAGTAGGCTCTCTGCTGAGGATGGGACTTTTTAATTTCCCAAGCTGCATCACAGGCAGCTCTGGGTCCAGCATCCTCAGCGTCAAAGGTTTTAACAGAGAGCTGCTCCAGCTGGCAGCTTGCTGCTTCTTTTGCTTTCAGGAAGTATATTCACACACACAGGATCACACGGAGACATTCAGGTTGGAAAAGACCCTCAGAACCATCACGCCCAACTGTTATCCCTACTCTACAAAGTTCACCCTTAAACCACATCCCCACACAAGACACAAAATGTTTCTTCAATGTATCTTCTTGATACATTGGAGGCTGTGGATGTACTCTACCTGGACTTTAGCAAGGCCTTTGAACTGCCATAGCAAACTCCTGGCCAAGCTGACAGCCCTTGGCTTGGACAGAGGCAGTCTGTGCAGGATCAAGAACTGGCTGGGCCCAGAGAGTGGTGGTGAATGGTGCCACATCTAGCTGGCACTAGCAGTGTGCCCCAGGGATCGGTGCGGGGCACAGTCCTGTTCGAGATCTTCATTGATGATCTAGACCAGGGGATTGAGTCCATCATCAGTGAGCTTGCAGATGACACCAAGCTGGGAGCAAACATGGATCTGTTGGAGGGTAGGAGAACTCTGCAGAGGGACCTGGACAGGCTGGAGAGAAGGACACAGTTCAACACCAAGAGTTTTAACAAGTCCAAGTGCCAAGTTCTGCACTTCGGCCACAACCACCTCAAGCAGTACTACAGGCTGGGGACAGAGTGGCTGAGAGCAGCCAGGCAGAGAGAGACCTGGGGGTGCTGGTAGAGAGTAGCTGCAGAGGAGGCAGCAGTGTGCCCAGGTGGGCAGCAGAACCAGTGGCATCCTGGGCTGGCTCAGGAGCAGTGTGGGCAGCAGGACAAGGGAGGTTCTTCTGCTCCTGTGCTCAGCACTGCTCAGGCCACACCTGCAGTGCTGTGTCCAGTTCTGGGCTCCTCCATTCAAGAGAGATGTTGAGGTGCTGGAAGGTGTTGAGAGCAGGGCAGCAAGGCTGGGGAGGGGCCTGGAGCAGAGCCCTGTGAGAAGAGGCTGAGGGAGCTGGGGGTGTGCAGCTTGCAGCAGAGGAGGCTCAGGGCAGAGCTCATTGCTGCCTGCAGCTGCCTGAAGGGAGGCTGTAGCCAGGTGGGGTTGGACTCTGCTGTCAGGCAGACAGCAACAGAACAAGGGGACACAGTCTCAAGCTGTGCCAGGGCAGGTCTAGGCTGGATGCTAGGAGGAAGCATTGGAATGGGCTGGCCAGGGAGGTGGTGGAGTCCCCATCCCTGGAGGTGTTTAAAAGGAGGCTGGATGAGGCACTGAGTGCCATAGCTTAGTTAATTAGAAGATGTTAAGTTATAGCTTGGACTCAGTGATGTCAAAGGTCTTTTCCAACCTGGTTCATTCTGTGATTCTGTGATTCTTGCTTGCGTCTTTAAACTAGCAAGGCTCTGCTGAGTGGGATGGAACTCTGAAATCTGTGCTGGCACTATGGGTCCAAGTAAATGAGGGCTGAAGCATGATCTGTGCAGGGACATCAAAAGCAGCACAGTCCCACCTGCCCGCAGGGTTCGCCTGTGATGGCCAGCACTTATTGTCACTGTTATTTCTGTTCACATTTAGTATTAAGAATGCTGCCTCTTGCCTAGTGCAGTTTGTACAACTTCTTGTCTCTCCTTCAAAGGCATTTTGAGTAAACAACCTTATTTTAACGAAGCAGATGGAAACCTTTTTATAGCTGTTGAGGCGCTGGCAGCATATACACCCCTCAGCTAGCTCTATTCTCTGGTCTGCTCTATGCTGTACTAAGCAAATGACCAAAGGCATGAAAGTGTTGGGTATAATTGATCCCACTTTAAAGAAGGTTATTATCAAGGTCGTAATGTTGCTGTAATTCATTTTACAGCTACTCTAGAGGTACCATCAAGCAACTTGTATTGATTTCCCTTGCTTTTCATTAGGACCTGTTATCTGAAAGTAGAAAGTAAAACAAACCCACCAGACTTCCTCAAGAAAGGCACTGGAAAAGACTGGTGCTCAGGAGTGGTGACTGTGTCCGCCTTGCATCGGCGCCTCTGTTCTGGCACAGCCATTGCGTCTTCCCACCCATGGCCCCACGCTCAGCTCAGCCTGGAGCCTCCTCAGCAGCACTCAGACCACTGCTGCTTTTGAACTCGTCCTCTTGCCGTGCAGGGCATTTGTCTCCAGTGCCACAGGCGGCCACGGCGTCCTGGTTTTGCCATTGCCTCCACCCCTGTGCATGGCTGCATGTTTCTGACCTCCTCCCCCCCTGCAGAACGGTATAAAGTCAGACTCTTCTTTATGCAGCAAATGTGCTGAGGAAAGACTTGCTTTGGAGCTGTGGTGTGGCCTGGGCTTTCAGAGGGGCACTCTGTTTCAGTTTGACTGTGTAAGTGCTACCTTGGATATCTTCAGACTCTCCAGGAGAAGCTTTAGCTCTGTGCAGCAACTGTCTACGTTTGGAGACCCCCCATAGGTGGAACCAACACCAGCTCAGTCACCTCTGGCAAACATGGTTCGTTTCACAGCTTCAAAGGCTGCACCATCCCTGTGAGTCTGGATCTGCCATCTCTTACCTGATCCTGAGCCAGGCACCTCCTGAGGCTGAATCTAGCATGAGCAGTCCCCTGTTCTCCCAGTGCTGGCAACTCTTCTTGTGGCAGAAGGCTCCTCTGGTTGCACTGAGTTGCAAATATCCCTGCTACTTAATTGCCAGCACACTCCCTTGTCAGGGTTTTGACTTCTCTCAGCTAGTAGCTGGTGGTTGTTTTGGGAGGTGGCATAGTCATGGTGCCTAGAGCCCTGTGCACCTGGTTGGGGAGCTCAGTTCCTGGGATTCAGCCTCTTGCGCAGCCTTGAGTCCCTTCTGTGCATCCCAGGAAATGCTCGAGTGCCTTTCTGAAGTTACAAGAAGGGTTTGTAGCATTGCCCTTGCACATCAGCATCTGCTTCATGGCTGCTTGGAAAGGTCATTTGAAAATCAAGGTAGTCATGCTCTGTAACTCCTCCATGGGCAGCACAGAAATGAAGGGTGGAGCTGTGAGCTAGGAACTGCCATCACGGGCATCCAACAGTGCTGCTGCACATGCCAATTAGATGAAATGTCATTATGTGTCGTCCAGTCAAACCCTTCTCTTCTCAAATGCCATCTGTAGGAGATACAACTCATCACGCTCCTTCGGCGACTTTGCTGCTCTAAGTGCTGGGCTGAGGAGGAAGGAAGAACCTTCTGTTTCTGGAGTCAGGCTTTCAAGTGCAATTTAGTCACCCAGGCTGCACTTGTTTGGAGGGGAAAGACAAAAGGGAGGGCGAATAAAACATTGTTATTTTGTCCTGTGAAGTGGCTTGAGATAATTTCAACATTCGTTTTTTTGCCTGTCACAGGAGCATTCCTGAATCTCCAACTTTGTCCGGAAGTACCAGGTTTGTTCTTTCTCTTTTTGTTTTCCACTGCTGATTACCCTCCTAGTGTGAACTGCATCATTTCTTACTGAGAAGCAGATTATTGTAGCCATTTATTTTCTAGTTAAACTGCTGTAACTAAAACAATCACCCTGCAATGATTGCCCTTCTCTTCAGTGCATGAAGCACAGACACAGAATGCACAGCTCCTGCTCTCAATCAGAGTTGTATTAGAACCCATCCAAGAACATACCTGTTTGCTAAATGTCTGGGGAGAAAAACACACCAAGGCCACATGCTGTATATGCACCCACATTTTATGGGGAATTCATGCAAGTTAACGAGCTCCTGCTCTGTGCTGGAAGGCATGGGAGTGTCTCTTTATTCCCACTGAGGGGCTTTCAGTGCTGAAGTTCAGTATTCCTACTGATAAGGAGCCATGAGGCAAATGGTAGTGCAGATACCACAGTCGCCCTATTGCTTCCTTTTTCTTGGAAATGAGAAGGAGTCCAGGCAAGAAACCCTCTGTGCTGGTCGCTTCTGGGATGGGCAGGTGGGCAAGGAGCACCCAGCCCAGCCACTGTAGCAAGCAAGCAGAAACCTAACTCAGTTTGAGCATACAGTCAGACCTGCTTTACTCCTTTGACTAAAGGCTTATATGGCTCAACTGTGCTTCTTTTGATGTGAATTTAATTCTCACAGGTTTGGGGTTGTATTTTTGCTTGTGGGTTGCTTTTGGGGGGTTGTGTTTTGGGTCTTTTTGTGGGTGGTTTTGGGGTTTATTTGTTTGTTTGTTTGTTTTGGTAGCTCAGAGCAACAGATTTCAGTTCCTTGCAGGATGCCAAATTGCAAGCAGCCACAGTCACTCCTGTGAGAAACCTTTTACTTTAGCAGTTGTGACTAGGCTAAAGATGCCATCCTCTGCTTTCTTACAGGGCAGCTTTGCTGTAGTGGGCAGAAATATGGACTCTCTTAATACATTTTGGACCCCTCTCCAGTAAATCAAGGAATTAAATTGTCTGTGAGAAGTTTCTGGGTAGACAAGGAGCTGGTGCTATTTTCTATGCTTGTTAATTATGTTAAATGTCTTCTTATCTTAAATTTTGCCATAGTGTCTCCTGGTTTCCAGGTACTCAGCTTGTGATGAGTTTTCCAACAAGCAGTGCCAATGGCTCCCTGGTGTTGCGGCATCATAAACCATCAATCCACTCACGAAGCATCTTCACCATTGATCATCTGGTGAAGCAAATTAGGTTATAAAGTAGAGACACAGCCTTGCTGTTCCACTCCAGTGGTAGGATATTTTGGGTTTTCCACCTGCTTAGTAGGTGACATGGAAACAAATGGCCATTTGCCCTTTGTGCTACAGGCATTCTCTCTCGCCTTGTCCTCCAGCAAGAATGTAATTTGGTTTCTGGCTTTGAGAACTCGAAAAGCCATTTCCCAGTGAAGGGAAAACCTTCAAATGTGGTTTCACTACTATTATTGTGTATTTTTCTAGTGGCTGCGATCAGCTCTCACACTGCTCAAGCTGTACACAAAATGTGTGAGATTGTGTGACATATTTGAGTACTGTCTTCTGTCAGGTTTACTGACCTGGCTGCAGCCTGAAAGTCCAGAGCTGGGAAAAAGGATTAGAGGAAGAAGCTTTAAATTATAATTGTTCACACATTTTTTCAGTCCTTTTTTCTAGCTGCATAGGAAAGATAAAGCTGGAGCTTCAAATCAGACCTCTGTAGGAAGGTGTTTCACTACTTCCATATGTTGTATTAAATGAAATGCTTTACATCAGCTCTTGTGAAGGATGATTCGTTTCAGCGTGCATGACAGGAGCTGGGGACCCTGCTCCCTGAAGGTCGTGAGCTTTGCTGTTTGCAGGGGAAGGCCTTACCTTCCTTCCTTCACTTTCAGAGCTGCTCGACCATGGAGCTGCTTGCAAGTGTCTTGCTTCAATTGCAGCAGCAGCAAAAGCTTTTCCCTAGAATGCCCAAAGGGAACCAAGTGGTGGAGAAAGAGAAGAATAACCTCTTGTTCACACTGGCAGTTATTTGGACTCAGCTAAGTCTGGCAATTAAAAGGATGGATTTAAGCATTTGATATGAACTCTATTACTTACAAAGAATGTAGATGTGGGCTGTTTTTTTTCCTAACTGGAGTGGGGATAGAGGTGGAAACAGAGGCCAGTTTTGTTGCTCCTGCTTCCAGGTTGCTTTGTTTTGTATTTGTTTTGTTTCAAACCCCTCTGTAAGGAGACTACCCTGATGCAAGGTGCATCACTGCAGACTAAATTCAGTTTCACCTCCCATGAACACATACATAAAGCTCTACTCCTTTGCTCTCCCCGTCGCAGCTGTATATTCCCCACAAACACACACCAGCATTCCTTCTCCTCCCCCAGGGAGGCAGGCTGCCTCAACCAGGAATGATGATGCAAGAAAAGTAGGTCATCTGCTGTCTGAGAGCATGAAACACAAAATCCGGCCACCGAGTGAGTCACAAAAAAGAAGGTTAAATAAACTACCAAATCAAAGTGAAACAGAGCACAAGTTGCCCTGAATTTTAATCCAACCACATTTCTCGTCACTGGTGAGTGCCGGCAGGGCTGAGCTGCCCACAGCTCTACCTGCTCAGGCAGCTCCAGCAGCTTCTTCTGTCACCTGCTGGCTGGACAGCAGCAAGGAGTGTATCACTGGTCTGGAGCTGAGGCCACATCACTAAGCTGCAGGTTGCCTTTTTCCAGCACTGCCAAACCTTTTTTAATTTTTTTTTTTAAACCCCTTTTATCTTTTACCTGTAATATAACTTACTTTAAACATGGCCACAAGCCATTGTATTTTCTGGTGCAGAAACAGAACCAAAAAAGGAGAGGGAACATGCCACACACACGGAGTGCAGTCCTTCTGTTCCAGCACCATCCTGAGAACTGAAGAAAACCATGAAATAGGAAAAATGCAAGAATCTGTTCACAAGAATGGATTTTTCTAGCTGCTGTCACTTTGTGGGGACTTACGCCCTGAAGCTCAAAGCTGTATTGAAGTCTGTGTGCAAAGAGATGGAGAAAATTGTGCTGCCATGGATAGGGCTTCAATTTTTGCACCCAGGCAGAGCGAGCACCGTGTCATTGTGTCTGATCAAAGAGTGCCAGTGATACTGAAGGCCATTATTATTGGTGAATCGAAGAGCACTTCTCCACTGTTAGCCTACCAGAGAACTTCTGGAAAGGCTTTGATGGACTCTGGAGAAGGATTTCCACTGCTATGTGATCGATGCTTGTCTTTCTCAGCACGTTGCTCTCCACTTGCTCTCTGTTCCACTCACTGCCCCTCTCCAGCAAGGATAGCTGTGGTTCTCCACATCTCTTCATGCCTTGCTCATGCTCTGCAGCCTTTTTTTCTTTATGGTGTCTGTAGTGGGTTAGGAACTTCCTCCTCTCCCACCACTATTGAAATTTACCAGATTAGGTCAGAAGGCTTGGAAGGAAGATGAAGCTGTATTGACATCAAAGCAAAATTTTCTAACATCTATATCTATGAAATCTCTGCAAGTATTTCCGATTGCATACAGATTGGAAATAATACAGAACTCCAGACTCCCTCCTGGACTAAGGAAACTGCCCAGAAGGGGCTCCAAGCTATCCTTTCTTTCTCCCTCTACTTTGCAGACAGACAAAACAACCAGCAAAGCTCAGGTTGTTTTCTGTTAGCCAAGATTTGTAGGAAAGATATCAGAGCAGATTGAGGAGAAAGTGAATGGGTGCACTGCCACAGACCAGAGTGGGACAAACTGCGCACGTTCTGGCTTTGTCCCTCTCAGCAAACCAGTGGATGATACAGACTTCATCGTCATTTTCTTCTCACAACCCGTGCTCTAATTTGTCTCCTGAAAATGCTCCAATTCACCTGAAAGCAGCACAAGTGTGCTGTGTTTTTTCTGCTTTACACTAGGCCCAGCTTGTTTTGGAAATCTCGCTCTCTGCCGTCCGTTGAGCCGAACCTGAGGAGCAAAGAGCATCCGATGTGATGATGCAGTGCTGAACAGCTGAAGAGACGTGAACAGTGTCAGTGCTCGGAGAAGAAAGGGGAAGAGAAGCAGTTGGCCTTGCTTCCATGCTGTCATCAGGACTATACACGGTGTCTTTACAAAACACTTTCTGTTTTCCTTGGGAATTGTGTGGAGAAATACCCAGGGCATGAAAAGAATTACAGCTCTTCCGTGCAAAGCAGGAGGTGCCAGAGATGAAATTACATCTTGCTGCATCAAACATTTGTCTGGAGGTTTGTGATTCACAATTCTTACTATTTGTTTAATCCTGAAGACATGTAAGCACAAGACATGCTCTAAGTAGCAACCACTGTAGTGCAGGCATTATGCGATCCCCTGCGCCTTCAGAAATGGTCAGTGTGCTGTTCACTGCAGGTTGGCCATAGAGATCCTTTTCTTTCAGTGATGTGCCCTGCATTTGAGTACTTTCATAGCAGTGGCAGAAGTTAATAGACCTCTACAGCTCAGAACAGCTTTTCTTGTTCATCCTTCAAATAACATTTGAAATCAAGGGCTTGTCTAGTGCACAAACTTCTTTAGTCTGACCAAAATGTGGTGACAGAACATTACTATGTCTTCACAGCAATGTTTAAATGTTCTGACATACATTTTGACTTTGCTCTGGAGGTTGTTGTTGCACAAACGTGTGCTGGCTCCTCTAAAATGGGGAATGAGCTGAAAGGACTAATGAGAGTGACAGAGGAAACAAACTATAGCTTCTCAGATCAAAAATGCTTGCGGGTCCTCCCATGTGGCCTGAGGCTACATATGGCCAACTGCTTTCCAAAAGCCCATAAACAATATTCACTGGCCTGAGTCAGTCTTGGGGTGCCAGCTTTGAATCTGCTCCCTGAAAGAGTGATTGGCATTGGAATGGGCTGCCGAGGGAGGTGGTGGAGCCACCATCCCTGGAGATGTTAAAAAAAAGATTGTGTGAGGCACTTAGTGCCATGTTCTTGTTGGCTCGACAGGGCAGGGTGATGGGTTGGGCTGGATGATCTTGGAGGCCTCTTCCAACCTGATTGATTCTATGATTCTATGAAATGGTAAGTTAGTGGAAACAAAACCTGCTCCTTCTGGAGTGGCCTGGAGTGCCACATGATGGCATGGGTGGTGACATAGAAGCCAGTGGGGACGAAGCTGAGGTGCAAAACTACAGCATGGCTGCAGATATCAGGGCACCAGCCCCTCAACTCCATAAATAAGGAAGGAAAGAAATGTTTGTGGCTTGGCAGCACCAGAGCTGCGTGGTTTGGTGACAAAGCTAAGAGAAATGTGCAGAAAGCTTGGGCTGCGGAGAGAGCATCTCTGCAATATGGTTATGTTTGTTCAGAAGAGAAAATATGTTTTGTTTACTGAACTGAAGCACACTGGTTCACTGGTTAAACATTAAGAGGCTGCTGAAATTATGGGTAAGTACCCATCTGCTGGACCCCTGAGGAAAAGTTGCTCACAGAAGTTCTCTGGATGGTTTTGCATCACAGCCACGAGGGTTACCTGCAGTTTACCTTTAGATACACAGCATTAAATACTGATATTTAACTTGCCAATGGTGATTAGAAGAGCTTTGAAATCAAATTTTAGAGAAGTCACTACTGGAGGCTGAAAAGCTGAAACATTTATTGGAAGAAAAATCTACATTATTGAGATGGCCTTTGCCAGGTTGTTGGCTGTTGCCCATGTTCCCCAGGGATGGTGGGTGCTGCAGCCTGGCCATTAGCTTGAAGTGGTTCAGATGTATCTCTGCAAAGTCACCTGTGCCATATGTGCTGGACAGTAAGTGAAGATAACAGCATGGTGTTCCGTGGCATTCATGTGAGACAGAACATCATCATGAGAGGGTTTCCTCCTCCCAGGATGTGGCAGTGCAGGCTGCTGATCTCTCAGTTCCTCTGAAACCAAGCTTATGATGCTCAGAATATTGCAGGATAGTTTTCTGATCTGAATAATTAATGCAGTGGTTATTTTGCATCTGTTCGATTTAATAACGAATGACTGATGGCATCAGAACTGGGCCATGCTGATCGCCGTACAACTGCCCTGGTAAGGGACAGACTAAAGAAAGCTTGGCCAAAAAGAGGAGAAAAATGTGTTTCATTTAAGGTCACACAAATGTTCTGGGAGTTGTATCTCCCTTTCCAATGTTTCAGTGTAGTGTTCTCTTCCTTAAGTCAAACTTCCGCTCTAACAGCTGAGCAGACAGAGTCCATGCCCTTATCTAAGGTATGGAATGTGTATGGTGTAAAGAAAACCCCAAGCCCAGTCTAGCTTCCACTGCTGTAGAAGTCAAGGGAGAAGTTGGATTTACTTTTAGCATCTGCATGTGCCTGCTCATGGGAGCGTGGCTGCCCGGCGCTAGAACGTCTGCACTTGCGCCATGCTTAGCTACTGACTCCCATTCTCCGGGCATTATTTGCCAAGATACACTGGGCTTAGTCTGGGCTGGTCGTGGTAGGCTTCCTCTTCCTTTAAAAACCTTTCATTTGTATCAGCTCACTTGACTTTCCTTCAGAGAGAATATCAGCCCACTGCTTTTTATACAGGGGTTAAAACATTGGCAGTGCCTGAACCCTGTATTATTTCATATCAAATTGCAGGATCTGTGTGCATTTTCCCTTGTGAAACCTTCTGCTAAGAGGGTTCTTGGCCCTTTTTTCCAGTGATGTAATTCAAAAGGATGGGGCTTCATAGGTATGAAACCCCAAGGTGACAGCTGGCGTATCTTTGCTACAGGGAGTTAAATTCAGTAGTACTCCACAGGATTACTAAAACTGAAGTATCTGAGGAATGCACACTGAGGCTCACAAGCACCACATGATCTAGCAATATGTTTTCATTCTTTGCAACGCACACTGCAGAAGTCAGAGCTGTACTTTTTCCCCCTGGGGCCTATGTAAGTGTCCAGCAGCACCTGAGTGAGCACAAGGCTCAGGGTTTCTGAGGAGCTTTGCTTTTGGAAGAGGTCCCTGAGGCAGGACACGCCATGGGTAGAAGCAATCATCCTCAATCACCAATGTAATTAGATTTTTCAAATGATTCCTGCTTCAGGACTCTTCTTTCACTGCACTGAGTGCCCCCACTTCCTGCTGCCTCTCTGGGCTAGGGAAGTGCTCAGCACGCCACAGTGGGCTCTGACAGCTCAGAACAGGTTTCTTCACTGGTCTCTTTCCTGGTGGATGGGTGTTGTAAAGCACATGGTAAAACCTGGGGTTTGTGTCAGGTGCTGGGGACTGCGGCTTGCTCCTGCCTGCTGTACAGTAGAGCTGCTGGAGACAGTGAGGTCTGCGCCACAGGGAACTTACTGCAGGCTGTGGGGATGACCCACAAAAGCTGAGTTCTGAGTTTTTAAGCTGACTTAGCAGCATCTGCTTCAGTCTCTAGCCCACATCAATAAAATCACTCAGGCCTTATAGCCGGCCTAAATCTGTGTGACTGCTGCAGAACCGGTGCCTGCCTGCATCAAAGAAGGGCTTGTACTACTGCATCACCCAAAGGGTCTGGCATCAGCTGAGAGGCCCAAGCGTTTGGCAGTTTGGACGCTTGCAGATAGGGTACAAATGGTTTAAATCCTGTCATGGCCGAGAATTGGCACTTTGGCTGCAGAGAGAGACCAGACCTCCTGCTCCCCCATTCTGCATCCCTCTGCAGACTCTTCCCTGCACAGTCCTCAGGTCCTGAAGATGTGCACCTGAAGATGCCCATACTGACCCAGGAATGCCCATTCTGGGGAGGAGGGCACCTCTACCAGGTGAGGTTTTGTGGCTGCTCTTCGGGTAGGTGGCAGCTGAGCCCTGAGCTGAGTCCACTATGGAAAACCAAATGAAATTAAACACATCTGTTTTTTTGCCTGAAGGTTCAGTGGGCAGAGCAACAGTTGAGGAATAGAAACCTTGGGATTTACATTCAGAAGCCTTGATAAGACAAAAGGCTTCGGCAGTTGTTAAGCAGGGTAAACCTCTAATTGCATTCCTCCTTTAGATCGAGCCACACCTGCACTGCGAAACAAGAGTAACCTATCCCAGTCCTAGGGCAAACCCGACCATTTCCTATCAGTCATCTCCGCAGCTGTTTAGGAGCACACTGAAGCGCTGGCTTCACCCGTGGGGTTACAGCCGCCACTGCTGAGGTGTTAGAAGTGGCTGAGGTTTTCCACTAAAGCATCATAGCTTCTCTTTCTTCTGACTTTGCCAATTTTCAGCTGTTGGGGCCAAAATTGTTCATAGCAGTTTTCTGCCTCAGGCTGAGAGACTCTGGAAAATTTTCATCCCAAAAGCGACGATAATTTTGAGGGAAGAGGTAAAAGGAGCGCCTGGGCGAGACGCCCGCCCGAGAAATCCTGCAACAGCTCTCTCCGGGTGAAGTCCGGGCCCCGGCGTAAGACAGGACATTGGACTTGCGAGGAGGACAGCCTCTGGGCACAGCTGGGATTACCTCGGTGCTGAAACCTCACCCCGTTGATCGATCTGTGCAGGCGAGAAACTATCACAAAACTTTCTTCACGCTTTTTTTGGTAGTTGTTGCTTGTCTTGTGACAGGCATTGGGGCCAGTAACGAACCGGCTGGCCTCACGGCAAGCCCTGCCCTTGTCTCCTCCAGGTAAGAGGTCTGTATTGATTTCCACTACACATTGTGCTCCGGTAAGGAGGTTTCTATGGTTGTAGAGCTGTCCTGTGCTTGCAGTTCTTTTTAACAGATCTGGTTTTGTTCTCAGATCACTCTCAGTGGTGATGGAAGTTTGCAACAAAGCAATTTGAAAAGAACAGCAGCCCAGCTGCAATGCAGCATGTGGGTGCCAGGGTATTTATTTCTGATGCTACCCTACCATGTGAGACTGGTGCTTGGGACTGTATTTCCCAGCATCTGTGAACATTGACATCTTCAGGAAGTGGGCCAGAGCATTGCACAGACTTTGGGAGAGGAAATCTGTATGAAGCATTTTTCCCTTCAGCACTGTTGCACCTTCCTCCTGGCGTCAGCTTCATTGAAACCAGCGAAAGACAGAACTTCATCACTGTCCCTTAGCGGGCAGCTGCTAATGCTGAAACGAAAAGGAAGGACAACCTGTTGCATTTGCTCAACTTACTGCTTGTGACTTCTAATAGCAGCACATTTTGGGGTGCATGCCCTTAGTTGAACAGCACAGGACAGCACCAGTGTTCTTCTCACTGTTTCATTCCTGTGAAGCCCCCAAAGGTTCATTCAGAAAACTTTTGGCAACTTACAATGCCACTGGTATTTTTTTCTCTAGTCAAGTGCATCCTTCTTACTCCCATCAGTATCTCTGACAAGCATTCTGGTTTCTACCAGGATAGAGATGATTTGCCTTCTCAGTGGCTAGAGCATTGTCATGTTCTGGATTCAGCATGAGAAGAATGTTGATAGTATAGTGATGTTCTCCGCTGTTGCTAGGAAATGAAGGACTTCAGCTTCACATGACTTGCTGGTGTGGAGGAGCACAAGAAGCTGTTACAGCTAGGTGTGAATGTAACAAAAAGAGAGAGAAACAAAACATAAGAAAAGGACAAGTGACACACGGTGCAGCTGCTCACCGCCTGCTGACCAGTGGCCAGAAAGACGTCTGTCCTTCCTGTCCAAGTCCACCCGGTTTACCTGCTGACTATGACATACTGTGGTTTGGAACATCCTTTTGGCTAGCTCAGGTCAGCTGTCCTGGCCATTCTCCCTCCCATCTTCTTGTGCCCCTGCACACCAGCAAATCTTGGGAAGTTGAAAAGTCTTTGATCTCCTAGCAACAACTGAAAACATCAGTATGCCATCAGCATTCCTTTCATGCTGAATCCAAAACATGACACTACTCTAGCTAGTAAAAAGGGAAATTAGCTTGTGATGGTTTGGGGGTTACCCCGCCCCTCCCACACTTTGTATTTGCCCCAGCTAACTCAGACGGCCTCTGGGAATATAGATGAAGCAATTTATTTACAGCTAGCAGAATTTACAAGCAGCTATTTACAATATATACAGTTATATACAATTATATACAGAAATATACAAAGGATAAACAATACAAAAGCACAACTCCCCTCCCAGAAACCTGAGTCCCCAGGAGGGGCTCTCAAACCACCCCAACACCTCCCCCCGGCCCTCTCAACCTTACCCCAGTTCTCAGGAAGAAAAGAGGTGCAGCCAAGAGGTTAGGGAGCAAGGTTAGTAGGAGCAGGTTTAATGAGATGTGACCAGGTCTAAGGCAAAAGCAAGAGTGAGAGACAAAATGGAGAATGTTTTCTTCTTCTTCCCAGAGCTCTCAGCGTAACTGTGAGAGAAGTTGACATCAATTGTTTTTCATTTCACTGCCTGTTATCTAGTTCTTTTACCAAAACATTCCAGCTTGCTTCAAACTAGCACATAGCTCTATTCCAGCTAAAAGCAGGACAAGAAGAGACACAGGTGAGCAGGTGAATTTGCTCCATATATTTCTGGTATGCATTTCAGCCCTGACAGCTGCTTGGTGCTTGTGTACATGTGGGAGTCTGCTCTTCCAGGCCCTGTGCTAAACCTGAGACTGGTACCATGTCTCAGTCACATCCAGACAGTTGTTCTGGTGAGATGCTCATCATTACAGCATGCTAAGTGCTCATCTTCAGTGAGATTTGTTTTCATATCACAATTTTCATTGCTTATGATACAGTACTTGGAACAGACAAGCAGGTTTACTACATTTTTTTTGGTGTGTGGTGCATTTTAATTCCTCCAGTTTATTAAATACATTCACTGCAGCTGATGTCACTGAATCACAGAATGGAATCATAGAATCAGCCAGGTTGGAAGAGACCTCCAAGCTCATCTGGCACAACCTAGCACCCAGCCCTATCTAATCAACCAGACCATGGCACTAAGTGCCCCAGCCAGGCTTGGCTTCAACACCTCCAGGCACAGCGACTCCACCACCTCCCTGGGCAGCCCATTCCAATGCCAATCACTCTCTCTGCAAGAACTTCCTCCTAGTATCCAGCCTGAACCTCCCCTGGCACAACTTGAGACTGTGCTCTTTTTTGTCTTTTGCTCATTTTTGCTCTTAACCCTTGTTTGTCTTTTGAAAAGAGCAAACACATCTTCCTCAAGAGTTAACTAATGTGAAACATTTTGCCCCAGGGGATGACCACCACAAATTAGGATTAACTAGAACCAGAGATCTACAACAAAACCAGCTCAGCAGCAGTGTGCAGGTCCAGCTGAGCAGGGTGTCTAAGGACTGGCCGATTATCATGTTTGAAGGGATGGATGTATATGAGTCTCAACAGGAGAAATGTGAAACCCCCTCATCACTTCTATTTATCTTGTTGTGGTAGCAAAGAGCTGCAGCAGTCATCTCCAGACTGAGATGATTGACTAGAAATGATTTTTCACCTCCTTGCTCAGGAGGAAATAATCAGTGTGACCTTCAAAAGGCCCTGTGGAAGCAGCTCTTGTAAAACAATTATTGGAACCTCCTGCTTTGACAGCTCCTGGTACAAGTTGGGAATGAGGGTAGCTGCTGCTGGCTGCTGAAAAGACAAGCAGAGCCAGGCAGGAGCAGAAAACTCGAGGGAAATCAGATTTCCTTCTGAAATCCCATGTGTTCTCAACATTTGCTTCTCTCCAGCAGGTTGCAGGCGGTGGAAAAATCAAAATGAGTGACTGGAGAGTCAGATCTCTTGCACAGGCTGGAACAAGGCTGAAGATCAGACCTCCCTACTTCAGCCTCTGGAAGAGATTCTTCTGGGTACCACCTTAACCCAGGTCTTGCAGCAGCGTATGAGGCAAGTAACTATCGTATGCTCTCTGTGCTGAGGAGAGGACTTTCCCCACACTTCCATGATGCTGTGCCCCTCACAAACAATCCATTTGTATCACAGTGAAACTGGGGAGCTTCCTGGGTGTGGGCAATCAGTGTGGGGCCAGCATTCCCAGTCATGTCTTGGAACACAGCCTGGTTGCCTACTGCAGCACCCCCACTCAAGCTTGCAATAGCTATTGGACTCACCGGGTCTCTTTCCTTCTTCTGTGCCAGTGAGCTTGACACCTCATCTCACCAAACCAGGATGTGCCACCAAGCCATCCTGGCTAAAGGCAGCCGAGGTTGCTGGGTTAGAGGTTCAGCTGAGGCATTGTCATCTTTCCACAGCACCCATCCCTGGAGGACCCTGTGCCACGGGCAGGGCTGCTGGCTGCAGCAGAGGCAGCTGCTTTGGTAGGGAGTTACAGCCACATTTCCAGCTTGTCTTCTCGGCAGCACTGGGACAAAGTCCTTCACAGTACTGGAGGTTTCTGTGTTTGCTTAGCATTTTTGAGAGCACTGCCTGTGTTTGCTTATAGCTGCCTTGTGCAAAATCCAGCTGTGCTCCAGCAGGAGTCCCTGAGCCTGGGATGTGCCCTCTCTGCTGCCCAGGAAATCCTGTCCCTTCCTTGGGACTCTGCAGACTTTCTTCTGCTTTAGGATCTGCTTCAGTGAGGGCCAGGAGAGTTGTGTTTACCTGCCCTACAGGTAATGCAAGGCATATGTTGGCATTCTCATTATGCCCAATGTCCAAGGAGCACGTCCTAGTAAGATGATGGAGAAGATCTCTGAGCTTGCCCATGCTTGGAGTTAAGCTCTGCATCTTCTCAACTGGAGCCAACCATCTGCTGTACAGCTGTGGATTGGTCAGAAAACTGCTGGTGACTCAGTAGAGGAAGCCAAGGCATGGCCAGACTATTTTTAGCTGTCAGTAAATGCACTAAAGTGGCTTACTGCTGAGTTGAAAAAAGGGTGAACAATCCCTTCTTGCCCTATTTAGGGAATAAATGTGAAATACTTGCACCCATTTGTAGAGTCCAAGTCATAGGTACTGCTGGGGAGAGAGGTGCTGCACGGAGCAATCTCTGGCCATCCCTCTGCGTGGCTCAGGACAGGCTTTGCTTCCGTGCTGCAGCAGCACCCCAAAGTGCCAGTAGCATGTCTGCAGAAAGAAAAGCTGAGGGAGAATGTGTGCACTCACCTGGAAGCTTCTGCAGCTAACTAGTAGTATTCAGGTCTCCTCAGCCCTTCTCAAAAACAATGCCAATAAAGGATGGGCAGCAACAGGCCCAGGGGGGCTGGTAAACTTTTCTTTTACAAAGGGGAGCAGCAGGAAAGAAAATTGGAACCCAAATTTTGTATTTTTATCTATATATATGTAAAACATAATAAATACATATAAAATAATAGCACATGTGTACTATATATATGAAAAAAAGCTTCTGCTCACTTTGTGCAGAACACAAGAAGCTATTTCAGTTGCTCAAAGTTTGTAGGTTGGCAGCTGCCAAAGATGTTCTACTGAACCATCAGAGTATTAGCCTGTGATGGCTGAAAGCCATTCCTGTGTGCTAAAGCACACTCATGAAGATGATGGCAAGTGCTAACCAATCCCATTTCTGCCCAAAGTGTCTTCTGTTACTGTCAAGAGCAATTCCAACCTTGAAAAGGAGAAGTCCCTTTTCTTTGCATGTGGCTTTTTCTGTGCCACATTGGCACAGTTCCTTCTCTGAGCTTTGTTTTCAAGGCTTCTACACAAAAGAAGAGTGAGAAGCCTTTCAAACGAAGTAGAAGCGGATGTTTGCAAGTAGAAGCTGATGTTTGCAAGGATGAAGTTCCACCCCCACAAGCACCATAAAGCTGCTTTGGGATACGGATGACATGAAGCAGTGACCAGTCGAGCATGACAAATGAGAGAGATGTGAAGAAGGGCAGCAAACAGGTCTCAGCAGGACACTGGCACAAGGGTGTCTTGGGCTAAGCTGGAATCTTTCTTTAGGAGTTTTCCTAATGGGAGCTGGGGCAGAAAATGTAAGATGCTTGGGGTTTGTTTTGTAGATTGTTGCTGCTGTTGCATCTGTTCTCTGAAGAGCGACTAAGAAAGATTATTCCACCTCCATCTGTCAGTGGCAGTGGAAAATGCTGTTCTGCCACAGGCACTGCTGCTCCTTAAAAGCTTCCAAATGCTCCTCCACTGAGATGTTGTCGAGGTTTATTTCCTTGTGGTGGCTGTGGTCGCAGAGCCGTGTGATGGGCTCACAGAGGCAGGAGGCATAGCGTCTGTGGAAGAGGAAGAGGATCAACAGCCCCTTGGGATTTGTGCATTATTTTGTAAGTGTTAGCAGTGAGTAATGGATGTCTAGGGGCATCCATGCCATGATCAATGTCCTAGGGAAGCAAGCTTTAATGGAAAACAGGGGTTTTCTCTTTGGCACCGTTATGTGCTCAAGCTGTAAGAACAGCCTGTTGGCTTTGCAAGACTACTCACATACACTCATTTGCAAATCAATAGCTTACAGCAGAAGACAACAGAGGAGCTATGGAAAAATAACATTTTGTGCCTTCTTTATTCTATTATGGGCGTAAATGTTGGTGAGAAATCAAAGAACAAGTATTTCAAAGTGTACTCTGCATGGGAGGCATTAGAGCTGAAGTGGGTTTGGTGGCCAAATCAACAAATATTTCCTTCAAGTTACTGGGTGAGAATCACATCCTCAGGAATACTGCACAATCAATAATCAGTATTAAAGTTCATTGTGCTAGTTTGAAGCTAGCTAGAATGTTTTGGTGAGAAGAACTAGATCACAGGCTGTGAAAGGGAAACAACGGTGATGTCTACTTCTCTCATAGGCTTGCTGAGAGGTATAAGAGCAAGAATCCAAGCATAGATAGGGGAGTTGCTCTCTGTCTGGGCTTTGAGCTGCATTTCTCTAACCCAACCTGATTAATCCACTTGCTTCCTAAACCCCCTGGCTGACTCTTCATTCTCGGGCATAAGGCAACATCTGGGGTAAGGTAGAGAGGGGTAGGAGAAGGTGGAAGGGCAGTTGGGAGCCCCTCCTGGGGACTCAGATTTCTGGCAGGGCTGTTGTGTTTCTGTGTTACCTTTTGCCTTGTCTATTTCTGTCTATAACTGTATTACCTGTAAATATCTGCTCCTATATTCTGCTAAGCTGTAAATATAAGCTTCAATCAATTTCCAAAGCCAGCTGAGTCGAGTCTGGGTGATTCACGAAGTGGGGAGTTGGGGAACACCCAAACCATCACATTTATCTTCTCAAGTGTTCCTTCCCCCCTCTCAAGCGGGTCTGTGGAGGATTGCGTTTCCTCGCAGCTGGTCTGTAAGCTCCGGATGCTCCTCACACAGAGCTGCGGCTCCTGCTCGCTCTGCGGTTCCAGAGCCTGGTGAGACGAGGCAGCATCACCAAGGAACCTTGCTCTGCTGCAAAACTCAGCTGATTCCTTCCCTCCAACACAGCCCTGCCGTTGCCTTCTTTCTGCGGCTGCAGGAGACTCACCTCGGACATTAGCTGCTGAGCCTGGGGCTCCCCACTGCTTGTGGCTGAGGTGGCAGCACACCATGGCGCAGCCACCTCAGGGGCATCTTTCCCTTCCCTCCTGCATGTTTGGGGTATTTGGCCTGAGAGTGTACAGGGCTGCTCTGCAGCAGACTTTGTCTGATCTCTTTTCAGGTGGCTGCCCAAAGCAGGACTGTTGAATGTTTGCATTTTTAGGGGCTGATTTCAATCCTCAGCTCTCACTGACTATACTCTTTATAATTCTGAATTAGAAAGGATTTATCTTTCATTTGACATAGGAAAAAAGGGACTACTGGTGAAAGCACTGACTCTGGCTGGTGAAGACAGGGAAGGTGTTCTCTCCTGATGGCAGTTGCCTTGTAAAGGTCTTTGCTGCAGAGATGAGAGAAGCCATCTGACTGCTCGCTCTGTAGGCAGCATGTCCCTCTCTTGGGCCTGGATGTTCTGTTGCAAAGCAGGTGCTTATGGGTTTGTATGTTATCATTGCAGCTTCCTCTCCAGCTCTAAATATTCATTTCCTTCTGTAGCTCTGAAGAACAGCATTTTATACAATTATTTTTCTTCTCTCTGTGTGAAAACCACTTCTTGGTTGGTCTGACCACTTGCACTTTGAAACTTCTTGCCTTGCTTTCATCGTGTTGCTGTATCTAGGCTGAGAAATCACCAGTTTGAATCACCAAGAAAGCAGAGTGTGTTTGCTTTTCCCTGAAAGCCGTTTTCTGCTCCATAACAAAATTTAAAAGCCTATAAAATGCAGCTGGTGCTGAGACGAGCCAGGAGAAGTACAGCCTGCCCTGCTTCAAGGCAGTGGGGAGCCCACTGACCTGCTCCCACTCTCTAAAGACATTGTGTGCATTTTGGGGCTGGGAACACTCATTCAGTGAGTAAACCAACAAGCAGTTGATTTCTGCTTGGAAAGAGAGGTAGAGTATCTCCAGGAGTGGGTATAAGATGTCTTTCTTCTGGCAACCCCTCTGCAGCTCACACCACAGGGATAGGGGACCATCAGGGCTGCCTGGAGGGGAGCAGGAGCTTTCTTGGGGAGGCTTGCAGTGAGGCAGAATGATTTCAGCCCTGCTGGGGTTTAAAGGGACAAAAATGTGCCTGGTTTTGTTGCTTGGGCTCCTGATTCTGCAGACCTTAGACGAACACATTCTTCAGATTCGGTGTTGCCTATTCTGGGCTTAATTCTCTTTTGCAGCCGCAGCTCAGCTCCAGATGACCAGAGTTCCTCCTTTCCTGCCAACAGATACAAAAATGTTTACATTCGGATATTAAAGTTGTGGCAATTAGAAAGGTCAGTGCCTTTAATACTTTCCTCTGGGATGCTGCTAAACAAGTGCTTTGGCCCCTGCACACCTTCCCCTCCTGTTGCTAGAGAGATCTGCATTTTTCCTGGGCAGGGCTACAACAGTATCTTGGTGTTTCCTTACTGATTTGTCCTGGTACAGAAATCTTCTTCATCTTCTTCAATGCTCTGTCTTCTTGAGGACTTTCAGTGTCCTCAAGACAAGTGCCAATGCAGGCTGGGCAGTGAGTGGCTGGAGAGCAGCCCTGAGGAGAGGGACCTCATTGTGCTGGTGGATGAGAGACTCAACAGGAGCCAGCAGTGTGCACCTGCAGGCCGGAGGGCAAACCAGAGCCTGGGCTGCAGCAGCAGAAGTGTGGCCAGCAGGGCCAGGAAGGTGATTCTCCCCCTCTGCTGTGCTCTGCTGAGACCCCACCTGGAGTACTGCATTCAGTTCTGGAGCCCCCATTACAAGAGGAATGTGGAGATGCTGGAGAGTGTCCAGAGCAGGGCCAGGAGGATGCTCAGAGGCTGCAGCAGCTCTGCTGTGAGCACAGACTGAAAGAGCTGGGGCTGTGCAGGCTGGAGAAAAGGAGGCTCCCATGTGGCCTTTCAGTATCTGAAGTGGGCTACAAAAAAGCTGGGGAGGGACTTTTCAGGATATCAGAGAGTGACAGGACTGGGGGGAATGGAGCAAAGCTGGAGGTGAGCCTGGTATGGGCTGCCCAGGGAGGGGGTTGAGGCCCCATGGCTGGAGGTGTTTGAGGCCAGGCTGGATGAGGCTGTGGGCAGCCTGCTCTAAGGTAGGCTGTCCCTGGCCATGGCAGGGGAGTTGGGACTGGATGATCCTTGTGGTGTCTTCCAACCCTGACTGATTCAATGACTCTATGACTCTCAATTACAACTTTGTTTCAAGGTATTCATTTGCTCTGCCTGTTAAACCCTGAAAACAACGAAGAAAAGGCTGCAGCTGACTCTTGTCATTGCATTTCCTAAGTGTAACCTGAAGGAACAAAATTACATGAGGGCTCATCTGAGTCTGCTAAGCTGTGATCCAGGCTGCCCAGCTTTCACAGCCCTGGAGCTTGATGCAATCTGTAGAGCAGCACAAGCAAGGAAGGACTAAGGGCTGAGAAGAATGTAAGTACACCTGGAGGAGACAGAGATACCCCTGCCTGGCTGGCTGTGGCTACTGGGCTGGCCCAGGTGCAGTGGAGCTGAATATGGATGTTGATCAGATGAGAACACCTGAGCTGTCCTTTCACAACCCTTGCAGGGGGGCAGGTCCACTCAAAGGAGACACAAAGAGTGTCCAGTCTGCACCCCATACTGCAAGGTGTTCATCGTTGCTGCAATGCACATCCTTCACCTCTTGTCCTGCTGTTGGCCAAGTGGTAGCCACAATTGACATACCTCTGTGCAATCAGAGTGCAGCACCCGCTCATGCCTGTGAGGCTTGAGCAGAAGCCAAGCCCTGTGGTGGGGAGAGCTTCCCCCAGAGGCCCTGATGAACTTGGGGTTGGGCAGTGGATTGATTACAGCTGTTTGAGGGGGTTTAAAAATAACCCTTCAGCTTCCCAGAGCAACGTATTTGTTACGCAGTCACTAAAGGATGCAGCAAGAAAACCAGGAGTGGGAAGCCGCAGGGAACAAGCTGAGAGACAGAGCTTCTGGGCACGGTGCTCCCTGGAAAGGCAGTCTGGGGCTGCTGAGCAAGGAACCTGCTCCTCTTTGTTTGATCTTTGTGCTCAGGGAAACAAGGCTCTGTGTACATTTAGTGTGATAATTAAACATTGCTGCACCAAAGGAAATGCTTGATTTACCCTCCGATGTACTGTAGTGGAAGGAGCCTGGCAAGATCCCATGTGTTGGCTAATCCTCCAGCCAGATGGAGGTAACAATATCTTTAAAATGTTAATTAACTATTCATCACATGAGTGACTTTCTGATTTTAAACAAATTGCTTAGAAGGTTTATTTAACAGCTACATTTACCAGTACATCGTGGTTCACCACTTGAACCCACAAGATCTCAGCCTCGAAAGCAAAATGGTTTGCTTAGGTGTAGCAGCAGAACCAGCCCCCAACACAGGGGGAACTCAGAGCCAAAAGACTGCAGCCAGAGGAGGAGCATAGCAGGGAGCTGAACTAAGGGACACACGCCCCATTTTCTGCAAGAAAAAAAAAAGTTTCCACCTTTCAGATGCACAGTGCTGGCAATCAGCTCTTCATGATGCTGACAGATGAGGATTAAATGAGTGTGGCATTAACGCACAGGTTCAGGTGAGTGTGTTTTTTCCCCCCAAAGCTCCCCAAAACTCATCTGCAGCACACACTGGGGTGGCAGGAAAGGAAGCAGTTGCATTCAGGATGCTTAGGGCAGAAAACATGCTGAGCTTCAATGAAAAGACTGTGATCCCTGAAGGAGCGAAGTAGGAACAAAGGTTATGCTGCAGCAAAAAAAGGGATGGAATCAGTGTGCAGAGGGGAGATTGCAGAGGCCAGGCCAGAAGGGGGTCCTGGTACAGCACCACGGAGCTGCAGGGTTTTGTAATCTGAGTGCCACAATGAGTTGTACTAAGTGTAGACTGAGTGTAGAAGAGCAGAAATGTCAGCTATGTGTGTAGTGTAGTTTAGTCGTAATAGGAGTGAGCGCTTGTTGAGAGAGAGAGAGAGAGAGGAGAGTTGATTTGGATCTGTGATTTACCCTAGATAAACCCTCAGAGTCACACCGGTGTGTGCGAAAGATCTGTTTGGGCCTTGGGGATATTTGTTGTAGGAGGAGTTGTTGGGGTTTCTTTCAGGCTGGAATTTGCAGGGATGGTCACAAGGAAAATTAACTTGCAAGAAGCAGGCATTTGCCTGGCTGTTTCTAAGAGACAAGAACTGTCACAGTGTGTTCCTGAAGGTAAGTTTCAGGCCATAACCTCATCCTCTGGCCAGATGCATGCTGCAGGTTTGCTTGCAGAGTGACATCTGCTGAAGAGGTGACATAAATGTGAGTATATACATACACATATGTATTTACACATAGCCATGTAGACATAGATGCAAGCAAAGGGTCAGGGTGTCTGAAGGCTTGATGCCTGTCCTTTGGGCAACTCTGTCAGCTGAACAGTTCCATCTGTTGGTGCATCTTACATCTCAGAAGCTGGCTCAGAAAGCCACGGAAGCAAAACACCTATGCTGTGAACTGTGCATCCTTTCGGCAGCTCCAGCCTGGGGCTTTTATTGCGTCTCACCTTGCAGATTTGCCTACTGTGACGAGACTCAAGGAGAAAATGGTTTCTTGTACTTAGAAGAAAACGGTGTTTGTCAAACAGCTTTCAGACCTGCTCTATGGAGGAGTCAATCTCTAAGGCAGAAGGAACAAAATGAGGTCACATCCTTTCAGAGAAAATACGTTTGAGCCTTGCATGATCAAATAGTACAGAGATGTGGCTACTTCTCAGGCTGAGCCTTGGCTCCTGTTTCCCGGAATAAGAACTTGTGTGAAGGTCTAAGTGCTCTAAACTTTATGACATGGCTCTTAAGGTATAAATCAGCCTCTTCATCAGCACAGAGTTAGCTTTGTTTTGACAAGCACCTTTGAAATGTATCAGAGTTACACAAATATCACAGAATCTTTAACTCTTCTTATTTAAAAAAGGCACTTTAACATTTGCTGCACCATAATCAATTCAAAGTTTGAGCCTGCAGTGGGACATGTTTCTCCCTTTTGTGGCTTTCTCCGCCCTCCTCCCATAGCATGGTAGGTGTATGGGGAGCATGAACACAACCTCGGGGTCTGCATGCTCTCATCAATGCTGCAAGGCTGCCTGAACAAGAACCCTCAGAGCATAGCTCTGCCATCTCTCCCTCCCCTCCTTATCCTTGAGAACCCAAGGAAAGGAACATGTGGGAACAGAGAACCAGAATAGTACAAGAATGTAGTTTTAAGACAGAGGTTAGGCAGTCTCAGGTCAGCTAACCCACCCTGAGTTTCCATATCAACACCACATGTGCCCTAAGAACCAGGCTGCTGGTCAGCCATCTGACGTGTTAGGCAGCAGAGCTATGTATGACCTGGAAACAGTGGCAATAACAGGGAAACCGGAGGAGGAAGGACAGATAGCAAGCTTACTTCGGGGGCATCAGTGACTATGAATGGCAGGTTTTAGAAACATTGCAGCGAGGTGCACTTTGAAAAGCAGTCTGAAAGCAAATATGATAGAAGCTGGGTATCTGAGCTGGAGTGGCCTTCATCTTATTCTTCTTTTAGGGAAAGAAGAGTTAAAATGGGGATAAAAATAAAGACCATACACTAGCTAAACAGTAAGATGCTTGTTGTGTTGCCTCAGAGCGCTGAAAGGATCAGAAGAGTAAAATCCATTTAGTAGAAGAGTTGCTTAAAACCCAATTCCTTTCATGATGTTTCACCTAATCTGAGACTTTCCCTTGCTGCCTTAGTTGTGCAGAGAACTTTCATATGCTCAGGTCTGCTGATCTCTGATAAGTTTGCACAAAAGAGGCAGCTCGTTAACTCCTGTTCTTCACTGACCTTGTTTTGGTGTGCTGACAGCACAAAATCCCCTCTCTGGCTGTGTAGGTGTGGGCAACAGCAGCACTGACAGTGTGCTCTTCTGCAGGCAGAGCACAGGGACCATCGGTCTCCTTAGCATTTCGTATGAGGAGTAAGGACTAGGGGATCTGAAGGGTGACTGTGGGGTTCAACCTAGTACAAACTGCTCCCATGAAAGCCCCTCACCAAAGTGATGACACAGATCCTGTAATTCCATGCCCATTAGTGTCTCTGTCGGACCCTCAACATAAACACTAACTTCAAAAACTTCCTGCCATTATCAGCTAGTCTCTTATTAAAGTAATAATAACTTTTGGGTTAATGGAGGTTTTCAAGTTCCTTTGTGCACAGAAGACTTCCCAAACCTTTACCAGTTCCAGGGATCAGAGGTTTATTTAAGCATTTTGCTTGCAGCACTGGGGACTGCAAAGGAAGCACTGTGGTGCTAGTGTGGGCAGGCAGAGAGCAAAATGAACTAAAACGTTTCAGTGATCTAAACTGCCTGGAATCCTGATCTCCTTCTATGATCAGGTGACTGCTTGGTGGATGTGGGGAGGCCTGTGGATGTGGTCTGTCTGGACTTCAGCAAGGCCTTTGACACTGTCCCCCACAGCAAACTGCTGGCTAAGCTGTCAGCCCATGGCTTGGATGGCAACACTCTGTGCTGGGTTAGGAACTGGCTGGAGGGCTGAGCCCAGAGAGTGGTGGTGAATGGTGCCACATCCAGCTGGCAGCTGTCACTAGTGGTGTCCCTCAGGGATCAGTGCTGGGCCCCATCCTCTTTAACATCTTCATAGATGATCTGGATGAGGGCATGGAGTCAGTCATCAGCAAGTGTGCAGATGACACCAAGCTGGGGGCAGATGTGGCTGGGTTGGAAGGCAGAAGGGCTCTGCAGCGTGACCTTGACTGCCTGCACAGATGGGCAGAGTCCAAGGGGATGGGGTTCAATAGCTCCAAGTGCAGGGTGCTGCACTTTGGCCACAACAACCCCATGCAGAGATACAGGCTGGGGTTGGAGTGGCTGGAGAGCAGCCAGACAGAGAGGGATCTGGGGGTGCTGATTGATACCTGCCTGAACATGAGCCAGCAGTGTGCCCAGGTGGCCAAGAGAGCCAGTGGCATCCTGGCCTGCATCAGGAATGGTGTGGCCAGCAGGAGCAGGGAGGTCATTCTGCCCCTGTACTCTGCACTGGTCAGACCACACCTTGAGTGCTGTGTTCAGTTCTGGGCCCCCCAGTTTAGGAAGGACACTGAGATGCTTGAGCGTGTCCAGAGAAGGGCGACGAGGCTGGGGAGAGGCCTTGAGCACAGCCCTACGAGGAGAGGCTGAGGGAGCTGGGATTGGTTAGCCTGGAGAAGAGGAGGCTCAGGGGGGACCTTATTGCTGTCTACAACTACCTGAGGGGGGTTGTGACCAGGAGGAGGTTGCTCTCTTCTCTCAGGTGGCCAGCGCCAGAACAAGAGGACACAGCCTCAGGCTGTACCAGGGGAGATTTAGGCTGGAGGTGAGGAGAAAGTTCTTCACTGAGAGAGTCATTGGGCACTGGAATGGGCTGCCCGGGGAGGTGGTGGAGTCGCCGTCCCTGGGGCAGTTCAAGGCAGGATTGGACGTGGCACTTGGTGCCATGGTCTGGCCTTGAGCTCTGTGGTAAAGGGTTGGACTTGATGATCTGTGAGGTCTCTTCCAACCCTGATGATACTGTGAATTGAGCCACATAAATGAGACGAAAGTTACACTTACTGTACAATTTTTTAAGTCAAGGATGTTAGACATCAAAGCTGGGATCTTTTAAAAGAGATGTTGTTGACAGCACTCATAATTGTGTGCACGACAGGCATGTCACTTTTGGTCTTGTGTTGGTTTCTTTCTGCTCTGAAACGGTGAAGGACCATGGAGAGTGTGACTCTGTCACAGTTAAGTGGCGATGCTCCCTAATGGAGCAAGGACGAAAAGCAAGCAACAAGCACATCGCTGTGATGGCTTGGGTGCTTCACCATCTCAGCTAGTGTCCTTCTCTTTTCTTCTTCTTTTCTCAATTACATTTCAAAGTGATGATCATTGGAAAGAACTATTTGGGACGTTCTACTTGAGTAGAAACACATCCAAGCCACCTGCATTAACACAGTAAGATGCAAATGTCTCTGTCATCTTTATAAACAGCTGAAAATGAAGGGTGCTTAAGTTCAGGGTAATTAACATGACTTTAGAATTTTCCTCCCTCTGATGGTTCACAAGATGAGCCATGTCTGTCTGAATTTTGAGGTGGGTCCCCGCCTTGCAGATATGCCATGCTTTGCTCAAAAGGAGCAGGTTAGAGAAATGAAGACTGGAGATCCACTTGCAGAAACAGTTACACAAAGTGTGGTCACAGCTGCCACGTGGCTGTGGCTGTCAAAGCTGCCTGCGACAGCTGAACAACCCCGCGCAGAGTGGGCAACGGTGCAGCTGTCCCCAGCCTCTGCGCCCTGGGCAGCTGCAGCTTCATGGGCACCTCGGGGATCCTTCGATCTCGTGTGAACAGAAGTCACACTTCCTGTGTTGAAAACCAGTTGAAAAACAGCTTTCACAAATGCCAAAAATGAGTAGAGTTATTATTGACTTTGTGATCAACAGCTGTGTGCCTTGTTCTTTTGGTCGTCTTCTTTCCTCTTTTAATCTCCTCTTTCTGGAGGAGCTGAATCATTTGTCACCATCTGAGGCCCATAGATTTTCATTCTGGTTGCAGTAAGGCAGTCCTTCAAAGCAAGAACCGTGGGAGGTTTGCTCTCTGTGACTCAAACGTATGGAAAAGGCACTGCAAAGCCTCTGGTATCTCATTTTGGCATGGCCATATTCTCCTCTTGTCAAAGTCTAAGATCAGCCTTGAGTTTTCTCAGGATAATCTCTGGAAAAATATCCTCAAATCCAGGGAATGTGGCCACTAAAATCTGACTGGAAAACACTTTAGGATTATGGATTTTTATTCTCTGGTCACAGCAGAAAGTTTTTAAGATAACAAGAGCATACTCTGGAAATTCAGAGCTTTCCCTGGCTTGTTTTGGTTTTGGTGTTAGGCTGAAGTGCAGTACTTCAGCTAGACTCACACCAGAACCCAGCGGCATGGATTGACCTCAAAGGGCTCTCCACTACCAGTGACCTTTAACTCTTAAATTTGCCATAAACCCACAAGCCACTGGAAGCTTTAAACCCAGCAAGTCCCTAGCAAAACATGCACTACCTAAGCCATATGGCATTAGTCTGTCGTGCTCCTAAACAAAGTCTTAGCACCTAGGGTTGTGATAACGTCAGACAGGAAAGCTTCTGCTACTTACCTTTTGCTGTGCTTCACTTTTTGGTTGTACCTGCTCTCATCTCTGATATCATCTGACTAGTTGATAGCTTTTACTTCTAATGAAGAAATAGCTCTGTGAATCCCTGTTAACAAAAGCCTCAGACAAGTGAATTTCACTGGGTCATTAAATCATAATAGTGTTAACAACATAAAACAAAGAAGGATGAATACTCTCACTCACACAGATGAGGTAGCAGCTGTATGGCTGAGTATCTAGGCTGCCAAGATTGTGTCTCTGTCTTGCTAAGGAGTCTTTGAGTTCTGCCTGATTATCTTAAAGGCTCTATTTTTTTTTCCCTTAAGGCCACAAAAGCGTGCCAATCATCTTCAAGACATTTACTAGTCAGTTTTGGTGTTTCTTCTCTTTCACTGCTCTGGATTCTGGGTGTGTTTAGCCTGGAGAGGAGTAGGCTCAGGGGTGACCTCATTGCTGTCTACAACTGCCTGAAGGGAGGCTGTAGCCAGGTAGGGTTGGTCTCTTCTCCCAGGCAACCAGCAACAGAACAAGGGGACACAGCCTCAAGCTGTGCCAGGGGAAGTATAGGCTGGATGTTAGGAGGAAGTTCTTCACAGAGAGAGTGATTGGCATTGGAATGGGCTGCCCAGGGAGGTGGTGGAGGCACTGTCCCTGGAGGTGTTCAAGAAAAGACTGCATGAGGAACTTAGTGCCATGGTCTAGTTGCCTGGATAGAGCTGGGTGCTAGGTTGGACTGGATGAGCTTGGAGGTCTCTTCCAACCTGATTGATTCTATGATTCTATGGATTCTCACATTAAGATACCGCTGCAGGTGGTCAAAGTATTTCTTTTGCAGACAGCTCCTACCATTATCCTGGCAAGTGAAAAAGCTCTGAGAAGACTTTCCTGATAAACCCAGAGCCACTTAAACTTCCCAAACAGTTTTTGTTTGTTTCCAAGAGAGAGAAATAACTATTTTAGCTACAAGCCTCATTAGCCTGGCTACAGGCATGAACCACTCTAAGGCTAACAGCTTCAGCTAATAAAAGGCACAGTTTGAGCCCCAGGAACATCTCTAGTAGTGAGAAAAAGATGAATATTTATCAGAGGCCAGATACATCTCTTTTAAGAAGGAGACAAAAAAATGGTAAATTAGTGACCTAAATGGTCACTAATGGCCTGGTGCACACCATGACTTTTTTTGCCTTATGTTTCTTTTTAATCACCAAACCACAAGAGATGGGGAGGATGCTAAATGTGGGGCTGCACACATGGTTTTCAAAGCACCCTGTGGTATCACAGGTTGGATTGCTGCCCCTCTGCTCTGCCTGCCATGGGGTGCACAATCTTGTCTGGCCCACAGCATGGCCCAGCAAGACATTTCTCAGGCCAGCAGAGCGATACTCTTTATGCTGCTGCGCTGCACAAGCAGCCTGCATCTTTCACTGCCCTTTGGGACAGCATATGCTAAATGAGTTGGGAGAGGCTGAGCAGAGAGAGTGTGAGCCAGCTGGGCACATCTTTCTCCCCTTTGGCTTCTAGTGGTATTTTGTTCCCATCCCCAGATCAGATATGCTGGCTGGCTAATAAACTTCATCAGCTTGCCTGATGAAAATGAGTAATTATGTTTCACTTTCCCTAATTGGAATTTCGATTGCTACTGGCACAATTAATAAGATTCTTCTGACCATTGCTTAAAGAAAGCTGCAACCCCTAGGAAATTACTTAGTGTATGGGGAATGTAAACAGGCTTTAAACTGCTAGCAAAGATGTGGGACAGCGGCTGACTGTGGGAGAAGCATCACAAAAGGAGGTCTGACATGTTATAAATGTCTCCATGAAGAGGCTGCTGGGAAGGGAAGCAAACAGCCCAGTGCCAAACTGGGCACGCAGCATCACGTCATGTAGAGTGGCAAGGCCCAGAGATCTCGCAGGAAGTAATGCCAGCCTCCTCTCACCAGCAGAAAGCACGGGCCTGGAGAGGAGTCAGCTTGAGCCAGATGTGCACAGCACACTGCCAGATCACTCTGTTTCAAAAGACAAACGCAGTCGAACAAAGTGTAGCTGAGTGCCGAGCATGGAAGGGTTGCTCTGTGCTTCTGCCGCGGCTCTGGACAGAAGGGTCATCACAATTACTGGCACCCAATGAGATCTTTAAGGACTCAGAGTCTAAGGCTGGTCCTTCAAAACACTAGTAGGCTTTTCCTAAAACGTTTGACCTCGTCCAGTGACCTCTTCTGTGTGCTAGCTGTCAGAACTGCCTCTGCCATTAGCCTGGAGCATGCTCTGATGCTCCACCATGATAGAGCAGAAAAGAAACCATCCATGGTCATGGTCACTTCCTCTGTTCTGCCTGCAGACCCCAGAACTTCAGCGGCTCCTTACTTTCCACCTGCTTCCTGACCAAAGGCAATTCTGACTTTACTTCTTTATCTTTTATGGTATCAAATTAGAGAAACCAGCTCAGAACTGTCCTGCAGCACCAAATGCTTCTGAAGACACTTTTCAGTGTGAGGTATTCACCTCTGCCCTGAAGACCTTTAAGTGCATCCTATTGTGTTACAGATGAACAGATAAAGACGTTGATGAACAACGCTGAGTGGGGTTAAATGTACTGAAATGTTCTCAGCTGAAATGCATCAGCCAGAATGCCTCTTGGTCTGAGCTCTATTGAATGACCCTTTGTGATGAATTTCGTTTTATCCTTCCTTGCATATTGTGCTCTAAGTGGACGTTTTCCCCCGGAACAATCATGCAAACCTCACAGTAAATAGAAGCTATAGTCTATCAGGATGACCGGCAGCAGCTAGGAAAACACACTGCCGTTTGCCTGGTTCTGAAAGAGAATCCTTGCAGCTCAGGAGGTGTCAGAATTCCCGCTGCCTAGGTTCATGGTTTGGGATCATATGCTGCTGTGCTTTCCAAGGAGCTGTTGTGGCAGTGGGGTTAGGCTGCATGACACTTTTCACAAGTGACTTGTTTCTGCCATGCAGGACATTCAGTGCTTTTCAGCTTACGTGATGGTTTGGGGGTTACCCACCACCCCCCCCCACACACACACACACTCTTATGAAATCACCCAGGCCAGACTCAGCTGAGCTAGGAGTTAAGGACTAAAGCTTTATATTCACAGCTTAGCACAATATCCAAGCAGGTATTTACAGCATATATATATAGCTATTTACAGAACTATATGTTAAAGTTAACACAGAAACACAGCAGCCCTCCCAGAAACCAGAGTCCCCAGGAGGGGCTCCCAACCACCCTTCCACCTTCTTCCCACCCCTCTACCTTACCCCAGAGTCTGCCTTAGGTGCAAGGCGAGTTTGGAGGATCAGCCAGGGGAGTTAGAAAGCAGAAGGGTTAGTTACGCAGAAGCAGTCCAGGGAGACAGCACAGACACCAGCTGTGACAGAGACCCACTGTGTTATCTCTGTTTGTGTCCTTGTGTTTATATGTCTCAGCAAGCCTATGAGCACAGTGGACATCACCATTGCTCTCTTTTCAAGGCCTATCATTAAATTCTTCTCACTTGAATATTCCAGCTAGCCTCAAACTAACACAGCTTACCAGACCTTGGAAAAGGAGCATGCCATAGCTTTCCAGGGTCTGCCCCTCAGTCTGTAGCTGGTTTGGAAACAAGAGCCCAAGAGGATGGGGACCATGTATGTCAGTGCACAAATAAGCCACTGAAGCTGTGATAAAAGATGTTCATGCTCCAAATCGACTTATTTTGATTTCAGTACAGTTTGTTTGACTCCTCTGAAACTAAAATAATCTTGAAGGGAGGAAGGCATCTTTGTCTTCTAGGAAATCACTTGCATGCTTGTGCATGTGAGAACATCTAATACAGAGCAAAGGAATCAACCAGGCTTGAGAGCAGGTGGTTCCTGTTATGAGTACCAGGAATGCCACTGAGCCTTTCTGTGTAAAACCAGCTATCAGCCCAGGGCCATGTTGCCACTTTGCCTTTACAAACAGACATATATTTGTTGGATCTGGCCAGCTGCATCCTGAACCACCTGAATCTGGAAAACAAAAGGGGAGAATGCCTCACCTGTAAAGGAACTTCTGCCTTGCTCCGGACCATTTTGCCCTTCTGCCCCTTCCTCAAACCATTTCCTAATGCAGTTACCTGAATGAGATTGTTAAGGTTCATTTGTTGAATCTCCTGTGCTCCTTCACCTACCCTTGGAGAAAAGGCCATGCCTGTGTGGAGCTTAAAGGTCTCTTCCACCTTCACAGAGAACAGAGCAATGGGCACTGGGTTAGATGGTATGGTCAGCTCAAAAGATGCTGATGTGGAGCAAACCCTACAGCAGAATCAGAGAGTCAAAATGCTTCTTCAATACATCTTCTCTCTCTTCATCTCCCACTGGGCTAACACTAAGCATGGTGGTGCCTTACCTTGCAGGTACTACTGGGAAATAACTAATCATGCATGGGTACGACCAAGCCAGCTAAGTCAGTGGTTGGTATATCAGAACATTTCCAAGGTTCATTTCGTCCGCTGCTGAGAGTGTTTGGGACTGTGGTTGTGAAGTGCCTGGAAATGCCTCCTCTTCATGGGCAGAACTATCTTTCTGCAACCCCAAGAAGCAGTGCACACACAGTCTGTAGCTCCAGAAAATAAGACACAGGGCAGGCTGTAAAGGGCTTTGTCTTCTAATGGAGATTTCTTCCTACAATGAATCACTCTCCCAGGCTGAAGCTAGGAGAAGCTGCTCCTGAGTTTCTGGACATGCCTTGGTGCAAGCACATGAACTCAGTGGACATATTGTTATATAAAATGGCAGGCTCATAGCGTAGATTTTGGCAATTGACATACAAAGGAGAGAGATCATAGTCTAATACCAATGTAAAGACTGCTTTATATAGCTTACAGCTGTCTTTTGAAGCATGTTTTGTTCTTAACATTGCATCAGTTATCTCCAAATATAGACTGCAGCCACAGGAGCTGGTGAATCAGAGATGCGACAAGCCACAATGCCCATCTCGCTCAGGCACCAGCAGGTCCCACCCTGCTTCCTCCGGGGCCCGAGGTGGACCTCGCAGGCAACGGCAGACCTGAACACTGGCTGCAGTCCTAGCAGCCTTCCCTCTCTCTTGACACCCCAGCTGTTGGCACCTCCTCCCACCATCTCTCGTGTCTTGTCTCCGTGGCAGTTTGCCTCAGCCCCCAGCCCTGCAGTCTCCGCCACTTTCGTGCATCACCCTGACACCCACAGACCCATCACAGGGACACGCAGGTGCAGCACTTGGGACAGGGGCCTCTCTGTACCCCTAACCGTTGCCCTCTGAGAGGCAGGAGCAGGACCCTCCTCAGCAGGAAGGGGTGGGGGTGCACAGGACCCACAAAGAAGGTTCTTCATCACTGCAGTGACAAGAAGCTCCCTGGAGGGAGGGGAACCCTTGCGTGGGTTTCCCCACCAGAGGGCACAGCTTCCAGGGCAAAAACGAAGTGCATTTCTCCTCTCTTGCCTGCCCATAAACTGCAGCTGGTCACATTTTCAGGGAATGAGCTATCAGCTTTTCCATCAAGCTGTTTTTTTTTTATGCCAGGGATGAAAGTTCTGCATGGAGCAGTGCAGACCTCTCCCTGTGTCCCTGTTTCTGGTGAGCAGACATACTTCACTATATGGACAGCAAGAGCTTCATCTCAACCCTGAGCTTCAAGACCTGCTCTGGCAGAGGTAAAAAAGGGACTTGAAAATTAGTTTCCTTCAGCCTCATAACTGTTAGGACATGCACTATCACAGCCTGCTCCTTTCACCCATTTTTGTCTCCTCTTTCTGTTGAGAGCATTGTGGAGTCAAGAACCAGCTTGCCAAAGAAGCAGCACCACGTAAGCTGCAGTACTTGGTCCTGGCTCAGGGGAGTCAAGCAGAGTGGTGTGCTGAGTGATAACTGAAGTTTCTATCAGATGTGGGTGGAAGGCCTAGGAAAAGCAAAAGCCACAGATTCAGAAGAATCTCTTATTAGCAGCTATGTTGCCTGATGACAGCCACACCTCAGGTGTCCACCCACACCACTTCTTGCTTCTTTCAACCACCTGCTCATCTTGGCTGAGTGGGGAAATGCTCAGTCAGAAGCTCATGGTCCATACCTGACTCCACAGTGTGAAATTAGACCAAGCTGCTGTTGGCTGGTACCCAGGTTTAGTGTGATGATGGGGAGGAAGGGCTTCCCACAACCAGGAGCAAAGGGCTCCAGGGAAGTCAGGGGAGCAGTGTTTTTGCTGGGCACTTATCACAGCAAAGTCATTTCTGAGCATCGTGTCTCTTCCCCACCTTTCATTTCAGCTCACTTTTCATTGCTTTCCTGCCTCTCCTACACTTAAGCTTCTGCTCAGCCTTGCAGCTCTGGGAATTTCTAAGCACTGAGACTGAGATCCAGGACAGCTCCTTTTGTTTGCAAATCGATTTAGTCACTTCTCAAGTTCTTAGCATGGGTGCCATGCATCACTGCCAATGTTAAGTGATGGATGAGTTCTTCCAGGGGCACTAGAAATACATGAGAAAATGAAGGTATTTGAGGAAGTCTCCACATAGAAGCCCTGGGGGATGGCCATGGCTGCCAGCTCTGGGGAGGATTCTCCAGCAGCCGAGTCACACACATTCTTTTTTGAATGATGTGTAATTAAGGTTTCCTTGAGCTCCTCTTGTGAAGTGTTTGTGCCCCTAATGCTGCAAGGGGGCACAAAGTAGGAAATAAATATCCCTAACAACTATTAATAGTTAGTCACTTGGTGAGGAAAACCTCACCCCAGGTTCAGCTCTGGGTATAGCCTGCATCTTAACCTGACCCCAGAGCTCTCTCATTTTTATCATGTTTTATGTTTCCTTACTGGGCTTACTCCTATTCTGTTCTATTCTATTCTATTCTATTCTATTCTATTCTATTCTATTCTATTCTATTCTATTCTATTCTATTCTATTCTATTCTATTCTATTCTCTGTCATGTCTGGGTATGACTTTGCAGCCCAGGCAGTGCCACCAGCCCTGGGTGGGGAGGACTGAGGGGCTCTGCTGATAGTGTAGGTGCTTGATGCCTCTCCTACATGACTTGCAAGGCAGTGGAGATGTTTTCATTGTCAAACACGGGGCTGTGCCCAGGCAGAGGATGACATCTGGCTTCTCATGGTGCCCATTCCCACTTGCAGGAGCTGTTCAGCACAAGGTGTGGCTTTGAGCAAGGAAGTGAAAGGGGTGGCGAATGGGTGGGAAGAGGCAATCTGCTGGTGACTGGGGCCAAGGGCAAGTCACTGGTGCATGCTGAGCATGCTCGTAAGCTGGCAGAGTTAAAAGCCAAGTATTTGATATGCCTCACCCCCATGCAGCCATGACTCAGCTCCTTCTTATGGACGGCTACAGTAGGCCCAGTTAGGCTCAAGCCTTTAGATAGCAAAAGGTTTTTTATCTCCATCTTTATTTACATAGTATTTGCTTTAAATGGGAGTAGAAAAGCTTCCAGAGTGGTGTTATAGCACAGATGACTTTTGGGCCAAGTTTTGTCATATGAAGGTGGGGTTGTAAAAGCTCCATGACCCAGGCTCTGATTCATTTAGAAATCAGAGCTGCCCAGTGGAAACTACAGCTTAGGGATGGGGAAGTTATGGCAAGTGAGATAAGCACAGATGAGACAAACACCCACCACTCTGCTCTCTGCTGACACAAGGTACCAGCTTATGGGTAGGATCACTCAAAGCTGTTTGCATCCCCTCTGCCCTAGCCCGCTCCTCCATCAGCCCCAGTACATCTTAACGTGGTTCCCCTTATCCCTACCCAATAACTAGGAAACGTTGAACCAGTGCTGGAAAGAGCCTGGGCAGACGTGTGGGTGCCAGGAATCCTGGAACGCTGCTCTCTGCGATCAGTGATGGTGACTTCCCGGTCTTTGCTGGGAACTGCCTCAGGTGCACAGTGATCCCAGCACCTTTAGATACAGGTACTGATATAGGGCTGAGAAGCTCTCCCACTGGCACCCGGGGCTGCCATGGCCTGCTCCCATGACTCTCTACCTCTTTCAATCAAAGGATGAATGAAGCAGTAAATGAAAATATGTAATATTAGTCTTGAAACTGGCCCAAGTACCCTGGACTCCTGTCCCCACTCACCCTTCTAGGATGATTCTCCACATCTGGGTGGCCAGGGGGATGATCTGGATCAATGTAAGTGTGAGGTGCTTCACCACTATATGTCCTGTATTTAAGAGGTAATTTCTTTCCTCACCAGGCAGGTCATAAAACTCCCATCACTATGAGTGTGATCTTCCATGGGAACATGGTATCCAGCCACTGTGCTTTGTAAGGCCATAGCCATCTCCAGTGTTCAGAACTGCAGTGAGTGAAAGCCCCTTCTACCCATGGAGGGATTGAGGAGGGAGCATATAATCTTCACTCCTGCTTGAACAAGCCCAACAGCTAACACAGTAGGTAGAAATGTGGAGCCACTGGACCACACCCACCATCTCCACATGACCTCTGGGAGGGGTCATGAAACCACCCCAGTGCCAAATAAAAGCTTGGATGGCCTCCAGTGAACGCACTGTGAAAGATGAACCCTACAGCTCCCTCGTTTGTGAAGTAGAAGCCAGATTTCAGCACACAATAACAATCCATATCCACTTAGAGATCTGAGCTGTAGTGTTTGTATCTCTGCTACACTGCCAAATAACCTCTCAGCACACTGACTGGAGTGTACAGATCCACCTGCTGAGCAGGGTAAGTGTTGTAGGAATGAAAGAATTTCATTCCTCTAGCTAACAAAAAGCCCATTCATCTCCTTAATAATACCTTTCCTCCTATTTTGTAACCAATATGAGTCAGATCTCATTCGTGCAACGCAGGGCTCTAACTCAGCTGAGTAAAAATGTGATTTTGAGAATCTATAAATACTCTAACTGTGATATATTTAACAATGTCAATCCTGGCTAGCTAGGAAGCAGAAAAGAATCGCTGCTATGACCGTTAGGGATGGTGCTCTCTATTCCAGAGCAAACACCAGAAATTTTATCTCCCACATACTGGCAGATTTAATGCCTCCTGGCAGTGGAGAATACATGGCCCCTGACCCTTTATTGTGCTGAAATAGCCATTGAAAATAACTCCTGAGACAAGGCACGGTCTGATCTTTCCCTTTCTCCTTCACATGTGTCCATATCTGGCACTGCTCGGTGGACTAACCTGATCTTGAACAAATGCTTCACAGACATTTAGTAGCTATCAAAAGCACAGTTTCAAGACCCGAGAGTATTTCGTTCCTACAGCATAGCAGATCAGCCAGGAAAGCGTGAAAGCAGCTCGGGGCAGTCTCCCTTTCATAGGGTAATTGACTTCAGATAAGCAGAGAGGTGTTCACAGACTTCGTGCCAGCCCTGCTGGCTCCCAGATCGTCTCTCAGTCCTCCCAAGTCCCAGCCAACAGTTCGTTCTCCTCCAAGGACCGTTCAAACAGGTGGGTGGAGGGGGGATGTCAGAGCTCTGGGCAGCCTCCTGGAGCTGGCTACAGCCAGGGCTGCTGCTCTGCACCCAGCTCCTTCCACCCACCTCTCGCAGGTCATCAGCAGTAGCACCCTGCAAATCTGCAGATCCTGGAGATGATCACATGCAACCTAGTCTTTTCCATTGCTGTGCCACTGGGGTTTGCAAGCAAAAACCAGACTCAGTTCCCTAGCTTAGTCCAGGCTGCAGTTTGTCTCTTTCCTGCAGTCAACCATGGCCTGAGAAATGGAGATAAACTGCAGTCACTCTCAAGGCAGGAGCTGCAGCCACCAGCACTGCCAGAAAAGAGGCTAAAGCCTTTCCCTTCACTCCTGGGAGCAGACATCAGCATTTAATTCTCTTTAATATACCATTATTCACACACCCAAGGTAGACCTCCCTATAGAAGCTCCAGCGGACAGGGCTGCCAAACGGCCCCTGTATACTGAAACACCTGCCCAGTGCTGTAGGCAGTACCTGCCTGCAGCTCCCAGCCCGTGCGATATGGCATCTTGGCAAGGGAATGAGTGAAACCCCATCACACAGCTGACTGTGAGGGGTTTGCTAAGGGCAGGAGAATCATGTCTTTCAGTGATGCTAAGTGGCTGGAGAACATTCAAAGATGTGTTTGATAGCTTCTGCTAGAATTAGCAGAGAACGATGCTGCCTTGCATTGCGGTGAGCTCCCGTAGCCTGCAACTGCCTTTAGATTTGCATAGGCAGTGCAGCTTATGCTTTCCGCTACCGAAAGCCAGCAAAGCAGGATATTTTTCAGCTATTATTTGCTTTCAGTTAAGTTGCATGGTACATCTGTCATTGTTCCAGACAATGTTGTCAGATCTATCAGTTCTGTCAGCTCAGTGGAGCAGTGTCAGAGTGATGATGACATCTCATCTGTATGAATTTTCTGATAAACATAAAAAACCCTGAGTTCCACCTCCAATATTTTTCTGTCCCTCTGTGCTGATTTCTGCCCTAAGGATCACCTGGTTCAGCCTGCGGAACTATATTTGTGGTTCCCCCCGTGGGTGGGGGTGTCTGCTCCTGAGCCTGTTGCTAGTGTGTTCAGTGCCCACAGCTTTAAGCCTGTTTATCCAAAACAGAAGCTTGCAGCTCCCATAACAGAAATTTCACAACACTGTGTTGCAGGTCTCCAAGGTGGAGCTCACTGTCTGCAAGCTCTTGTGGGATAGTCTCAAGTAGGTGCATCTGTCAGTCACTGCCTGTCAGCTAAGCAGGGTAGAAACAAAAGCACAGGCAAATTAATTAGGGAAAAGAAAGTTTTGCCCTCTGATTCAAAATGCTTGGCTGGAAGACGAGGCCTCTGTTATATACCTCAACTCCTAGTCCAGGAAGCACTTCTTATACCTACCCCTCTACCCACCCACAAACTCCCAGAAGAGTCTTTTTCTTCATTTGGTAAATGCAGCTGAAGGGCTGTGATAAAGTCACATTTCCATAGGAACCTCTTGTGCTTACAACAAGTAACCTTTTCATCCAAGCGTGCCAGCCTTTGCCTGCCAGCGGGGAACCAGGGGAGCGTTGCCTGTTCCTCTGATGGAGGGCAGTGCAATGGGAGCCCGAGGGCCGACCTCCCAGATGTTCACCCTGTTGCTTGTTTGTGGATGCTGAAGGATGACCCTGTCCTTCGTCATGGTGTTTTTAGTGTTTTAGTACTGCTTTAGTTGCCACTGTTCTGGGGGGGGGGGGGGGGCATGCAGCTCATCTGCTCCCATCTGCTGGCTGTCAGTGTCACTTTATTGGTTTGAGACTCACAACAGAGACAAGTCCTTGTTTTCTCATGTGCCATATCTGAGAGACATGCTCCAACTACAGCTTCCTGCCACTGGTGACAGTGGCAAATCTCCCTGTTCACCCAGGTTAGTGTGTGAAAAGCACTATGGATGAAGTTACTCTTGGTAATAGTTTCCTTACTTAAAACAGTTTCCAGCTTGGCTCTTTTAAAATAAAAAGTAGGGATAGTTGTTCAGCAGCAGGAATAGAATGATATCATCAGTTATGGCTCGGTCACTTAAGTCATCAGTAAAACAACATTCCCCAAGGTGTAGGGCTTGTTCCAGAGACCAGTGGTGGAGGACTGCAAGGCAGCAATGCAAAGGTAAACAGGAGAGCACAATTTCTGCGCTGCACTTCCCAGTGCCAAGCCTAGAAGAGGAGGGGACAACTCAGCAGATCTTTGATATTGAAGGAGAACTTGCAAACAGCAGGCAAGGGACCTGGGTGCTTTGCAAATTGAATCCCATCATTTGGAAATGAGCAGGACACTGTGGGGTGTAAGGAGCCAGGCAGCTGGAGAACAGAAGCATAGGTAGCCCTGCAGGTGATGAAGAGGAACAGAGCATCAAAACAGTTTGAGGCTCTTTTGCAACTGCTCAGTCATGTTATATCTTAGTGTCCTCACAGAACATTCAGGGCATAAATTCAGACACAGAAGCTGTTTCCCCCTTGATAAAGGTGCATGGCCAGTGTTGGCCTGAGTACCAACGTTGCAGTTCCCATGGACAAATGACCACCTTTCTTGAAGAGCCATGGAAAGCTGCTGATGTGAGCTTTCAGAAGCTTACTTACTGAGCTCTGAATTTACAGTGCTGTTTATCAGACCTGTCAATGTTCACACCCATCCCAGTAAACAGATGCCATATGATATGATACCACTGTTCAGAAACCCCAGAGAAATGGAAAGCAGAAAGTGCCTGCAGCAGAAGGATGCTGGCTTTGCTTCCTCCCAGGGCCTTTGCCTTGGGGGTGTTATTTATAGCTGAGACGTAGCTTCTGTGTTTGCAGAGCAGGCAGGAGCACTGCTGGGGAGACAGGCATCAGATGCTTAGTGTTTTTAACTCACGACCTGTCTCCAACAGTTACAATTTCCAGATGCTTTAGAAGGAAGATTTCTGTAAGGGATGATAATAGCAAAGCCAGCCCAAACCAAAACTCTTCTCTCCTGAAGGAGCTCAGCTTCTGGCAAGGAGCGTGAGCAATGTGCTCCGCATTTTTTGAAAGCCAATCGAGCGGAGAATGGGAAAATTCCCTGTTTGTACCTCAGTGCCTGGCCTTGTCTGAATGCTGCGTGGCTCTGGCATGCCTTGGCATCCCCAGGCATTGAGCTGTCTGCCCAGCTGAGTGCCTTTCCATGAGTGCACTTGAGATTTTTCTTCTTTTGCTGGAGTACAGAGCCAGCAGTGCCTTTCATTGTGTTTCTTACATTTTTTTCAATACTTGTTTTGTCTCTGTGGACAGAGAAATGGTGATGCCATTGCACGTGTGCTGGTGGATGGCCTGTCCATCCTCGCTGCATAGGAAAGCCCTTTGTACCATCTCAAGACTAGATCTCTTCTGTAGAGGAAATTTTGTCTGTACTTTAAAGACAAGGACATTTGTGAAATAAGGAGGTAGTTACAAACCAGTGCTGCCTTCTGCCTTAACCTCAGTGTCCCTGCCCAGGCTGCAGGTTCCCCAGGGAAGGCCATGAATTGCAAAGGACAGCATTGGCGAAAGCAGCTCCAGAGGAGCCCAAAAAGCAAACAAGCCCCTAGCTGGCACAGGCCCATGCTGTGTGGCCTTTGCCCCATAAGGGGAAAATCCCTCCTGCTTCATAGGGAAGCTGTTGTCACTTCCGTAATGGACTCGCCTGTCCCTAATTAAACTGAGTAATTCTGCAGACTAAACCAAGCAGTACACCTGCAGCATTTGCAAAGCAGATTGGGCAAAATGTTCATTTTGATTATATTGAGTTTATCCAAGCATGTTAATACCAATAACTCCATCTGGCTGGAGCAGAAAGCACAGTTCAGCATTTACTCCCAGGTACACAAAGCTTTGGTTTCTGCACAGTAACAGATGAGACATCCAATGCAACTTGATCACAATGTTTGATTTATCAAATTCATTTTAAGCTCCAAGAATATGATGATAGTAGCAAATAAAGTCATATCAGTTTCACCCTGGTCTAGCACTGTCCATGCCTTGTACACAGCCCTCTGGCTACCACTTCTTACCAGCCGCCAGAGGAGGCCTCAAAGATGATCAGGAGGCTGGAGCACCTCCACTGTGAGGACAGGCTGAGAGAGTTGCGGTTGTTCGGCCAGAGCTCAGCTTCACTGTGAAGCTGCACCTCTGAAGGAGATGCCACTATGGAAGGAAATGGTGGAAAAACAATTAGTGCTGATGGCAGCCTAGTAAATTAAACTCGCAGACTTAATTAGCCTGTATGCCCACCTTCATGAGCACAGTGAAGATATCCAGGCCGACAGATGAGTGGGTCTAGGGTATCCATTCACCAGCTGATGTTGGAGTTGAGAGGTGCTGACGACACAAGAACGGAGACACAGCACTGCAGCAGACACAGCACTGCAGCAGACACGGGTACAGTCACAGGGCATCCTTTAGGAACACACTTTGGACACTGGCTTGTAGGTTGATGGATTGACCCTGGCTGGACACCAGGTGCTCTTCAAAGCCACTTTATCATTCCTTGTCCCAAGTTGGAGAGGGAAGAAAATACAATGAAAGACTGTCAGGCTGAGAAGGGCAGGGAGATCACTCAGCGGTCACTGCTGTGGACAAAGTGGGCTTGACTTGTGGAGAAAAACCATTTAATGTACTAACGCCCAAATCAGAATAGGATAACGAGACGTGAAAGCAAATATGACACCATCTCCTTCCTCCACCCCTCTCTCCTTCTCAGGCCCAGTGTTGCTCCTGATTTTCTCTACTTCCTCCCAAAGAGTTGCTCAGGAGGAGGGGGAATGGCAGTTGCAAGCAGCACATCGGACACTTTCTTGCTACTTCTCCACCCTCAGAACAAGGTCTCCACACCTCCTCCCCAAGCTCCACTGTGAGTCCTTTCCTCAGAGTGCAGTCCTGCAGGAACAGACTGCTCCAGCATGAATCCCCATGGGGATCAAACCTGCTCCACCATGGGTTCCTCTCTTCAGACATCCACAGGTCCTAAGAGGACCTTGCTCCAGGGTGGGCTTCTCATTGGGTCACAGCCCCCTTCAGATATGCTCTGGTTCGGGGTCCTCCACTGGCTGCAGGTGGGTGTGTGCCTCTATGGGCTGCCAGGGGACAGCCCGTTTTACCATCATCTTCACCACCTCTGCTCCTGCAGTGGAGCACCTCCTCCTGCTCCTTCACTGACCTTGGTGTCTGCAAAATTGTTTCTCTCACGTATTCTCCCCCCTCTCCCTGGCTGCTGTTAATGTTGTATGTCGCTTTTTTCCCCTTCGAAAACACCCAGAGGCCCTACCACTGCCACTGGTGGGCTGAGCCGGGCAGAGCAGCAGGTCCACCTTGGAGCCAGCTGGCACTGACTCTACAGGGCACGGCAGAAGCTTCTCGCAGAAGTTACCCTTGTAGCCTCCGTACCGGAGGCTCACCCTGCTGGGACAAGGGAGAAAAATCTCACCCCGTGCTGTGTCTCTGGAGGAGGTAGGAGGGATGAGGGCAACACAGAGGCTGACCCTCTGGGTGGGGATGCGGTGTTGCAAGGGGCAGAGGGCACAGGCTGTACAAGTCTCTCTGTCCTCAGAAAGGTCAGAGTGTCCTCAGGGCAGCACATGCTGGACAGGAGGGGTCTGGTTCGGGTCTGTGCTGTGCAAAGTCTGGAGAATAGGGCAGACATTGTGCTGGAGGACAGGAATCAATAATGCCCTGTTCGTCAGCCCCTGCAGAGAGCTGGTGGCAGCTGGGCTGCTGCCCGGCCCGGCGTGCCCTGCCGTGGGCTGCCCTCGGACTCGGATGGTCGTGGGGAGGAGGAGCCCTCTGCTAGCCCAGCCAGCGCGCCCCGGGGCAGAACGCCTCTGGCTTGCTTCCCTTTGGTGGGGGCGGTGAGGGACTAGGCGAGTCTGCCCAGCTTGATCTGCCTGTTGCCAGCCCTGCTCTGCCCTGCAGCATTGTCCCCATGCCCTGCTCGGCTGCACGGGGGCACCGTGGCTTTGCCAGCGGCCCCGTGGGTGCCTGCTGTCCACAGCAAGAGGCCTCTGACTCCGGGTCTGGGTCAGTGCTGCCCGTTCACTCCTTACGTGCTCTCCAGAGCGGCTTTGCTTGTAGGAGAAGATGCAGGAAGAGGGCAATGAGCATTTCTGGTGGCCTTGGGCCGGTGGCTGCTGCTGAGACATTCCCCTGTGCCTTGCTGCTTGGTTTTGTTTCATATATTGCCTGTCTGTGTTTATTCTGCAGGTATTTGTTTTGGAAAGGGCTCTGTTTACATTTCTCTTCTTACACGGTGGGTGCATATGGTGATATTTGCTTTGCCAGGACCTAGCATTCCTCCTCCTCTAGCACTTTCTTGCCTGTCGCTGTGGGTTTGTGTGCTCCACAGGCAAGAGCTGTGTGTGGGTTACATAGGTGGGGAGGCCACGCAGCTGGATCTGCAACTGTCCTGCCAGCAGCAGGCACAGGCATTTAACAGCTCACCAACCTCATTTGAGTATAACACAGCTGATCACCAAAACATGAAACTATGTCAGGAGAGCTCTCTTCTCTGGCCAGAGGAGGTGTCCCAACCCTCAGGGCCATACAGAGCTCATAGCTCCTCATATCCATGGTGGTAGAGGGCATCAGCTACCTCCTAAGAGTCACCTTCTACCCTCCAGGTGCAATGGGAATAAGCTCTGGGCAGGGAAATTGCTTTCTCAGGCAAAGTAAGACTGAAGAACAGATATAAACAACACTTCTCTGTCCTCTGAAGGGTCCCTGGGAAATACTGTGCAGGCGTGACCTCTCTTTTAGACAGCTTTCCTCTCCTCTTTTAGCAGCTCTTGGGTGGATGCAATCCAGGAGAAGCCAACAGTCTTCTGTTTGTCACACCTGCATGTTCTTAAAGCACACAACCCCAGACCTTGGCCTCATGCTATAAGTACTTCCATGTCTGGAAAATCAGCCTTCTTCCTTCACCCACATTCATCCTTGTCTCTTGCTAGAGCCTTGGACAATGCAGCAAGCAGCCTCATTTCTTACCTGACTGGCATTTGCTTCCTTACTTTCTCTAGAGCTGGACTTCATCAAAAGCAAGGTCCAAAGCTGTAGAAAGAATTAGGCACTTCAGGTAGCCCCTAGCTGGGAAGTGGGCATCCAAATCCACAATTATGTCCTGAAAACCACTCTTGAGCTGTCTCAGTCTGGAAGATGAGGTAACACCATCGTCAGAGTTCTTCACATCAGCATTGCCCAGTGTCTCAAGTGAATGTGTATTGTCATGGACCACTGTGGGACCCCATTAGCATCTCTCTGGTGCCCAGAGGGCATGAGCTCTTCTCCACAAAAGGCTTCATGCCTGTAGTTTTCCTTAGAGCCATGACACCGAAGTGGGCAGGGGCTGAATGACTGCAGAAAGTGTGGGCCCTGACACTTTCCCTTCTGCCTGTCCAGGTTGGTCTTTTTGTCTGAGAGGACACAGGTGCTGAGAAGTCCTGCACAGAATCTCTCCCACCAGAGAGCGGAACTGGGTTGCAGCAGTGTCAGCAGCATAGGGTCCTGCATCTGTCCATATTAGTCTCTGCATCTTAAAAAGTGAATGCATTTACAGCCTAGCAGCTCTCAAACAGCTGGGTGGCATTCACCCCTGAAGAAAACAAACCCAAGAGGATTTAGTGGCTACACTAAGTGGGAAGTGCTACTCTTGTCCACAATAAGAAGGCAACCCAGGTGAGGGGCAGATCTGTGGCACCTGGTTGTGGCTGGTAATCTGGCTCACCAAAGCTGTGTCCCTCTAGTGATGGCTTTGCCTTTGCTGGGGTTTGGTATGTTTTGAAGAGTTTGGTTGCTGGAATTCAGCACAGCTGTGCAACTTGCTCAGAGATGTGGGAAAACCACCTTAGTTAACACTCGCCACAAGGAAACTGAGGCCATCTGTTGTGGCCTGTGGTCATCTCAGCAAAGGACAGAAATGTACTTGACATGCACTTCACTCAACCTATGACATAGCTCTTAGTCCATGTTAAAGGCAGGTGAGAGCAGAAAACACAGAAGCAGTGGCTGGCTGGGTCTCACAGCATCTGGCTGCTCCTGCTTTGCTTTCATTTATCCCTGGGCTACTTCTACAAGGTTACGGCAGGCAGTCACTGACTGTCTTGCCTGTGCTCTTCGGAAACCACACACTGAATGTGGGTACCACCTCTGCCTGCATTTGGTGGTGGTGTTTTCCCTGTGTAAACCACACTCACGTGGCTTCCAGTCAGTTCAAACCAGGGGCAGAGCCAGATCATATCTGCCTGCAAACCCCTGTGCATGAATACATGAGGGGTCAATTAAGTCAACAGAAAGACTGGCAGATGCGGTTGATTTGTAGGAGCTTTCCTGTGTGTTCAGGTGGACATAAACCACTGCTGGGCTCAGAACATGGCTAGCAGGTACCTACCTGTTTATGGAGTGGGATCCAGCCATGAAGATGCCTTACATGCAGAGCTGCTTTTATGAACTGGCACTCTGGGAGAGCAAGCCATGGTGTCACATCTGATTTTACAAGGGCACTCAGGAGACACACAAAGCACCAACTGGAGCCTTGAAAGGTCTAAAACTTGTGGCTTGGTGTCTGAGGTCCTAACAGACTTCCTGTTTGTCATCTCTGTGGGGAAGGAGTGGGAGGTGACTAGCGAGGGGCTGATTTTGCTGCCTGCCTTCTGGAAAGTGACAGCTTTTGGGTTTGCTGCTGCCACAGATGCCTGGCAGCACAGCAACTGACTTGCTGCCTCATGCCTGCCTCCTGTTGCAGGACCAGGCTGTGCCAGAGCTGCAGAGCCTGCAGCATGAAAGCAAATCATCTGTTTGCCTTTGTGCAAGCATTGGCGCTGCAGGTGTGTGACCAACCAGTGTCCACACATCTGTGCTGCAGAGCAGTATCAGGGACACCGGCAGGCACTGCGAGTGCTGGCCCTTGGAGCTGGCAGACCTGGGTGCCCTAGAAGATGAAAGTGACAAGTGGGGTGTCAAAAGAGATGTGGTTGGCCACTGCTGCCAGTCAATGCTTGGGCATGTCTGGGGTCTTTGTATTGGTTTGGGCAGAACTGGTGCTGAAGTAGCAGGGATCATCTACAACCCAGCATGGTGGCCTCTGACCCTGCATGGTGGCCTCTGACCCTGCATGGTGGCCTCTCCAGCTCCTGCCTTTGGAAATGTCCGGCACATTCATCGTGTCTTACCTTTTGAGTATCAGGAGAAAAGGGGAAAGTGTGTTAGCGAAGAAGGGGCAGAGACACCCATTGTAAGCCAGAAAACAGATGCCAAGAATGCTTTCCTTGCTGTCTCTGCAGCAGCTGCTGACACTTGGGAACCTCTCTCTCATATCAGAGGAGTAAGAAGTTAACAAAGTGCCTGCCAGCAGCACTGTGTAACTATGCATGCAAGGACAGTGAGTTCACCTCCTGAGAAAAAAACTCCAGGGCTTTCCTGTGAACCAGCCCTCTTGTTCTGCTCCAAACACTGCCTGCCCACTGATAAAAAGCCTGGCAATTTAGACTCTACCCACCCAGCATCAAGGAGCAGAGATTACCTGCTGGGGAGGTACTGTGAGATGAGCACTGAGATACCTTGAGCAGGACTGGCAGAGAAATTAAGCAGTCAGCTGTTTATTGTGTCCAGATTCAACCCAGGTGAGATTTTCCCTATGGACAGATAATGGCTGGATGGCAAAGCAAGGCTGGGCAAGGAAGGGTCAGGCAGTGACCAGCACAGCCTGGAGCCCTCACCCTGGGATTGTCTGGGAATGGCATGCAGGAATCAGAGAATGCTTCAGAGTTCATCCAGTCCACCCTGTCCTGCAAGCCAGGACCACTTAGGGCAGGTCACACAGGAACGTATCTCGGTGGGTTTTGAAGATCTCTAGAGAAGAAAACTCCCCTCAGCACTCAGTCAGCACCAGATGAGCTCCTAAGAGCCATGAGGAGCACCTCAGAGCTGTAGGAAGTGCTGGGCCAGGACTGCAGTGCCTTCATGGAGCAAGGGCAATGTGATGCTCCTGTTCCCCAGTGTGGGCATTGAAACACCACATCAAAAGTGTGCTGAAATGATTTATTTAATCAGTCGAGCTGTTTACACAGCTGTGTGTTTAACAGAAGGGTGAGAGAGTACTTCCCTGTCAGGGTGCAGGCTGGTGATCTGTTATGGTAAATTAAATGCTAGCAGCTATTCAGATAAGCTACACAGAAGTGGATGGCAGCAGCTCAAGGAAGGGGTGAAGAAAAAGGAGGAGAGGAAGCACAGGAAAGAAAAATGAGAAGAAAGTAAAAATATTTCAGATTTGCCAAGTGTGATAAACACTGCAAACACTTCTGAGAAACTGGAAATGTTCCTTTTTAGTATAGGTGGAACTAAAATACAGATGACTGAGTTCCTGTTACAGATTTCTGTTCCTTTCTCCCTACGTGGGACTAAAAGGACTGTTTCTTTATGTTCCTGCATCGCTATCACTGTCTGCATGGTTGGTTTCCATGATGCTGTCAGGCACTTGGGTCTCATCCAGCAAATTCTTAAGTACACGTGTAACATCCAAGCCCCAGTCAGGTTATCCATGTGCTTAGATGACTTTGGGTCAGGATCTTAATATCTTTATGGCTCACATGTGGCTTCCACACAGCAAGAAGGAGGCACAGAAGAACCAGACAATTAGAAAATGTTGTTGCGAGATCACAGAGATCCTGGCAAGAGGGCTCAGGAGGTAGTTCACTACCCGGAACATGATTTTGGTCTGGGGGACAAGTGGATAAATCAGCTATTCTGCTGAAAGTGCTGCTTTCAGGCACTGGGAACGATCAGCAAATTCAGTCCAGATGAGCCAGCTTAGGTCGGACAGTGCCAACAGCAGAGTTTGAGAGGAGAGGGGTGGGCTGCACTTCCAGACTGGCAGTCCCCACAGATGAGGGAGGCTGACTGCCAGTGGGGCAGGCAACAGGGATCCCTGCTGCCCACACAGGTCTTTGCTGAAGTCCTATTGCAGATGAAGACCTTTGCTTCTGAATATCCTTGGCTCGTTTAAAAAACGCTCCAAACACTTTCTTTGACCCAAAGTGTGTTGCTCTTTTCCCTGCAGGCAGCCAAGTAATCGATTCTTGTTTCATCCAAACAATTTTTCCCTGTCTTCTTTCAGTTTGACTCTCAGATACATGAACACAACTCAAGTGCATCAACTAATGGAAAGAATCCACATTCAGCAGCAAAGGAAGGCACCTTCCTGGTCCTTTAGGGGGTACTGATCATGACAGCTAGATGATGGCATTTCTTCCTAGCTAAGAGCATTTCAGTCTTCATCTGCTCTCATAAGTTTTTGGACTGGCCTCCTGGTACTTCAGTGCTAGGAAGATGGCATCCCTGCAAGAGTGATTCTCATCCAGCACACTTGCTAGTGCCCAGAGGCCAAATGTTTGATGTGATGGCCAAGCTCATCTACTTTCCTGGATGTCATTTAGGGCACAGCACAGGCTTGAGATCCTTCTCAACAGCTAGGAAGGGGTGAAGCCACCCTCCTTGGGGTGAGGCTCAGCACTGCAGGCTCCAGCAATGTTGTGACACTGAGTCTCTAGGGCAGGGAATGGATCCCAGCTCCTTTTAGCTACCAAAGTAGATACACTGCTGGAAGATGTGCAGGGTGGGTGGCAGGAAGTGAGTTTCATCTTATTCATAGTTCAAGATGTTTTTCCCATCTAAACTGCAAATAGTGCAGAGCAATGGTGATAGCACTGCAAGGGAATCCCAAGAGAAGAGGCAGAAAGAGGAGAGACGCAGGGAAGGAGATGCAGGAGTCTGCACCAGCCCCAGAAGAGGTCAGCATTAGTGAGGAGACAGGTGCAAGCAGGAGTTTTAAAAGACCATGTGAGAAGCTGTTACCTATCTCACAACTGCATAATGACACGATGCTGCCTACCTGTAGATGATGGCATTATATAGGCTCAGCGACGGAAAAACTGTTGCAAATCAACTCATGCTTTCTACAAAAAGTCATCTTTTGCCAAAACAAAGTGACCCTGTCACAAAAGGCAGCTCATAGCAGAAGAGGTCTCCACCACCACTTAGCAGCGCCTGTCAGAGGTCTCTGAGAAGGGAGCCTTGCTGCCAAAGCTCACACCCTCCCAGCACTTGAGCCCAGGGGCTCTTCTCCCCTAGGAAGGGTTCTGAGGGAATCTCCGAAGGCACAGCTGTGCTGTGCAGGCACACAAAATTACTGCTTCTGGAAGAGGAAACATTCACCCTTGCTGGGAGCAGGGATTAGTGGCACTAAAGAGTCATGACAGAGGTATGTATGGAGAGTGTAGGATTTCCTTACACTGCTGTGCTCCTGGGAAACCATCTTCCATCTGATTTGACTCAGACAATGATTCTTTTGCTGGGCCACCATCAGTGCATGGGGTGGGCTGAACCACTTTCCCTTCTTGTTTTTATATCAACCCCCCTGTGCTGGTAGTGCCAGCCATATTGAAACTAAAATGTCTCTATTTGTTTCCATATTGAATTGTTTTTCTAGAAGTATATTAAAGGCAAGAGAAGGGGCAAGGACAACCTCCAGTCCTTATTAAATAGAGAGGGGAATATAGTGACAAAGGATGAGGAAAAGGCAGAGGTGCTTAACACTTTCTATGCCTCCATCTTCAACAGTGGGACAGGTTGTCTCCAGGACAGCTGGACTCCTGAGCTGGCAGATGGAGTCAGGGTCCAGTACAGTCCCCCTGTAATCCACGAGGAAGCAGTAAGGGACCTGCTGAGCCACTCGGATGGGATCCACCCTAGGGTTGCTGAGAGAGCTGGCAGCTGATCTGGCCAAGCCACTCTCCATCATTGATCAACAGTCCTGGCTCACTGGAGAGGTCCCCAAAGACTAGAAGCTGACAGTGTGATGCCATCCACAAGAAGGGCTGCAGGGGGGAACAGGGAAATGAGAGAGCTGCCAGCCTGACCTCAGTGCCAGGCAAGGGCACGGAACAGGTCACCTTGAGTGCCATCACACAGCACCTACAGGATGCCCAAGGGATCAGGCCCAGCCAGCACGGGTTTAGGAAGGGCAGATGCTGCCTGACCAACCTGATCTCCTTTTATGGTCAGGTTCCTGCCTGGTGAATGTGGGGCAGGCTGTGGATGGAGTCTGCCTGGACTGCAGCAAAGCCTTTGACACCAACTGCCACAAGCAGCTCCTGGCCAAGCTGGCAGCTCCGGGCTTGGACAGATTCACTCTAATATGGGTCAAGAACTGGCTGGAGGGCCAGGCCCAGAGAGCAGTGGTGGTGAATGGTGCCACATCCAGTTGGCAGCTGTCACCAGTGGTGTGCCCCAGGGATCAGTCCTGAGCACAGTCCTGCCTGGAGGTGTTGAAGCCAAGCCTGGCTGGGGCACTTAGTGCCATGGTCTGGTTGACTGCACAGGGCTCGGTGCTAGGTTGGGCTGGATGAGCTTGGGGCTCTCTTCCAACCTGGGTGATTCTTTGATTCTTAAATGTCTTTTTCCCTATGGTTCTTTTCTTCACTCTGTTTTTCTACAAGTGCAGAAATCAACACAACAACCTTTTGCTGAGCTCTTGTTCCTGTCTCCTCTTTTATCTGTGTAACCGGTACCAATGGAAACACCAGCCACTGTCTGAAACAGCAGGCTGCAAGGCCAGCAAAGCACCTGTGCTTCCTCGCATTTGTGTCGGCACACCTGTTTCGTTACAATTGTGCCTGCTTGCTCTTCCTGCCTTTTATTTTTAAATGCAGTAAAAACTCAGGGATGTCTGAGAGAAGATTCCAGGACTTCCCTTTTCTAACTATTGTTTTGGCAAGAGTAAGGCCAAGAGCAGATTCTCAGCTGCTGACATGGATGCGGCTCTGTCCTGAGTGCAGGGACTGGCACTTGGGAAGGTCTAGTCCTCTGTGGGTTCAAAGATCAAGCCATCTAGGGTTTCTGCTCCCTGCCTGTCTTCTGTTTTATGGACAAACGAATGTTATCAGTTGTTAGCTCTGTGGAGCCAAGAGGCAGCGCTGTGTCTGTGTGTGAGCTGTCACACAGGGCCCCACGCGGGTGTGGTACGGGCAGACTGAGGGACTAGGCATATCTACATGTGCACTGCAAGATGCATAACACACATGACTGCAGTCAGTGGAGCTCTGGCAGACTGTCCATCATGCTAAGGGTGAAGGAGCCAACTCATGGCCCCTGGCAGTGCCCACAGCAGCCTCTAAGTATGGAGAAGTGAGAGGGAGGAGGTCTCAAATACAGGACAGACCTTTCCCCACGAGATATCATGTCCTCAAGTTGGGAGGACTTTGAGTCTTTGTACCATAGTCCCAGATGGATACATTGCATCTGTCTCTTGGCAGTCTTCAGCCTTTAATGTGTTTTACCAGCCGGTGCCCATGTCTCACTGCTTTGCACTGGGTTGATTGGCACTACAAAAGAAGCCAGTGCGACACTGGGGCTTTCTCATGGAGAAGTTAAGCTGCTTCAGGGAATATGAACTTTTCTGCCACAGTTAGCAGGATTCTTTGGCTCTCCAAGGGACAGATGCTGCTGCTTTCATGTTGCTGTCTGTGTAGGTGTGCTAGTTTGAAGCAAGCTGGAGTGTTTTGGTAACAGAACTAGATAACAGGCAGTGAAATGAAAAACAATTGATGTCAACTTCTCTCACAGTCTCGCTGAGAACTCTGGGAAGAAGAAAGTCTTATTCTCCATTTTGTCTCTCACTCTTGCTTTTGCCTTAGACCTGGTCACATCTCATTAACCCTGCTCCTACTAACCCTGCTCCCTAACCTCTTGGCTGCACCTCTTTTCTTCCTGAGAACTGGGGTAAGGTTGAGAGGGGCTGGGGGGAGGTGTTGGGGTGGTTTAAAAGCCCCTCCTGGGGACTCAGGTTTCTGGGAGGGGAGTTGTGCTTTTGTATTGTTTATCCTTTGTATATTTCTGTATATAATTGTATATAACTGTATATATTGTAAATAGCTGCTTGTAAATTCTGCTAGCTGTAAATAAATTGCTTCATCTATATTCCCAGAGGCCGTCTGAGTTAGCTGGGGCAAATACAAAAGTGTGGGGGGGCGGGGTAACCCCCAAACCATCACAGTAGGGTAAGGTCTCCCTCATGCCTAGTCCTGAAAGGCTTTTTGGGTTACAGCAATTGCTGTGGAGAAGTTGGGATTTCAGTTGGAAATCCAGGAAACTTCCCTGTGGAGAAGATGTTCACAGCCACTGTTGGCAGGGAGGCACAGCAGGACCTCTGCTGCACCCTGGGAACCAAGAGCAGCAGACTTTAGGCTGCCGTTCTTTTTAGTCTGGAGAATGGAAGGCTGAGAGGGGCTCTTACTAATGTTTACAAATATCTGAGGAGTGAGTGTCAGGATGAAGGTGATGGTCTCTTTTCAAAGCTGCCCAGTGGTAGGAACAAGAACAATGAGTACAAGCTGGACCATGGGAGGTTCCACCTCAACACGAGGAGAAGTTTCATCGCTGTGAGAGTGTCAGAGCCCTAAAGCAAGCTGCCTGGAGAGGCTGTGAAGTCTCCTCTGGAGGAGATGCACCCTTCTGTATCCATTCCTGTGTGGCCTGCTCTAGGTGATTCTGCTTTGGCAGGGATGTTGGACTAGATGAACCCTAGAGGTCCCTTCCAACCTCTACTATTCAATGATTCTGTGATTCTGTGATTCTCATATGTTTTTTAGACCATTGGTCATTTATGGGTTTGACTTAACATCTCGCAACAGGCTTAAAATTACAACCTCCACAACATACAGTTAGTATGTCCTTATAAACACCATGCGTGGTTTAAAACCCCTCTGTGTCCTCCTACAACAGAAGCACCCTGTGAAGGAGAGGGCTTTTGAAAGGGAAGGCTTATTTCCATGCCAGAGGACAGAGGTGATCTGCACACTCGTGTGCTGCAGGTCTGGAGGACTGTGCTTGCAGAGGAGCAGATCGGACATGGATGTCCAAGTGGCCACTGCAGGGAGCTGCAGGGCTACCCTGCCTCCTTCATCAGCCCTTTAGGGCATCAGCAAAACAGCTATTGAAATGTTCTTGGACTGCTCAAATGCAAGTGTTGTATTGTCTGCTTTTCTGAAAGGGCCTTTAAAAGGATCACATCCATTAAAGTCTCCCCCAGGTGCATGCATTTTTGTCAGACTAATAGCAAGTAATGCAATCCCAAACTTGCTGTATTGTACAAACATTGCCATTAAGAGAAAAAATATACCTGGATGTTCCAGTGCAGCTTTATGGGTGGTGTTGATGTGAAGTTTCAGCCTTCCACACTGGACGGATATGTAACATACACAGAAATCAGTGGGGTTTTATTAAATCCACCACGTTGTTCTTGCTCTGTTAAACAGTCACAAGTTTGTTTCCCAGCTAATTGCAAATGCTTTCTTTATAAGGCATTCATTTTAGGCAGTGGATGCTGCATTATTTTACTGTAATAACTCTTTGAGCTCTCTTCACTGCTTTGTGTCAAGGTCTGGGGGTGGGTCACAATCTCAGAGGGCTTTGCCCCATCATGTGAACAGGAGTGGGGCGAGGAAGTAGTTTATAAAGCTGTGCCTGAGAGGCAGAGCTCAGTGGGTGTTATTGTTGATGTTGGGATAAATATCCCAGGTGCCTGCTGCTCTGGCACCCGGGAGTGGAATGCAGAGGAGGGCAATGGTGCTCAGTGGTCCCTGCACTGCATGCCAGTCCCATGTTGCCACCATGCTCACTCCACTTTGCAAGTGGAGAATTCCTCCCATCATCCCTTTATGACCCTCCTCAGGTTGTCTTTTCATTTCACATAGTTTCTCTTTTGCCTGTTGCAAAGGGACCAAGGCCAGTTTCAGTTAAGGGTGCCCTGGTGTTAGTGTTTGCAGATCCCATGCAGCTTTACATCTGCTTCCACTTTCAAAAGAGCCATTTATTGCAGCTTGTTCCTGGTATTTCATATCTTGGCCACTGGTCAGTAGCCATCACTGACTCAGATCAAAGTCTTTCTCTCCTTTTGGCCTCTCCCACATCCTGCCCCTGGTGTGTCTATGTGCTGCAAAACTCTGGTAAGGCAAGATGCAGAGAGGAAAATAGGATATTGGGGGGAGGGAGTGGATTTTAGAGTTACAAGGAAATCTGAGATACTGGTGTCATGTCCCTGCCTGCAGAATAGGGCTGCAGAGGTAAGTCTGAGCCAGATCCAGGCAGGCAGATCACAGGCTCACAGGATATTAGGGGTTGGAAGGGACTGAAGGAGATCATCAAGTCCAGCCAGGGGCAGGACCATCTGATCTAGCTCAGGTCACACAGGAACACATCCAAACAGGCCTTGAAAGTCTCCAGAGAAGGAGACTCCACAACCTCCCTGGGCAGCCTGTGCCAGTGCTCTGTGACCCTTACAGTAAAGAAGTTCCCTCTTGTGTTGAGATCTTCATCCCCCTTCCGGGAACGTTTCGATGGGAGCAGCAGATGCATCACTCACCAGTGGGAAGAGGCTGGTGAAGCTCAGGGACATGAGCCCAAACTAGTCAGGCACCTCTATGTACCAGCCTGCAGTGCCACATGGATGCCACCCTGCGTTGTTTCAGCAACGGCCACTGCTGCCTCACCCTGAATCTGGGCAGAGATGCTGCCAACCGAACGTGCATCTCTGCGGCTGCGAACAGAACCTCAGCTGTGTGTCCTTCTGAAAGACCTTAATTTGAGCTGTGCAGCGCAGCACCCAGCCGCACGGCACCGAGGTGCCCGGTACAGATGACAGGCAGTGCTTTTGCCTCCGTGCTTGGGCAAGCCAGGCGGCCACAGGTTTGGGGTTTTTTTCTCTGACGGAGGCTGGGAACGCAGGAGGAAGAGGCAGAAGTTTTCTTACAGGGACAGGGCTAAGGGAGCCTCGGGCACGGGACTGCCGCCGCAGCGCGGCCAGCCGGAGATGCCGCCGGCGCCGGGGCGCGGGCGCGGGCGCGCGGGGGGCAGGTGACCTATGGCGGCGGCTCGGGCGCAGCGCGGGCGTTGCCAGGACAACGGCGGCTCGGGCTCGCGCCGGCCATGTGACAGCAGCCTTGACGTCACCGGGGGCAGAGCCTGCGGTTTGGCCGCGCAGCCAAAGCCGTGGGAGAGCGCGGTGGATGCTGGATTGATCCCTGCCGCCGCTTCTCGGGGCTGCTAGAGCATGGACTGCTGAAACCCGCATTGCTGCAGCGCCAGGTAACCTTTCGCTTTGCCTTCACGTCAGAGGCTCCTTTTTCTTCTGAAGGAGGCGGGAGAGCAGCGTCCCGCGACTGGTGTGTTTGCGCGCGTTTGTTTGGGCTGGAAGTTTGCCTCGGTGAGCAAGCCCAGCACTATCAGATAAATGCAAAGCAGCTTCCAGCTACTAATTCGGTGTGCTCGGTGCAGAGCGGAGATAAGGTTAATGACCCGCGAAAGGAGAATAAAATGGTATTGTTCTCGTTTGACACTTTAGGAATACAAATCAGCAGTAATCCGAGGCTGGTGCCTTCAGCAGTTGACAGGAATTCTCTGTAGGTATTGTGTTGATCTGGGCATCTCTGCGTCTTTATCTCTCTTTCTGGAACTTGCACTTTTTTGATGTGCCTCCTTCGGGCGGTTTGTACCCAGTGTGTTCAGCGGGGGGAAGGCAGCAGCGCTGTAGCTGGGAGCAGAAATCCAGCTGGCAAAGTTGGAGCCTTTCAGTCAGCTTTGTTCACACGGAGCACTGCAGCCCTGGGCTCGCCGGGGCACTCTTGGCCGTCTGCTGCTTACGGAGGGAAGGATCAAGAGCTTCCTGAAAACTTAGCAGAAATATGCCAAGAGAGCAGCTTTGCTGTAACACAAGCGTTTAAGCGTCCGCCCTTTTTCTCATACTCACAGCTTGGATTTTGCTTTTTGGTTTTCTGTTGTGGGTTGAGTGGTTAGAAAAGCTAAAAAAAGAAATGCAGCAGGAGCAGCACCGCAGTAACTGGAAAATGAAATCTTCTCTGGGGCTTTTCATAGAGGAACGGGGAGCTCGAGTCCGGCTCTGTGGTGCATTTACCCTGAGGGGGCTGTTGTGGGGAGGGAGGTCGCGGGGCTCCCAAAGTTTAGTGCCACAGCCTAAGTGTGTTTGTGTGGGAACATAGAGGTTCATTCTAAGAACAGATTACAGCTGAAGCATCGTGTGCGCTGCTTCCTGGAAAAGCATGCTAGATCGTTCTTATCTTCTCTAATTATATGTTCCTGCTCCCTTCCTCTCAAAGTTCAAAGGGTTTTTTGATAATGGTGATGATTTTCTAAAGCGGCTGCTACTCTGGAACAATCGTAGAGCTACCAAATAATTTTAAAGGGCAATAAAAGATTCAGAGCTTCTGTAACAATTGTTGTAACGTTACCAAATGCAGCAGCAGTGATTGTTTCGGAAAGGGGGACATGCAGAGATTAAAACCGAAAGCACTTCTGTGAAGAAAGTTATGGCTTAATGCTCTGGCTTTCGCTATGTCTGGCACTCTCGACAGAGCAGGGAGGATAGAAGCATCTGAGCCCTCTAAGCCATTGCACTTTGTGTTCTCTCATCGGTTCTTTCCAAAGTAGCTCTTGTCCACAGAAACGTTTGGGGAAGCTGAAATGTTTTAAATTGTCTTTATTCCTTACATGATGCTAGTGCATCAGTGCATGAGGAATCTCAAACAAGTCCTGGTACGTGAGCTTCACCAAGTTTAGGAAGAGCCCTGCAGCCTTGGTGTGGAGCTGCACCCCGTGCAGCCTCCCGTTGGGGAATGAGACTCTCAGTGTCCTCGCTGGGGCCACCTGCCTAGGCTGAGCTGGACACAGCTGCTGCCCAGTCGGCATGGGGAGCCCCATTTCATCTGATGGCCATCTGTGTTCCCCCACCTGCCTGTGAGCCCCCCAGAGTCTAGGCAATGGGATGGTGGACTAAAACGTGAGGAGGCAGTCAGTGTGACCCACCACCCTCTAAGTTCCACTGGTTCACCAGCTCACACTGGTGGGGCAGTTCTGTCGAGGGCCTGGGCTTGGAGCAGAGAGAGAGATTCGAGTTGGGCAGCACCTGCCATTCAGCAAAAGTCTCTCCGTGTCTAGAGGATTTGGGTCCATGAATAGCTGCAGTCGCCTGCCAGGTGTGACTTCAGTCATCAGTGTGGCAGCGATGCTTGGTGATGGTTGGGGCTTTACCTCATTAAAACTTGAATATGTCCTGTACCATTTTGTGCCTTGAAAACAACTGCAAGGGGGAAAATGCTCAATGCAGCTTTTGCTCAAGAGGTATTCACTAGAAATATTTTGAAAACAGGTACCTGGTCTGCAGCTGGAAGGGATGCATCTTGCTTCGCAGATGCTGAGCAAGTCTTTGAAAGGCATTAACTTGACCCGAGAGAGGAGGATGATAAACTGCTTCACACTTTACCAGAAGGGGCCCAGCCACGCTGGGGCAGCAGATCTGAGGGGCAGCATTAGGGGGGAGGCTGATGAGTGCTGCTGAGGCTGCCCAGGATGTGTCCTGCTTGGCAGTGGAACCAGGTCTGTCTCCTCTCATTGAGTCTTTGAGGGCCTTAGGCACCTCAGCGACCCCGTCTCCTCTGAGCCCTGAAAGTGGGTACGGATGAAACGTGGTGAGCTCACAGGCAGTGCAAAGAATCTGCAGCTGTAGAAAAGGCACAGCTCCTTCCTCAGGGGTAGGGCAGGGGCCAGTGTGTGAGAGTTGTTCCATGGTGCATGCCTCTGCTGGGTGATTTCATGCTCTCATTTTCACCACTCAGCTCCACAACAAACGCTTTCAGCAAGCCCTTGGATTTTATCTTGGGAGTGTGTGGAGTTGCCAGGCGATGTAATGCTAAGCATCCCACCATCTTTTCTCTCTCGTGGTTTCACTCACCCTGGGAGATGAACAAACAGCCCATAGGTTCCTTCCTACTGCTGCAGCCACCCTATCCCTCATCTTCTGCTCAATGCTCAACCATGACACTGCCAACTTACTTGGGCTTGAAATCCTTGGATAGAAAGATGTAAAAAATGAGATGCAGGTGCATGCAGGCTCGGTGGTACTCCACCTTCTCCTGAGAGGCCAGATTAACCTTCAAGTCTCACATCAGCCTTCCCATCATTTACAGATGTCACAAGGGGGAGGTGATCTCTTCCAACAGCCTCCTTGCCCATGGAGAAGGGCAAGCAGACCAGCAGCTCCTGAGGAAGCAGAGCTCTTCACTTTGTCTGGAAAGGACTGCAAGCTCCTTGACTCACTTCTCACATAACTGAATACATATAGGGATGTATATATACAGATGCGAGTTGTTGATGCCTCTAGCCTACTAATAATAACACACTCCAGCCTTCAGTGTGCTCTACCTTGATCTGCTTGAGTTGATGGGCAATGACGATCTAGATTTAGGCTAGAAGCACAGTAAAACCTAAAACCCCCTTGCAATGCAGAGCTCTGACTCCTCCTTGCATTTTTCAGAGAGAATGGGATTTCTGCCGCGTTTTTTAAGGTCCTAGCCACTACTCAAGTCAATAATTGGAGGGGAAATAAAATCCCCTGTGTGGGAGGGGGAACTGATACAGCAGCATGGAGTTTCAGGGTCTTAAATGACGTACTGCAGAAGCTGGCTTCCACCCTGCTGAAAGTGATGGTGTGGTGCTAATTTAACATTAGCAACAGCTGGCTTAAGTGATAACTGAGCTGCAGCAGAGAGCTGGCATTTTAACCACAGCTGCTTTTCCAGCTACATACAGATGCCACAAGCATGGTACTCTGATTGCAAAACAAAACCCGACCTGGCTATTGGTTCTAAGCTAAGGCAACAAAAATCCCAGCTCTGGAATGGTTTTAGTAGTTATGTTTCAGAAATAGCCTTCCGTGGCGAGCCAAAACCTATGCAGACAGTCATAGTCGTATAGCAGTTCAAAAAATCAGTTATGTTTTGGCTGTACTTTACTGTTACATTTGTCTTCTTAAACAGCAGGAGTATGAGTTGAGGCTTGAGAAACAGTAATTTTGTAATTATTTTACATGGATCAAATTATTCTGTCATCAAATTTGCATTTCAGACAGCATTACAGTGTGAAAATATAATTAGAGTCTGTAATTCAGGAACTGCTGAATGTGGTATTTCCCAGAGGGAGCACTGCGAAGGAACTGCCCTCACTACAGCTTCAGCAAATGCTGAAGTCCTACAGGTGGAAAATGTGAAGGTTGAGCTGCAACATTCCTCTCCCTTCTGTGGTCTGCAGACGCTGTCAGCTTTCTGCTGAACTCTGTTTTCATGTAAGATTCATTCCCAAACAACTCCTGATTAAGAACTGAAGCACTCAGATCGTGTTCTGAATTTCAGTCTGGCTATGATAATAGTTGCTGAAATAGTTTCAGCCACAAAATGACACTGCAACAGTGTAAGGATCTGGTTTACAGGCAAAAAAGCCAAGAAGCTTGTTCTTGGGGCTGAAGTGCTTGTTTCAGCTTGCCTGGCACCTGGAACTCCCAGCAGTGCCTTCTGTCATGCAAGAGAGCAGAGGATGGGGCTTGGGTTACTGCTGTTTCTGTCAGGACTCTTTCTGTACATGTTCACAGTGCTGAGCAAAGTTTCAGCTGCATAAATCTCACTGATGTCAATCCTTATTTTTTTCCTATTATTTGTATTATGATCTTTGGCTTAGTGCAGACAGATTAGCTGGAAATGAGCACATCCTCTCTTTTCATTTGGACTTGTGTTGATAAGTCCCTCCTGATTCATAGAATGGTTTGAGTTGTAAGGGACCTTTAAAACCATCCAGTTCTAGCCCCTCTGCTGTGGGCAAGGACACCTGCCACTAGCCCAGGTTGCTCAAGGCCTCATCTAGACTGGCCCTGAACACCTCCAGGGAGGAAGCATCTATGGCTTACCTGTGCATCCTGTTCCAGTGTCTCACTACCCTCACTGGAAAGAATTTCTTCCTAATCCCCAGTCTAAATCTGCCTTCCTCAAGCTTCAGTCCATTCTCTCTCATGCTATCACTACAAGCCCTTGTAAAAAAGGTCCCTTCCTGGCTTTCTTGTAGCTCCCCTTCAGCTACTGGAAGGATACTGCCCTGATCATTCTCTTCTTCAGGCTGAACAGCTCCAAATCCTGCAGCATCTCCCCTCAGAGGAGGTTCTCCAGCCCTCTGATCATCTTCCCCTCAGATAGATCTGCTCTGGCAGTTCAGTGTCTCTCTCTTATGCTGGAGGCACCAGAACAGGTGGGGTCTCAGGACAGCAGAGCAGGACTGCACAAATGAATGGACTGTCTGGTGGCAGGGTTCCTAGTGACTCAAGGGTGCTGTCACCCCAAGTGTGCTCTGAGGAACAAGACTATTTTCCTGTGCCTGACTAGGGCCACCTCCCTGTACCCACCTACACCCAGCTCTGCTGCTTTTCCTGAGTGCAGGGAAGGACACTTGCCCCACCACTCTCATTCTGGGTGATGCATGTCCTGCAACCATGATTTGCAGTGTGAGCAAGGGGCAGGAGCTGCAGGGTGCTGCTGCTGAAGACCTGAGAAGGCATTTTTGTTAGGGAGGGTGCAGTAAGCCAGGCTGCCTTTTGATGGATAACTGATTGTGCCTGGGGAGCCTGGTGCTAGTGCTGGCTTGCAGACTGGGCATGAACAGCTCCTGAGCATCGTGCCTGCATTTTTGCACATTTACATAGCTGCTTCTGAGGTGCAGGAGACAGTGTTTTGGGGACCCTTGTCTGTGCACACTGTGGCTGAAAGGCTTTGAGACAGGTTTATATTAGCACTTGTTGCAAAGCCTCTTAGCCTTGGGAGCAGGCCAGTGCCAGGCTGGTCTGGCTAAAGGGCGTGATGGGACATGGAGAGTCCCGAGTTTCACCTGTCACCAGGTGGAAGCAGGATGAAGCCAGGGGCAGGCTTGCCACTTCTTGGTTGTTCCTCTGCCATTGTTCCTGCGCTGCTGTGTTTACCCCTGAAGGGACTTCTGGAAGCATTGCCCAGTGTCCAAGGGCATCTGTAGTACAGGCCACAGGTGTGAAATGGAGCTGTCTGAGGGCATCAGGAGAGAGAAATGCTTCCTTTGTCAGGAGTGGTGCTCTGCCACTGCTGCTGTTTGGTGTAAGGGTGGCTAAAGGACCTCCTCTCTCTGCTGGACACTGCATTCAAAATAGGACTGGAGAAGCACTGCACAGTCAGCCCTTGCACAGTTTGTGCTACTGGAGTACAAAGATTTTGCCTTTGAGAGCTTCGAGCTTGTTCTCATCCTATAGAAGAGATCAGCTTTTGGAGCTGATACATGGTGGTTTCATTAGACAAGGAGTCTGCAGGCTTTCACTCTAGAGAACACAAGTTCCTCACCAAATTCCCTCATGCCTAGAGCAGGCAGATTCACTGCCTGTGCCTCACATGGCCTTCCTGTGTCTCCTCCAGGACTGCAAAACCCCATGGATCCAGCTCATGTGAAGCATCTAACTTCAGCTAAGTAATACTCAAAGAGACTTCAGCCATGAAGCAGCTCAGCCATGAGAACCTTTAAAAGCAAATGCTCTGCTGGTGTTGTGTGTTGCTAATGGCCAGTCCCAGATGCCAGAGGGGAGCCTGCACAAAGAGTTTGATTATTTCCACTACTGCTGTATGCTTCCTATCACAACACTCTTCTTTTGTGCAGAGTGGCAGCATGATTGCAGAGTTCTTTTTAGCCTCACCATTTTAGCAAGGCCAGGTCCAATTAGAGCAATTATATCTCGGCAGAAGTGCTGTCTGGTGTCCTCTGGACCTGTCCATCAAGCGTCCTATTCATAGCTGTTTATCATTATGAGGTTTTCCATTTAAAGTCGTTCTGACCCTACCAAAACAGCCTCTTCTCAAGGGCAGCCTGCATTTCTGTAGACTTGTTTTACAGGCTGGTGTAAATGAGAAGAGGGCAGAGTCAGATCTGAGTGAGAGTCTATGTTGCAGTCTAACCACAGCCTTCCCCGGCTTGAACACTGCTGCCCATCCGACACAGCACACAGATTTCACTTTCGTTTATTTCTCTTCACCCTGCACTCTCAGTTACTTCTCTGCTAAAAACCGAGGCCATGGTCAGAATTTGCAGTTCTTCCTTGCTGCGTTGGAGGGTTTCCTTGATCCAAACTGCCAACAGAGTCATTGAAGAGCTGCTGCGCAGTGGGCACTTCTGCAGAAAGACTGCCTATGGTTTGCTTTACCTCTGCTCTCAGAGCCTGATGAAGGAGCTAAATGACTCCTGTCAAGGAAGTTCTCTTTGTCCTCACTAAGGTAAAAGCTGAGCAGCTCAGCTCAAGGCAGAAGTTCTGAGTCTTGGGAAGGTCAGGGGCAGTGGAAAGAGGAACTCTTTTCTTTCTGAACAAAGCCCAGATTTTCTCATTCCTCTCCTGGAAGGATAAGTACAAGGAGTCTTCATGGAAAAAAAAAACCCAAACTCTTTTCTGGCAGTTTGGTGAAGAGATTGCCTGTGAAAGAGCAGCCTTTGTCCCCACTGCTGGCTCTGTGGCACCCCTGAAGTCGCAGCTGGCATGTACAGCAGCACTTGGGCAAGGCAGTGACACTCTAGGAACTGAAAACGCAAGCTCAGACCTTAGTCTTTCTTCCCCCTGCATCATTAGGGCAGCAGCTCCACCGCATTTGCTTGCTATTTTGCCTCTGTTCTGCTGGTTTTTAGCCCACAAGGGAAGGTGGCCAGTCACTTCTGCCAGGAGGACCAGAGAGCTGCCTGCAGTGGTGACTTGGACGTCAGCTGTGCCTTACCCTGGCACAGGATGCTGCAGGCAGAGACGCCGTGCCGGTGCCACGCTAGTGGCAAGGACAAAGGAGAACTGGTGAAACACCAAAAGAACATTCCACAGCAGCTCTGTGAGGGGCTTAGTGAATGTCTACCTGGATCTGCAGCCTTAGCAGATTCAGTTTCTTTTCTTGCAGCAGTGATGACCTTTTCTCTGTGAACCACAAGCAGTGACCCCACTGCTCACTATGTCCACACAACGCTTGTAATGCCCCCATGAAAAAACACAGCTCCTTCAGACATGGCAAAAGGTGCCAGGGGTGCCAGGAGGGTGACTGTTGCCCTGACTTGTGGTGTGAATTGGACACTGGGACCCAGACAGAACCCCAATCTCACTTAGTTCAAGTGTCTGAAAACCAAAGTGCGTTTTGGATCTGTTCGGCGTGTGCCAGTTGTGACTTCACTGTGCTGCTGCTGCTTCTGCACCCACAGCCTGCAGTGAAATGTGCTCTCTGCTTGCAGAAAGTACTCGAGGCAGGGCAGTGCAGAGGCAGCTGGGAGAGAAGGGCTTAAAACAAGCCAGGGTTACCAATTGGAGGCATTTTCCAAACCAGCAGCTCTCCTTTTGTTTTCTGAGCTCGCCATGCTTTTCCAGTGCCAATCTCAATCATTTCTTTCCCAAAATAAGGTATTTCAGCAGAGGAATGGCTCGAGTGGGGAGAGGAGGGGATGTGCAGCCGGAGCGGGACGGCTGCACTCCTGTGTCTGTGCTGAGGGGGCTCTGTGCTGCCCTTGATGCCAGTGGCAGCCTACCAGGCAGGCAGCAGTTCTCAGCATTTCAGGCAATTTGTTTCCTCAGAGGCAAGACTGGCAACTCCTTCCTGACAGCCCTTGGCAGTGCTTCTCAGGAGCAAGCTTCAAGACAGCACTGCTTGTGGCTGCCCTTGCAGGGAAATGCTTGTTATTCTTCTTTCAAAGGGAAGCCTGAACATCTTCAAGCTACTCGGGGACCGTGCTTACGGCCAGCATGGTGGGAAGGTGCCCTGCCCGGCAGCATGCTGCTGCTGTCCAGCATCTTTGTAGCCTGACTTGACCAGAAGCATCTGTTGCTGGTGGGGGCTCCTTTGAAGCAGAAGGAGGGGGAAGCCTCTGGGTAAATGAAGCCTCAGGGAGCCTGTCCTTAGGACCAGTGATACAGGGAGATCCCACTGAGCTGGATTGCAGCCCCAGCCCTCAAGGTGCCTCTCATGTCCAATCCTTGAGTACTGAACCAGGAAAGGAGCCGTTGCAGAGGGAGAAGCTCCCTGGTAGCACCTACCAGGGCTGGTCGGGGACACCCCTGTCTCATCCTTCATGGTCAGGAATGCAGCCAAACACAATGAGCTCCAGAGACAAATGCTGGCAACCTTCCCCTGGGGTGTGGGGTGGAGACAGTGGAAAAGAAGCCCTGAGAGAAATTAAAAATTAACTGCTCTTGGCAGCAGCTTCTCACTGGTGCCAAGTCCCAGAAGTTCACCTTCTCTGCAGCTGGCTGCTCGCCCGAGCACCGAGGAAGAGGAGAGGAGCATGCCATCCTCACTGCCTGCACTGGAGAGCAGCCAGCCCTCCTACAGCCCTGCCTGGCAGGGGGGGTGGAGAGGAGATGTGCCCCACTGCATGCAGTGGGCTTCTGAGCTCAAGGACCCCAAGTGTGGCCCCACCAGAGCCAGCAGTGCCTGCCTCTCTATGGAAACCCCCAGTCATGGTGAAAAGCATTGCATGAGAGGGTGACCAGACCCAGATGAGTCAGACACCGCTTGAACAGATGCTGCTACTAAATACAAGGTGTTGGGGAGCTGGACTGGTTATATCCCACCCCTCTGTCTGATCTGGGGTCTGGAATAAACACAGGCTTGCTTAGTGCAGGCCTAGGCAGAACCCACTGGGGCTGGCATTTGGTGTGCAAGTGGTATTCAGAGGTACCAGGGCTGAGCACCACTGGGGCTGGTGTTCAGGTGTGCCACTTAACACTTGTGAAAAGCAGTGTCCATTGTGGGGAAAAGGAGGACCCACATATCTGCAGTGCAGGAACAAGGCTCTGGCCTGTGTGTCTCTGAACAGAGAGATGCCAGCATCAGCAGAAGCCTGGGTGCAGGGCTGTGATGGAGATGCCCCAACCCCTGTCTGCTTATATCACCAGAGAGCACCAGCACTTAGCAGATCATAGAATCTACCAGGTTGGAAGAGACCTCCAAGCTCATCCAGTCCAACCTATCACCCAGCCCTATCCAGTCAACTAGACCATGGCACTAAGTACCTCATCCAGTCCCCCAGCACCCTTCTTCCAAGTCGAGCCTCCCATTGCCACCACTCCCACCTACCCTGGCTTTTCCCTCTGCTGTTTTCCCCCTGAGCTCACCAGCAGTGTGTTTGGTCATCTTTGGTGTACCACTCCAGACCCTTGGCCAGCAAGTACCCTGGAACCCCTTCAGAGTCCCAGCAAGCCCAGCAGAGGCCAAGGCATCTTACAGAGAGTGTGTCCAAATTTGTTTGGACCTTGGATCTAGTTCATATTCTTCTCTCAGTACCCCTTTCCCAACTTGCTGCCTAAAGATGTTTTACAGAATGCTTCTCCCTCTCCTGGACATGGGCTCAGTCCACACTGGAATGAGCTGTCCCTCAGTAAGCTTTGTAAAGTGGTCAGAGGTCTTCAGGTGAAAAAGCCGTTTGGTGCTGATGTCACCGTGTTCCCCGCGGGAGACAAAGGCATCACATTAGAGAAGGGAAGCTGTAGCAAGTGTGATTTGCTCCCCCAGTACTGAGCAGAAACCAGGCACAGGATTCACTTTCACACTTGGAGTTCCACAGCTTTGGACAGCATCTTCTGCTAATCCTCTTGACCCCAAGATTAAACCCAACCAGCTGTGAATTTTATTGAGGTTATTTGTAAGTCTTGCTTCCAATTAATTTTTTCTTGTATTGGTCTTATTGTTGCTGTCACTGCTGTCTGAGGCTTGAACTGGCAGAGCTGCCTCACCTGACCTGTCTGTCATGTGCTGGCACTCAGCTGCTCGTGTCACCCTCAGCTGGCATTCCTGCCTCTCCACACAGCTGATGTGTGGATCATTTCTAGTTACAAGCATCCGTTCTTCCCACTGGTCTCTCAGAAGCTGCATTTTCTAATAAGGAATTTCATCCCAGTGATCTATTCCAGTGCTAAAACCATTGCACTGCTCCCGTGTGGTAGCCTGACTCTCACCCTGCTGCACTGCTGCGAGGTTCTGCATCGTGATTACTGCTGGAAATGTTAAATGAGATCATGCCATCACTGCAGTGATCACCTTCCATCCGAGACTTCCCCTTTCACTTCCACCCTCGGTCCTTGAAGAGGAGATGCCCGTGTGCCTCTGGCCAGAACATCCCCCAGCAGCAATTATTTCCTGTGGTTTTACTGAAGTGCTTTTCAGTTAACCTTTCTATACTCACCTACATATCTCTCAGAAAGGAAAGCTTTTGCACTGGTTTGAAGGCCAGTGCAGGCAGACCTTCCACGTGGGGTCAGTTCTGCCAAGAGACTTCGGTGCTAGCCTCTACATTTCTACAACTGCAGTCTGAGATCTGTGTTCAGCAGGGCTTGCCCATGGTGCTGCTCGTGTCAGGGTGTTAGCAGATGTGTTTTGCTCTTCTTCAGTCTCCCGGGGGGTTAAAAAGCCAAATTCAAATGACTGGTCTCATTATCCAGGCTTCATACAATTTTTGATGGGAATTTGGAATGGGGTGAAAATTCTTTGGGTCTCTGGCCTGTGTTCCTCAGGTGATTGCCTGCAGAGGGATAGCAGAAGTGGTATTTGTGCCCTTTACATTCAGAATGGGTGAGACCATTCATCTCTTGTAGGCCTAAAACAGCACCTCTGCTTGTTCCTCAAAACTGCAAGGCTTCTCCTCCAGCATCTCCCTGCACTCCTCACAAGGATCTGACTCTTCTCTTCTGTGTGCCCAAGGGTTTAAAGGCTTCTGGAGGAGTGGGTGGTGACACCCCACAAACCAAAGCACAGAGCTGCTTCTTCTTTAGGCTCACACAAAGCAAGAGAGGACAAATTACTGAGTATTGCCCTTCTGATGGCAATAAAAGCAGCCCTTGCCCCCCTTCTCCTAAACAGTTCGGGCTGAGATGCTATCAGATAGTTGTCCTGAAGGTGTTGGAACTGAAGGATTCTACCTTTAAAAGCCTTCAGAGATCAAGCCAGTCTAGTGAAGCCTGTTCCCTGCATTGCCATTTAGCCTAGAGTTTGATTTGGTTCTTCTAATTTAAATTGGATCTGAAGAATAAAAGATCTTCTTTGCATATTGAGGGCTCTGATAAACCTTCACCTGAATCTCTTCATCTGAAATGTTCTCAAGCCAAGGACCAGATAATTCCATGACATCCACAGTTCTTTTTTGCCTGGTGGACAGTTTGCCTGGGTGCAGCTCTGAGAGGAATTGTTTTGAGGATGTGTCTGCTGGGCAGTCAGGCAGAAAGGCTTTTGTTTGGCATAAGGTTGCGTTTTCCAGCTCTCATTGCTAAAATGAAGGAACTCCACAACGGTGACAAATGATGTAATTCCATTTGACACTGGATGTTGAGTAAACTGGGGCTGTTCTCAAGCAGTTCTGTGAAGCTAGCCTCCAATATTTCTGTTTCTGCCTGAAATCAGCCCAGGGATTTGGAGTTTGCTCAGTCACTCACTAGACTCCAGAGATTATATTCACTACATTTTCCTTCGGTTCTATGGAAGCAGATAAATTTAGTTTTCTCAGTCTGGGTTTAGATGCTCCCTGCTTTGTGCAGCTATGTGACTTGGTGAGTCTGCTATTCAAACAATCACCTTCTGAGCTGCTGTCAAAGGTGTCATTTGGTGGAGGTTGTTTCTAGAGTCAAAGCATTTAGTGTGCACCTGCAGACATACTCTGTCCCAGTCCAAAGCCTTTGCTCTCTTCAGGCAGTGCTGGGGGCTGTGAAATTCTGGTGAAGGATCTCTTCCACCAAGGTAGCTCTCTGCTGATCTGAACTCAGCAGAGGGAACACTTCTGCTCTCTACCTCTCCTCTCAATACAGGACACAGGCCAAATGTAAGCAGTCAGGCAGCTGAGTCCCCAGCACACACTGAGCTCACGGTATCAGCCATAGGGGTCTGTACCAGCCTACAGCTGCTCGGCATCTCAAAGGGAAGACTGAATTCCTTGTATCTGGCAATCAAGATGCAGGCACTGACTTTATTGACAGAATTAGTTCATATTCCAGTCCATCATGTGCACAGATAATGCACTCTGAGATTAAGCTACTGTAGCAATAAATTTGTTAACCTAATTTTAAAAGATAAAAGATTCAGTGAGTTTCATGGCACACTCCACTCCATTTGATTTCCAGTGCTTCAGAGAAGCAGGCAAGAAAGCCCTCCCTCAGGTCCTGCTCTGTGCCTCTGACCTCCCCCTCCAAACGCAAATCTTCAGGGGAAGGAAATAGAGCAGCACTAAAATTCCTCTCCCTCTGGGCATCAACATCTCCTGCCATTCTTTGCAGCTCACGTGAAAAGTCATATGGAGCAGAGGTTGGAGTAGAGTAAGGAGTGCTGTCCTGCATCAGGGAAAGACCTCCCTCCCCACTTCTGCAGTGATTCCTGACCACCCTCTTCTCCACCAGTCCAGACCCTGCTCCTCTTACAGGTCTGGAAACAGAAGTAGCTTCTGATCACAGGTGGCACAGGAGATACTGATTCCCACAAGCTACTGCAGCTCAGCAGCAAGAAGTGGCACCAGAAGGAGGAGGGAAAGAGCAGCCTGTGGCATGGTGGTGCTTGGCAGACAGCTCAGGGCTTTGTACTTGTTTCAAGGTGAGAGCTGGCTGAACATGCTGGGCATCACACAAGGTCACTTGGTGTCTGGGGATTGATCAGTACTGGAGCTGATGAAGAAACTCCAAGTTCTGGGCTTTTCAATCTGGCTGGCAGCTCAGACCGCTGCAGAGGAACTGCCAAACTTGCCCATCTCTGCAGCCTCAGAGACAAGAATATCTCTACCCTGGTGTGGCCAAGCCCGAGGGAAAGGGGCAGCTGTGCAAGGCAGTCCAGTGTTTTGTGCCCCCTGTCCCCCAGGGCTTCTCCAGTTTAGCAGGTCACTGATTTTCACTCATCACTAAATAAGGCAGTTGTGGGTTCCTATGCAACTGAATTAAATTGTCCAGCTGGCCATACTGCAGAGATAGCACTGTTAGAAACCACAGGCATGAAGCTCACAAAATGTTGCAGGGTGTAGCTTTATCTCAGCCGTGCCATGAGAGTTTGTAAGCTACACCAAGCTTTGCTGAGCACCTGGTTGTCTTTGTATTTGGAAAAGCAGTATCGGCATTTCAGGCTGCAGCAGTGCTCTTGGTGTGTGCTGGTGTGCTCTCATTTCCAAAAGTAACTGGTCTGGCCAGTGAAGAGTTGCTCGTCTCGGTTACGTGGCCTGCCTTTGTGAAGGCTCCAACTGGTGTGCTAGAAGCAGTAGAGCACGGTGATGGCAGCATCTCATTAGCTTGGAACATTGCTTCCACAGAACCAAAGCCAACCCAGTTAGTGCTGTCTGTGCTACCTGGGTAGCTTTCAGAGGGAAGTCACACAAGAAATGTGATGTTGTCAGGCACTCCTGTCCTGTCCATGGCTGCTGCTCTGGCCTGTTTGCTTGCACCAGCTTCACAACTGGCCTTCAGCCAGCAACTGGGGTTTACCCCAGCTTTAGGTGGGAACCTCAGACAAGGTTTTGCCTTTGCAAACACCGGTTGGTGGTTTCATTAGAGCTCACCAGGACCAGTGTCCCAGGCCTTCCTTGGGCTGCCTGTTTTGAGGTCTCCTAGGCATTTCATCTTGTGCTCATCTCAAAGAGGAGTGCTTGCAAATTTTTATGAGCCAAGACTGATATTAGCAGTTGTGTAGAAACATACTGTGTGCCCTTTTCAGCCAGTGTGCACATTACTTAGAGGTTCCTCCTCGGCCGAGCTGTCACACAGATGTACAAACCCCACTGTACTCAGAGAAGCCCTTTCCCTTGTGGCTGGCCCTCGCTCAAAGTGGCCTCAGTCATTCTGCACAACTCCTGCAGCTGGTTACCAGTTCTGTGCACAGCAAGTCCCTGTTATCCCCCACCATCTCTGCCTCAGCTTCTCCTGCCCCTCTCTGTTCAGCTTCATTTGGCTAATGGCCTTCTTCTCCACTTGTTTGTGTGTGAGGAGCTGCAGTGCCTGGCGGGATGCAAAGTGGACTGTCCAAGCCACAGTTCCTGGCCAAGAAAGTGTTAGAGGAGATGCCTGGAAGCAGTAGGGCAGCGAGCAGGGTTTGGTGAGTTGAGGTGAGTAGGTGTTTCTGAGGAATAACATCTGTTTCCATCAGCTCTGCCTTGGCCAAACAGTTCCTCGGCATCCCCCAGGAACGCTAGGGCTAAGCCATTGGGCTTCCCTTATTCCTCCACTGATTTAAGGAGACAGCTATCTTTATCCCATTCACTAAGGTGCAGCTGACCTTTTAGGAGTCTTCAGTAGATAAAACCTCTGTTTGTTTTGTCTAGCATTTGCCTAAAGAAAAATAGCAGAAGCGTGCACTTCATCTACAACTTCTAAATGGAGGTGAGGAAATAACTTTCTTTGTGCCAAGTCTGAACATTAGACTGGAGTTAGCATCAGTCAGAGGTGGGTGACATTGCAGAAAACAGACTGGGAGCTTCCAGTTCTTGTCCTGGCCACTGACAGCCACAGAAGACTGGGCACGTCCTTCGAATCTTCTGTCTTCCCCCCCAAGAAATGCTGCTGAGTCAGAGTCTCTGTCTCCACGTGTTTGTGGATCACAAAGCTACTCCGGTCAGAGTCCCCGGCAAGCTGCCCGGGCATTGTGGCTGTGGGTGCGCTCTCAGCCTCCCCACTGCATGGACAGACCTCTAGGATCTATTAACACGAGACCTCGTAAGAAGTTTCCTCTCTACCACAGAGTGACAGTTCTGGTTTCTGGAGACAGTAATTACCCAGGAGACGCTTTACATAGGCACAGTTACCATGTGTCACAGTATAGAAGATCTGCTCATTAAGGCTTTCTGGACAGATAACCTCAAGTATATGGTTGCTGAAGTTCAACGTTCTGTCCTTAAATGGTGATGACCCCAGCATGTCATGAGACCCTTGGCATCTCCCTGTGCATGCTCTCTCACTAGACTCTCAGGTCAGAGAAACCTGCTTTCTGGATCATAAGAAAGATCAAGTATGAGGTAGATGCTGAGTCCTGCTGAGAGTTGGATGTAACTTGGCTTATGCTGAGCAACATGATAAGAAAGCAGCCGCTGATACCTGCATGCCTTCAGGGAAAAATGGCTGCTCAGCAGGGACTTTGGCTGTTTGTCTGAAACACATTTCGATGGAGAGATCCTAACCCTCAGCCCAATTTTGCTTTCAGTGTCTGCACACACTTGGACTTGTGTTTTGCTGCCCCGTGCCTAAGCTCTTCACCAAAGGCTTTCTTGATGGACTGAACTGCTGGGAAGGTGGATGCCTGGAAAGGATGGCTCCTGCAGTATGAGTTCAGCTCTGCACATCTGGGCTGCTCTCCCATTCCTTTCTAAAGAGTCCAATGCTGTTTAGCTAGTCATATAGCTAGTCCAGTGCTATTTAACTCCCTCTTTAGTGTTTTCTTGACTGGAGCTGCAACGTGACACCTTTTTGATGTATTAAGAGATTTCTTGTTGTTGGGGTTTGCTCTAGCTAGTACTGCTGCTAACTGGATGCTATTCACGTGCTAAGCTGGCCACAATCTCAGCAGCGGTTGTGCTGATGAACATGCGTTTCGAGATTTTGCAAACCAGGGCAAAGGACACTGCTGTCTTTCCCTCAAAGGCTACAGAGAAGCTTGGGTTTCTCACTGTGAGAACAAGTGAGAACAGAGATGCCAGAAGAGGGAGCTTAGGGCAGGGTCAACGGCTGCAGAATGTCCCTCAGTGAGAGCTGTGGTCAGTGCTTAGCAGCTTCTCGCAGTCCTTGTTACTACAGAGGGCTTACAGCATCTCCACCACTGCAGCCTCTGGATGGGAGCAGCAAGAGCTGCACAACGATGGCCGTGCCTCTCAGCCAGGGCAGGGAATGGGCTGGCTGCCCAGCAGGCTCTCCTCTGAGCACACAAGGGCTGGCTGTCAGGTTTTTGCAGTGAGTTTGTAAGCTGCAGTCCATTCTGTTGCTGTAAAAGCTGCTTTTGTCTGCCTGTGTACTTTATGTGCTTACGTGTGTCCCCTCTCACTACTTTGTGCCTACGGTGCACTATCCACAATCCAAAGCTCTGGTTTCCTAGGTTTTTGCCCCTGTTTCTCAGATGCAGTGGCACTTCCCTGGTTGGCAGTGTGTCAGGCTGACAGAAGGCTTGAGCTTTGGGCTTTAGGACCTGATTCTTTCTGCAACAGTAGCGTGATGCTGTGGACTGGCTCTAAATAACTTAGTGAAAGCTGGTTCATTGTAGGACAGAAATGCTCTGTTGCCTACACAGGGCAGAGGCATAATCTCCCTGGAGCAGCGCAGGGAGCAGGAGAGGGTCTGTCAGCAGGCAGTAGATTTTTAGGCAATCCCTTGCTTAAGGCACAGTCATGGAAGAGAAGTGCCTGGCTTCCAGCATCTGCTTCAAAGTCTATGCACATATGATTACATCTCTCACTGCCGCAGACCTGCAGAGCCAAGGTCGTCTGAAAGTGCAGTGATTTCTATGCACAGCAGCTCTGAACGCTGACCTCAAATCTGTCCTGTCTAGCAGATCTGAAGGACCCATTGGGTTCTCTCCTCAAGGCATTCAAAGTCCAGTTTGGCATCCTTGCATCCTGCACTGGTTTGTACTAACTGATGTGGTAGCCTAATCAGGAGGTTGCTTGTTTTCTTCTCTTGAAAGAGTGTCCATCTTCCCATCTTATTGAAGCCAGTGCTATTTATATGCATACACATGCACACACACGTGCATGGTGGGTATATGTAGTTCACCCATGTACATGTGCACATGGTGCTGCAAAAGGAAAAGATGAATTTTCAAAGTCAAATGTCTGGAAAAGCTGAAAATTGGTTAATCTGTGCTCTCATCTCTCCCAGTTTGTGCCTGGTTTGGCACGATTAGAGTACACGCACTGATGCAGTGGATATGCCTTTATGCTTCGTTTTTGTAACACCTCGTGTAAACCAGCTGCAAAAATTCACGAGTGGGTCCTGTGTGTAGATGAAGAAGGTCCCTTTGTGGGGGAGAGATGTACTTACAACTCAAAAGCTGTGCACCCCAAAGGCTTTTAGTCTGTGCTTCCGCAAATGCAGAGACAGTTTTCATTGGCAAGTTGGTGGAGGCCACCCTGCACCACACCACTACTCGCCCCTGCCCCACCCCAAAATAGTTTGAGTGCTTCTTTGTGTGAGTGTGCAAGGGAACCTGCTGTTCCATCAAGGGCAGCTTTGCCCATTGACCTGAGTAGGATCTCTGAAGAGCCTCCTGTTCTGATCAACCCAGTCCAGATGTCTTTTCCAGAGATGAGAAGATGCATCCAGGCATCCTTTCCGTGGGCATCCCCAGGCAGCTTTTGGCAGGGACTCAGCGCCTTTCTAAGGCTCACCTCAGCAAGAGGCTGTGGTTTCCTCTCTCACTTCTGGGCGTTTTTCTGTCACATCTCGGTTAAATCTGCCTTTGTTACCGGCCAGCTTCGCGGTGTAATGGCTCTGGAAAATGCAAGAGCTGCAGCACTGCCAGGTGGAAGGTGTGATTTCCCGAGGGGCGGTGTGGTGGAGACGGGAGTGGTGATCTGCTGGGAGACACCTGCAGAGCACGACCTCGGCAGAAGAATCCTTTTGTGTTCGAGACTGCTTTTGGAGGTCCTGTGTTGCATTTCTTAGGAAGCAAGCTACTGCTGAGTTCTGTGATGATGTTTTTGTCCCTCTTTGCATCAATTATTTGCTTTGTTTAAATTTGGGTGTTAGGCCTGGCAGCAGTATTGGGTAAAAGAGGCTCTGCTTTGTGTGTGATGTGTGGATGCGGCACAGCAAGATCATACACATTCAAACAAGCTGTTCTTCCGCCGCTGTGGCCAGTGGGATGTTGGCAGTTCAGTAGATATGCAGAGAGTGACTCAGAAAGGGAGCAGGAATCATCCTGGCATTGCATTAAAGCTTTGCCAATGTTTTTTGTCCCCCAAAATGTAGATCCTTTTGTCATTTCTCAGTCCAGCTGCTACACACCGAGGCTACTTTCTGTGAGCCTCTCATGAGTGCTCTGAGGAACAAATAATGTGACGATAACCCCGAGCTGCCTGAGCTCTCCTGAGCAGCCTGGCTTAACCTGGGCTCACTTTGAAGCTGGGCCTGCGAGGACTGCTGTACGTTTCACAAAAAGTAGAATTGGACTTCGGGGGAGATGTGTGAAGTGCTGCGGTGGCCCCGCTCCTGCCTGCCTGCCTGCAAGGGAGCTGGGCACGACTCTCCCTTCGTGCTCATCTGCTGCTCTTCAGGTGCTAACTGCCTGGCATCCTTCCCGCAGAGGGTCACGACCGCTGCCTTCCAATGTCCTCTCTGCTCCAAGCATGCCAATTACCCTTTCTGTCACGGCTTCTAGAGCGTTCACAGTGATTAAATTAGAGGCAACCTGTTTCTCTCTCTGTTTGCCCTGGGGCTAGCTGTTTTCTTCTGACCAACTAAGGTACCTCTGAAAGCTTTTCTTCAACCCTCATTTTATGAAGACCTTTCTTCACAAATACCACATTTTTAGCAGTGGTTTTCATCTGTTCTCATGCAGTTCTGCAGTATTTGTTCTTTTCTGACCATATGGTGTGCAGAAGTGGATGAGAATACACAAGCACTGCCTGCTGGTAGCCTGCCAAGGGGCAAGAGATAGCCTGCAGGGCCTTTCAGGAGCTCTAATACTGCCCTCCACCCAGAAAGCAAGCCTGCTGCTGGATTTCCAGATGCATAGCTAAGCGGTGGGTGAAGAGGGTACACAAAACCTCCTTAGCAATACCTTAGGGTTTTTTTTGCTCCATAAGCAGTAGGGGAAATGGTGACAATGAGGCTTGCCTTATTCCACAGCAGCTCCCCAGAATTCAGCTTTGTGCTTAAGGGGGCTACAACAAGTGTTGTGGAAGGACTCCAGCAGACCTTAATTCTGCCAGCATTATCTTCACGTTTTGGGCAATACAGTTATTTTACCACTTGAATACAGCATTTCTGCCACTTGCTACCCACGTGTAAAACTTCACTGTGGCTGAGCAAGCCTCTCGGTGCATAGATTGTCCTCCATGCACTCCTGTCCCTTGTACCCAGCAGTCCCTGTCAGAGGCCCGAGTACATCCATGTCCCAGGCTACTTTGTAGGGGTATATAGCTACGTGGGAAAGAAGACTCCTTGCTGGTCTCTGAGAGATAAATCAGGTTTTATTCAGGAACTGGGAATTGGAGGCTCAGCATAGGACACTCCTGCCCACACAGCACCGATGCACATGTGTCCGTGCACGTGTGAAACTCAGGATACAGGAATCCCATCCTCTAAGTGAAGTCAGTGGAGCTGAACTTTGGCCTCAACTGCTTTGACTACGGCAGAAAACAAGAGTCTAAAAATAAGGAGATGTTTGCCTCTTGGAAGTTTTCTAAGCAATCAATCTAATAAGAAGTGATGTTTCTAATGTTGTCAGCACAGGGAGGACCGTCAGACACACCAGCAGTGCCAGCTCTTTGCTGATAACTCAGAAAGTGGAATGGCTTTTTAATGAAGTTGCCAAAAGAAAGGTTTGCTGCCAAAATCAAGGGTATTGCTCTGTCCCACTCCTACTCCTTCATCAAGGAACCTTCCAAGAAAATTCTGGCTTTCTCCCAGTTATTGTGTGGGATTTTTCTTTTTTTTTTCCCTTTATTTTAGTGCCTGAAAACCAACTCCGATGGCAGCTTTACTGTCAACCTTGGAGAAGTCAGAAGAGTGACAAGATACGGTGATAGGAGGTTTCACAAATCAGTATGAGATCACTGAAGCTGGTTCCCATCTGATCACAAATGGATGAATGATGTGTGGGTTTGAGCTGATCTTACAATAAGATCATCTCTACACATTTCATTTAGACCGAGCTCTAATGAATCTTACCAAGTTCTGGGTGGTTAGCTGTTGATAAGTGGCTGCTTTATCATCCTGTGGAGGCTAATGTGAAAACATCCTTATTTTAATTAAGTTCAGTGATATAATTTAGAACACCTTGCAATGAAATATATACTGTTAATGGTTCACTTCCCTAGGATATTCATTCCAAAGCAACAAGCCTCGAGGGGAGCATCGTTCTTTTAATAAAGAAAAAAGCAAGGAGGCTTTTTTTTTTAAATGGTTATAAATTGTTATCAATTTCTTCATCTTTCTTGCAGGATTATTGCTTTGGCAATTCACAGGAAGATTCCTGTGTTGCCTGCTGATTTAAGTGACTTTCCAGTGAATTCATCAGAACGTTAGATTATGAGGCATGTCTGGTGGAACAGGATGTGGTTTTATTACCACCTAAAAGATTTGTAGAGTGATTTTATATGGCACTGTGCAAACATGGGACTCATTCTTCAGTCTTCATCCTGTTTCTAAGCAGTGGAGCTTCACTGATTGTCATAACATCGTGAGTGGAGGAGAGAATTAGGAAATATTTGATGCATGAAGCAAGAGGAAGTGTGGAGCGTCCAGGGAGCAGGTTGCAGCAGAACTTACTGTCGAAGGTGATGTGGAAGAGAGAATTGTCATCCAGATATTTCAAGGAGATCTTAAAAGCTATATCCAAGAAGCAGCAGGAGAGAGACCTTTCAAGTACAAGCCTTTTATTTGTATAAGGCCTGATACAGAGAATGCAAGAGGTTGAAGTTACTGTAGAAAGAATAGGGCATGTGGAGCATACAGAGCAAGAAGAGCAACTGGGACAAGTAATGCCAGAGGTAGGGATCTCTCTGGGCTTGGTGAGATGATGACTGCACAAGGGCGTGCATGGCTTCTGTCTGCACTACTGGCCAGCGTGCTGCTGGCTCACCTTCCATTGCCCACGGGCAAAAAAGTCTGATTAGAATCAGCATCTCACACATTTCCACTCCTTCCTATGCCTGAAGAGTATTGCTCCCCAAGAAAAGGCATCAGATCATCCACTTCTGAATTTCTAATGGTGATGAAGATATCCAGAGTCCAGAAGCTGCTCTTGGCAACAGCAGCAGCATTACACTCTACTATTAAGATAAAAACAGCAAAGCAAAAGTACAGTGGGTGAACTGGCAATCATTTACTAGGGATTAGGTACAACAGAAGTCCTCCCTATCTATTTTTTAATTATTAGTTGATTAAAGAGACTCAGGGATTTAGCTATAAATGGTCTCCTTTTAAGGTTTCTAAACACTACTGCTTTGGTCATCCTGTGTTTCGTTGCTGGACATGCGATCTGGTGTGGGAGTGCTTGATACTCGGAAACAGTAAAAGCTGGAACAGAAGCACAGACTTTGTCAAGGATGATTGTGAAAATAAGAAAAATGGTGTTTGTTCTAGGAAGCTAAGAAATAGTAGTGGAAATTAAGAGATAAAGTGGGTGGAGAAGATCAAACATCAAAGGTATACAATAACACCACACAGTTGACACAGTTGTACAAGAAACCTCAGAGAAGCTGACATCCAGAGAGTAGCAAAGAGGCACAAGTAAACCAGCCTAGAAAATGCAAGAGGTTCAGCATTTCTATTTATATGCAGCCACTAGGAAGTGGTGAAAAGGGGTGTCTTACTCTGTGGTAGTTTTCCTAAAGTTAAACTGTCAATAACTTTCTAGTTCTACCTTCTACTTTTCTACAACAATAACACAGAGTGTTCATTGTCTTGTTTGTTTGTCTGAAAATAGTTATCTGGTGAACCTTCTTACTTCCTCAGAGGGTAAGTGCTGTTAACCCGTTCATTTGTGGAGGAGGTGGACATCAGGAAGGACTTCTTTTACAGTGAGACTGGTGAAACACTGGGACAGGCTGCCCAGGGCTGTCTTTGAGGCCTCATGCTTGCAGACATTTGAGATCAGACTTGGAATGTCCCTGTGCAGCCTGCTGTAGTCAGAGGTGTCCCTGCTGACTACAGGGGGGGCTGGACAAGATGCCGTTTGGGGGCCCCTCCCAACCCAATGCAGTCCTTGTATCCGAGTTCACCTTAGCTGAAGTTATCAGAAACTTCCAAGGCTGTAAGAAATCTTTTCACACTGGTAATTCAGATCTTTCAGGCTAGGGTCAGCTCTTGTATTCTTACTGCAGCTGGCATCAGGCAATGCACATGTAGATAATTCCTGCTGACTTCTTGCAGAGAGTTTTCTTTACTGGAGCCTGTGCCACGACTATATGACAGATGCTCCTTGGCAAAACAGCATTGTTTGTGTAAGTGGCTGTTACCTGCAGCAGATACTGGCAACCGCTGGGCTTTCATTCATTCATGACAAGTCACGGTAAGAAAATTAAGAACATGCAGGCACAGCAATTGTATTTGTGAGATGTTTTTCTATGCCTCTTAAGGGAGGTTGCTTACCAACCTTTACCACGTTACTCAAACTCCCGTGTTGGCTCCTGTTGCGTAATTCCTAACGCCAGGCAGCACACTGTGCTGTGCACGAGGCAGTGGCCGGGCCAGATACTGCGCTGTGCTCTCTGTGGCAGCTGCCAGGGCTGGATGTCTTTCCGACTTCCAGAGTGAATACAAATCAAAATCCTCTGCCAGCAACCTTACAGATTATGTCCATCAGGCTAGTACACAAATGGTGCTCGAAGGGAGTGGAAAGCAACATCTCCACACCAAACATCTGTTGTACCTGCTGAGATCCAGCCCTACAGGTCAGCTGCCCACATAGCGGGGAGAAACTGGTAACCTGAGGTGGCAAGGAGAAAGAGGAGGCATCAGCAGCACCAAAGGTAACCACAGTCCTGCACACAGGAAACTTTACAGAGGGCACAACAAAGTGCTGGAACTGAGGTCCATGATGGGGCTTAGCAAGCAAACCAGACTGCTGAACCAGCCTGGGTGAAAATTCTGTGCTTTTCAGTACCTTACCTGCAACATGGAGACAAAGAAGAGCTCACAGGAAAACCACCAAGGCCATTGTCTTAAACCTCAATTAATACATTATTTCATTTGGTCCCTTACGTCAGTAGGACTTCTTAAACAGAATTCAAATTGTGATTCATCTGGATGCAGTTCTGTTGTGAAAACAAAGAGATTCATCTTCCTCTTAATGCTTCAGAAAGAAGCAGCTGTCATGGAGCAAATCTTTTAGTTAAACCTTTGTAGCAGGGAGGTAGCTCCGGTGCGGTAGCTGGGAATGACGAGTTTGTTTCGCATGCAGGGGCTGTAGGCTGTGCCATCTGCCACCAGGAGGAAGTTCTCTTATACATTCTCAGGAAAGTCTTGGGTTCGAATGATGAATTCAGGGAATTTGGCAAGGCAGTACGAAGAGCAAAATAAAAGTGGTTTGCCTTAAATTTGCCTAGACAAGTAGGAGCGAGAAACTTGCCATATGTCACTGACTTCAGGAGCTGTGCTGAAGAGCAGAGCAGAACCCTGCTCTGCAGCACTGCCTACTGCCCTCCATCACTAACGCAAAGCAGATGGCTTTGTTGCTTAGGAGAGCTGGTTGCAATCTGAAATCTCTATTCCAAAGGAAAGCTTGACATTTGTATTTATTTTTTGCTGCAAATTGGAACAAAACAGTAAAATTTCCCAGTGGGATGGAAGTCAAAACCACTCTGGAAACACCACAGTATTTCACTTCATGGGCAGGGAATTCTTTTCTCAGTAATGTCAAACACACTGTCATGCTAAAAGTAACTTATAACACAAGTGCTAACCCAAAAGTGGTAAAAAGATAAAGCCACACTGAAAGTTTTTTACTTTATTAAAAGGAAAATGTAAAGCTGAGCTGATAAACTGGGACATCTTCCCAGGCTCTGCTTTCCCGAGTGTGGCAAGCTGTTTTGGTTTTAGCAGAGCTGCTTTACCTACTGGAAGTGGGTTCTGTTGGGAAAGCCAGGGCCAGTAATTCACAGACTCACCCTGCAAGCGTGAGGATGTAACAATGCTGAGAAGGCATGCACTAAGAGACAAACGACACTTCAGCTGCACATTAGAATGTGGAGGTCACCTGTATCACCTCTAACCTCTTGTGCTCAGGTACACTTAACAGTGCAAGGTGCTGGGCAAATCATCCCCAGTGTGGACCTTCATATTTATGAACTCATCAGCTCTAACATTAACTTAGTGCATCTTGTTTCCATCTTCTTAACAAAATTCTTATCCTGGATGCCAGAACCTCCCACTCCTGCTCCATTGTTGCCTACTTTCCTGGAGGAAGCTCCAATAAATGTCTTCCAAATGGAACAAAACCTTGCAGGCACTCTCCAGGAGGAAACTCCATCATCACTCCTTTTCCCATCAGAAGAGCATCTTTCAAAATGCCTAATTTGCCAGTCAATGGCTCCGCTTTTTCGCGTAGCACGCTCTCACTGTATCTGTCAACTCTTTGGGACTCATGTGCTATATATTTTGAAAGATTTAAAAAGGAAAAAACAGATCACGAATTCAGATCAGCTTTTTGTGTTGCTTTGTGCAGCAGTAGCTTTCTGCTTTCGGTGCCTCCGCCCTCCAGCATTCGTGGTTACGTAAAAAGACCGTCAAGATGTAGGGCAGGTTAGAACCCCGATGAAGTCGCTGCTGGATGTCTTTGATGCCTGGTGTGCTTGGGTGCATCGGGGAAGATCGTGTTACTGCAGGTGTTGCACAAAGGAGAGAAGCACTTCAGAAGAAAGAATAAACCCTCTTTGGCGTGGCTGGAGCTGCAAGTAGCAGGATAGAGACAAACTGCAGTGACACAGGCACGCAGCAGGATTGGCTTTTCTGAAGCATTCAGGTCCTCCTTTGGTACCAAATGAAGTGGTTCTGCTCTCTGAAAGGTTTCGATGTGCTGGGTGCAGATGCTGTTTAAGAAGCTGCCTATTGCACAGGTACCCCAATGGAAGGTGTGTTTCTTTTAAGAAGCCCGGGTTTCATTGTGAGTGCTGAGCACTTCAAAAACCTGACCTTGAGCATTTGAGGAAATGTAGTCCAAAAAGGGATTGTTGAACAGAGAGTTTTCAGGCTCCTCAGTTGCTTTCGTAACAGAAGACACAATAACTGCAGAAAATATTTGTCCTTTGGCTCTTATGTCTGGTCTCATTTTGAAAGGATGCTGCACCTTCAGCTGGAATGGGCTGAGAAATCTTGTCAGCTCCCCTGCTGTTAACAGCCATGTTTATAAATGCTGTGGATGTCCTGTGCTTAGTGGAAGAGTCTGTAGTAAAATCTGGAAAAACAGCCTGCTGAGGATGGCTGTCCCAGTGCAGTCTGGTAGCAGAATTTCTTGCCCTTTATCCTACAAAATTAGGCAAAGGCCAACATACTTTTACAGAAATACTATTTCCATAGAGTCGGAAGAAATCAACTACGTAAATATGCATCTATTTCCCTGAAGTGCCTAAAGGCTGCCAAGATAAAGAGTTAGTTATTTTAGAGACCTTAGCCGATTCTACCCGGGATTAATGAGCAAATCGTTGAGTTTCTCTTACAAAGCCTGTGACTAATTGCTGTTCCTCAGCTCCTCACAGATGAGCAATTATGAACCAAGGAGCGCATGAAGATTGGCAAGGGATTTATTTCTGTGAGCTCCTTAAGAATGAGGAAGAAGTTCAGTTGGGTAGTGAGACCATTTGGGAGTCTGGGAGGAGGGCTTAACCAAGTCTGTGGGAGTTTTCCTCATTTTCTGTGGTTTCTGCTTGCATCATTCTGTCTGAATTTCTGTCAAGCAGGGGAAATGCTGCTTTCAAGCCAAGTGGGTGAAATTGTGGCTGGTTGGCCCTTGGAAATAACTGACCAGTAATTGCTGCATCATTCTGCATGTAGTGGATAGGCTGGTGGTCCTCTGCATCACTTCCCAAGCCACTTTGGACAAAGCTCAGGGTGCTGAGAGCCCCTGGAAGGCCAAGATGCCCACCGTGTGCACAGAGCAGTACAGGGCCTCCATTTACACCCACTTACACCTTGGAAGGTCACCGTAGGGTTTGGGAACATTAATTGCTTTCTATGCAGCTCTGGTAGCCCCTTTTTCTGGCTGTCTTCTCTGCCTATCTGTCACAGCATGGGAAGAGAGGACATAAGTGAGCAGAAAACCTTCATAAGGAACCATGGGTGCACTCTGCCTGAACTGGTGGACATTTTGTGCTGAGGGCAGTGAGGATCATCTCCCTGTGTAACAGCCAGGCCACCAAAGCTGCAGCAGGTCAAAAAGAAGACCTGGTTTATGACCCACAGAACTAAAATCTAATGGGTGGAGGTGTAGCAAGTGGAATTCATTACATCACAGAATCACAGAATTAACCAGGTTGGGAAGGACCTTCTAGATCATCGAGTCCAACCTGTCACCCAGCACCATCTAATCAACCAAACCATGGCACCAAGTAGCACATCCAGTCTCTTTTTAAACACTCCCAGGGACGGCGACTCCACCACCTCCCTGGGCAGCCCATTCCAATGCTAATCACTCTCTCTGGAAAGAACTTCCTCCTCCCTGTTGCAGCTTACGAATGTGTCCCCTTGTTCTGTGGCTGGGTGGCATGGAGAAGAGACCAACGCCACCTGGCTACAACCTCCCTTAAGGTAGTTGCAGAAAACAAAAAGGTCCCCCTAAGCCTCCTCTTCTCCGAGCTAAACAACCCCAGCAACCTCAGCCTCTCCTTGCAGGGCTGTGCTCCAGACCCCTCCTGCCATAAGGTGCAACTGCTGCCCAGACAAAGAACTTTAGTTAGTCAGCAAGCTTTTTGTTCAGTTTCTTTTTAAAGCAGCATCTTGGGAGACAGTTTTGAAAGAAAACCAAACTTACTGAAAGTCAAAGAGACCATTAGCAAAAAAATAAACACTTGCAGAGCAAAATTCTGAGCCTTGCCATTCACAGCTTATCTGCTTACACTGGCAGGAAAAAAAGGATGAAAATTCATGAGCAAGGTTCATTTAAAAAACCCCTGACGTTCTTTTATCAATATTCAGAAGGAGCAGCAGTAAACAAACTTGCAGTGCAGTGTAACAAGTATCTAATGCCTGGATCACATACTATGGAGCTAAACTGCTGGCTAAAACCATCACTAACAGTGAAGAACAGGAAGGAAGAGTGATGAAGAAATGAAGATGGAAAAAAAACACTGAGCAGAGGAAAAGTTGTGGACAGGTTCCTAATTCAGTATTTATGCAGAGAGGATGCCCATGTAGTCCTGTTACCCACTGGGACTTTGCAGCCTGCTTATTGCAATCAGTTTCATTTCTTTTAAATTAGGCTTATCCTGACTCCAGGATCCTGATGTTTCCAAGGTTGAAATTTACAGTTGTGCTTTGTGTCACTTTCCTAGCACTCATGTTTGGTCATCCCGTGGGGTAGCACTGAAATCACCCAGTGCTTCTCTGGGGAAAGCCTTTCGCCTTCCTTCCCACACAGGCATCTCTGTAGCCAAGCCAGTGGTGTGGTTTTTCCTGCTGTGCCCACTGGAACTGTATCAGGCAGGAGTTGTCTTCAGACTGACTCTTCCCACCTCTTGGCTGCTTTGCACCCTGTTAGCTACGAAGTACCCAGTGCTCTAAATGACCCTTCTTTAGAGCCCCACTTGCCTGGAAAAGTGCCCCTTTCTCACTGTACGTTTCCTCAACAGTGGATTTCCTTCTAGACTTCATCCCCAGTAAAAGTTAAGATATCTTCTTGTCTTTGGCAGACTGAGCCAAATAAACAATAATTAAAAAGAGTTGCCGTGATATGATGGGTTTAACGTTTGAAGAGCAAGCACATCGTTAGAACTGTTCCTTGCACTTGCTCATGTGCACTTGTGAACCCCCAGCAGAAAAAGTACATTTGATTGCTTGTAAGAAAATATGTTCAGGTGTTTGCATTGCATTCACACAGCAGCAGATCATCTGCGTGCTCCTGGCTGCTGCATCTTCCCAGCTCCTCTGAGGTTGCTGCTTAAGCAGACAATGTTTGCCCCTACCCTGAGGTTTCAGATGGCGCTAACAGCTGCAAATGAGCAGCAGTCAACTGGTGACAGGAGACACGAGATAGCGTAAGTGTTCAGTGCCTTTCTGTCCACCAGTTCTCTCTCTTGGAGAGGGCTGTAAGAGCTGCAGTGTCCTGTCCGCACACGAAGCCCTGTGCTGCAGGGACAGTCACGTTGCGGATTGCTGCTTCTTTTGTTTGTTCTCTTTGATGCTGAAGAGTCACAGCCTGTTGTCTGTCAAACAGCTCTGTCCTCAGTCTGGTCTTAAAAACTCTGCACCTGAACCCGAATAAAGCAGCCTCTGGGTCTTCACTCTGTGGGGCCTGGGACATTTCCTGCACCAATCAGTGGACAGAGATTCTTTGCATAGCAACCACACAGCAGAGAGACCTCCTTTTCTGTTCTTCTGCAGTTGTTGGCTGAAATGTCATCAAGGCATGAGCACATTAACCAAACGCTGCTGCCTTCAAAATTACGACCTGAATACTTTCGTGTGTCGTCTTGCCCCGGATGGGAAGCCACTCGTGTGCCTCGTGTCCAGTGCCACTGCACCGGAGCAAGAAATGGAGCGATGCAGTTAAAGGTCATCATTAACCTCTGGCCGTGCCTGTGGTTTGTGTGCTTACAGCACTTGTTACTCACTACTGTCAGTACTTAACTTTGCCACCGTCAGTGTCATTCACTATTTTCTTGCTGCATTTTAGACATGTAAATGTTGATGAGAAATGGAAATGCCCATAGTCTAATCTGTCCTGAAGAGGCAGACAGCAAAGTGTGAAGTGATTATAAAGATCTTCGGATGCCTTTGAGGGTTTTCTGTACCTGGACTGCCGAAGCATTTTGCCCTGTGGCTGCTAAAGGGGGGGACAATACATGGCATTGCCATGGTTCTCTGCACGGTGCCCACTATGCAGAACAATCTGGAGGACAAAGAAGGCCACACAAATGCATCACAAGCAGACTCAGAAGCAACTCTGCTGGTTTGGACTGTGCTTCCTGGCTTCGCAGCAGCTGTGAATGGCAACCCTTTACTGCATGTCACACATGCTTAGCTCGCTCTTTCTGCCTGGAGAAGGTGGGATTGTCTGAGTGCGGCGTGCTGCTCTGCCAAGGCGTCGCAGAGCCTTCTGTGCCTTTACTGCTTGGTTAAAATGCATTTTAAAAATCACTTGGTGAAGCCATGTGTGGCTCTAAGGGCATCCTTCTGGGGGCTGGCTCATGCTGGCTACCTCCTGGAGGCCACTGCCCTCGTGGTACCTCACTCTTTTATCTCTCAAAGGAAGCACGTAAGCCAAGCCTTGCGTTTGGCAGTATTTGTGATATGAAGCAGCAGCAGCAGGGAATGTCATGGCTAACACCAGCTCACTCCTGCTGCAGCTGGCTTCTGCATTAGTCAGAGATCTTCCCTTTCTCCCCCATGCTCTGGGAAGTGTGCAGCCCCTGGGGCTATGGGTGTAGGCAGCTGCCACCCACCCTGGGGATCTTACTGGTTTGTTTCTGACTAAACTGGTGCTGCTCTAAATTGAAGCTACCCAATTTACTTGTCTATTTCCTTCTCTGTCCTGCTGGGCCTGGCAGACCTTGCTGGTGGTGTTTTGCCTGGCATAAACCCATCAGGCTGCCCTAGGGTAGTTCCTTCACTCAGCTAATTCCCAGGTTGTTTATTATGGACCCCTTCCAACACCCACTGAAGGCAATTCAGCCTTCAACTGCCTTGGCAGCTGTTGGATTAGGCCTATAAAATGGGGCTAGTTTGCTATTTTAAGCATGTTAAGATCTTACATTACTTTAAAACTTCAAAGTGTATTTTCATAAGGAGAAAATGCAATAGAAAAAAAACACCTTTGAGGTGGAATCTTCCACTTGAGAAAGGCATCATTTGGATCTGGGGTGACTACCCAAGCCCCTGGATGGTCAGGAGATAGAGAAGCTCCCATCAGGCAAGAGCCTTCACCCTCTCTGTGAACAGGGGAGCCTATTCTCCTTTGCCCCTGTAGGCAGAAAGTTTAGCCTAGACAACTACCTACCAGCGGATTCTGTGGATAGGTCTGGGCTGGATCCCACCATCGTACCTTTGAGAAACAGAGCTTTGGGGTCAGTTGGACCAGGAACACAAGAGATTAAAGAGCCAGTCCTCTAGCTGCTTGAGGAGTTCAAATTCACCCTGGGGAGAAGAGGAGCTTCTCATGGCAGGAACCAATTAGCATGAGCCCAAGAAGTCTCAATTTCTTGTTTCTGGTGCCAAATAGAAGAGAAAGTAGGTGAGCTTCAAACAGTGGCACATTTCTCACTAGCTGCTCTGCCATGCAGGGATTCTGTGTTACCCTTCATTTCTTAAAAGTGTTAGTTCTGTCTAGAAAGGACATTTTACTGAATGCTCCTCAGGCCCTCCAAATGTCACTCATAAATCCACCTCAGTGGCCCAGAGACTACATTCTGACAACAGTCTGGAAGCCTTGTACAAATTATCTTGCAATTCCACTGGTTATTCATACCCTGGATTTTAGCTGTGCCTGTTGTTTACAGGGCAAATTCGCTGTGGCTGGAGAAGGCTTCCCACACCCCAGGTCTAGTGCTCAGCTTCCAGCAGACCGGGTGAGGTTGCCTTCTGGAGCCAACACACTCAGGCTGTAATGCTTAAAAGCCAAGGGGTTAGTAAATCTGCTGCACAATGTGATGTGTAGCAACCTGCCTTAAATGAAATGTAATTTAGGTGATTTAACAGAAGCTGCACCCAATAATATTTCTTAACAGTTAATTTAAAGGAGGAAAAAAATCCCAGTTTTGTTGCTTGGCTACTTTAGATCCAGTTTCTTGCTACAAGGAGAATGAAAAACCACAGCAATAATTTGAGGTGGGGGAATCCACCATGGATAAGATCTTTTCAGATTTTGTCTGCATTTTGAACCAAAATGGGAGCTGGTTCATGCCAAACAAGAAAGGTGAGCTCTGGGTTGCTCTGCATGATTCCGGTTATTATGATCTATCTAGAAGGGCTTAGGAGCTCCTGGTTTCACTGTCAACCACAGATGCACCTTGTCCCATTTCGGAGCAAGACCAACTGAGCACAGCCCTTTGTACAATCTGGTTTCCATTAGATGTCTCGGTCATGTCATGCCCTTGGCAACACACAGCTACTCCCTGCAACATCCTCTGCTTAACCTCAGAGGCAAACTAGGATAGCAATAAATTCAGTGTCCTCATGGCTCTCCAGGATGTGAAGGGACCATCAAGCCAACGTGCAGGTGAGGCTTGTTTATACTGTCAGAGCATACTTGTAGCAGTTTCACTGCCCAAAGTTTCAGTTAATTCCCAAGAGTGAACTGTCATCAGAAAACTCAGAACCCCACATACTGTGCCTTCACAGTCTCCAAGATAACAGCCATTAGCAATTTATGCTGATAATGAATAACCTACAGGGTTTTCGTTTTCCTCTGCAGGTAACAGTTTGACACAAAATGGGAAAGCAAAACAGCAAACTACGCCCTGAAGTCATGCAAGACTTGCTAGAAAGTACAGACTTTACAGAGCACGAGATCCAGGAGTGGTACAAAGGCTTCCTGAGAGACTGCCCGAGCGGACATTTATCTATGGAGGAGTTTAAAAAGATCTATGGGAACTTCTTCCCCTACGGGGACGCTTCTAAGTTCGCGGAGCACGTCTTCCGCACCTTCGACGCCAACGGCGACGGCACCATAGACTTCAGAGAGTTCATCATCGCCCTCAGCGTCACCTCCAGGGGCAAACTGGAGCAGAAGCTCAAGTGGGCCTTCAGCATGTACGACCTGGATGGGAATGGCTACATCAGCAAGTCAGAGATGCTGGAAATCGTGCAGGTATGTGCTGCCAAGGGCTGCCCTGGGCCCTCCTCCCCCTAAGTGGCACCCAGTGAAAAGCTGGGGCAGCGTTTGGGGCGGGTTATGACCTTGGCCCCTGTGTAGCTGCCTGAACCTAGAATGTGACTTTACTTGGCAAAATATGTCACAGTTCAAACTGCAGCTTTAGTACCCATTGCTCTTCCTTGGGAGTTCTGCTAGGCTCCAGCACAGCAACCAACATGCTGCTAATTGAGACCCTGCCCTCTGGGAAATCACTGTCAATTAATTACAGTTAATTGCAGTCAGACCAAGTAAGTATCTCCAGGTAGTGGAGAAGGCTTCCTCCACAGTAAGAAATTAAAGTTGTGCTGGTACAAAGAATCATCACTTGCCCTTGACAGGTGTCTGTGTCGTTCCATGAGGGCTGCATGCCTCATGTGGTACCAGCTGTCTTTACAGGAAGCTGCCAGTATCAACAAACCTTATCTGGGTAGACAATGGCTCCACACACAGCTTCTTAGGATGCATTTTCTTGTGTTTGTAGGAGTCCCATCTTACTTCAGCTTCCTCTAACATGCTTTTACCCTTGAGGCACATCACTCTTCAGAAGGCTTTGAAACCTCTTCGATATGCTGCTGTATTTACACAGCTTGAAGCTGTATCGTGCTGCACTACTCAAAAACAGAAGAAAAGGGCTGCTAGCAACATCCTTTCTTTGCCTGGAAATCTTGAAGCACTAGCTATGTCCTGTATTATTCAGACTTATATTTGTGCTGGAAACCCAGGGAAAGGAATGCACACAAATTACAGGCTGTGATAGCAAACTGTCTGGATGGAGACAGCCTAATGCTTGCTGCCCTTGTCTCTCTACAGGGCTACTCTCATGTCCTCTAAACAGCTGGCAGCTAACACCGGCACTTACCCTGCTTCAAGGAGACCAGATACAGAGCTCAGCTGTCAGTGCAGGGCTGTTGTTCTTCAGTGACTCTGTTTTGTATTCCTGTGTCTGAGTTAAAGACTGCATTCAGACACAGAGACCTCCCTGAGCCACCACAAGCTGCATGGAACACCTGCATTAGCAGATACTCTGTTCCTTACAGATCTTTCTCTCCTCTGGGTAGGACAAACAGGCTGTCAGTTGTTTTTCTAACTGTATTTCTCCTCATGAGAAAACAAAGAGAATCCCAGAAGGAGTAACAGAGCACAAAGCAAATATAAGGAGCCAAACCCAAGCGGGTGCCTGCTTCTCAGGAGAAGATGTCACCCCAGGGACTGCAGGACCACTTGCTGTTGTCAGGTAGCCTGGGAAGCCCTCAGTGCTGAGCAGCAACACAAAACCCCTCAGACCAGAAGATCTGCAGCCAGGGAGAACAACGCCACAGATGTGTGCCTGTCAGATGTAATGGAAATAGCAGTGCCTGGAATCTCTGTAGCAAGCTAAGCAAGGTCCAGCAAAACCAGCAGCTTCTCCCAGTCACCACAGAGCTGCTCACCAGCATCATTAGCAACATGGCTGTGAAGAGGGGGCAACATTTCTGCCCCCTCTTCACAGCCCTGTTGGTACCAAACTGTAACATTGACCTTTACAAGCATAATGAGAACCGAATGAAACTGCAGCTCAGCAATCAGTGCAGGATGACAGCTTGTCAGTTTGCACATCCAAGCCAGAGCAGCACTTGGATCGCAGGCAGCACTTAGCCTGTCTCTCCAGCCCTCCCACCACCCTCCTCAGGAGCTTTGGCACTCTCCTCTTTTCAGACTGCACTTGCAGCTCAACTGTGTGGCTCTGTCTGCTCTCCTCTCTCATTCTAAGGGACTGCACAAAAGTGGGACACAGGAAGGCCAGTCTAGTCCACCTGAGCCACAGCCATGCCTGCACCACGGACCAGCAGTGGTCCATGAGCCCATTCTGTGGCAGAGCTGCCGTCAGGCAGTGTGCTTGGAGCTCTCTGCCTGGCTCCCAGGTTTGCATGGTGCCAGTGATTTCCCTGTGCTACACGGCACACCCCTGGCTCCTGCTGCTGGGACAGGCTTTGTCAGACACTCTCTGGAAGCATGCTGGGTTGGATACACGAAACTGAAGTAGAAAGCCATTTTCTTGCCTTTTTGAGGAGTTCCTTGCTGCAGAGCAGTTAGACCTGACAAAAGCCCTGTCAAGGACTATCACTTTTGTTTACAAAATGTGATTATTTTTAATATGGAAAGAGCCAAAGTCTTCCTGTTACAAGCCCCTTACCCAGCACACCTTTGCACACAGGTAGAGCAGGAGCATTTCGTTTTCCCTGGGACTTTTGCATGAAACAAGACATCAGATTGAACATGAAATGAGCACTTTCAGTCTGGAAGTCTCCATTTCCAAAAGAAGGCTGCTCCTGCTGCTGTGGCATTGCTGTATCTTAAACAGAACCGGGGCAAGAGGCGCTCTTCTTTCCCAAGCTGATGTTCTTGGTGTGGAAAGCCCTCTCTCAGCAGTGCTTCTCATTGCCACACTGGTGGTTACCTGCATTTCCTTTCTCCTGCTCTGACCTCACCTAACAGCGCTGCAGGCAATGCAGGCCTTGCACTCCTGCTGCACATTGCAAGAAGGTGCTTGTGGTAGCTGCAGCAGCACCAGAACAGCAGAGCTACTGATTAAGATGGCTCATGTCCCACAGTAACTGGCCAGGTGCTGAGCAGATGAGTGTGCATGGTTCATACTAGCTTTCTGAAGCCTGCTTTGGAATCATAGAGTCACAGAATACATTGAGTTGGAAGGGACCCTCAAAGGTCATCGTGCAGTGAGCAGAGACACCTTTAACTAGATCAGGTTGCTCAGGGCCCCATGGAGTCTGACCTTGAATGTGTCCAGGGATGGAGCCTCCACCACATTTCTGGACAAGCTGCATTTCAGTTTCTCTGCAGAGCAAGAGGGTGGAGGGCAAAACAACTGCATTCTCTTAAGCTCCAGCTACCATAGTGCTGTTAACCACACACAGCCTGTCACAGACTCACCTTGCCTGCTGTCAACTTCCCCTAGGCAGATCTCCAAAAAGCTGAGCCTGGAGACATGAGTGAGCCATCCCCATGGATCTGGCTGGATGCTTTGGAGGATCACATCACTTGAAGAGCTTCAGTGGTGGTCTGATGGTTGCTGTGCCTAATGAAAGAAGGTCACAGGGCACTGTTACACCCACCAGGCACAGCATATCTGCAGAGTACTGTGGGAAGGTGCTTCATAGCCTGCCCTTATGACTGATTTCACCTTAGATCCTCTCAGAGTCTCCTGCTCTAGAAATGCTTTTCCTGTCTCCCATGTTTACCAACAATCCGAATATCCTAGTCCACTCAGAAAATAGCTGCAAAGCAGATAGATTTGTCTTCATTTTCCTTGCTAAAATGGAACATATTTGGTGAGAATCTCTCATAAGAGACGAAAATCTTCTTCTAAGAGTACATTTTTCACCATATGGAGTCACAAGGCATGCTTAAGAGTACTGAGCCGAGAGCTAAACCTAACACTTTCAGTCCAGTACAAGCAGAGCACAGAGGTTTCACCTGCTGGGCTTGCTCCCTTGGAAGCCCAGAGGAGACAGAAGCTGACGTGTCTCTGTCTCTTGGTTGTCAAAATTTATTTCAACAGAGTAAAAAAGGATTGGCTGGAAATTTGTGCTGCCATCACTGCCATAAGTGGAAGAAGCTCTTTGACACTTTGCCAAGTGCAGCAGGAAACTGCAGTCCCCACCAAGGTTTCTGGCCTACACAGAGAGTGGCAGCCAGTGAGTGGGAGCAACATGGCCCATGGGGTGATGCACATGGGGCTCTGGAGGCACCAGCTCTTGGTGGTGTGTGGGGGTACCAGGGAGCTGGACGCTCTCCTGACAGAAGTCCACCTGCAAAAGCTGCCCTGACTTAGATGGCTGCTGGTAGGTAACCACCTCTACACCTTCTCCTGAATGCCACCAATGGCTTTCAGCCCAGGTGCTGTGAGGCCAAGATGCTGCACTCCATGTGGAGTGGAATCCCTGCAGCCTTTCAGTCCCAGGCTGCAGCCCAGGGCTGCTGCAGCCCAGCTCCCCATTAGTGTTTGCATCAAACCAGCTCCTTTCAGAGCCTGCTCTTTCAAACAAGCAATAGAGAGCTCTGTGCAGCTGCTCTGTATTCATACAAGATCTTTAATCAGCTTTAGCTGGCTCTTACTTTGGGAAAACTTCCCGCTGGCCTCCTGAGTAAGGACATAAGAATCTGTCCAGTGTAACCACTTTCAGCAGGAAAGGAATGCTTGCTATGTTATTCCCATCTGGCTTTCCTAGAATATCTCATCTGCTATTCCCTTCACACGCCTCTGTGAAAAGGACCCTGCAGGATGAAGTCATTCTGAAGTGCTCTTTTTTTGTCCTAAAAATCTGCATATTCTTACTATGGTTACTTGGATGGGGTCAGACATGCCTGCACCCCCAGCCCAGACCTTCCTCCCACATTTCCAGTGCAGATTCTCTGCTGTGCTGTCTTCTCATCCAGAGTGAGGGAGTGACCCTTCCACCTCTCTTGCTACTCTAGACAACAGCCAGACAGCTTAAGATACTTCCATGCTGGTAGATTCATAAGCATCATCTCTTGCTGACCCCTGCAAGCCTTGCATGCCAGCGAGGACAAGGAAGGTGGAAATCCTTTACTGTCAGCCCCTTCCTTTGTTTTTTTCTTCCCCTGTTGCCTCCTTCCCATGCTGCTTGCATGTTCATCCTTTCTTCTGTCCTGGTTATCAGATGATTACAGTTGTGTGGGCAGGATCTCTGGCACCCCAATTCTCTTGGGAGCCTCTGGGCACTCCCAGAGTACAAATGGTGGTGATGATGATGATCAAAATGGTGCTCACCATTTTTCCATTCAGGCAGTAGCTATTCATGCTCTACTTTCCTACAGAGGTCCAAAGCTAACGTTACAGCCTTACTGTGGGGCTGGGAGCCTCCAGCAGACCAATAAAAGATGAATAATTACTTAATGAGACAAATGTCTTTCTCAGAGTATAATTCTTGAAGTTATTTAAAGTTCTATTTCACATCTCCTGCCCAGGTGAGCTGCTGGCAGAGCAGATGCCAGCAAGATGGCCAAGGAAGTAGGTGTTCCCTAGTCTTGGGAGCAGAATGTCTGTGAGCTCAGCAGCATCCTCCAGCTGGTCAGGCGGCGCTGCTCTGCTCCGGGAGCTGGCTGTTGGGGCCCTGGTCTGGATGATGAGAGTGTGCTAGGCAGAGAACATTCATGAATGGAAAGAGGGGAGAGAGGAGTTCCAGTGAGCCAGCCTGGACTTACAACACGACCCATCCCCAGAGCAGGAGGAAACAGAACGAAGAGCTAATGCACTCACATCTGCACTCAGTTGTCAACTGATTGCTGCAGACACTGCTGGGGAAAACAGGGATTGGAAAGGGATCCACATCCACAGACCTGGGCTGCAGAGCCAAGTGACTGCCCAATGCAGCACTCATCAGCCGAGGCCACCCAGCTGCAGTGGGGAGCTGATGGAGCTGGTTTGGAGCAGGGCAGCACCGGTATGTGCAAATGGCCAGGAAGCTCCTCTGAGGCCACCAACCTGCAACCATCTGGCTGCTGCTGTCCCCACAGCTGTGTGGCACCGTAAAGAAGTCTGACCCAAACCCCACTTGTTTACTGGTACTGCATGCTCATATGTGCAGGCAGGGTTTGGAGAAGCAGCTCAAGAGACACCTGCTCCTCCATGGTTTGAAATGAACATTGCAGCCGGCACCACGCCAGACTAAGGGCATAGGTATGGGAGGGACCAGAGCACCTGCTCTCTGTGGAACAAATTGTGGAGGGGGTTCCCAGCACATCGGCCTCGAGCCAAAGGCAGCTCCTTGATGGTCAAGCCTTCATTATCCGTAAGCCATGGCAAACACAGGCAGGCAGGCAGTCACTGCCCACCCTCTGGGCATGATGCTGACCAAGAGAAAGGAGATGAGGGAGAAGCAAAAACAGGGTGAGGAGACGGGAGTGGTGAGGACAGAGCCCAAGTGGACAAAGCACAGAGACACATCACAGCAAAGGGCAGGACCTTGTTGGAGTTGCTGTTCCCTTGGGCACGAGAAGCTTCCAGTGCCTAATGTGCTGCACATGTGGTAAATTCATCCTTTTCGTAAGGGTGTAAACAGAGTCCAAACCTAGGCTGAATCTGACTGTGACTAAATAAACACAGTCCTTCACAGACAGGTGTCCTGCTGAAGAGGGCAGCTGCAGGTACTGATGCCACCTGACTCCTTTCAGCATCCAGAGCTCAGACAATGTTCCTGGGATATTTTTTGCCTCTTTCTGTCACCAGGAGCTATTCATAACCCCACATCCAGATACTGTGGTTCTTACCAGCTCTGTACTTCTGTCATGTCACACAGGCAATCTATAAGATGGTTTCATCTGTAATGAAGATGCCTGAAGATGAGTCAACACCAGAGAAGAGGACAGAGAAGATCTTCCGACAGATGGACACCAACCGTGACGGTAGGCACCCTGCAGGCACTGGGGCAGCTGCCCCTGTACTGGGTGGCTGGGGTATGCTGCCCTCATCGAGTGACACCTCACACCCTCCGCTCTTCCTTCAGCCACCCAGGCAATGCCACCGTCATCCACAGCCCGCAGGGATGCACACAGGCAAGGCTTTGCCTTGTGAGGGTACTTTACCAGGAATTTTCTTTGGGCTCCCCCAGCTTCCTTCCACTGTGCTTATGCAGAGGCTTGGCAGGTCTGCTGCAGCCCACTACGTCTGCTAAGCAAAGATTTCTTTTCTAGGCAAGCTCTCTCTGGAAGAGTTCATCCGCGGCGCCAAGAGTGACCCCTCCATAGTCCGACTCCTGCAGTGTGATCCCAGCAGCGCCGGGCAGTTCTGAGCCCCTTCTTTGGATGAATTCTGTATCTGCTTTGGTTTTTTTTTTCCTTGCCAAACAACATTCATGGTAGTGTTGCCTCCGTATGGCCAATTATGCCTTCATTTGTGGCATCTTATAGCTTCTTTTGTTGTGGATTAATTCAAAGAATGCTGAATTGCTCTTAACGACTTGTCCAGAGGCAGGCGGTACTGTGTTAAGCAGGTATTGTGATGTTAGCCTTGTTTTACAGACTTCGCTCCGGGTTGTTTTGCTTTGTTTTCACACGTCTCTTTTGGAGAGGACACCTTTGAGAAGGAGGAAACCAACAACGAAACCCTTGGCAGCAGTACACGGATAGACTTTAAATTGCTGCTCTAGTAGCTAGGTATTCACCTGCAGGACCTGAAAGTGTTGTAGAGGTTGAACCAAAGGGGCCGTGATAAGTAGGGCAGGACTCACTTGGGACTTGCTCTCCTGTCCAGAGGGCACCAGTTAAGGTCAAAGACAGGACTGGGAAGAAGTACAAAGTGCAAAACGTGTGGGGTGCATCGCTTGCACCCCTGCTCCTATGCTTCCTTGTTTCAGTGCTGTGAACATTGTCCAGGGAGAAGCAGATAGAAGGGATGAAATGAAGGTCAGTGGCTCTGGCCAGGCTTACAGTGGCTGCTCTCACGTGGCTTGGCCTGGAAGCTCAGCAGGTTGCAATCCCGAGCCCCAGATGCAGAGCCAACTATTCCTCTTCCCGTTTGGGGTCAGCAACGGCAGACAGAGATGGCAGACCGGGTCTGGACAATGAGTTTAAGGAGGATCCTTGTTGAATGTGGCATTTTCAGGTCAGCAGTGAAGCAGCCTCTGCAGAGGAGCGTGGGCACACAGGTGAGGAGCTGGTGGGCACCTGCAAGCAGCTCCCCGAGGCGCTGCTGCTGTCTGCATGCTCTTGCACGGTGTGAAGTCTGGGGGTGGTTTTGGCTCTCTTCACATAGCTCACGGAGTTTCTGGACCTGCTCTTAGTGGAAGGCTGTCATCGAAACTTGTTTTAAACACACAATTGTAGCATTTGTATGTCACTTATTTCAGTAACGTCTGGAAAGTCTGCACTGAGGTGAGGAAATGGCACACTTCTGGGTGTATTTATCTAAGTTAAAATTCAAACAGGACCAGCTCCTGAGAGAGATGGTGAATGTTTATCTTCTCGCCCAGGTGCAGGAGGGTTGAAACTTGCTGCTGCCAAAGTGTATCCTTTGGTCAGCGCTGCTGCACGCAAAGCCCTGGCACAGACGTGGGGTTTCACAGGGACTTGGCAAGCGCTGCTGCAATGGAAAAGCTTTGGCGACAGCAGGCATTATGCTGACTAAATTGGCGTTAATCCGCCATTAGCTAAAGTCTGCTCCCTGAGCCTGCCGGAGTTACCCGTGTGGGCAGGGCACGGCGCTGGGAACTGGAGAGCTCCTTAACCTTTGACAGGCAGAGGTGGGGTTTTCTCAAGTGACCTTGTAGATGCTAATCCCCAGTAGCCTGAGTTTAAAATAAACGACATAAAATAAGTCTGCCTTGCAGACAATAATTAGCAAAGTACTAATTCGAAGTCATGAACAAGCAGTTGAGTATGAGTAGCTGAGAGGAATAAGTCCTGGGCAGTTTTTCCTGCCATTTGCTTTGCCAGGTGTGGAGTGCAGAGCATATTAAAACACAATAAAAGCCAGCTGGAAACAGCGTTGCTAATCACTTGTACTAAAGTTATTCTGAGTGGCTAATTGCTCTCAGTCAACCTCTTCAGGCACACACCTCTGTCCCCAAGGGTCACAGAAATGCAGCTGCTGGCATATTCCCACTCTCTTGATCAAAACATCCAGCAGAGATGTGTGCAGGGAAATGAGAAAGCCAAAGAGGCCCAAGCACAGACACGGCTTTCAACACCTGACACTTTGAGCTGTTGGGAGCACCACGGGCAAATGTGGCACCAGCTCTGGTGGATGGGAATGTTCCCTATCACCTTCTCCCTGTGCCTCTCTCCACATGCTGTGCACAAATCCAACCCTTTGAAAGAGAGTTCGTGTTACCTTCTTCAGGGTCCTCTTCTGCTTTACCTGGAGAGGTTCCGACCCTCTTTGCTGTACCCGTCCCCTCGTGTATTCAAAGCCATGTTCCCTCTTCCGTGCTTTGAAGGGTGTTTTTCAGCAGGATGAGCCTGGCCAGACTGCTGAGGATTGCTGCAGAAGGTCAGTGGACATGCCTTAAATCAACAGCCCATCTGTCAGGCAGGAACAACCAGTCCCTCTGCCCCAGCTGCTCCATCACCACTGCTGCCTGGGCAGGACTAGGTGATGCTGGAGGAACCCTGCTGAACCTGACAGCTCAGTGCGGGCACCCAAATCAGAGCAGCCCAGACCTACCTGCAGATGAACTTGGATACCTTCTGCAGTTTCATCTTCCCCTTAACATGGAAGCAGTTACACATGACTCAAAGGTTTACAACATTGACTTTTACTCAAGTGGCTGAATTCCATCTCTTTTTGGTTGTGTAAGATATTTCTGGCCCAGAGTATAACCTCTCTGGTTTTGTTCTGTAGTTCTGGGTATTGGGACCGGGCTTGCTTCACACATTAACACTGCACAATGCACGTTTGAAAACACAACCTGCAGTGTGGCCCCAGGCAATTCCTGCCTCGGCTCACAAAATCTGGGAGAATCGGTCTGCAGCTGCAGAGGGTGGAGCTGGAGATCAGATGATTCTCTAAGCATTTACAGATTGCTGGAGTTATTCTTTTACCTGCCTACCACTGTTGATAGGAATTCTTTTAAATTCTTATCTATTCCTTTTCTCTGCCTCTGTGTGTACTTTAAAAGTGATCCCTAGCTGTTGTGCTAGGAGCATCTGCAGACCTCGGGCCAGCAGGACAGCAGCAGTGTGCTGCACCTTGGACTGGAATTTTCTGCTTTGCTCACCTTGGCACATGCAGCCGTGCTGCCTTTGTGAGCCTTTTGAAGCCAAATGATCTGTCCTGTATGGAAGAGCACAAGAAGCCATCAGCAGTATTTCTGTCCAGGAAGGATGGCAGGTGGCAGCAGAGTGTTTCACATCGTCTCTCTGTCAGTGTGCTCTAGTGTCAGCCCCATGTGAAAGAGGAGAGCTTCACTCACAGGTTGGCCAGATGAGACCAGCCCCCATGCAGACTGAATGCACAGCAAATGCTACTCCATCATTCCCAGTCAGTTTGCCAGACTCTGGGCTGGAAGATGTGAGATGAGGACCATTGCTTGGGTGACCAGCAGCAGCCAGGTTCTGGTTTAGGGTGCTTTGGCAAGGGAAGAGGGAACACGACCCTTGTGAAACCAGCACCCCTGTGTGTTTGTGAGCACTCAGGGTTCGAGGGGGACTGCAGAAAGGTCTGTGTTCCAGCATGATTTGGAGCCCTGTGAGCTGGCAGAAGGGGATATTCCCAAGGTACAAGGAGCTGTGCTGTTCCTCTTGCTGTCGGTAGGAGTCTGCAGGGTTTTTCTCCTCCTGGGGCATTTTGTGCTGTGTTGTTCTCTTACCAAACACAATTTTCACAAATTCTAGGCACTGCTGCTTGAAACAGTAGGGCAGAAGTCTCTGAGTTCTGTAGTTGGACGACTTCTATGTACAGAAGCACTGCACACCAGCACAAGAAGTGGTCACACATGACTGAGTCCCCATGGTTTATTAGCTGTTCCTGGAGGCAGAGCCCTGGGACCTTTCAGCCTGTGCTCTCTCTAGCCATGGCAAATGTGCAGTAATGCAGCTTAGCTGAATTTCTTCCCCTGCAGGCCAGGCTAAGTCTCTTCACCGTGTGCTTGCTGCAGGCTGGAAGCACACACAGAAGCAGGAACCTTCCTGACCTGTGGCCACTTCATGTTGAGCCCTAATCCATAGCCTAAGCTGAGCTGAGAGCATGGCCATGGCTGTGCCTCTCTCAGTGCATGTGAACCGGGGGACACGGTGATAGCTGTCAGGTCCCTGGGGACACGTGCTAGTGGGAAGGGAGTCCCTTGTGTCAGAATGAACGCTTTGAGCTCAGCTGCCTCCTTTCCTTGAAAAAAGGTCTCCTTTTTTGTTAGGAGTGCTGCTGAAGATCCAGCATGACAGCAGTGCAGCAGCGTCAAGGATACAGGAAGTCTCCTTCAAAAGAGCTTCTTTTTCATGCCTAGGAGGGCTGGACAAGATCTCAACACTCCCTATACCAGCACCTACTTCTGTCTTTCTTGTGATCACTCGGCTTCCTGTGAGGTGGTCCTTAGCCTCAAGAGTTAGGTGTCAAGTAAGTGGTGCAGGGCTGGCGGAGAAGAACATTTCAGCTGCCTTTTGCACAAGCATTTGGATGCATGCTTTGCTCTGTGTCTGGCTGGGTGGGCTCTCATGTAGGAGCCCCACAGTGGTGGAAGTCAGTTTCTTTGGTACCATGTGCAGAGCTTGTGCCTAGAAATGCCCAGAAGCTTGGCAAACAGCAGCCAGCCAGAGCTGTGCGCAGAGCTCCCAGCTGACTGTGCAGCCAAGAGACAAAGCAGTGCCGCGGCAGAGCCTTGGTGTGAGCGCCCTGGGCTCCAGCCCTGCCAGATATGGCACTTTAGCTGAGCAGCCCTGTCTGCTGCACCTGCAGAGGTGCTGACCAAGGACACCTTCAAATCCCCGCGTGCAGCTGCAGAAGCAGAGTAACTGCTGGCGTTAGAAGCACCAGAGCTATCTGCCATACCCCGCGTTGGGAGCTGAACAGCTCTCAGGAGCGCCTGAGGCATTTCCTGAGTGTAACCAAGGGCAAAACACTGCCTGCAGGAGCTTTCTTCCCTGTTGTGGTGGACAAGAAGGGAAAGCTCCGTTTGACAGAAGGGAAAGCTCAGGTGACAGTTTCCAGGCTGGGAAGGTGAGAACAGCTGTGCTGTAAGCACACAGAGGCAAAAAGCAACAGGGATCTGTAAAGTGGGCATTGGAAAGCAGCGGCACCAGAGTCAGCACCGTCACTGAGGGCCTGCAGAAGCGGCTAGGTGCCTTTCAGCTTCAGAGCAGTAGGTCAGATGCAAAGGCAATCTTCTCACCCCTTGCAGGAACCATTCCTGGCTACCACGGGTGTTTCAGCAGCACTCTGTTCTAGCCTGGCTTCTGCCGCTGTCGCTTCCAGACCCATCTGCGCTGAGAAGCTGTTTCACATGGGGATTGTCACAGGCTAAGGCAGAAAGCTTTCCAGATGCCCTCTCCATTTCTTAACTAGAGGCAGCAGGAAAGGCCAGATGTGAAGGGCTTCTTGCAACACACAGATTTGATTTTCCTCACTGGCTGCCAGTGTCACCTGCCTGTGTGCAGCCATAATCAACTGTCCTGTGTGAAATGCTGACTAATACACAGCAGACAGGGCCCCACACCAGCTTGGGTTGTGATGAGATGGAAAGCTGTGAGAGATATATCCCTGCCCTTAGAGTGGGGTCTGAACTTGCAGGGCAAAACCCCCTCAACAACAGCTCCTCTGTGCCAGCCTGCTCGGTGGGACCAGGTGGGACCTGCTGAGGCTGGAAACTCCGAGTCCCACCACACAGAACTGATCATCTGAGGCTATTCAGCCTGCTGGGTGCTTCCTAAACCTCGAGGCACACAACAGCCACCTTCTCCATATCGTTTACTTACTGTGCAGCTGAGATGTCTTGGATCTGCCCCTCATGCACTGACCTCGTACCAAAGATGTTCTCACCTCTCCAGGGCAGGTGGTCAGGGTCTCCAGCTTTCCAAGGCTTTGCTTCCATCCCTACCCTCTGTGTGGATTGCTAACAAACACCAGCCCTTGTCATCTGGAGAAGCCAGGCTTGATGCAGTGAGGTGGAGCAGTTTCTGAGCTGAATCCCAGTCTCTGCCCCCACTGTGAGCACCTTGCCATCATTCAGCAGTGGCAGGATCAAACCTTTCTAGAGCAGGCTGACCCCTGTGGTTCTCCTGGTGGTGTTTGCTGAGGCACTGAGGGCAGCCCCTGCCCGGAGCATCTCTCCATTCCCACACTTTATTCCAGAGACCTGATTTCTGCCAGGTAGAAGCAGCACCTTCCTATGTGTCACCATTCAGCATGTGGTGTCCTTGGAGCACTCAGGTGCTGTGGACCAAGGATCACTTTGGTGCAGCAATGCTGGGCAGAAACTCTTCCAGCCATCTGCCAAAAACACGTGTGGAGGGGTTGACCTCTAATTTTCTCCTCCTCGGGGACAGAGGTTTCAGTAACTTTCAGGGCTGGCCTCATGTGCCCCCAAGAAGAGGTGATTAGCAAACCCACCTGAGAAAATCCTCTTAAATTCTAAGCTTCATTTGTGCTGGTAATTAGCTGCATTCAGGGAGAAGATTAATGAGTCCTGTGCAGTTGTTTGGGGGAGACAGCACAGATTCTTGCCATGACCACCTTTTTAATTCCTGCCACTGGCTCATTCCCATCTCCAGGGCAACCAAACAGTTTCCATTAGTATCTGGGAGAAAAACGATAAACAAACCCAGAGTTTCAATCCAGTAAGGACCTAAGGAAGCTTACTGAAGACATTGTGCTCTGCTAGCCGTGCGGATGCTCTACAGGATTATGTTTGGGCATTTGTGTTTCATTTTCTTACTTATGTCTTAGCTGTGATTTAGGTATTCTGGATGCTCTCAGCCTCAGCCCCGTGGGCCATGCAGCTTATGTGCTAGCAAAGTCCCAGCAATCCCAAGAGCAGAGTGGCCTGAGCAGTCAGCGGCGCCACAGGCTCACCGTGCGTGGCTGAAAGTGAAGTGCTTTATTACGCTGGGGCTCGTCTGCACAGCTGCTGTAAGGAGGCAGGCTGAGCCTCATTTCAGTATGCCGACATCTTCCACTTGCTCACTTCAGTCCCATCTGAGCAGCCTTGCAGTTAGTATTTCTGTATTCTGATCTCTTCTGCTCTGGAACCTAAGGTGACCAAGATTGGCCTCTTCTGGCAGGAACACTTCATGCCTGAGTGCAGGATGAGGTGTGTGCAGCAGGAAATAGTTGCAGGTGTTTGTGTAAATTTGGGCAGGTATTTTTGATGCTGTAGAGACTAACAAATTGGGATAAACCGTGGCCAAAAGCTGAATGGATCCAAGTGTCCAGTTCCCCTCTGAGTCCATGACCTTCCACGGGAAGAGCTTCCGCACCGCTGTTCCCTCAGCGCATTCCTCCACTGCAGCGCAGACACCAGACCTGACTTTGCACAGGCTGCCAGGGGCGGGCTGGCTGCAGCAGCATGGGCTCAGCACGTCCTGTGTCTCGGCCAAGCCCCACACCTCTCCAGATGAGTGCTGTGTAAGCAGACCTACCTATCCTGGGGAAGACTTTCACAACTTAGGCAGCAGAGGGACGCCCGTGATTAAATTGGCTCTGCATATCTTTCTGACGGCTGTCCGGAGCTGCGAGTGTCCTGCCTGTGGCTGTCAGGATGCGTTCGTTCCCCTCCCCCCGCCTCTGTTGTAAGCGTCTCTGGTGACAGGGACTGCAGCCAGGTCTCAGCCAGGCAAAGCCCAGAGAAAGGACACCTTCAGGGGGGCTGAGGGCAGCTGCCAGGACTTGGTACTGTGCTGCACATGCTTTGGGAGCAGGTACCCAGGGGGAGGCACTGAACCTGCCTGGTGAGATGGAAGCAGATGAGGAGGCCCCGCGAGGAGATGAGAGCTGAGTAGAGGCTTGTGTCTGTGTTTTGTGCCCCCCAGCTGGCACGCCACTCCCCCCGTAGTGCCCCCCCAGCAGGTGGGACCCCTTCCTGAACTCTCACGGGCGGACGAGGCGCCTGTAGCTGCGCTCAGCCAAAGCAGAGCCTCCCCTGGGGCCGTGCTGGGGCGCGCTCTGTGCGCAGGGCAGGCAGAGCCTGCGGGAGGCTCACAGCGGTGGTGTGCGCTGTGCAGGCTGTGCTAACGCCGTGTGATAGTGCTGTGCTTCCTAGTGGCGTCTGGGCTGCAAGATGTAAAAGCTGTTTAATGATTTTTCAGTTGGTTTTGTTACTGTTCAAGCTCTACAGATAGCACCAAGGACTGCATGCTCCCTCCGCCAGCCTGCTCCAGGGCTACACACGGAGCGGCTGCTGGCTCACAGGGGCACCGCCGCCCTGCTCTCTCGGCTTAACAAGAGGCAGGTTTGAGCCGAATTCTTCCTGGAGAGTCTGAGGTTTTCCCCTTTCCCTCTCTGACTGAAGCCTCCCCATTTCCATGCTGTGGTCCCAGCCCAAGGAGAACTCTGGGAGGAAGGCCCCCCCAAGCCAGCTACACCCCACGGGCCCCTGTCAGTTAGCTCACCTGCACAGGCACCCCTCCTTGGCACTGCTGATGACAGCCAGGCTGGTTTAACACCACTTGTGAAAGTGACTTAAAAATGCATTTTGAGGAATCAAGGAAAAGAAGAGCCTGAGAGGCAAGTTTGGGCTCAGAATCTTCTATGGGGTGCTTAATATAGCAAGAACTCGAGGCCAGTCCTTCCAAGACAGGACCATTTGGAGGGCTTAGATCTACCTTTCTTGCTGGGTTTGGAGGAGGAGGGGCATGGGTTCAGCCTGTAGGGCAAGGCTGAGGGGATCGAGTTGGAGAGAGGCGCTCTCCAGCCTCTGTCCTGGGCCAGCAGACAATCCATGCTGCAGCCTAGGAGGTGCTTTGTTCTTTCAGTTCTTTCCCTTTTGATGCAGACAGCAGTGCCAGCTGCACCTGACAAGTGACTGGCTTCCAAAGCATGTCCCCCCTCACTCTGTAGACACGCACCAGCAGCTTTGTGTGGGTAAAAGGCGCATTCGTGATCGCTTCTTCCAGTGCCAAACACAAGCAGTGTTGTGTGAAGGGAAGTGAGGAGTTTTTTACTGTGTTGTTCTCACTGTTGAACAAATACTGTTTTTACATGTTAGATTTTGGAAACTTTTGTATTGTAAACTGTTTGGTGACATGGTGCTTTTTCATACTGGAATTGCTGAGTGCACCTCCAGAGGACTGGTTTTGTTTTCTTTTATAAACATGTAACCTTGAACACCCTTCATGAAAACCAATGTATGGTGGATACCACTGGTCCAAACCCTCCTACTGAACCCCCCCCCAACCCGGCTGTTCTTCTCTACTAATAAAGATCCTGCTGCAGCTAGCCATGGTGTGCACTGTCCTTCCCTTCACAACACAGCCTGGAAGCCTCAGCCCCACTGTCTGCTGAGCACACCTCAGAGCAGCCCTTGCCTGCTGCCCTTAAAGCCTCCAGCCTGCTCACTTCTGAGAGCAATGGGGCAGCAGGCAGGCAAGCCACTTGGGAGGGCTCCCCAGGGCTGAAGCTGTGCATGGGCACTGTGCTGACAAGGTGCAGCTGGCTGAACTCCCCACCGCTAATGCAGCTTCTTCTGCAGCAGCTGAAGAGGGCATGGGGTGAGAGGACATGGAGTGGGTTCCAACAGCAAAGGAAGGGCAGCACAGGGCATTTGGTCCTGAGGAACTTCTTGAGGTTCTTCCTGTGGCTCCATTTCTCAGTCTGCTGAGGCTGCTTTGGATGGCAGCGTGAGCCTGTGGTGTATCTCCCAGTTTTGTGCCATCTGCTGAGAGTACACCCTGCCCAATCACCCAGGCCATCGGTGAGCACACTGGACACAGACCCCTGGGGCACACGTGCTGCTGGTCACCACTCTGGGCACAGCTGTGCAGTCTTCAGTCCACCTCGCTGCCTGCTCACCAAAGGCTTCTCTCTAGGGATCTCAGGGAGACAATGCCAAAGACCTTGCCCAAGCCACTGCTGTCCCCTCTGCCGAGCAGAGCAGGCAACTGGAAGCCCTGCTCTGACCCTTTCCCTGTCAGTCTCTTGCTCTTGTTTTCTTGGTAACAATGAAATCCTATTTTCTTCTGTTTGAAAAGTTCTCTGGGCCCAGCAGTAAGAACCCAAGCCCTGCCATGCAGTGAGAGCAGAGAAACAGAATTAGTTTTCATACATAGGAATATTTATTTCTTCCTTCTTAAAATGTACAAAAAATAAAATACCTGTATTTACAGCTTATCAAACCCCTCTCCCAGGTCAAGGCTAGTGAGTTCCACGAGCTATGTTCTGAATAGAAAAGCACACTATCTATACATAAAGTTCCTTGTTTGCCAGGCCGAGGGCTTGTCGCAGGCTTTGGCACAAACGTGGCCTTTGTATCTCGTCTCAGTTTCACAGGGAAATGGAAGAGCACATCAACATTTCATGAGCTTTACAAAGCCAGACCCTTCTCCTTTTTCCAGGTCTGTATCCATCACCACACAGCATCTCTGGCAGCTGGGAAGTTTAGTTTTCACTGACTGCTGAAATTCATTTACAACAGTTGAATAGTCCCTAGAGTGCAGAGAGCCTTGATCTCTGAATCCCACTGACGAGCAGCTTCACACCAAGGGACACAGGAGAGAAAAGTGAAAGTTCTTTGTAGTTTAAATGTAGTGCTAAAAGCCCTCTGCAACACCTTGATGAGGAGATCACTGTACCGCAACAGAGCTTCACTCCAGGATGGAGCTCCATTTGGGAGCTACCAGCATCTAACTGTGCAGGAAGAAGCTAAACCTTCAGATGTGGAGGTTTCATAACAAAACCTCCCATGGACGGACAGAGTGGGAACCAGACCTGCAGCTTGGAGGAGAATCCTCCTGCACATCTCCACCAGTCTTTGCAAACACAACACCTACAGACTGCTCTAACTCTGCACAGGGCAGAGCAGCTGCACAGCAACTCACCCTTCAGGCTGCACCAGTCCAGATTCAAGACTGCTGCCCTGAAATAGGAGAGAAAATGAGAGGTTTGTTCCTTTAACTAAAGAAGCACAGCAGTGCCACAAAGAGACTGAAGGAGGCAAGACAGACTCCTGTCCCCTGCTGAAGAGCAGCCAAGTCTGAGTTCCATTTCACTCCAGCAGTAACCATCAGAACAAACTTGTGTATTTTACACAGAATACAGCTGAGCACTCTGTGCTCCTCAGGATCTTTGAATCAAGCCAGGCAGGCGGCCGCATCTGCTGCAGAAGTCTGCATGGTTTGCCCTGGCCCTTCTCCAGCACTCTGATAGTCTGGGTTTGACCCAGAATCCCGAGCATTTGTAGCTTGCCACAGCCAGCACCCAGGGGTCAGTGGTCTCCTGGCAGCTGATGCACAACTACAGCTGAAGGGGTGCAGGGTGATGTGCTAAGGTTCTTGCAATGCATCTGCCTTTGCAGCAGAGGAACAATGCCCCCAGACTTGGGCAGATCAACTTAAGGGAGATTACCTTTAACTAGTTCTAACTGCTTTAAAATAATCTGACTGCCTGGCTCAGTTCTGCTGACTTCTTTGAGGCTGTAAGAAGAAACCAAAGCAGAAGAACCAGGGCTCTTGTATCAGGAATTTGCACACTTTGAAACCTATTTAGAAAAGCTTTCAGTTATTCTTGGAAGCCACTTTCCTTCTCTAGACAGTGACTGGCCAAAAGCTTCTAAAATGGCAACAGAAAGGCAGCTCTTTAAGCCTCAGTATTTCCCTGGATCGTTGCACTTCCCACTGATCCCACTCTGCTTCTCAGCATAGGCTGCTGCAGCATCCAACAGATCCCTGCTTATCTCCAGCCATGTGTAAGACAAGAAAGTCCCGGTGACATGAGTGCTGGTGCTGCCAGGGCAGCCCTGTCCTTCTCTGTGGGCCTCACATTCTCACTGTCCTCTCTTAATGCAGCCCAGCTCAACCTGGGCCAGCATCCCCTGTAAGCAAGGGAGCTTGGATGGAGGTTTGTTACCCCCCTGTACCTCACCTGCAGCCTCTGCCCAGGCACCACAACCAGCCGAGCGATGCCAGCTAATATCCTTAGGATCCCAAACACCCTCAAACAACGGAAGAATACAGCAAGTGGTATTACCTGCCAAACTGTCCCTGTTCTCTAAGAAAAAAGCATTTAGGCTAAGTCAGCACAGACCTTTTAGCTGAACCAGAGCCAAGCTGAAACAAATGGAAGCACTCTAAATCCCCTGTGTTCCCCAGGGGTCTGCTCTGGAGCAGAGAGGCTTTGCTGGAGTACGTATTTACAAAGACGATGGAATTACTGAAAACCTCAGCATCAGAAGAAGGATGACATGACAAAGGAAGAGGGAGACACAAGAGACACTCTGCTTTTGCAGGCATTGTGGCTATGGTAGCCTTGGTGCTAACAGCCTGAACCTCTTACAGGTTCTGGTTCCACAGAAACTTTGGCAGCTACCTAAGACTTCTATCTGAAGTACAGATGCTGCTGCTCATGAAGTTCAAGAAAGTGCACAAGAACTTGCAGGACCACTCATGCAAAACCATGGCCAAATCAGACCAGTCAGCAATGCCAGCCAGCTTGACTGAAAACAGCTCAGAGCACTAGAGGTGAGTAATGTTCCTTTACAGCACGAACCACCATCCAGTGGCTGAATGAAAGGGGATTTCAGAAGGAAATCAATAAAGAAAGTTTAATGACTGCATGTGGGAAAGGATCCACATCTCTGTCTGTTGCACAGGATCCTTGCCTGCAGCTCAAACTCACCCGAGTGCATGCCGAGCGAGGAGCTCTGTCCAACAGCCAGAGGAGCTGGAACGGAGAGAGGTAAGTGCTGGGTTTAGGTATGCTAAGGACACTCAGCCCTTTAAAACACTTCCCCCGGGTATCACTCAGACTGCTATCTTCTCTCCTCACAGAATTCAGGAGACAGGGGTAGAATATGGTGGGATAACCTTGTAGTTCAACTTGGGTCCAGATCCAGCCCTTGTGAGAGCCATGCCCACAGCTCAGATGTAGGACACTCAGTGTCCCCTGCTAAAGCTGTGTCACCTTGGACTGAGACCAGGTTTACAGCTCACCTTATCATCCCAGGAACCAAACCAGAATCAGTCATGGAGATACAAGAGCAAGACCCTTGAGAAGAGCCTGAGTCCCTGTTCCTTACTGTCTAGAGTGCTGCAGAAAGTACCTTTCCCTCCGCTGGATTGAGAAAAGCTCTTTGAAGCTTCTTCCACACAAGGGGCAAAATCCCCTCTGTGCCCCGAGACACTCCAAGCAGCAGACACGTGGTGCCACTCGGATGTGGCAACAGCTAGATGGGGGACAACGGGTACCTACAGCTGGAACTTGGGCACCTCGAGTGGGTCACTTTGTGGCAGAAGCACTGTAGCCCCTGTGGTACAGGGGCTCATACTGCTCTCGTATTTTTCAGCTATCAAAGCAGGCAGAGCAGGAGTGCAGCTGCAGTTAGCAGCTTCTTAGTACAATGCTGCTGCCGCCCCCAATCATCTAGGAACGGCCTTGTCAAACCCTAAACCCAGCACATACCCAAACACAGTGGCAGTAAACATGCCCACAGACAGCAGATAAAATATATTATTGCATATTATAAACATTATATACAGGACTAAAATGGTTACCACTCACTCACATAACATTAGAAGCTGAATGCCTCACTCAAGTCCTCGTTGGTGTGTGCTAAGAACCACCAGAGGTATTTGGCAAGACCACACTGGAGATATGGCTCAGTCTGAGCAAGCCAACTGGCAGCCACTTTCCACACCTCCAGCACTGCACCAGCTTTTCAGCAGTGGCAGAGAGAACTACTGTAAAGTGATGGACACCAGACCAGCGTGGCTCCTCAGCAGCTTTAGGAGCCTGTCCCCACTGAAGCGTGGGTGAAGATGCCACACTGCATATTTGCTGTGGGTTGGCTGGTTACAGATGTGAGGACTGGAAACTGCTTGTCCACTAGAGTGAGGAATAATAAATAAGGGACCAGGCTAACATGAATGGCCTCAGGCCTCTGTGCAGTTGTGCACAGGTGCAGTCGGGCAGGAGTTTCAAAGCAGTCTTGTAACAGGCTCTGATCAATGGCTGTCAAATTCCCAGGGGATCTTCTGCTTTCCAAGACGTGTGAAATGCTGTGGTTCCTCCCAGAAAGGCTCTGCCTGAGGCTAGATCTCTGTTAGTGTGACCTTGAAGCCTTCAGCCATGCTCTCCATGTGCAGGATGAATGTGTCCTCGTTGGAATAGTGCTCAATAATGTTGTCATCCATATTTACCAAAATACTGGTGACAAAGGCAAAAAATCACTGTTTGTTTGTGCAGGACACAGGGAAAGCCAAGCACTCCCTGCCTGTGCTCACTGCACCACAAGGCACAGCCCAGAACAGAGGCAATCGTGGCAATCAGCATCAGCACATGGATTAGGAGCTGCCCCTTGCCAAAGCGGTTAAGGCAAGAGACATGCCAGTGCTGGGATGTTAACCCACCTAAGCTGCCTTCAAGGTGAGCTGCACTCCAGAAGCTCGCCGAGCCAGCCAGCTGGCATTTCCCACGCCGCAGACACCTCCGTGCTGCTGCTCAGCCATGCCATGTCAGCTGCTGCGCTGCTGCCAGCATGGGGAAGCAGGGAAGGAAGCAGTGACTCGTGCTCTGCACACAGCACACAGGGCTGGCACTCAGCTGGGCTGTATCAGCAGCTATCTGAGGTGTACAAGAGTGCTTTCTTCACTCCACACAGTGAACTGTTACTTTCAGCAAACACACTGTTGGGAAGTCAAACCCGAGAGGTTTCAGCTGGCTTCTCCAAAGCTCAAGAAAAGCCCAGACAACACAGCGCCTGAAGCCAGTTACAGCTGAAACTAGGATGACTGACTGAAAACTGCACCACTGCACCAATTTAGATGCCAAAAAAAGTTAAAAGTGGAGAGGTTTAGATTAGTGGCAAGGAGTAGTAGCCCAGCTGTATGATGCCTTTCATATGTGGACAGCAGCTCCCTTCTCCCACAGACATCAAGATTTCAGGCACATGCACACCTCCAGCCACTGTTCATACTGCTCAGCATCATGAGGCCCCAGCCCTTGTTGGGATCTCCAAGTACTTGTAAAGGATCCTGCAGTTAGTTTACTTACCCCTTTTTGCTCTTCTTATAAAGCTTTGCAATCTTCTCAACTGGCAGCCCATACTTCTCAGAGATCTGGGATCAAAAAACAAGGAAATGTCATTGCAGGTCCTGAGAAACAGGAACCAGGCAGCTCTTGCTTGACATGGCATTAAAGTCGATGAGACAGCCAGAGCTGGCTGCTCTGGAGTATCTGTACAGGAAAGACCCTAACAAAAACAGCAAACCAGCACAGTGATCTCCCTCCAGAGACTTGGAGAGCGCATGAGAGCCCAGGTTGTGAGCCATCAAAACTGCCTCAGCATCTCCTACTGCTCTGCTCAAGGATCACTGCCTGCAGTGCATCTTGCTCTGAGCAGCTGCCCTTCTGCTGTTTCCTGTTCCAGTTCCCCGGGATGGTGGAAGCAAAGACTTCTTGCACTGGACAGAAGGCAGGTGAGCTCTAACACAACAGCAGCTGGTGCACCAACAACAAAACCTGTGCACATTTCCATTTCTCAATGGCATTTCAAGGTTGGTTTAAGCTAATGAGACCCTCCATGATACTTCTTTTGCCTGAAAAGTATCTTCAGGGTACTTCATATTGTGGAAGGGCAACAAACATGCTGCACACAGGATTAGGAAGGTTCTGTATTGCAGGGGAGATGACTCAGTCTAGTTACTAGGGTAGCCAAATGCTGACACTGATGTCCCACATCCTCTGAGCATGCAGTAACAAGAGATGCCACAGAGAGCTGCATTAGCAAGGCAAAGGACTTCTGAAACAACCTCTTGCCAGCACCTAGCAGAGAATAAAACACTGAATTGGACTTTGCATTTGTACTTCAGTTTTACTCACACTGGCACACTGCACTGCCTGTTTGGACGCGGTGCTAGAGGTGCTGATGGAAGGCCTGCTTCCATGACCTTGCCTGTCTTGGGAGAGGTCTCATTCAGCACCTAGGCCACTCAGGCCCATATGACAGATGGGCACACTGCAGCCCCCTCTGTACAGAGAAGAGAAGTGCCTCACACAGGCATTCTTACTACTGGACTACAAGCCAAACTCTGAACCCTGCAGCCTCTGTGTAACCTATGTCAAAGCCACGTAACCATGTGCACAGAGTGGAAGGGTGTCCTACAAAGAAGGTCCTTAACACACGCAGCTCATCTGCAGCAAGGCCAAGCCTTTGCTCCAGAGGGCACAAGGCTCCATCACAGGTGGGACACAGCCTGTCCCTCCTCCTCCAGCCACCCTCCATCACAGATGGAAGAGCCTGTCCCATTCCAGCATAAATCCTGTCTAGGATATTTGGGATAACTAACACTCACATGCCACGTGTTGCTCAGTGGTGTGAGACTTTGGGACACCACTTCCTCTGAGAGGTAGGGCTGAGAAAGCCTTGCCTGTGACACTGCCCACACCAGGTGACAGGCAGGGCTCAGGGAAAGCCTGCAGCTGGCTAAGAAGCACATTTCTCAGCAGCCTCTGAGGATCCAGCAGTTACACCAACACTGAGCTGTGGAGTCGAGCTCAAAGCAGCTCATGGGAGAGCCTCCCCCATCACAGGCTACAAAACAAGGCTGCAGTGCAAATATGCCAAGTCCTGCTGCAGGGGCTGAGGAAGAAGCAGAGAGCCAGTATCTGCCAGGGCACCTCAATTAACACCCTCCTCTGAGGCACATCTGCTGCCAGCTCCCACGCAGAACAGAAGTGTCTCACCTCAGCCCAGGTCACAACACATGTTTAAAGAGATCTTTATTTGGAAGAATATTTCCCTTTACCATCTCCACAGCCCATCTGCCACTCTTCTGAGCAGGGATTTCTTTTCTTTCCTTAGAATGCAGTGGGGCAGCCTTTAGAGTGGCACTGAAATAGCAGTCTGGCTGCAGCCCCCTGGCATGGCCAGTTTGTCTGGAGGACATTTCCATGGCACAAGCCACCAGAAATGCTTTCTCTGCTGGTGTCAGGAAGACAGAAGGAGTAACAGCTGAGCTGGTCAAGTGTTACAGTTTAAGACTAGTGTCTTAATTGTGAATGGCAAAGAAAGCTTTGCAGAGAGCTGGAGAGTGAAGGGGCTGAACAGAAGGTGTTGACCTCGTTCCACTGGCCTGTTCCTTGTGTCTACAGCTGGAGTTCAGTGTTCTGGCTCTCCTTCTGGCTTGCTTTCCCCACTGACTCTCCCTCTGGCCTTGCCTGCGTCTCTGTGTCAAGAACTGTCCAGGCCATGGTAAGGAACAGCAATGGGATAGAGATAAGTTGTTAGCTGGCACTCTTGTCCAGGGGGGGCAGCTGGTATCTGTATCTATGCATTTGTGCATGTTTGTTACCTTTTCTGTTTAGCCTACCTGTGTAAATAATACTTTGCTTTTACTTCACAGTATCACAATATCATCAGGGTTGGAAGAGACCTCACAGATCATCAAGTCCAAACCTTTACCACAGAGCTCAAGGCTAGACCATGGCACCAAGTGCCACGTCCAACCTTGCCTTGAAGTGCCCCAGGGACGGCGACTCCACCACTTCCAAACGCTGAGCGGTGTGGTAATTCACCTCTGGGGGGAAATTCCAAACTAAGTGGTGTAAACCCACCACACCAGGGCGTGTAGGCAAATATCTTTGCCAGCTTCTTCCTATGGAATGGTCCAGCTTGTTGGCCTGCATGGGTTGGAAGGGCACAGAGACAGGTACCTCATAAACTGGTCTGAGCAACCTCTGTTGAGCTCAGCTGTTGGGTTTCAGTGTTAGAAGGCCCCTGGGAGATGCTTCCATGTCCCATTTTAGGTTGCCTTCTGCCATCTGAACAAGTCTGTGATTCTGCACACTCCTGAGCAGGGTTACCTGCTGAGAGATAGAGTTACCCTGCCCTTGAAGCAGGCTTGGGTGGGCTGTAGAGCTGCTCAGTCACCAGACACACTCCATGCCTGCTGACAGGGGTTCAGTGCTTTCTGCTGACACAGACTGACTGGCCTAGGATGTACACATCTTAAACCCCTTCCTGAGATGTACCTCTGAAATGTGAGACCTCTGAAGAGCTGCCTGAATAAAGAATCTCATTGTTCATCTGGAATGGGGGTGTACAAGAGAAGAAACCAAACAGCCCCTGGGAAAACACTATCCTTAGGGCAAACAAGGGGAGAGCTGCAGCCCAGGAGCAGTGATTAGCAGCAACAACAGCAACAGTGAAATCCACACAGAGGGAGGCTGGGAGTCACTGCTGCTGTTTTCACACCTGAGGCTCTGTAATAGTCTTAGCCCTTAGCACTGAGGTTTTGCTTTGGGCATGGTTTGCTGAAATGACTGGAGAGAGAATTTAAGAATGTGAAGCCTGACAGCTTTTTAGCATGGATTTATCCACAATATCCTACCAAAAAGAATTCAGATTTTCTGAAAACTTTCCTTCCAGTGAACATCTTACACCAGATCAGATTTCTCTGCTGCTGAAAACATGCCCGAGTCAGCAGCTGTGCTGACAAAGGTACGCAGCAACCCTCTCTGCTTCCACACCAGCTTTCGTTCCACGTTCACAGGCTGCTGGAGAAGAAGCACAGAGAGGCACAGGCTACCAGAGACAAAACACTGGTGTTAGCTTGTAGGGTCACAGGAGGGCTGTAACTGAAGCCTCCATGCTACAGCTTATCATGAATCAGACTGCAGCCTCTTCAAGTGAAGCTTGCCTTTCACACTTCCAGATAAGTGAGCTGCAGTCACAGACAGCAAACAGCACTCACAAAAGTACAGCAAGGACTTCCTCAGAGATACCCTGATCTGAACATCTGCTTTAAATCACTTCATTCACCCACAGACCTTTTGTTGCCTTTTGCGACTAGCCAAATATTGTCCAAACAATTCCATCTTTATTGCACCTGAGGTGTGTGGTCCATGCCGTGAGACACTGTGCCAGTTTTATGAATAGACACCTCTAGCACTCAGCTAAGCTCTCTAGGGACGTTTCATCTAGTCCCACCTGCTCTGACACCTGCTGCAGTAAACAGGCAACATGCAAAAACTCAAGTCAAGGGAGCAGCAAAGAGGCAGGCTGCTAGCTAGCTCGGTCACTCTGGGAGGGAGGAATAGAGAAGGAATTTGAGACACAAAGTATGAGTGGCTTGTCTGCATTGGCTCAGCAGCTGCCTCTTCTAGGCAGCAAGTGCACAGGAGGCACAGGGAATTTCCATGGGAAAAGTGTACCCTTGATGCCCGTGAGCACACCAACGGGCACTACAGGCTCTGAAACACTTGAGAAAGCAGAGCTTGCAGCTCTCTGCTACCCTGACACGGGTTCACTGCCACCGCTCCTCCAGACTCGGCTCTCCAATAAGTCAGCTCTGTGACACTGTTTGAAACCAGCAACCTGTTGATAGCACTGAGTCTGGAACGTGCCATCATTTCAGAGGTGTGCTCCAGAAAGCCTTACATGGATCTGAGAATAATTGTCTTCATCCTAAGCTTTATCTCAATAATACATTGCAAGCTTCCAGCTTTTCTTGCCAAGGCAGACAAACAGTGTGAGCACACTGAATACTCACCGCTTCCATCAGCCCCTTTACTGTGGGTGACTTCAGCATCAAAGCATCAAACACTTCATCTGTCTCCTTCCTCACATACAAAAGCACTGAAACAGAAAAAAAGTCAAGCCTGGAGCAGTTCAGTTGGTTAAACAGAGGAAACGCCCCAAATGCAGAAAACCAAATATGAATCCGTGACAGATACACTGAAGTGCTGGAGGTGCTATGCACCTGGAAAAAGTGCTGTTGTGTCTTCAGTGATCCAACTGTGGAAGGCACTCACAGCTGCTCTGAAAGCACCCAGAGAACACTCAGCACATTTGCTATGAGGAATGTAGACCTTCAGGAATCCAAACTTCCATTCACTGAAACAGAGAAGCCAAAAAGCACCATGGCCCCATCCCCAGGTCATGAGACAAAACACACAAGCCAGGTCTTCCTAAGCCACTGTCTCCACTTGCACCCCTCGAGGCTTCATCCAAAAGGCTGGGAAAGGAGACTCAGAAAAGGCAAGTCTGGCTTGCCTTGAGCTGAGCCTCTGAAAGCAAAATCGGTGAAAAGAGGAGTACCAGTCTGTGACATTACCACGCAAGGGACTGAGGGGGCCTGGCCACAAAGCAGCACTGGACAGAAGGAGTCTGTTGCCTGCTGTAGGCAGGCATTTCTCTGCATGCCCAACTCTGCTTGGGTGACCCAGATGCCATGTGTACTCCTAAAAGTCTCCACTTCCCCCCTCGGAGGTCCTGTACTCCACACAGGACATTGCCCTGCCCTCTCCAGCTCATGCAGGTGGAAGGGGCACTTGCACGGCAAAGGCAGAGCAGAGGGTTACAAAGCAGAGAAGCAAACGCTCGCCAAGTGCTTTACACTGACTGACACTACTGATAAGGCAGCAGGTTCAGAAAGATGCTCCACAACGAATATTTTACCTACAGACATTGCTGCAGGTGAGGCACATACCCCAGGCACTGCTGGGTGTTTTGTGTCTGTGCCAAGCTGCATTGGTAGCCACCTTTTCTGGCCTTGCTAGATAGAAGTTATCTTTCCAGACTGCCAGCCCTTGTGGTCCCAAAGACACCTCCCCCGCGTAATTCGAGAGATGACTTGCAGATGAAACACCAGAGCTGATAACTTTCATACAGCAGGAATTACTGGAGAGCTAATTCTCAGCTCAAGACTGCAGCAGGGTAGGGGCAGACCCACTTGCAGAGGACTGCAGCCTTCCTGCCCAGGTTTGGGAATAACTGAAGGCAGTCATAGAGGCAGGAACACAAATCAGACAAGCAGGACAGTGATGGAATTTTGCATCTTTAATTCAGAAGTATGAGCCACAGAACTGCTACCACAGGCATTCACAGCCACACCCTTTTCACCTGTTTTGGGATCTTCCTGAGGGGGGTCTTTTCAAGGACTCAGAAGCTGAAGTTACTCTAGGTCACAACCCAAATAACTGTCAGAAGATAACAGAACAAAAAGCACCCACATCAGCATTTAAACTTGCCTGGGTTTGACATGTTTCCTGGCATGAGCAAGCACTGATGCCAAGTGCTGATTTTCCCTTCCTTAATTCAGCCATACTTTTTCTAGAGGGGCGACTAAAGGGCTGTCCTCTACCGGCTTTTCAAACATCTGGGCCTCTGGCAGCCTTAGAAATTACAAATGCATCTGAAAGGAGGGAAAAACTACCGAGTCTGAGGGCAAACCCAGGGCCATTCCACAATCCCAGTGCTGGGCCTTGAATCGCCATTGTGCTTGCCCTGCCAGGCATTGTCGTGCTGAATGAAGCACCCATTACAAGGGTAGCAGGAAACTGGACTCACTGTTACAGACAGCCAGGATGAGCAAACATGGGGTTCTGGTGTTTACTCTTCCCAACAGGTGTGAAAATCCAGGCTTTGATTCACCAGGGCACCTTCCCATAAATGACTTCTGGTGACACCCATGCCTTAAGCACTCCCTGTCTCATCCCTGTCCTTACCCTCTGTTACTCTGGCTCATCTCAGCAAGTTGTCCTGGATGATGAACTCTCTTCAACAGCAGGTGGGTGAAAAAAACAACTCTTTTTTCTGAATTGTTCAAAAAAGAACATAGCAGGAGGCACAGCCAGGAGAGAGGAAAAAGGGCTGCAAAAAGACTCCAGTGGGCTTCAGTACCATTGCCACCAAATGCCAAGACATGACTGTGACAATGTGACACAATCCATACTTATGCCCTCTGATCCTACTGTCACCATGGTCATGGCATTTAGACTGAACCAAAGTGAGGCTGATTGCAGTATTTGGGGTGGAAGAGAAATTGTGCCAGACAATGAGCTATTTTTGTCTGAAAATGAGATTCCAAACTTGTCTGAGCTCTGTAGTAGGAACCAAGGCCAGGTTATCAATCTCTCCCCAGGACCAAGACCTGCTGTGGGCCCTCATGCTCTTTAGATGTTGAAGAGAAGTATGAAACATGGGGGTGATACATTTAACTTTAGTTACTTAAGAAATGCCCCTTCTGTTTGATGGAGATCTGACAATGTGAATTTGGTCAAGGCCGTGAGTCAACCAGATGTGACCTCACATAATTAATTGAAGATTTAACTACATGTTCCAGGAAGAGATAGATCAGTCTCCATGCTGTAATCCTGCATGCTGCCCCTGGTTCAAGCTCTCCACCCTAATCAACACAGAACCTGTGCAAATCAGGCTTGGGGGAAGTTGCTTCTATAAAAGCTCAAATGAATCCTACAAATGGTGCAACTAAGAACAGCTGAGCTCATGTCTGGGTCTTGGTAGTTTGTTGTCTCAAAACCTGATGGCTGAAGCTCACATTTGCAAGTCTGAGCTATATAAGACAGTGGGTCCTCCACAAAACTTACCTGACAGAACTCATGAAACTGAAGGATGGCAAACACTCTCCAGTGCTGAACTGGCAGTGTAGGAAGTTATCATCTACAGCACTGCACTGGAAGTGACCGGACACAAAGCAGATGTAGACAAAGCCACTACACCTTCACTGCAGAGCTCAACAGCTCTACATTGAGCTTCAGCTTCCCTGCAGCAGACTGGAAGGCAGGAGCTGTACTGGTACAGCACATAAAACTCGGCTGTAGTCGTACTTTCCGGGGGCAGAGACACAAACTCCTGTCCCATGCAGCTAGCTCTGCTGGGAGCTGCCTGTCCTAGTTCTAATTGGGTAGGAAAGCTAAACCTGCAGTCAGCAGGAGCTTGCCTGTTTAAGGTGTCTCTGACCAACAAATGCTGGTGAGCCCAGACAGAACAGAAAAGATGAGCACAAAGGAACCGAAGAGTGCCCTGGCTTTGCTGCAGCCACACTCCTGAACTCTGTGCCTGAGCCAGGGATCCAGAGTCCTGATCGAGGGAGCACAGCTATGAAGTCCTGACAAGCATCTGTTAAAATAGCTCCTTGTACACTGATAGCTGCCACCAGCTCTTCTCCCACCTACTCCACGTTTGTGCTAGCACCAGACAGACTCTCAGAGCCAGACCTGCCCTTCCCAGCTTTAGGGCATGAGTCTCACACCCCCATTTTTATCTAAGAACTGATATTACCTCTTTTCAGTCCTTCTTCTTTCACTTGTTTCAGAGGGGAGGGACCAAACTCCTCTTCCACAGGGCGGAACATCCTTTTGACCAGGACACTGCTGCTAGAAAATACACAAGGACCATGTCACAGTCAGACTGTGCTCCCAGGAGGACAGCAGACAACAGCAGCAGCCACGGCTCACTTTTTACTCTGGCAAACACCCCATACCTGCCCCACAGCACCAAACCAGAAACTGCAGGGATATAGTTTTTGATGCCTATCTGAGCTCTCCAGGCCTCTCAGATTGTCCAGACTGACTGGCTCTCAGAGGTGACAGGAAAATATGCTCCAGTGGTGCAGAAAACCCAGAAAGCCCTTAACTGTTTAAACACTGAAGGAAGAGGGGGTGAGGAGGAAGGAACAACTAAGTATGGAGCTGAACCCACATTTACACATTGATTCATCTCCTCTCTGGGGTAAAGGAGACAGCCTCAGGAGACGCCAGCAATATTTCTGAAAGCTGAGACCACAAAAGCCAGCAAATTGAAGAGGAATAACCTGCCGAGCCAAACCCACTCTGAAGATGCAAGGTGCCCCACCAGGGAAGTTGAGGCTCGGAGGCACTACAGATGCCTCCTCCCCTCAGCATAACTCTGCCAGCACTTACTGTTCCCTTTTAGTCTTGGAGAAGAGAACTGAAGCTAATGTGCTTAGGTAAGTAATCCCCTTTGTTTCTGGAATTCCACCTTAAGAACATCAGCTCTGTGAGAGAAGCAGAAAGGGCCTCATGTTTTCAGCTGCAGGTGCCCAGCCACAGACCGCATTTGCAGGCTTACCTGGGCACGGTTTGGTTTGCTACAGGCTTTTGGATCTGGGAGTCCTGACTTAGGATTGAAGCAACTTCTGACAGTATAGGGCTTGCACAGGTGACAGTCAGTCCTGGCTGAACTACAGCCACGTGTGCTGCAGCCCTTATTTCATCACACTGCCAATTCTTTGAGGGACTTTCTGCAACCCTCCCAGTCCCTCCCAAGCTTGAGAGGCATGTTCCCACATCCAGCCTTCCCCCTTCCCAGGATCTCCCATTCTCTCTTTGCCTTTCTCTTCTGGTGCCTGGGTATTTTCCCTGCACCTCCTCCATCTGCTGAAGGAATACAAGGCAGCCAGTGCTTCAGGAAAAAATCCCTGCTTTCTAAATGAGCTGTGGACCCTTATGCCTGTAAAAGGCGCTTTACTATCACACACTGCACTGTCCCTACACTGAAGCTTACTGCTCTTAAACTACCTTACTTGGAAATGACTTTATAAAATAGATTGAAAAAGCAGGCAGTTGGCAGGAAGGAGAAGAAAGGCACCACAAAGTGAACCTCCCCCTGCAAGCTCTGCACACTGACCACTTGGTGACCAGAAAACAGGAGAGCAAGGGCAGAAAGGGGATCGGTTTATTGATTCTGTATATTATGGCTGCTTTCTCAGAGCTTGAACTGCTAACTGCAACGCTTGTGCAAAATCGAAAGCCTTACCCTTCTCTCTCATCGTCTGTGTTGTAGTAAACCTAGAAGGGTGGAAAAAAATCCCACAGTTATTCCCAAAACTCAGACACTTCCAAAGAGAGAAAAAACAAAGAGTGGATTGCAGGCTTTCAAGTTAGAAATCCTCTCCTTCCATAGCCCACAAACACCCTTGGTGCTAGCTGTGACCAGGAAGAAGTGTGGCTCGGACAAACTGCTGCTGCAGATCCTCTAGTGGAGATACATCAAAGCCTTCAGGCAGACATGGCCTTCTCCTCTGGTTCCTATCATTACCCAAGTGTTTTGAAGTCCTCTAAACCAGATCAGTACTCATCTAAATTACTCCTAATATGATTTAAGCCATGACACTCACCAGCTTTTCTATGTATTTAATGCTGTATGAAAACCCAATTATACCATAAAGACCACCGTTAAACCCCAGGCCTAATGGAGATACAATTGCTGGTGGTGCAGCTGAGCTGTCCTGCACAGGCTGCAGGCAGAAGCCCAAGCCCAGACCATTGCTTTGTGTAAATGCAACAAGAAAGGCTCACAGCTACTGGGATGAAATTTGCGATGGCAGCAAACAGCTGATGGCAGAAGAGGAGGTATAAAAGCAGAGCCTGCTGTAAAAGGCTTTTCAGAACAGTCAGCCTCACAAGGTGCCTGCCAGCTCTGCACCAAGTGTCCAGCAATCCAGCTGTGAGGCACTGTGCAAGCACAGGGCAAGGGCAGAGGAGCCCTCTGCTCTACTGGGGAAGAGCAAGGAGTCTTGGGCAGGTTTCTAGTTTCTAGCTCTTGTGCTGGTAAGGCTCAGAGCACAATTCTCACTGAGGCACTTCACTTCTGGACCTTCACAAGCAAACCAGCTCAGAGGTGTGTGTGCAGATTTGAGGTCTGTGACTCATGTGATACCCAGGACTTGAAAGTGTCCTCACTTCCACAATGCAACATTAAAAAACAATAAACTGTGATCATCAAATCAGTCTTAAGGAATATGCAGAGAGCTCAGGACAGCAACAATGCCAACACTGCAGCCTGCAGGAGCAGTAAACAACAGGCTGAATATCGTCCAGGAGCCAGCAAGCCAGGGGAGCTGCCAGGTACTCCAGAAACATAGAGTTACACATGCTAAGGAATGCTTCCACCCTCTCCTGTTCTCAGACAAATCTACCTTCTGGTTTGAAAGGCAGGAGGACAGAAGGCACCTGGCACTGCTACATGAGTGGGTGTCTTTCCAATTTTGGAGAGGCAGTGGCAGCTGTGTTTGCAGTGTCTATGCTCTCTGTGCCTTGCTCCAGCCCAGTCCTCACTGCTCAAAGGTGAATGACAAGCCCCTTGGTGTCCTTTAACCTTCACTATTTCAATCCTTTGCAGCAAGATCCACGTCAAATAGCCTCACCCACTATTTGTCTCTATCAACACAAGCATAAAGGTCTCATTATACTCCCTGAGATGCGAGTAACTAACAGGTTCACGTTAAAAAATGGTCAGATTTGACCCTCCAGCTCAGGTTTGCAATCCCCCACCAAGCAATAAAGCAGGTCTGAGAGTCAAAGCTTGCTGCAAAGTCTTCCTCACAGCTCCTGGTGATCCTGGGTGACCACGCTGAACGCTGACATTAGCACGGGAGGGTTTTACTGTGTAGAGTGAAAATATTTTCTTCCCAGGAATTCCCAGCTCCTGAAGTGATGCCAACAGAAAACAGGTGGTGCCGTTGAGTGTACTCTTGACCTCCTGACACCGAGGAAAGCTGGGTCTGCGCTCTCGGTTGTGGTGGGAGGAGGATCTCCACCACGAGGTGGCTCTTTATCCCAGCCGGCCAAACGGCGTTCAGAGCTCATTCACAGCTCAACCTCCTGCTTCGAAACTCTCCACTATTAATTCCATTCTCTATTCCAAGCGAAAAACGGCAAAAGCATATGGAACACAAACTAGTCAGTTGCTACTGGAGCATAAACTCTTTTTTCTTGCATCTAGAACCTGGGAGGACACCTATATCTTCTAAGTGACTCCCCAGGAGCCACATTTATCAAGAGCCCCAGGAACAGTGATTTACCCTCTTCCAGCCTCCTCAGAGCACAGCAGCTGGATGGCAAGGGAGCAGCAGCTCCTCTCGCTCTCGTTTCCTACCTGCCCGGCCCTTTGCAGGTTTCCGAAGTGAACGTCTGGTATGAAGAGCACTGGCTGGGAGTCCAGGTCAGCCATGGTTTTGAAGAAGGTGATGTCGCTCTTTTTCTGCAGAGGGAGTGCACTCAACTTCCCATCAGCTGCGAGGAGGATCACACAGCACCATGGTTAGGAGGCAAGCTAGACACGACTGAGCCCCAGCCCCAGCCCGAAGGGCCAGTCTCACTCACAGCTGTTACACGAGGCTTGGGATGCCTGCCCTTTGCCCTTCTTCCTGTTCTGCTTCCTCTCCTCATCTCGGATTTTCCGTTCTGCTCCCTGATGCAAAAGAGACAACCCACAGACATTATCCAAAGAGGAACCACTGTGAATGCCTGCAACTACAGCAATAGGTACATGAGCAATGCCAAAAGTGATTATCCTATTAGAGACAAATCCGCCCGGATTGTCGGGAATGTGCCAGCCTCACATCCATCACCTGTGCCTGGAACTCAGGCCGGCACATCCAGTAGCCCCCAGGGCTAGAAACAGCAAGAGGAGCATATCCACATGGCTGGGAGGAGCTAGGATGGCCAGCTCAGGTAGCGTGCAATCTGCAGCAGGGCTGCTGCCATCACAGCTTACACAAAGGGCACCCCGAGCCCAGTGCCTCTGCAACCATCAGAGTGCTGTGTGTGTACAGGGAAACACAGGTGCTGCAAACAGGGACCGGGGAGCAATGCAGCACTGTCCTGCTGGGCCCCAGCAGTTCTGGGAAATCGCAGGCTTCTGTTATGTAAATACACTCCGAGTTTAGAAAATCAAACTTGCTATTGACATAAAAAGCAGCAACACCTCCTTTGAAGTTCTCCTGATTTACTCTCTAAACATGAGCAGCCATGCTGGGAAGGGTATTGAGAATGCATATGCTGCCAGACAGTCAGCATGCAGAGCTAAAGAGCTTTTCCTAATTAAAATGAGACGTTTCCTTAAAAGGAAGAGGGGAGGGAGGGGGGAGAAAGGTAAAGAAAGCTGAAAATATCCACACAAGATGGCAAACTTCACACGAACCAGTGAAGTAAGCTGGAAAAGAATGCCAGGAAAGATGTACAGGCTGTGATCTATCAATAGATTTGCACAAGCTGAAGGAGGTGGAGGAAGTAACAGCTCTTTAAAGAACAGGGAGATGTCCAACAGAGACACTGCCTCCAGACCCAGCTCCCAGTCCAGTTGTCTGCCACCTCAGCCACAGAAGCCAAGGGATTCAGTCATGTCCCTCTCAAAACTGCTCCAGGGCTACATCAGTATCTTTAGAGGCCACCTGCTCTTCGGCAGAAAGGAGCCACAACACGGTGCACAGCCTCTGTCCTGCAGAAGCCTGAGAGCCTCATGATAATCTGACAGGCAGCCACAGCCCTATCTGATGCTCAGTGCTCCAGTTCCGCTGCCCACAGGTACCAAGATGAACCATGAAAGTAATGTTGTACATGGCTGCAAGCCCAAGTTTCCTCTCAGGGATGCAGAAACTGAGGAGGATTCATCCTTTTATACACAACACAGAAGTTTTGATGATTTTTCTTTCATATTCCCTTTATTAACTTGGTAAAGCTTCACCACTTTGTCTTCATTTATTCAAGGCAACAGACCTCCATGTCCTCTCAGGTGCCGGCGAGCCCTGAGCAGTGCAGCCACTGCCAGCCCCTGCTGCTTGTTCGTGCCACAGTCACTTCCCAAGCGCAGAAGCTGCAGTAGCCACAGTGCTGCCCACCACTGCTTCTGGGCTATGAGCACCCTGCATGGCACAATGCAGGCAGCCTGCAAGTTTGCAACTCAAGCTTGCCTTGCATTCTGCCTCCAGACACGCAGAGCCCTTACCATCTCATTGGAGCTCACATGCACACATTGCTAGTTCAGGGCCAAAGTGCCCTACACATGGCCCAAGAGGCCCATGGGTTTCAGCCTGCTCTCTGAAGCCAAAGAGGAGACCTGCTCAATATCTCTGGTAATTGTTTCTTCTATGCCATCTCCACTGGAGGGAAGGCAGCAGGAGCTGCAGGTATTGCAAACCACAAGCACCTTTTCAGAGGAAAGGGAACAGCAGTTACCAAAGGAAATGGCTGTGCTTGCTTTCAGCAAAGCTAACCAGAACTACAAACCCTGCAGCAGCCAGCCCCCTGGAAGACCTTTCCCAGCAGGGTTGAAGTGTGGGCTGGCAGGTGTTAAACACAGCTGAAATATAGCCAGCCTCACATCCAAGAACCATCCCTGAGATAACTTTGCTGAGTAACTGTTTCTGCTCAGTGGTGCAGACAGCTGAAAAGGAGATGCTGACCCTTCAGGGCAGGATCTCTGCTTTCATATAGGGAAACCCACTGCAAAAGAAGCAAATTTTGCAAAAGAAGGAGTGAGCCCCCCAAAAAGGAAGATACAGTTCCAGAATGGGAACGGCTGATGGGTCTGCAGTGCACCATCTACAAAACCAACACCCAAAGAACCCATTGGTGTAGGACTGGGGGGAATGGAGCAAAGCTGGAGGTGGGGAGGTTCAGACTGGACATGAGGAGGAAGTTGCTCAACATGAGAGTGGTGAGAGGCTGGAATGGGTTGCCCAGGAAGTGGTTGAGGCCCCATCCCTGGAGGTGTTTAAGGCCAGGCTGGCTGAGGCTGTAGGCAGCCTGCTCTAGCATAGGGTGTCCCTGCCCATGGCAAAGGGGGTTGGAACTGGATAATCCTTGTGGTCCCTTTCAACCCTGACTGACTCTATGATTCTATGATTTTAGTGGGGAAATCCTAGCAAGATGAAGCTTTCAGTCAAGGCAGGAGAAAAAAAAACACTGGCTAACATCACTAAGGCTCAGTGCTTTCCACTGCATCCCAAACAAGAGCTAAGCAAGCCCTCTGACAGGTGCATTCCTTCATCGGAGACCTCCCCACAAAGTTTACATGTTAACCTCTCCTGGTTGTTTGATCCAGAAAGATAACATCATCAGACTGGCACTAGGATGTCTATGGGCAGCACTGAGCTTCCAAGCAGAGATCTTTATGCTTTCTATGACTTTTTTTACACTGTGTGTCATGCCCTTAAACAGCCCAACTGCTGCTCACAGTATCATCAGGGTTGGAAGAGACCTCACAGATCATCAAGTCCAACCCTTTACCACAGAGCTCAAGGCTAGACCATGGCACCAAGTGCCACGTCCAATCTTGCCTTGAACAGCTCCAGGGATGGCAACTCCACCACCTCCCCGGGCAGCCCATTCCAGTGTCCAATGACTCTCTCAGGGAAGAACTTTCTCCTCACCTCCAGCCTAAATTTCCCCTGGCACAGCCTGAGGCTGTGTCCTCTTGTTCTGGTGCTGGCCACCTGAGAGAAGAGAGCAACCTCCTCCTGGCCACAACCACCCTTCAGGTAGTTGTAGACAGCAATAAGGTCACCCCTGAGCCTCCTCTTCTCCAGGCTAACCAATCCCAGCTCCCTCAGCCTCTCCTCGTAGGGCTTGTGCTCGAGGCCTCTCACCATTCCTGATGCAGGCCAGGATGCCACTGGCTCTCTTGGCCACCTGGGCACACTGCTGGCTCATATTCAGGCGGGTATCAATCAGCGCCCCCAGATCATGAGTTGATAAATCAGGGCCAAAAAGCAGGAACATAATTACATGATAATCAGTTAGATCTGTGATAGAGACAGACTGAGTTCAACCACGAAACACAACGCTGGAGGAAAAAAACCCACATTTAATTAGGGCTAAAATAGAGCACAAATAGAGTATCTAACAAGGAGCCTCCCCCGTCCATGGCTGTGCACTCACCTTGTCACAGAACACCTTGATCTGGCAGTAGGCTCGGTGGATGGGCTTGTTGCTGCGGTTGTTGTAGCTGTAGGTGTCGATCTGGATCATCAGAGGAAGCCCTTTGACTCCTTTCTGTGAGGAGAAGTCTGTGCTCAGGCAGTTCACCGTGATGAAGATCTGTGTGCCAGAGAGATTAGTGCTCAGATGTGCTGCAATGGTCACACAAAGGTGAGCTAACGGCAGGCAGCAGAGGCCCGGTAGGGAGAACCAGGCACAGTGCACTGCCAAGTCACACAGCTGGCCTGAGCCCGGCAAAGCTGCTGCCCTGCTGGGAAGGAGGACACATGTTTAAGGCATGCATCTGCTGCTCTGGCTGGGATGGTGGGGGCGCACATGTGACCGTCCCAGGACACCGTGCTCTGCCTCACGCCACAGAGCTCACAGTGCACCAGGTGGATTCTTTCTGGAGGAGACAGGCCAGACGTGTCCCAGGAGCACACCTCACATACCGCAGCTGCCAAGGGTTGCTCAGTCTGCGGGAACCAGATAAAGATAACCTGAGATAAAACCTTCCAGAACATCTCCACAGATGTCAGGTCTGGAGCCCTGACTTGTTTCACTCTACAAGCTGCATTGTTAACATGGCACAAGATCACCTTGCAGGGGTCTTTTCCAGATGCCTTTGGGTCTGGGCTTGTTCTGATGGCTCACAGCTCACATTCAGCATGGTCAGAGTAAGCCCTACCCTCTGTTTTGTTTCACAAGTTCTCTTCACCCTCATCAGCAATGTCCTTTCCTCCATCCCCTCAACAGGTACTCCTGATCCTCTCTAAGGGGCCTTCACTGTTTGTCTTCAGTTTCAGAAGTGCCTCTCATTGTCTTTGCAGCTGGGAAGGAGTTTCTCAAACACAAAACGACACCCTACCTCTTCTGAGAAGTCCCCTTTGCCATGTGCCATCCACACACAACCTGCAACCCCCTTGGTTCCCAGCAGCGTGTCTGCCTTTGCTTCAGGAACCCGTCTTAAGCACTCGTATCTGTTGATATCCACTAGTGACCTCCTGCCCTCTGATCTCCATGGCACCAGAAAATAAAGTGTGTCTCCTCTGCTGTCCCTTTGCTGTACAGGACCTGGCAGCAGGGGATCCCGAGGACTACTCAGATGCAGAGCAAGCAGTGGGAGCTGAAGTGCCTCTGTTTCTTTCACTCAGGATAGTCTGCACGGAAATGGAGAGCTGGAACTGAATTAAAACCCAGCTGTTCTTGCCAGCCAGGAAGAGTACTGCACAGGCCTTTGGGACTGGCCTGACTTTGCTGTGCACTTTCCCCAGCCTAAAAACACGCAAACAAACAAAAACCCACACCGACAAAACCAAAACCTGCCCAGACAAGCAGGGCCAAAAAGACGGCACCACAAGCACCCCTCAAAGGAAAGAGGTTGTGACCTAAGGAGAAGGACACAGCAAACTGCTCCGTGTATTCCCTAAAGCAGGAGGTGTCGCACCCGCTCCAGCAGCACCAGCACGACGGCTGGGGGGGCTCTGCAACGCAGCCCACGCACGCCTTGACAGGCAGAGAAGCCTGGGCTCCGGGAGGACTCCAGAAGGGAGATTATGAAGGAACTGCTCCACAGGCCACAAGCAAGGGAAGAACCAGCCAAAGCAAACTGCCTAGGAGAGGGGCAGCTGAAAAGAAAGGTATCCAGGGCTGCTGGGGGGACACCTCGCCCTGAGGGCAAGGGGTGACATTACAGTCCGATTTTCAGATGGAGCCAGAGCAGCTGCGCTGCCTGCCCGAGGCCCCTCTGCAGCCCTGCTGCCGACTGCACCGCGGAGCTGCACGGGCAAATTAAATGGTTGAACTTTAACTGCGGGCAGAGGAGGGAGGAGGGGAAGGGCCCTAGAGGTGAAACTGATTTGGAAGCTGATAGTGTTATTTCTGTTTCAAATAACAGCTTGTTCTCCTGCAGCTCCGACGCCAAGTGTGGATCAGGGTGCACATACTCCCTGACCAGTCTGCATTTTCATTTGCCTTCAGACTGCTCTGCAGGGTTAGGGCAATGCTTTTAAGTGCGTGCACACAGCGCGGGAATGAGGTCTGGCTTAGAGCAAGATCTGCTCTTGCTGTCTTTTATCCCATACATCTGCAGAGGGATTCTCCAAACTACCTACACAGCAGTTTGTGCATCTACCACTTTTCCTGCACACTCAAGCTGAGAAATGAAGATGATCTCCTCCCAGATACACAGGCCTTGTCACCTGCTGCCTCCAGGCACAGACCAGACAGAGGAGGACAGACCTTGCCATTGCAGGAGTCTCCAGACAGCAGTAACAGATTACTGAGCATGAATAACGGATTGATGGTCTAAGATTCAGTATCCTTGTCCTGACGCCGTGGTACATCAGGATCCCTCTGAGGAGCAGGGCACGTGAGTTGTGCACCTTGCAGACAGACAGATGGATCCCAATTAACACAGATCATCTGTTTTTTGGGGAGAACTCTCTGTCTCCACACAATCTTCTCTTAGCATTGCTGTAAGACACAACACTGACTTTGGATTTGCAAATAGCGAGGGGGGGTGAGAGGGAAGGGAAGAGGGTACAGGTTCTGCTTACTTTAGTTGATTTTAGGGTTTCCTTCCCTGCATAACTGAAGATCTGCACCAGATTTAGCACTGAGGTGCAGCAGACTGCTATAGTGGGCAGGACCTGGGGAACCACTTGCACAGTTCCCTTCTCTGTCCCTGCTCTGACCAGAAACTCCTGCCTCTCCAGAGAGGGATAGGGGAAGGAATGCCCTCTGCTCTGAGCAGTAACAGCCCTCATCTTCCCCTCCTTTGCAGCTCCTGTCCATAGCGCAGGCACTCCCACTCTCAACAAGGCAAGGGGCAGCCACGGCAAGATGAAGCCCAGCTCTGCCTCTCTTGAAACACACCCAGATTTAAGATCCTTCTTGACCTAGTGTCTTGCACAGCAGAGTTACACGGTTAGAAAGCGTCGAGTTGAGGAGCAATGACAGCAGCTGGAAGCACTGCTCTTAGCACTAGACCCTGCCTGCACTTGACTCAGCTATTTCAGTGGGCCTGACCCTGGTCATACCCAAATTCAGTCCCAGACCATTTTCCTCCTGTACAAACCGGATTTTAGCAATCCTTTGCTGTTGGGAGCACTTTTGGGTTGCCGTTATAGTGGTGGCTTTTTTTTAATGTCAGCATGTCTTACGTCAGAGCACTCTGTGACAGAGCTCCACCCATCTGGTCTCCAGCTCAGGCATGCCACTGGCAACACAAACCGAACTTAGAGACCCATTGGGTGCCTGAGAAGGTTTCAGAAGTGGCCCAAGATAACAGCTCCTCTGTTTGTTATGGAGCCTGTCTAAAACAGGCACTCTGGCAGAAGTGCTCCTGCAGAGCCTGGTTGCTACTATGTGAATTACTGACTGTTCAGTGCAGGCTGCAGCACAGCCAACCAGCACTAGACACAAACACGGCAACCTGTCTGAAGAGACAGCAAGGCTCAAAAATGCTTTTCTCCTTTTATCCTTTCACCCAGCCACAGGACTGCTCCTGCAGGCTCTCAGCTTACACACTCTAAAGCACTGCAGTTCTGAAGCTTCCAACAAGCCTTCTACTGCTATTTACGTTTCTGGCTCCGTCACCTCCAAAAGGCAGGGAAGAGTGCATTAGAGCACAAAATCAGCAAACTAAAGCAGCTCTGCGGAAGAATGGCAGAGCACAGATTGCACTGGCTGATGAGTCTTTCAAAGGCCGGCTTTGAAACGATTCCTCCCTCCAGACTAACAACAGGGTTTAAATAACTTGTCTCAAATGACTAATCTCAATCCCATCATTCCTCACACACACTCAAAGCCTGGGTTACAGTTTCTCCTGCCAGCCCTTTACCTTATAAAGCCACACAAAGGCAAGGCTTTTGTTTTATTTCAACACCAACGTCTCCAGCAAATGTTTACTCTCCTCTCTTGAAGCTTCCTCAGCCCACACCACGCCCAGGCAGCTACACAGGAATGCCATTTGCCTTCGGTCCCGTTTGTAAGCACTGAAATTTCAGCGCTGTAAGGCGCCACAGGTTAACTCTTACAGCGCACAGGGGGGAGCGTGCATGCAGAGAGAGAATACAGGTGTGTGTTCTTGCACACAGACACGCTTTGATAAAGCAGCTGCAAGCCTAATACTACATCATTTGGTACTAATTCCCCAGATTAAATAGCTCTTCCTCCAATTTTTATGTTTTGAAAGTAGATTTTAAAAGTTCATTCCCATCTAATTAAATTAAATTTGGTGTAATTTAGGAAAGAAATTAAGAACAAAATAATTCTTACACTATCCAAAAGCTGCCCTGAGTAGCAATGTGAAAGACACGTGGACTGTCACCACACACCATTGAGAGAGACTCTGCTGCTCCATCAGCTCGACTTCACCACTGTGCCCACTTGAATCACAGCTTGCTTCAGTCCACAGTACCCAAGAACCTCATCCTGCACCTTCACTGAAAACAGTTCATTACTGTATGGGCTATGCCAAAACTCATTAGATAGCTGGAAAGGCTCCCAGAGGCTTCAGCAGGCCTTGGCTCAGACCCACATCTCCAGTTAAATATAGCAGGAGAAGGCTGCACACAAGTGCACACAGCAGCTGCACAGCACACAGCTCCTGTGCACACCAACACACATGTGCCAGCACCTGCCTGAGCCACCTGGCTGCCAAGACCTCTCCTTATTGCCTGTCCAAAATGCCGTGCTTAGCAGAGACCAGGTTGTCCTTGGGATCACTGAAAAGCAGTTTTGTCTGCCCTTAGGTGACATCTTTAGCAAGTGTTCTCTGAAGTCACACTTCTGAATCTGAGATTAAAAAGTGTTACCCATAGAAATAAACAATTCGTGTCCTTTTCCCTAAGTACCATTGTTGTAGCAGTATTAACCAAGGCACATCCCAAAGAGCTGGCATGCTTTATGGCAAAGATGTTCTCCTCAGAGTGGAGGAGCTCTGGTTCTCAATTACCTCACTGCTGATGGAAGTTAGTTTTCAAGGAAGACTGCAAGCTGGCAGATGTGTGATTATCAAACACAAAGCTGAGCTCTCTGTTTCAAAGCCTCCAGCAGAACTTTCTCAACCACCTAGATGCTGCAGCAAAATCTTCTGCAGGGCAACAGCAAGGCACCCAACTGCCTTCTAGCAGACCATAAAGACATGCGAGAGATGGTCACAAAGTCAGACACTCCTGGTAATTGCTTGTTTCCTCATCTTTAAGGAACCCCTTTAAAAATATCAAAACACAGCATTCAGGTTCAACCAAGAGAGCCAACAAATCACCTTGCCCATAAATATTGCCCATTTGTACACAGAAGTAAACAAAACTGCACAGAAGTGTCCTTACTGCCTGCCTCTGCTTCCTTACTGTACCTTACTTTTGTCTCAAGGAAGTGTCAGAGTTTGACGTGGCTGTAGATTCTTACCCTCACTTCCCTGCTCTCAACCACGAGCCCCACAGTGACATCTAGACAACAGCCCCAGCAGAGAAAGATGCTGCTCTAGAAAAAGGGAGGTATGTGCCAGGCCCAGCTTCCATTTGCCAGCAGAGGACTGCTGTTGTTGGTCAGATAGAGCAGATGTTATCAGAGTGCTTCTTCTGACTTTGCTGCTGTTCCCTTCATCCACAGAATTCTACAGCTCAACTGTGCTGGCCATGATCCCTCTTCCCCTGCTTTGTTCTGCCAAGTAGCAGTCAGAGGATGAGGGATCAGACACAAAGAGCCGAAGCCAATACCCTAGTTCCCCTCACTTACACAGGTAACAGAGGCCTCTGCCTGCACCCTCTGAATGTCTGTTTCTTCCACATAACTGAAACACTACCTCAGAAAGCCTGAGCAGGCTCACTGGTAGAGGCAGATCTGGATGTCATACCCTCACCCTGAAGGGCTTCCAGGATCAGGGTAGTACTCTGCTTGCTTCTGGCTTTAAATTAACTACCCTCCAAGTAGAGTAGGAAAGAAGAAATGTCATGCTTCAGCTAAGCCTTCCTAGATGCCATCTGCCAGAAGAGACAGGGCTATCTGCTTGGGTGATTCTTGGCCAGGTGATTTCTGCTGTTTCTGCCTGGTTTCTCAGAATCAGTCCCCTGCGCCATTCCAATGCCAATTTGTTTTCTTGGTTTCTTTCCCAGCCAGCAGAGCCCTTCAGTACACCACATCTCAGAGGGTCTGGAAAGAACTGCCCTGTGCCCCTTCTGTCTGTCTTGGAAGAGAAAGGGCTTTGTGCCTCTGAGGTTATGTTTTCATCTTGAAATTGTGGTGAAAAGGGAAAACGGTGTGCAGCCACTCACTGTTGTTGGAGCCAGCTGAAAGATCTTTCAAAATGCTCAACAGAGTCTGTAATTAAGCCTTCAAACTCTTCATCTCTCTCAGATAAGGTAATTGCTGGATTAAAAACAGCCCTTGGTGACATGCCTGAGAGTCACCAGCTTCCAAATACGGAGGGGCATCCTGTGGGATTCCCCAGTACAACTGATTCCTGTACTGAACTTGCAGCAGTGGCTCACATGTGGGTGCCTGCACATGTGTGTGGGGAGGGAAACACTGCAGTTCAGGGCAAAGCTCTCAGGTACCACCGGTTTATGCTTGATAGCCTAGGACCAAAGCATGTTATGAACCCTCCTGCTTTCATCCATGCATCTGCAGTTCAAGCTCCTAGAAGACCAGGGGTTGATAACTAAATGTGTATGGGCCAGTCTGCATTTGAATGGCTGCCTCCTGCAGCAATGCAAGTGGCTTTCACAAGCTCCACTCTGACACAGCTTTCAATCCAGCAACACCAGAGCCATTGTTTTAAAAGCTTACTGGGTTCTGTTTCCTGCAATCACTGTCAGAGCTCCGTTCTTAAATGTTCTGGCACCCAAGGCAAGAGACTGCAAGAGAACAGCTGAGGGTAGCACCTGGTATTAGTGGTTGTGGCTTTCTTGCTCCTTGGTCAGCGTGGTGTCTGGCTAAGCCTAGCTTTCAGCTGCACGGGTTAGAGGACTGCCAACTGCCAGCAGAGACAGCAGTTGCTGTTGAGACAAGACTGCTATGCTCCAGCCCTGGCACAACTTCTGTAAAGGTCTTGACATGCACGCAAGGGTCACCTGTCATGACTGCAGAAGCCACCACAGTGCTGTATTCTGAAATGCAGTCACCTAAGGGGAGTGTCTGAGGTGGTGAGTATGGAATCACTGCCTGAGTAAAGAGCACCATTAGCAGCCGGGCCAAGTACAACTCTGTCCACCAAGGCCAGGTGCTTTGCAGAACTATAGCCTTTAAACGTGCAGAGCTGAAGCTCCTGGTACTGCAAAGCCCAGCACCTGCAGGCAGCAGGTTGCTCACTCCTCCATGCAGTCGCTCTCCTTTTGTTAGCAACGCAGGGGCTCGTGTCTGCATTTGAAAGACCCTGGGCACTGCTTGAGCACTGGACGTTCTGTATTCCACACCAATACAGTATCAGGAGCTTATTAACTAAGCACTGTTTGCTATTTAGCATTGCTACATCCCTGGGAGCCCCACATTGCCCCCTCTCATTGTACACAGCCTGTTTCCCTTCCTCTTTCCAGAGGCCAACTCCTTATAATTAGCATCAGCTTTCCATTTCTCCTACAGTTGTCCAATGCAGCTGAAATGCTCTGCCACCCTTTGCCACTCTGAGAAACTCGTGCTTTGCTTTCCTGGCCTGTAAATTCACTGCAGCAGGCACAGGCCCGAGTGCAGACCCCCATGTCTGAGGGCACTTGACCGCTGCACATGGAAGTGGAGGCCAAAGGGAAAGGGGAGGGGAACATTCACCTTGTGTCCTACACTGATGCTGCAAAAAGGAAAGAAGGAATCTCTACTGTTTCTGAGACTGGGTGGGTTTTAAATCACTGAGAGGCCACAGGTAGGAAACTCCAAGGTGAGAGTCCTGCAGGCTTCTTTCAGCACATCTCTATCTGCCAGTGACAGGGGTGTGAAAGCAGCATCACCCTGACAGCCCTTACACCAGGTGGCCAGAACCCCTGGGCTCAGTGGGAGACCACAGCTGGCCTGGCTTTGCAGAACTCATCTCCACTAGCCTTTATCATTATTTGTTCCAAAGGAGACAAGTGGGAAAGTGGCACTCAGAAGGATGCCATCTGCATGGCTTTTCCTCACCTTTGCCTCCTCATTGACATCCCAAGTGAAGGACACGGCATTAAAAGCGATTTCTTCAATGTTCCCGATGGTATTGAAACTCTCCTTGTAATCAGCTGCAAGACAGCAAACAAACAGGAGACTAGTGAGAAAGGTTTGAACTCTCTCCCAGTGCATCTTTGTTTTCTCAACTGGGTTGCCTAACCCACCAGAACTACCTCTTGTGTTATCTGCTTCATTATTAATAATCTGGTTATACTATAGCTTGAGTCTAGTGCAGGGTCAAACACCAGCTGACACACACTCCCGCTCGTTCTGCAGTGGCAGGTCTGTGTGACTGTCATGAGAAGAAGTGGCCAAGGAATGGCCAAGACTGGAAAATTAACCAGAAGTTATGGAAACATTCAGAGACTGGGAGGTATAGGCTGGATGTTAGGAAGAAGTTCTTCACAGAGAGAGTCATTTGCCATTGGAGTGGGCTGCCAAGGGAGGTGCAGTCACCATCCCTGGAGGTGTTCAAGAAAAGACTGGATGAGGCACTTGGTGCCATGGTCTAGTTGACTGGATAGGGCTGGGTGCTAGGTTGGACTGGATGATCTTGGAGGTCTCTTCCAACCTGGTTGATTCTATGATATATATAAATGGCATCATGGTGGCTCTCACAGAAACTTCCTAAAAGGCTAACAGCTATCAGCTGTTTCAGCTTCCCCAGGAACTAAAGCACTGGATGCTGGGTCTCTATATAGTAAACAAACAAATACATTTAAGCACACAAAAACAACAACTGTCCTCCCAACAAACAAACAAACAACACCCACAGACAAGCCAAAAGCCAAAGAACCCAAACCCACAAAGCCCCTTCTCCAAAGTATGCATGACACTAAAACAGCAAACAAACCCTAAACCAGTATGGCTGTAAAACCAGCCAACCAGCCAACTTCCAGCTCTTCTCTTTCCCTTGCCAGCCAGCTTAACATCCTTTCTTCTTTGTGATGACAGACGAAGAGAAAGCCCTGGTCTGTAAGGAGGAAACAGCCTTTGATTGAAGGAACTTCCAGATGGTTCAGGCAATGCATCAACTCTGGGACATCCACCTTGCCCTAGAATCACTTCACTGTCAGAGGGCAGAGGTCACACTATACAGTGATCACGATCTAGCATTTGCCTAGATCTGTGCTTCAGACACGTCTCCTGCAGGGCTGTCAGAACACCACGTCCCACCGGCCCTTCCCTTCCCCAACACTGGCCTCGGCTTCCTGGAGTGGCATATGCAGGTCTCACAGACTGTAAGCAGAAGTGATCCTCTTGCTGTCAAGCTACAGACAATGGCAGAGGGCTCCTCCGCATCCAGGGATGTTTGGCAGCTGATTGTGTGGCTGCAGCTTTCCCCCTCTGCTGCCATGAGCTACCACAAATAGAGAACTGGGCTTCTTCAGCATGCAGAGCCCCCAGCTTTGCAGGAGAGATTTCCTCCTAAGTGCACACTAGGCAAAGGCAGGTCTCAGCACTGGACATGACTCGTCTGCACGCACAGTGCAGCGCTGCTGCGGCTTTTGCACAGTGCACATCATGGCAACCATAACACAGAAACTCACAGGCGAGACTCTGGAGCACAAACAGTCCAATCTGAACTTTCCACACCCAGCTTACAGTCATGACTGAACCTACTGCAGCAGCAGTCAGATGGTGGTACTGATTATGAATAACCTCTGCTTGCTGCAGCCCAGCATCCTGTTCTGTGTATCACAGGGTTTGGAAGAAAAAAGCCACTGCTCCATCGCACAGCGCCAGAAGAGCAGGACACAAAGCCTTATCCTCACTCCTGCTGCAAGCAGCCAAAAGAGTCTGATAGAGCTGAAATTCTGGATGACACTTTTTCTTCTTGCTTAACATGTGTGAAGTCCTCGGGTTTATTCCTCAAGCACCAAGGTCTTGCCGATCCTGCTAATATTGATGCACCTTCAGCCCCAGTAGTGCATCTGGGCCATTCAAGCATCCTTCTTCCCAGAAGGTGCCCTGCCAGTGCACAGAACAAATTAAAGCAGTGACCCTTGCACATGGGGAATGTGGAACAAGTTACTCTGTTTCCTCTCATCTCCAGAATGCAGCAGGAGGAGGCCATCATGCACAGACCCACTGACTTGTGCCACCAAGGAATGTTGAAAAAGCAGAATGGTCACCCTGAGGGCTGAGGACCCCAGAACTAGGCTAGCCTGAATTCATTTGATTCTCTGCCCGCTAAAGACCAGTTTGTGCTCCAGATTCAAAGTGCATGCAGCAACAACAAAGGACTCGCAGATGTCAGACAGGAGCTACAAACAGCTCATGACTATGTGCACCACTGAGACAGGTGACACAAAAACAGCTTCAAAGGAGCCTAGCACACAATTAACTCTTTATGTATTGTTGGCAGTCAAAGTGAAATTCAGAACAGGACAGAACAGGGGCTGCTAGAAGATTGTCAGACCACGCCTCGAAGATGGGGACAAGCCTGATTGCAGACCTCTGTTCTTCAAAGCTTCTCTCACTGTCTGCTTAAATAGCTCTCCATGGTGTGTCCTGGCAGACATCTGTCTGCTGACTGCATGGCGCCTGGACGCCAGCTCAGCATTCCTTTACAAGGGGCAGAAAGACCTGAAACCCTCAGAGCCACACTGACTTAGCTTGGAAGGGACTCCTGGAGGCTATCTGCTTCAGCTGACTGCCCTACTCGCACTCCAAAGCAGATTTGGGTGAAGCTGCTCAGTTAGGTGATCTGATGAAAACATGGCAGCTTTTGGTAAATGCAGCTTGATGCTTGCATGGACAAGTCGGCAGGAGCCCTCACAGAAATGTACTGGGTAGGAATTAAGACCGTGCTGCAGCTGTTCTCAAGAAAACACTTCTGAAGGCACTGGTGTGAGCCAAACTGTTAAGAGTCCTTCCATCTGATGGGAAGGGCTGTCACCAGGTCTCTCCACAGCAGCCCTTGCTCCTGTTTGCAGCCCAAATGAAAATACAAGGCAGAAGCCAGCACAGCCCTGCCCCAGCTGGGGCTAATGGGTACAGAAGAGACATCCACTCCAGTGCAGCTAATCACACAGGCTCACACAAAGCTCTCCTACATAAGCTGGCCTGCAGAGCTAAAGAGACTGAAAGGTGTGCAGTGACATTGGAAGGTGTGAGCACTGTGCTGGCTCCTCAGCACAACCTGCAGAGCTACAGCTGAGCACTGCAGGCTTGCAGGGACTAGCATAGAAGGCCAGGCAGACTTCACAAACAGCTGTGACATGGCAGACCTTGCCCTCTTAACCTATCATGGTAGGAGTCACTTGGTCTGGGATGGAGGTTTTACTGCTTTCACTGCCCCGAAGAACAACACAAACCAAACAGCTGGGGAAACAGTTCAACCAGAACTAGATGACAAGAGAGAGAAAGGAGATTCAGGAAGACCTGCTTTGACCAAATACTCTTGGCTGCAACTAATATCAGTCACAACAGAGGCTGTAGCATTTGAAGTCAAAAGGCCACGCAATGAGCAGGACCACTCAGAGCCTGATGCCCCTGATTGCCCCGTTCAGTCACCCCTGAAGCCTTGCAGTGCTTTCTGCAAGTAACTCGGCTTCATCCTCCCCCTCCCCCGCCCCATCTCCTTCCTGCGTTCAATAGTTTGGTTCTCTCAGGCGGCCACAAAATAAGAGAGTCTTTGGTCCTGCCCACTGTTCTGCCTGGAATCCTCCGCAGATGGCTGCATGTGTAAACTGCCCGTGGGAGGGGAGAAGTGCTTGATGTCTAGACACTCCCACAGATCTCAGCTTCGGGCTCCTTGGCAGCAGGCTCCTGTCCTGTCCCTCCTGATACAGCCTCCCAAGCAAGGGGGTAGGGCAGCTGTGGCTGAAACGGGCTTGTAAATCCCTCAAGCAGGATGAAGCGGAACAGGTCTCATAGGATGGCAGACCAGAGCTGGCTTCTCCTTCACTACGGACACCAATGAGTCCCAAAAGCTGGTGTGTAAGAGTCCTGTATGCTCCTCTGCAGTCACCACAACGATAGCATCTTCACTCTCAGACTTCCACATCAGATTAGCCCAACGGAGCTGTCAGATGGGCTGCTGCTGTCACTGGATCCAAGAGTGTGGATCAGCCTTTGAAAATCTAAAGGAAACAAACACTGCCACTGCTGAGGAGCTACAAACCTTGACTTCCTAGCAGCAGAAGGTGGAACGTTTAAACACACAAGCAAGCGGCAGCTCTTCCTTGTGTCTGCTGAGGCTGGTTCCTTTCGGATGGTGGTGTCCTGCTCCCTAAAGCCCCACAGCCCTGTCCCATCAGGGACAAGCCACTGCTAAAAGCTGTGGTCCAAGCCCTGCAGCCAGTGCCAGTATTTCCCACCACATGCCTCAAGGTTGCCCAGAGTTTTTCTTTTTTTTTTTTTTCTGAAGCAGCTGGAGATCCTCTGCCACTCACCAATGTCCAGGACTCTCTGCTTGGCTGTGTGCTGCCGAGAGTGCCAGTACTTCCAGTACTTCAGCTGCTCCTCTCTGTTCTTGTCCTCACTGAAAACAACCATCACCACGCTCTAGGAAAACCAACACAACTGGCTTTAGTTCAGGTGTCATTAACAGCTGGAAACACAAAAATTCACATTGCCCATCTGCTCACCCAGTCCCCACTCTCCCCAGTGCCCGGGTTGCAGGAGATTGCAGAGTTTCATTCCAGCCCAGCACTGCAATGTAGGTAAAACCTTAGGGCAGAGTTGCTTTAAAAGAAGGCAGGGCCTAGGGTTATGTTCTTGATAGTCCAAATCAATTTGATCTTCTTGGATTTAGGAGGTTTAAATTGCCTGAAGTAAAAAGTGATTGTTTCAAAGTTAGAGGCTTTCCAGTTCCAATTTCTATCCAAGTCCAGTCTCCAGTCCTCGTGCTAGGGTTCAGCCTCCTTGTCACCCTGGAAGCCGACATTGCATTGCAGAGGGATGTGCTCACTGGCTAAGGACAATCCTCCTGCTCTAGAAGAAGGACTCTGACTACCATGTATCTCATGACAAACTCAGCATGACTGGGTACTGGGATTTACAGTGCTCTGCAGCTCAGGCTCTGAGTTTCCTTTCTGAAACTGGTTCAAGGGAATCAGACTGAAACAGCATGCAAAACTTCACTTCTTCAAAAAGCCTGCTGGAAGCAAGAAAACAAACTCCACAAAACCAGACCCTGCTCACACCAAGTAACCAGAGTGAAAAGAAATCACTTTAAGTCTCCTCTCCTGTTCCTATTTATGCTGCAACCATCCTGAGTCACCAAGCTTGTGAAAAACACCAACACACTGTTTCGCAAGCCGAGGAGCTAGAGCGCAACTGATGCACCACCACAACCCTTCACACGCCCTCTGACCAGCTGGGTGCCATCACTACGCCCTCATGCCCAGCTGCTGTGTGGGTGCAAGACAGTGCCTCCCGTGGGTAAGTCCTGGCTCATGCCCATGCACGCTGGCTGCCCAGCTGCTGCTCACTCACAGCCGGCAGTGCAGACAGCAGCTTTTCCACCAAGGACAGAATTAATCTTCTTCTTCCATGAGCCACTCACATGGAACTTGTAGAGGCTTAGCATCTTCAAAACCTCTCACTTCTCTGCAGGATTTAGATGTAATTGACATAAATTCAACAGTCACTTGGCTGGGCCTGGCAAACAGAATGCGATCATGGAAGCTGCTTGCAGGCTCACAACCTCCTATAAACCACACAGCCTCCAAAAGAAATTATCTCATCTGCAGCCTTCTGCTGCCACATCTTCAAAAATTAGGCAGCGAAAGAAACTTATCAAGAGTGGTTTTCAGTCAGCCCAGTTTGCTCCCAACTCCTGTTTCAGCTGTACAAGTGCTAGAGCTGGCACCACAAGGGAGGAAGCAGTAAGGGACTGCTAAGCCACTTGGATCCTCACAAGTCCCTGGGATTGGAAGGATCCACCCTAGGGTGCTGAGAGAGCCCGGCAGATGAGCTGGCCAAGCCCACTCTCCATCATGATCAACAGGTCCTGGCTCACTGGAGAGGTCCCCAAAGGACTGGAAGCTGCCAGTGTGATGCCATCCATAAGAAGGGCCAGAGGGAGGAACTAGGAAATGAGAAAGCTGCCAGCCTGACCTCCATGCCAGGCAAGGTGATGGAACAGGTCATCTTGAGTGCCATCACACAGCACCTACAGGATGCCCAAGGGATCAGGCCAATCAAGCACGGGTTTTGGAAGGGCAGGTCCTGCCTGACCAACCTGATCTGCTTTTACGGTTTAGGTTCCTGCCTGGTGATGCAGGGTGGGGCTGTGGATGCTCTCCCACCTTTAAACGGGGCATAAGAGTAAGTTTGCTCTGTCTTCTCCCACACAAGAAAAACGCAATTCAAAGCCAACCAACCACAATTACATTTGTCTGCAGAGCCTCCATCCTCAGCTAGGAAAGCAACTGGACCCTACCCTGACTTTGCTGATGGGGTGCCGGAAGCATTTGTTGTCCCCCGTCTCGCTCAGGGTGATGGCGTAGAACTGGCCTTTGTTCAAGTAGGTCATGGGGCCCTCCCCTTGCTTCTGGCGCAGGGATTTGGTAGCTTCCAGAGTGTACTGAAAAGTGCTGTTGAAAAGACAGGAAGAGAAACACCAACCAAATTCACGTCACTGGCTCCTCTCACTCCCATGTGCTACCGGTGCCATGCACATGTAAGCAAGGCACCAGAAGCTCAGCAGAAAGCTGAGGGCAGACTCACACAGGTTTATGAAAACACAATTTTCTCTTTGCAAGCTAAACACATCTTGCAGCCAAGCAGAACACTGCTGTGGGCTCCAGAGCACCCTGCTGCACGTGCTGGTCCTGCAGCTTCACCGTTAGGGTGGCACACCTATTAATGTGACAGGAAGGGACTGCATGCTGCAGAACTGCTGCGTGATGCACACCAAAGCATGCCAAGTACCCTGGAGATGCCACTCCCACCAGACAAGACAGCCTAACAAGGATGTATGCTGGGAAAGGCTTGGGATAAACCAGAGTCAGACACACGGAATCTTAACAGAGCTGCCCAGGCTGCTCCTCTGCTTGCTGGCATTCCCTGTGCTTCAGCAAAGTGTCAAAACTGTCAGTCTCAGGCCTGCTGCACCTGGCCAGCTTCACACCTCTGCATGGGACCACTTGGGAAATTTCCTCTTGTTCCCAGGTGGCAGTCAAAGCATGCCCTGTAGCAGAAGATTACTACTACCCTTAAAAACCCACTGCAGTGACTCCATTGATTGGAGCACTACTCTGAATCTCACCACCAATCTGAATTAAAGTCCTGTGTAGTCATTAAGGAATCTTCTCTCAGGCTTTCATTCACTTTCACCACCTCTTTTCAGTCTGAAGTTTTCATAACACCCAGGCAATTTGCTTTTTGTTTTGATTAATGCACAGGTGGAGATGTCATTCTGACAGGCACTCGGGCCATAGCATAGAAGACTCCATGCCTGAGAACTGCTACTAATGCCAATGCCTCAGAATGTTCAGGGTAGTGTGTAGTGCCTGCTAAGTACCTGTCTCATCTGCACTGCCTATGTAAGGACTCTGCTCTGAACTCACTGCACTTCATGACTGCTTCTACATTCTCCAGGAAGCAGAGCCTCCACCTGCAGCAGCACGCACATGCCTAACCCAAGAAACATACATAGGCATGTTCCTGTTTCTGAAGGGAGAGGAATCTCTCAGGTGGACCTAAGCAGAGGCCCGAAATGGAAGAGCAGCTTACAGCTGTACTGATCCTAGTCTTCATTAGAGCGACTCTGCAGCGTCTGCTCGTTCTGCAAGCACTGCTCTGTGCCTGGCCAGGACACTTCCTGCAAACTTCGACTGATGGAACTTTTTTAAAAGCCTTTCTGAACTCTTAGGGTTTTGTAGATGACTTTTAATAGGTTCTTCTGTTATTGTAGAGGTAAGCATGAAGCACTGCAACAGCCTGCAACAAGCAGAGTAAAGAGACAGAGGGCTTCCCAGACAACCTGCCAGGAGTAACTAGAAAGAAACAGAAGAGGGGAAATAAAGATTGGAACTGCATAAAGTTGGTGGAGCCAGTTCAGCATCCTGCCACCCTGAGAGGTGGGGAAGATTTCCCAGGACCTGGCTGTCCAAGCTGTGCCCCATTATCTGAGGGACCTCTCAGCAGTTTTAATCTCTCCTGTCTCTGAGGGGTCTCAGGGGAGTTACTAATTTAAAACAATGCTGAGGGAAGTCAGCAGATGAAGACACAATCTGCTCAGATAGGAAAGCCAACATCTGCAGGAGAGGAGAGAGTGAGGCTGGGCAGCATCAAGGGAGTCCTGCAGGTGCCCCAGGGTGATGAAAGGGAGGGCATGAAGCACAGGCAGGCAGCCTCCCCTCAATGCATTCACCACATTCCCAAGCTGAGGCCATACCTTGTTTGTTCGTAGATGTATTCCTCAGCCCCCACCGACACGCTTCGGTACTTCTGCAAAACAAAGGCAGCAGTGAAACAGCTGATGCCACCAGACTGCAAGGGCCAACCAAAGCACTGCCACACCTAGCTACGGACCCCTCAGAGGGAACCATCCACCACTTAAAACCCCTAAAAACTGGACAGGACCCCTGCATGGTCTTTACACCAGAACTGACAGTGGGAGTTCATCTGCGTCAAGCTTTTGGAGGTTTCTCATCACCTAAGTGCCACAGGAACGTAGCATTTCCTGCCTAGGCATGAATGCATTCTAGAACAAACCTGTCTCAAGGATAAGATGTTCAGCTGCAATCTGAAACCATGAAATGCTGACATCATTTAGGTTGCTGCACTGTCTGCTTTGAATGGCAGTGGTGACACAGCCCTAACAAAGTCTTTTAGCCTAAAACTGTGCCAAATGTGCCCTGCCCCAGATGAAAGGAGACTTGCAGTCAGTCTTTAAAACAGGCAAACACATCTATCAAAACCAAACGTTCATCAAGAGGTGGAATTCTGACAAAAAGAATTGGTTTTGCACAGATTAAGCACTGATTTGTACCCTGTCTTCAAGGAGCCCCTTGATATTCTACTCTTTGCACCTTGCTGCTTTTTCCTGGCTTGCCTTTTGCCTTAACTGCGCTCTCGCTGCTGTCTCTCCGATTCCCTGCTGAATCATTACATTTCATCTCCAGGACTTCTTTCATGGGTCACCACCTACCAATTCAAACTTGGTTCACTTCCAGAAGTGTAAAGCCAAGCAACTCTGAAAAGAGTTTTAGTTTTACCCTGTCTCAGGAATTAGGCACCCCAGGGAGTATTTCCCAAGGATCAAAAGTCATGGTTCCACAAGCAGTTGCCCAGACAAGTTAAATACTCCAAGAAATGTAACATCCCAGAGGGACTACAATAAAAATGGTCCCATGGTAAGATGCTTGTCACAGGCTAGAGGCTGACATTGTCAAAACCATTCCACTTGCCTACCCTTGAAAATCCTGTCTGGGCTATAAGCACCAGTGAATTACAGATAAATAAGGGTATGAAAGAGATAACCAAGTCCCATTTGACTGCAAAATGGTATCCAAGTAACACAGCAAGCCATTGACTGAAGAGCCCACTTACCAGAGGGACCCCTCTGAACACTCAGCACCCCCTCAGGATCACAGAACTGTCACCCATTTCTAAATTCATAATGTGCTTAAAGCCTGAGTGGGTATCAGAGCACATCTACTGCAGCAAGCTCAGTCACCAAGGGAACAAGAACACAATAAGAGCAGCTGGAGTCCTACTTTGAACACCAACTTAGCCCGAAGATCTCTTTTGGCATGTTCTGACATCTTCCTACTCTCCCCACACTTGCTTCATACATCTATCCCTACACAAACGCACATGTCTGGAGCAGCAGTCAGAGCACACCCTGGGATTTGGGTAGCTGAAGGAAAATCATAGAATGGTTTGAGTTGGGAGGGACCCCCAAAGGTCATCCATTCCATTACCCTTGCAGGGAGCAGGGGTAGTTTAAGTGTTGAGTTAGGGTGTGAAAGCTCCTCCTCCTATTCCACATCCACCTGAGCATTTGAGGCTGGAAAGCCACTAACAGTGGCACACACTTCAGCTAACAGCTGCAGATGGAGACTCACAGCCAGCTGTAGTGTTAAGAGATGAGGTGAAGACTGAGATGAGTGCACCTGGCAGACCATTCCACTCATTTTGGCAGCCAGATCTGAACTGCCTCTTTCTCCACAGACTGGAGAGTGTCTAGCTGATGAGCAGCATACCCTGCTGTTAGCCAACCCCTTTGAAAAATGTGCAGCGAAATAGCACCACTCCAACAACTGCTGCAACGTGGAGCTGGGGGTATGGACATCAATTCCCCTCTTGACCTCGAAGCTCAAGAGCTTTGCACTCTGCAGAACACTGCACAGCACAGCCTTTTGGGCAGCTCTCAGCAGCACCCCAGCACAAAGCAAGGACAGGGTATTCCTCAGCTACAGCACCGAGGGATAGCCACAGGGCCTGGGCTTGCATAAAGAGTCGTTTACCAGCAACCATACACAGCAGCTGAAATGAAGTCATTTGATAATGCACAGCAGTGTTCCTAATCCATGGGCTGATCTTACTGACTTTGCAGAGGCAAGCAAGATTTCTTCATTAATTATTCATGCAGTTAGCCTAACTGTGTTCTGTAACTGAAAATGGATTTCACCTTCAGCTATCCCAATCTATGATGTTTGTGTGGAGACCATCTCCTTTTCTACAATGCACATACACAAGCACAGAGGGAATGTCTCACACACCCAGAGTACCTCAGTTTCAATGCATCTTACCTTGTGCTTTGGTTACAGACACAATTTCACAGAAAAGAAAAATCTGAGGAGACTTTCACCACCTAATCTTGCCAATTTTCTGCAGTTATTTTTAGTTTCAATTTTTACCTTTCTACATTTCTGGCTTATTTGCAGTACTCTGCAGGAGGCAAGAGCAGCCAAAGGGTGCTCAGCAGATCAAAGCTGACTTGGCCTCAGCAGAACCCCAAGACAGCTAAAGGTAACTCTGTCTCTCTTCTCCTCATTCCCCTACAGATACATACGCTCGGGTCCCTCCCTCCCTGTTAACTTCTCCATTACCCTTTAGTCACCTAATTTACTACTGTTTGCCACCTGTTCATGTTGCAGAGTAGATCTTAGTGCAATAGGCAGCTTCTGAATAAGTTACTTTGGTTTATCTAGCTCACTTTGACTTTCAGAACAGGAAGAATTCCCCAGTCACCACGTGGCTGCTACTTCTTACTGTCAAGAACAGGTCTGAAGGCAGAGCTTGCTAATAGAAAACAAATCTTCTTTCAGAATGGCAGCCACACTTTACTTGACACAACAAAAGATCAGGATCTGTTATTCCTAGAGATGCCAATAAAACAAACTTTAAACCTATCTTCTGGAAGGCCTCATGCTGCTCCTCTACAGCCAGCGCACAGCCTGACAGGAACACAGCAAGCAGCAGAGATTAAATTGTTGAAACAAGCATCAGTCTTCTTCTAATGGCTCCTGACTGCTCAACTCTTGTTTAGAAGCTTGACCTCCAACTGTTTACAGCTTGTTACTGAGTTTCTGCAGGTTAGTTTGAGGTGGAACACTTACTTCTGCTCCTCCATCTTTGAAGGTGTCACTGTAGGTGCTGTCTGGAGTGCTGCGCTGGTCATCCTTCAGGTAGTTTGTGTGAGGAGCAATGCTGGACACCTCATATGGCTCAAAAATAACCCCTCGGTGCTCCTCACTCTCCCCTCTGCCATAGTGTGCTTGTGGGGCCATAAACACAGGGGTGAACTCCTCTGCTTTAACCACAGTCACTGCAGTCCCCGTGATGGGTGTTGAGCTTCCAGACACATTTGTGTTGTATTCTCTTTTGGAGGACTCCAAAGGGTCTTGGTTCAAGGAGAGGTTAACTGGCACTGTCTTCAGGACTTGCACGCGGTTCTCTCCCCCACTCAAATTGCTCTGAGCTTCCGTGGTATTAAGGCAATTTCTGTGAGACAAAACCAAAAAAAGGTTATGAACTGTCCTAACAGAGCAAACCTCCTCCTTAGATAGCTCAGTGTTCTCAGATGGCAGGGAACGTTAAGCCACTGCCCTAAGAAGCAGCAGGTTAGCAAACACTGGGCAAACAGAAGTGAGGCAAGCAGAAAGGGCCAGAGCTCTTCTACAGCTAGAGACAGAGAAGTCATTTGATTTGACCTGTAGTCAGTATGAGTTGTTATAATAAATTCTGGGTATCAGGGGTTGCTTTTGCCTTGGCTTGTAATTTGGATGCAAAATCAATCCACCAGTGCCCTTAGGCACAAAACAAGCAGAAAGCATAAGGCAGGTATGGATTACTCACAGCACATCATCTGCTTGTGGGGCAGGCAGAAAGGCAGCTGCAGCATTCCTACACTGCTCGCTCTTCAGGCTGCTGACAGGACAGCACTGTTCGTATAACTCTGGTACCAATGCTCTTCTGAAGGAGCAAGCCGAGGAACCCCACTGCACCAGGGCAGGTCAGCAACCCCAGCGGCTGCAGAGTAACCTCCAGCAGCATCCCCACGTCTGCCTGCAGTTGCTGCTGCAGGCAGCGTGACTGCTGACAGCTGCACTGACATAAAGCTATTGGATGACATGTCTCTATTCCCTCACAAAGCCTTCAGCTGGCCACTTCTGTCAGTCACACTCAACTTAGGGATTTCTCCAGCCACTGGTGGAAGAACTGTCCCTCAAAAAGTTCTGTTTTGTGTTCTGAAGCAGAGAATTTGTCCTGCTGCCTGATTTAACTTCTACCCTGTGCAGAGAGTGGAGGCCACTGTTGTCTCCACTGGTTCAGAACCAGCCACATTGGAATAAACCTTGTGCAGCTTCTCTCCACTTCAGTTTTAGAAGCTACTTTCCCACAGATAAATACTTTGCCTTTCCCACCTAAATACACTCCCTCTCCTGTCCACAAGTCTTCATAAAGACCACAAACAGTCTCCTCAGAATCTTCAAGTCACTTTCAGCCTCAGAGGAAAGCTGAAATCTGAGAGGAGTGAGAAAAAACTTTTGAGCAAATTATTTTAAGAGTTACTCCATTTGCTTCTAGTGAGCCCCCGAATTATGTTAAATAAAACAGTCTAAAGTTACTGAGGCCAAACCACTCATTTTTTGCTCTAGAAGCAAAAAAAAATGGCAAGAAGGCACTATCAGCTGCCAATATAATCTGATTTTACTCAGCAGCAGCAAAACAACAAAACCCACCACAACCCAATGCCACCAGTTGATGCTGATCTGTGGCCTGCATGGTTAACAGCACTGTTCATGTTTCTAATAAAGTGAAAAGCAGGGAACTTTGCTTTCCAAAATGGTCTTCATGCCCTTATCTTTTGGAAAAAAATCACAAACCCCCAGAATATCACAGCTCCTCCAGCTCACAACTGATCAACACTGTTTGTATGATTTTGAATAATACTGTACCTTTTATCTTGGTCCTTCTTGATTATCATTCACTTTGTTAACAGACAACAGCCTTTTATCTCTGGGCACCTGAGAACAACACCAGGCATGGGGTCAGGCAAATGCAACTGTTAGGAATTTGCAGCTTCAGAGTGCTCTACTGCAACAACTAGAAGAACATCACCATGTCAGAGCTGTCTAGTTCACACATGCCAGAAGCCCTTTTTCTGCAGGAGACTGAACAGAAAGTTTTGTTTTCTAGCTTTTGGGCACAACAGTCTGGAGACAGAACTCTTCTCCATCCTTGGAATACTAAGCCAAGCTATCTCTCTCACAAACGTATACACGTGTCACTACAGAAGATGTGGAGGGTGTGATGGTTCGGTGCTGCTGCATGGAGATCCTTTTAGCTTTGAGGAGAAGGTGTCAACTAAGTCACAAGCACCAGCTAAACCCTGCTACAGAGCTGTCTGCATGGTGCAGACAAGCACCACAGGGAAGTTTGTGAATCCTGCCCTTTTCCTAGCATGGGGACAGGTGAGGGCATGTCAGTATGTCATCAGAGCGCAGACTTCTACTTTGCTGAGGGCATCTACAGTCATAAGAAGTAAAGATTCAGTCAGATCTGACCCCTCCACAGACTCAGAATTGACACCAAGTGACAAAAGATTTGTCTTCCCACACACCTGTTTCCTGACACCAGCATAGCCATGAAATTACCAAGGGCAAAGTTGCTGCCATGACCTGGATTTTGCTAGTGTTTGTTGCTGAACAAGCAATCTGGGAGCTAAAACTCTGAATCTACCTTTTCCAAAAGCAGGCAGAGCCACCCCAAAACAGCACTTAGCTCAGGCTTAAAGCACAAGAATAGATCTAAGGATGTGCTGCAGCTGTGCCTTTCATCTTTAAAGATTTTAAAGAAATACCAGAAGACCATCCGAATTTAGAGGAGAAGCAACACTACAGTGCACTGCAGGGCTCAAGATTAACATCAGCTGCATCTGCAAGACAGCAAAGTCAGACACTGCTAGCCAGAGCCTTGCCCTCTCCTACAGAAAATCCTCTCTCCCTACCAAGTATACTGCTGATCACAAAATTCATTCCACATACTGCGGAAGGGGGTTCCGTGCCACAGCTTTCACACGCCAGTTCCTCTGTTAAGATCACATATTTATCCCTATCTATGTTTAGATAAATACAAGAAAAATTAAATGGGGACACACACACACACATGTTTAGTTCAAATCATTCTTATTGACCAAAAAAAGTACTTCAGAAACATGTTCCAGCATGTCAGGAACAATGAGCCAGATGGGAACTAAGGGTGAGAAGGGAGCCTGCTGCACCTCTGCAAGAGAGTCTGGGGCTTCTCTACACTTCACATTGCACCACAGAGGTTTAGGTTTAAAGCTCCTGTTTGAGAGCATCGATAAGAGTTATCCTTTTCTTCCAGTTCAAGACAAAACGAGTTACGGATGAATGCTGGAAATGCCTCTGAAATCACCATCTTACTCCATCTGAGCTTCAAGTGTTTTGCAACTGCCTGGAATAAGGAACAAGCCTGTCTCTTAGAACATCATTCTGGGAAGAAAAAGGGCTGCTCTCTGGTTTTCCTTGAGAAATGCAGCTGATGAATGATCTGCTACATACAAATGCATTCCTGAAGCAGAAGGCAGCACACCAGATGTTCGTATGACATATGAACATCAAATGCATGCTGCATGCTACACATCCACCTCAGCTCCACAGGCTCTGCCCATGGCAGCTCTGTCAGGCAGAGTAAAAGGACCTTTTTTCTCTCTCGCTAGGATAAGCTGTTTTCTACTAACAGGAGTATTTCTCTACTGATTACATTTCAGGAGAAGTAACAAATACAGCCCTGCAGTTGAAGTATGGCATCCTGCCTACAGCCCACTCTCCTAAGCACGCATTCCATGACTGTAGCAGAGACTAAAAGGAGCAGCCCATTCTCTAAAAGCTTTGATACTCATCAATACTAAAAGCAAAGGATTTTCATTTTACATTTCCACTTCTGATACTTCATGAATTGCAAGGAAAGCTGCCATTGTTCTGCTGGGTGTCATAGAAGAACAGCTGTCCAGTAGAGGCTTAGAGGAGAGGCTCCAGGAGGCCTGAGACAGTTTCAGTGTGTGGAAGGCAACACTGACTGCGCTTGCAGAGCAGAGAGAGCCTGTCAGGGTGGCATTTCTGTATGACATAGAGATGACTCTCCTCTGATTTCAGCAGAAAACTCAAACATAGCTCTGCATGACATAGTAGGTAAAGCCTTGGGCTCAAACTAGACATAAACTAAAACTGTGTGTCAGGGCTTTCCTTCTAAATAGAACCATGGAATTGTCAGGGCTGGAAGGGACCTCGAGAATCATCTAGCTCCAACCTCTGTGCCATGGGCTGGGACACCTCACACTAATCAGGTTGTTCAACTGACATCTGTGTCCACCTTTCTACTCAGACTGCAAACTTCCAGTGCAAGGGCTTGACCTCACTGCATGTTTGTATACAGCCTACCACAATCATCACACAAGTAACAGTCACATGGAAAGTGTCAGACCAGATAACCAGTTAAAGAGCAAAGTAAAACATGCATGGAATGAACCAGAAAAGTAGACAAACCTAGAAATGGACAAGGCCTCCCTTTTTCACTCTTTACATAAAGCTGCAAGTACCCAAGCAATGGGTAAGAAGGGCCCTTGCAAGTGAAGAAGACAACAGCTATGCTCAGAAAATCAATGATGGGTGCAAATGTAACACAGGAATCATGGTTTTCTTTTTCTCTTCAGAGGTAAACACATCAAAACAACCTCGGACAGGCTTCCTAAAATGATAAGGTGCTTGGTGCAAGTATCAGAGCAAAAACAAGATGCAGGGATTTCTGTCATTGGAAACTGGCCTTTCTGATGCTTCCTACAGTGGTCTCCTGCTAGTGCAGCAGGGAAGAGTAACGACAGAGTTACCTACTTTATAATAGTCATACAATAGGCCAAGGGCAGCAGCACTGTCCTCATCACCATTTATGCTCATCATAGCCTTGGTAGCTGCTGTTAGAGGGTTCTCCAAATACGACTTCCAGGCTTCATCCTCGCTGGTGTAGGCTCGTCTGGTGTTGAATGAAGTGTCACTTGGCACTAAGGCCACAAGGCGCTTGTTACTGCATAGACAGGGAGAATAAAAGGGTGACCCAGAAGGGATTACTTTAGTCACAAGGCATGTCAAAGAACATCACATTGCTCAGCAATATGACTACATCAAGCAAGCATCTCTGTATTAAACTTGGTGGAACAAATATTTACCAGCAATAAGTATCTTCAGTGCTTAACCAAAAATAACCCTGGACACGTGCAGATCCTGTGAAAATAATTCCAGTGTACCTTTACTAACACACAGAGCCACATAAATATTTTTAAACTACCTGAGGAAAAAAATAATGTAATATATGAACATTTTCCCCCATTGTTTTTGCTAGATGGACACTTGATTAGGGAAAAATACATTTAGCTAACATCAGTTATAATAAAAAGACACAAATGGAAAGAAAGCTGCTAATACAAATCCAGTGTTCACCCAAAGCAAGTGCAGATCAGCATCTAATACCCGTGCACACCCTGCAACTGAGCTGTTCTCTGCTTTTGGAATGCAATTTGTTTGTCATTTCAGAGGTTTTCTGTAGCAGGACATGAGTAGTGGCTCTAGTGGGTGGAGCAGAAGTAGTCGACATAATCAACAGCTCATACACTACATGGCAATATGCACGAGACCATGCGTAAGCAGGGACCTGAAAGCGGCACCAGCCAAGCAGCACCTGTGTACAGTGCAGGACAAGCTGCTGTGCCACAGCTACAGCTGACACTTCCAGTATGATAGAAACACAAATGGAGGTGATAGCACGTGGCTCTGTGAAACGTTCAGCACACTTTTGGATAAGAGAACTACGGAACACACAGAAAGGGCAGCATTCCTGTCAGAGAAGCCAGCAGGCAAACCCTGGGCAGGCAAAGTGTGGAGCAGGGGTACACTGCTCAGTGTGCACTCCAACAGCACTGTCAACAGCCGTGGCTCAGGTTCCCAGGATCACGATGGAGCTTTCCACACATCACAGCCTACAAACTTGAGAGATGCAAAGGTAGCAGAGTAACTGAACACACCTACCTCACTCACAGAACGAGCAGACATTGCTAGTGACCTTCACAAAACGTTTCTCGCTTTCTTCTACATAAAAACTGCTCGTTACTCAGTCTTCCCACTCCACAGACCTAGCCTCACCTACTGCTGCTGCATTCAAGCACCGTGTAACCAGCCTTTTATGTCATAAACAGGATTTGAGAAAAGCACAACTGAATCCACACAGCAAACGCACTCAGGCACCAGCAGAGTCTCTCTCCTGGCCCCACGCTGCAATGATCAGCAGGCTGGGGCTTCGGCTGGGGCTCCACTACCGCCCCAGTGCAATCTGCGAAGTGCATGCTCCAGCGTTTAAGGAAGAAGAGGGAAAAGGTGAAGATTGTAATCTCTAAGGTACAGAGCACTGTTTACAAGTTTCTGTAACGAGAGAAAATAATCCATTTGGTACACAGAGCAGAGTTTAATGAGCTCTGGGGGAAAGCAAGCATTTTGTAGCTCTGTATCATAAAGTACAGCCAGCAATTGCAGTTCAGATTCTATTTCCCTTTCATCTAAACTATTTGCATTTTTACAAGTTTCTGTCCTATTCTGTAGGCCCTTCTGCCTGGCCTTTTGCTGTCTCTCCTAAAGGTTTTTGACTTTGCTACAGGTTTCTTTCAGCAAGCGAAGCTGAAGCAGCAAACAGGAGCCCAAGGAAAGAGAGACCTGCTAGGTCCACCTGCCGTTTCAATACTTCATTGTTAGTGACTCAGATCGGATTTGCAATAGCCCTCTTGTTTGTGCCAGAGGTAGCTGAAGGCCTGTTCCCACTCTGGAGTAGCCAATTTTTCCTGGCTCAGAGGCAGTTACTCCAGGCAAGGACACTCCTTTCCTCAACAAAGCTCCCCTTCAGGTAAATGCAGGCTGTTTTGCTGCGCAGGCAGCTACCCAGTGCCCCACACTAGGGCGCTCGCAGCCCCACGGCAGTCCGCACTGCTGCGTGCCTTTGGAACAGCCCTCCGACGGGCTGCGCTGGCTGCAGGGAGGCTGCCGGCAAGCAGGCAATGCCTAGCTGCAGGCTCGGAGTGTGAGGAGCGAAGATCAGGGGGATACACGTTCTGTGAGCGGACACTCGATGAGGAAACAGTCGGGATGTCTGGAAAGGCAAAGATGCATAGACCTGGAACCTCCCCAACATCTCCCCAGGGCACATTTTCTATAAAATCCAGGTTTTCACGTTTGAAAACCAAATCTCCACCCCCCCTGGCTTGAGATACGGTCTGCAGCACAATCAGCCAAGGCACTCACCGTGTTTACTCTGCAAACAGACCGAGACAAAGCACTGAGAAAAAGGAAAAACTTCCTCATCACCCCCATCCCTGTAATCAGCTCTGTGGGAGGTTAATGGCCAGGCCTAATGATCACGATTTGACATAGTCAATAATTTCAAAGGTTACATCCAGAGCAGTCAGCCAAAACAACGGTGCTTGCGGCAAGAACACTTTGCTATACGTACAGGTGGCTTGCTCGCAAGGGAGGGTTTCTCTTCAAGAGTGAACCTTGTGTGCACACCTTCCCTTTCCTTTGCCACGACTGCTGAACCTCCCGGGCAGTCCCGGCCACATGTGACAAGGCGGAAGCTAAGTCCCCGTAACCAGAAGCCGCATACTTGATACTGTAACATGTGCTATGGAAACCCAGACTCCGAGGGGAGAATGAGCAGGGAAGCACCCCTGGTCCCAGACGACACAATTCCATGCCGGGGCAGGCAACTGATGAGAGCAGGCAGCTGCTTGGAGAGACTCTTACAGCACCTGGCCCACGGAGACAAATAGTGAAACCCAGAAGACGAAAGCATCCCACCGAAAAGCGCTGCTCTGAACACCACACCTGTAGGAAGAGCCCCACTTGGAGCCTGCCATCAAGCAACACATCTACAAATCTGATCAAAAGCTGCAAACACATCAGCGGACACATTCTCAGAGAATCACTCGCATGAAGAAAGAAGATTCCCATTCACTCCGGCCAGCAGTATCAGCAAATAGCCGCTGGAGACCCAGGCACGCATTCTAAAGCAGCCTGCCAAAAAGCAGATGAGAAGCCCGGCCCTAAGCATGCCCATTCCTCATTTGGGCTAGCCCACCGCCCCCTCTAGTCAGGGGTTATGCTAAGCAAAGCACAGCTAGGAAGGCCGTGCCTGCCGTAGCTGAAAGTACATCAGCACACATACAGCTTCAGAACTGAGGCTATGTCCCTTGAAGCAGTCAGCTGAGCTCCAGCTGAATGCAAGCTCTTGCAATGGGCTTGTGTTAAGCAGTACAAGTGGTTGTATCTGAATTCATCGAACTGTGAGGGTAAGAGGTATTTTCTGAGGAATGCTCTAGTTTAGAAGCTAGAGTGTCCTGATGCTTGAGTCTTTCTGTCAACACCAACCTTCAGATGATCTTTACTTTGCAAAATGTTGGCAGTTTCACACACACACACACACAAACTTAGGGGGGTTTTCTTGTGTGTAGCATCTTCCATGACTTGTGTGCTTTCCTTCCTAAGTATCCCAGATTCACACCATTTTTGGTGCTTGCTGCAGCTGGGTAACTGACAGTTTCAAATTTACCTAAAAACAAGGTTATAGAATGTGTGTGCCAATAGAAATGTCCCAAAATGTTCATTTCAGTGACCGAAGTAGTACAGCATCAGCTGGAGAGGAATCTTTTACTTGAAGTCAATAGACAGCTGAATGGAAAGGGTTGGTCTTTTATCTTCAGATTAGAGATAATGAACTTTGAACAGCCAGCACTTGGGGCTATAAAATTCTCACCCAGTCCAATGTGATTTGTAAACTAGCTTGCACAGAATCAGAAATGTCCTCTAACACATCCACAAACAATTCTGACTGTGATCACAGCCTGCTCTTTGCTCAGAAACCAGATGTCCTATCTGCCTCTCTAGAACAATTGTGATGCTTAAGAGCTTTCCCGTCAATCTGCTGAGTTCAGGCAGCCCTCAGTCTCTGCCAGACCTGCCCTGAACTCCACTCTCCTCCATCACATGCTCAGCATGACATCCTCACCCACTTGGTGCTAATGGGGAAGAAGTCTCATCCTGCCTGCCCCCCCAACTTTTGCCTCGCCCAGGAAATTCACCTCTGAAATCCAAAGCAGGCTGTTAGAATTCTAAGGTAGACACACAGCACAAGCACTTCCTGCTTGTTCAGGGCTTCGTTGTTTGGGTTTTTGTTTTGGTTTGGTGTTTTTTGTTTGTTTCTTTTCTTTTTGGACATTGCATCAGTTCTTTCAAAAACTCTTTAAAAAACCCAAACAACAAATAACCCACTGTAAAAATCAAGCTGCTCCATGCATGTCCCTGCAGACTTCTTTGACCCCTGATAATGCATTAGGGCTTCCCCCTCCCTGCTAAGGCCAGGTGGGAACACTGCAAGCTACATGTGAGGCAATCCTTATGCACCATTTCAGCCCATTCCTGAGCCTGCCTATTTTTATGCCTGGTAGAAGAGCACCAAGCACACCTGCATGCTTCCTCTGCCAACTGCCACCTCAGGAGAGCAGGAGGCTTTGGTCCATAGAGCTATATAACTGGAAAAAGCAAAACAGACTCAGGCCATCTTTACTCCCAACCCAGCACATCAAGTCCAAGAGATAATTACCATGAACTCCTTTACAGTTGGATGCTAATAAGATACACAGGGCTATAGTCTCTAGTCTGGCAATGCTGGGAGAAACACAAAATGTAAACAAAGTTATCCAAAGGGACCACTCCTGTGTTGCATGCAAATATGCACCACACACCTTTGACTGTCCAGATCATAGAGCTGGCTGAAGTAAGCTGTGACTCCAGCTGCTATGGAAGAACACAATCCTCCAATGCCAAGTAACAAGTAGGGAACATCGAGAACACTCCCATTTCATTTGGTATGACAAAAGGTAGAGGAGAACACACCCCTGCATCCAACAGCCAGAAACAGAGCTGAAGCCCCCACTTCAGTTTTGATATGGCTAAGGAGAGCAGAGTATGATCACTGACAAGCATTTCTGTAGCTCTAAAGCCCTTTAAGTTTGCTTTACACTTACATAAATCTTAGTTCAGCAATAAGGCTATTACATACAGATTCAGAACAGATGTTCATGGAATTTGTCTTATAGCTACTGTACATACAGACAAATTCACAGGCACAAACTGGAACCATTATGACCATTTAAAAAACAGCCAAGGACAGATCTCACAGAAGCTGGGGAAGTTAACATACTTTAGATTCTGGATCATACATTTCTCTCTGTGCTCTGAAGTATCAATCAAAACTAGCCCTAGAGCTCAACGACATTGCTTTAAATATTCTAATATTAGCTCACATTTACTACCCTCAGCATACTCCTTTGCCTAGACACCAAGGTAAAAACAAACAACAAAAATAAACGCCCCCACAAAAAAAAACTCCAAAGTTTTGGTTTGGTTTTAAAAAGCTTTTACAATGCAGGAGTTATTGCCCAAAGTGCAATTCAAAAGCCAGCAGCACTGTTGTTTCAGTTAGCTAATTGTGTCCCCTTCAAACTACAGCAGAAATGTTTAACCAACAGGAAAAGTATGGCTCATGTCTTTGTCTTTCACAGCATTCCCAGAAGCACAAACAGGTCTCCAAAATGCACTTACCCAAGCCAGTGAGCATAAACACATAAAAATGACTTTTGGGTGAGGGAAAATCAAAGCATGTAGAACACCAGAAAGCCGTAAGATGAGATTCTTTCCCTGGCCCAGCCAAGGGAAAAAAACTCCCCCTAAAGAGACTAAGGCATCTTGCCTGCTAATGAACACAGCTTTGGGGCTCTTGCAATCTGGGGACAACAATCCCTTGTGAGCACAGGACAAATCTGAACAAGATTACTCATCAAATGATTAAAAGAAATGGTTTTACCTTCACAGAATGCTCTGAGAGGGAGTAAAATAGCATACTGAGAGCAGAACAGCAAGACAGACCAGCTCAGCAGTTAGATGCCTACTACAAACTTGATTTGTTGTTATTCAGAACCAAAGCAATTGGAGCATATAATAGTGATTAAAAAGATTAAAACAAGTAGGCAATTCATTAACACTGACACAAAAATACTATGTCAAAGTGGAAGTACCAAAACCAGACCTGACACAAGGATGAAACAGCACCTACTGAGGACTAGCTCATGTAGGCAGTGACTCACTCAAGACAGACTTTTTACACCTGCAATTTCAGGACCTTTTGGGGTTCATCTTAATCAAATATTGCTCCTACCAATCTTTTGTTATTAATGCACCAAGTAGCCTGTTGCTTTTTTTTTTTTTCTAAGCCAAGCAGCAAAGTGTCTCACAAAAAGGCAGGTCCCATCCCATCTGAAAAACACCACTGGCTTCTCCAGAGATGAGGACTCAGCTCTCAAGGTGACTGCAGTAGCTCACAGGCAATCAGAACTCGCAATTACTTAGCAGTGTCCTATTAGACCATGCTCTGTTTTACTGAGAACTTCCAGTGTGCAGAGCACTCAAAGTTCTTTCAGCTGAATCAAAGCAGCCATCAGTAGGCTCTAAAATTAAACCCAGATCACGACAAAGCTTCCCAGACCTGCTGCTGTTCAACTTGACCTTTGGCCCTGTGGCCCTTGTACATTCCTTGCTTCCACAGAGTTGGTGGAGACAAAAGAGTGACTGCATTGATAACACTGCTTGCAGGCTTTTCAGAATATGAGTTTTTACAGCTAATTCAACAACTAAGCAATGCTGGGAGGCAAGACTTCCCAGAAATATTTTTTAAAAGCACACAAATCCAAAAGTTTGTTTCACAGAACAGAAAAACACAGAATTATGGAAGCTGCCCTTATTTCCCACTATTAGAAACAAATCTATACTTGTGAGTAACACCCGAGGCTGGAGACATTCTCAAGCTACTTCTCCATAGTTCACATGTACTCAAAGTGGTTGCCTTGGTTAAGCATTTCATAAGCAACCCTTCTTGTCTGTATGAGGCTAGTACTCCTGAAGTACAGAACAGTGTCCTGGTATACTAGGATGTCTGAAAGAATTACTTCTCTTCTTTTAATTAGCTGGTGTTGCCTCAACAACTAGTTTCAAAGTTAATGAAGATTCATCCCAGGATGAACTGCTAGGTCAGCAGAAGAAGTGCTATTTTGTGTCTGTAGCTGCTTCACAGCCATGGGAAGAAATAGTTAAGGTAGCCACTCAATGGCCTGCCTTCAATTAAAATCTGTGAAAAGCCTTGACAACAAATGTCAGCTGGTATAATATCATTTCTCCTTCAGATGTCCCTACTGACCCTTCCACAGAGTGTGTGATCACTACAATCCAGAGAGCAACCTGGGATATTCCCCTCCCTCCTGTTCTGCTTTGATCTTCAGTCTGCTCTCAGACTTCAGCACCAACCAGCCAGCAGTGTTAACAGGGAGACACAACCATTTGACACCCTTACTCCTCTGCCCTAAGCTCTGTGCACACAGTGTTCCTTGCACAGATAATTTTCTGGGGAGTGATTATGCCAGCATGTCTGACACTGAAAAGTGCAAGCACTTACACAGCTCTAATTCCTGCTTCTCCACTCGTTCTGGGATGAGTAACACCCTGGAAAATTCATCTCAGTGGATACCCTGTCCAGACACACAGCAGTGAGGAAGAAAAAACAAATTACTGAGTAGTCTATGACCTAATTGCCACTCAGCATCTGCTGATGGGAAACATGTCAAACGGAAAAATAAGAGCTGAGAGCATCACCCTGCAACCCAACATTCCCCATGCTGTTACAGCACTAGAGGCTGAAGTTCAGTACAAGAAGGCAACATCTAGATTTGCACACCAAGGAAGAAATGGGAGGAAATTACTCTGTGAAGAGCCCAAGATGAACTTCTGCTACAGACACCACTAAGCAGCAAGATGAATGCAAACAGAACTCCACTGACACGTGGGAACAGGTCTGAACCCATTCCTACCTCCAGGCTCACTCTCCCCTCAGTTATTTACCCACAAGCACACATTCAGCTGCAGATCTAGGCAGTCCCAAGCTTTCCTCAATGCAATCAGTCTGAGCATGCCCTCAGCTCTCATATCTGGTGTCCCTGAGAGTGTTGGGAGCCTGACCACCCTGACCTGACAGGCGTGTGGCTGACCAGCTAGCAAAAGAGCCACAGCGACCAGCATGCTCAGGCCTGCTACCAAGCCTGCTCTTTGTGCAACTGTAGTCCCAGCCTATCTGACACTCCCAACTTTACACAACACCAGAAGTGGTGGGGACACAACTGTGGCAGTTCCCAAATGGTTGTACAACTGCTGCTCCTCATTCACAGGACTGCTGGCAATCTCTAAAACCCTATAAAGTGTCACAAGCATTGAGGTCACTGGTTTCACTGATGCTACTGATCTAGATTTCTGTAATGATAATTTTTCCCCCCTCTGTATCCTAAGCAGAAGTGAATCCTGGAAATCACCTTTACATCCTGCAAAGGGGATACACTCTCTCTTCCCTTCCCTATGCACCCTGGCCACGGTTCAGCCCCCAGGGTTCCCTTGTGATGGGTCTGAGAGCTGGATAGTCACAGAAGCAGCTGCATGGCTCTCTCTACACAGAGGCAGAAAAACACCTTTACTTCTGCCGAGGTTCTAGTTTGAGTAGTTCTGTCTTTACCACCTGCCATTCACTTACACCTCCTCTGCATATGAAGAATGTAAAACAATGGAAAACGACTGTTGAAAATAACTTTCTAGAGGAGCTCAAGACTACTGAGCCAAATACTCCCCTGAGCCAACTCTCTAGCTGTGCAAACAGCTCTACTGACACAGCTGAGAGAGTGGAACGAAGGCAGCAACAAGTGGCCACAGCCTGCTTCAGTCGGATGAGAAAGGCCCCTGAAACCATGCCTTATCTCTTCAAACTCTCCTGGAGTCCCTGGGAGCAAGCAAGCAAGACTCAGTGTAGGCAGAGAGACCAAAGGGAAAGGGGGGATTATGCACAGTAACTCAAGGCTAACTATTCAAGCTCCTCGATTAGCGTTAGAATGCAATCACTACTTCAGCATTTTTCACCTAACTGCCCACCTTCTTCCCTTAAAGCTCATGGTGCAGATAGCGCCCATGTCCCTGGCTCCTCCCTCTAGAGGGACAGCAGGCAGCCCTGCGGAGGCATTATGCAGGGGGGTGTAGCACCTCTCCAGAATACCTAGCAAACGCCACTGCGAGATGAGACAGACACACTATTTTCCCACACTTTCTGTATCCCCTTGGCTGCTTAGTTCTCTGCATCAGCAATTCACTAGCACAAAACATGTCCAATGACATTGGCAAGTTGACTGACATCAAAATAATGAGCTTCTCTCTCCAGTCTTACCTGGAGGGAAGATTTGTTTTTAAGTAAAAGATGGGCCATGTGGAGGAGAATAATGTTGGAGTCTCTGGATTAAGTTTAAATTGGATAGAAGTAGAACGTTAAACACACCAACACCCCACCCCCAAAAAAACCCAAACACACATACAACAAAAACTAACAACAAAAAAACCACACCACCCAAACAAAAAGAACTACCCAAAACTTTCCATGCAGACTTCCCTCCCAGCTTCTAATTTCTCATTCCAAGTAGTCATCTTTTCTGAAAACAAAGGCATTTGTCTTCTTATTAAACTTGTGTATAGGAAGACCAGGGGATTTCTTTACTTCACTGTTTCCTTTTCAAATTCTTACCTACTGCCTTTGAATTTTCCAAACACCTTAACCAGATACATATCACAGGCATACCTGCAACGGGCAAAGCGTTGATACGTGCCGTGCAGTGCTCTTACATTCCTCACACTGGTAGCAGCAGGAGCACTACACAGAGCATGGGATGAATAGCAGTAATACTCAGTCCTAGCAGCACACAACTATGCCATACTGTTCCTCTTGGGATGGGTGGAGCGTCCCTCCACTTACTTGCATCCTAAACTCAGAGGGGAAGAACTTCAGCCCTGTTTTTTAAAATGCGTTAGGTTTCCATTTCAAAGCTGATGCGACACTGAGTTGCTCTTTCTCCCCTCTACGTTCCCCTTAGCTGCAACAGTTTCTGAGCTTTGCATAAACCACTGGCACCTCAGCCACAGAGCACATCAGGAGCTCCTTTCACCTTCGTGCCGTTCTCTAAGCGTCCCTTGCTTTGTGATGCCCCCCATCACTGTTTCTTGGCAGATCTCAACTCTTTTGAAGTTAATCTGGTTCCACTTCCAAACTCTTTCAGTTGCTGCTCCTTGCCTCACTGTAATCCCTCGGGGCTCTGCCCTTATTCCCTTCTTTGCACTTAAATCATTTACTGCTCTTATCTGCCTGCCTGCGGCGTTAGTTCCCATCCTTGTTCAGACGAACTCCAAACTCCATGTTGTTCCCAACTCCTACCACAATCGGTTTATCTTCACGTCAGTAGCTGCCTTTGTGCTGTCCCACTGGCCGATGTTTGAAGAGGCCGGGACTAAGCATTTTCTAAAATCTTTCTTCTCCGAACAGTCCATCTCTTCCCTACCACAGCAGCCAAACCTACTCTTTTCCCTTTGTTCGGTAATCTCTTTCTTTCATTCCAAGTCTCTCTCAGTCCTACGTCTCTAAGATCAGGCTCCTCCTCTCGCCTTCCTTTGTCTTGGGGAGTCCAAGGGTTTGCACCTGAGCAGCACCAAGCACAGCCGAGATTACACCCATGGCTGGCGCGCTCCTATCTGACCCAGAGCAGCAGTAAAACAACACCGCTGCCTCCTGCACGGTCTCTGCAATCTGCCGCGCTCCAACTTTCTTGCCCCATTATTCTCCCCGGCAGCCTCTTGCAGGAACACCAGTAACCCACGCAGGTAAAATGGCCTTCCCGCCTGCCTGCCTGCCTCACGGTGGCTCCTCGGCGCCGCACAGCAGCAGGCCGCCGCCGTGCTCCCAGCCAGGACCCGGCCCTCACGCCAAGACACTTCGCGGCCATCGTGGGAATGCAGGCATCGGCTTTACCCTACGGCGTACCAGGGCGGGCGGGGGGAAGGGGGCAAATAAAAATAACCCCAGGCTTGGCCCGATCGGTGCGAAGGGTTTGTGGAGTCGGACGCACGCCGGGGCGGCCGAACGGCAGCTCCCGACGCCTCTCCCCACCCTGGGCCAGGCCCCGCTCCCGCCTTGCCCACCGCCGGCTCCGTCTCGGTCATGCTGCCTGCCCACGGGGCCCCGGCACCATGGCCGGCGCCTCCAGGCGCCTCCGGAAGGCAAGGGGGGCCTCCCCAGTTCACCGCCGCTCTTGCCCCGGCCTCCGTCCGGTCTGTTGCGCAGGCCTCTCCGCTGCGAGGCTCGGGCCCCACCGCCGCGGCCTGCAGCCCTCGCCGCTGTGCGCACGCCTGGGTCGGAGACAGGCTGTGGCGGGACCGACACCGGCGGGAGCCAGTAGTTCCCATCTCCTCCTCCTCCGACGCCGCTACTGGGAAAAGTTACTTTTTAACCAGGGCGGAGGCGCCGGTCTCCGGGTAGCGGCGGGCTTGCAGAGGCGTCCCGCTGGGAAAACAAGGTCAGGGCGCCAAGGCTCAGGGAGGCGCACACAACGGCTGGGGCGGCGGAGGCCGCAGAGCACCCTGGCAGCGCTGGGCAGGGACCCTACCTCCCGCAGCCCGCAGGAGCGTGGCCTCCCGCCCTACCCGCTGGGCACTAGCCGAGGGGAGGCGACGGGAGGAAGATGGCCGTGCCCGGCCCTGGATGAAAGCCTTTTGTTGCGCTTACAGAAAAGCTAAGGAATACTTTTCGTCTGAGGCCTTGACGAGCGGAGCCTGTTTCGCTCTTGTAGAACGAGGGCAGCTCCCTCCCGAAAAGAGGCCATCGAGGTGAAAGAGATTTTTTTTTTTAAGCCCTAACTACAAAGATAATTAAAAAAAAAAAAACAATCGCAAAGCCCCATGGCCAGGTGGAAAGCGAGGTGAGGGGCGGAGAACCGCAGCCTTGTCCTCGGGCGCTCTGGGAATTGCTGTGCCACACGGGTCGGCGTCGTTTTACGGAGGGACAAACGCCGTCCCGGCAGCTCCGCGTCCGCCGCCGGAGAGGGGGAAACAACCAGCCAGGCGGGCCGGCCGGCCCCGCGCAGCGGGAGCAGCAGCGTGCCTGCGATCACTTACTTGTCCGTCTCTTGTGACATGTTTGATCCAATGAACTCTCTCCCCTTTTCCCGGTGCCTCCGTCTCCCTGGCGGAACTGGACTTTCAGGTCTGTGCAGGTGAAGGCGTGTGTGAACGCCCGGGACGGCAGAACCAGAGCTACTGGTAATTCTGCTTTCCTTCCCCCCCTCTCCCGGCTCCGCAGCCAGCCGTCGAGGTAGGACAGGTAGAGCCCCCCTCCCCCTCGCATGTGGGGAGCGGCGGGGCTGGGACGCCGGCTGGGCGAGCGGGGCTCGGCGCGGAGAGCGGCCGGGCACGCACAGGTAACTTTCCCGAGCGGCGCCGGATTCTTTCAGTAAAGGAGCGGGGCAGAGGGGCGAGCCGGGCGCTGATTGGGCGGCGCGGGCCGGCAGGTGCGCTGCCATTGGAAGAGGCGCGCAGGTAAGCCTGCCGCGAGCGCCAGGTAACGCTCCCGCGCCGCGCCTGCACAGCCGCGGGGGCCGCTGCCGAGGGGACGGCAGGAAGGGGGAGCCGCCGCGGAGCCGGCAGGCGCTTCACCGGGAGGCAGCCCCTCCTTTCCCCGGCCGCGGACGGAGTGGGCTGACGCGAGGCACAGGACCGTTGCTACCTCGCGCGGCGCCGGTTGGCTGCCGAGGCTGAGGACAGGTCGCTGGCGGGCGGCGGAGCGAGGCACGCAGGCGGCCCGGCCCCGACGCCCCTCCGCCAGCCGGCTCCGACGCTGTCTGTCGTCGGATGGCGCCCAGCTAGGCGACGGCTTTCGCAGGACAGTCTCGTGGATAGCTTTTCGGTCGGGTCGTAGAGATTTTAAGTCTTTTGTTGTGGGGATTTGGTTTGGACCCGACCCCTGGTTGGGACCCAGTTGACCACGTCTTGTTGCAGAAGGTGTTTCACCGGAGAGGCGTGAAGGGGTGCCAGGACATGACACGTACCGCATGGATCTGTGTGTTTGCAGTCGAGACGGGGAGAGGTCGAGGGGGCTGTGTTGCCGGCTAAGGGAAGCTAGAGAGAAAACGGGGAAACTGGAACAGGATGTTCACAGAGGAAGGCCCAGCTGTGCAGGGGCGAAGTGGATGGAGAGAACTGCAACATCAATTTGTTGTCACCCTTCGGTACAGTCCACTTTACAGGGTACTTTGCTCTAAGATCTACACCGGCTCACAACGGACAAGGTCAGGCTGCATGAACAGCACCTTTGGCCCTGATGGGGAGAGGTGAAGAGGGCCTCATCTCTTCCTTGGGTCAGTTTGAGCAGGAATGCAAGGGTTGCAGAAAGACTTTTATCTGCTCTCACCCATTCTCAGTCCCCTTTCCTCCACCGGAGGCTGATCAGGACCCCACTAATTGTTCCTGCTACCACCTGTCCTCCTGGAGACATCTAGCAGGCGTCTGACTGGAGCGCTGATAACCTCTGCTGCACAGATAGTGCTGTACGTGGAAAGAGTGCCCTGTTGTGTGGGGCAGATCACTGTATTGCTTACTGATCTTTGCAGGAGTGCCAGCTGGACTATGTCAGACTTAGGTGAAGACATGTTCCGTATTCTGCCTTTGATTACACCTGGCAGGGGAGCGCAGCAGAAGGGCTATTCACTGAAACGTGTACTGATGTGAGCAGATATATCCGTGTACACATAAATACGTATTTGCATGCACGTGTGTGTGTGTATAAAACATGTAGTGTTGCAATGTGGGGCCTGAGCCTCTTTCACCTACTCCCGTAGCTGAGTTCAAACTTGAGTCTGTAACATCTTTGGCATTAGAGATTACAGTCAGGCACAAATATCTATTAATGTGCCTTAACTGTATTTACAGCAACTAATCAAATTAAGGCAATTCTGTATAAAGCATTTATAAATCAGCTTAAGCATAGCCCCATGAAGGTTTCCATCACTTTAGGGCACTTTTTTGATCATGTTTAGGTAGATTAATAACACTTTGAGCACAAGGTATTAGTTAGCCTTTCCCTTCATTCACCAGCTACAGGAAAGAAATGTTATACAATCCATAAATCCACTCAGAAGCTGCTAGTGCAGCCTGACTTTGGAATAACAGATCCTAGCATTGAACTTGTAGGCTGTTCTTCAGAAGAATGCTGCTTTGAATTACTTCTTGTGATGCATTTTGAGGAAGCCAGAAGACTTCATAAAACGCAGGAGAGAAACAGATTAATGTACCCCTTGCAGATAGTGCAATTGTTTTGAGTACGACACTACTCTGTCGTCCTAAAACAGGCTGAGCCTCTCGGGCTGTTGAGCCTCTCAGGCACATTACTCTGAGCCTTCACAAGCTGTCTGGCAGAGGCAGTGTTACAGTGCTGTGATGGGTTAAGTTAGTGAAGTCTGTCTTGTTACCTGCAGAAATGACAAGGTTTATTTCCCCAGTATTTCTTATGCTGAAAGTTTTAAGACTTGAAAAGGTTACCTGTTTGAGCACTGTCAAGAGGATAAACACTGGTTCAAGTATCTTCTTCCTTGGTTTTAATTTTTCAATGATGAGAAACATTTGGATGTCATTCCTCCACCACCACCACCCCCCACCCCACCTCCCCCTTTCTTTTTTTCAAGTATGAAATGTAAAGGAAGAAGGAGAGAAAGATCAGTGAAAATGCCACCTTCCCTGAGATAGAAATGCTGCTGATGTGTGATTTTACAAGAAAGAAAACTGCATTTGATGCCATCTGCAGTCCTGGACCAAGCCCAAGCTGTAACTCAGACTGAAATGGAGTTTGTTGTTCTAGTACTGGGTCAAATACAAAACCTGCCTTTAGCAGCCTACTCTCAGGAGACATTTTCTTAGAATGATGTAGTCAGGAGACTGAATTGCTGGGCAGCATCTTAGGTGATGTTCTAAGGTCAAAGTTAGGGATCTGAATGTGAAATGCAGTAATGAATTCTTGATTTGGGGCTGTTGGAGATGACAGCAAGTTGAGACTTGCTTAGATAGAAAAATATACCCTGACTATTATTGTAACTAGGTGGGTGGGCAGGCATAGTGCTTGTTTTGTGGGTAAGCCTTTTGCTTCAGACTGCAGACTGGAATCAAATGTTGAGTCTCAGAGCCCACCTCTAGCTGAGCAGGTCAAGCAAGTCCTGCCTAGTCCAGCCTGATCTGCCAGATCATTATAAACTAATGTTAGTCATTGAAAACTCAGCTAGTGCTCCTTCTGGCCGTGCCAGCCTTGCTTCCTGCAGAGTAAGGGCTGTGCAGAGCAGGAATGGAAGTTGTGCAATGCATTAGTGAAAGTCTTGGACTCATCTTTGAAGCATACAGGGAAAAGCTAAAAGAGCACATCAGTGTTTTTCATACTGTGCCTGGTTCTTTGCTTGCACAGCAGCCAATAGTTTGGGGGGGCGGGGGGAGTGTGGCATTGCAGGGGTTCAGCGTTGAGTTCACCCATCTAAAGCTTTATGTCAGGTTTCCACTATTTACTCCACAGCAGCTAGCATCAGTATTGTTTGGACTTGTCAGCACTGGGTAAAGGAAGCAGAGTGTACCAATAAGTCTTAACTAGGCTTGCTAGTTACACCCAGCATTTCAGAAAACTATTGAAAGAAGCCTGTGCTAGAAGATATCGGAGGTATTTATGTGAAAGCAGCTTTGTGAAGCAGTTTGGCGAGAGCAGATGTTTGCAAACAGCTGTGTTCAGTCGGCAGTACTTAGCACATGTTTCTGTTGGTGTCTTTCTGTCTGTTGATATAAAATATGCTCTCTCACAGTAGGTTCAAAGACAGCCACCTACCTACTAGCTCTGTGATATGAAACATTTACTGCTAACCCTCCCCACAGCCTTTCCTTTGTAGTTGTCCTCTGCAGGAAACTATTTATTGGAACTTGTGCAGACCTTGATCCTTGACTGGCTTGGGTGCAGCCATCATATACACCAAAATAATACTATAGTGATTACAGTGCACCCTCTCTTACCCCAAAGAGGTCATTCTTACACTTTAAGGGAGAGTTATTCTGCACTCCTAGCTTTAAGAGAGTCATTCCAAGTCACCAAGATCCTGGTAACAGTTTACTCCTAATGTTGCACCATGAAACCATATTAGTGCCGTCCAGCAGCAGGTTCTGTGGCTACTGGCAGTACTTAAGAGATCTCTGCCAGGCTCCCTAGACACTGCAGCTTGTGCTCCCCAAACAGGCCTGCTGGGATCTCTTTAGCAACTTCAGAGTGCCTCCATGTCAGGTATGACAGCAGCACTTCAGTACTGTGGAGGCTCATGGAATTAATATCAAGCATTTCCTGGGCACAGGGTAAGGCACAGAGGACCCTGGCACTTTGGATTTGAGATGCTGATTTCTGTTTGGTTAGATTGATCAAAGCGGTATGGAAACACACAGGGGGAAAGGAAGGACCCAAGATGAGTGCAGGACTGCTAGTTCTGAAAGGTGTCAGCGTCGTGACTCTGTTGTAAGCCTGCGATGCTGAGCTCAGGCAGCGTGGCACACACTGTCTCTGCAGCTGAAAGCAGGAGACAAAAACAGCTCCCAGCATGGAGATCTGCGCAGGACTGAGACGCTGAGGCGGTGGCAAAGTCTGACATGAGACTGGAATATTCAGCAGGCAGTAAAGTACCAGTGCGTGCCACTAGGATTGCCCACAGGTTTGGAGCCAATTCAGCACAGAGTAAGCTTTGCTGCAGACGCTTGGAGCTGCCTGGCAGCCTTCTGCAGTGATTTGCTCACGGGCTGTGAAATGCTGGGAAAATGCATTTATGTCATTAGGGAGGTCAATCTTCCCTTGGTGAGCAACTGCAGTGTGGAGAAGTGTAAGAAAGCACCTCTGAGAGACAATCTAATGTTGTGTGGGGTGCAGGACACTGCAAATGTGTTCCTTAAGCTGACGTTAAAACAGCCTGCTGCCATCCTGGGGCAGAGCTAAAGCACCTCAATAACCTGGCCTGTGGGGAAATGGTGGGAATGAGGCCATCTGAAGTCTGCCCAGTCTCCTGCTTTAATCGGCAGGGTCTTTGTGTCAGGACCGAGCAAAACTGCAAATTCATAGACACATGTTGACTAATCTTGATTTGAACTGGGCTGGGCTGAAGGTAAAATGCTGTTAGTCTGTTTAGGCTGGGAGGAGTTCCTGGAGAACGCAAGAAAACTGTCCCAATACCTAAGGCATTGGAATGTGCTGCCCAGGGGGGTGGTGGAGCCACCAACCCTGCATGCGTTTAAAATCTGAATGTGGTGCCTGGGGATATGGTTTGGAGTAGGGAGATCAGTTGTGCTTGGTGATCCCGAGGGGCTTTTCTAACCAGAATCTTTCTGTGATGCTACATATCTTTTTTAATGACTGGAACACTTGGGGGGTTTTCATTACAAATAGTAGTTTAAAACCAACTTTTCCTCAAAATGCAGGGGTTGTCCCCCATTTCCCCCCTCTTTATCTTTTTCCCCTCCTTTCCCTCCACCCCAATTTCCCCCTTTTGTTCTCTGCTTTTTCCCTTCTCTTCATCTTCTCTTGGTAACACAGATTTCCCTCATTTGTACAGGATGAGCCCAGGGCTGGTTTTGGTGCTGCAGTGGGTGCCCAGGGGAGGTGTGCTGGCCTTCTCCTAGTTCCATGGAGGCCTAGACTGAAGGGCTCTCACTTCAGGGTGGCAATGGTCAAGTCTGGTTTTGCCATGGAGGCTGCTGCCCCAAGCTCTTATCACTCAGTTCTTGAACCATTGTGACTTACCAGAGTATCACTTTAACAGAATTTGAAATAGGGGGATGTGATCCACATGTGGAAAATCTAAGAGCTTCAAATGCTTTTTTCATTGGCTGTGAGCATATTGAGTGTTGATGAACGTGTGGAAGCTCCACAGGCCTAAAATCCAGCTCTGCAGTAGTGAGCATTCTAAAAGCCATGAGGAATGTGTCTCTTTTGGCTCCCTGAAGTAGCTGTAAGTGTTCCAGCAGGCAGCAGGTGAAGGATGGCACATAAACAATTGCTTGTTTGCTTTTCCCACACTCAGGAACTAGAGTGAATGCAGCCCAAAGAATCCACAGAAGTATTTTGCAGTCAGAGCAGCAGGAGCTGGGAAACAAAGCTGTGGAGGTATCATCCTGGTCCTTGGAAATTTGTGCTTTCCCCTCAAAATAGGTCACTGCTGCAATCGAATAGGAAAGTACCTCAGAAATCACAGCAAATGGAAAAAGCTGGTGAATAAGAGGTGGGGGTTGTAGCCCCCAGGCACGTTGCAGGTTTATCCTTGTGGCTGCCCTCAGGAGCAAGCAAATGTGATTTTAATTGAAGGGCAGAGGATAAAGGGAATTGTCTGGTGGCACAAAAGGAACCAGTGTTGAAGCCAGGAGATCTCTGCAGTGCCTTGTTCTATGGAAAGGTCACCAGACCACGTGTCTCTGGGTTTCTGTTCAAGCATTGTCAACTCTGCTTTTAGTTCCTCTACAGACAGGTGTAGCAGTGTCACTTTCTACTATTTGTTGCTGTTCTCTTGTGAAATCCAGGAGTGTTTCAGAGGGTGGCCTCCAACTGGTTCAGCTCACAAGCATAAGGGCTGCAGCAGACTGTGGGGACAGTGTGGGACCAGAGCTTGTTGACATCATCTCCGGCCTTTCATATTGCCTGTCCTTGGTTTTTCAGTGTGCTCAGGAGTTTCAAGATAATTTGGTCTGTGGCTTGGGGAAGACCTCAGTTCTGGATCCCCTGCAGCTGCCTGCTCAGCCTGTCCTGTCAGGTTCACAGCTCGACAATGCCGTGTTGATACAACGCCCGTGCCCTGCATGCAGCTACACGCCTGCTTTATCTCTTCTCAGGCTGCTGTGGAAGGAGATTGTGCTGTTCCCCTGCTGCTACAAGGCTTCCCTGAGACCCAAGGAGATGGGATACCTGTTCTGTTTCATGTCACCCCTGTCTTGTGGGGTAGCTGTTGCTAGGAGTGCTAGTTCCAAGTTCCTCTAAAGGTTTTTGCTTTGCAGAGTTTCTGTTGCCTGTCTGCATTATTCCACTGCCTAACCCAATAGTGTTTTTTCAATGCAGACTGGAGTTGCTGTGTGATTCCAGTTCCTTTAGCTGTGTTCCATGGCTGTGACACGGGCTGTTTAATAACCCTCCTTTGTTTCTCTGTGCCCCTTATTAAAGAGAAAGGTCAGACAAAACTCCTCTTTTCTCTGTTCAGTCAGGATGCAGAAGCTTCTCCCTGTGCCATGGTCTGGACACCACACGTGAATAGGAGTTGCCCTGCAGACTTTGCTTTGTTTGTTTCAGCAGAGAAAGTAAATCTCTCGCTAAACAGGTTTCCAACATCCCTGCTTTCCCCTTACATTTTGATTTCTTTTTATCCAAGTAGCTTGGAGAAGAGGCAAGGTGAAGGTGTTCCGCTGGGAAGGAGCTTTATGTGACTCTAGGACAGAGATGCTGAGCATCTGCTTGTCTTGTTGGACTTGAAAACAGTACCTGGAGACGGGTGCTTGTTTAGGTGAGTGTTTGGGTGTGAGCAGCGAAGCAGGCAGATTTACATTTACATTTCTTTACTGTTTGGTTTTTTTCCTCTCTAGCACCCACATTTGAGCAATGGCCCCGAAGGAAGGGTGGTGGTGAGATGTGTATGTTGCTCTCTATTTCACCATAAACTTTGCTTAGTACTAGGACTCTGAGGAAGGCAAATTCTGCTTTGCTATCATTGGGGGTATAAATCACCCCTCTGCAAAATCCATACCATTGTTAGGGTTCTTGGTGGGGGGGAGGAAATATCACATGCTTGGGCTGTGTCATTCCAGAGTGCATGAGGACACGTTTAGAGGGCCAGGAAACCCGTGTGAGAGGGAAGTCAAACTGACTCCCTGCAGTCTGCTAGCCCCAAGGTGAAGACATTTGGCATTGCTTAAGCTCTCCCAGCCTAGGCACCAGGTGCTTCTGACCTGTGAATGAAAGGAGGTGCAGGCATGGGGAGGCAGCTGCAGCAGTTCTCCATCTCATACGTGAGGGTTTGGAGCAGCAAATTTGCCAAAGGTTATGTGGGCAATTGGTGCAGAGCCAGGAATGTATTAACCCCTTGCCCAAACCTCAGCACCGTGCCAGGTGCACACAGGTAGTTTGCCTGGCTCCTGGAAAGTACTCTTTCCTTCCCAGAGAAACCAGTGAGTTCCCCAGTGTAGAGCACATTTATTTTTAAACTGCCCAGGCAGGGATTGCATGTTTTGAGGAGTGTGTGCCAGAGGGAGTGCCTTGTGGATTTGCTCTTGAAACATCATCATGCCTAGCTGCTCATTAAAGCTGCTGCCGAGCAGAATCCCTCAGCCGTCCTGCGTGCTCCCAGGCAGTGCCTGGGAGAGTGAAAGATGCCTGTTTCAGCCCCTTTGTTTAAATTGGTAGGAAAGGTGAAGGTGGAGTTTACAGGAGGAAGACAATTCGGGGTGACTTGCACTCACAGAGCAGACAGACTGCATTTGAAAGAGAGGCTTTTTAACTCCACGTGTCTGTATCTCTTTATCAGAGCTAACTGGTTCATCCTATGTGCAGCATAGGTTGAATTTCAGATGTTGCATTACTAGCTCTAAGCTGAGAACGATATCTGCACAGGACAGTTGATGTGGTGTCGTAACAGGGACAGCCTTGCCTTGGGCAGAGTGGAGCCCATTCTCCAGTTTTATAACTCTTGGTATCTTTTTTTCCTTGGGTTTATGTATGTGTGAAGTGGTGGACACTGAGCTTGGTGCCACAACACAGTGGAGGAGGAAGCCGTCCTGTAGCAGGGGTTCCTGTGGTATCCCCAAGATCACAGCAATGAGCAGGCAGCAACTCGAGTCAAAAGCAGTATGTTTCAGAAGGTCGTGACACCCACTCTCCTGGTATCTTGTTTGTAAGGTGAGGTGGGACAGCTTCGTGCTTCAACCCTCATCTGGCAGTGAAGTTGAACAAAGCCTATTTTGTTGAGATTCCTGGCAGATGAGTGCAGTAGAGCCACCATTGCATGGCTCAGCCCAGCAGAAGAGCATCTGGCTGCCCAAGGGGGCTGTCTCTCTTTCTTACCCTGGGTCATGCATTTCTGCCCTCCTGTGTCACAGCTTTTTCAACTTCCTGAGAACTGGTTTGGTTTGGTTTCTTTAATAGGGTTTGTTTCCAGATGGGCAAGCAGGCTGGTTTGGCCCCCTAAAACTCCATAGTTAAACTGTGGGAGTGCTTGAGCCAACAAAAGGAAGAGGACAGGGCAGGCCCACCTCCTTTGGCAGCAGTCTGGCTTTGAGCTAAGTGCCGGCGAATGTACACGCAGTCTTCTGGGATGGATTAAAGCCTGCTAGCTGTGAGCACGGCGACTTAGTTACAGCACTTGCACAGCCCAGTCCCCCTGCAGCCTCGCACAGGGCTGGCTCACAGGACAGCTGTGCATTTAAGAGGCATGGCATCGCCAGCAGTCCGGGCACATCTGTTAAACCTGGCAGGATCGGTGGTGAATTTCTGCAAATGCGGGACAACCCAGGGGACCGGCAGCGCTGCAGAGCCAGGAGGCTTCTGAGCTGAGAGGTGCTGCCAGACGCGGGTGAAGCGGGCACCCGTGAGAGGTGGCTGTGCAGAAGGTGCCATGCTGAGGTCTGCAGGCGCCGTCAGGAGGAATGCCAGTCGTTCCGGCTGTCCTGTGCGCTGCGCCTCTGTCCTTGGCTTTTGAAGTGACTTCATAGCTGGCTAGTGTGGGATTGTTTAGCCTGGAGAAGAGGAGGCTCAGGGGTGACCTTATTGCTGTCTACAACTACCTGAGGGGTGGTTGTGGCCAGGAGGAGGTTGCTCTCTTCTCTCAGGTGGCCAGCACCAGAACAAGAGGACACAGCCTCAGGCTGTACCAGGGGAAATTTGGGCTTGAGGTGAGGAGAAAGTTCTTCACTGAGAGAGTCATTGGACACTGGAATGGGCTGCCCGGGGAGGTGGTGGAGTCGCCGTCCCTGGAGCTGTTCAAGGCAGGATTGGACGTGGCACTTGGTGCCATGGTCTGGCCTTGAGCTCTGTGGTAAAGGGTTGGACTTGATGATCTGTGAGGTCTCTTCCAACCTTGGTGATACTGTGAACTTCTCTTAGATGCCTGGGGTTAAGGTTGATGCTTTGGCCCTCCAAAATCAGTCTTGCAAGATGGGGAGGGGGGATTTCCCCTTGATCTATGCTCTTCCTTTTGATTTCCAGAGTTTACATCGGGGCAGGGAGGGGGAAGGGAGACCAAGGATATCTGAAAATCTTCGGTGTAAGCAAGGCCAATTATGCGCACAGTAATTATCTCAGTGTAAACAGCCAATTGAGCTGTAATGGGGAGACCCTTCTGAGCCCGGGAAGGGTGCATTGAAGTGCTTCTGCTCAGAGACTGCCTGGTAATGCAGAGAACGCCAGCAGCTGCAGCCCTTGGCTCCAGTGGGTAGCGTTTGGTGGCGATGACAGTAGTGCTGGGCAGGCTGGGAGCTGGCTGCTGTGCTGTGCTGTGTAGACAGGGTCGTTACGGCTTCAGCAGCCAGCGGCAGCCTGGCTGTAGGCTCGCCTGTGTCAGCCACCTTACATGACGGATAGCTGGAATTTTCTGTGCCATGCCAATGAAGTCACTGCCTCCCTGCCCACGAAACTGCTAGACCTGCACATTTCTGACTGGTCGCTTTCCCAAGGCTGCAGCCTCCTGGCTTTAAGTCTCTTTGTACTCCAGGTGTCGTTTTCTCCTTCAGACCACCTGGCTGCTGGTTCCCACGGCCTGATCCTGTGGCAGGCGGAGTCCACTGAGAACCTTTCTGTGAGATGCTGATCAGGCCCCGTGGGGTTGAATTCTGTTGGTTCGTAGGTCGGTGCTGCTACCTGTATAATGCTGAGGGCTGCAACAGGTTCTTCAGCCCTGATCTGTGGTCTAGATGAGGAATCAAACACAACTATTTATTCACAGGAACTTCTCTCCATGCCCCATGCCTGCTCCTCTCCTGAAGATCCTTTAGCACTGATTGCACACAGCCCCTGCTGGGGCCAGCAGACCTACATTAGCTGCCTCTGGATGTGACGACTCAATGCAGTGAGAGCAGAGGTGAATTGCAGCTGTGCAGCAGCACTTGCATGGTGTTTGCTATTTTCTGTGAGAGAATGCAAGTCAGTCACACCCAGGGTAACAGAAATGGGTCAGGCTCTCAGGTGGGAGAGGGTTGTGTGGGTTTAGGCTAACTGCTGCCAAACCACAGGTGTGCACATCTCCTTAAATTGTTTTAACTTATGTCTGCTGGCCCTGACAATTGGAATAAAAGACAAATACACAGAAAGCATTTTAAGCCTGGGGGGTTAGGATGCTAACTGAAAAGTCACCAAAGGAAGCCTGACTGAGGTGTGAGAATCTTGGTGCACGAGCTTAGTGGCTAAGTAGTGGCAGGGAGCCCGGGTGCCCTCCTCCCAGCTCCCTGGGAGAAGCAGGCAGCTTGGCCCATGCAGTCCATCACACGAGCAGTGAAGCACTTACTGTGGACAACAGACTGTGGTGATAGGAAGGTACAGTGTCAGAGATGCTTTCTGTGTCCTTAGCCACAGCAAAGATCCAAGCATTTGAGAACTGCTCTTTCCCCCTTTGTAACGAATGCATGAATTTTGTTGTCTTTCTGGCTCTCCAGTGCCATGGTGCAGCAAATGACAGAATACACTGCAGAGGCCCTGAGCTTCAGGCTCTGAAGTGCATGTGTGCAGATACCCCTTTCTTTCCATCATGCTGGAGAATCATGACATTTGAAAAATAAAGGTTTCATCTCCTGACTGTGTCCTTGTATTTCCTTCTCAGGCATTTTCCTGGTGTGCAAATGAAGTATAAGAATCAGAGACTCGGATAGCACCCATCTGTCACAGGAATCTGAGCAGCTGGCATTTAGAAGGAGACATGCAGAAGTGCAGGAAGTGTCACTAGAGCGACTGAACCCACCAGAACCCATGGGTGCTGTTTTTCTCAAGTGTTTTGCAGTCTTTTGTGAGAATCCCTTCTTCATGTCATCATTTAAGGGTTTTTTGGTCACTCTTGGGAGTTCCACGCTTTCTTATTTCCCTCACATGTACATCCAAATCTGAAATAGCTGTAAATATAGCTTCCAGCTATTGCTTACCCTCTCAGTTAAACTAACTAGGATGAAACCTCACACAGACATCGAGAAGCAATACCAGGATGTTACTTCTGAACATTACAGAAGCCACAAAACTTTCTTCCCATGTCACCATCTCCTTCGGTAACACAGCTTTCCTCCAGCTGGGGTCAGAAGCGGTGCAATGCAAAGGCAGGGCTGCCTTTCTTTGTGTGTTTCTGCAGGGGCATGTCTTTTATGTGCCGTTAGCCAGGAGGATTGGGCTTTATGATGGAGCAGTTTGGCCTGAGCCACTTTCCCTCAATGACCTCTCCAGAAAGTGCCGAGGAGAGCGAAGCCAAGTGTGCAGAGACCTTCCTGCTCCAGAGGAGCTGATCCTGTTATGCTGGGCAGAGCAAGCCTGAACGGGGTGAAACGAAGTGGAAATGGCAGTTCCAGCCCTCCCAGATGGCTCTGGGCTGCTTTGTGCACTTCTGCAGCCTCGGGATGTTTTGCATGTTACTTCTTCACCGTCCATAAACTTGTGCTGCGCTGCTTGGGCTATGTTGTACTCCTTGAGCTGTGCTATATGCTCCTTGAGCTGTGCTGTGCTCCTTGGGCTGCCTGCTTTGTTGTCCTGCAAGTATTGACATGCACAGAAAGCTTCGGCGGCACCACCAGCAGCCAGACGGGGCCACCTCCTCTCTGGCTGCTGTAGAGACCATCAGTGTGGGGCTACGGAAAGGTCAAAGGTTTGCTGGTTTAGGATTTCGTGGGAATATTCTCTTGTTTGGACTTGGCCCAAGAGCTTCGTTTACCCGTTTGACAGGTAACAATTAGCGAGTAATAGCTCCGAGGGCTGGAATGCGGCTGCGAGGGCCAGCGAGCACTGGGCTCCCCGGTGGGCAGGTGCGAGTGCAGCGCCCAGGTATGTGCATGCACAGCATTCCTGGGAATCAGCTTTCCCTTCAAGATGCAGCCATGACTGCGGGGCACAAAAGGGCTGGGCTTAGCCCAGGCTCCAAGACGCTGAGCTGTTTGCGAGGTAAAGAAGCAAAGTAAATATCAGAAGAGAAGAGGAGCTGAGGAAGGGGCTGTGAAAAGCAGCTGCCCCTTTTTATACTTGCCTGGAGAGAGGATAATCTTGGCAAGGGAGAATTCAGCGTGATCACAGTGTCACGGGAGAGGGAAAAAAAGGAAAAGCTGAGATTTGAGCGGTGTGCATCAGTCCCAAAGCTCTGTGGATGGATGCCAGCACAGCTCCGGAGCGCTCGGAAAGGTGGTGCTCCCCGGCGGCAGCCCGGCACCGGCGCAGCGGCGCAGCTCAGAAGCTCACCCGGTCCGGCACCAACGTGGAGGGGAGAAACCTTCATCGGTTGGTTTAGAAACAGTTAAATCGCTTATGTGCAGTGAATCTCAGCTCTGCCGTTAGCAAGAACCCAGGCCTCCGGAGTTTTGGAGTAAAGCCACTTGAACTGTGGCAAGTGGCCCCATTTCCAGCTCCTGCGGCAGCCTCTCCCAGCGCCAAGTCCCTGCAGGGAATCTTGGACAATTTTGTGGGGACAGTAGGGGTCCTTGACGGTGCTTTTCAGATGGTTTGGGGGGGAGGGCGTTACTACTGTAGGTGACCCTTCATTTTTAGCAACAGAAGAGCTGCTCGGTCTTTCACAGCTTATTCCCGTTTGTGGCCAGAGCTCCGCGTTTGTGTATTTCCACTTATGCTGCGTACCTCACAATCGAGCCATTGTGTGCCTGTGCAGCAGCCAGCTCCTCTTTCCTGCTCTCCGTAGTTCAGCTGCAGAGTGGGAGTTGGGAGTCGTCTGATAGTAACCGTGGGAGACACCAATGCTAAGTCCTGCTGGTTACAAACGTGTCAGTCATAATAGGGTTGCATTTATTCCTGTCACACAGCAATTCTTTTGCACCTCACTTCGCTAAGATGACAAAGCACTTGGTTCTTTGTCTTTTTTACTTATGAACAGCTTCCCTGGCTGACAAGACTTTATCCTTGAGGTACTAGCTGGTGCCATTTGAGAAAGAAGAAACCCAAGTATAATTAGAGCAAATTTCCCTCGATTAAAGGACCCAGCAGCACTCTGAGTCATTCAGCATTATTTGTAGTTTCTTAGTGTGATCTTCACTAAGAGCAAGTCTCTTTGCTCAGCAGTGTATGGGCCAGCGAATGGTCATTCAGCCTGACAGGCACAACAGCAAGGTTTGTATTTATTGTCATAGATCCTCAAGAGCCACAGGCAGGACTACATAAGCATGGAGACATCTCCGTGCAGTAGGCCAAACCAAAGCGAAAGCCTTTCTCAGCAAGTGCTGAGGAACAGGTGACAAGCCCTTTCCCCCAGCCCACAGCCACTGCAAGAAGATGCAGTTACTCACCTGGCTTGGACCAGGGTCTCTGCACTGTGCCCCTCCAAGAGCCCCTGCCCAGGGCACTCTAGGAAGAAGTAAGCAGCACTCTTCTCTTTCCAAGCATTCTCTGTTCTGCTTGGATCTATGTGTCTGCATTTTGCATCTCTGAGTTACTGCTTCATTGTGTGCATCTGTCTGAGCACTGCACCCCTGCATGCTTCTGGCCTCCACACTGTTACACAGGAACCCCACAAGCCAGAGGGCTTCAGATAACCTTTCTGTTCCGAATAAACCACCATTCTGGTCATGGCATTTAGCATCTACAGCCCTCTGTGGAACAGGGAGCAAACCATGGCTTCGGCGTGACTGCTGACCTCTACACCCTGCAGTCAGGTACATCTTGATGTCTTCCTGCCATAGCCATTTTGATCTTGTGGCCTTTGCAATCACCCTCACTTTGACCACAGAAGACAGGAGCTGCATACAGCATTCAGGATCTGCCCACTGGTGTAACCATGCTCTGTGTTCCCTGCAGGCCTGACGTGGCTTCAGCCTCACTGAGCACAGGATTAACCAGAGCGTGCCAAGCATCACTTCCATCAGACACCACAGTCACAACTGTGTTGCACAAGCACAAATGCCTTGGAGTCAAGTGAAGAACTCTCCAGTAGGAGAGCTGTCACTGCTTCACGCTGAACTGGGGACTCAAGGGCTCTGTAGTTCACAGGTAAGTACCAGTGAAGAGCCCACTAGATAAAGTGGGTTATAAATGGCCTCTGAAGTGTCTTTAACCCCATCAAAGGACACTCTGGGAGAGCAACGTAGGAAAAGGCCTAAATTCAGGGAGTTCACCACAGGTTACCTTTAGGCAGCACCACGCTGTGTAAGCAGAGACAGAAAATGTGGCCCTGGTCCCTGTGGAGTATTTGTGGAGCTCGTGTCACCATAGCACCAAGTCACCAAATAGGCAGGCCCGTCCTGTGGCTCGTCACTGAGCCACAGTGGCTGCTGCTGTTTCTGTCTCTGCCCAGTGTGTAACAGCTGAATGCAGCAATGCTGCATACTTACAGGCCTCTCCATCCTCCCAGCATGTTGCACACAGATTACTACACCTAGCAGCTCTGTGTGAGCTTTCCTGGGCAAGTGACAAAAGCAGGCAGTGGATCATTTCATACAGCCACAGGCCTGCCCTGTGTCCCCTGCTGTCACCAGGGCAAGGATCCATGGAACACTGATCTGCGAGACCTGGGGCTCAGCTCTCCATCACCAGGATTGACCTGCTTGGGAAGAAGTTCTGTGTAGTAGTTACCAGCTTGAGGCTGAGTAAGGAATTAAGAATTCTGACATTTTTAGCCAAGATGGTTCTGCTGCATGTAGCAGGAAGGGCAGAGGTTTTCATATTTGTGAGCGGCTCTGCCTCAGAGGAAGATGCTGAACATCAGCACAGCTTTGGAGAGGCAGAAGGAAACCAAAATACTGCTTCAGGACTCTGATTTGGAAATCCATTTGCAATCCAGGTTCACTCAGCTGCAGTGCTGCTCACATCACAGCTGGATCAGTGTGGGCTTGCATCCACAGAGAGCACATGCCATGCCATGCCACGTGTGGCCTCAGAGCAGTTGCCCCTGTGTCTCCAGAGCTCTCCTGCTGGGACAAGCACCCTGCAAGTAGAAGTCCCCCGTGAAGACAAACTGCCCTGCAAGGGAAAATTTATGAAGCTAGGGCAGAGGAATGGATCACCACAAGGAGCACAGGTGCTTGGATGAGACTGGAGGGAGGGGACCTCTGAGCACAGCAGTAACAGCAAGGCAGACTGAAGACAGACTTGGGGCATGAGAGGGGCTAGGACTCTGAACGCAAGAGCAGACGTAGAGAGGAAAGCAGTGCGGCTGGTCTGTGAGGAGCAAGGGCTGCTGACAACTGAGTGCTGCTGCAGGTACCTGTCTGGGCAGGGCTGGTGGCTCGGGGTGGCCTCCTGGCTCAGGCACCATGTCCTCAGCTTTCCCCTGGTGCTGGATTCCCCAGAGATGTCAATGTTGCTGCCACTGATTACACTGCTAGGAGCTGCATCACTGCAGGACACTCACCAGCTGGGACACGGAGGGATGCTGTTTCAAACAGAAGAATCATGAACTACAGAGAAGCTCAGGTTGGAAGGAACCTTGAAAGATCATTTGGTACAACCTTTGATAGGAAAAGGGGCCGAGATGAGATTACCCAGCACCCTGTCCAGTGGCATATGGAAAACCTCTAGCGATGGGGACTCTACCACATCCCCAGGAAGGTTGTGGAACTACACAGGTTGGGTAGGGCAACAAGGGACTGGACAAATGGAATAACAGCCAGTGGGTGTCTTAGTGCTGTGCTGTACAGGGTATAGGAGCAGGCAGATGAACAGAGAGGCCAGCTGGCTTCCCTTGCCAGCAGCATGGCAGTGAGCAAACTGCTGCTGTAGCGCTGCAGGAAAGCACCTCCAGCAAAAGCAACACTGAGGCCAGTGCTGAAGGCAGTGCTGAGACCTCATGGCCGTGAGGTTTCCACCCAGGAGCGGTGTCCCAGACATGTTCAACACAGAGAGCAAGGGCTGCAAGGAGGTGCTAACACCTAGAGGACGTAACTAGCAGGAAACAAACAGGATTTCAGTTAAAGGGCAGTGTTGGCACAGGGACAAGAGAGCACAAATAGACTTTGACGTATCTCAGGTGGCATCTAACCAGGGGAGGAGTTACTGGAGGAGATATCCCAGGAGGACCAGTGAGAACAAGGGCCTCAGAGGACTGCAGATGCAGTTTAGTTGGGAGACTCTGCCAGGAGCACCCAGACCACTTGTCTGAGCAACTTGTACTTCAGGATCCCCTACCTTTTAAGCTGTCACTGCTCTTCCAGGGCACTCAAGGGACATCATGGCTCTTTTGGAGCTCTATCTATATTACTGCATTAAGGTATCTCTCCTGTAGGCCCAGTTCTTACTGGGAGAGAAAAAGCGAACCAGAAAAGGAAGCTGTCAGTACTGCCAGAAAGAACCTGAGCTCCCCAATGCTAGCTGGCACAAAGCAAACGGTGCCCTGTTTGACCACAGCCCAGCTGGTGATGGCAAGCTTTGTGGTAAATAACTGCAGCCACCACAGCTCAGGGGGCTCTTCCTCTGCCAGGGATAAGGACAGTTCTGAAGGATGAGAGAGGCATCCTTCGTGTGGGCTTTGCAGCTCTCTGCTCTCCTTGCCACTCAGAACAGGCCATCACAGAGTGATGCCTCCCCTGAAGTATTGGCTGATGGAAGAATTCAGGTTATAAAGGGTTTGATACTTGCAGTGACACACAGTTTGCTAAATCCTGCCAGCTCTGTTAAAGAGCAAACACAAGTCCTCACACCCAAGCAAACACACAGATGGGTTCTTATGCAACCTCTCTCTATGGCTGCTTTTTGCCGGTTCCGACCATGACTGAACTTAAACAACAGCCCAGGACAGAGGCACTCCAGAATGCTTCAGTGTGACCTCAGCCTGAGCTCCCTTTGAAAGTGGCTGCTTAACATCACACATTGTGTAAGGGAAGGTAGTAAGACCCTTCCTATGGAGATCTGTGCAGGCGATGGTCACAGCTGTGCTGCTGGGGACTGCTGGTGCTGCTTCTTCCTTTGCAAGGACAGAAGGAAGGCACTGGGGGTTAGCAGTGTCCCCATACTCACTGCCTCCCTGCCCCCACTGCAAGCCTCACACAGGGAGCCCAAACACTGCCCCTACATGGCACAGAAGCATTTTGTCAGCAGATGGGTAACTGAGAACTTCCACTCCTTGCTAAGCACAGTGATGATGCTTTCCTGCCACAAGTGGTCTGTGAGAGGTTAAACCTGGCTCACAGACGTCCCAGGTTAATGTCCCCACCTCCCAGGAAAGCAGAACGGTAATGCAGGTCCATAGGCACTTCCAGCTCTGGCATCTGCCACTCTATGCTTTACTTTTGCTGCCTGTCACCTCCCCAGGGTCTCCCAGGGCTTCTTCACTGTGGTTTGTCTAGCAGCTGCCTTGACCCTCTGTGTTCACTCGACACATGAAGAAGTCCATGGGATTCTTTCAGCGTTTTATCAGGAAGATTTGGAATCCTTCCCCCAAGAGCAGTGGGGAGGCTTTTCTCGGTTCAGCCCATGCCAGCACTCACTGGCTGCAGGACAGGAGCCACTGCAGAAATGTTTGCTGCCATTAGGAGCCCTGCTGGGTCTCACAAAACAACAGGTGACACCACTTCCCCTCAGCCTGTACGGAGAGGAGACTTGTGCTCGCTTGCTGTAGGACCGGCAGACAGGGAGGTGCGCCGCAGAGCTGTCCTGGGGCGCTGCCGAGTCGCAGCCCCGCAGGTGTCTCCATGAAGTCCTTCCTCTGTCCTTGTCGCAAAGGACACAAACTCCCTGGGCATTTTCAGGAGATCTCAGCACCGCACTCTGGGAAGAAATGCAGCCTGAAATAAGGTTTCAAATACTAACCTAGAGATGTGAAGGTGGAGCTGCCCCCAAGAGCAGGGCTGTGGTCACTAAAGAAAGTGAGCACAGCAAGCTCGAGCTGCCAGCAAGGGAGCTGTGTGGCTGCAGCCCCATCCTGCCACACCCCACCCTTGGTGCTGGGTGAGGAGCAGCAGGGCAGCATGGCCTGCAGGGAGGCTCTGGGCACGCCAAAAGGGATTTTTGGGAAGCACTAGCAGCTGGATAGTGTCCCTGTCCAGAAGAGAGGCTGAGCCTCGCTGTTGGAGCCAGCAGAAAGCCCACTCAGCAGCGCTTTGGGTGATACTGGGGGCTCTTGGCAGCACCACCCAAAGCCCAGAGTGCTGTGCGGGGAGCTGAGCCTCGGGAGATCACCTCGGGTGCTTAGCAGCCAGTGCCCACACAGCGTTTGTTTGAGCAGCACCGGATGAAAGCCTCCTACGAGGCCCGAGCAGACAACTGGCATGTCCCAGCCTGTTGCCTTCCATGGCTAAAGGAAGTGCTGGCAGATTTTAAATGGAATTTCTTTCCGCATGTGCAATTATCTCTGACACTACAGAGGGGATGATTGCCTCTGCCAGCAGCCTTCAGAGGGAGCAGGTCTCTTGCAGCACTTTGGGCAGTAGTTTCTCACCATGCTTCCTGGGAGGACAGCAGCCTGCAAAGTGGTTTTGCACAGGTTAGCCCACCTAGGAGACAGCAAACACCCCCAGGAGGTTCTTCATGGGGCCTTGTTCAGCTTCCTCCTCTGTCATCCCCCAGGCCCTGTGCCAAGGCAGAGGTGGTGCAGGACAGTTATGTGAGGAGGGTCTTTGGGAAACAAAGCAGAAGCCTCTGGTGCCAGCAGAGGTTGCACAAAATGTGCTGTGCAGGATGGTCAGGTCCAGCCTCTGTTCCATGGCCAGCAGCAATGTGATGCTGGTGGCCATCTCCATAGGCCACTCCACTGCTTTATGAATCCAGCCTTGGGACCTGTGGACTAGGGAACGTTTCCATTCCTTTTGTCCCTAATACTTTGTGGTCGTTGCTCATGCCTGCTGTGAAAGGCTGAAAAGGGTAGGTAGTCAAAAGGAAAAGCACCCTTCTGCCCTGAGAACTGAGATAAGCCAAGGGCATGTCCAGAATATTGTCCATTTACTCTCTCCCAAAATCTCAGACTTGATTCTTTTGGTTTAAGATGCTTTGTGTCAGTGTGAGATGTTTCCCATCAGATTTGACTTCGTGTCCCAGTGATCCAAACCCCCTTAGTGAAATGTCAGGTCTTTTCAAAAAGATTTGGTAACTAACCTGCAACTAAATCTTCTCAAGCTTTCTTTTTGTTTCCCCAGGAAACACCCTGGAAGGAAGGGCTGCCGCGAGTTACAACAACCACCCTGGCACGTACTCAGCAGTGCCCTGGAGCCGCTTGAGAGCTGTGCAGTCCCTCGGCAGCCTGGCTGAAGCTCCCCGTGTGGCAGGCACGGGGACCAGGCACTTGTGCTGCCGGCAGCATCTCAGAGCTCAGAGATCCATGGAAGATGTTGACCAAAGTTCTGTGCTTGCTGCAACGTACCCATGGTCACAGAGGGCTCCCTGGAGTCACTGCCCAACTGGTACTGCCCTAGAGAGCTCTTACATCAGGTGCCACTTCCATCAGCTGCAGATATGCCTGGCTCCTGCTGCCAGTGTGGCAGTTCCCCAGCCTGTGTCTCCAGCAGAGGTGATGGAAGAAGGAGCTGAGCTGTTGTGAGCTCTGTTGGCCAGCCAGGCTGGCATCTCAGCCCTGCTTCAGGCTGGTTCCTGGGCCTATCTTGCTTGCCTGAAGCCTCTGCTGGAGCCCTTTGGTCCAGTTTGACCCATTCCCATTCCATCGCTGCTGTAGTGCCATGTTTGTGACGAGGGAAATGGCACCTCTGGGCACATGTAGCCAGTGATGGAGAAACGCCCATGTCTAGGGCACTGAAGGGGCTGTTGCTCCCCACCAGGAAGGGCAGGAGAAGCTGCCTGCTGGCAGTGAGCTGTGAGCACAGCGTGTCAGGATCACTGGAGATGAAAGGGCGGTGACAGCCGATTTCAGTTGCCTCCAGCTGTGAAGGCAGAGAAGTCTTCTGCACATGGAGAGCCTGCATCTGAGATGCCAGAGCACCTGGCACAGCTGCCCCTTTGTCCAGCTCTTGGAGTGACGAAGATGTGGTACTCTGGTCTCCCTCTTCCTGGTGGAGCTCAGGCCACAGGCAGCTGGATGCAGTCTGCACCTGGGTCCTCGAGTGCCATGGAGCAATGCAAATCATAAAAACCACCTCCAAAAGCACCTCTCAGCTCTTCCCCACAACTGCCAAGGGTTGGTTCTCTCTTTAGGGACATCTAGACCCACATCATCCCCACTCCTGAAGGGCTTTTGCCCATCAGCACCACGCTGCTCATCCTTCTGTGGCCAGCTAGCAGACACAGTGTGCCAAGCAGCTGCACTTGGTGAAGAAGGGCTGTACCCTGGCTCCTCTCTAGCTGCAGTGCTCCTCAGCCGTGCCAGCCATGTGAACTCATGTCAGTAACCACCTAGGACAAGGGGATGCTGTTTCCAGCTGGCTCGCCCAGATCTGCCTCTGCTCCAGAAGCCTTTTCACCTCATCCCCAGCATGGGCTCTGCCACTTGGCTTTGCCTGTATTTTAGGTGCATGCTGCCAGTGTCTCTGTTTTCTCCAGTGCTGGTGAGAAGGGCCACTGGCTTCTCCAGTCCTGACAGGACTTTCAGGTGTCCTTTTCTCCTTGCTTTCACACACTCCTGCCTGGTCTCAGTCGTTTGGAGCAGGCGGAGTTCCTGTGTTTAGTTTGGTTTGAAATGCACTGGCAGTTCTGGCCTTCACTCCCCACCCATTTGTCTGTGGTGCTGGAGGCTTCTCTGCCCAGCAGCCTCTTCCACACCTGTGCCTGACTTTCAGCCCAGGTGTAGACATGGGTGGTGTCCTGGGTGGGCTGCCCTTCATTGCCAAAGGGGACGGGGAGCTCACAGATGCTGCGAATACCAGGGGCCTCCCAACAGTAAAAACCTGTTCCCTGCTTCACCTCTGGACTCTGCTGGAGGTGGGGAGGATGACTTTGGCTGCAGCATCCTGTGAACTGGATGAGCCCCTGGGGTGTGTATCCCCAGCCCTTCTGCTGCAGGTAGGCCACAGGACCATGGCATGTTCTGGGTCAGATTCATCTTTATGCCTGGGGATTGCCAAAGCCTGCAGGATTGAGACATACTTTGAGCACTGGGAAGCAAGGTGAGATCTCACATCCTGCTGCTCAAACTGCCTCTAGTGAGCAAAGCAGGAGACCTCTACGGCGTCCCCTCAGGTCACAGGGGCAAGGTGATCGCTGGGTGTCTGGGCACACAGGAGGCAGCAGCAGCCCTGTCCAGAGCCAGGGCATCTGCTTTCCTAGGAAGCCGCTCCGGAGCACACGGAATGTCAGGGCGTCTCTGGAAGCATTCTGCATGACTTCATGCCCCAGATGATTGCTTCATCTTGCCTCTGCACTTCACTCCTGCTCTGTCCTGCTTGCCAACTCTCCTCAGGCCCAGCAGTGCAGAGCAGGGCTGTGCATGCTGCAGCATGGCACTCCCTCCCACCCCCCAGGACACCTCTCCCTTTCCCCAGCTACCCCTCTGCAAGTGGTGGTGGTGGCATTTGGGCCACCGTGCCCCTGATAGAGCAGCCAAGCCGGCAGCCATGCCTAGAGGCACACCCATGGCAGCTCTCGTTCTCTCCTGCTCACCCCTGGCAGCAGCTGCTCTCCCCGGCCTCCCTCCCAGCCCTTTGCACCAAAGGCCCCAGGGAACAGCTGGGGACGGCAGCGTGGAGAGGGCAGGGCATGGATGTCCCTCAGGACACTGCAGCGGCTGGCGAGGCGAAGAGAACCAGCACAAGGGCTCAGCGCTGACCGCGTAGTTCCTCCCGAGGACATGGTTTCACAGCGCAGGCTCCCGGTGCGGCTCTGTGCGGGGCCAGGCAGCGCTCTGCCTGCCGAGTGGAGCTGCCGAGGCCACCCCTCTGCGGGAACGGGGGCGGCCTCCCACGGCGGGCAGCAGCCAGCCCTGCTTGAGCTGCTGGTGGTGACACACATCCCCAGCTTCCCATCCGAGGACTGCTTCTGTGTCCAGACTCTCACCAGCACCCAGGCTGGCAAAGCCCCTCAGGAGCACCAAGTTCAGCCTAGAGCCCTACTCTGCAAGTCACCTTAAACCACAGCCCCAAGCACCACAGCCAAACCAGCCCTAAACACACCCAGGCTGGGTGACTCCACCACCTCCCTGGGCAGCTCACTGCAGTCCCTGACCACTCTGTGAAAGACTTTCTCCCAATGTCCAATCTAACCCTGCCCAGCCTCAGCCTGAGGCCATTCCCCCTCGTTCTGTCTCCATTACCTGTGAGCAGAGCCCAGCAGCAGCCTCTCCACAGTGTCCCTTCAGGTAGCTGTAGACAGCAATGAGCTCTGCCCTCAGCTCCTCTTCCTCACACTACCCATCCCCACCTCACTCAGTCTCTCCTCATCAAATTTATTCTCCAGGCCCTTCCCCAGCTTTGTTGCCCTCCTCTGGACCTGCTCCAGCACCTCCACAGCTCTCTTGCATTGTGGTGCCCAAAACTGAACACAACACTCGAGCTGTGGCCTCACCAGAGCCCAGTCCAAGGGGACAATCCCTTCCTGCTGCTGGACACAGCATTTTCAACACAAGCCAGGATGCCATTGGCCTTCTTGGCTGCCTGGGCTCACTGCTTGCTCACACTCAGCTGCCTGGGCACGCTGCTGGCTCACATTCAGCTCCTGTCTATTACAGCCCCCTGGTCCCTTTCTGCCATCAGCTTTCCAGCCATACTGCCCCAAGCCTATAGTGTTGCTTGGGGTTGTTGTGCCCCAAGTACAGGACCTGACATTTGGGCCTTGTTGAAGCTCACCCCATTAATTCTGGCACATCCCTCTACCCTCATTCAAATCAGCACTGCCACCTAACTTGGTGTCATCTGCAAACTCACTGCTGACACCTTCTATGCCTGAATCAAGGTTGTCAATAAAGATGTTAAAGAGAAGTGGTCCCAACACAGATGCTGCCAGCTGGATTGAACTCCACTGACCACCGCTCTCTGGGCCCTCCTGTCCAGTGTGGATACAGCACCCCCCACAGCTCTGCTCCTTCACAGTGCCAAGCATCACTGTTGGGAGTCCATCACAGCACTGGCCAAAGTTCAGGTCATCTGAGACTGCCAAGTGGTACACACTCCTGAAAACTGCTGCCAACCATCAGCCACTCCAAACTAAACTTGTGCCCTGAGCTCTGCTTCCCACACAGGCCTGAGGTTTGGCAGAGCAGTGGCAGGGGGTGGCCATCCCTGGGAGGCTGGGCCATGTGCTGGGGCACTCGCCCTGGGCGGTGCACATAGGGTCTAGCACCTTGGCCTTGAGGAGTCCTCTTGTTGCTTCTGCACCTTGGCACGAGATGTGGCTCTCCCCACCCCTGTGAGGGTCTGCCACAGCCCTGCCAGGTTAGAAGTCAGTTAAAAGCAGTCCCCACCTGCACAGCAGATCTGCTTTCCTCTGGGCTTCTCTGCTGGCAATGGTCAAGCTGGCTCCCAGCACCAGTAAGTGTCAGCTGGAGGCTTTTTGGCAAGGGACAAACTGAAATCCTCTCTGCCCACTTTGCAGAGGTTTTTACATCTCTTCCCTCTCTATGCTCCCTTATTTTGTGAAACTGATTGGGAGTTTATTCTGTGTGACACCTGCTTGAGTCAGCCAGTGGCTTCACAGCTCTGCAGGGCATGGCAGGCAGGTGGCCAAGCAGGCACTGGGCACAGCCGGGTTACTGATGGCAGCGTGAGGGCATCCTCTGCCTGTCCTGCAGCTTCAGCTGGGTTTCTGTGCATATGGACATGAAGGAAGCACTGAAGCGACACCAAATGCATGTAAGTGAGAGAAGCAGAGGAACTGAGTGCCACAGCCACCTGTGTGCTAAGAAGTGGCACACGAGTAAGGGAAACGTACTTTTCTACCATGCTGATACTTTCACGCACTGCAGAGGCTGTGCTTCCAAACAGGCCATCCTCCAGCCCTGGAACAAGAGGTGGCAGCTTCATTAGCCAAGGCAGGCTTGCAGCATCGAGGCACAATGCAGCACTTAGGAGGCGCAGCTCTGTGGGGTGGTTGCTGACTGCAGGCAATAACCATGGTTTGCAGACCAAGGGAGAGCACAGACAGTGACACAGCCTGCAGCTTGTAGCTATGAGAGCAGGTGACAGTCCTCACCACCTTCCTGCCTGATGCTTCTGGGTTTGTGCCTGTGTCCAAAGTCCTGCAGCCTCCCACGTTTCTTAGAGCAGAGAAATGAAACATCTCAAGAACAAGAGGGGACCTGAAGGCTGGCAAAGCACTTCTGAGGAGTTCTTGATGGCTCTGGTCTCACAAGCACCACACAGAAAAATCTGTCAGCTTCACCCGTGCCGGCTGGAGACCTGGCAGCCCTCTGCTGCAGCCCTGTGCCGCTCTCCCTCAGCCCAGCAGGCTGCCACAGCAAGAGCAAGCATCTCTGTCAGCTCTTTGCCAGCCTAAAATAATGATCACTTTCGTCTAGGGTGGAAAGGGACCATTGGCAGTTTCACAGGACCCAAAACCAAGGGAGAATAAGAAATGTTTGCACAAAGCCCATTGAAACGTGCCCATCCTCTCTGTGAGGGTTAAAAAGCTCCTGTGCCACCTGCCACAGTACCAGCAAGCACCCAGAGCTCTCTGCATTAGGCTAAACCAGGGACCAATCTCAGCACAGCCAGTTGAGAAACCAGTCAAAACACTTTAGGATTTCCTCTCAGCCAACCTCTAATCACAGTCTAGTAATCATCAGCTTATAGACCTGAGATGAGGATCAAGCAGCAGCCTAAGCAAGTGAGAGCATTGCAGCAGAAGTCTGGCCCTAGTTTTTGCAAGAATGAAACCCAAGCTCCTTGCTCTGCAGTGCTGTGCACAGTGCTGGTTGTTTTCGAGTGGAGCTAGAGGGGCTTGTGCTCCACAGAGGGCAGTGATCTTGCACAGCAAGGCACAAAGGATCCACTTTTAGTCTGAGCCAAGTCTACTTACAGATCTGGGCCTTTGTGCCTGGGCTGCATTCAGCTGCAGCAGCCACAGGAACCTCCTGCCAGCCAGCAGACCCTGCTAATGCACTTGCACATTTAGAAGGCACTGAAGCAAAGCCACGCTTGGGTCACAGCTGAACACACTTGATGGGGGAGATACTGATGTGTTCATTATATTTAGATCAGCCTGGATCATCTGCAAGAGCATAAGCGGGCAATGCAGCAGGGAGAGGAGGCGTTTTCTTTCATAAGGCTGTTAAAGAGTACTCGGAGGGAAAGAAAAGTGCAAAGAAAATGTTAACGCTTAGCTTGCACCTTTGGCTGCCACGGAGCAGATGTATTCTTAAACAAGAATCTGATTACTGAGAGCAGACGATGAGGAGTTAAGAAACTGGGAGATAAGATCGGGGTAGTTAATAAAAAGCCTGGGATGGGTAGGAGCAGCAAAAGGGAAAGGCTACATGCAGACCTGCTGAAGGAAATGGGAAAGAAATTACACTTCAGCAAACCTTTGCAGAAGTTCAGGGGAAACCCCTTGGGCCTGGAAAATGGAACAATCCCCCAAGTTCTGGGGCAAGCAGCCTGAGGGCAAACCCAAGCTGCACCCAGTCACTTTGAAAGCAATTGCTGCAAAGTCATAAAGGATCTGACTGGAGGAATACTTAGGAGGGCATAAGAGCAGCTCACCTTACTGCTTGAACCGACTGCGGTCGTCACTGGCAGGGCAGAACAAAGCGCTGGTGAGAGTTTCTGCAACAGGGCTTGGTCTGAAACTCGCTTTGAGAAAGAGAAACTGGGAGATACCTGAGCAGAAGCCAGATGGCACATGCCTGAGGAGAACTCCCCGAGACCCTTCGTGGCAGTTGCCTTTCCAGCCCCAGGCCCTGGCCAAACTCTGTGGCAAGCCCAGGTGGTGCGGTGAGGTTTGGCACAGCAGCCGTGGGCCATTAGAGAGCAGTGCAGGCAGCCCTGCGGAGCCGAGCGTGGCCAGCCCCGTGTCACAGCCGGGGGCACAAGCTGGCACCCCTGCCAGCACCGAAGGCAGAGCCAGCCCCGTGCTCCGCGCCTGGGTGACCTCAGGGGTGCTGCAGAGGGGAGCGGCAGTCACCGACTGCAGGAGCACGCCAGGAGCACAGCGCCGGGCGTGCACTGCCTCAGCTAAAGGGGGAGAAGCACAAACGCTGATACCGGTTTTGAAGTTCTCCCCTAAAGCAGATTTCCGAGAGGAGCAAGGCAGTGTTTCATGGACACCTTCCACCGTCAAGGCTGCCGAACACTTCTGCCACCTCTTAGTCTGAAAGCAAACTGGCAGAGAAAAGAGATTTGCTCAGAACCCAGGAGAGGCCTGGGGCTAGAGCACCTCCAGTGCCAATGTCCTCTGGGGCTCCAACGATGGCACATGCAGAGGGCTCAGAGCAGGACCCTTGGGGTCTCTCTCCCATCCTCTGAGTTGCTCTTCTGGTGAGCCCCTTTCCTTCTGTGTCCTGCCCAGCTCCATCCCCAAGCAGTGAGTCTGTCCCCTCAAGGTCATGCATCCATCCAGAGGTGTTCCCTCGCCGTGGAGGAGGTGAGGCCTCAGTCCCAGGAGGTGTCCCTGGGCAGCACCCTGGTCCTTGGGGAGTGCCCAAGTGCAGCACGGCTGCTTTGGGAAGGCTCAACCCAGCAGTGGGCAGGCCCCATCAGAGCTCCATCGGTGCCCCTCCAGCCTGCACTGTGCTCACCCTGCTGGGGGCAAGTGCAGGACAGGGGCAGGCTGAGTTCCGAAGGCAGCAGCGAGCTGTAAAGCCTCCTCCTGCTCAGCTCTTCGGCAAGCCCCAGCTACTGTCAGGTCGCGGCCAGGGCAGTGCCTCTGCCACACTCTCCAAGCTGGTGGGGCCTGGCACCCACCAAGGAGCTCTTCCTGCTGGATCCTCAGCCAGGTAGGGCTGCAGCTGCAGGCAGCACTCCTCAGGCAGCTCACAGGGCCCTCAGCCCCGCAGCGCACGAGCTGCAGGTGGGCACTTGCGGCCAAGGCCCGACTGGGTGCTGGAGGAGCTTGGGCTGTCCTTCGGGCACGGCCGCTGGGGGTGGCAGCAGGAAGAGGCATTAGGAGTGGGTGCAGCAGTCTGCACATGGTCCTTAGCAGAGCTGGCAGGCGGCAGAGCCTGGCTCTGCACCGTGAAGCCAGCATGTGAGGACCTGCCCAGCCTTGCCTGCCCCCCAGCAGGCTGTCCTGACACAATGCCACCAAAACCAAATCACCTGGTGCCTGGGGCCACCTGGGAATGGGCTCAGCGTGGCAGCCACTGCTGCCATGTGCCTGCAAATGCAGCTGAAGCAAGGCAGTGCCTGGGCACTAGCCCAGAGCCCAGGGGCAGCAAAGGCTGTCACATGGAGCGCAGCATTGCACTGGCATCTCTTTCAGTGAACCCTCATCCCCAGCTTCAGGGGCTGATCTCTCTGGCACCTCACTGCCCAGCCAGCCTCTGGCCAGATGCATGCTGCAGCTCTTGCTCCCAGAGCAGAGCTGCAGGGAGCACTGCTACCTCCTGGGCAGCAGGGTGCCAGGCAGCCCAGCCATGCCTGCAGCCGTTTTGTATTAACCCTATACATGTTTCGAGGGAGGTGCAGTCCTGTGTCTGACCAGGCTCTACTCACCACACTCATTAGGGCGGGTAGAGGCAAGGCCAGCAGGGTAGGACTGACTACTGGCACAGCTGCGAGTGGTTTCTGCCTGATGGAGTGGAGTGGGCTGAGCCCTAGGTGGATCGGAGGTCAAGAGGCTGCACTCTCCACAGCCAGAGCTTTGGTGACACCGCTCAGCAGGGCTCTGCGACGGCTGCCGCTCCAGCATCCTGCCACCATGGCTGCTGTAGTTATGTCTACATGTGGCACCCTGAGGATGAGTGTGGCCCAGTGAAGGCTGCCCGCTCTGCACCTCAGCCCTGTGGGCTGCCTGGAGGTGTGAGCTTTGGTCCTACTGCAGACTGACTTAGCAACATCTGAAGCCATCTTTGGTTCAGTATTCAGTTGTAGGATGTCGATTAAAAGACATGAAGCAGCACCTTGGGATTCTGTGCCTAGTCCTTGTATCTCCTACCCCACCACTTCTCTGGGATGCAGAGCCTTTGGATAATGTTCTGCTATCAGAACACAACATCCTGCTTATCCTGCTTCCTCCAAAGCGCAGTGGCTACTCTGAGTCCAGGACATAGTATTGCATTTTGCACCTGTTGTGGCCTCTAGGAGTGCAAGGTGTTGGACCTGGTGTCTGTTGGACTTGGTGGCCTTTGTCCTTCTCCCTAGGTGAGCTCTAGGAGTTCTGGGGTGCAACGTAAGGACCCCTGTGGCTTTTTTATGGCAGTGCTTGCTTTGCCAAGAGAGGTAAGGAGTTAGTTCTTTTCCTTTTGTCTAGGTGTATTACGAGCATATAACACCACAGCAGACACACTTCCTTGGGGAGCTTGCTGCAGAAGATTTGAGCTGCTGGTCCCCCATGCTGCAAAATCCCAAGGCAGGCCTTTGAGGAGGCACAGGACAAGTTCAGAACAGTCAAGCTGTGCAGTGGGCACCAGGATCCATGCACATCATGTGTATGGAAGGCAGGAAGGAAAGTATTTTCAGCACTCCCATTAGTCTTATCTGCCCAAAATTTCTTCTGCTTGAAGAGCAGTGCAGTGCTGGGTAGTCAGCAGCTTGCTTAGTTCAGGTGACTGAACCCAAAATCTCCGTGAAGGAGGCAGACCTTGTCATCTCTCTAAAGCAATGGCCAGTCTCAGGGCAGTCCTGCCTGTAAACACCACCACTGTCCTCTGCACCCAACCTCTCCAGCTCCTTTTGCCCTGCCTTGTTCCTCCACAGGAAGATCCCTGAAAGACTTGGCAAGAAAAGGTGGCTACTGAAGGGGTGGCCAGGAGCCCAGGTGATGGGCATGGGCATGGCATGGGCGGCATGTGCGTGCCTTCCTGCCACAGCTCCTCTGTCACCAGTAAAGCACTAAGAAGCGGCAGCTGTGTGCCTGCTGTGTTTACAGGAAAGCTGCACTGTTTACTGATGCTTTTAAGGTCATGTTTCACTCCAGTCAGGTACTGGAAAACATGCAGGGAATATCCTGAGCCAGTTAAACACCTCTTCCTGCCCTGGGATTGGGTGAGGCAGATGCTCACAATAAACAAGGAACTGGCAAAAGAGTCCAAAATCCATTAACTCAAGGTCACTCAGCCACCCAAGGAGCCCAGGCTGGCTGAGCAGTGACTAAGTCACCACTTTTGACACTGCTTTGGTGGCCTGTGTAAAACGCAGGTGAGTCTGCATACAGTTACTGTGGCAGGGGCATGGTGCCACAACTACAGAGGCAGCTACTGGTTGATTCTACAAAGAGCCTCAGGCTCCACTGGGCATGGAAAGATCATTTTCCACCTAATCACTGGGAGTCACAGCCATGTGGACAGATCTGCCACTTACAAACCCGTTCTGATGTAGCTGTAAATCCAAGAAACCACAGACTGCAGACACCAGGACACCACCTTGCCTGTCACACCACTTCCTAGCAGGGGACATAATGTAGCATTTCCTCTTGGCTTCCTGAGTGGTTTCTGGGGGCTATGTGGCATCATCACTACAATCTCCCAGTACATGCCAGCGACGCAGTGAGACACAGCATTCTACACACAGGAAACTGAGGCAGCAAAGGGAACTGCCTAAGATTTGTTGGCAATTTCTGGGTCAGACAAAAGCCGTTTGATCTCCTGAAAAGAAGCTGAATGTCTCATGCACTGCAAACATACTCTGATATTTAGCAGTTCAAGCTCCCTGCTGGCTTGCTGAGGTGTTAAGAAATTGCTTCTATGGCCAAATTATTCCCCCGGTCCTCTCTGAAATGTGTGGCCCCGGGCAGTATGGGAGGCAGGGTACTGGCTAAGTGGACTGTTCTGATTCAGTGCTTGTCCAACTCCCTGAAGCCTGCACAGAAAACTGAGAAGTGGCAGTTCCTCTTCGCAATGGGAGCTGCTCTGCTCTGCACTGCCGCACCCCCGCGATCTTCCAGGCTGTCCACACAACCCACGATGCAGCACAAGGCAGGGCGAGGCTGACCGGGAGCCACTGCATCCAACCCAGCAACCTCCTACACTGAACGCCAGGAGTGCTGCACATACTCCTAGACGTGTGTGAGGGAGATGGCTTGGAAGTGCACTCTGCAGCCTGCCTGGGAGGTGTGGGGGCAGCCTGAGGACCTCCTGCAGCAGACAGAGGAGAGAAATGGGCAGCTCTCCTGCTGGGCACCTGAGGAGAAGGGGTTTACATGTGCCAGGAGGCACTGGGGACTGGAGCTAACAACTGTGTCCTGGTGCACTGAAACAAGACGAGTTATGCCCTGTGCAGCTCCTGCACATGAGGAGCACTCCATGCGGGTGAGATGTCTCTCAGCACATCTTGTCTCTCCTGCCTGGCAGCCTTGCATGTTTCTGAGCTACAGCCTCAGCAGAAGGGGTCTGCACAAATGCTCTGTGTGCAGCAGTGCTGCAATCAGCTGCAACCCCCTTCCCAGCTGGCTCCAGAAAGTATTGGAAAAGTAATTAAGCTACGTAAACAATATCCTTGAGTTCTGCCCAGCCCAGGCTGATCCCAGCTTGGCCTGCTGGTTGCTCTCACAAGGGCAGGGGTGTGCTGTGCTGCAGACACCCCAGCCTCACACCTCCAGCTGCACTGCAGGACATGCAGTGCTGGGGGCACCTTCCCAGAAAGGATGCTGCAGCTGCCAACTGCACGGCTCCCTCCAAGCTCCGCTAGCATTTACCTCAGCACCTACCTTTTCTCTGCTGCCTCAGGCAGGCTCAGTCACTTCTCTGCTTATCTGGGATTTGTATTTTCAGCCAAAAAAGTTCAAGCATTAGCAAGAAACACGGGGGTGGGGGCACATTCGTTACTGTCAGTGTTACAAACCTGGGTAAATGTGAGCAGTTTTTTACCGTGCTCTAGGGAAATGTGACTTCTCCCCTTCCTGCTTTTTCCTTCCCCCTAGAGCAGCCCCTGCAATTTCCAATACTTGCCTAGAGCTGGAAAATAAGCTTTAAACAAAGATAAACCAATAATTCAATTTAGCAGTTTTCTTAGATAAAATCATACAAAAGCCAGCATCTAGGACAAAAGCTCTCAAACTTAAAGCCATTTGTGTTTGGCAAGGGGAAATTACTGAGGAGAAGTTTCAGGCATCTCTAGACCTTCCTCCCAGAAGGATGTGGTGACCTGGACAAACATTGGCTGTAAAGAAGCAAGTGTGGCTGAGGTATTTCAGGGATGTGTGGGCATGGCACTCAAGGACAGGGCTCAGGTCTATGGCTGGACTCACTGATCCCAAGGGGCTTTTCCAACCTACATGATTCTGAGTCCACAAGAGAACTGAGGGCTCAGCACAGCCTCCCTGCACCTGCACCAGAGAAGCAGAGGGCTGGTAAAGGAAGAAAAGGCAGAAGTCAGGTACAGACTTCTCAGGCGTGTCCTGCTCCAGCCTCTTTGTGCCTGCCCCCCACCCAGGGGATTGCGGCCGAGGCGCAGAGCACTGCTTCAGGCCCCTGCCACTTGCTGTGCCAGCCTGGTGGCTGCCCTCGCCCTTCCCAGCTCTACCATCAGCTGCTCACACAGCAGTCTGGAGAAAAGGCAATGGGCCTGCTTCTGGGCACCTCCTGGCTGCTGCTGGAGCCGAGTCTTCTCCAGGGACAGAGCCCTGGTAGTGGCGTGTAGCATCCTGTCCCCCTCCGTGTTGGCTGTTTCTTAGTCTCAGCCTATCTGCAGCTGGCAGTGCTCATCTCCAGAGGCCTGAGCGCAACCCAGCACGCCTGGGAAGGGCAGTTTGAGACTGATAAGCCTTTCAGAACCACTCCACAGGTATTTATCCAGCTGCTGTTTCCTAAACTGCTGGGACTGAGTGTAAACCCTTCTAGAAATCAGTGAATATCAACAATAGCAAACAAATGAAAACCAATTCTCACTTCATCTTTTTATGAGCTGGAATTTTACAACTGACTAGCACAAACCAGAGCAGAACCTTGGAGTACTTTTGATCTGGGATGCTCTATAAATCTTTTATTAGAACGGATGTTTTCCTTCCTGCTGTGAAATTAACGTGCTGGATCCCACATGGCCTAGTGGCAAAGCAATGTAAAGGGGGTTCTGCCCAGCTGCTGGCTTCTCGGCTGCACCTTGCGGAGCTGATCCATCACTCACGGTGCCTCTTCAGGTAATGTCAAACAACGACGAGGCAGAACGTGCAGACTTCAAAGGAGGCAGGGCATTAACGCTAGGAGAGCAACAACAAAACAACTGGCTCTGAGCTTCTGCAACATTTATCTTTAAACAGCTGCCCTGAAATCCACCTCAGTTTACCAGCTTTTAACTGGAGCAACAAACAGTCCCAGAGCTGCTGACATTTTGACTACAACTTCTAGCACAAGAACATAAAAGTGCATTCATCTCTGTGAAGGTACATCTACAGCATCTTAAGAGTTGGATCACTTTTGTTTCCATTTGTTTAGTCCCTCAGCAGCCAGGACTTAGCCATTCCACATAAACCATGACCCCTTGGTGCTAGACTTGCAGGAGGACCTTGCCCCAGGAGAGGATGCATGTGGCAGCAAGGGACAGTTCTGGTTTTCTCTGCATTTTCACAGCCTGGCATTCCAGGGAAAGAGGAGCTCGTGAACCAGTTAATGTGCTGGGAGAGAGGGGCATGAGGGCAAAGCTCTCACAACTGCTATTTATACATGTCAGCTTCAGCAGGCTGAGAAAGGAGGGGAAACTGCATGGAGCAGCCAAAGTCCCAGGCCACTGCACCTGGCTCTACCCAGGCAGGCTGCCAAGCTGCCTTCCTCTGTAAGGTGCCTCATGGCCAACTCTTGCTCAGCTCTGCACTTTCCCAGAAGGCTGCTGTCAGGTGGCCACTCAGGATGCTAGCCTCCAGCCTGTGCCCTTCCTTTGGTTGGTGACCTCCAGTCTATGCTGACCACAGCAGCAGGGACCAGGAGGCAAGGAACAAGCCATGCCTTCATTCCAAAAGATTGACAAATGGAATCCATGTGCAGAAAAGGCCTTCGGAGAAGAAGACATGGCTGTGCTCTGAGGCCAGGCAGATGACTCTGGCTTGCTCCCACTGTTCGAGGAGAGAACATTCCCTTCCCAGAACACATTCTGGCCCCGAGCACTTCATGCAGATTAAAACTTCAAAGAGCAGATTCTCAGCTCTTGTAAACTGGCTCCACACCATTAGCTGAACCAGCTAGACCCTATCTCTGCTTGCTGCAAGCTACCCCGGGATACTACTTTTCCTACCCTTTGCTAGGTGAACAAGCACCCTTCTGCCTCATGGTTAGCCACAGAACAGGGTTTGGTTCCCTCAGGCATGCTTTGCTATCTGACCGAAAGGCCAGAGAAGAAAGAGTTGGCAGGAGCCTCAGGAAATGGGGTCCTGCCCCCAGCTTCCCGCAGGATTAGCTGCATGTGCATAGGAGACGTGTTCCAGATCTCCAGATGCTGCAGCCTGGGGGTGTTCCCAGGGGCTTGATTTTAGTGACTGGTCAATTTTGTCCACAGCAAGATGAAAGGCAGCACACCTCTGAACCCCTGCAGGCACACAGCAGATTTAGAGGCAGCCTCTTGCCAGGATCCCACCCGGGTGTTGGAGTAGCCAAGAGCACAAACCGCAAAGCCAGGGCTCCACCAGCCGTGTTCCTCACATGTGCACAGGCAAGAGGAGCAAACCGGCTCTGGCTCAGTGATGTTCTGAACGCTTGGGGGAAGTGGAAGGTGTCTTGTGTTGCTAATGCAAAGAACATCTGGGTTCTGCTGCTCTGCATACACTGAAGCTCTGGCCCTCCTGCCCTCCCCGTGGCACTTCTGGCCATGCTCTGTCCCTGTGAGTGCTGTGAACTGTTTGTGCCTCCACTGTCACACAGCTGTCTCCTAGCTCCCTCCAGAGCTTTCATGTGGCACTCTGTTCTTGACAGATTCAATGACTTAACAGCACAAAGTAGACAGAAGTCTGAGCCTGGGATTTTTGAAAGAGCTTCTCTCCAAGTATCCCCCAAGAAACCCACCCACTGCAGGCAGAGTGCTCCAGGAATAGGACTTCAGAACAGCAAAAAGCTGTCACCATTTGTCACTTGCTCTGCCAACTCTTCCACCTCATGCTCAGCCTCGCTTTGCACACCTAAACCAAAACAAAGACACGAGACCCATCGTTCTGACCAGCCTGTGTGCCACACAGCAGCAGCCACAGTAGAAAATCAGAATCCAGTACGCTGACTGCACCGATGTGGGAGAAGCAGACAAAAGAAGACCCTCTTGCCATCAGAACCACCAACCAGATGCTTATTCATTTCACTGAAGTTCATCAAACCACCTTCCAGTTGTTTCTAGCTTAATGTAATCTTGCTTGCCTTTTAACACCCAGCTGGAAAGGCAGGGCCCACAGTAAGAAGCAGCAGGCAGACAGCACCAGCCTCTGGGGACATTCATTTTCACAATTAGATGAAGTCTGCACCTGTAATGAAAATGGAATTAAACTGCCTCTAGATCTCTGATCCATGTCAGGCAGTCAAGAGCTGCCTGGTAAGGCAATCTCAGAGCAGACAGAGGTTTTCTGTTCCCCATGGGAAGACGGTTCTTCAGTTGGAAGCTGAAGGCCTCAGCTGACCCACTGCTATGTATTAGTGGAGCACTCTCCTCTTTTGGTGTTGTAGAAAGACAGCAAGCACTAGCACAGCAGCTCATAAAAAAGCTTCAGGGCACAACTAAGAGTGCCAGGCTCTTGTTTCTACTGTGTGACATTAATGCCACATAACAGTGCACCTTGGCACGCATGAGAAGACTGCACAGCAGGAAAAGGGATGTGGGGGAAGCTTGAGAAGCCAGCTCTCAGCACCCACTAGCAGTGCACCCCTTAAAACGTGTGCCCAGGGCCACCACAGTGACCGATAGCATGGCCGGGTCAGTGGAGGGCAGGAGGTGTCTCCGGAGCTGATGTAATGTTCCCATGTACTCTCTTCTAAAGGGTACCCTTGGCCGAGCTGAGCTCCTCCCAGAACAGCCACAGGAGAAGGCAGGGATGCCAGCACCCTGCTGCCTGAGTGACTGCCCAAGGCAAGCAGCCCCTCAGCTGCCCCTTCTCAGCAGGATCACAGCCTAGACTTCTCTACCCACACCCTCAGGCTTTCCTTCCTCCTGCTCCAGACCTGCCTTCCTGCCTGAGCCCAGCTCCTGCCATCCCCATCGCTGGTGGTTTGGGGCTATCAATCATGCTGAGCGCTGTGGGCTTGCCTGCCTGCAGGCTCGGGGAGCACCGGATCCAGGTGCTTCCCAACCCAAGGGAGAATGCCAGCCCTGGTGCCTTCTGCCAGAGGCAAGCACAAGTGCCATCGGTAAGAGCCACGTGCTTGTAACAGCAGCTGCAGTGCTCTGTGCCTGTCTACAGGCAAAAGCAGGCTGGAAACTGGCAGATTTCAGGTTTCTTCATGCTAGGTTCAGATTCTGAGTGGGTTCACTTTCACTTGTGCCTGGCATTATTCCCTTCATTTCCTGCATGCCTAGGGAGCTACGGAAAATAGACACTTCAGATCCAGGCTGTGCTTGAGGAGGAGGTATCTTGGATTGCCTTCTAGAGGCAAGGCACTTAACACTTCACCAAGTCCAATTCCAAGCACTCCCACTCTCACTGGAAGCTGCTGGTAAAAGACACCTGAGAGCTCTATGGCACAACAGCCACGAAGACAGGAATCAGAGATGTCATTCAGTGGAATGTTAAATGGACCCAAACTAAATGTGGCAAACAAACATTATCATCCTTCCCATGTCCTTCAGATCATATGTTCCCTGCCTGGTTTTTAAGCCTGGGAGCTTAGGTTTCAAGGCAAAGGAACATGCTGCCCCAGGAGCCTCCAGCAAAGCCCTCTCTCTACATAAGCTCATTTCTGTTGGTGTGATTCTGCTCTGGCAGCCCCCAGATGATTCTGCTTGCTGCACGTTGCCAAGCTGGGAAAGCCTCAGGAAACAAGATGAGAAAGGCCTCCCCTTTGTGCAGCACCTCTCTGCAGCCCAGGCATGCCCCCCAGCTCTGTGCTGTACTCAGTGCACGGAGCTTCAGGCAGCTGCATCTGTCAAGGGATCTCCCAAGATTAAGACCCAGAACATTCCAGGGGCCTTTGGGAAAAGCACTTAGTCAGTCTCTGACTGGATCTGGTGTATAAATTATACCCTGCCAGGGGATATTCCAGGGCATTGGAATTCAATCCTCTATAAACTGTTGACATAATCCTTGGCATCACTTTCACTGAAGCCAGCTGGCAGTGTCCCAGATCATTCCACAGGCATCTCGGGAGCCAGCACAACTCAAGGCCATCCTCAGCAGACATGCAGCAGCCAGCCCCTGCTCTTTGCAAGGGCACACAGGCTGCTCCGTGCCAGCCAGTCCCGTGCTCCACGGCAAGCCTAGGCACGGTCTGCTTAGTGGCACAAGAGCCCCAGCGAGGCAGAGGTGGTGCAGCTGTGACCTGAGTGTGCAGCTGCCCTCAGCCCCGCCACAGCGGCGCTGCCCATGAGGCTGCCTGACAGCACTGTAAGGAAATGTGTCCTTGCCCTGGGGGGCAGCAGCTGCCAGCGAACACACCCTGCAGGAAGCTCAGGCTCACAGCTGCGGGGACTGTCTGCCAGGAGGAAAAGGGAAGCAGCACAGTGGCCTGCGGGGGCAAGATTTCAAATATCTTACTCAAAGTGCAGGGCAAAAGCTGCTTATGCACTGCTCTCCTCCTGTGAGAGAGCAGGGTGGCCCTCTCCATCTTCACCTCAGTCGTCACTGCAAAGGCCTCCAGCCACACTCCTGGAGTCATGGAAGACAATGGCAGGGGCTGGAAGGAAGAACTGCCCATCATAAGTAAAGATCAGGTTCGTGACCACCTGAAGAACCTGAAAGTGCGCCTGAAAAGAACCTGAAAGCCCATGGGACCCAACAGGATACACCCATGGATGCTGAGAGAACTGGTGGAGGAGGCTGCTAGATCCCTCTCTGTTGTATCCCAAAAGTCCTGGCAGTCTGGTGCAATCCCCACTGACTGGGAAAGGGGAAACAGAACTCCCGTTGTCAAAAAGGGCAAGAAGAAACAATCAGGGAAACACTGCTGGTAAGGAGAACAAAAAATGTTTCTAGAAGTATATTAAAGGCAAGAGAAGGGGCAAGGACAACCTCCAGTCCTTATGAGGTGCAGAGGGGAATATAGTGACAAAGGATGAGGAAAAGGCAGAGGTTCTTAACACTTACTATGCCTCCATCTTCAACAGTGGGACAGGTTGTCTCCAGGACAGCTGGACTCCTGAGCTGGCAGATGGAGTCAGGGTCCAGTACAGTCCCCCTGTAATCCACGAGGAAGAAGTAAGGGACCTGCTGAGCCACTCGGATCCTCACGAGTCCATGGGACTGGATGGGATCCACCCTAGGGTTGCTGAGAGAGCTGGCAGCTGATGTGGCCAAGCCACTCTCCATCATTTATCAGCAGTCCTGGCTCACTGGAGAGGTCCCCAAAGACTAGAAGCTGCCAGTGTGATGCCATCCACAAGAAGGGCTGCAGGGGGGGAACAGGGAAATGAGAGAGCTGCCAGCCTGACCTCAGTGCCAGGCAAGGGCACGGAACAGGTCACCTTGAGTGCCATCACACAGCACCTACAGGATGCCCAAGGGATCAGGCCCAGCCAGCACAGGTTTAGGAAGGGCAGATGCTGCCTGACCAACCTGATCTCCTTTTATGGTCAGGTTCCTGCCTGGTGAATGTGGGGCAGGCTGTGGATGGAGTCTGCCTGGACTGCAGCAAAGCCTTTGACACCAACTGCCACAACAAGCTTGTGGCCAAGCTGGCAGCTCCTAGCTTGGACAGATTCACTCTGATATGGGTCAAGAACTGGCTGGAGGGCCAGGCCTAGAGAATGGTGGTGAATGGTGCCACATCCAGTTGGCAGCTGTCACCAGTGGTGTGCCCCAGGGATCAGTCCTGAGCACAGTCCTGTTCAGTATCTTTAGTGATGATCTGGACCAGAGGATTGAGTCCTGCATCAGCGAGTTTGCAGATGACACCAAGCTAGGAGCAGGAGTGGAGCTGTTGGAAGGTAGGAGAGCCCTGCAGAGGGATCTGGCCAGGCTGGATGTGTGGGCAGAGGCCAGTGGGATGAGACTGAACAAGGCCAAGTGCAGGGTTCTGCACTTAGGCCACAACAACCCCAGGCTGCACTGAGGACAAAGTGGCTGAGAGCAGCCAGGCAGAGAGGGAGCTGGGGGTGCTGGTAGAGAGTAGCTGAAGATGAGGTAGCAGAGTGCCCAGGTGGGCAGCAGAGCCAATGGCATCCTGGACTGGCTCAGGAGCAGTGTGGGCAGCAGGACAAGGGAGGTTCTTCTGCCCCTGTGCTCAGCACTGCTCAGGCCACACCTGCAGTGCTGTGTCCAGTTCTGGGCTCCCCCATTGCAGAGAGATGTTGAGGCGCTGGAAGGTGTTTGGAGAAGGGCAGCAAGGCTGGGGAGGGTCCTGGAGCACAGCCCTGTGAGGAGAGGCTGAGAGAGCTGGGGGTGTGCAGCCTGCAGCAGAGGAGGCTCAGGGCAGAGCTCATTGCTGTCTGCAGCTGCCTGCAGGGAGGCTGTAGCCAGGTGGGGTTGGGCTCTTCTGCCAGGCACCCAGCAACAGAACAAGGGGACACAGTCTCAAGCTGTGCCAGGGCAGGTCTAGGCTGGATGTTAGGAGGAAGTTGTTGTCAGAGAGAGTGATTGGCATTGGAATGGGCTGCCCAGGGAGGTGGTGGAGTGGCTGTCCCTGGAGGTGTTGAAGCCAAGCCTGGCTGGGGCACTTAGTGCCATGGTCTGGTTGACTGCACAGGGCTGGGGGCTAGGTTGGGCTGGCTGAGCTTGGAGCTGTCTTCCAACCTGGGTGATTCCATGAAGCTATGATAAGTTAATTAAGGGAAAGCAATGCATGCAGAGAGCAGGAAAAACAAGTGGCAGTGCACTGGAGTGAAGTGAGGGTTTTATTCAGAGAACAGCCAGCGTGGCAGTGTGCAGCAGATGTGCAAAGGGAACACAAGTGTGCAGCTAAAACCAGCTCCACTTCTCTTCTGTAAAAAGCAATGTGAACAGAACTGTGGTTTTATTTCCCCTGGAAAGGAGACGCTGGGACGAGACAGGCTGTTTCCATGAAGACTGAATGGTGTCACTTGTTTTTAATGGACAGCCCGTGTCTACCAGCAGCACAGCTGCTGGCTGGCACACCTGCCCCAGGGGGAGCCCAGCCTTGGAGGGGCAGCTACCAAGCTCCTTCTCTTCCAGGCCTGCCAGCCTCAGTGGCTGCTACTTCTCCCTACCTGCAATGGAGAGATGAGCCAGGGCAGAGGCAGAACGGCAGAGTTAAGGCAAGCCACAAACAGAAGCAGATCTGCAGGGTTCAGGTTCCTGGTTGGACTCCGTGGACCACACAACCGTGGAGCAGCAGGCTGCGGGAGGGCCGCAGATGCACTGGCCCATGAAGGCAGCACAAGGCCACGCTGGCTTGCTCTGTGCCCGGCGCTCGGCTGCTCCTCTGACCCCGACGATGCTGTTTTCTAACATGCCTCAAACAGATGCCCGGAGCCTGCACAGAGCCCAGGAGCCGCCCGGGAAGCGCTCAAGCCGCAAGCGCCACGAGCCGCCCGCTGCGCGTCCGCCCTGCTGCCCGCCCGTTCCCCACCGACTCCCGCGGCTCTCTTCTCCAAGGTGACTGCAAACCAGGCCGGCAGGCCGGGCCAGCAGCCCCGGCGCCGCCTTCACCCGGCTGCGCTGAGCCGGGCTCGGCTCGGCCGGCGGCGCAAGGCTGCCATCTGGCGGCTGGGAGCGCCGTACGCGCCGGCGGCGGCAGCAGGCGCCTTAGGGGCACGCAGGCGCAATGCGGGAGCTGCTAGAGGGGGAGTGCGGGTGAGGGGCGGCGAAGGCTGAGCAGAGAAGAGGGGAAAAGCGGCCGAGGGAAGGAGCGCTGGAACTCGCGGAGGGAAGGATGGGCGCAAAGCCTAGGGGAAATTTCAAACCTATGCAGGCAACTTAGGTCAAGTGGGAAGGGAAGGAAAGGACTTCCCTTGCGCTCTGTTGGTTTTGTAATAGGCAGATGTATTCCCGTGTTGTTTCGGAGCCCGCTGCAAGGAGAGGGCTGCTCCACCCAATTTCTTTGCCAAACTTCATTTCTTTGCAATTTCTCATACCACTTGCTTGCCTCGGGATGAATCTCAGCTGGAAATGTTTCTAAAAATAGTTCAGCCATGCCCAGCACTGGTTAGTGGTGAAACACTCGTTCCTGCCCGTGTTAAATCCAGTACAGCCACCACAACGCAAAGGCACACAAACTGGATTGCCTCCATGTCTTTGGCAAGAAGCCAGAGCTATAGCTTTAGCCAAACTATTAAAGCCTTAAAAGCTCTGGAAAATGTGCTTCTCAGTAGGGAGTTCTTAGAATTTGGCAGCTAAGGTCCTTGAAGATGCACTGAATTTGGGCACAGAAGCCTCGTGGGTAAAGCAGACTGCCTGCCTGTGCTGCTTGTGGCTGCTGCTGTGTTGTTGGTTATCCCAAAAGGCTCCATATGTAGCCTGCTTAACTGCCGTGAGTGGTGGCCCAGAGTGGTCAGCGTGGTGCCCTCAGCTCAGGGTCTGTTATACCCTCTGCTCACACAGGAGTGGATGTCATGCACCCCACTTGTGACCCACGGGGATGTAGATACAAAGCCATGTGGAGGGTTTGTTTCCACTTGCTCTCTAAAAAGCCCGAGCCGTTAAACATTCACAGAAGTTAACGTTAAGGTCATGAAGGCACAGGAACCTCTCCAGAGAGTGGAGCTTGGCTCTGCAGCCCTCATTCCACCCCTCGTGCATGTTTGTCTGTACCATGGGCATCTTGTTTCAGCTGGATGGGATCCATACCCCAGTGGTACCCTCTGTCATGATGACAGAAGCCCTGGTATGTAAAGAAACTGAAGTGTGGGTAGCAGGGAGCTGTGCTGCTCAGCACTTTTCAGGACCTGAGCATCAGGAGATGTCCCTGCCTTTGGAAAGCTGGGATGCTCCTAGGTTTGGGAGGCTCTTGTTTTTTCATGTGCAGGAGCAGGAGAGGTAATTCTGCAGACTGAGACGTTAGATGTTTGCAACCCTAAGGTGGGCATTAAGAACCCAGCATTTGCTGCAATTAAAGTGAGGGGGAAGGCACCTCCAAACTAAGAGAGATCCCTGTGATTCTTACTCAGCTGCCTGCTATTTTCAGGTTGCCGTGAGCTCTGATACCGAGACCTCTGTAACTTGTCCCACAAGACATTTGACAGGGCAGGCAGCTCTCAGCCAGTGCCAGCACACAGCAGGACAGCCTTAGAACTGCGGAGCGATCCATCCCTCTTGTGTACCGAGAGGCAGAGCAGCTGCAACAGGGCTTCCCCCGCCCACTGGCACAGCCCGCGGCTGGCACAGCCCGCGGCTGCCGCAGCTACTCTGCGCGGTCCGAGACCACCACCTGCTGGGACTGGGCTGTGCCAGCGCTGCCGCTGCAGCCACGGGCCGTCCTCTCCAGCCTTTCTCGTTTCGGGCTCATGCCACTTGCACCCACATCTCAGAATTCCCATCTGCCAGCACAGCAAACAACTCTGCGGAGCTAGGGCAGTAAGTAGCTGACAGCGCGCTGCTCTCCCACACTCAGCGGTGCTCTGCTGCCTCCAGCAAGAAGCAGGAAGAGTCCCTGCAGCTGTTAACTCCTCAAGCAGTTCACTTTAAGGACTTTGGACTGTATCAAAGAAACCCTTCCCTTCCGTTCCTTGTTACATGCATTTAGTTGTTGTGGGGTTTAATATTTCTGCAGCAGTTCTGGAGCTCACTCGAGATGTGCAGCAGTCAGACCACTGCTATAGCTCCAGCAGGGCAACAGCTGATCTGGAAGATCAGGAGCATCACAGCTTCTGATTGCCCTGGAATGCCAGGGCAGTGGAAAGCCAGTCTTAGGCACTGGAAATCTTATAGGTTTGAGATGTGACTGAGCTGTGTGAGACTGCCTTATACAGACAGATAAGAAGAAAAGCATTTCCAGTTTGTGTGAAATGAGTTAAGGTGGACAAACTGAAAATCATGGCAGAGCTCTGTAATACCTCAGTGGGTTCACTACAAGGGACAGCAGGGTGGAGAGAAGGCAGTTTTGAGCTCTGGCGCTTCGATAAGAACAAGATATTTAATTCTGCCTCACTGCCCACCAGGACAGCTGGCAAATCCCAGCACACCAGTCACACTAGAGGCGCACGCACATGAGAAGGACCAGATCACACACACACATACACAGTATCATCAGGGTTGGAAGAGACCTCACAGATCATCAAGTCCAACCCTTTACCACAGAGCTCAAGGCTAGACCATGGCACCAAGTGCCATGAGCAGTGCTTGAGGCTTACATATCCCAGTGAGATGGCAGCAAGCCTGCAGTTGGCCTTCAGGGCACTGCTGCCTCCTGCATTACAAACAGCTCAATTGCATCTCCACCTGAGTGATAAACAAGCCCTGGCAGCAGCAGGGTTGAACGATGCCATTGAACGTTGTGTGTTCCTTTTAGTGCTCTGAAATGTGTCCTGCCAGCTTCAGCAGTTAGCATGAGGGTACTGCACACTCTTGGCTAACTCGTGTGTGAACTCCTCAGCTGTCATGGGGCTGCTGCTCTGCTCTCTGGTCTCTCTTGGTGCCAGAAGTGCAGCCAAGACAAATGCTTGCTGTTTGGCAGGTTGTTGTGGAGGCAGGGAATTAATGTGGCTGAGTCAGGAGTATATATAAAAATAGAATGATTTTATTTTCCCAAAAACCCAACCCCAAACTATAGACAGAAATTAATTTCATTTTAATTAGCAGATTCAGTTTGAGATCTTACATGGATACCATAGGTAAATTTGACTATTTCAGAAGTCAGGAGCTGGAAAAGGCTAAGCTACTAAACATAGCATTCCCCACTATTAATCAGGCTGAGCCGAAAGCTCACTCACAGGTAAGAAGGCTGGCTGAGAGAAAGGGTGGCCCAGATGCTTGTCCCTCGCTCTCTTTCAAAGGACATCTGAGGCTCGTTAAGGACTATCAAGCCTGCATAAAGGGGGTGCTTAGGGTGGGAGCCGTCCAAAGCAGGGACAGTCCTGTCCCTCAGGAGCTTGTCCTTCGCAGTGCCAGGGAACTCTTTCTGCAGGAACTACCCAGGCGGGGGAGCACTCTAAGGCAGGCACCCCAAGGTGGGAAGTACCCCAGTATTTATACCCTTCCCAGACAAAGGGTCGAGTTACCACTGCCTGGGCGCGAAGACCACAGCCAATCCCCAGCCCGATCCCAGCGCAGGCACTGTACGGGGCACGCTGCAGATAAAGGCAGCAAGCTGCTGGGAAGGCTGCTGCGACCAGGCAGCTCCCATCCCTCTCTGTCTGTCTGGCACCAGCAACACTCCAGTGAGGGCAGCTGCACACTCACTTGTGGGGAGGTGGTGCCAAGCAGCTGGAATTCTGCCACTGCAGCACTGTGACAAATAAGCTCCCTGGGGAGCCTGGTGGTTAACCTTCTGCAATGTGCAGTTCTTCCCAGATGCACTGGCAGGGGTGTCCAGCTGCTGTCAGCACACAGGCTGCACAGCCAGAGGTTACGGCACAGGCTGGGATCACACTGATGCTGAGAGCAGCTCACCAGATGATGCAATTTTCCACCAAATTAGCAGCAGATAAAGTTCTGCTGCCTGCTCTGACACAAAACCTGTGCTTGAGAAGAATCCTTGCATATGGTAAGGGCAGCAGAGAGCATGCAGCTGGGAGGCACTGGTATCTCCCAGCTGTGAGGAGTGTCCCTCTTCAGCACTAGCTCAGACTCAGCTATAGCAGGCACTCTACCAGGCTGCCAAGGTTCCCTAGGTGCTGGCTGTAAGTACAGGGCCTGGAAATGGACTGTGTGCATTTAGTCTGCTGTGTGCTTCTAAAGCCTCTTACAGTGTAATTAGTAGCTGGATAAAGCCCTTTGCCCTTTGCGCCAATCCAGTCCATTGCCTTGCCAGCAAGCAGGCACTAAAGAAGCATGCAGGTAGCTCTGTTCAGCTTCAGGCAAGCCAAAAGCACTCTGCAAGGGCAGCTGTGAAGGCCAACCTATTGCTAGTAAAACCAAGGGGACTTGCTGCTGACTTTGACAAGCACAGAAGCAGGCCCTTTGCATGAAAGACTCACTCCATGGTGGGAGGAGGCCTCCCAGCCCTCCTGCTGCCTCCTCCTGTGCTCTGGCCTCTGCCTAAGCCAAAAGCTGAAGAGTTTTACCTTTATTCCCTAATAAAGCTGCTTGCACAGGGACTTTGCCAGTAGCTTCCTCAGAGTTCAATGTACCATCTTCAGCCACACACTGGCAGGACTCCTCTGTTCCCTTGGAGTTCCAGAAGTCTGTAGAAGTTAGGGTGCTGTTGGTGGGTGGAATGCTTCCCTTCTTGCTCTGGCTACACTAGAAAGTAAAGCCAGGGGGGCTGGCTGGAAAAGGGTGAAGTTGTAGGAGTTACACCAAGGGAAGTGAGCTGAGAGCATTTAGTGTGCTCAGGCTGGAGAAGCAGTGAAGCTACCTGCATGAAGGCTTCTGAAGAGCTGCTGTATGGAAGCCGCTGAGACCAGGATGTTTAGCAGTGCTCCAAGCTACAGCAAAACAAGGAGTACCATTTCCATGCTTAATAAGACAAAGATTCTCTTGGCAGTCACAGATTCATCAGTCTCTCTTCAGTTGTGGGCAGTCTCTAGGGCAATTTTTGAAGGGAAGAGCAATTAAGACCGAAGGTAATTAGAAAAACTGGGGATAAAATGATTAGGGCAAATTCAGCTGGTGTCTCTTGTTGGTTTTCCAGGCATAACTCATTTACCTGGATGCCAAACTGATAAGCTAACTTGCTAAGACAGCTTTGTCTTAGCTGATTTGGTCACCTGTGGTGATGCTTGTCTTGGACTGCACAAACAGCCTTGCAGCTGGGTGTCAGGGTGAGTGAGGATCCAGCAAAGTCAGCTTGGGCAAGGAACATCTGTTCTGTTTGTCTGGAGTTCTGATAGGATTTTCTTTTGCTACAAGTGAAAGCTCTTGTCTGAGGGCCAGGTTGCTGTGACAGGAAGGTGAACCGGCTGGGAAGCAGCACAACAGCTGGCTCAGGTCCCTGTTGTTTCCCCAAGGACCATGGAGACATGGGCAGGGCGTTCTGTCACCTGTGGGACGAGAGCCTGCAGGCTGAGTCGTGTAAGGACACCAAATGTTGTTTGTGTCACAGTGGTGGGTCTGGCTGCAGCACGGGAGAGGGAGTGACAGAGCTCTGGGCTTTGATGCTGAATAAAAGCTCTTCAGGTGTTGTTCTTGGTGGGGCTGTTGCTGGTGCCAACACCTCTGTGTAAGTACTGGTGGCACAGTGACAGAGCTTGGCTTCTGAGCAGTTGGGCTAAAGAGGACTTTCCAGAACACTTCTTCATCTCCTTTGCATCCTTCTTTTCTGCATGGAGCACAGAAGTGTTGTGGGCATTGAGGGAATGAAGGGAGCTGCTGCAGCTTCCCTAGAAAGTAGAACAGGAGCAAAAAGGCAGCAAGGAGGAGTTGTGAAGGAAGTGAGAGGGGTGAGAGTCCTCTGCAGGGTCTCTTCCTTACTGACTGAAAGCTGTACTCCCACATTTCACTTGAAAAGGAACCTTTACCCCTTCCTTGACTGTGGTTGTCCCTCGCAATGCTGGCATCACCTCTGCACCTCCTTCTCTCACAGGCATGTGTGGGTGGTGCCAGCTTTGCACATGCAAGCACTGGGGCATGTGCAGCCCTGCTCTTCTGCTGTGGCAGTGGTCACCACTGCATGCTTTCGCTGACACTTGCACCACAGCACCTGCTGCTCGGGGAGGGCCTCCTCCTCCCACACTGCACAAGCAGCCAGCGGAGACACTGGTGGAAGGTCCCTGCTCTGCAGTGCTGGCAGCCACCTTGCTCTTGCCTTTCCAACACCAATCAGAGTCTCTGATTATGTATGAAATGCCAGAGATGGTGACAGAGGAGCATGGAGCACATTGCCGGTGGAGGCAGAGGACATGCTCCAGCACCCCTTGCTGGATGTTCCAGATGGGAGCACACTGAGGCACCGGAGGGAGCTGTTTTGCTGCTGTTCTCCACCCAGGTGTAGTGACAGTGACAGCCTACTGCCAGCCCGGGTGGGTGGCAGTTCTCTGAGATGTGAAAAGAGCTGGAAATCCGAATTGTGCAATTGCTCATCCTTAGGTTAATCCTGCCCTGAGTGCTTTCCATTGCCTTTGTCAGGGCTGGAACAAATGGTCTGGTTTTGGTGATGAGTGCTACCCCGAGTCAGGGGTCTGAGTCCTGAACGCTGACCGCAGGCACACCGCTTGCAGGAGTCTCCCTGTAAAGCACCAGCTCCTGTAAACCTGTCAGCTCTTGGCAAGTGCCTGGATGGGCCTCAGCCCTGATGGGTTGACTCCTGTCTGAAGCAGAGAGGCAGAGGCTGAAGGCATCTCTGGAGTCACCATTCCTGCTTCTTAACCCAAGGCCATTTGCTGAGAGACTGAGCACCCAGGGAGCCAATAACGAAACTCAGCCTTTTGCTCCTGCACAAACGGGATGTGGCAGCAACACACCCAGCAAGATGGAACAAGAACTCACCTGAAAGATGAGCCAACAGATCAGCATTTTGAGGAGTGAGAAGAAATTCTCTGTTCCCAGGACAACAATTCTAAGCACGGCTGGAAAGTGATGTTTCCTGGTTTGGAAATGCAGCACGGTCTGATCTCAGCACTGCAGTCAGAGCTGAGGTAATCAGTTGTAGCTGAATATTCTTGCCAGCTGCTGTTGTCACTGCTGTTGCTTCACCTTGGCAGGGATGTCTCTCGTGGTTTTTAAGACATAACCAACAGAAATTAAGCTCTCAAATGAAATTGGAGAAAAAATACAGAATTATAGTTAGAGAGAAATACAGTGATAGACATTACAGAGCAACTACCACATCCCTGGCAAACCCCCTGGAATTTTCCCCCAACCAAAAAACTAAATCTGATACTCTCCAGTGCCCCAATCCTCCCCCCCACCCCCGCAATGCCTCTGCCATCCAAGAGGGCCTAAGCACGCCTCTGGAGAACCCACAAAAGGCCTACTGCTTACATGTGCTCCCCGATAGAGTGGCTCCCTCAGACAGCGGGCAGGAGGAGGAGGAAGGGAGAGCGAGCTGGCCTTGGTGTGAGCTTATAAAGAGATAGCAGAATTATGGGATTGAATAACAATCTTCTAGTCCCTAGAAGATTTTTTAACCCTATAATTGTCAACCTGGGACAATGTCACAGCCTGGGTCAGCTCAGGCCAGCCCGGCATCCTCCCGGCTGAGCACGTCCAAGACATAGCTCCTCAGGAAGCAGTGTCTTGTGTGAAGAACAAGGTGAAAGCTGCACTATCCACCATGACAACTACAGAACTCACTGGTAACTGGAGACCTCTTTCTGCCCAGGAATGTTCCACTGGTGTTCATTCTCTCCAAGCTGTTAAAAGCAAAGGGCATGCTGCTTGGTGCAGGCTCTGAGAAAAGCAAGCAGCAGCAATGCCTCCTCCTTGCAGAGCTGCAGCCCTTCGTGGGAGGTGAGGCTCTCTCAACACTGCCTGATTTTGCCACAGGGGCTTTTATATTTGTGAGTGGCCCTGCTCACACGGAAGACTTCCGTCCCTTCATTCTGCTTCCCTGAGGGCTTCTGGACTTGCCAGCAAGCCAAGCGCCCAGGCACAGGGCGCTGTCCCCACCGTGCGGGAGCGCTCCCCCCGCCCGTCCTTCGCCAAGTCTCGACAGCCGCCGGTGACCAACTCACCGTGCGAGCGGCTGGTACTCGCTGGCGGACGAGAGGCAGAGCTCTGCTACTTGTGAGGGGCTCGGGGGACCCTGGAAGGGAGGGGCAGAAGGAGCATGCAAAGGGCATGGCTGGTCCCGCGGGGCAGGCTGACCCTGCTCTTGCCCTGGCTGGGCTTCTCCAGGCCCCAGGAGCACCAGCACTGAACAGCCCCTCTCAGTCTCTCCTGCCTCTGTCTGACAGATCTCTGACTTCTCCGGGGGAGCCCCTCTGCGAGGAAGGCATTTCTCCCTGTGCAGCCTAATTACAGGCATGCTGACAGCCCCAGGTGTCCCTGCCCTGCTAGGACAGCTCCAGTGCTCAGCAGCAGGCTCCTGCCAGCCATGGCAACTGCGGATTTGGGTTAAGTTGCCTTGGAAGCTTTCCTGGGACTTATGGCTGTGTTTGAGTGGGCACAAGCCTTGTTACTGCAGCTCTGTCTGTGACAGAGGCACGGCAGAAACGCAGCACATCTACAAGGCAAGTGGTGCCCTGGACAGTGGCTGGCCATGATGCCTGTGTGTTTGTGCCATGCACACTGTCAGCAGCACCCTCCTCTGAAAGTCCCTCCTGGGACTGCTCTGTGGCTCTGCTTGCACTTTGAATGCATGCAGAGGTAGGTGCATGTTTGTCGTCTTCCAGAGCTGCTTTGTCTGCCCTTGCACATCTGGCTGAGGCAGCTAACAGGGCTGTCACATTTGAATTGGCTGAGGATAAAGCCCACAGCCAGCTGGGTGTAGCTCCAGTGCTTGTCAGAAAGCTTTCGTGTCCCTAAACTGACCTTGCCAGGTGTGCAGGAAGCCAGGTGGCGGCAGACTGCCACCTGCCCCCTTACAGTAGGGATGCCTGCAGTGCTGCTCTGTGGAGCGCACTGCCAACACCAGCCCTCTGCAGGACTCTCTGGACCATAGTACCCATGCAGCCCAGTCTTGACGTCAGCAGCACTGCAGGCAGGCAGAACCTCTGAGTGTGGGAGAGGTTCCCTGCCTGTGCCGTGGGACAAACGTGCTGGAGGGCCGCGGACCCAGAGAGTGGTGGTGAATGGTGCCACATCCAGCTGGCAGCTGTCACTAGTGGTGTCCCTCAGGGATCAGTGCTGGGCCCCATCCTCTTTAACATCTTCATAGATGATCTGATGAGGGCATGGAGTCAGTCATCAGCAAGTTTGCAGATGACACCAAGCAGGGGGCAGATGTGGCTGGGTTTGGAGGGCAGAAGGGCTTCTGCAGCGGGACCTTGACCGCCTGTACAGATGGGCAGAGTCCAAGGGGATGGCTTCAATAGCTCCAAGTGCAGGGTGCTGCACTTTGGCCACAACAACCCCATGCAGAGATACAGGCTGGGGTCAGAGTGGCTGGAGAGCAGCCAAACAGAGAGGGATCTGGGGGTGCTGATTGACACCCACCTGAACATGAGCCAGCAGTGTGCCCAGGTGGCCAGGAGAGCCAGTGGCATCCTGGCCTGCATCAGGAATGGTGTGGCCAGCAGGAGCAGGGAGGTCATTCTGCCCCTGTACTCTGCACTGGTTAGACCACACCTTGAGTGCTGTGTTCAGTTCTGGGCCCCCCAGTTTAGGAGGGACATTGAGATGCTTGAGCGTGTCCAGAGAAGGGCAACGAGGCTGGGGAGAGGCCTTGAGCACAGCCCTACGAGGAGAGGCTGAGGGAGCTGGGATTGGTTAGCCTGGAGAAGAGGAGGCTCAGGGGTGACCTTATTGCTGTCTACAACTACCTGAGGGGAGGTTGTGGCCAGGAGGAGGTTGCTCTCTTCTCTCAGGTGGCCAGCACCAGAACGAGAGGACACAGCCTCAGGCTGTGCCAGGGGAGATTTAGGCTGGAGGTGAGGAGAAAGTTCTTCCCTGAGAGAGGTCATTGAGACACTGGAATGGGCTGCCCGGGGAGGTGGTGGAGTCGCCGTCCTTGGAGCTGTTCAAGGCAGGACTGGACGTGGCACTTGGTGCCATGGTCTGGCCTTGAGGCTCTGTGGTAAAGGGTTGGACTTGATGATCTGTGAGGTCTCTTCCAATCCTGATAATACTGTGATACTTTGATACTGTGATGATTCTGTGGGTAGGGGTGGAAGCAGCAGGGCCCTGTGAGCCCTGCAGGAGGAGGCTGTTCCAGCAGCATGCTCGGGCTCCTGATGCTGCTGGTTTCACTTAGGCACTTCTGCTGCTAGTCCTTGGATCCAGATGTTCTCCATTCCACCAAACAGAAGCTCTAACCTGATGAACAGACAGAAGTTTCCAGAATGGGACCTTCCGCAAGGTGCAGCACTCAGTGATGTGCTATTTATGGGGTCTCACTTTCCCCACAGTGTCTACAGCTGCTCTGCCAGGAAGGCGAAACAAGAAGAGGTTCAAAGATTCCTGTGAGTGCAGATGCAGCCCTTAGTGCTGCAGGAATTCTTTCTCTTATCTACACATTAAAGAGCAGGATGTGGTCATATTAGTGCACAAGTGATAGCTGGTCTGAGGCAGGACTGACAGCTTGTGGGTCTCCATTGCTGGCTGCAAGTGCAGCTCGAATGGTCTCCAGCCCTCTCCTGGGCTCACATCCATCCATCTGCCCTCCAAAAACGGGTACCCTGCTTGAACTTCACCCAGCAGCAAGCTCAACATCTCTGAAGGGGTTAACATCAAGGTGCTCAGAGTACCTTCAGCTGCCCCAGCTGACTTTGCAGGGCCCTCACTGGCCAGAGCAAGGCCTTGTGCAGGGGTGCAGGTGCAGGAAGGGCTCTTAATTTTGGAAGCATCAGTCTTCCTCTGGGAGAGGAATGGAGGTCTCTCTGAAAGTCACATTCAGACTTGTGTCTTCTGGCCCTTGATCACTGAGTGTTCCCTTCTCCTCTTCCAGACCAATGCAGCTTAAATTTTTGCAGATTGGTTAAATAATTGGTTTAAATTCTAACTCCAGCAGGTGTAAGAAAAACCCCACTGGTGGATCATGGTAAAGCATGGGAAAAAATGGGCTGAGAAATGAGCTGACTTCATTGGCAAGAGCATGTTCTATGCCTCAGTAAATGCCCTAGAATGAGGGAAAATGTGCATGGATGACGTAAATAAGAGCAGGATTTTGTACTCATCCTTCCAGGAAAATCAGCCCTGACAGCTTGTTGGATTTGCCTCTTCTGGTGCCTTAGAAACTACTCCTGACTGACTGTTCAGACAAGTGAAAAGGGAGAGTCAAACTAGGCAGCCTCTTGTGTGTTGTGCCTGCTGCTAACACAAAGTATTCTGTGCCAAAGCACAGCCAGGGTCCTCTGCAGGCTGTTCCTAAGCCTTGGCAGCCAACACCATCTGTGCCACATAGAATCACTGATGCATGTTGGGCAAGCTTACATTGCACTCTAACCAGCAGAGATCAGTGACACAGGGGATGGACAGTGAGGAAAACCTGCAGCCCAAGTGGCAGAAAGAGCCTGGCTGAAGCACTGGGGCTGGAAGAGCAGAGCTCAGGGCTGCAAGCCTGGGAGCTGAGAGTCCTCCTCCTGTGCCTCCTACACCAGCATTTACAGTCTCTGCTCAAGATGCCACTGAAGTCCCCATGCCACAGAAAGGGAGACCTCTGCACCACTGAAGGGGTTCCCTGCAGGCTCTCCAGGCTCTGAAGAAAGGGAGATTTGAGTGTCCGCTTAGCAGGCATGGCAGCCTGCCCCTCCCCTGGCTTTGGGCCCCTGGCAGTGGCCATGCCTGGGCAGCCAGGCTGTGGGGCTGTCTGGGCCCAGCACAGCTTCCTCACATGCACTCAGTGCCCCTGTCACATTCTTCTCACTCGATGAGAGCCACCCTGGTGCCTGCGGGCAGGTGGGTGGGCACAGGTCTGTGTTGGTTTGAGGCTAAGTGGAATACTTTAATGACAGAAATTAGACCCTTGTCTGTGAAAGGAAAATAATAGTGATGTCTGCATCACTCATTGGCGAGGACATCAACAATAGAGACAGTAGAAACAAAGTCACCACTTCTCTGCTCTGTCTGCTGGCTGCATCTTGCCTTCACTCCTCTGCATGAAGCCTCTGAACCACATCAAATTATTTCCTCTAACCCCTGTTGGCTCTGGCACCTCACCCCTGCTTAGCTACAAAACTGATCATGAAAGGTTTATTTTGGCTATTTTCTGAGCAAACAAGGGGTGGGAAGGAAGAGGAGGAGTTAGAGGGAAGCCTCCTGGGCAGTATGGCTGCTCAGGAGGGACTCTGAATTTCTGTATCACTTCTAACTTGTATATAGTTGTAAATAGTGTGGATACATGCTTGTAAATGCTGTGCTAGTCTGTAAATCATAGTATCAGCCAGTTGGGAAGAGACCTCCAAGATCATCCAGTCCAACCTAGCCCCCCAACCCTGTCCAATCAACAACCAGTATAGCTTCATCTTACTCAGCTGTCCTGAGCTACTATGGTGATTTGAAGTGTGTGTGTGGAACTCTCAAACCACCACAAGGTCCTTACACCAGGAAGCATCAGCCCCCCAGGTACCTGCAGTGCAGCACCCTGTAGGACAGGGTCAGCAGCTGCAGTCCTGAGGTACTGCTCTGCTCTTCTGTCTTGAAGTCCTCTCAGCTGCACCTGAAGCAGCTGGAGCATTAAGCACTGTCCCCCCTGTGCTCCCAGAGGCCATGGCACCAGCCCTCATCGTGCTGCTGGCCGAGTCTCAATGCACTGCCACGTCCTGCTCCTTTGTCACTTGCAGCCTCTGGAGCCAAGCAGGCTGCACAGAGAACTTCCCGGGGCATGAGAAAAAGCATCTGCACTGCAGCTGACACAGGGTTAGCGGGGCATGGGAGGTGCAGGGGCTTCCATCAGTTCCAGATCCTTCTCACACCCTTAGCATGGGTGTGCAGGCAGTGGAAGAAGGGAAGCAGGTTGCTCTGCTGTCTCCCCTCTCCTGTGACCCTGGTGACTCCGTGTAAAGGTAATGCCCATGACCCACTCCATTACCATAGTAACTCAGTCTGGAGCTGGTGGCTGCACACAGAAAAGCAGAAAGGGAAACACTGCCTAAAGAAGGAACCAGTTCCCTGCTCCCTAGGTCCATGGTCCCTGTCTGCCCTGGCTCCTGCCCTGTGTGGGATTGCTGTGGCACACAGGTGTGCTTGCAGGGCAGTGTTTCCAGAGGACCCAGCCCTTTCTGCGTCTAAATGAAGAGGAATCAGACAGGCTGAGCTTGGCAGCATGGCAGTGAGCTCTGGATCTGCCTGGGAGCCACTCCTCTGATCTGCAAGGAAGGTCGTGCCCACAGTCCCACCAAGAGCCAAGACAAGAAGAAAGTGGTAAAACATTGGGTTCTGGAGCTGTGGGTTCCCAGAGCTCTGGCACAGATGACCAGTGACGACCAGGTGTGCTGGTCCTGGGCATCTGACCTGCGTCCCTCAGCTGTCACTGTCTGGTCAAACGGGCCAGTGTCATGCCAGCTAGCTCCTGCCCTGCCTCGTTTCAGCCCGTGGGCACAGGGGCTCTCTCTGCAGGGATCCACATTTCGTTTGCCCACAGAGGGATGTCACTGGAGTCCCTTCAGGAGCAAACACTCAGCCTAACCCCACCGTGCCCTCAGGAAAGGCCCCTCCTTCCTGAAGGCTCTTTGGCATTCCTCTTCCCCTCCAGTGGCTCACAAAGGCACATGTGAAGAGGCAAACCCCCTTCAGAAAGTGACTGTGACAAGACAACACAACTCCTGAGGCTGCACCGGTCACTTTTTGTTCCAGAGGGACCAAAGGGAGGCAGAGCAGAGCAGGCAGGCCAGTGAACCCTGCTGCTGCAAACGCCTGGTGCTGTGGCTAGCACATTTGGCTGGGGGCAGTGCTGCTGCCAGGACCCTGTTTGTTTGGGCTCTTTGCACATTCCACCCGAGCCAAAACCCAAAGTAATGCTAACAGTGGAAAGCCCCAAATCTCCCCGCACTGGGCACAGAGCCCAGCTGAGGAGGGTGCAGAACCAATCTCCTGTTTCTTCCCTTTTTCCCCCTGGGATTTTTGCAGCCACAACCATACTGCAGTGTTCCCAGTTCCCAGCAAGGAAAGACTAGAAAATCTCTCTCTGTCCTTGCAGTAGTCTGCAAGTGGCTGGTTCCTGTGGAGAGGTGGAGGAGTGCCCAGGCCTCTAGCTCAGTGCCTCTGCAAGTGCCAGGCGCTGCTCCACAGCACACAGGGAAGCCAGTGCCTGCTTAAGCCCATCCTGCACACTTTCTCTTCTGCTGTGAGCTGAGCAGAAAGCTTGTGCTTTGTCAAGGTTAATGAGATATTTATTCCACATTGAATCTCTCAATTTAAAGCCTAATTACTGCCCTAGAAAGCAGTCCTTGGAAATCAGCATCCTTGTGTAGCTGAATGCTGGCCCCCGGGCTGCTCAGCAGTACAGGAAAGGAGCACCACATCAGCTCATCTTGGGAAGCAGGTCCACTTTCTAGCAGTCAGTCCTGGGTTTTCCTCAAGTGCTGCATACTCCCAACTCTCATCCTGGCCCTTCTTTGCCACTTCTTTTCAAAACTCTCCTGTCTTCCTCCTTGGCACCTCTATAAGGACACCTGGCTGGGGTGCATGGTCTCCAAGCTTGGGAGAGCCTTCAGCCCCTTGGGGAAAGGCTTTCCTTCCATTAAGGCAATCCCCTGTTTGGCTGGCAGTTTTCGTCCAGAGAGGGCTCTGATGCTGTCTGTAGGACATGCATCCTGTCTGTCCCCCTGGGCCGTGTTCCTGTCTCCTTGGGGATGCCTTCCCTAGCACGTGGCTGTCAGCCCTCAGAGACATGGGGAGAAGACCCAAGATCATAGAATCAACCAGGTTTGGACGAGAGAGCTCCAAGCTCATCCAGTCCAACCCATCCCCCAGCCTCTATCCAGTCAACCAGACCATGGCACTAAGTGCCTCATACCAGTCTTTTCCTGAACACTTCCAGGGACGGTGCCTTCAACCACCTCCCTGGGCAGCCCATTCCGATGCCAATCACTCTCTCTGTCAACAATTTTCCTCCTAACATCCAGCCTAGGCCTGCCCTGGCACAGCTTTAGACTGTGTCCCCTTGTTCTGTTGCTGCTTGCCTGGGAGAAGAGGCCACCCCCCCACTGGCTACAGCCTCCCTTCAGGTAGTTGTAGAACAGTAATGAGGTCACCCCTGAGACCTCCTCTTCTCCAGACTAAACAACCCCAGCTCCCTCAGCCTCTCCTCATAGGGTTTGTGTTCCAGGCCCCCTCACCAGCTTTGTTGCCCATTCTCTGGACACCTTCCAGCACCTCAACATCTCTCTTGAATTGAGGAGCCCAGAACTGGACACAGTATTCAAGGTGTGGCCTGGAGCAGTGCTGAGTACAAGGGAAGAATAACCTCCCTTGTCCTGCTGCCCACACCATTCCTGATGCAGGCCAGGATGCCATTTGCTCTCTTGGCCACCTGGGCACACTGCTGGCCATCTTCAGCCTAACTCATCTGTCAGTACCCCCAGGTCCTTTTCTTCCTGAATGCTTTTCCAGCCACTCTGTCCCAAGAGAAGCAACCTGGCTATATTGCAGACACAGGGCTACATGCAGAGCATGTGCCACAGTCTTCTGAGGGCTTCCAAGCTATGCCAGGCATGGTGCAGCATGAGCTGTGGTGCAGGGACAACTGAGGCTCACTGCTGCTGGTGCCAAGTGCACCCACACCAAGATCCCACAGTGAAGTGGCAACGATGCTCTCTGGCACCTTCATCTGACCTTAGTAACCTGGCAGAGCCAAACCCCGTGATGTTGCCCTGAGGGAAGGTGTAGATCAGGTCAGAAACCTCTGCCAGGCAGAGTGCAAAGCTGCAGAGGCCACAGCTGCAGCCTGTGTCAGCAGAGCAGGCTCTGCTGCGCACATTAGCAGCCTGCCAGAGGAGCGGCTTCGGGTGAGTGAGTCCTCAGGGCAGCGAGGGCCTGAGCACTGCCCCCTTCTGCAGCACTGCCCCGGCTCCAGCTCCAGCTCCCGCTCCAGCTCCCACTGCCTGTGTCGCCCCTCTCCCACGGGCAGGCACCTGCTCAGGCCAAGGAGAGCTGTGGGGCTGCTGAGGCTGGCGGTGCTGAGGTGTGCTGCAGGAAGCCAAGTGTGCTGCTCCAGGTTGTGCCATCCCCTCGAGGGCAGGGGAAATGGGCCACCAGGAGCTGCCGGCAGGGACTCCACCAGTGTTGGCAGTGAACGTTTGTGCTGGGATGTGTCCCTGAGGGCAGGATTCTGTGTGTCCTCTAAGCTTTATATAGGTGTAATCCTCAGTATCAATCCAGGCTGCAGGTGATGAGATTGAGAGCAGCCCCTACAGGGAAGACTTGGGGGTGCTGTGGGTGAGAAGCTGGACAGGAGCCCAGTAATGGGAACTTGGCAGCCCAGAAGGCCAATGGCAGCCTGGGCTGCATAGAAGCCACAGCAGCAGATGGAGAGAGGGGATCTTGCCCCTCTGCTCTGCTCTGCCTCTGCTGAGACCTCACCTGCAACTGCTGTGTCCTAGCTGTGGCTCACCCCCCAAACAAAACAGGGACACAGACCCTGGCTGTTGCAGGTCCAGAGGAGGCCACAAAGATGATCAGAGAGATGGAAGCACCTCTGCTGAGAGTGTTGAGGCTGTTCAGCCCAGAGAGAAGGCTCCAAGGAGACCTTGCAGCAGCCTTCCAGTACCTGAAGGGGGCCTACAGGCAGGCTAGGGGCAGGCTCTGGGGACAAGCTGTGCAGAAGGGCCCTGTGGCAACAGGACGTGGGCCAGTGGTTTGAAATGGAGCACGGCAGATTTAGGTTGGAAATCAGGAGGAAGTTCTACACAGTCAGGGTGGATTTAGCCAGTGCTCGTAGCTATGGTAAAAGCCTAAGTTCATGAAGTGAAAAGGCAGTGAAGCAGCACAGCTAAGAAAGCTGTTTTCCCATGGATCTGCAGCTGGATTCTCTCACATCCAGCAAGGCACAAACTACCTCCAGAACTGTGTGGGTGCAGGTTTTGCAGTGTACTGAGCAAAGCCCACAGTGCAAGTTGCAGGGACCCAGGGAGGATGCTCTGTGCACAGGTGGCTGCTCTTCTGCTGATTAGGGCTGAAACTAGCAGTGAGCCCCCAGTCACCAGTGGCACAGGACAAAGGCTTGCACAAGTTCCTTCCATGGAAAATGCTCCCCAAGAACACAAGGTTGGAACAGCTGTGTGCATATCGCCAACCTGTGCTCCAGGAAGCAAACTTACCCCAGCCAGTCTGCTCCTGCCAAGGAGCTGCTTGCAAACTGCTCACAGAGGACGTGCACCAGCAAAGCCTGTGCAGCCCTGCTAGCATTGTCTGTGGAGCCAGAATGGGTGAGGGAAAGGCAACGGAAATCTTTTCATGCAGGGATGAGACCCAAGGCTAAAGTAGAGCCTGGTCGTGGATGGGAGAGCTGCAGTCAGCTGAGCTCTTCTGTGTCTGCACCTGGAAAGGCTGCTTTTGAGAGGAGGGGCTGCTGGAGACTTCTGGCAGGGTGCTGTGCTTCTCCTCATGAGGAAGACCTTAGAAATGCAGTCATCATCTTAACTGCTGCTCTGTCTGTTGGCAGCAGCAAAAGGAAACCACAGGTACTCCCTGATTTAGTGAGCTCCAGACACCAGGCCAGTGCACCAGCAGCACTGTGCTAGAAAGATGGGATTCTATGGCTTGGAGAGATGTCAGGGGAGTAAGTCTGATCTCCAAAACAGCAGCTAACAGACCATGAAGAGAAGCTGGCAGGAAAACACAGTGATCTGCTGACGACAGCTGTGACACGTCCTGTGGATGAGGAGCTCAGGGCTGGCTACCACCTTCTCATACTGCGTGCAAGCTGTGGGATGATCAACAGCAGCTCTTTGAAAATCCAGTTATGGGCTTCTGGAAAGAGTCTGACCCAGGCCAGCAGCCCTTCACACCAGCAGAGGTGGCCTGGATTCCCTCCCCGGGATTTCTGTCACAACCACAGACTTCCTTAATCAGAGAGCAGAAGTCAGAGAGGAGGCCGTGCACCGCCGTTGTCCACGTGTTTCGCATGCACCTAGTGCTAAGGCAGCTGTGCACGCCAGAGCAGCAAGCAGTGCAGCCCTGGCTGAAACACGGAGCACCTCGGGGATGGACCTGCTGAGCGAAATCAAAGGTCAGCAGTCCTTAGCTCCACCTTCCCTAGGTGATAAGGAAGAACCACCGCCCATAGCTAACACTATCTGTCATGAGACTACTCCTGTCCTTCCTCAGACTGGGCTGGCCAAGGCTCTGCTCTGACGTGAGCTGTGCAGTTGCTGTCAGCCTGCCTGAAGGGCAGCAGTGAAGATGCTGCTGGAGAGGCTTTGCCATGTCCTCCAGTCAAGACTTCCAGGGCAGGCTGGAACCATGTTTTGCGATGCTAGGGTCGTCTAGCCTGGCTCAGTGCTTTCTTTGCAGAGTGGATACTGGATGCCTTGTGAGGATTACCAGTGCTGTGCTGGATTTCACTGCTGTGCTCTTTCTGTCGCAGCACAATCAAGCAGCTGTTCCCCCTTGGGGTCTAAGTAACTAGGGTCTGGAGGTCTTTCCCAGAGGCCACCCAGCTCTTGTTCAGAAGGGCTGTTACTGGACCGTGTCTGGGCAAGCCACCTTATGCTGCAATCTGCTGTCTCCCTCATCACAAGCAGCATAAGAATCCCAGGCACTTGGGAGCAGACAGGATGACTGCTGTGTGATCAAGCTGGTTCATCAGTTCTGCTCCAGTAAACCTCCCCTAGAAGCTTCAGGATTCACTATGGTTATGCGAGGCATACCAGTCAAGTGTGCCAGCTGTTTTCAACACCCCTCTCACCACCAGGCTTTCTCCTTACTACCTTAACGCAACTCCTTTTGCACTGAGGTTATTGACTGAAAGTGAGCCCAGGTTTCCCACAGCCACGATGCCTTTGCCCAGGGCAGGATGCCGATGTGTCAGGCTCTCTGTGTGTTGTGCAGCATGTCTCAGAGCCACATCTACCACCACCGCTGAGACTGAAGAATGTAGACAGCCCAGCAAGAGACAGCTGAGGGCAGGGGATCCAGCACTGCACAGGACCCTGACAAAGCAGAGGTGAGTGATGAGCCTGCCTGATGTGCCCCTCACCAGCTCCTCCGCACTGTCACAGTCCCTCCCGACAACCCCGAGCAAGTTCACCACGACTTCACCACAGCCTTTTCTCCTGCCTGGGCTCTGCTAAGCACGAGGGTGGCTCCTGCCTTCTGCTGCCCTCCCCCAGGACAAACATCACTGCCCTTCGTGCAGTGAGGGGGTGGCAGAAGCCGTCCGGCAGTGCTGAGCCGGTAGGGCCGGGCGTTCCTCCCCTTATCGCCGCTGTTTGCACCAATCACCTCACCCCCCCAGCCTCGCAGCCAGGGCAGTGCATACCGCACAAAGGTCACTGCCTGACCCAGGCCGAGGTCTGGCTGGTGAAGCTGTCAGCTGCTGAGGAGAGCTATCAAGGCTGTGTGCTGGCACAGGGCTGTGGGGTTAGAGCGATGAGGAAAGATGGATTTGAGCTGCAGAGCAGCTGCGTCAGACACAGCTCTTCCGTCGGCCGGCTGCATCTGGGTACTGTGAAAGCTGGGGTCAGGGTATCCACAGGGGTTGGTGAACACCAGGCTTTGCCATACTCTTCATGGAGATTTTGCCTGGCATGTGGGAAGGGACTTCCAGAGAAAGAGCTGGGGAAGATCCTCAGGACTTCTGGGTACCCAGTAAAGCAGTCAGGCCAGCAGCTGGACAGCAGCATGATTTGGACCTGGCCACCCTGGAGTTGAGTCTGCAGTGTATGTCCACCCAAGTCTGCATGGCCCACAGCACAGCCTTAGGAAGCCAAGTGAGAAATAGAAGTTTCCTGTTTATACAGACCAATGGAACCCATGGGAACAGACCAGGGAAAGTCTGGGACAGCTGCTTTGGGTATGCTGGGAGATGGAGTAGGAAGGCAGAGGTGCAGGAAGGTAATGGGTTGCAGTCTTGGTTTGAGGATGGAGAGAGAGTGCAGGAGGCACATGGTGAAGTTCTGCACTTGTCTAAGCATGGACAGGATCAGGCCTTCTTGCCCATGGAGCTCCATAAAACACTTCCCCAGTGGGACAGATGCACAAGTCTCCAGAACCGGGCACTTCCACTCCCCTTCACTATAACTTTTAGCCAGGTTCCAAAAGTGCCATTTTTCCAATTAGGCTTACAAAGCAGGAGCCAGATTGAAACCAGCTGTTTGTTTTTTTGGGGGGGGTTGGTTGTGTTGTTTTGTTTTTTTCAATTGGGTAGTTTAAATGAGAGCTTTCAATGTTTCTAGTCTGGTAAACACTAACATGCAAAGTCTGTGCCTGATGTTAGCTCATAACCAGCTCTGATTTCTTCTCAGCTCTGGGACTCTCTCAGCATTACTCTGTCTTGCCTCACTAGAGATGTGCACTGAGTGTTTCACAGAAGCATAACTCATTCTCCTTGGTTTTCTCCTACAGGTTCCAAGCAAAAGCCAGGCTAAACCACAGAGTGGGGAACCAATCCCTCTGCCTCTGTTGCTCAGACACCAGAGAGACAGAAGAAGGGAATTCTGTTCCTTGATCTCATGGCAGTCTATCATAAAGTAAGCTTCTGAGCATCTATTGAGACGTGACTGTGGGCTTCACATATCCACAGTTACTCAGCTGCAGCAGTGCTGGCAGCCAACACAGACACTGCGGCTCCCTGTCCTGCGTATCTTTTCTCGCCTCACAGCTGCTCTCTTTGGGCATTGCTGGCTGCTCCTGGGAATGCCTTTTCCGGTCTGGCCCCACACCCCATCCTGCACTGCTCTGCTGTGGCACTCTGGGACCTTTAGCAGAAAGCAAGGCATGCGGTGGCCAGGTCCCATTTATCCAGCAGCTTTTGTGAGCTAGACCTTACTGTGCTCAAAGCACTGCCAGCAGCTGGCAGGAGATGCTAGGGATCAGGGCCATCCTCACAGTTCTGTTTGCAGCAGGCTTTTTGGAGTACTGCCTTTAAGTTCTGCAGTGACTCCAGAGTGGGCATAGTGAGGCATCTGAGAGCAAAAAGCTGAAGCCCAGCAGATGTTTCTTGCTGATCCTCTTCCGGAAGCTGCAGCCTGCTGGGGGCTCAGCCCGCAGTGCTGCTCCGGGAAAGCCAAACAGTGGCAATTCTGGAATGTGCAAGGCTGCTTTCCTTCCGCGGGGAACACCCTGGCAGCTGCACAGCCCCTTCCTGTGTACTGACTCGATGTGCTCGTTCTGAGATGTGTCATTCTGAGATACACCCCTTGGCCTTTGCTTCCTTGCCCGGCAAGATTTCACATGTTGTTGGGACAGCAGAGAGCTTCCCACCCAGCCCTTTGCAGCTCTAGCTTGCAGCAGGGCCAGCTACATCTCGTCCCAGCCAGCCGTTCTGCCTGTCTCAGTCAGCCACCCGGCTGCCAAAAGCATTGGCCAGTACGGGGGTGGAGTCTTGCAGGTGGGCTGGAGAGAAAGAAGCAAGCAGAGCTGGTGGATGGATGCTTCGAGCCCACCTCGGCACAGAAGCATCCCTGGAATGTGCAGCCAGTCAGCAGCACGGTCTGAGGCAGGTATTGCCCTGGAAGGCAAGCTGCCAGCACCAAAGCTGCAGGAAAAAGACAGGGGTGGGAAGTGTGGTAGGGAACGGCAGTGGAGGAGCTCTCAGGCACAAGGAGGTAGTTCAGAAGGGAGATGCAGCCCCACCTATGCCGGAGTGAGCGAACCTGCCCCGCCCCTCGGAACGACTGCTCTCAAATGCATTAATAACTCAGGTCACCGTGCCAGCTGGCTCCAGTAGGCAGCTGTGCTGCGGACACCAGCCACGCCGGGACCTGAGCAGCGCAGCAACACAATTCAAGCTGCTCCGGAGCAGAAGACACGCCCTGATCTGGCTTTGCACGGGCACAGGGCACAACGGGGGCTGGGGTCGAGAGAGGGAAAGGAGCAGCGATCACCAAGGCCAGCGAGCTATCAGCCATGCCCACAGCGCTGCTCCCGCCAGCAGAGGAAGTCCAGCAGCCAGCCAAACTGCAGTTATGACGCCCGCGTTGTGTCAGAGCTATGCAAAGCATCCAGCACAGGCGCAGCCTGCCTCCACCCACTCGCCATGCCCACGCTGCCTCTGCCAGCCCACACACGTGCATGGCAGTCCCCGCCTGGGCTGGGCGCAGGCTCCATGCAGTGAATACACCTTGAGAAATTTTATTCAGAAGTGAATGGGGACATTTTCCAGATTCTCTCATAGCAGAAATCTCAGCTGTGGGGACTCAGATTCTTCTTCCACACTGGCATTCTGTCTCCTAACAGTCTCTTCAGGAGCATCTGAACTGCGGAGCCGCTCAGAAAATCTGTTCTATCTGCAATTCTTCTCCAGCCAGGTGTGCAGCAGCACTGTAGTGCAGGGACGTGGCACCTACAAGCAGTTTCCAGTTCCAACACCAGTGCAAGCAGTCCCTCTAAAAATAGCATCAGCCAGGAAATGGCCTTTTCTTTGCTGAGCAACCTTCTCTCGTACCACAGCAAAACCTCATTCTGAAGCCACCTGCTTCCAAGCACAGAACCCAAAATGCTCTCCCCATCACCCCACAAGCACACACACACTTCACTGTTTTCAATGGCTGCCTAGTTCCATGGAGTGGGGAACCTTCTGACGAGATCATTTACTGCAGCACGGGCTGTGCTGTCCAGTTGCCAGCATTTTCAGCACTGTCGGTTTTCCTGTGGGAGACATCAAGGCAAACAGGAACGTTAGGAAAATAACTCTTTTTAGGAAAGTTAGGATATCCATTTTTTGTTGAGCTATATCTGACTATCTTAAAATGTTGTCACGTCTAGATCTCCTTCCAGCACCTTAGTTGTTAGGAACTTGCTCCCCCTCTGCCCTCTAACTGTTGCCATGCTGTGGGCGGGACTCATAATGATGGACCGATACGTTCATCCTGCTACTTTAGGGCCCTTTTGCTGCTGGTTTTTCCTCTCAGATTGCAGAAGGGACATTGATAGCCACATAGCCTGGCCCCTGCAACATGCCAACACCTACCAGCCTCTCCAGTAAGTGTCTCACACTTGCGGTTTTGCCCCGGACAGAACTGTTCAAGACTCCAAGCTTACTTTAAGCTTCAAGAACTGCTCAGAGTGACAAAACGTCATTTTTTCAGCAGAGATGCTGCCTCTGTCATTCTCTTAGGTGGGCAATCTGATAAAGAACAGGCATGCAGCCTTCCCTGGGGTGTACACACTGTGAGCACAGCCTGGGCAGCTACAGCCCTGCCAGTGCAGCCTGTAGTTTCCTCTGCAGTCCTTGCCTTCGACACCCAAAGAAGTCGTAGTGCACTTTCAGCTTGCAGCAAATTCTGCTGCTGGTCTCAAGCCATTTCCCTGTGCTTTCAGCGCATTTAACCCTTCAGTGCTACACACGGCGCTTCTGCAGGGACTGACACACGAACAAGACTTCGGCCCCTCGCCGATCCCCAGCCCCTTCCCTGCCGCCTCTCCAGAGCCATTTTCTCTGGATCCGAGCGAGGAGGAACAGCGACTATTTTTAGGCAGCGTCTGTATGCTAGCACAGAGGAATGTGGCTGAAAGCAGGGCCTTGCTGGGAGATGGGCTGAGGGCTGGCGCCTACCGCAGTCCCGCGGGCGCTGCTCGCAGCGCTGCCCGCAGCCAGGCAGACGGAGCTCACTGGCATCTCCCTGCCGCTTCCTAGGGCCCGACCGGGGCTGTGGTCCTCAGGGACCAGGTGGCTACAGCCAGGGCTGCGTACCACGGCTGTGCCTTCGCTACGGAGCGACGATTGCGGACCGCAGCGTTCCCCTCCTCTCTCATCTATCCCCGGGCGCCAGGCCCCTGCCGCGCCGGGCGCCAGTGCCAACAGCCAGCCGCTGCCCGCTTCGCGGGCGAAGTCCAGCCCGTGGCTCTGGCCCTGCCTCCCCCTGGCCGCCACGGGCCAAACACAGCAGCCCTAACGGCCGTCCGCTTCGAGCAGCCCCGCAGGGCGCCGAGGCCCGCCCCCGTCCCGGGGTCCCCTCGCAGCAGGCCGAGCACGGCAGCGCCCCCAGCCCCTCGCCGCAGAGGTCAGCGCGGCCCGCGGCCCCTCCCCCGCCTTATTGTAACGGCGCCGGCGCCATTGGCTGCCAGCGCCGGGCGCGCGGCGCCGGGCGGGGCCACGCAGGCGCCGGGCCTCGGCCCCGTCCCGCTCCTCTCCTCCTCCCGCTCTCGGTCAGGCGGGCGGGCGGCCTGCTGCGGGGCCGCGCCGAGCTTCCTCCCCCCGCTCGCCAGCGCCGGACTCCCCACGCCCGGTGAGAGACATCGTCGGCACTTTGTGCGGTGGGAACGATCGTGAGTGCGGGGTGGCGGTGCGGGTGGCGGTGGAGCGGGGGAGGCGGTCGAGCAGGCGAACGGGCCCGGTCGTGGCGCGGCAGAGCCAGGCCCGCCCTCGAGAGGAAGGGGTCGGCCCGGCGGCGGGGCGCGCTCCGCTCCCGGCCTCCGCGGGGCCGTCTCCCCGCGGCTTGGGCTCCTCAGCCGGGACTTGCTGCCTTTCTCGGCCCCTTTCAGCAGGGCACGTGGTGGGGTTGGCTCTGCTGCGGCCCCGCTAGGCCCACCCGGGTTGCCGCGGCCTCCATTTGTTCCTTGGTGGCTGGGGCCGGGAGCTGCTCGTCCTCAGTTCTGCCCAGGGCGAAGGCTGAGCTTGTTGCTAGCCCGGGCCAAGCCATTCGCTGCTTGGCCGCGGAAGCCAGGGCACCGTAAGCTGGTGTTTGTTGGTGGAAGTGACAGCGGAAGCAGCGGTCGGTGCCTGCTTTTAGGACTCGCAGTTGTGCTCAGGTGCTGGTTCCTTAGGAAAGGACCCTATGTGAGGCGTTAAGCAGTGTACCGCAGGCTTCAGCCTCGCTGCCCTGTGGTGCCCGTGCCGTTGCTGTTACGATGTGGCAGCACATTTGCCTGTGGTGTTTGGCTTCCTATGCGCTCCACGTTATTTCTCTTTCAAAAACACAGGCCGGTTCGCTGGACTCCGGGCGTGCCCCATAAAGGAACCAGCACTTACCTGTGTTGTGCAATTGAAATACAGATTCAGCCCTTATAAACGAGCTCCCTTTGCTTTTAAACGAACTTTGGGGTTATTTCTGCCCCTTAGAATAATTACAGTCCAAATAATTGTGATTTCCTAGTAACCAAGTGTTCACTCCCTGTGTTTCAACCCTTGGTGTAATTTGCAGTGTTTGAACTTTTGGGCCATTGGGCTCGGTTATCTCATGGAGGTTGATATTTTTATGCAGATGATTTTTGCTCATATTTTCTTTTTTGTGTCTTGATTCAGTCCAGCAAGTTGCCAAATCCATGCAAGCTCGATGTGTCCTGGCTTGTAGCAGTAGCTGCTTAAGCCCATAGCAGCCTATCAAACTTCAAAGTAATATGCAGACACTCCATGACAATTTTTGTTACATCTGATTATTTTCTGTCAGGAGCCCTCTGACTTCTGGAGGACGAATGGAATAGTCAAATAGAACTGAAATAATCTCTACAGTCTCTTCTAGTGTATGCAAAGCCATTGCCATACATCTGCCGTTTGTCTTTCTTTCTTTCAGTGGAAATTCAGTGTTGTCCTTGAGCCCTGCTGTTCGTTAACTGCGAGACCCTGGCTGGGCTCTCGTGGAGTGACTGTGGCATACAGTGGAACACGGACTGGTGTTTCAGACAGTGCTGCGTCTGGCGGAAACTGCTGAATGCCATGAGTGTTTCTGTGTGCGTGTCAGGAGAGGTTTTGTCTTCCCGTCTGCACTTTTGTTAGCCGCAAGGACCTCTAGATTTTCCCCTAGAGGGGGTAAGGGGAGAAAAGCCTGGAGAAGTGGTGCAGTACTCCTGCAGAGGGTTACACGGTGGTGTTACATGCCAGGGACAGACCCGGGCTGTGGCCTGGGAGGTGGCACTCAGTACGGAAGAGCTGGTTTGTGTCTCGGCACTATCTTTGCTCACTGTAAAATACCCTGGTGCTACATGTCCAGACCTTTGTGCAGGGACTCATGAGTTTTGCTGATGCTTCATGGAAACTAAATTTTCATAATGGTTTTAAGTGCTTCTCACGCATATTTACTGGAGGTCTGTCTTCAGCTAGGTCTTGTCCCTCTTGCAGAGGGAGGCCGTCTGTCCTTGTGGGAAAGCCTGTAGGACAGTCTTGAAGCCACGCACCGAGTCCTGGGCTTCTAGCCACGGGCTGCAGATGGGCAGTGCCCAGCCTGCCTCCTGGGAAGGTTAGGCGTCACTAGCTGAAAACAAGGGACTGCCTAGCTGGCCCGTGCCTGTGGAGCAATCTTGTGCTCCTGTGGGGAGCCGCACAACTGGATTGTGCGTGGGCCAGGAGGGATTGAGAGAGAGATAACGGCAGAAAGTGGGCTGCCCCTGGCTCTATGTAACCAGCTGCTGAGGCCTGCTCTGTCACTGTGCCCAGAGCTGACCTGCCATGCTCTGGAGGTGAGCTGCAGGCCGAATCCACTCTTCCAGTGGTCTGCTTGCACACTGCTTTACTGCTACATGAAGTGGGCTTTTGGTATCCTCTTGTGATGGACCTAATGCCCTATGGTAATAGTGTTTGCCTTCCTTTATGCTGCTGTGTTATGTAGCGTGAAGGCCTTCTGGCAAGGGCAGTTTTCCTTCTTTCTAACAAATGTGTAAAGCAATGCTACAAATCAGAAAGAAGAGCTGTAAAAATGGCCCTGGATTGAGACACGTGGCCCACTGTGCTCGGCCTTTCAGTGCCATGGCAGCTCACCTGCACCAGCCTGGGTAATGCTTTGGTTTGCATTTCTCAGAGCCTGTGTCAGGTTTCAGATCTTGAAAAGAAAAACAACCTCCCTACATTTTACTGAACCTGTGGGAATAGAGGAAAAAGTTTCTATGAACTATAAGTGAAACATTAATTACTCTGACCACTGTAAACTTCAAAAGTACATCTGGATGCTTTGTAGGGGAAGCAGCTTGTCAACAGCCTAATCACTGTGGTGCCTGCTTTAAGAACAGTGCTGCACCCTGAGGGGCTTTTACATGGGGAAGAGCTCCGGCAGGTGTCTGCTGTGTGCTGCTACAGGAGCTGTAGGCCTGGGCAGAGCAGGTAGCTGCATTGTGCTCACAGCCACATCCTCAGGCAGCTGGCAGCAGTGGTTTCTTGCCTTTGCAGCCTAAATGTCTTCTTTTTGCTTGTAGACATGGCTCGTGGACAGCAGAAGATCCAGTCGCAGCAGAAGAACGCCAAAAAGCAAGCTGAGCAAAAAAAGAAACAAGGGCATGATCAGAAGGCTGCAGCCAAGGCTGCTTTGATATACACCTGCACTGTCTGTAGGGTAAGAGGAACTGGAGACAAAATACTGCCGCAGGCAGGTCTAGCCGCAAGCCTAGGGCAGGGCTGGTAGCAGATTGTGTAGTGAAAGCTCAGCACTACTGCCTGGCTTCTCCTTCTGAGAACTTGCATTTGTGTGACTTGCTTATGGGTTGGTGGACTGTGCTCAGGTATGAGTACACCTGAGAAGTCCTGTGCAGATGTTTGTGGGCAGTTCCCTTGCCTTTGGCACTGCAAGCGGTGTGATGCGTCAAAAAGCAGAACATGTGACATCACTTCCTGTTTAGCCTCCAAAGGAGACCTCTTTTGTTCATGAGGGAATTGGCACATCAGAGGCTGCCAGTGTTGATGTAGAGAGGGAAGGGAGCAGTGACAGAAGCTCTGGTGTAAGTTTGATACACAGTAACTCTCCCTGGAGTAAATTACTGGTTAGGAGAACACTACATGTGAGCACTGATCAGATTACATTTCTTTCTGGCTGGTTTTTCCGGAATGGATAAAGTTGCCCTTTCCACTTAAGTGGTCCAATTCCAGAATAGATTTGTCACTTTGCATGCCTTAAATAAGGTTCCAAATTAAGCACTGCTTACTTAAGGAGTTGTAACCAGAGCTGCTGCTTGTGAAATCAGTCTGCAGCAGCAATCCCTTTGGGCAGGCAGCTCATGCCTGTAGCTGTGGAGTAGCAGTGGTCTGAGATGGCTTGTGTCAAGTAAAGAATGAGTTTATCCCATCTAATTTCTTGGCTATTGGTAAAAGCAATAGCTTTAATGTAGATTTGATTCTGCAAAGATGGCAAGAGGTGGGTTTGCAAGCAAGCCAGTGTGCAAGTGTGAGATCTGCAGGGAGACTTAGAGCAAGAATAATCCTGCTGATGAAACATGCAAAACATATTGACTGCTAAAAAAAGCTGCTTAAAAGCACCTCTAAATAAAGCTAAATAAATGGCACTTCTGCCACTAGAGCAGAGTCCCTGAGGAGGCTGCAGGAAAGAGAAAGCATTGTAGGAAGAGCTTCTTGCAATATCCTTTACCTTGCTGTACCGTGCATAAAGTTCACTGTCTCTCTTCCAATCAGACGCAAATGCCGGACCCCACAAGACCTTCAAACAGCACTTTGAAAGCAAGCATCCTAAGACTCCACTTCCTCCAGAACTGGCTGATGTTCAGGCCTAAGGTTGTCTACAAAGTCATTACCTTTAATTTTCATATGATTGTCTGAGAAAGGTGTGTTGTGAATCAGCTTCTTTTACCACCAACAGCTGGGGCTTAAAACTTGCTTCATTTCTCTTTGGCTCCTGAATTGTCCCGTGGGAGATGCCAGCTGATGCCGAGGGGAGATGGCTGTGGCACATCACTGTGCTTGGAGGCTGTGCTGAGGGATTCCTGTTAGCTTCAAGTGGTCATCCTTAGAGTTGTAGGAATACTTTAATTCTTGCTTTTAACTGTTAATTTTGCTTTGGACAAAATAGCTGCAATAAATACAACCTCTTTGTTGGTACAAAACCGGTCATGGACAGTTGAGCCTTTTTTTCCTGAAGCTGTGCAAGTCAGTGCAGATTTTTCTGCATTCAAATGTGAAATAATTGTCTGTGGTGAACTATAGAAGAGATTTCCAACAGCTACTTGTTAGGCAGTAGCCAAAGGTGATGATAACGCAAGGCTGAGACGAGGTCAAAAGCAGGGCTGTGGTGTCTTGGTCAGGTGAAGGTAAGCAGTGTTGTGGGACAGTGCAGCTTAACTGAAATACTCTTGTTTTTTGTAGGTGAAGTCGTGGCACCTATTGACTCTTCTCCTGTCAGACCTTACATAACAAACCTGCAGCTGCTTTTCTAAAACTGTTGATCAGCAAAAATGAAGGGGCTACGGAAACATTCATATTTTATGCTGTTCCCTCCTCGGGTTTCATGCAAAGACAATTCTGTGTAAATGTACAGTTGTGCCTGTTTGGAAATCCTGACAGATCAGCCCATACTTGTTATAAAAAATTTTTTACAATTGTAATTATATTGATGTTGATATTGTGTAAAATAACTCATTTAATAAAGTAGTACTTTGATTGTACACTAGCACAGATGGGATCCTTGTAGAAGTTCTGCTTCAACTTTCTGCATTACCTGCCTTACGAAACAATAAAGCAAAGTGGAATTCTCCCCAGGCCTGCCAGCAGGTGAGCAGTGTCATTCCACTGACATTAATGTACATTGCAGTGAGTGACTCTTTGGTGAGGGGAGCTGCTTGGATTCTCTGTGCAGGGTGCCACCTGCTTCAGCCACTCAGCGGTGGCCGAGTGGTTTGGCTGAAAGCACAACAAACCCCCTAGAAGCTGCATGAGGCTCACGAGGCTTCATGCTAGGTGTTTGTCCTGTGCTTTGGAGTCTAGTGCTGCTGTAAGCCCTTTGGGCTGGGATTCCATTGCTGTGGGGATCCTGTTCCTTCAGGTCCAGCCCTGAAGAGAGTCTGTTTGTCCTTCCTGTTTGGTAGGTGGCAAGGAAGCTGAGAGGTGGCAGGACTTGAGTGCTGCTGGCTATACTGGCTTGAAAAATGATAAATAATAGGCTAAAGCAACTCTGCTGAAAATGACAAATGATAGGCTAAAGCAACTCTGCTGAAAATTTGGTTTGGAAAGATTGTTTTTTAATTCTGCTTTGAGGACTCAGCCATACATTCCCCTTGAAACGTGTCTGGTCATTTCAGTGGCAACTCCAAGAAATATGCAAAGTAGCCAGCCATTAATAACCTTTCTTCACAACCAGCTTCAAATAAGCCTCTTGGAAGAGAGCCAAAGTCACTAAAATAACATTGCTGCTTTAGGAAATAGGATGTCATTAAAGTTGCATTGACAAGAAGAAGCTGGATAATAGCTCTGTCCAAGTCTGAGCAGCTAAACTTAATTCCCCTTCAAGTGTTCTGGGCTCAGTTTTAATTCCAGATGTACAGTACAAGAAACATCCAAGTTGTGCTAGAAGGTCTGCCACAGAAATCCCCTCTTCCGCCTTTGAAGGAGGTCTGCTGAAGAGCTCGAAGAGCTTGTGGTAGGAAGCACTGGAACTGCTGAGGTTAGAGCAGATCCAGAGCTTGTGGCAGCCCAAGTGACACTACAACTGACCTTCAAATAGCTCCTAAACTCTAGGACCATAGTCTCAAAGACTGATTCATTTAAAAAATGCACTTGGTATTTATTATATAAGGTCAAAGCCTTTGTCTTTGTCCACTCAGTTGCTCCTTACTGAACTACTTGTCTGAGACTGGCTTCCTGTCCTCTTTGCTGTGACAGTACCTCTGTAAATACTGCTCTGGTATAAGGTCCCTCTGTGCTGCAGTCACTCCAGGATGACCTGTACACCACTCACCCTTCTCCATCCTGTTCTCCTCTGAGAGTAGCCCAGGCTGCACTTGTACACCTGACATGGGAATGTAGCACTGCATCAAGTTTCCTTTCGTGTTGCCCATGCATCGATCCTGACAAACTGGCTCCCTCTTCACAAGAAGCCTGCTCTGACCTTTGTGCTGTATGGGGAGAGGTACTGAAATGTTCTGATGCTGTAGCTGGGTGCAAATGGATAAAAGTGTTTGTTGCACTGACTGATACCTGGTAATTGGTTTTCTTTTGGGTGGTCTCCCTTTAGCCTGGTCCTGAGATGCAGTGCCTGTCCTCTTTCCATTCAGTGTGTGTAGCCTTCAATAAAAAGGGTTTGTTTCATAAACGGTCTCTCTGAGTGAGCACTGAAAGCTGTCGATCTGCATCCCCAGGGGGTGGTTAACCTCAGCTGTATTTTCACATCTTCCCCAGGGTGGAGCTGAAAACAGCCCATGAGAGGTTGGGGCTTTCTGTATTGGGAGGCAGGGGCAGCCCTCGGTCCAGGTCCCTTTGCTGCAGCGGCTGCAGTCCCAGTTACAGAAGTACACAAGAGCTGCGACTGAATTGCTGGAAAGGCTTTCTGAGGGTGGGGGGACACTGCCCTCAGTGTGGGAGCTGCCCTCCTTTGGCGTATCTGCAGTGCTCCTTCCACCTGAAAGGTCAGAAGCTTTACATCCTCTGTTCCTGAGCTGAAGGGTGGCACCTAGTCACCTGGCTAAAGACACAGCTATGCATTGTGATGTGTCTGGTGGAAGAGAATGAAAACCCGCAGTGGAAAATGTCCTGTTTCCTGCCTGCTTTTAGCCTGCAACATTAACGTCCTGCTTGTGAGTAGTCCTGGAACCTGAACCTGTCTAAAGTTACAGGAAAGAAAACCAGGCATGCCAAATTTTCCATGCTCCCTCAAGAAGCAGTCCCCTTGTGCAGGGACAGCACTTGGCCAAAGGGTCCTTACAGTGTCACCATGGGCAATGGCTGTGGTGACCTCTGGAGCACCTTTAGAAAATGACTGGATTTTCAGAAGCCCTGTATGTCTTCTAGGAACCTCTAAGTGGCATCTGAAATTACATTTAAGCAGGGCTTAAGATGTTCTGGAGGAAGACTTACTGTAGATCCCAGAGTAGAAATTAAGTGGCTGTGGTGAGGCTATCTGAGGGCCTGCTGGAGAATCAGGAACAGTTCTGCAGCATGCATCACTCAGACTTAGGCTGGTTTCTGTACCCCTGCCTGTCTCATAGTTTCTGACTTCTTGCTACCAAGAAGAGCTATGGCAAGTCTGAAATGCAAGTTGGGACCTGTTACTCTGCTGCCTCAAGGAAAGAGTTGGCTTTGTGCAGTACTCTGTCAGTGTCCCTAGAGACTCCCTCTTGGTTGTTTGCTGTTAAGCTGGAAACCCTTCAGCTGCAATAAAGCCTGCACAGGCTACCTGCACACCACAGAGCCATGGAGCAATGTGCAGCACTTCTGTAACCTTGGGCTGCTGTCCTATGTCCATCAGAGAGTAATAGAGGGAATTTGCTTTATCATCAAATACTGGCAGGCTTGGAGCCTGGTTTGTGTCCCATTTTCACAGAAACGGGTAGGGAAGCATTTGGCTTTACTAGGTGCATGGTCTTGTCGAGGTCTGACCAGTGAGCATATCTTGCAGAGTCCACAAAGCAAGTAAATCTCTCCTGGTGCTTCTGTCTGCTCTGCCCTGTGCTGCCGGCTGCAGTCTGGAGGGTTTTGGCTTACCTGGTTTGGATGCTTCTCAGTGGACTTTGAATTCAGCCCCAAAACTCAGCCTTGGACAGGTACTCGGCAGCTGGTGTCCTGTCTTCTGCAACACTGTCAGCAGTGTTGCTCTAGTCCAGTGGAAGGGTCTCAGGTGCTGCCTGTTTGAAAGATCTCTTGGAAAATGTTTTTTTTCTACAGTCTTGTGTTAAGGTTTTCATGCAGCTAAGGCATCACAGAGGGAGTTGTGTTGTCTGGGTAGCTTTCAAAGGTGGAACAGCCTGGGAGCGTGATGTGCAGTTCTCACACATGGCTCTTAGAGCTGGGGTGTCTGGGCAAGGAAGAAACTGGTACTTGTCAGCAATCTGCTCAAGCAGCATCTCAGCTTCTTCAGGGAACGTGGCACAGCTGTCCTCCAAAACCACTGCCCCTGAAGCACGGGAAGTGAAGTGTCCATGGAGCACAGCAAGCGCAGGTGCCCACAGCCTGGTGGCAGCATGGCAGATGGTTGTGTGCTCGTAGCTATCACAACCAACAGTGTGCAGAGCGTTCCTGGAGATCTGTCAGAAGCATGGAAAGGAGGGGAAACTGCAGAAAGTTTCCCATCCCATCTCTAGATGACGTCAAGTCTGCAGACTGTCACCAGCAAGTGTTGTAACTCCGCAAGGCCTCCCTGCCCTTCTAAGTGGCACATGCCACTGCTAGGCCCCAGAGATGGGGAGGTACCACAGCAAGCGTTTGGCAGTCAAGTGCTGACTGTTCTTGCTTGCAGTGTGATGAATGGTGCCCTCATTTCAACTCTGCTGTTTTCTGCCTCTAGCCTTCTAAGTCAAGGCAGTGAAGTGGATCACTCTTCAGAGGTCACATCTTCTAGTAATTGTTGGTTGCTTTCTCTGGATCCTCCCCAGCTTGATCATTCTTAAATTGTGTGGTCCAAGGTGTGCTGGCTGAGGCTAGTGCAGAGCAGCTGCAGCAGCTGCTGCCTAGCACTTGCATACATCGGTGCTGGTAGCACCCAGGGGAATTCTGTTTGCTGCTTTGCAGGGGAGGGCTTGCAGGTGTCCTCTGTAGTTGCAATTGTTTGTGAAGACACTGAAGGGAATAGAGCTCTGGCAAAGCTCTGCAGGACGCTGCTGGAGGATCTGTTGACAATGGAGAGCATTTTGTACTGCTGTGATCCGCTGTATTTGACTGCTGGGCTTCACACACTGAGAAGGAAAAGGCCTGACAGGCCCAGGGAGCTTTGGGGCCCTGTGCACCCATGGCCACCAGGCCAGTGTTCACTTTGCAGAGAAAAGGGGGGAAATAATTTGGCTTTCTGTATTTGTGTTCAGAAAGTAAATTTAGCTTGGTTGTGATCTCAGGGAAAACTGCTCAACCCTTGGGATGTTTTCTAAGGGGCACCTACTGCTGCCAGCAGCTCTTACAGATCAGCACTAGGAGAATTTTTCCTTATTGAGGTGTAAGTAGCACTGCTTGTTAAGGACCCTGTAAAGAAAGGTTAAGGAAGAGAAGAATGCTGCTTTTTGTTGCTGCAGTAAATCATTCCAAGAACTTGCTGCTGTGCATCAAAAGCAGGAGCAGTTATGCAGCTGGAAGAATGGGACAGTGTTTGCTTCAGAACTGTGGCTAGTGGAAGAGGAGAACTGCTCAGCTGCTGGGCTGCAGTCCGAGGGGACAAAGCACCCCTGTACTTTTCTGAAGGAGGACCTGAGTTCTGCAGCACTGAGGTCAGCAGGAGCTCGGTGTTGTCTCACCAAGTACTCACGTGCAGGAAGGTTCTAGCAGGGACACCTTTGTGACATGCAGAAACCACGTGTGCTACCAAAAGGAGCTGAACTGGCCTCTGCTAGTCAGAGGACAACTTCTGAATGTCTGGGAGGTCCTGGAGGGCCTGCACAGTGCTGTGCAAATGCTAACTGCTGATGCTGCCTTGTTGTGCCCTCTGGTTTTAGTCAGTGGTGGCCAGACTTCACCTTCCACTGCTGTGAAGGGAGAGAAGCAACCTGGCATCTGCAGAGCTGCTTTGTGGGGCTGCTATTCCTGAATGCCACCTGCAGAGCACTAACAGTGTGGCTCATGTTGCCACATGAGCAGTGTCACCGCTCACATCTAGCTGGCCCTAGGCTCAAGCTATCAACCCTTGGCTGAAGACAGGCAAGGTCACAGAGAGAGATCTGAGTGGCAGTCCTGGGAGTCCTGTTTGTGAGTACAGACATCTGGGTCAAGGAGAGGCTTTTTGTACCACACATCAGGAGCCAGTGGGTTAGAGGCACAACCATGGCCAACCATGCTGGGCAGCAGAGGAGGCTCAGCAGGTGCCCAGAGCATAGGACAGGTTGGTGCCTGCATCTATGTAGGAGAATTCCTGCTGAAGCACCTGACACCAACCCTGCTGGGTATCAGAGCTTTGGCTGTGGCTCTGCAGGCAGCAAAGCTGCTTTTGGCTCACGCTGCCCAGAGCAAGGTGGTTCTGCTGCTTCACTCTTCCCTATGCCCAGCTGTAAGGCCCAGCATTGCTCACACTGGGTGTTCACTGGGCACTCTCATGAGCTGAGTCAGCCCAGCAGCCATAAAACAATTCCTTGGATAAGTGAGCAGAGTCAGTGCCTGGCAGAGCCTGGCAAAGCGAGGTGCCCCTGTTGGAAGCTCATGTCTGGGGCAGGGAAGAGGCAAGGAGCCTGCATTTCTGTTTGAGGTCTGTGTGAGGCTAGGAGGAGAGCAAGAAGTGGGATCTCAGAGCCTGTAAGGACAGTTCACTGTGCACCTTCTTATATGAACTGTTTGCTTTTGAGTGCTCGGGGCTGCTTCAGAAGGGAGTGATTGCTGATGATGGTCAAAGTTCATTTAAAGGCAATAAACTAACAATGGCTGAAGAGATTTGTGCTTTCTGTGGCATCCATGGCAGACACTTTGCAAGCACAGGCACAGCACCCCTCTAGCTGGCAGGGTAATCATTAAGGTAAGGGCATGGGTGAGCTTTTCTCCTCTTCCCTCCCTCGCTGTGGGTATGCTGATTCCAGACCTGCACACTGAACCTTGCCCAGATACTCATCTCTGCGAGCACCCTGGGGCAGGCAGGGCATGGGCAGCCTGCTCCTGCACTTGCCCAGCTCCACTGAGGCTCTGCATAAATACAACTCATGCGTGTCTTGGTACAGGGCCACGAATTGTCAGCAGCATAGCTTAGGTGCTGATTCAGCCTCAGCTGGAGCAGGAGTGGCACAAGATTTCAAGCTTCCTTTGCAGGTAACATCTGCACATACATATTCCCTTAAAAAAAATCCAAGCTGTTTATAACCCCAGTTTTTAAATGTCTGTTTTCGGTCTGAAGCTGTTGCTGTTTCAGACAGAGCTACAGGGATATTCCCCCTTCCATGCTGATTGACATTAGCCAAACAATAACCCCTTCAGTAATTACTACACCCACAAAAATTCAGAACAAAAAGCTGCCCATTGAAGTCTGCGCTAAAGCAGTTCATGGCAGTGACACGATTATCACTGTGGGGCCAAATCCTCCTTGTGCCCTTCATGTGAGCAGGGCTCTGAGAGCAGCGGCAGGAGGGAAGCGGCCTTCAGCACGGGCATTAATAATGGCTCTCCTCTGCCTGGCAGAACAAATGAAAGCACCCTGGGGTAAGAGGAAGAAAGCCTCCACTTGCTGCTGCAGCCTGCACAGGCAGCAAAGTACATTTGGTTCCTTTCTTAAATAGCGAGATTTGGGATGTGATGCTGCCTCCTTCTGCAGCCCTTCCACTCTCTGCTTGTGGCAGAGGATAAAGCTGTCCACAGCTGTAATAGTTCCAACCACTGCTCGTGTGCCTGGGAGAATTAATTGTGCAGTCTGCCCCTCCGGACTGCCCATCAGCCTGCCTTGGGAGGGTGAACATCTGCTGACCTTGGAGCCAAGCTGCACCCTGAGGCTGTCCCTGTCCGAGCACTGTGCCGCCAAAGCTGCTGGCTTCACAGCGTGGTTGGGTGTACAGCTCAGGCTCACAGGATGTTAGGGGTTGGCAGGGACCTCTGGAGAGAATCAGAGAATTATAGAATCACCCAGGTTGGAAGAGAGCTCCAAGCTCATCCAGCCCAACCTAGCACCCAGCCCTGGCCAACCAACCAGACCAGGGCACTAAGTGCCCCAGCCAGGCTTGGCTTCAACACCTCCAGGGATGGTGACTCCACCACCTCCCTGGGCAGCCCATTCCAATGCCAATCTCTCTCTCTGCCAACAACTTCCTCCTAACATCCAGCCTAGACCTCCCTGGCACAGCTTGAGGCTGTGTCCCCTTGTTCTGTTGCTGGCTGCCTGGCAGCAGAGCCCAACCCCACCTGGCTACAGCCTCCCTTCAGGTAGCTGCAGGCAGCAATGAGCTCTGCCCTGAGCCTCCTCTGCTGCAGGCTGCACCCCCCCAGCTCCCTCAGCCTCTCCTCACAGGGCTGTGCTCCAGGACCCTCCCCAGCCTTGCTGCCCTTCTCTCAACACCTTCCAGCACCTCAACATCTCTCTGCAATGGAGGAGCCCAGAACTGGACACAGCACTCCAGGGGTGGCCTGAGCAGTGCTGAGCACAGGGGCAGAAGAACCTCCCTTGTCCTGCTGCCCACACTGCTCCTGAGCCAGCCCAGGATGCCATTGGCTCTGCTGCCCACCTGGGCACGCTGCTACCTCAGCTTCAGCTCCTCTCTGCCAGCACCCCCAGCCGCACAGGTCCCCTGCCCAGGCTGCAGCAGCAGGGAGAGCTGCTCCGCGGCCAGCAGCGCTCTGCTCAGCTTTGGGCCTAAGGAGCCCAGAAGAGACGGTGAGCATGCCTGGAGGGTGATGGTAGGGAGCTGCAGATCCAGAGGAGGGGAAGTCTCCTTGGCTTTCCTGGCTGCTCTGGGACGGGCTGCAGTGGCAGCGCCCTGCAAGCTTCGTTCTTCGTGCTGGGGCCACAGAGCTCCTGTTTCTGGGCCTTGCTGCTCCCAAGGTTTGGCTACGTTCCTCATGTGTCACTGCACTGCAGTCAGCAGCATTGAGTTAGCTGGCATTTTGGCATCCTTCTTCATCCTCCCTTCTTCCCAGCTCCCTCCTCTGCTGACAAAACCCTCGTGGCTCCACTCCCTCAAACCTGTCTTTTTGCCCATGGCCTGATCAGGGTTTTGTGTCTCCCCTCTCTTCCTCCCATAGCTCCTGGTCCAGGGGCCTTTTTCAAGCTGCCCTGGGCCTGTCCAGCACTATACTGCCGTCCCTTTTTATTTCTCCCTTTTCCTGGCTGCCTCAGGTGCCCAAGAATGTCCCCTTAATGAGGGCATGACCAAATCCCTCGTGCTCTTCTTTCTGAAACCCATAGACGACCTCACCTACCTTGTAAACCACGGAGCCAAACCCACAGGGCAAAACAACCACCCTGCCATGTGCTGCCAGCCAGAGCCTGCACTTCTCCTGCTGCTTCCCCTCCTTCACCACCTTCCTCTTGTCTCTGAGTGCATCACACCTGGCTCCAGCACAGGCTCCATGGCATTCCCAATGGTGTCCCTCAGGACTGCCCATCTCTGCACAGACCTGGGGCTTCTGCACTGCCTGGAGTGGTGGAAGGCAGCAGAGTTCAGGGCATCAGGATCCAACAGGTTTGTGAAGAGAACTGCTGGATGCTGCCATTTGTGCTGTGATGGACTGGAGTGGCTGCTGCCAACAGGGCTTAACCCGTAGGTGTATTTCAGCTTCAAGGCAGCAGGCAGAGGAGGCTGAAATCACCCCTTGATCTTCTGCCTTCGTGCCAGAGAGCTTCCAGACCGTGGTGTGCTGCCCTAGGGCATGGGCACAGGACCACAGAACATTGGTGTCCTGTCTGGCATGGAGAAACTTCTCCACAGGCACTCCTCTCCATGCAGAAGGCACAAGCCTTGCTGAAACCCACTCCCCTTCGGGATCCCTGGGTCACGGTGAGCCTTGCGTGGTGCTGGCAGAGCAGCCAGGTACAGACCGCTGCGGGAATACCCATGGAGCAAGCAAAGGCCATCAGTGATTGGCGCAGCCAGGGCCAGCCCTGCCTTCTGGCAGCCTGAGGCACTGTAAAGGTAACTCCAGGACTCTTCCAGGTCTGCTTTCTGCAGTTTCCATGAGTCAGTCCCGCCTGTAATTGTCCCATCTTCAGGGTGAGGCTCTGCCTGTGGCTGGGGCTTGTCCTCTTGCCCAGCCAGCTCCCCGCAGCGAGCAGCTCCTCCAGCTTCATGGGGTGAGAGGTGCCGACAGGAGGTCCTGGCCTGCTGGAAGCTTTTAGGAGCGGTCCTGTGTCTGCTGCAGGACTTCTGAAGCACAGAACCAGGCTCGGGGGGGATGTGCAGCAGAGCTTTTCTGAGAAATAAATCCCTGGGCAGTTGTGGAAGCAGCTCTTCAGCAGCAGCAGCGCAGCAGCAGCCTCCCCTTGGCAGCTCCCGGCAGGTGAGGACAGGAGGAGAGGGCTGCTGCCTAAGCACATGCTGAGGCACTGCATCCTCTGCAGCAAGGCTGTGGGCTGCAAGCCAGACCAGACTGGGGATCATTCAGGAGGCCGCAGCCCAACAGCACTCAGGAAGGCTGCAGCCAGGAAGGCTGCAGGAGGCTCAGATCCAGCCTCCAGTTGCACCCAACAAGGACTGGCAGCAAGCCCCAGGAGAGCAACTTCCTCCTGTGCATGCTGTGCTCAGCAGAGCAGCTTCCTCCTGTGCATGCTGTGCTCAGCAGAGCAGCTTCCTCTTGTGCATGCTGTGCTCAGCAGAGCAGCTTCCTCCTGTGCATGCTGTGCTCAGCAGAGCAGCTTCCTCCTGTGCATGCTGTGCTCAGCAGAGCAGCTTCCTCTTGTGCATGCTGTGCTCAGCAGAGCAGCTTCCTCTTGTGCATGCTGTGCTCAGCAGAGCAGCTTCCTCTTGTGTGCATGCTGTGCTCAGCAGAGTAGCTTCCTCTTGTACATGCTGTGCTCAGCAGAGCAGCTTCCTCTTGTGCATGCTGTGCTCAGCAGAGCAGCTTCCTCCTGTGCATGCTGTGCTCAGCTGAGTAGCTTCCTCTTGTGCATGCTGTGCTCAGCAGAGCAGCTTCCTCCTGTGTGTGCTGTGCTCAGCAGAGCAGCTGCAGATGCTCCTGCACCATGAGTTTGGCAGCAGAGGTTCCCACGGTAACTCCTGTTCCCTGGGCCTGGGCTCCCAGCCCCAGTTTTTGCTCTTCTGCCTCTCACAGTTTATTTCAGGCTCTCTCCTCTGTCCCTGGATTTCTGTAGAGCAGAGACCTACTCTCCTCACTCTCCCATCTCTCTGACTACCCCATATAATCCGTATTTTGATACCAAGGTGTTTTGATGTTGTCATGGAATCACAGCACCAGGCAGGGGCGGAAGGCAGCGCGGGCGCGGGGGGATCGGGGTGCCGGCAGTCGACTCAGCATCAGCGAGCTGCGAGCAGTGCAGTGCTTTGTTCCGGCAATGCAGCGGCTCATGTGCTCCTTGGCAGAGGCCTGCACGACTAACTTAGTGTGAGACTGGTGCAAGTGCGAAGTGCAGATTGGCTCAAAGTTATGTGCAAGGTACAGACAGGCCATTCTGTATCAAAACAAGCTGTGGTGCCCACCCCTGCATCTGGCGGCTCAGCGCCCTGCAGCTGCGCGTGGGGGGCACCCAGTGCCTGGTATTCTGAGTCCAAGATGGACTCAAGGACTCTTCGCAGCACGGGCTCTCATGTCTATCAGCTCATGTCCTGCTAGCAAGAAAGTTCTCCCACAGGGGACCACAAGGATCATCCAGTTCCGAGGGGTGGGTGTCAGGATGAAGGTGATGGTCTCTTTGCTGTGGTGGCCTGTGACAGGACAAGGACCAATAGATACAAGACACTTCTGGCTGGTGAGGGTGCCAGAGCCCTGGAGCAGGCTGCCCAGAGAGGCTGTGGACTCTCTCTGGAGCCTTTCCAAACACACCTGGATGTGTTCCTGTGTGCCCTGCCCTGGTGCTCCTGCTCTGGCAGGTGGGTTGGACTGGACGAGCTCTGGAGGTCCCTTCCAACCCCCTGCTTGACACCCCACCAGCACCCCATGGCCCCCTCTCAGCTCCCATGCTCCCCCCAGAAGGCTTAGACAGGGCCAGGGACTCTTGGCAGGCTTCGTCTGGCTTTCTCCATGTCCACAAGAGTTAAGAGTGTCCAAAGAGCCTTTTCTGTCCTTGGCTCATGAGCTTGGACAGGGTAATACTGCAGAAGAGCTGCAGCCCATGCTTGAGGCAGCCTGGCTGAGAATCTGGAAATTGGGATGGGTCCAGTTTTGTTCTGTGCCAGCAGCAGTTGTGCTGCTATAACAGAACCAGGCTGTGCACTCCCCTGGGGGGCCCTTGCTTTGCTTCCTGCTGCTGCCCGAGAGCCAAGGTGTCGGTGGCTGCACTTCTACTGCTGCCTAATGATGTCCATTCTGGGCTCAGCTTTAGCCCTGGGTGCCAGGCAATGCTTTCCTGAGCAGCAGCAGCCCAGCATGGCAGCACTGCAGAGGAGAGCAGCAGCCTTATCAGAGCAGGTACAGAAGCTGTGCCTCAGCTCCTGCTTATTGCTCAGGCAACATCTGGCTGGGGAGCCTGAGCTGTGCTCTCCACCTCTGTGAAGAGGATCACAGGCATTTTGCTCACATGGAAGCTGCCCACCACGAGGAACCCAGGAAAGCTCCACTGAAACACTGTGAGGGAGTGGAAAACTGACTTAAAACCCAGGAGGTAACTGAGCATCATCTCCTTGCTCTCTGGTTTGCTGAGCCACCCCAGGGCAGGGGAGTGGACTCCAGGCTCTCTCAGCACTGTGTGGTGGAGTGCAGGCCTGCACCAGCAAAGGGAAGATGAAACGTAGGAGAGCAAGAAATTAGGTGAGAAAGTCACTGTGGACTCATGAAGGATGCAGGAGCCAAGAGTGGGAAGGGAGCCAGGCAGCATCCCAGATACTTAAGGAGCAGTAGGAGAAGGCAGAGTCCACTTCTACTTCACACTAGCTCCTTTGAAAGGCAAGGATGGTCACTGTGGCCTTGCTTGGCAGCTCCCTCCCGCCCTGCTGCCCCCGGGGGCAGGGCAAGGAAGCATGCCAGCCCCTGCCCTGGGTTAGGTGGCTCGACAGCTGCTGCAGCCTCATCCTGGGCAGGAGCTGGCATGCGAGAAGGTGCCTTGCTGCTGTAACCCACAGTGTTCCGTTGCGGAGAGTGGGCAAAGGAGGCAGCAACAGCCCATAATAGTGCTGCGCCCTTTCCCCAGGCTGTGCTGGCTTGAGAGCTTTAAAGATGCTACCTCGTGGCACCCTCAGGCGACCTTTTAATGCTGCTTCCCTCTGTTTAATTACTTTGTATATTATCTCTGGATTGCCTCTGCTCTGGAGCCTCAGTTGCCACCCTCTCCTCTGCCAGTCCTCCCGTGCCTGCTCCCTGCCCGCAGTGCTGCCTGTCCCTGAGCTGGGTTTTGCTGTGCCCTGAGTGCCTGCAGCCCTGCCTGACAGCCGCAGCTGCCCAGCGGGAGGGGCCCCAGCCCCAGCGCTCAGCTGAAAACAAAGCAGTAAAGAACTAGAGCAGCGAGTCCTGGCCCCACACCGGTGCCTGCTGTACACCACCAGCTCATCTTGGCACGGCCAGGAGTGAGAGCTGGCACAGGACACAGGACCTTCCCACCCAGCTGGCATCTGCAGCTAAGCCTGGCAGCCACCCTGCAGCACAAGACCCAGACCCCATCCTTCCACCTCAGTTATCTCCAAGGGACAAATCCTGCCTGCAGGTCCCTGGGCTAGTCACTGGCAAGCTGTGGACATGCTCCAGCTGCTTCAGCTCTTATGGACCACTGCTCCTACCTGCTCGTTCATCTGCCCTGCCTTACATTTCCAGCAGCAGCCTCTCCCACAGTGGTGTCCAGTGCCCTCTCCAGTGTATCAGAGAGAACCCCACAGCCCATTCAGCTCTGTCTCCGTGTCAGCCTGCATGGTGAGGAAAGCCTCTGTGGGCTCACTGTGTGATGTGGCATTTAACTGGTGCCTGTCTAAGATGAATAAAGATGTCCTGTGCAGCTGCTGCCTTCAGCCCCTGCAGGGATGCCCCTGTGGGGTGAACGTGGAGTAAAGGCTGGAGTCCTTACCCAGGCACAGTCAGGGCCTTCCCCGCAGCAGGAATTTTGCCCATGCATCCACAGAGAGGTTCATTGATCAGTTCCAGTAAAGCTCTGCAGGTATTGCACGTTGGGGGAATCCAAAGGAAAACCTGAGTGATGGCACTGGAGAGAAAATGGAACTGGAAAGGGCAGGCAGTGGTAATTGCATGTCTGCAATGAGATGGTCTTGGGGTCATTGCCTGTTCGTGCTTTCATGCAAGGGCAGAGACATGGGGAGGCCGAGCTGCAGGGGGTCTGGAGGAGCTTTGTTCTCTACTCCTGATCCACCTGGAGACATTCAAATGACAACAAATCACTTCAGCCCGCTGCGACTGTGGACAACTGTGTCACCCTATGCTGAGGCTGGGGTACCACAGAGCTGGGCACTCCCAGAGCTGAACTAACTTGCCAACACCTTGGGAAGCCAGGTTATGGGAAGCTCACAGCCAGCCTTGAGAGGCAGATCTAAGGCTGTGGGCTTGACCTTCCATACGGAGTTTCATTGTTTCAAGGCTGTTGCTGCAAGTAGATGGCTTCTGACTGGCCACATCCAGCAAGTCTGGGGCAGTGTGAGTGGGGACCCCAGGACATTAAACTGAGCTTGCTGGGTCTAGTGGTTAATGCCAGGCTTCCAAGTTACTTGCCTCAAACAACCGCTGAGTGTGAAAGTTACAGCTCTTGCTATGGCAGGCCCATGAAGCCAGCAGCAGTCCTGTGCTGTGACACTCAGAGCAGGCCATTTTTAAAGCAGGAGCCTTAGACCTCTGTGTTGTTCCAAGAGCAGCTTCTGTGTTAGACCAGGGAGGACGTGAGGTGGGGGAGCCTTTGCTCTTCCCCTTGCTCCTGAGGCTCAGAAAAGAAAACAGAAGTATGAGAAAGCACATTGTGGTTGCAAAAATAGCTTTAAACCCAGAGTGAACAGAGACAGGGGTGCACAGGTGGCGGGTGTCAGCCTGTGCACTGGGGACATGCCCAGCTGCCCTGAGGCTGATCAGTACTCTGGCCATGGTTAATTATTTCTCCCCGCCCCCCCCATTAGCATTCACCAGGACAAGTGTCTGACCTTGCTCTGAGCAACATTTTGATTCTCTCCTGCAGTTGGATGATGCTTGGGTCCATGTGGTGTAAGTGTTACCACCTAGGTCTGAATGTGGGTCAGGGGCAGGATACTGGGTGGCACGGAGCAGGAGCTGGTGCCCCGTGGCCACCCCAGCACCAGAGTTGGGGCTGCCCTGGGGTGCGAGAGGAGTCGAGCTGCTGCAGCATCGGCAGTCACGATTCAGATCCTGGCAGTCGGCTGTGAGGAACAGAATCTCTGCCTTTTGCAGGGAAAGCTCCGTTGGTGGTGATCGCAGGAGCCCAGCGCTGCGCACACCCGCCCGCGTGTGCCGCCAGTCCTCTGCTCTCACGGCCAGGGAGGGCTGCAGGGCACATGCATGGCCGAGCAGCAGCCCAGCTAGCCCGAGTGTGCAAGGCGTGAGCTAGAGCCTCTCCTCTCTCTCCCCTGGCTTGGCTGGGTGCCGCCGCCGCGGGTTTGCTGGGTTGAACAGGTGAGTGTTTTCCTCGTTAAGCTGCGGATGGATGCAGTAACTCTCTGCTTCTTTCCTGCTTTCGCAGCTTAACGCTTGCAGCCTTCTTTCCCCCTCCCTGTTCCCTGGTGACTCATCCAGCCAGGTATTTTCTGACCACCCTGTGCAGCCTCCTAAGAGATGCTGCTCTTCCCAGGTGCCAGCTGGAAAATGCAGCTGCTGGGAATAGCCCAGGAGTGGTAAGGCATTGTGCCAGCCTGCACTAAGGCAGCTCTTCGTGTGTAGCTGGGCTCTGGTGGTCGCAAGGGAAGCCGGGGCAAAGACCTCAAAGGCAGGCGTCCTCCAGAGCAAGCTGTGCATTCCTCTGCTGCATTCACTCTCCAGGTGCAGTCACAACTGACTCTTCATCTCCAGCTCCACACCTGAGGTCATCCCCTCCGGGGGCCACAGTGAGGAGGACCTGTTCTGCCTTTACACATCTTTTTAAAACTGGGTCTCAAGTGCTTCGTTTCCTGGAGTTCTGCTGCCAGTGTGAGCACTGCCTGCCAGCGCCACTCACCACCAGCCATTGGCGAGACTCCTGCAGCCATCGTCTTCGTTTTGAGCCCAATCCCAGTTATTTCACGGTGCATGCTAACATGGCACAGCCTCAAGCCCAGGCTGGCCTGTCCCTGCTGCAGTGGCAGCAAAGGCTACCATGAGCCATGGGGTTTGCGGCATGGGTAAGTGCTGCTGGTAGACAGTCAGCAGCTGAAGAGGGCCCAGCCGAGGAGCTGAGCTCATGCTTCTAGTTTATGGCACATGAATGTGGTGCAAGCAGCTGAGCTCGTGGGGCACTTCTGGTTATTCTGTTTCTTTGCTATGGGCAGAAGGTGTGGAGGCTCCCAAGCAGAGAGAAGGGTCTCTTCTTTCCTGATGACATTCAGAGCGGAGGAGACTTTCTCATAGCTAAATTCCAGTGTGCAGGCCCTGAATTACCTCTCTTGAAGGATGTTCCTGTGGTACAGGAAGGCTCTGCAGAAGGACTGATCCTGCCTCACCCAACTGTCTTGGTGGAGTTCACCTCAACTGGAGGTGCCTGACAGCTGGATCCAGTCCATCCCCTTGCAGCCTGCCTTAAACACCAGACAGGTTCCCCACCTTGTTCACCATCCCCATAACCATCAGTCTTGCTGGGAAACATTACTTCAGCTCCCCGCAGCTTCAAGGGAGCCATGAAAGGCTCAAACAATGCTCTTACTTTCTTCAGAGCTCTGAAGAAAGGGCAAGTTTCCAGCTCTCTGCCTAGCGCAGCTCCCTTGCTGAGAGGAGATCTGGCAATTTCTCCCCTTCTTTCTCATGAGAAGCAGCCAAGGAGGAACCATCCTGCTGCTGCCTGTGCATCAGAGATGGGCTGACACTCAGGCAGGGCTTTCCTTCCCACAGCTCCTCCTGGCACCTTCTCCATATTGTCCCTTCTGGCAGCTTCCAAGGCAACTCTTCTTAGTGATTCCCTAAACGACCCCCGGTCTGCTCTCCCAGAGCAGAGTCCTGTCTCTGCCGCTTGCCTGCCCAGTGCTGCTCCGGAGCCCAAACCCAGCCTGCCCAGGAGGTAGCTCTGTGCTCTTAGCTGTCAGCTCAGCTGCCACTGATCAGATTTCTTCCTGCTGGTGTTCAGCCCTGCACTAGGTTCAGCACTTCAGCACCCAGAGAAGAGCGTCCTGGGCACCACTCAGTGCCTGCTCACGAGCAGCTGTGCCATGCTTCACATCAGCAGTGTGCGAACACAGCCCAAGCCCTGGGGGTGGAACTCAGCTGCAATGTGTTGAAGGTCCTGGGTGCCTGGGCAAGGGAAGAAGCCATCGTTACACAGGGCTTGAAGAGAGCTGCTTCAGGACTGCTCACCAGGCAGTGTGGTGGGCTCAGGGCCCAGGCACCACAGCAGCTCTGCTCTCCCCCAGGCCAGAAGCCCCAGCGTATTTTTCTCCCCTGACCTCCCCCAGCCAGGAAGAAGAGTTGAGAATACAGCTTGGCCAGTGCCACACCTCTCTTTTTGCTGCCTAGTTGCCCTTGAGGACCTCACTCATGCTGTCTGCTATCAGAGGGGTGTTGCTGGCACGGGCTGCTGAGGGCTGCTCTGACCCAGAGGCCAGGGCCTGCATGGTACCCTCTGACTGCTTTTGACGTGGCCTGGCTTGTCCCTCCTCAGCCATCTCCCTCCAAAGCAGAACAGTGGTGGCTGTGTACAACTGCAGCATCCTCCCATAGGGCTGCAGCAGCTTTGCTGCCTTCCCTGCCAGAGATCTCTACTGCTGTAACTGCTTCCACCTGCTGTGTGCCAGGGTAAATCTGAGCCACAATTAACCCTTTTTAATGATGCAACTAGCTACATCCGTGAAGGAGAAACAATATGGGTTTCACTCAGACCTCCTGCCTAAGAGCTTAGCCTCAAACTGCTCTCACAGATCTCCGGGAAGAGAGCTTTTGGCAGTGCCACTCTCCAAGAGGCAGCTCCTGTCCCTAGTGCTGCTGCTGGAGCCCCAGGGTGCAGCTAGAAACCCATCTCTGCCAGCCCTCAGAATCCACTGACCTGGGTAGCTGCTGGCATTTGCCAAGGCAAGCAGCTGAACCCGAGGGGCTGTCAGCGACAACTGCACACCCCAGAGACAGCGAGTGTGGGGGCCTGTGAGACCTCCCCATGGGCATCCACAGCAGCATGAACAGAGAGGAGAGATGATGAGGTGTCAGAAAGGCTGGCACACTTCTGCCTCCTGGGGAAGAGGTATCTGCTGGGAGGGTGGCAGTGCCCAGAGCAAGGCGAGGCAGCTTCTTGTGACAAACCTTCCCAATGGTGCAAGGAGACTGGCTTCACAGATATGTCTCCAGGTAGGGAGGGACATACCTGAGCACCAGGCACAGCCATGCCTACCTCTTTTCTCATGCTTGGTAGACCAGTGGGTGCTGATCACACCATGTAAAGCAGGAGTTTGGAAGCATTGACTCTGCCTCTGCTGGAAGAGGCAACAGCCCAGCTGGGAATGGGTCCTTGTGGGAATGTGGGATCCAGTCTCCCCTGCAGAGGACTTGATCAGGAAAGGGCTGGAGAGGCACCTCTTGCCTCCTGGAGACCATGGTACCTTCTCCTGTCCAGGTTTGGGAAGAAAGGTTCCAGCACCTTATTTCAAGGGGCAGAAGGAGGTGAGGGCAGCAAATCCTGAGTGCAGGCTCATCCCTCCCTTTGTGAGCATCCTGAGGGAGGGCAGCATCAGTCTCACGCATTTCCTGCTGGCCACCTTAGAGGGGTCCCTGCTTGGTATGCTTCTGGGGATCCTGCCTGGGAGACTCCTTCCCTGAATGCCTCCAGGTACTCCAGTGCCTTGGATGCAGCTGATGTTGGAGCTCCATGGCTTAGTGCTGAGTCTCTCTGTAGCTTCCCAGCTGGAGGCACGGATGGAGTGAAGGGGCTATTGGTGCTACCCCTTCACTCAAGTTAGCACAGCCTGCCTCCAGCAAGCCAAAGTAAATGCAGCTCCATTCGACCTGCTGGGGTCTGCTCTCTGTCCCCCACGCCACTCCATGCTTCACATGGCAGCTGGGAAGTGTCCCAGGCACTGGAACCCCATGGTTGTTGCTGTTCAGCTGCTTGAATGTTCCCTGGCACACACACAGAGAAACTTTCCATGCACGGTTCAGGACCAGCTACAGGCCAGGGACCTTTCCTGGCAAGGTGTTCTGGTTTGGAAGCTGAAAAAAAATCCATAGGCAGGAGGTGGATTGCCCTCAGTAGCCAAGGCTGGTCTGAAGTGTTTCTGATGTACCCTTCTAAAAGTCACTCCAGAGGATACAGAGCGAAAGAACCTGAGAAAACAAAATGCATGATGTAAGCACTGCCCTTGCAGGGGCTGGGGTTAGTTCATCTCTCTGATGGCACAGGTCATCCGTGGGGGGTTCTAAACGAGAGCCAATGGCATCCTGGCCTGCATCAGGAACAGTGTGGCCAGTAGGACAAGGGAGGTTATTCTTCCCTTGTACTCAGCACTGGTCAGGCCACACCTTGAGTACTGTGTCCAGTTCTGGGCCCCTCAATTCAAGAAAGATGTTGAGGTGCTGGAACATGTCCAGAGCAGGGCAACAAAGCTGGTGAGGGGCCTGGAGCACAAATCCTATGAGGAGAGGTTGAGGGAGCTGGGCCTGTTTAGCCTGCAGAAGAGGAGGCTCAGGGGTGATCTTATTACTGTCTACAACTACCTGAAGGGGCATTGTAGCCAGGTGGGGGGTGGCCTCTTCTCCCAGGCAACCAGCAATAGAACAAGGGGACACAGTTTAAAGCTGTGCCAGGGTAAGTATAGGCTGGATATTAGGAGGAAGTTCTTGATAAAGAGAGTGATTGGCATTGGAATGGGCTGCCCAGGGAGGTGGTGGAGGCACCGTCCCTTGGAGGTGTTCAAGCAAAGCCTGGCTGGGGCACTTAGTGCCATGGTCTGGTTGACTGGATAGGGCTGGGTGCTAGGTTGGACTGGATGATCTTGGAGGTCTCTTCCAACCTGGTTGATTCCATGATCACATTGGGAAGGCAAAATACTGCCAAGGCCAAAGCAGAAGCTCAGACTGTGCCGACCTGAACGCTGCTCTCGGGCTCTCTGACTGTGGTTGTTATTTGTAAGTGCTCTCAAACACTTCAGAAAGAACAAAACACAAAACATCTTTGTGCTGTGGGTTGTCTGCAAATGTTCATTTTGACAAGTTGCTGTCTGTTACTGGTATTGGACTAGTCACAGAGTGTATTTTATGTTCCCTAACTGGGTGACAAGCTTGTAAAACAGAAGAATAGCAAGTGACAGCTACTAGCATGATTTCTGGTTGTTTTTATAGTTGCTGGTTTCATGGGCACTGGGAGCTGTGTGGAGATTAGCAAGAGGATGTCAGGAATAAGGAGGCCAGCAGTGGGTAGCCTTGCCAGAAAATGAAAGGCTTACTAATGAGGCAGGTAGCTCCCTTTCAGACAGTTAGCATGCAGGGGCCGAGATGTGCAAGTTAAGGTTTGTAGGGAGTAAGGAATAGGACGTGGCAAAGGGTCATTTAAAACCCCCTGGCACACCAGCAAATGCTTCACTCGTAGGAGAGGGGAAAAGGGAACTGTGCCTAAGGCAAGAGCCCAGCAGCCCAGAGGCTGCCCTCCCAAGGTACTCCCCAGGCCACTCTTCTTCCCCTCGAGCCAACCCAGCGGTTCCAAGGCAGAAGAGCGGCGAACAGAAGCTTGTTGCTCCTGGGCGCTTCTGCCTGGTGCGCACAGCCGCAGCTGGGGCGCCAGAGCCGCCCTGCGCAGCGCCGAGTCATACCCGCCCGGTCCCTGCCCCCCAGCTCGCTGCGGGACGGGCAAAGCCGACGTCTCCTCCACCCAGGCAGCCCTGCTGCGCCGGGACCCAGGCTCCCAGCTCTCTCTGCTTCCACTGCGTGGGGGGTGGCTTTAGCAGTGCCCTTGAGCCGTCGGAGGAGTCAGGAAACTCAGCAGTGTTTCAGGCAGGGGAGGATGCTCTTGGCAGGCCCTCCCCGGGCTCCGTTCTTCTCTGCTCAAGACTTCATGTTGTAACCTCTCAGGGTCCTGGAGAGGGGTTTGAAGGTGAAAAGTGTCCTTCAGGCCAGCACAGCAGTCTGCCCAAGCTGAGAGGTGGGTGCTGAAGGAAATTGTTTCTGCCTTTTTTTCTCCCTAAAGCTGCTCCAAAAGAAAATAGGCCTCCTTGAGAGGCTTTGGACTGCGGCATCAGCACACAGTGATGTAAGCCTCTGCTCGGTGTCACTTGGTCCCAGCTGTGTCATGCTGTGCACAAGCCCTTCTAACCTGCATGGCAGGAACAGGTTTGCCTTGACTTAGGGCATCCAAATCACCACAGCAGAAAGGCAGCAGATAACAGCATCTTATCAGCAGATAACAACAAGCATTATTCCTAACATCCATGCAGCCAGGTTCCCTGAAACTCAGGCTTTATGCTGTGAAGGCCAGGTGAGACCCATAGGTGTCCAAGAGGCCTTAAAATAAGCACATTTGTGACCACTGTGCTCAAACTTTGAAGATCCTGAACTCTGAGGGACAACACAAGGCACGAGGCAATGCAGACAAACGCCAGAAAGTACCTGCTAAAGGGAAGAAAATCATCACCTGCTGCCTTCTGCAGGGGCCTAAAGGAAGCCATGGAGTCTGCAAAGCCACACAGACAAAAAGCTGGCGCCACGGAAGCAGCCCAGGAATGAAAGCAGAAGTCTGCACACAAACACAGCATGCTCTACATGCCACATCCCCTGCCACACCCACTGACTGATGGGAACCAAGATGAAGACAACACCATGGGGCCAGACACAAGGCCACTTTTCCTCCACTCTGCAGACAGCAGCACTTTGAGAAGCTCTGGTAAAGAGCAGGAGTCTCCTGCAGATCCCTTCGGCTCTGACAAACCCTTCCACAGGGAGCTCTCAGAGAGGAACAGCACAGGTGGAGCAAACGGAGGGATCAGAACTGCAAACGAGAGTCAAACTCAAAAGGAGGTTCCCCAAGGAATGCCTCCAACCTCAGTGCTATCATCATGCTCAGGTCTCGTTAATCACCATGCCAACCATCGCCCTGCAAAGGCACAAGAGCCACTTCTGATGGGGGTAGGAACTGAGGGGCTGCAAGTGCAATGCCCTCACTGCAACCAAAAGGCAGAAAGGCCTGAACAGTGTCTGAATTGTGCCTAAGTAAAGGTGGGGCTGGGCCTCACTCCAGCAACCAGTGCAACCTTTTTCACTCCATGTATGGGCAGGGAAGGACAGAAATGTCACTGCTGCCTTGCCACCACCACAGTCCCAGTGGAGTCCAAGAGCCACCAGCCGGGCAGAGTTCACCTGCCAGCAGCCATGGCAGAGCTGGGTGCCTGCTGTGCGTGGCTGTCTCCGTCCCCTCTGCAGTCAGTGGAGAGGGAGGCACTGGTGGCTGACTCACCAGCTCTCCAGTGAGGTGTCTGGGGTAGGTAGGGGTGGCTCATCCTTGGGGTGATCCTCTCCACAGACTTTCACAGCAGAAGCTCTGTGCCTGCCTCTGGGCTGGGAGCTGACAGGGATCCCTGTCTTGCACCAGAAGACTTCACTTGCTGCTTTCCTACACCTATAGCCTAGGACCTGTGGAGGGCACAAACCTTGTCTGAGACCCCAGGCCTTTAGTTAAAGCCTGGAGTGTGGAGGAGGGGAAAACTGCTACATGGATTTTGCAGCTTCAGACAGCTGGTGCCTCACCTCAGGCCCTTTCTTTCGTGTGGTGGCAGAGTCATAAAGGCCACTGCAAGACTGAGGTCCCGACTGGCAGTTGCAGAGTGCAGGCAGCCCTGTGCTGGCTGTCCTGCTCCAGGCTGTGCTGCAGACTGGTTCAGCTGAGCAGGTGAAACACGTGGGGCAGTAAACGCAGAGCTTCTGACATCCTGGCCTGTGTTTGCACCATGGGCAGAACTCTGAGTGTGTGTGGTCAGAGTCTGTCACTTACTGAGGAGCTCACTGTGTACAGACCCAGGCAGAGTCACTTCAGATGGCTTCATGAGTGCCTATCCTGTAAGGACTTTGGGTTTTTGCCATGTTAGAACCAAGATTCTTACCTCGGGTAAGATGCAGAAAGAAGCCCAGCAACTGTCTGGAGCCTGCACCAACTCCTGAGCATGCCTGGACACCCCTCAGGCAGATGTCATCTCTGCTGACAGACTGCTTGAGCTGCCTGCACAGGACCCGGGAAACAAAAAGCAGGAGTCAGGAAGGGCATTGGAATGCCCTTTGGTGGGAGTCCAGAGATCAGATCATCAGGCCACCTGGGATGCCACCTCTGCTCTCTGACCTTTACATCTCTGGAGCAAAAGTGTAATGTCCTCCTGAAGGAAAAAAAAAGTGTGCCATCACCCTTGGTGTGGTCAGGCCACAAGGACAGGGTCCCGAAGCTTTGCTTGCATCCAGGTGTGCTTTTTGCTGGCATTTCCCCTCGGGGTAAGCATCTCCTCTGTGTCGGACAGTGGTTATGTTAACTGCTCTAAAACCACTAAGAGCATCCGCTCTGTGCAGCAGATGGCTGCAGAACAGGAGTGCCAGAGAAGGCCGGGGGACAGTGCTGAGCTGTGCTCTTGTGTCATTTGCCTTTAGCTGGCACCAGCAAGCCCAGCCCATCGCTCTGACACGGAGGGTGCTGAGCCCCCAGCAGCACAGCAGGCTGGCAGAGGGCTGCATCACTGAGGGGCACAGTTTAGAGGTGTGAGTTAACTTCTGCTGCATGCAGAGGTCACTTGGCACCTCTCATCACAAGCTGCTTTCTTCCTGGCAGTTTGGAATGGCACCTTTCTGGGCATCTTGTGCATCTAAAGGGGTGGGTAAGCTGCCTGCCTTCCAGCAGAGGAGCACAAAGCAAGCACTGCACGTCAGCACTGGTGAATAGTGCTCGCAGAGGGCTTGATTCCACCAAAGTTACTCACGCTGAGTGGTTTTGTATTCCAGGAGAAGCCTATTCATCTCAGCTAGATTAGTCACAGCACAAGGAGAGCAGAATTGGACTCTGAATAAGCTCAGTTAATGTTCTGCTGTAAAAAAAAACTACTAATTGATATTTCCCATGCCCTCAGCATTTGGCAAACATGCTGTAACCACACATACATATTAATCATTTTCTGCACCCTATCCCCATGGAACAAGCCTTGGTGGTTTGTCAGGATTCATATAGCTTTTCAGCAGAGGTATTGCCAGCTCAGAGCAGGCACAGCTTTCCTCTGCTGACCCTCAGAGGACCTGCAACCAGAGGCACATTTCTTATGAACAGAATCAGAACAGCTGCATGACTGAGCTAACAAAGTTGCTCTTTTCCATGCAAGTAAGTGTTTCGTCCTTTAATCCGATCTCACCCCTGTAGGGAAGTGATGAGTTCTGCAGGCACTGCTCCTGGTTGAACACAGTGCAGCTTTCCCACTGGTAAGTCAAAACCCTCCTCCACTGCTGCCTTGGTTCTACTCTCTGATGGGTAAGATGTCCTCTTCTGATAGCTGTGGTGCTGGGAAACACCTGGCAGAGTGTTTCTCACAGGTGAGTGAGATCTTGTGGCTGCTCTAACACAGAGCTGTGGTCCCAGAGGCAGGGGTGACGACCTTGGAGCAAAGCAACGCGGAAGGAAGGAGCTGTGCTTCTGGCAAGGGTGCTGCAGCTGGCTGAAGCCCACCCCTTGGAAGGCAGTGCTTCCCCTGCTCCCAGTTGGGAAAGCAGGGGGTAGCACGGCAGGGGACACTGGCCTCCAAAAGCAGGACTGGGAGCCATTCCTAGCCCTGCTGGTCCCATGAGCTGAGGGCTCAGACTCTGCACCAGTGCTGGCCATATGCAGCTAGTGAGAGGTTCAGCTTCCAGAGGCCAATAGAGGGGCATTCACCTGGCACTGGCAGCACCAGAGGGAAACTAAGGAAGCCAGAAAAGGCAGGGGAACTTTGGGGCTGAGGTTCACCAGCTCCAGTCTGACACAGACCTGAACCTTTCACACAGAGATGTTCTGTGGCACTGTCTGCCTACTCTGCCTCTGGGTGAACGCCAACACTTGTACCACTCAGGCCTTGCTGTATTTAGCTGATGAAACTCTCTGGCTAGCTCTGGCCAAGGGACACTTCTGCAAGAGCCTCTAGAGACATCTAAACAAGGTGTTCCACTTGCTGGCCCACATATTCTCAGTGCTCTTAGGTGGCACTCAATGAGGTCCAAGCCTGTGCCCATGTCCAGAAGCTTGTCTCAGATGAGGTGTTACAGTACAGGTGTGCTAGTTTGAAGCAAGCTAGAATGTTTTGGTGATAAAAAGTAGATCACAGGCTGTGAGAGGAAAACAATGGTGATGTCTTCTTCCCTAAGAGTCTTGCTGAACAAGAAAGCAAAACATCAGATAACACTCTTGCCATTTTGACTGCACTCTCGGGCTGGGCTCTGACTGAGCTGCAGCTCCCTAACCTCACCTGCCACTCACCTTTGCTTCTTAACCTCTTGGCTGAGCCTCTTTTCTTCCTTAAGACTGAGGTAAGGTTGAGAGGGGCAGGGGGAAGGTGCAGGGGTGGTTGAGAGCCCCTCCTGGGGACTCAGGTTTCTGGGAGGGGAGTTGTGCTTCTGTATTACTTTTACCTTGTATATTTCTGTCTATAATTGTTATCTGCTTGTACATTGTGCTGCTGTAAATAAATAGCTTCATTTATATTCCCAGAGCAGCTGAGTCTAGTTGGGTACTTCTACAGTGTGGGGGGCGGGGTACACCCAAACCATCACAACAGGGAAATCCAAAAGAGGCAGCATCTGCACCTGACTTTGCTGGGTGTTCAGACACTTCTCCTTCACATCACCTGTGAAAGTGACACCTAGCAGAAGTTTCACCCTACCCTCTTACACTTCCAGACCAATTCTCTTTCCTGTGTCACTGCTCCTGACACCCACACAGTCACCTCCTCCTGTACAAGCACCTGACCCCTGTGAGGCTAACCAGAAAACCAAGGCAGCAGTTTGAGAACCACAAGGCAGACAGATGCCTCACTTAGGGTAATTCCTGCAGGTCCCAGGCTGTGTCACAGATCAGGGCCTCAGTCATTCTGAGCACAGAATGTACACAAGATAGAAGCCATGTTAGAAATGCAGAAGAGGTGCACTGCTGGTGCTGCACTGGGTTATACAGACAGCATTGCAGAGGAGTAGCTGTCAGGAGAACACTCTTTGCCATCATCCCTCAACACTGAACATTCAAAATCCATGAGCAGAGGAACTAAAGAGATGTTCAGATCTCTTCAAGCAGTCATCCAGAATGCAGTACTCATTTGCTGCTCAACCAAATCCTGAGATGCCATCCTTAACAGACAGAAACTGATCTAAATTCAGTGATGTTTGCCTCTGGGATTTATAGGGACAGCAGCAAGATCAGATAGAATCAGGTCTTTGTCCTGTCCTATCTCATCTCTCTGAGAGCATCTGGAAATACTTTGCAACAGCAGACCAGCTACTCTGTCATCTTAGGAGAATGGACAGAGCACCACTGCTGCTCTCCTCAGCAAATGGCATCACAGGCAAGAAACAAGGACAACTTTCTGTGGCAGCTTTGCTTCATGGGCTTCCTTTCAGAGCTTTTCTTGTAAAAGAGTGAAAAATGAAAGCTGTAGACAGGCACTGGTTTGCCCTGCCATAGAGAAGGTCTGCCACAGGACCAGTAATGGCATACTACAGCAGCAGTGTTGGAGAAATTCTTGTTAGCAGAGCACACAAGAATTGATAAACAATGAGCAACCCGTGCTGGGAATGTCCTTGAATCCATCTTGGGAGTTTAGATAGCAGGCACAGGGTAGCTTCCCCCCACATGCAGCTGCAGGGGGTGGAGTGCAGCTGCAGGTGGGCAGAGTTTAGCCAGCCCCAGAGGCTGACCCTCAGATTGTCATGGTATGCTGACCTATCTATGCCTTACAAGTAACTCTGTACCCTCAGATTATAACCAATCTTGGTGGAGCCCGCCTACTGCTAGAAGTGCATATAAGTCACTGCATCACAGAAATAAAGGGGATTTGACCATCTAACCACAGTGGTGACCAAAGAGTCATCTTCCCATAGCGCTCCACCGAACGTGTTCTCCGACACAGCAGGACTGGTTTGCATCAGCTCAGGAGCTGTGCTTGCTGGCTGCTGACGCTGAAGAGCTGGTCTGATTTGTGTCACATAACAAAGATGGCATAAATTGAGTTGCTGTGTGAATCAGGAGTGAATCCCACACAAAATGCTGTGCAATACCTTTTATTTAGCCTTGTGCCCTGGGAGTGCTCACAGTGCTGAAACCCACCAGCCTGCAGTCAGAGTGTGCCCTGCTGAACACCAAAGATGTCCCTGTGGGCTCTGTGCTAGCAGCTGGTGAACCCATATGAAAGGCAGACCTTCATTTTTACAGCTTTAGAGACATTCCTGCAGCACGCCCATGTTTTTCTTCAACATGCTAGCTCTTCTAGCCCACTTGGCATCACACAAACACATTTAAATACAGGGGATAATCACTGCCCAGATAGCACTCCAGGGAGCTGTACTGACAGAACATCAATGGATGTCCCACTTACCTGCCAGCCTGGAGGGGCAAGACTGAGGACCCCTGTACTCTCATTTCACTCCCTACAAGTACTGCCTGCAAAAGAAATTGCTTCTAGAGGCACTGGTCAGTGGACATTTCTGAATGACCCAGTTCTCTCCTGGGGGATGATTCCCAAAATCACTCAATTCAAAGGCCAATCCCTACTTCTTTAAAAACATGGGGAAAAAACCTGGACTAATACCAACCTCAGCATTGTATTTTCTCTGGTCAGCTCTTCTGTGCTGGCTCAGAAACACTGCACCTCCAAAAGCAAGTTAATTCCTGGCACATCCCACACAGCGAGAGCTAGGGCAGCTTCCAAGAGCCATCTCACCACCTTGCCCTTTGCCCATCTTTGCTTTAGGAAGGTTGTTCTTTTCCTGCCATTGCAACTGCCAGCAAGGGAAGGCAACCAGGAACCTTGCAGAAGGGTCAGATTCAGCCTGACTGGGACAGCTTCCCCCTTCTTTAAGCAGAAGGCTCTCTGAAGCCACTGGGGGAACAGGCTCTTTTCCTCAGATGTTTGAGTGTATCTCCAGATCATTTCCTCCTCTGGAATAGTGCCATCACACTTTCCTTCTTGGAAGAGTTTTCCCATTGTGCAAGGCCCTGTGCAGCTCCCCGTAAGGGACGTGCTGGTGGCACACGACTGTGATCTTGCCAACAGCCAGGCACTGCTGCGCAGCTGTGCCCAGCCCCGGCAGCTTCCAGGGAGTGAAAATGCTCTCTGAATCCTGCTTATCTAGCAGGAAGATTTGCAGAGAAGGAGCCCTCTGCCCCCTCTCCGTGCACAGCCGGTCTGACTCACTGGACTCAGGATTCCCATCTGGACGTCTCTCTGGAAGATGGGCCCAAGCCAAGCAGTTTGTCTATTCTTAGCCTTATCCCTTACAAAGATAGTTTTCCCCACAAAATCTCCTTTCCCTCAGCCATCTCGGAGAGCACCTGGCCCTGAGCAAACACAGCAGCCAGGGCGGGGTGTCTTGTTCGCCGCTCGTTTCAGGGAGGTGTCAAAGTCTGCTAGAGATCAGGTAAGCGCTAAGGCTGGGAACAACCGTCACAGAAGCAAAAATAAAGTCAGATACTGTACCCCTGTCGCCGGGCAGCGCCAGCTGCGGGAACGTGAGCCACACACCGAGGCAGAAAAGTCTGACGCCGCCTGCGCTCCGGGAGCGACCTCTCTCGGCTGCCCGCTCCCCGGCCAGCAGCTTCCCCTCCCGGCAGCTCCGCGCCGCGGCCCGGCCCCGCTGCCCGGCCCAACGAGCTGTGCCGCGGCGCCGCTGGCTCCCACCCGCAGTGCCAGCCCTGCGGGGCGCTGCCAGCCTCGGGAGCTGCCTTCTGTGCCCAGCTGCTCCCGGCGCCGCCAGCCAGGCTTTGAGGGGGAGCTGAGAGCAGCGAAACGCCCCCCGGACTCTGCCTCACCATCGGCAGCGCTCGGCTGCTTCCTCGTCCGCCTCTCCTCACACCTCACGCTCGACCACCGCGGTCCTTCTGCCCCGCAGCCCCGGGCGGGGCAGGCTCCTTGCTAGGGCTGTTTGCTCACAGTCCCAGCGTTGGTTGGAGTTCCTGGCCAGTTTCCCTCGTGTCCTGGCTTTCTCTGCAGCCTGAAGCTGAGGCAGACCCTTGATGATCTTGGAGATCTTTTGCAACCTTAATGATCCTGTGACCTTCCAGCAGAAGGCTGGTATGGCCAGGCAGGGTCAGCCAGGGCAGATTGGCCCCAGCTACAAATGGCTCTGCAGGTTGCCACCCTAATAGTGCTAGAGATGTGGGGAGGACCTTGAAAGATGGCACCTTGGGACAGACAAGATATGGAGACTGAAAGGCCTGAAGAGAATGAGGAAAGAGAAATCTTCCTCACTAAAGAGTTAAAGCAAACAAAAAAACAGAGTCTGGAAGGCCAGGAAGAAACCAGATCAACGCACAGAGGTGTGCTGATGGTTCCCAGGCTGGGTTCGTGGAGAACATTCAGGGTCACTGAGTTGATGGGCTCTTGGCTGTCCATGACAAATACCTGAGCCTCTTCCTTTCCCGCAGATGGACCTTGCAGCTCACCCCACCTTCAGATGCAATCTCTAGCTGCAGTGCTCTCTGTGTCAGCCAGGATTACACTATGGAGCAGACTGGTTTCTGCCCACATCTGCTTCCCATGGAAGCTATGATCAGGCAGGCAGGCATGCAGGAGATGGGAGTGACAGGCAGCAGGAGGCTGGGTTGCTGGGATAGCAGCCCCAAAGCAAAGCCCTGCACTCTTCTGTCAGCGGAGAGAAATCAGCACGACTAGAACTTTATTCCTCTCAACCTTGTTCAGATGCCTTAAGGAGATCAGGCAAGACACATTGTAAGTGCCTGTTTGACTACAAAGAGAGCCCTCTTGCCTAGAGAGACAAGAGACATGGAAAACACTGAAGTCAAAGGATACCCATCCCACCCCTTCCTCAGAAACCAGGTAAGGTCACAAGGGGGCCTTGGTGCGTGGTGCCCATGCATGAGGCAGCTGAGAGTGGAGACGTTTGCAGGTGCGATGCCATGCCAATGCCACATGAGAAAGCAGCATCCTCAGAATCTTAAGGACAGTGCCCTTAACCCCACAGTTAGACAGCTGCAGTCCCCTAAGTGCTTAAAACTGGCTAAAATACGAGAGTGACACAGAGTAGGGCAAGACCCAGAACAAGCCTGGGATCAAGACTGACCCCAGAGCTGCCAAGCCCCACAAAGGCAGAAGCTGTGAGCCTGGGCCTCAACCAGAAGTCATGCAAGTGCCACAGTTTATTTTTCCCCTCTTTTAACACAAACTGTCCTTGGTTAGTCACTGACCTGGTTTAGAAGCTGCACTGGTGCTGCTCAGGCTGAGTGAGGAAAGTATGGAAATGTAACAGCCTCCACAATTGCTGCTGGAACTGGCCTAGATCTAAGCCCAGGGGGGCTGTAACTAATTTGATAGAAGCTGTAGCTTCTAAATAGAACCACCTGAGACCTCTCAAGAGCCTGGCTGTGGGGTTCACTGTTCCAGCACAGTCTCAGCTGAGCTCCCAGGGCTGCTTTGCAGCCTTTCTCAGCTAAGGAGGCTGATCTGGGGGATAGCAGGACCAAGCCTCCTCAGGAGTACCCTGCAGGGGAATTCTGAAGCAGATTATGGGAGAAGACAATCATGGTTTCAACTCCCCAGACCATGGTAAGGCTGCATTTCAGCACCATTTTGAGTCAAAATGGGGTTGGCTGTGTTTTGCCTTGGGTTTTTCATAACTAACTGCAATAGTCCCTGATCCAGAAGCTAGGAGTGAGCAAAGTCACCCTATGTTTGAAACCTCCCATGCTAGAATGTTTCCTGCAGGATGTCAGTCCTATTTTTTAATGCTAAAAGCACTTCCCCCGTGAGCTTTTCACTTCTTAAGCACCAAGTCCCTCTGCAAAGCCAGGACTAGATACCTGCCTTTGGTCAAGAAGCACAGCCCTGCCATGTGTCTGTTCCGAGTGTGGTTTGCATTAACAGGCACCACCATCGGCTGGTCCTCCTGGAGCCTCCAGAACATCACAGATGCTAGCTCTGTATAAACAGTGAACTAAGCTTTGACTGATGGCAGGTGGCACTTAGGTGCTACTTCCCGTGACACCAGAGCTGAGATTCCCCTGCCCCTCACCGATGTCTGCTCAAGTGGAAAGCAGCCACTGCCCTAGGCTCCAATTTCAAATTTAACTTCTTTCAAGTTTCATCTCTTCCCCCTCAAAAAAGAAAACAAAAAGACAGCTTTGGTTGAGAGTTACAGCAGTTGCACTTGCCTTCAGAATCACTTTCACACTTGAGTAATGTGGTAGAAGTGCCGAGAAATTGACAAAAGAGACCACAAAGCAAGCATCAATGGCTCCTCAGTTGTAGGATGAGCTTTACCCGTTGTAGAGGGCTCTGCAGCAGTGCATTCTGTTCCCACTGCTGCACAAGGCAGCCAACACCCAGGCCAGCTGGGGCTCACCCCTGAAAGTGTCATCAGGTCCAACCTACTTGCTGACTTTCTGGCACCAGACAGAAGCAAGCACCCCTGAAATGTATCATCTTTTGCTTACAATCTGTATTGCCAGGTCTGATAGACTCGACGAGCTCCACCTTCCCCTAGATCCCAGTCACCAGCTCTGGGTCGTGCCTTTTCCCCTGGGGCACAGGAGTGATGCTCAGAGCCTGAACGTGCAAAGGGAGCCTTTCCCCGGGATTCCAGCGAGGGAGGAGCGCGGCTCCCGTTGGCTGCAGACGGGTTAATTTTTCCTTCTTGCTGCATTCAGTAGCACAGCAGTCCCGGGGCCAGGGTCATATTACCTCACCTCTCATTCCCAGGTTTCTAGGCCGGACCTGGGTTTGAATTTCCCTGGCATTAGTCTCACCCCCTGCTCTGCTCCGGATCTTAAAACTGTAGGTGGATCTTGCAACTCCAGCTCATCTCGTTTTGCACAAACCCTGCCGTCTCCCGCAGCTGTAGAAGACAGCAGGACGAATCCCTGCTTTGAGGAGGAAATAAAGCATTGCCTTCCTAAGGGAGAGTGCCTGCAGACAGCAGCACAGGGCGCTTGGCACCCCAGCCCTGCTCTGGCTTGTCTGCACATGAAAGCTGTTCTAGGATCAGGCAGGGGTTAAGGGGAAGCAGGAGAAGCATTCCAGAGCGCTGCCTGGGCTGCTGAGGTCTCCGCAGAAGCCACGGGGCAAACTGCACGTTGCCTCGTTGGGACCTCCCTGTGTCTTGGTTAGCTCTGTCCCTCAGAAGGCAGCAGGGAGGCGGGCGCTGGCGTGCGGCGCAGCACCCCCCGCAGCAGCAGTAACGGACTGACTGCAGCAGGCAGCGCTCTGGAAAACAATTCTTTTCCTGTCTTCGTAAAACCGAAGCAATGAGACACCTCCAGGACTTCTTTTTCACCTTTTGTGTCCTTGGCTCAGAGTAGGATGGGAACAAGGCAAAGATGCATGAGAAGGTGTCTTTGGATCGTTGTGTTCTTTCTGGCTCTGGCACCAAGGCAGCGCAGCCCTGCCTGTGTCCCCCCCAGCCGCACTCTGCCTGCCTCCAGCACAGCAGCCGGGAAGTTCTCAGGTGCTCTCTCCAAAGAAGCACATTCAGCGCAGACTTTAGCATGGTTTTAATGCCCTCTCCTCCCTGCAATGTGATGGACTCGCAGCTCCTTAGCTGTCTGCTCCCCAGATTCAGGAACTGTTTCCCTTAGATTTAAAAGCATTCACTGCTTTGTTTTCCTTTGACTGTGATCAGAGACTACTGAACAAACAGTACTTGAGCAGTGGCTTAAAGGCTTCCTTTTCTCCCTTGGGAAGTCCTAGGCTATGTCTTTATTGTGGGGGAAAAGAAAGAAAAGAAAGAAAGAAAGGAAGGAAGAAAGGAAGGAAGAAAGGAAGGAAGAAAGGAAGGAAGAAAGGAAGGAAGAAAGGAAGGAAGAAAGGAAGGAAGAAAGGAAGGAAGAAAGGAAGGAAGAAAGGAAGGAAGAAAGGAAGGAAGAAAGGAAGGAAGAAAGAAAGGAAGGAAGAAAGGAAGGAAGGAAGGAAGGAAGGAAGGAAGGAAGGAAGGAAGGAAGGAAGGAAGGAAGGAAGGAAGGAAGGAAGGAAGGAAGGAAGGAAGGAAGGAAGGAAGGAAGGAAGGAAGGAAGGAAGGAAGGAAGGAAGGAAGGAAGGAAGGAAGGAAGGAAGGAAGGAAGGAAGGAAGGAAGGAAGGAAGGAAGGAAGGAAGGAAGGAAGGAAGGAAGGAAGGAAGGAAGGAAGGAAGGAAGGAAGGAAGGAAGGAAGGAAGGAAGGAAGGAAGGAAGGAAGGAAGGAAGGAAGAAGAAAGAAAGAAAGAAAGAAAGAAAGAAAGAAAGAAAGAAAGAAAGAAAGAAAGAAAGAAAGAAAGAAAGAAAGAAAGAAAGAAAGAAAGAAAGAAAGAAAGAAATTCATATTTCAATGTGGCTGTAGAGTCCAAGTTGACATTTGCCTTCCTGCTGTTCTGCCACAAACTGACTGGTGGAGCAGGGGTTGGGTTCAGTTTCTAAGGGGCCTTTGCTAAAAGCTCTTAAGCACTTTCTTGAGCTTCCACGGAGAAATCTGGGCAACTGCACTGCATTACTTGGGCCTCGTGTGAAACATCCCCAACTGTGACCAACAAAGTGGAAAATATACCTGAAGAGACAACATCTTTGGATGGGGGTGGAAGAAAAGCAGCCTAAACCACACCCATTTGGTAGCTCTGAACAGCACTGCCCAGCACCTTTCACTCTCTCCCTGGCAGCAGCCCTGGCATCTCACCTCTAGCCGGGGGCACCCTGCAGTGAGCAGCTGCCACCCTCTGCTCTCCATGCTTTCCAGAGTATGCTTTTCCCAGCTCAGGGGAATGCAGTCAGGGAACATGCTGATGCCTTGCTCCTGTTTTGTGCAGCAAGGATGTAATTCTTTAGTCAAACACATCAACTCTACAGAGGTAAAGCTTCAAAAACAGACATATGTGCAATGCTCTAGTGAGGAGTTACCATCTGCCTTCCCCTCTCCTCCTCCTCAAAGGAAGGAAGAAATTTAACAGGGGCTTAGCTCTTCATTACCTGCTTGCAGTGACATTCATGAGATTCCCTGCAGGATTTTTCTTGCTACCCAGGCAGGATGAACACCCACAAAAATTGGCAAGGAGATGACTTTTAACTCGTTTTCAGAAGCTGGCTCTGTCTCAAAAAGACAGTGTCTCTCTGGTAGCAAACCAGGAAAGATCTGAGTTTGCTCTCCTCTGGAAAAGAGAAAAGGCAAGTAGCCACCCTGCTGGTTCCTCCACCACTAACAGATGCATGTGCTGTTTCAGGGGTTAAAAGGAAAACCATTTCACCTGTCAAAGCCTGAGGACAAAGCTCCACGCTCGCCTGGTAATGTCTGTTAGCTGAACTGCCTAAGAACCCGGAGCGGAGACTGCTTTTCACATAGCCTGCATTCCTGGCACTAGAGACACAGGCACTTCAGCAGGGAACACTCAGATGGCAAAAGCCAGAGAGCGTCCGGTGCGTCAGGACTGCCACAACAGTTGCTAGTGTGCAACATGTGCAGCTGGACAGTTGTCTGCTGGGGGGAGCTAACTCTTGGCACAGGAGAAAAAAGTACTTTTGCTGGGATAGGTTTTGTAGCTTGAGAAAGGTAAACCAGCTCCCTCACCAAAAAAAAAAAACCAACTAAACAAACCCCAAAATACACAAAAGCCTCAGCCAAGCTTCTTTAGCCAATGCTCCTTGTGCAAGGACATTTCCTCTTGGCCTCTTGGTAGAGCTACACGAGGCTTGAAAAGGCTTGAGGCAGACTGGGCAGATGACTGAGTGTGTGACAGAAGAGCAAAGAAGCAGTGAGCAAGAAAGGTCTGCCACAGCAGTGTGGTTGCAGACTGCCCAGCAGAGGCAGGCACAGGTCTTCTCAGGAAGGATGCATCCTAGCAGGCTTTAAGGCAGTTTATTACCTGGGCACTACCAAGAAGCATTATCCCTAAGAGTGTTTCCTGTGGTGTTTCCCTGGCTTAAGCAGTTACTTCTGCACTTCAGCTGCTTTGAGTCTCGCAGGGCAGTGAGGCTTTTTGTGACTGCTCTTGGAAGGGGATGTTTCAGAGACAACAGCCAGGCTCTGCTTGAGCCACATGGGAGCAAGCAAAGCTGTTGTGCAGTTCAGATGCCGCAGACAGGGAACGTGTCTCTTTTGCATGGCCTCTGCTGCAAGCTCAGCAAGGAAAGCAGCTGAAGCTGGCAGCAGGAACCAGCACCCAACAAAACCCCATGAGTGAGGGTTTGATCTCTTGCTGCAGTCTTCCACAGCCTGAAGAAACAGTTGCAGTTTCTTGCATCAGTAATAGTGCAGTCTGCCTTAGGAAGTAAAAGCAAAGTGTTTATTCCAGGAAACTACTCCACTTCTCACCCTGAAGGTGAAGAGCAGCATCATTGCCTCACAATCCTTAGCAATAATTACGAACAGCTCATCGACCTTAACATTCCTCTGTCGCGCAGGCAAGCTCTCACTGCAGTCTCTGCCATCCGCAAGCACAGGAAGCAAGTAAACTCCTGGCCGTTGGCAAGAGGGGCACGGTGGCATTGTCAGGCTGCCACAAGTACTTGCTCCCTAATGCAGCACTGGAGTCAGTTACCTCCCACCACGTATTCTTGATCAAGGTTTCTCAGGGCCGAGCACAAGAGTTTCACTTACCATAGGAACTTGCCTGCTCTCCTTTCGCTGGTGCTCTAATAAACAATACTGTTAGAACTCTCGATGCCTTCCGTTCCCTGGCTTACCTCGGTGCCTCCAGTGCTGCACCAAGCGGAGTCTTGCTCCATGGCAACAGCAACACGTCCTGAACGCGCTGAGGTGCTGCCACTGCAGCTGACTGACATCACTACAGATCCAGCGCCGGCTCAAGATGAACCTTGTTCAGATTTACCACTACTCCTGGCCTGGACATGGTCTGGCAGCAAGAAAAGGCTCCCGTTTCATTTACCTGCCTTGAAGGGTCTGACTCAGGGTCCAAATCCACATCTTCAACGATTGTGGATATTTGCATTTTGATCCCACACTACAGAAGCTTTGCTGGTAACTACCCAGGCCGGGACAGCTGGCTGAAGTGTTTGACACTAGCAGCGCAGACCTGCTGCTGATACAGGGGAGCCACCCCCCGAGAACACCCGAGCTACCCAGCCACCAGGCTCTTTTGCCTGTGCGTTGTGCCCGCGCTGCTGTGGGCTCCAGGGCAGCTGCTGGCAAACCCTTGTCAGTGAGATGTTGCTTTTGCTACTCCCGAGCCGGTGGGGCTGTGCTGGTCCTGCCACCTCTCCCGAGGCGGCTTTACACGGCGCGCAGAGCAGTGTGGCGCTGGCACCGGCACCCCTCCGCCCGCCGCCCTGCGGGGAGCGCAGCCGCGCAGCAGCGGCCGTGCAAGCGCCGACAGAGCCGTGCGACCGCACTCGCTACCGGCCACCTACCGGCTCACTGCTGCCGACGAGGCTCTCCTCTGGCTCTGAAGGGGATGCACACTTCTCCCGTGAGGGTGGATCTCTGCAGAAGCAGAGGGGGCAGGAAGCAGAAATCCTCGAGTCCTGACAGCGGCTATGAAGCAGACCTGGTGCTGCTCTTGCCTCAGTTTCCCCCTTGCCATGTGAACAGTGTCTGTGCTGTGAGGCACAGCCAATGTCTGTAGCGTGGTGCTTTGGAGATGGCAGGCAGCAGATAACCCCAGGAGACAGCAGCATTGTCAGCAAGTCATTGTATCTACACGGCGAACAAAAGCGGGCAGAGAGGCCCGCAGAATGTTGTGTGTTTTGGTACAAAACAAAATCAAACTCTTGCCTCCTGTCCTCAGATTTCTCGTCAGACATTCCTGGCTTCGCAGGCTGAGGCAGTTAGCAACACAAACCATATTCCTATCCTATGTTATGTGAAAATGCGAGGAGCCATGATTGAACCTCGGCACAAAGCAGGGCTCAAGTTGCATCCTCCTGGGATCGTCCCTAGCGAAGCATAGTAAGTTTCTCAATATCTGACCTAATTTTATCTGTCCTTCTAAGTTTTGTTTCCCACAAGAGCTAAGTGTCTGCGGTTAAAAATAACATTTGAAACTCCTCCAAGTTCCAAAAACTTTTCCAGCCTCTCTCAAATTTAACATCTATTTTTAATTTGTTTCAGTTTTTCACCCAACTTTAAAAGTTAGGATTCTGAGGCTGGCATTCTGCCCTATTATCTAGCTTCTGAGGACGTTTGGTTAAATAAAGTAGGGGGGGGAAACACTCTGTGTGATTGCTTGATGTTGGAAAAACACCACAGCCATCAACAGAAACCACAGAGAGGCGTGGGGAAGGAAGGGAGCCGCCGTGGTTGGCTCTGCTAGAAATGCATCTCCTGGGTCACTTGAGGGCTCTTGACAGCCAGCCCCGGGCAGCCCTGAGGGGGCTGTTTGCATTGTTTGTCCCTCTCTGCGCACCTGTCTCTGCCAGCAGTCACTGCCTCAGAGCAAGGCTGATGGAAGGAGCTACAGGCCCCAGCCCCTGACACCCGTGGGTCCCATTTAGAGCTCCCCATGCCTGGGTAAGAGCTTGCAAATTGTGCTGCTGCCAGGACAGAGGAATCCTTTGTGCTCCTCTCTTCCTGCTGGCCCTGTTATTAGAGGGCTGGCACAGACCTGAGGCTGGGGTGCCTGCATCTGGATTCACTTCACACAGCAGTCGGAGACTTGGGACCCTTTGAAACCTTCATGCCTCAGTTCCACACCTGTACCTCATGGGTGGCAGCGCTGAGCTCCTCCTGTCTGACAAAGGCCAGGAACTGGGCTGTAAGGTACCACAGGCTGCCCTGGGTACCCTGCTTCAGCCCTCTGCTATCGAGAATTTGAGGCAGAGCCAGCAGAAGGCTCCTCAGATGAGCTGGTGGCACTGAGCATTGCCATCACAAGGACCAGGGCCCAGGCCTGTGCTGCCCCTGCCACAGAAAATGGGAAGGAAGGGCAGCACTGTGGCAGAAAACCAGGCTTGTTACCTCTGCCTCTTCTGCAGAGGTAGGAAGGATGAAGACAGAAGTGGTGTTGCAGGATGGGGCCCTCCTGTTACCCCTAGAAACAACTGCTGCCCTGTCTACCTGAGCTCCTCTGCTGGCTGTCCTGAGCATGAGCCAGGCTTCCCAGGACTGATCACCATGCTCCTGTGCCTGTGCTGCCTGTGCCCAGCACTTGCCCTGTGTGGGGTGTGTGCAGCAGGGAACACTGCCCTGGGCTGCTGCAGACCCGCACCTGGAGCACATCTGCACTCAGTGTAGAAACAGCATCCAGTCTCTGCAAGGCTTGACCAAGAGCCACTCTCCAGTTGGACAGGAGGGTCATTGCACAAGGTCCCTTCCAACAGAACTGTTCTGTTCTATTCTATTCTATCCCATCCCATCCTGTTCTATTGTATTCCATTCCATTCATCACAGAGCCATCTTACTCTTACCAGTGGTGGGAAGCACACAGTGGGCACTTAGCAAGCTGTGTGAGCTAAGGCCTCTCCTGCAGAGAAACCACCAGAGTGGCTGGGGTTGGCAGTGAGCAGAGCATCCCATGCTCATCTCCAGAACAGGAGAAGCACTGCACAAGACAGGGTTGCTGGGCTTTACTCACAGGGCATTCCAGCCACTTCAGCTGGGGACTGGAGCAGGGCAGAGGCACCCTGGCTCACTTGCAATGCAAGCAGAATCTGACACGAGTGAGAAATGCAGTGTGCTTCTGTTCTCTGGTTTATAGCTCTTCTTCCCTGGATAAGGTGTTGAAATGAGTTTTTTCTTACATGTTTTTTGGAAGAGTAAGGTAGAAATTCAGGACTCCAGATACTTGTGAAAGTTTAAATAGCCTCTCTTTTGGACAATGGCTCTTCTTTCACTCAGAAGCTTTCTAATAAGAAGATGGTTTCCAAGCACTGAGCTCATGGCATTCTTTGATGATACATCACAGCCATACCACAGCCACTCTGGGAAGCAGTAGCTGGGACAGCTGCTATTACCCAAGAGCCAGATTCCTCTTGGAATCGAAGTTCTACAGTTCTGCTGACGTTGGGCACCCTGTTTTAGGAAGGAACTGAAGTCAGGACTGTTCTTTCCCCAGCAAATGATGACACTTCCAAAAGTCAGATATTCAGGAATGCCGAGACTGACTTCCAGCCATCACTTCCTCCTCAGTGTGGCCAGGAATGCCAGAGTCACTCCTGGACTGGGCACCTGCACGTGTGATGCTCCAAGCACAGAAGGTGCTTCTAACTGCTTGCCTGTGTTGGATTTGGAAGAGCTGCTCCTTGCTAGACTGCACTCATGACTTCCCAAATCTCTGAAATACGAGTTTGCACCTGATGTTCCTCCTGCAGTTCTCTGCAGGATCAGCTTCAAGGTTAGTTTTGACGATTTCTGTTTTCATTGTTCCTGCATTTTTCTGTCCCCACTTGCATTTCTATCTGATCTCCCAGCCAGCCTTGGCAATGCTGATATGCTGTTCTCATAGTTTCTCCAGCAACCTCTCTGAAGAGGCTGGCCAGGCCAGACCACCCCTCAGATGATGTGAGGTGTTTCCCCAGCGTGGACATCCTGCATGCCAGGCAATTTCTGAATCAGCTGGAGTGTCTCCACACTGCATCCATGTTGGTAGCACACAAGGGAGCTGTCTGTCCTCCTTGGAGGGTGATGTTTTTGCACGTCTAGATCACCACTCCTGCCTCTGCCACTTCCAGGAAAGGACTCCTCATCTCTCAGCAAGAGATATCCACCCTCGGCAATCACCTGCCCAGAGCCCTTCACAAGAGATTCAGCATCCTGAGAAACAACTCAAGTAGCAAATCCTAGGTTAGCTTTATGGTTTGGTACTGCCCAAATGCCTCTCTTTAAAGAGTGACTTTTCTTCTGCTTCTTCTTTTGTGGTGCCTAGAGCAAGTTCTGATGACCCAAGAAAGGCCAAAGCAAAGATGTTTTAAGCAGAGACACAAACTCAGGAACCCTCTCCCATGACAATTCTGGATTGCCATCAGAGGTGCCCTTTGCTTGCTGCCACAGCCCTTACACACTCGCTGCTCCTTTGCTGCCTGCTGTGGGGAGATCTCAGCGAGTGACAGAGTGCTAGGGGCCAGAAGGGACCTGCAGACGTCAGCCAGGCCAGCCCCGCTGCAAGGCAGGACCACACAGGAGCACAGCTGCACAGGTTCTGCAGGCTGAGCGAGCCCAGCACCCCTCAGCACGGAGGCTGTGCACAGCCTGAAGGGATATGCTGTCCTGCAGCCAAGGTGCAAAGGCAGACCCAGGGGTCTTGCAGCTCCCTTGTGGGGCTCTCCTGGAAGTCAGGGCCTGCCCCTTGCACCCCTTTGCAGCCTGCTGAACTCCTTGTTGGTAGCTGCTGCAGGCTTGCTAAAGGGAAGGGGAGCTTGCTCCTCGTCTCTGTTTGTGACAGCATTCAGATACAAAGCCAAAGGCAGCCTTATCCTCTCTTTTCTGTACATGAAAGCTCCCACTCAAAGTAGACGTTCTCCAATCTATTCTCCTCTATATTGTTCATAGTGGTTCTAATTTTTCCCACGTTGCTCAAAGAGCTATCCTCAGGTGACTGTTCCCTGAGCTTTTGCAGCTCAGCTTTACCTTTCAGATAAGATTTATCTGCTAAAAAACAATTCAGCTGCTTTTTGCAGCTCTCATTTTGTCACCCATGGATTTATTCAATACATGCTTTTAATAGCAACATTCCTGGCCTTTGTTTGGCAAGAGCTGCCAGGCTTTTGCAAGCCAGGGTTGGCACAGACACCGAATTGCCTCTCTGCACCCAGGGGAGAGCTCCCTGCTGGTCATGACAGAGGTCCTGCACACACAGCTAAATGAAAGGAGTCATAATAAAAACCAGGAGCATCTACATAATTCACAGCCAGTAAATGGTGGAGAGGAGCAGGCTTCCAGCAACTTCTGGACCTCAGCAAAGCCTCTAATGAAATCAGGGATATGTGATTTTAATCTGCACTTTCAAAATCTATCCAAAGACCTAAAAGCCCAACTCCAAGACAAGTACCAGGGCAGGGAACTATGTAAAGGCCATCAGCAAGGGTAAATTAGCCAGCTGAAGGGCTCTGGGAAGCAACAGCTGACAGGACAGAAGAGAGAGGTCAAGATCAGTATGCCAAAAATCTTTGACTCCTGGGTCAGCCCAGAATGAAGCAGCACTGCTGTGGCCTGCTGCCCACTGCGCAGCAGTGGGTGTTGGCATTTGAGTGTCCGTGGGTGCAGCAGGCACCCTGCAGAGCAGCGCTGCCGTCTCCCGAAGGGCTGCAAGGGGCAGTGGGTGCTGGGAGAGGGACAGAGTCCTTTGTTCTCTTCCCCAGTGCTGTGCTTTTGCTGAGGTCTTCGGATGGCTGTTGCTAAACCTTGCCCCAAGCTCTCCTTGAAAGTGGTGTAGCAGTGTTTGTCTAAAGCAGAACTGAAAGAGCAGAAAACACATTGGCTGACCCTTCTTTTTAGGGAGCTCCAAGAACTACAAACTCCTTGCAGTGCCTCTTTTGCTTTCTTTCAGTGAAGTATTTAATACATTCAGACATTAGGAGGATTTCTTCTTGCTCATCCTCCTCCATCCTCCCAGGGCCCCACAGGAGTCATCAATTAAATTCTCTGGGTGCAGTGACTCTATCTCTGTTTTCTGTACTGCAGGCTGTGTCCAGTGTGGAGAGGAGTGAGAGACAGCCAAGACCCAAACGAAGAGATGCCTGCAGGAACAAAGCGTTGGACGGCACAAAGGAGCCCCGTCGTTTGCATTGCTCATCCTGATTTCCCAGGAGGCGTCCAGTGTCTTTGTTCTGTGGCTCCTCACAAAGAGCTTCCTTTCTCGGTGAAATCATTTTACCTGTGGGCTGCAGGCCAGGATTTTGGTCACATTTACCTGCCTTTCCATTACACATTGTCCCTCTCTGTGCTCTGCCTCCAACAAACAGCTTGGGGGGGTGGGGGGGTGTTGCAGTGCACCATTCTCTTACCTCTCTGTCCAGTCTCCAGGACCTTCCACATCTCTGGGATTCCCAAGGGAAAAGCAGGCTCCACGTGGACAACACCAGGGTCCTTCCACAAATGACAGCGTCATAAATGCATTCCTGTTGACGGCAGTGATGATCAGATCTCTGGAGAGGCCAGGAAAGGAATGATCCCAAAGCCTCCTCTCAGCTCCTGCACTGCTGTACCTGCACTAGGAAGGAAGAACAACTTCTGTTTCTGGAGCTGCCAGTAACAGCCAGCTCCCTCAGTGCCAAGATTACTCTACTACCAGAATTTCCCCTTAAAAGCACAGATGAGAAGTGCAGTAGGATCCATAACTCACCAAGTGTTTCAAGCTGTGAACTTCCTGCCTCCTCATGACTCACAGCCATCACACCTGTGTCACAGCTGCAGGCAGGTACATGTTTTGCTGTGTCTGGCCCCTGCTCTGGTATAAGGCTGTGAAATGGAAAGGGAAGATCTGTTTGCTCTCTTACACTTTACTCTGGGGACCTGGCACTGCCCCCAGTTTAGCCAGATACTGTATCGCTTGGGCTGGACCTCCTCCAGGATTAACAGCACCGCCTGTGCACTTTTAACAGTCTAATCGCGCTAAATCTCTTTGTTTTGAAAGCTGATTGGGCCTGATCTTCATTATTTTAATTGTTTAATGTATTATAATTAAGGCTCAATTAGCTCCAACAGATTCCAAGTCAGTCCAGCATCTTTGCATCTGCCTGTGAGCTGCAGGAAGCTCAAGACAAGCCAGGCTGAATCGCTGCTGTCTTTTCAGTCCAGAGACCAGGTACTATTTTTGCCTCTGCCTTCTGTCTGGCTGCAGGCAAGCCATCCATCTTGATGCTTCTCAGAGGGATTCCAGCCTGCTGTGCTCACAGCCCAGCTGGGGCTCAGCACAGGCTGACATCTTTACATGCCAGTGCTATGGAAGTGACAATAACAACCCCCTGCCCATCCCAGAGGTGGTTGTCTCCTGCCTGGGACTGTCTGCTGCTGTGCAGGAGCACAGGGAGACCATGAAATGAAGACTTGCAAACATGCATGCCACCTGAGAGGAAAACATGCAAACCTCCCTTTCCTGCCCACCCCTCTCACAGCAAGTTCTGGCAAGCTTTTGGTCCTTCCCAGAGGACAGGCTCTCTACCTGCATGAAGGGACACCTTCTACCTGCTGGGCATAGCACAGTCCCATTGGTGCTGAGCCAGCCATGGGCCTGCCCTCCAGATCCCCTGCACTGTTCTGCAGTGCTGCACCTTCACTCTGCCTGCACCCAGGTTGCAGGAAGGATCTCTTTTTGCAGGAGCTTAAGAGTCAGATGCTCCTTCTGACAATGGAGCTGGGAGAAGAACAAGCAGCTAGAATGTCTTCCTTCCAAACCTTCTCTTCCCCATCACCTTAAGCCAGCACTTCAGAGGGAAAAGCACTCACTCAGGGCACAGGAGACCCTGGTTCCATTCACTCCTCCATTTCTAAAGGCATACTCTGGCTATTTGGCTTCACAAGGGAACCTCTAGCACCTGCTCAAAATCTGTCATACTTGTCCAGAAGTTATCGACATAACACTGCTGCTGAGAGCAACAACAGCCTGCTGGTCTGCTGACCACAGTTACAGCCAAGGGCAAGCTCCATGCCTTGAGGGCTAATCACCCTATCTGTGTAGAATAGATGAACTCAGAGTACCCTCAAAGGAGTGTCAGGGCTCACCAGCACCTTCCTTGCAGCAGGAAGCAGTATGGTGAAGGACCAAAACCACCCCAGAGATAATAAACCAGACTTCAACTTGCTTCAGGAAAAAAATGGCAGGAAGAAACAAAGATATGCAGCAACCATTTCCATCTCCAGAAGCAGAGCACAAGTGAATGGCCCCCAGCTGATAAGAGACAGCTAATGGGCTGCCCGGGGAGGTGGTGGAGTCGTCGTCCCTGGGGCACTTCAAGGCAAGGTTGGATGAGGCACTTGGTGCCATGGTCTAGCCTCGAGCTCTGTGGTAAAGGGTTGGACTTGATGATCTGTGAGGTCTCTTCCAACCCTGATGATACTGTGAATACTGTGAGACATTCCCTTTGGCATCCGGGGCAGCCAGCTGCACAGGGTCACTGCCCTGGCAACAATGAACATGCACTCAAAGGAAGGCATAACAGGTGTGACACCAAAACAGCTCAGTGCTTGGGCCAGCCAAGATGCCCTCCCACTAGACTCCAGAACAAGCCCTCACTGGGCCTGAGCCTCTCACAAACACAGGTGTTGCAGTGCCAGTGGGTTTGGGGCTCACCAGTCAGCCTTCTCTTGCAGTTTTTCACTCAGATTAGTTAATGCACTCACCCAACATACCCAAGAAAAACAGTATCTTACTTAGGAAGCTCAGAGAAAAGGATCTGTAGCAAACATGGTAGACAGAGCTTAGATTTTAAATCTAGGAGCCAAATGAAAGATGTGCTTCCTTCATCTTTAAACCCTTCCCTTTCTAGAGGAGCATTCAGCTAGAACTCCTGTGGTCACAGCAGCACGCTGAGTGCTCGTGCAGTCCAGATTGGAGATGCTTTTCCACTCCCAAAGCGCAGCTCAGGGCCGTCTGCAGGTGCAGACACACCTTCACTTTTCTCACTGATTCTCTCTGTGAAGAAAATGCACTTTTCAGTTAGGTGCAGGATGAATTCCTAAGTGCAAAGCAGTTTTCAGGCTGTTACAGCTGAAAGAACAACACAGGAGCTTGGGCCAGGTATGGTCACCCCTACTCTGGGTGCTGAGAGTCGCCAGCCGGGTACGGCTCAGCTGATGACTTCTCTGATATGTGCTGTCAGCAGAGCGTCTGTGACTCAGGTGAGCAGAACACTTCACACCCCGGTAGCCATGGCCACAGACTGGGAGTAACTCAGCAGCAGCTATTGTTGCCAAGGAAGAATTTGCCAGAGCAAGAAAGTGGGGAGTGCTGGGGAAGGGAGGAGCAGGGCAGAGTCACCAGCAAGGCTGCTCTGCGGGAGGAAGATCAGGGGGGCAGTGAGGGTGTGTTTCTGGCTGCTGGCAAAGCACCAAGGCATGGGAAAGGAGCACTTTAGTGCTGCACATGTCCAAGTGAGTGCATTGAAGAGCCCTCTGAGCATCCCTCGGCCTGCGGTGCCTTCTGTACTTGGAGCTGTGAAGTGCTGGAGATGCTGCGATTGTTCCGTGAATGTCGGGAGTGGTGCCAGGGACCGCAGCAGCTGAGGGCAGGCCATGCCTAGCAAACTTGCAAATCCTCCTCGGAGTGGCACGCTGCACAAGTGCCAGCAGCAGCTTCATTTACAGCAGAGGTACAGCTATGTCAGGCTGGCTTGGAATCTGAGAACCTGCAGCAGAAGCCCTGCCAGAGCTGGTGTCCATGTTTGAGGGGCAGGTTTGGTGTTGCAGATCAAGTGACTGTGCATCACCAGCCGAGGAGTTCCATCAGAAAGTGAGCTGCTAACCCTGGCTGCCTCATCACTTGCCACCTGCAGGAGATGGAAAAAACAAACCCTTCAGGATCTTGCTGGTCTGCAAGATCTTGCAGCTGCAGCACACAGACCTAGGCAGCTAAAGCTGCTCAGGGGAGTTGAGGGCATTCGAGAGCTTCCTTGCCCAGGCATCAGCCATAACCACAGATGGACAATTCCAAACCTCCACCCTGGCTTATAATTTGCTTATTAACACCCCTGCCCACATGTGCCAGCCCATGAGCCCTCCCATAGCTGCAGGAGGCAGCACAAACCTTGCCATCCTTCAAGACCACCAGCGTCTTTCCTTGTAGCAATTCTCATTCCTTGGCTTTCTTCAGCCCTCCTTCCTTTTTGTTTTCACAGCAGGTGGAACATTTCCTAAAGCAGGTTCTGGGGGTTATGTTTTTTCCTGAAAACTTGTCCCCCCACCTGTCCTCACCAAACTTCCATTTCTGAGCCCTTTCGTTGTATAAATCATCTTCCCTGAGAACTGGCACTGCTACACATCCTGCCCTATGCCCCAGCAAGGCTTCCCGTGCGCCATGGGTTCCACACAGCTTCTTGCATTTGCAGGCATCAGCTGCAAGCAGCTCTGGTAGCAGTTTTTCTACTAGAGAAGAAGGAAAATGACATTGGAGTTGATGACCAAATCTGTTGGTAAAGTTCAGAGGAACTCAGAGCCCTCTGAGGTTAGTCTGCTTCTGTTATTGCTGCTGGCATGAGAGAGAGCTCCTCTGGTTACAGTCCAGCCGCACTCTGAATTAGCTCAGACAGAAGCCTGCCAGGTTTGGGGAAACAAAAAAGTTTGAGAAGTGAGACTTTAACTATTTGAGGGATACTGACACCCATAAACTTGGCAGCTTCCTTCAGCAGGCTAACTTCCTCTTATTGAAACCTCATGTTCAAGTTAAGTAACAAAGAGTACAGAAGTGGGGGGAAAAAAGCAAACTTGCCCTGTGAGACCTCAGGCCTAGAGGGTCAGAGGTCTTTCCTTCATGCCTAGGTGTCAAGTGGTGAGAAAGACTGACTTGGTAATTCTGGTCCTGCTTTGCAAGTGACAGGGGGAAGAACTGAAAAGACAGCAAGGAGACCAGGCCTTTTAATTTGTTCTTCCAGCTAAGTTAATAGGATAAATACACAACTCCCACACAGTTCTCTAGAGGAGCACAGCCCCCGTGGGGAGGTAAGCCTCCATGCTCTGCAGGAACATCCAAACAAGACTGCACTGTTAGGCTGAGGATGCCGTTTGAAATGTGCTGTAGCCTAAACCAAAACTGCTAACCTGCCTAACCCTAGTTAGCTTTGTTTAAAGCAGAGCCACTAGTTCCACCACACGACAGCTGGCTCCTTAACGTGCTGGGCAGTTGGCAGGGGGCATTCTAATAATCCACAAAATTTTAATGGGCACAAATATGAGAGCAGGAGATTCTCCAGGCAGGATGAGAAGGGCTCAGCACCAGTAAGTTTGGTTACAGCTACTGACACAAGCAGATCCTAGCAGCCTGGTTGAACTTTTTGGATGAAGAACAGCCATTAGCTGGCTCCCACCAGGGTATATCTGAGACCTCATTACTAAATCAGACAGAATTCTTAGACCAGTTAAGTTAGAGGAATTGATGCTGAGCCAGGAAAGCAAAGGGAATACAAAGATAGTAACAACTCTGGAGATCCTGTGAGGAAAAGAGGTGCTCAGGGTGGGAAGGAGGAAGAAGAGGCAGGGCAGAGAATCATGTAGCTCTGCAAGAAATGAAGCGACCAAGGTGAGGTTTGATTGGATGACTTTGTGGACTCCTGTTGTCTCCTGAAACCGCTGCAGCAGGCTCGGGTTCCCTTCTCAAACCCACTCTCCACACAGGGCAGATGCCAAGCTCCATCAGCAGTGCTCACGTAGGCTGGCAGCTCCCCACGGCTCTGTAGAGGCTGGCCTCCACCTGCCTTCTCCACACGGCAGGCATTTAGTGGCACGCCTCGTCCTCTCTGCAGCTGCAGCTGCAGCTTTCGCGGGCCTCATCTACCCTGAGACCTCAGCTCACCTTTCGAATCTGGTTGAAATGAAGTCCCAGAGCTCGTGAGGGCAATCACTGCTAAGCGCCACAGCCCTCGGAGACGCCAGGTGTTCACTTCTGATCCTGCTCGGGCCAAACGCCGCCTAACGCTCCAGCAGAGCCTGCGCCCTGCGAGCCTCTCTCAGCACCCTATCAAGAATGCAACATAATTTGTGATAAAAGTAGACAGCAGAAAACAAAATGAGTTGCAAACCGGTTGCTGGGATGCAAAACTGAAGCTGACAGGCAGTTGTGCAAGAAAATGCCTGATGTATTTCTTTGGGGCTTAGCAGCCTGGAGCTGTCAAGATGGTTGTGCACAGGCTCAGCAGCAAGCCGAGGGAGCCCAGTCATTTTACCAGTGGAACAGGTAAGGTCCTGTGGCATTAAGCAAACTTCAAGATCAGAAAGGGTGTTCATGCCTATAACTTGAACAAGGTTTCTCAAATGCGTATCTGGGGCCCAAGGTTGCCCTTGTAGAGCTACACCTTCGATTTCTTCAGTAAGCTGTTGTGATAAATTTACCAAGGGGTTGTGAAAATCTGAACACAGCATAGCAGTGAGTTGTGCTTCCTGCACGCCTCTGTTGAGCCGCTCAGACAGCACTGAGAGGCCAATGAGATTTTTCTGCTCTGGGAGTTGTCATTTCTTAGCTCACCTCATAAAACTGCCTTTGAGGTGCTGCCTCATTCCACTTTAATTTTGTACCATCTCCTAATTCTGAGTTAACTCTACTAAGAATTCCTTGGGTTGCCTTATGAAAACACAGGGTCAGTAGGTTCCCACCAACCCCCTCAGTGGCAAATGTTCCCAGTGAGGATTTGTCTGTGTTCTGCAGCAGCCTCACTGGCTGATTTTTGAGGCCCTCCAGAAAACCTGAGGGTGTACCTAGAAAACTGTCCTGGAAGACTAATAGGCCTATTAGATGTCCTGGCTTGCCTCACCCTTCTGCTGATGGGGGAAGCAAGGGCCAGAGGAAAACAAAGTGATAAACAGGTACCCATGGGTGGTTAGGTACTTGTTGGTGCCTTGCCCAAATAAGGGTGAGCGAGCCCTGGTTTCACCTGCGATGGCCAGTTTGGCAAATGCCATCTGACTGGTGAATCTCTGTGGCCAAAGGAGCCTCTGCACTCGGACAAATAATAGAAATGGAGCTAAGCTGCAAGCAGTTGAGCTGCCTCTGCCTTGCTGCTCTTAGACAACGTGTTCTGGTCTGCCTTGTGCTTCAGACCAGCTGAGCCTGAATATTTTGGGCTTGAACTACCTGGAAACTCAAGTGCCTCAAGTTTCCCAGGAGAAGGCACTAAAGTGCCTCACAACATGGCAAGCAGTGCCACCGACGTGGTGCTCCCTGCACATTTGCAAGAGATCCTGCCTGCACCTCTACAAACCTCTGTGCCAAGAGGAACCAGCACCAGGTCAGAGATCCTCTGCCTCTTTCCCAGCACCCTGGGAAGATCTGGAAGCCTCTCAAGTGCCACACAGTTCCAACACTGCCACAAAGGAGCCAAGGACTATCTTGAAAGTTCTACTCCAGCACAGTGAGTAGCAGAGTTTCCCTAGGGCTCCAGGCTGCCTATTTGCAAGTGTGGCAAAGCCATTCTGTGGCTAAACTCTTCCATTTTCCCTGATGATCCTAAATGAATGAATAGCCCATGAGCATCCTTGTGAAGAGTTTCACGACCGAATTCGAACCCAGCTGTAACTCATTTGTAGAGTGCTGTGGGCAGGGCTTTCTGGAAATAAGATTAACTGCAGGTTGTATAATTCCTGCCTCCTTAATTGCCACAACCAAATCAGAAATGACTCACTTGCACCTTAGCATTTTTCCTGATGCCTCCACCTCTAGCAGCTCTGGTGCACTTCTAAAGAATGCAAAGAAAAGAGATCATTTCTCACAAAAGAAGAGACAAGCTCGGGATAAATGCACACAATACAAGGAGCTCTGGAATTAAGCAGCAGGACTGGTTTGAAACAAGACACCATGGAGCCTTTTTCCTGACAACATCAAATAACACTAGCTAGTAAGTGCAAATCAAAAAAAACCAAGTCCCCAGGTAAATCACAGTAGGTACCATGGAATGAGGCTAGTCTCAAGTTTGATCCAAGACATCCCATCTCTTTGGTATCCCTCCTTAAGTATTGTCTTGCTCACTCAGGAGCAGTGAGTACAAGCTAAAAACAGTTTCAAGCTCCCAACCCCCAATGTTTCCAATATACCTGTTTCCAGTTTTACTCCAGATCCAGTAACTTGCAGGGTAAGTGACAGTGGGGATGAGAGCAGTGCACACTGAGTTGATCCACAGAAGCCCAAGCTCACTGCAGCTGGCACTGGCAGTCTTATTGCCCCGCGTCCAGCCCCTGCTCCTGGTGGCACAGGTGCCCAGCCACCTCCACGGAGCCAGGGCAATGCTCACCCATTTCAGCAGCACCCACCCTGCTTCCCAGAGGGAGAAGAAAACGGCTGTGAGACGCTCTGTCAGTGTGCTTTTGGATCGCACCAATACCTCAGCACTGGGCCCGAGGGGTGACACTTGCAGGCCTCTGTCCAGCCTAGTGCTGTTGAGCCCTCGTGTTAAATCCCCTTTCTGCTGTTGATGTTGGGGATATCTCACCTGATTTCTTCGTTTCTGATGACTGCAGCAGCAGCCCTAAAACGCTCCTTAGCTGCATCTCAGAATAGTCTGATTAATCAGCCTCACTCAAGAGTGATGAACTGTGTTCTTCCAAGCAGCTTTTGAGTCTGCACCTAATATTGTAAAATCAGCTCAGGTGCAGAAACAAATTGAGTTTTCCCTGGTAGATGCACCCAAAGGACTGCCAGAGTGCCCATTTTCCAAACGAGCTGTCAGCAGTTCAGGGGTTGGCACGCTTTGCCATTCAGTGTGCCACTAATACACTCAAACACTGCAAGGAAAGGAACATCTGAGATCTGTGTTCATACCTACACACACCACAGCCTCCTCACTCTCCCCCCCACATCCTCCTGCCAGCTGACTACTTACTGCAGGTTACTGCAGTCTTTCGAGTGTGGCCAGGTCCTGATGTTCTCCCCCATCTCTTACACCAAATCTCAGAACTAAGAGTTCTTGAGATTATACTCAGCTCTCAGCGACCCCTGCCCAAGCTTACAACCTTCCATGCCTTCCAGGGGCTTTGCTGGCACCAGGCAGCACAGCAGCTGGCTTCCTTGCTTAGGAACGTCAGCAGGAAGCAAAGAGCAGTGCTGGTTCACTGCCATCATCTGGGGACAGGTTTGGTGACCGAAGTTGCCATTTTGCATTGCCTTTTTTCCCAGTTTGGGAAGATGACACCTCTGTGCCCTCTGTTTGGTGGGTACCCTGACATCCTTCCTGGATACCTGTCACTTTGGCAGTAAGATGTTCACACACACATTTTATTTGGGGGTGAAAGTGGCCTTTTACTGACCGGTGAGTCTGAGAACTCACCACTGGGGACACTTCCACCCATGAACCAGCTCTCCTATAGACACCCTTAAACCAGGCCATACCTACAATCACCCAGGGATTACTTGCTCAAGACTCACTGGTGCTTTCATTCTTCAGCTACAGGTGTCAGGACTGTGCACAGACAGGTGAGGACGTTAGAGAAGGTTCTGAGGACATCATTGGGAAGACAGAAAGGCCACGTGAGATCCAGTGGCTCTAACTACTTTGCACTCAGTGATGGAAAATAGCAGCCTTATCCACAATTTATATGTTTTATCACTGCCACCAGACAGGGAGTCAGAATCTGACTCATTTTAGACCACTGGGGTTAAAAAAAAAAGAACAAAACAACAACAACAAAAGAGAAAAATCTAAAATGTATCCATCCTTCACCGAAGTCTCTCAGTCGGGTCTGAGGAGGTTTGAGGCTTGAGGTCTGGCTTGTAAATCACGGGCTATGGCCACAGAAAGAAGTGAAGACAGCTAAGACATACTCTTAAAAATGCCAATAAATGTTTTATTGCAGAGAGGTGGCAACACTCCAACAACCTTGCTTTGCTAAGTAGGGGGCAAGAAACTCAAAGCCCTCCGGAAGCATGAAGAATGCTGCCACATACAGAATAATTATGGAGCACAAAAAGGTATGTGACAGAGTCACAACAGCCAAGATCCTCAGCAAGCACCTTTGAGAAGAGTAGCTCCTGACAGCAGGAGCACACACAAGCTCCCCTTTTCCCCTGCACAAGTTTGCAGAATCATCTCCTGGTCTCCAGAGAAGTGCCCTTTGCTAGGCTGCCTTTGCTCATTTTCCTGTTCCCAGGAGAAAAAGGTCAGTGAGAACATCTCCGCTTTGCAGCAGCAGCTCAGTCGGCATCCAGAGTAACCAGCACTGCACCTTCCTGTCCTGGCAGCATCTGCTGAGTGCGAAGAGCTCTTCCTGCAGACTTTCTGCCCTGCCATCCTGGCCTGCACCAGGCTAACCCCCTACAACCCTGCTGTCCTCTTCCAGTGTGTGGCTAACCCTGCCTTGCTACCCGCCCACTTTGGCTGGGTATGGTTGAGCACAGGGAAGAGTAACTGAACGCTTACAGAAGAAAGGGCGAGAGGGAAGGAGAAAGAGCTGCATGCTGTGTTAGAGGGAGGATAAAAGATTTCTCAGGGAATTTTCACACACACACCCCTGCCTTTCCCTCTCTCACATAAGGAAGTAAAGGACATAAATAAACACACATATAGCTGCTTGTCGATGCAAACGTGCCTAACTCTCCAGTAAATTCCGTTTTGCTCCTGGCTGCCGAGGAGCAGCCTGACAGTGCGAGATAGTGAAAGTGCAAGTCATCCAGCACAGAGCTGCGTGCAGAGCAGTACACAGCCTGCCTGCAAGAAAAGGGAAGCTGCTTCCAGCCTGCCTGTGCCCAAAGCCTGTGGGCTTAGGGGACCAAGTTCCCAGGTCAAAACTGCAATAAGCAAGACAAGGTAAAATATTCCACACCCAGGGAAAAGTGCAGGAAATACAAGAACAGAAGAGAGCAGGAGAGCCTCTGTCCAAGAGAAGGCATCTGCAGAGGTGAGTAACAGCTAATTCCTTGAATCTCTTTCAAATGGAAGCATTCAGGAAATCCAGAGGAGTGGAAATGGGGTTTGGCAAAAAAAAGACCACTCAAAGGGCAGCGAGTTCAGCTTCTTCCTGACGTATGGGGCTGCCGGCAGATGAAACACTGTGTGCAGGCAGGGTTGTTGCAGGACACACTCCATCCGCTCCAACGCCAGGAACAACTGAAGGGACTGAATGGGGAGGCTGGTGTGTGCCTTCCTCAGCCACCAGCACTGCCTGCAGTACTGCAGACCACTTCACAAGAGGTGCCCCTCTGTTTCCCCCAGCTATCAAGAGGCAGTGCATTCCTGTGCTGCAGCCGGCCATGCTCCACGCTGGAGGCTTTGGGCACTTATCATCGTTACCTTCCCTCTATCAATTGAATTTTCATCGTGTTACCACAAAATGTTTCAGCACCTTTACAAACCCATAGTCTACGTTTAAGTGGATGCCATTTTTATGAGACTTTTCTATAAAATAAAGGTTTAAAGCTTATGTTAAAAATGAACTCTGTAACATAACTCGCAGCAAGTTGCGGCAAGCGCTGTGCCATCACACCATCTGTGTTCAAGCACAGCTCTCCAGCTCTCCTCCTATTGCTTCCTAAAGTGGAAAATAATGGTAAAAAATAAAAACAGGGAAGATGAAGCAGCATTGTGTATTGGAATACATTATGAACCTGAGCCTTGCCATGCTTGTGTCAAAACCCAGCTCCTTAGTACCTGTGTAGGCCAAAAAAGCATCACTGGGGAAGCACAAAGAAAGGTTATTTCCTTTTTCACAACTGTAATGATCTCACCTGACACAGCTATGTATTCTGGTGAGCTTTGCTCTGGCCAGTGTTGCCCACTTTGTGGGCTTGCAGCTATTTTCCTGCAGTACTCCACAGAAAAGTGAAATTCATTAAGCCTTGAAGTAAATGGAAGGCACCAGAATGATGAGAAATACATAAAAAGCCTCACCCTGCTGTTAAACCAGTGTCTGAGGTAACAGAAGTTATGGGACAAAGCTTACCTAGAGAAAAACATACAGAGCAGCTCAGGGCATGAGAGACTAGTGAGAGATCCATAAACAAACCCTACAGGTAGAATGATGGCACAGAAAACCTAAGGGTTCTTTATATAACACCATTTTAAAGGTAAATGAAGAAAAAAAAATCCCTATTGCTTAAAAACTCAGCTTTGTCATACAGAGCTTAAAACAGCACCTGTCAGATAACCAGGACAGTTGTTCTGAAGACTGAGAAATGCAGCCCTCGCTGGGCTCACCTCAAGGCACTCAGGTCTGCAGTCACTCCAGCACTGCAGGCGGGAAGGAGACAAGGAACATGCCGAGAAGCTACACCAGAAGTGCCCGGGAAAGGCCCAGAGAGGTGCACAAGCAAGACTGGGAGGCACGGGGCAGGTGGCAGCTCATTTGCTGGAGAAGGCTGTGTCCTAGGGCACCAGCCCAGCCCAGTCGAGCCAGTCCCTCGTCAAGAGCACACACTCACAGCTTCCCCTTGCCCGCCCAGAAGCCAGACCTCACTCTTCCTACGCCATTCCCACAGGCTGTCCTACCCCCGGATTCCAGCAGCTCTGTCTCGATGGCACACACCCGCCTTGTGCTGGGGCTCTCCGGCGTGGTTTGCTCTGCTCCTTCAGACAAGCCAGGGATTGCACCCAGAGCAGGAGGTGCTCAGAAAGCTGCTGCCACTCCACTTCCAGTGCTCGGGCACACAGCAGCTGCTCCTGTCACCAGAGCCAGAGACGCTGCATGGAAAGAAAACTCTGCAGAGTGCTCACCAGGGTCTCGCATCTGCACAAGGGCCAGGAACGACCCCCTGCAAGGGGAGCTCCCTGTCCTACTTGAGATGCTCCTGTTCTGTGCCACTGCCAGACAGGAGTGAAGAAAAACCTCCCTACCCAGTCTGTCCTGACACTTTTCAGAAAAAAAAAAATTTTTTTTGAGGTGCTTTTTATTCTCCATCTCATTTCTACTTCTGTGCAATAGTGCTAATCTCAGAGGCCAGGAGGTGGTACGAGAAGCCACCACGCACTTGAGAAAGGAATTCAGGATGGAGTGTGCTGTTCAAGAAAGGAAAAGGTGAAGGCAACCTTTGAACACCTTGGGGAAACACCTAAAGAAAACCCAACCCGCGAGCATTCCCAGCGAGAGCAATGTTTATTCTAACGCCGTCGCTTCTCCTGTCGCCGTGCTCTCATCGGTGTTTGCACGGCGCTGCCCGATGCCGCTTTGCCTTGCCAAGGAAGAGCCTCGCAAAATGACTGTTGTGCAGCAGCACAGCCTGGCTGCTTGTCCACCCTGCCAGCCCTAACATGGGTCTCTGCCAGCCCTGCCGCCACTCCCTAGGCTCATGCCCACGCCTGGGGCCGTCAGGCCCCGCGTTCCATCGCCTTCTGGTCTTCCACACACACAGTCTGCTCCCGCTCCGGAAGGCAAAGCCAACAGAGGTCATCCGGGGCGTGCGGTAAATGGTGGGGCAGAGGAGGGGGCCGCCCTCCCGTTTCCACAGGGGCCCTGAGGACGGCTCCGCCACCGCCGATTTCCTCAAGTGACCAGCGGCGAAGGCAGAAGAGAGTGAAGGGAGATCCCCGCCGGGCGGCGGCCAAAGACGGCCGTGCCGGGCCAGGCGGAAAGCCAGAGGCCAGGGCTGAGGGGCCGGGCCGGGCCCCGCAGCAGCTCCACGACGCGGCCAACCCCGCTCGGCTCCGCAGCCGGCGCGGAAGGGCTGCCAGGGGCGCGCGCAGGAGGCGCTCGCGGCAGTCCGCGAGGCCTCCGCCCTGTAGCGCGCAGGGGCGGGCGCGCTCGTGCTCGCGCCTTCGCGGTTGCCATGGCCCCGCTTGACGTCACGGGCGGTGCGCGGCCCGTGCGCTGCGGCGCGGTGATTGGCGGAGCCGCCGTGTGTGGAGCTGGGGGAGAGGCTGCAGCGCAGCGAGCCGCCAGACGGGCACAGTCCTCGCCGGCCGACCGCCCCGAGACAGCCGCCGCCGCGCTCCCGCCGCGCACAGGTAACGGGGCCTGCCGCGCCGCCCCGCGCCGGATGGCCGCGCCGGTCCCTTTCACCCACCCCTGCTCCTTCGTCTCCCGGGGATTGGTGTGGGGGCCCATGCGAGGCGGCCGGCGGGCAGCGCTGAGCCCTCCCACCCCCTCCGGCTTCGGCCTCGCCAGCGACATCAGGGCTCCGTTGGGAGGGAGTGGGGTGGCGGGAGCAGCTCGCTCCACGGGGGCCGCTGAAGAGAGCGGTGAGGGCCGCGCAGGTGAGGCCCCGGCTGCGCTTCCCTACCGGCAAGATGAGAGGGGGAGGGGAAGAGGCGCCGGGGGCGGAAGGGTGGGGGCGGCAGGTGAGGGCCCCGCTTGTGCCGCGGCGTGCGGGTGGGGGCGACCCCGCGCCCGTGGGTGCGTGGGGAGGGGGAGCGCCGCCTCCGGCGGGCGGGGGCGGAGGGCTGGCGCGCAGGGCGCGGGCGGGTGCCGCTGGGTGTGGTCTCCCGCCGGGATCGCTGCCCGGGCGCGGAAGAGCCGCAGCGGCCGCCCCTCATTCGGGCTCACTTCCCTCCCCTCCGCCCAGCCCCCTCTCCCCCGCCTCCACCCGTCCTCCCTCCGTCCAGCCCCAGCCGAGGGGTCCGGGCGGTAGCGGCGGCTCCCTTGGGACAGGACGGGGGCTCCTCGTTCGCCACCCCCTCTTCCACCCGTCCCCTGGGGCTGGCCTCATGGGCTTCCCGTCGTCCGACCGCTGCCGGGGCGGGGACGCAGCATCCTCCCCCGCCGCCGCTCCCGGCGCTGGGCGGAGGTGAGCGGGATTAACGCGCGCTGAAGTGGGCTGGGCTCCGACGCCGATCCGCCATGACAAAGGCGGCCGGCGAGGCGCGGAGTGTCCCCGTGGCGGGCGGATGCGGCGGCCGCGGCGCTGGGAGGGGCGGCCCGGAGCGCGCCGCCTCGCCTTGGGGGGCCGCGCCGCCCGCTCCTCCCCCGGGCCGCTCCATTTTCTGCTGTCACCTCGCCCGCGGGGAGCCGCGGGCAGCGCCCAGCCCTCGCCGCGCCTGCGGCCGGCCTCGGCCGCTAGGAACGATGTGTGGCCCGGGAACGATGCTGCTTTAGCAGCCTGCGGGCGGCCTTATGGCCCGGTGATGTGGTCATGGGGACGGGACGGCGTTGTAATCACCGCGCTTGTCCTGATCGCGCCGGGTGATAAATAGCCGTAGCCAAAACGTTGCCTTAAAATGGCTTCTTAACCTCGCTATTCACACTGCGGTCAAACGCATTCGCGAACGCTGAGGAACAGCTACTGATTTTGTGCCCCAGTGTTGGGGTAGTAGTTATGAAGACTCTACCTTTCAGGTGACTGAATCCTTGATTTGTTCCTAAACCGAAGATGGTGCTGCTATTGTTTGTGGCAGCGTCGTGTAACATGACGAAAGGGCTGAAGATTCTGGATTGTTGTGTGTGGACCATGCAGAAATACATAAAGCATGCATCACCAAAACCTGCTTTACTAATCAGATCAAACTTTAAAGGGTGCTGTATGTCAAAGCACATTGCCAGGGCCACGAAATGACGGTCAAGATACATAAAAGAATGAGGGGTAAGAGAGTAGTCCTTCCTGATATACCAAAACCCCCTCAAACTGATAGCTCTATTCCTCAGAGCTTGTTTTTTTTTATTACTGAAGTGCTGCTGCTGAAGCGGTTATGAAGCACCTCAGCCAGGTCATACTTATTTTGGAGTAGTATTTTTAAGCATTAAAATAACCCTTTGTGTCTGAAGGCATAGCCTCTCAGGCTGAGCAGCAGTACATGTCTCAGGACTTCTCCTGTGTCCCATGTGGGGAGAGGAAGTTACCATTGCTGCAGGGTGTGCCCCTTGGAATGCACATGCTCTGTGCATTCTGACCTGGAATTGCATTTGGAGATCCCTGTGTCAGCTTGTTGCATGTAACTGTGTGATTCTGCTGCCCTTGATCTAGCCTTTTATTTGCTCTTCTCCTGTGTATTGGATATTTGATCCATTTTGTTACATTGCTTGTTGCAGGTAGCCTTAAGAGAGGGATGGCAAAGAACTAGGTTGGGTTATGTGCATAAAGTGGGAATGATCTGCTGTAAGTTCACCTTGGGATGCTTTTGTTTGCACTTATTAAAAACATGACTTCTTTTTTTCAGGAGTGCCTCACCCTTTAATACGTGTATCCATGTGTTTGTGCACTGATGCTTGTATGCCCTCTGTTCTGGATTTCTGTTGCACCTCTTACAGTTCCAAGCTCCTTAGAGAATGCTTGCTTTGCATATGAAGTTAAATCACCATTGTCCTTGACCAATGAATAACACTTCACTGTTTTTCCTCTTCAGAAATATCAGCATGGATAAAAATGAGCTGGTGCAGAAGGCCAAACTGGCTGAGCAGGCTGAAAGATACGATGACATGGCAAGTTGCATGAAGTCTGTGACTGAGCAAGGAGCTGAGTTGTCCAACGAAGAGAGGAATCTTCTCTCCGTTGCCTATAAAAATGTTGTAGGAGCCCGTAGGTCATCTTGGAGAGTCGTCTCAAGTATTGAACAAAAGACAGAAGGTGCTGAGAAAAAGCAGCAGATGGCTCGAGAATACAGAGAGAAAATTGAGACTGAGCTAAGAGACATCTGCAATGATGTGCTGGTGAGAAAGAATCACACTGTTGGGGCATTTGTGCTTAGATTGTAGGGTAAATGGCACTGGGCCCTCTGGGGCTGCTGCTGCTCTGCCTGTAAGCTGTGGTCTGCTGTGCTCTTTGTGAAAGCTGAGGTTTAACAATGCCTGCCTTCTCTGTCCCTCCAGCACTGATAACTCGCACATCGCCCGGGTTATGCTGATGAGGGCGAGATGTGTTGAGACGTACTGTATGTAAAGCAATAGTGATGAAAAATCCACCCAGTGCCTCGAGTTTACTTGGGAATTTCTCCTCTGACCTGCCCCCTGGGTGCAGTTTCTGTGTCCTAAATCACTTTGATTTCTGCCACTTAACTATGCTGCTCTAGTTGTAGAGGTAGTTCTTACTCTACGGAAACGGTGCCCCTCCCTGGGTGAGATGATGTAATGTTGGTTATGACTCACCCATGCAGAAAATCGCCTGCAGGCAGAGGCAGCAGAAACGCTGTGGTACCCTCTGAAACTTACAGTTTTTAGCAGCCCAATAAAGGCTTAGAGGCGTGTTCATGTTAGTAACTCTGTGGCTTGTAGCTACCCGTGTAGGCAGCAGAGAGACCTGTGCTTTTGTTAGGAGCCTGCAATATGAAACCTGAGCCTCCTCCAAACGCCTGCTCCAAATTGTCAGGGAGGATTGTTCGGCTGCATGTGCCTGGTGCTTCAGTGAGTACTTAGTCCTGCAGCCACTTCCCAGGTGACTGTGGCTGTCAGCAGCAGAAATCTCCACTGACTGTGGCCCCTGCTGGTGTGCCACCCTGGCCGAGGGATGTTGTACCTGGAGGTAACAGGGACATGTGGTGTGAGCAAAGCATGTGCTTGAAGATCTGATGCCAGATGAGAATTACAGCCAAGGAGTAGCATGAATTGTGCTTGCCGTTTGAGATCACTAAATGGCTTGGGTGGTGGTTGCTTCTAGAAGACTGGTTCTCCAAGGGGGTGTGACTGGGTCTGCACTTCCAGGTTGGGTGGGCTTCCACGGGGGTTGTAACACACCCAGCTTTGTGTCTTTGACTGCCTCCTGTGAGGGTAACTGCAAGCTTCCACCACAGGCAATGCCACACTTGCACGTGGGGAAGAACTCAGTTACTAGTTCTTGTGCTATTAAGTGATGGCTCATCTCCTTAGGGAAGGAAAACAAGGATAATTTCATGTTATTTCTAATTAACATTAATTGGAGTTATTAATGAGGAAAGTACTTTGGAATGGGTGCTTTAGAGTTCAGAGGAATCTGAAATTCTTTAGTAAACTGTGTTTGGGTTGAAGAAATCATTCCAGTTCAAGGCTCAGAAACGTGCTGCTAGAAGAACTTGGTGTTTGCGGTTACTTTTTTTTTTCCTGGTAATGGAAACCAGATTGAGGTGATGGCAGCTTTTTTATGGTGAATTCTAAATACACAAACTGGAACAACCCCCTGGCTTCTAAAGTGTCTGGGAGGGGGGACAAAGATGGGGAGCCTTGTTAAATCTTGTGCATCTCAGTCCACACTTGTATTTCTCCTTGTATTTCATGAGAGGTACATCCATTATGCAAAGAAATTACTGTTCTTTGATGTAATACTACTACAGATCTTTAGCATTTCCAGTCCGGTTGTCCTTAATGGATAAGGAAAAAATGTTTCTCCTGGACAGTAACACCACAGGCAGTGATCAGCAGTAATAAAACTATTATTTTTTTAGACTTTGGTTTCAAAAGAAAGCATTAACACTTTGCTAATTCACAGGATAGATTTCACTCTTTCAAGTGGCATGTGCTAACTTTGACATTGCTGATGGCCTTGAAGAGTTGGATTTCTATTTCAGCTTTCTTTGTTGGAGTGCTCTGGTCATGTACATTCTTACCTAGACACATGCAGGACCATGTTGCTTTATTTGACATCCACTTCCCCAGGGGAGAGAGAGCTGTGCTGATGTTCAGCTGTTTTTCATGAGCAGGAGTCTGCGTGGTGATGTGTGCACGCACAGGGTTGTCTTGTTTTGTCTTGTTTGGTCTGTGTTGGTTTTCAGAAGGTCTTCTCTAATTCTGTGCTGCATCATCTAGGCTGTAACTGTTCACAGAGGTGAAAACTAAGGCTTTCCAAATCTTGATTGGTGTGAAGTATGCCATTAATAAGACGTGAAGTGTTAACAAACTTTCTAAGCTTTCAATCAGAAGCCTTATCAGTTACAGCACAAATGCAGATCAGAAACTTCTGTGTCTTCTAATAAGAGTGGGAATCTGTTTGAACTGCTCTTGTATCTTCAGTTGCCTGCTAGGCTCTTAAGTAATATTTAGTACTCTGGGGTGTTACATCACAACTGAGTGTGGAAGTGACTAGTGTCCTAACTTCAGTGGTGAAGGGAGGAAACCAATTAAGAGAATGTGTTTGTGATTAGCAGAGTGTAGCCAAATCTGGCTCCTCTGCAGCTTCTCGTTCTCTTCCCTCACTTGCTGAAGTCAGAGTCCTCGTGGTTTGGAAGAAGTGGCTTCTGCAGTCCAGCAGACAGTATATTGAACTGTTAACTGTTTCCAGATCTTCCACCAATACATGGAGTGAAGAAGAGCAATTAATGCTGCAATTGTTTGCTTGCTTTATACCTGTCAGACTCGGCGATAAAAATTCTGTTACTTGAGGGTCAGGTCCAACTGTCTGTTTTTCTCTTTAACAACCACCTGGCAGCGTAAAAAGCCAGCGTATGAATCCTTGCCACTTCCTCAGTCTTTCCTCACTTGAACTTGATGTGGGGTAGCTCTGCAAACAGATGAACTGGTTCTTTTGTTTTCTGCAGTACAAGAAAGAGACACCTACAATCTTCTGGTTCAGCACTGGCTCCATCAGATACACACTGCATTGTGTGACTCTGATCTGGAGTCAGTCTGGTAGCGCTGGTAAGCTGCAGATAGTTGTGACCCCTTGCTTGTAGTACAGGCTCCTTGTGCTGTGGCAAGGCTGGATTTCCAGCTTTCTAATGAGCAGCGTAGTGTGTATGTGGAAGTACATTGCCCTGCTCCAGCATCTAAAATGTGCTTCAGCATTACATAAAATTTCCAGCCTCAGAAATTCGGTGACGGTGGAGGAAACGGAGTGCTTTTTGTTAAGTGCTTCTCCTCATGTTGAGTAAGTGTGTGCTTCACATCCTGTTTCCCTCTCTGTAGTGAAAGAGAGAGTCTGTCTGGAATACCAGGGTAGCGATCTTGTATTTGTCCTTTCCATAATAAAACTTTTTATTAATCTAACAGGTGTGGATTTCCTTCAGAATGCCTTTTGCAGTTAATGGAAAGCAGAACTGTAACTGAAGTGGTTCAACTGACATCTGTAGTAAGATGAATTTTTTGGCTATTGAGGGTTCTGAAGTATGGAGAAGAATGTATGGAGAGGTCTTTGAAGAGCTGAGCTCTGATGCTGCTTGCATGTTAGGAATTCTCAGGAGCTCTAAACTACTAGTGGCTTTAAAGCAGCCTCTGACATGAGCTGAGTGTAAACTAATAACTTAAATCAGAAGTGGCTGTCGGCAGATCAGTGTGAATGTGATTGTAGGCAGCTACATTTTGCCCTGGGCTGGCACACACAGCAGCAGTGCCCTACATGCCCTCTGAAAGGTACTATATGGAGCAAAGCTGGAGGTGGGTAGATTCAGATGGATGTGAGGAGAAAGTTCTTCACCATGAGAGTGATGAGAGCCTGGAATGGGTTGCCCAAGAAGGTGGTTGAGGCTCCATCCCTGGAGGTGTTTTAAGGCCAGGCTTGATGAGGCTCTGGCCAGCCTGATGTAGGGTAGGGTGTCCCTGCCCATAGCCGGGAGGCTGGAACTGGATGATCCTTGTGGTCCCTTCCAACCCTGACTGATTCTATGATTCTATGTACATGTCAGTTCCTATGTTCTTCCCCCATGTCCAGGCTTTGGGGTGATATCTCTTGCTCCTTGAGGTCCCCCCCCCCAGTCACGCCCGGTGCTGTTCAGGATGCTTCCAGTGAGGTTGTTTGTTTTCCTCCCTGTGCTGCTGCTGCCTATCTGGATGGCCAGGAGTGTACAGCAGTGCAGCTCTTTAGAGCAGAGGTAATTGTTCTGAGAGGGTGAAATGAGTCTCAGCTGTATGACTTCAGGTTTGCAAGTCTTTCCTACATATGTTGTTTTTTAAGGAGAGTAGGAGAAGGTTTATTAACCTGTCATGAGGCTGCAGCCCACTGGGGGAAGGGAACAATTCCCTTCAGAATGCATTTAAATGTTTTTTAAAGAGCATGTCACAGAATTAATGCCTGCTGCCCTCATACCCAGGTGACTGTGGGACTATTGCCTGCAAACACCTAATAGGTTACCGCGTTAACACCTGCAAAACCTGTCTCTGCAGGAGTTCTTAAGGATAGGCTTGGAAAACAGTTCCCTGTCTGTTTCTTGGCATACACGTGTGTGAGGCAGTTTTTAAAGGCAGCCTTAAGCTTACGTGTCAGCATGTACTGATGGTCAGACAACACAGCTGACCTACTGAGCACCAACAAGCTTATCAGCTCTGGTGACTCATGCAGCCTCCTATGCTATGAAGATATCTGATGCTAAGAAAAAAATGCAATGGTCTGACTGAAAATTGCTACCTTTTAGTTCTGTGACTTCTTCAGGCTTGCCTAATTTTTGTATTTTTGCCTGCACTTTGTTCCTGTCGTTGAGATCTCCCTGAGTCGGTGCTTTCGGAGAAGAGGGGGAGGTGTTTGTAGAAGCTTCTATTTGCAGAATGTCATCACTGAAGGGAGATGGTTCCTTTGTTGAAATCTAGCAGTTAAGTGCCCCAAATCCTTGTTTTGAAAGTCATTACTTCAAGCTGTTTAGATCGAGTGGTTGAAGTTGGGTGGCAGGTCATTGGGTTCAGCTCCTCGGAACAGATCCAGTTTGTTCACAGTGCTCAAGGCCTTGTCAGTCCAATCCTGAGTATATTCAGAGATGGGGATGCCACAGCCATTTTGGGCTGCTTGTCATACTTGGTCATACTCATGGTTAAAATAAAGTAAATCCCTGTATGTAATTAGAATTTCACTTGTTCCAGCTTTCCTGCTGCTGGGACTTCAGAGCTCCAGGAGGAGCCTGGCTGCATCCTCTCTAGGTACACAGCAGTAAGATCTGCTGGTTTTCCCTTCTCCAGGCTGAAGAGTCCCAGTTCTCCCAGCTGTGCTTTGACCAGCATGTCCCTTTTATAAAGGGGAGCCCAAGCCTGGACCCAGAACTCAAGCTGCTAAAATCTGTATTAAACGGTGGTAGTTGGTACTGCACTAGTGGCACGTGTGAGGGCCTCTGGTTCCCAAACGCTCCTCTGAGTGAACTGTTGTCTGTGGTAGAGCAAAATGCAGCCACGATGTACTGACTACCCAGGGCGGTTTAGTTTAAGCTTTTGGTCAACTCTCCAAGTCCAGCTCTTTCAGGGAGGCTTTGGCTGGTAAAATTGCTCACATGTATTGAAGGTAGGAGACTGCTGCAATTTGCATCAACCTCATGATTTCACTTTGTTAATCCTTTAATCACTTCCCTGGGTGTAGCTACCCCTTCAGGGTTAGTTTTGTGTTGGGTTTGGGTTTTCCCTGGCCGTTTCTTGTGGTTTTTCCCTTTTTTCTGCAGTGAAATCGCCACCTAAACCACGGTCATCTGTCTGTTTTTTTATTGAAGCAAATTAAACAGTTGAATTTTGCAGAATTAAAAGTACATCAGTCAATTCCAGTGTGAGATGAGTTGTGCTGGTTTTTATTTACTCCATGGCAGTCATGTAATGGTCTGTAAATGTGTGAAGCTCCAGCTTACGTCTGAAAGGATTTTAAGTGGCAGCAGGTGAAAGCAGTTTGCCAGTGGTTGTACTGCATAAAGAAAGGTGAGCTGGTACTTACTGATCTCAGCAAGAAGCATATCCATAGTGTTGATAGGTGTGATTAATGCACCTCTTTAGCATCAAAGCAGCTACGGTGTTGTGCAGAGATGGCAGGCATGCAGTTAGCTCTGGTACTTGTACCAGTTCTGTGCACACTGTACACACGCACTCACAGATCTGTACCTGCTGGCCTTTGAGGCACAACGGGTCCTTGCTATAACCTGCAGTCTGCTGTGTTGCTTTCACTTGGCTTTAGTGTTTGATTTCAAAAAAAGTCCGTGATGCTTGCAATGTTGAGAAGCATCCAGTTGGCACCTCGTTTGGCTTGACAGTGCTCAAGTACTTTACACTCTTCTTACCGACACACAGTAGTGGCACAAATCCCTCATCACCTAGCACAGGTGTGCTCTCCTTCTCTGGCACTAGCAAAGCAAGACCTTCGTTGCATGTGGTTGTAGTTTTGTGGAGCTGTGTGCGTTTCACTGGCTGGTTACTTAGAAGACTAAGAGGAGAAACACTGCATTATTAAGGCAGCACTTTTTACTTTGCCTGTGCAAGCTGTGAGTGATAGAAATGCAAACTGCAGACTGCCCAGAGCTGCTGCATTGTCTCTGCAAAGATGTGTAAACAGATGCCACAGCAGCTCTGCTTTTCTCTCAGGACTTCCCTCTTGTTACCCTGAACTTACTTCTGTACATGTTTCTGAAATAGGTCCTCAAAATGCTTTGCGTGTTCTTTGCTGTTGGCAGGTGGCAGCTCCTAGCTCTGGACCTGAAGCTGATTGTCTAGCCCTGACTGATGTCCAGTTAGAGATGGTATGAAGAGCTTGGTGCTATGAACATTGATTGAAGAGTATTAACATTGTGATTGCTTCTTAAACTTCTTTCTTACTGAATGTCAGCTTTTGTGCAGTTGCTTACTGTTCCTCAGGTGTGCCCTAAGGTGGGCAAGGTCTCTTCTGGTGATTGATGATAGTTGTGCTGCTGCCCTGGGGAACACAAAGTTCTTCCTTTTTTTGTATCAGATCTAAAGCAGCTCAGATGAGGTAGAGAGCAGTTGGAGGTTGGATTTTGGTTGTTTTTGTGGATATTGTTACCCTTTGTGATTATGCAGAGAAGAGAATACTGAACAATGGGAACCTGGTCTCTAAAATGGTTGGATTCTCCTGATGCAGGGCAGGCTTGCACCACTGAAATAGTCAAGAAAAGGCTCTTACTAACATTGTGCACTCTAGTGAACTCCTAACATACACAATCTGTTCCAGCAGGCTTCATATCTGCTCAGGAGTGCAAGCTGCTGGCTGCTGAAGAGAAATGGTTCCTACTTCTCTTTCTTCTCGAGGATGGCAAGTGCTGCATCGTGTTCATGGGGGTTTTTAGAGGTGTTTCTCTGTAGGCCAAGGCTGTAGAGTCTTGAGACAGCTAGTAGGTGTTGTGATCCACAGCACAGCCACCACAGCCAGCCCTTAGACCTTCCTGTCTAGCAGAAATTCCTTGTGACTCGGTCTCAATTCCATGTTATCTCCACTTGCACAGGTGTTCTGTTTCTTCAAGGAGTGGTTGATGCATTTGGCATCATTCTCTTTTGGTACAAGTCCCCAGTATTGAAGAACTAAATCAATGAGGTGATAAACAATGCCAGCCAACAGGTAAAAGCTGTGTATTGCTTTGATCCTCAGTGAAGGCTGCTTTATGTATTACCATCTATGCAGTGCCTCAACAAATCAAGTACTTGCATTCTTTTTCTCTTGTGTCTTTTTGTCTCTTCTTGCCTCAGCTCCCATCAGTTTCCCTCTCTGCAGGCAGGTGGTGCCTGTCCATACGTGTCCTCTGTTCCCTGGGAGCACTCTGTTTCAGTGCCTACACCTCCTCCTGTCATCCTGTCCCTCAGCGTACGTGTCAGGATGGGTTTTCAGGCTGGTCCTACTTATTCCCTGCTTTCCTCCACCTGCCCATGTGTGCGCCTGCTCTCGTTCTCTTCTCTAGGGAAGCACACTGAGACTCCTCTACTCATATTTCTGCATAAGCTAGAATGTCTTGCCATCCTTTCTGCTGTGCAGGATTTCCTTTTCTCCATTACTCAAGGTTTGGGTTGGGATGTTTTCAGTTACTCTTTTATTCCTCAGGCCTCATTTCCTCCATGTTTCCCTTTCTACGTCTTCAGCTGGCTGACTACAGCGAAGCTGCTAATCACATGTACCTTTTCTCTGCCCTTATCCAGCTCGGTTGTCACTATGTGTGTCACATCTGCCACTCTTGGATGAACTCCAGTTAAAAGCTTCCCTGCTCCTTGAAAGTCCCTTGTCCCAAATGCTGAATTCCTCCTCTACTGGGGCTCATTGTTCTTGCCTCATCTCTTCCAGCCAGCTTTCTCTTCTCACCTTTTTCAAACACCCACTGCTGCCTATATGGACAGCCAGTTTGATGGGGAGAAAGAAAAACTGATGCTAAGAATGGACAGGAGGCTGGTGTCTTTCAGCAGACATTGTACATGGAGATCTCCAGTGCCATAGCATGTGAGAGATGGAAATCTATAGCTAACTCTAAACAAGAGCTTTGCTTTTGACTGGAATAGAAGGCTGGCAGTAGCACAGTCCTCCTGGTTTTCCCTCAAGAGGACTGAAAGCCACCCATGAGGCAGCAGTTGCAGAGCCTCAATTCTGAACTCAGGGTAAAACAGTAACTGGAAGCAGCATAGTGAGCCTGTATTAGGGAAGAGGTTGGCTTAAAATATTGCTCTTAGAAGTATATATTTTGTCATTTTTCTGCAGTGTTTCAGACAGGTGTGTGTAGATAATTCCTGCTACTCACAAAGGCTTTAGTTGAATACTTGGCATGTGTGTGCCAGTCTGTGCAGTGCAGCTCATGGCACACGTTGGTTTACAGCCCCAGCAGCTTTCCTGCCTGGTGCAGCGGCAGAAAGCACACACATGGAAAATCACTTGCTGGCTTTCTCTGGCACCCAGAGGTGTCCCCAGCTTGCCCCACGCAGGTGGCCTGCTTTGATATCTTTGTCATCAAAACAGCAGTCTGTAAATGAATAGCTTAAAGATCTGCTGCAGGGACTGTGCTGCTTGGTTAGTGGGTTCCACGTGAAATCAGGTACCTGTAGCGCTTCTCACGAGGTTTGAAACAGCAGTTTGCATCAGTGTTCCCAGTGCCCACCCCCAGCACACTGTGACTTCTCACCTGTCCTTCCTTGAAGGACGTCTGCAGGAGGTCAGAACACTGCCAGTCAATCTTGTAATGAGTCTGGATAGTTTTGCCTCCAGCCACAAAGGGCTGTTGGGAACGCTGGGACAGTGAGCTGCTGTTGGTAAGGTGTATCTTTGTGCATCTCTGATTTTATTGCTTGTTTCAACACTACTTCATCTGGATGTCTCTCTTTTAATAGCCATCACATCTTTCTTTTTGTTGCTAGCTGGTAGTCTTCTAGGGAAATGTGGGCTGAGTCCCAGTGCTTTGATAAACTGAACTTGTTAAAAGTTCGGCTAGGAAGTACTTTTAAGACAAAACTTGTATGTTCTGATATGCAGGGAACCAAGTATGTCCAGCTTTTTCCCAGCAGTGTGTGTGTACTAGGGTCATGTGGAGGGAAGGGAAGTTCAGAAGCCTGTGGAAGGTAGGAGAGAAGCCTGTTGAGGCTCCTTGCGTCAGAGCAGCCACAGCTGGCTCACAAGCCCAGCACACTGCCTTACTTTATCTATTTTGCTAAGAGCATCTCTTGGGCAGTGTTGCAGGTAGGTTAGTGGACAGGAGAGTCCTGTCAGCCAGAACAATCCCTCTCTAAGTTCTCGGGGAAAGACGGTAGCATGCTGCTTACGTCATGAAAATGCCAGGCCAGCATTAGTCAGTGTGCAAAAGCAAGTCAATATGTTTTCAGCAGAGCTTTGCAAAGGACACCTTTCATGTATTTTAGGAATTTAACAAAGAGTTCTTCCATGTCACCTTCATCCCTCTGCCACGTGAAAAATGAAATCAAGTTCCGCTCTTGCTCCTGTGTAATTTCTTTAAACTAGAATTGATGTCAGAACTGTATTGGATGGCTTTCAGCATGACATGACAACACAAGGCCTGCCTTGTTAGTCTTGAGCAAAACTGATCCTAGTTAATTCATCTGAAGTCTGTCAGGGTGTTCTTCTGGGCTTGCAGCATTCTGCAGCTTGGGCCTTTTGTGCAAGAGCAGTATCTTTTTGTTTCTGCAGTGGTGTTTGGGTTTTCACTCGGCAGTGCATCGATAGCTGATTTTTAGCATTTAAAGTTGCATTTTCTCAGTACTTCAACTATATATTATCTGCTCATCTCCAAGTACATTGTTCTAGAATCTGGTGGGTTTTGTTCTTATGACCTGTTTGTCAGGTGGGCAATGTCTTAAATAGAAAAGTGAGGTGATGATGCAATCCCTGAGTGCATTAATAATTATCTAAAGTTCTAAAGGCAGTAACATGCACTGAGGCCACAGGAAATATGCACAGGACTGTGAGCAACAAGGCAAAACTGAGGCATTGTTTTGAATGCTTTTTATTATGATATTGGGAAGAGTCTTCTGGCCCACACAGGTCACTTGCCGAAGATACTCACAAGTACTTCTAAAAGAAGGGCAGTTTTGAGCTTCAAGTGCCAGGAAAGGACTGTTCAGGTCAGTTAAAGACAGGAAGTCCATAAAGAGATTCTTGCCACATCTCCACAGACTGAAGTCTGTTTACTTGCAGCAAGAAGCAGGGGGGCTTTGTGCAGAGTGCTGAGCGTTGGGGGTTTTGGTACACATAATTGCTGCTCCTGGCTCTGATCTCTTAGGGTTCAGAATGTGTCTGGCAAAAGCCCAAGAACAAGTCCACTCACCAGAATGGGCTCAAAACACATTGTGCTTGGTTTTGCCATCCATTGACTTGTGTCCTGCTCTGGCAGAAGAGCTTCTGTAAGAGTGAGGAAAGTGAAGTGTTTGATAGAAGGCAGGATTGCAGCTGATCAGGAAGATTATGAGGTTGTGTGTCTGCAGCCTCTCTTACACTTTTGGGGACAAAGACTTCTCTAGCACATAATTGCTGGGGCTGGGGAGCTGTTCCAAATCTTTGAGATTTCTTAACTATGGCATGTGTGAGCAGAGCTGACATCTGCTGAGTTCCAGTGTGTTGCCTCCAGTCCAGAGCACCAGAATGTACCTAGTGCTGGTCATGCTGCAGAGGGGAAGCGTTGGAGCCTGGTCCCTTACTGGCCAGCATGTTAGTAAGAGTTGATGGTAAGCTTGAGTGCATGCAGGGCTTTTTGTTTGATTTGATTTTTAAGTAATGATTTTCTATGAAGTCTTCCTGGAAAGACTGTGAATGACTTTGCTATGAGAAGCATTAGAAGCACTTGTACAAAGCTGTTATGGGTTTGGGCAGAAAAGCACTCCAAGATGCTGCTGCATCTGCCTCGGGGACTATGATGCTGTGGCTTGCTTCACAGCACTTAGATCTCTGCTGCCAGATTTAAAGCTCTTACAGTTGCAGCTGAGTAGCTGTGGGGCTCAGGGGGGCAGGGCAGCCTTGGTTTTGTGTAAAAAGCTGCTACAACCAGATTCTGACTGGGAGGGACACTGTAATAGACTGCCCATGGAGCTGTAGTTGGTGCATGTTGGTGTAGGTCAGAAATGGATGGGAATTTCACCCTGCAGCAGGAGTGTCCTGGAGGATCAGGAGGGTTTAGCTACATCCCACATAGCCAGGATATACCCACACTGTGGGGACTCACTGGGTCAGGGCATGATACAGATCCCCTAACAGACTTAGCTTATTGGGCTACTCATGGGCTAGCTGGTGGGCCCTCAGCTATCCCTTTGGTGACCAGCTCCATACTGATGGACATTGGCATCCCAGCTGGCAAAGAAGGCAAGGGAAGCACATCTTGGTGGTGCTGTTGAACCAGTTCTTGTTTCTGCTTTGGACAAGCAGAGTAATAGGCCTTAAATGTCAACATTTTCCTTCTTGTGGGAAAAGTACATCTTCAAGGGAAGCCTTGCAGTTAAAGCTATTTAAAAAGCCAACCAAACAAAACCCCAGCAGCACTGCCCACAGCAGATGTACCAGCAGATAACAGAGCATTGGACTGGTTGTGCCTTTTGTTGTGTCTAACATTTTGTTATCTTCTGTCATTGAACTCTGAAAGGTCACCAGTTTTATTGGTATCATCTGTATGCCTTTCTGAAGACACACTACCACCATGCAGAATCCAGCCACTCCAGGATGTCATCATGCTCTGAATCTTCAGGCCAGCTTGAAAGGAGTGTTTTGTGTTTGCTTCTGCCAGTAAAAGACAATATATCCTGAAATAGACTGGTACGAACAGGAGGAGCTGAGTGTACAGTCCAGGATAAATTGCAGGGGAGAGCTGTCCTTCCAGCCATTTCATATGGCAGCTTTTAAGTGTTAATCTGCTCTCAGATTTCATTTCTGCTGTTTCTGAAGTATTTGGCTTAAATAATTTCCCCCAGGATGGGCCTACCAGCCCTACCTGTTGTTTCTGTAAGAGCAGAGTCTTTTATCAGATCTGAGCAAGCCAGCAGTGCAGTCTTGCAGTCTCTTTGCATATGTTCTCATGAATAGCTGTTTGAAGGGATTTTCTTATTTAATCACTCCTCTGTATTTGACATGGGTTTAAAGCTTCTTCCAGTACAAGGTTTATGCACTATCTGAGCTGCTGTTGCCCTCCTGCTATCTGATGAGGAAGACTTTCTCAACTGGTGGTGGTCTTTCCTCTTCTCTGGCTGCTTGTGCAATTAATCCATCCACTTATGTGTTTGCAAAGAACTGTACCTCTTTTGTGACCTAACTGAAGTTTAAGTCTGGTATTTTGGTGCTACTGTGGGAGTGAGCAGAGCTGTGCTCTTTAATCAAACAACCTTCTCTGTGGTTGATGAACAATTTCTATTTCTAGTCACTGACAATATTTTAGTCTGACCAATTAATGGAGGGTACAGAAGGAGGGCAACTCCCCGTGGTGCCAGAAGAGTAGGTGCAGACTGACACACCTGACTTAATTGCAGTCCTACAGAGCAGAGCTAATGAGGAGCCTCATTCTCAGGAGCTGGTAACCTTCAGTTGTTATTGAAGCCAGAGCTGCTTGGCACTCACAAAGAATGTCATAGCTGTGGGTCTTGAAGCTCTGTAATGGTGAGAGAGCAGAGAAGGGGATAGAGCTGAAGTGTGTGACCCATGTACCTTACAGCCTTCTGCTTCTCCCCATCTTCCCTGGGGCAGAAGGTGGCTCTGAGCCCTTGTCCTCTCACTTTCCAGAGGGGTGTCTTTAGCATGAGGCAGCTCAGCAGCACGTGCGACTGGTTCCACAAAACCACTTCTGCCTCTGCCCTGCTTGTGCTGTGCTGCCAGAGGGTTGTCTCTGCTCTCATTTGGGAGGGAACAAGGATGTGCAGTGGCTTTGGATGTTTTCCTCTGTGGCTATACACTGAAAATCCCTGGCAGTGAAGCTTGGATACCTGCCTACACAACACTGAAACCAGCAAAGGCCACTAGCAGATGTCTGTGCTGTTGGAGCATAGGTGTAGCTGAACCTTGTTTGACTTTTGCTTTTATCCCCTGGGCTCCTGACCCCATCTGCCGTAGCAGGTCCCTTCCTTTTGAAGGGTTTCACACAAGGTTGAGGCTACCAAGCTAAAGACTCAGGATTTATGTCAGTGCATTAGCAGTACTTTTTAAGTAAAACAAACTGACCAAACATCTTCATTCTGCTTTCTGTGAGCTACGCAGTGCCAGCTGGCCTGTATGCAGAGTGGTTGTGTCCCAGGAGTGTGTCATGTAAGATACCCCTTAACCTGCAGAGTGCTAACTGCAAGGCAGCTGTCATGATGTGGGCTGGAACTGAATTGGGTTGTCCATCTCTAGTGTTGTTGCAAATAGCAGGTAGTGAGGCAGAACTGAGAGGGCAGTTACTTAATCTGCAGGGGAGAAGACAGCCAAGAATTGTTAGGAGAACCTCTTAAATGGTTTGCTGCACATCTTTGGAAGCTCATGTAACAGCTCCCGATTTAATGGTGAGTGTTGCAGAGCAGCACTGCGCTCCTCCTGGCCTTTAAATAGCTGCCTTTGCTTGCAGAGGCTTTGAGTGCTTGATGTCAAGGCGTTTGACAGGCTGGTGCCTTCATTTGCCTAAATGTGTTGGAGCCAGTGATTTTTTTTTTTTATTCTCTTTTTCCTTTTTTCATCATAATAGAGCTCTTGCTAAATTACATGACTGCCTCAGCTGGGAACTTGCACTGTTAATATAATAAGCACCTAGAACAGTCTAGAAAAACCTGGTTTTAACTAGCAGCCCACAGGGAGGGTTTGATGGAGTGACTCCAGAGAGCTGCCTCTGCTTTGGAAGATGAAGGAAACACCAGTCAGGGCAGCACATGAAGTCAAACAGGGGGTTGGTGTCAGCAGTGCAGAGCTGACTGCCAGCTCTCTGGAAACGCAGCAGGCAAGGCTTACCATGCAGGTTTTGCCGGTCATGCCAGCACAGTGTTGCAGTTAGTGGAGCTGCTGACCAGGATGAGGGGCTGACTGTTTGTGAGAGACAGTTTGGTCACTGACTTGGTTCAGATCATTCTGCTGCCTTCCCAGGATGCAGACTTGCTTTAGTTGTACACCCTTTACCCAGCCTCTGGGTTACATTACTCAGGGTACCGTATACCCTGCAGTCTCTGCTAGATGACCATAGTCACCTTATTCCTGCTGAGTGCTGGCCTGCAGCATCCCTCTGGTACCCAGGGCTGTGCTGCAGAGCAGGCACTTAGCCAGGTGTGTCCTGGGGATGCGAGGAACAGCAGCAAGAAGTGCAGCTCTGTGGGCTTGGAATGGGTTGTGATCTAGGTGAGCTGTTGGTTCAGCGTGCTGTGGGAGTCTGTATGTTCCACACACTCTGTGCTTGCTTTCTCTTGCAGTCTCTGTTGGAAAAGTTCTTGATCCCCAACGCCTCGCAAGCAGAGAGCAAAGTGTTCTACTTGAAAATGAAGGGAGACTACTACCGCTACCTGGCTGAGGTGGCTGCTGGCGACGACAAGAAAGGTATGGGGTGCCAGCTGCTGCCCAGTTGCCGCCAGGGCAGCCTGGGGGGAGCAGCTCTAATCTGGGTGCAGACATTTTATCAAGAGCCATGGTGGGCCATTGGCTTCCAAGTGAGTTACCGGAGCTTGCGTTCACGTCTGTGGGGTACAGATTTCAGTTCCCAGACCTCGCAAGCAGCTCTGTAGCTGGGTTATCAGCTCCGGGAAGTTTGCATGATCTCCACGTGGGGAGCAGCCCGGGTTCCCCAGGGTGCTGCACGAGGGCTCAATTTGACTTTGTGTGCTTGCTGCGTGCCCAGTCCTGGTGACTGCAGAGTTTCAGGTGCAACCAGCACTGCACATCTTGCACCATGCAAAGTAATTACAGTTTCCTTTGCATCATCTCAGTTCATCTGCAGAGAAAGCACAGTATTTTGAGTCCCAAAGTTTCTTTTTCAGTTGAGGATTAAATTGCAGGCTCTAAACTAAAAATCTTTGTCCAAAGTGGTTTTGAAGCTGATTTTCACTTAACCCAGTTTCCTGTCAGAGCAGTTTTTAGTGGGTTTCCAGGTGAAGAAGGAATTCTGAGAGCTCTTCTAGCCCACAGTCACTGCGGCTCCTAAAGCTCATAAGGTTTTCAATGCTATTCTTTATTTTCCTTATTCCTCGTGTAAGGTGTTTGATCCCACAGGCTTTTCCTGTGTACTGCCTGTGACTTGGCAGAGCAGCTGATAACTATTGTTTAGGCAATAATGGCCATTTGGTCAGGCAGGAGTCTTTTGCAGTAAATAGAGCAAGAATAGAAAGCCCCAAGCTCGATGAATTAGATTTTGACCTCCATCAATCAGATTGTTTGTTTTACTGGCTGGTGCTTCCTTCACAGCAGCCTAGAGAGCAGGAATATCAGGCAGATAGCTCACCCTGCCATTCTGGCTTTGAGCTTTGGAGCCGTGCAACATTTTGTAAGGAATTAAAAGTTAAAAACCTTGGGCTTGGTGTTTTGTTGTTTTGTTTAAATACTGGATAACTGATTTTAAAAATTAACAAAGTACATCAAATTCTGCACTAAGTCCCTCGAATTACTCCTCAAATAAGGAGAAGGGATTTTTGGAGTCACAGGATGTCAGGGGTTGGAAGAGACCCAAAGAGGTCATCCAGTCCAACCCCCGTGCCAGAGCAGGACCATATGATCTAGCTCAGAGCACAGAGGAACACATCCAGACAGGCCTTGAAAGGCTTCAGAGAAGGAGTCTCCACAGCCTCTCTGGGGAGCCTGTGCCAGGGCTCTGGGACCCTTACAGTCAAGAAGTTCCTCCTTGTGCTGAGCTGGAACCTCCTGTGTGGCAGCTTCCATCCATTGTCCATCCATTGCTGCTTGTTCTATCCCAAGGAGCAGTGAGCAGAGTCGTTTGTATTAAAGAGAAATGATTCAAAACTAAAATGCTTCATCCATGAAGTTCCTTGTTTGTCCTGCTTGTTGTGCCTTCCATAGGCACTGCCCTGTTCTGAGGCGTTTCTGTTGTGAGAAGAGTAGAACACTGGGGAGTAAACCGGGATCTCCTCAACTGCATTCTGCCAACTTCTGGTACATCCTAGGCACATAGGAGGTCTGATTTGTCTGAAACACTGCCCATTACCAGTGGTGAGTGCAGAGAGGGCAGAATGCTGAGTGACTGTGCAGGGAGGAGAAGAGCACGGCGTGCTGCCTTGCTGTTTCTGAATCCATAAGGTGAACCAACAGGGATCACACAGACGTCCTGAGAAGTGGTGTTCAGCCATGCTCAGCCTTCAGTGCTGATGTCTTGCTAGGTCCTGAGCCAGACATTTCTGCTGCTTTGGCGTACATGTGACTGGTGCTTTTGCAGAGATCATGCTGGGTGCATTTCTGGTTTGATCCAGAAATGTTAGGGTTGGAGTCTTTTTTGCATCTGAACCGAGTGACTTTCTGCCCACCTTTTTCTCAGATGCTGTTAACAGCCTTGGAGGCTGCAGGAACAATGGTCCCTTTGTGCTCGCTGTCTAGCATGTTTCTTGCCTCCTGCAGTCAAGGACGGAGTGCAGCCTGTGGGTTGTGTGAGCCACGATCTCTGACTCGTGCAGGCATGGTCTGCTCCTGAGTTCAAGTGAGAATGGAAACTGCCGAGCTCTGCGGTGCCAGTGCACACAATGGAGCTGCTTTGTTCTGCTGGGAGGTTGGAGCTTGTGCAGCTGGACCAAGGCGGAGAATGGCAAGAGGTTAATCTCTACAAAATAAAAAAGGCCAAATTGTTCATTTTCTTCCCTTCAAAGTTTCTAGATAGCAAAGCACAGAGGTAGAAATCTTTACCATAGTTGCTCTGGAAATGGAGCTCTGTGGGAAGCCTTAAGAAATGTCTGTTTCTGTTTGAGCTGTCTTTGCCAAGCAGTTTCAGTAGTAAGTCATGGGTGCCTCGGTGGTAGGTCAGCAGGGCTCACTGTGACTCAGAGCTGGGTCTGCAAAGCTTCACAGTGTCCAAAGACATTCAAAGTTGTCGTGCCCTTCCAACCTGGGGCGTGGTTCAAGCTTGCCTTTTGTACCTTCTCAGGTAGGTGCTGGAGTCATGTTCCTTCAGTGCTGCTAAACCAGTGTAAATAGAGAGGCACAGGGTGGCAGGGAAAGACTCAAACTTGGTCAGTGACAACTTCCTTTTTCTGGTGATTGTTGCAAAGTGTCATTTAATTGAAAGTTCCTGAACCAGGGACTCGTTGGACAAAGCTGTTCACAGCCTTCTCTCCTGGCGTTCCGTGCATGCATGCTCAGTGCTGAGTGCCTCTGAATGCAGTGTGGGAGTCACTTACTCGTGGTGGGTTTTGTGTGTTTGTTTTGTCCCTAAAGGGATAGTGGAGCAATCACAACAAGCATATCAAGAAGCCTTTGAAATCAGTAAAAAGGAGATGCAGCCAACACACCCCATCAGATTAGGTCTGGCTCTGAACTTCTCGGTGTTCTACTACGAGATCCTCAACTCCCCGGAGAAAGCCTGCTCCCTCGCCAAAACGGTGAGTGGGGGGCTCTGGGGGTGGCTGCATCCCCTTCTGGCACGTGGCCAACACACTGCTTTGTTTCTGTCTCCAGGCTTTTGATGAAGCAATTGCTGAGCTTGATACATTAAGTGAAGAGTCCTACAAAGACAGCACGCTAATAATGCAGCTACTGCGAGACAACTTGACAGTAAGTATGGGTGCAGCTCCCCACGGGGCTGCCCTCTGTGCTTAGCTGTGGGGCTGCCTGCCAGTCACCCACAGGTGAGCGTGCAGTGCACCATGGCTGAGCTGGGCCTCTTTCTCCTGCCTGGGTTTTCTGACAGGTGACAAAGGGAACGAATGTTTCAGGTGTTTTTATTGCAGGAACTGAGCAAGTTGAAGTGACATGGCTTGGGCTGTGACTAGCAGAGCTCTTCCCTTGGTTAGCCAGCGTTTGGGAGTGCAGACTTTTGCTTACTGCAAGCTTCTGTCAAGTTCCATGTAGCTGCTTCTGTGTACTGGAGTGTGTGGAGTGGATCCCTTCCATATGAAAATTGCAAACCAAGCTAGCAAGTCTGTTGCAGGACCTGTTGTCTGGGTCTGGTGGGGGGGTTTTGCTTTCCATTTTAGTGCAGCTGAAATTGGAATTGGTGCCAGCTAGGCTGTCTGTGGCAGCTGTAGAACAACACTCTCGATGCTTCCTTGGGCTGTTTGCAGTGCAAGGTAGGGGTCAGGATTGTGTTGCTCTGTCAGACTAATCAAATTCTTTGTCTTTCATGTGGGGTTTTCTAACTTGCCATGATCTTCAGAATGACAAAGATGAGCGTCCAAAGCAAATGGGCCCACAAATGTGAGCCGCCGTGCAGCGGTGTCATTAATGGTGTCCGCTCTGGTCTGTGTGGCACGAAGAGCTGTGGGCAAGAAGGAGAAATAAAAAGCACCTCTTGCCACTAGCTGTAGCCTCTCGTTCATGTGCTGTGCATCTGACCTCAGAGACAGTTAGAAAACAGCTGAATGTCTTCCAACGAAACTGGGAGTTGTACAGTCACACAAAATTTGAGTTGCCATGGTTTCAGCTTTTGTTTCTAGCACTTTATTTCCCTCTTCATTGGAACCTTTTCCACTGCAATGGCAACTTAACATAACTGAAAAAACTACTTGTGATTGCTCCAGCTGTTGCTTACAAAACAAATGAAATATATTTCTCCATCTCTGCAATGGAGACAGATACAGGCTTGGCTTTGCTCTCAATGTACCCTTGAGTGAGATTGCTTCAGAGCTGTGCTCTGAATGAGTGCTATTGAAGCAGAGAATAGAAGCTGGCTTCTCATTGCTGGCTTCCTAGTAAAAATAATGCAAACCTTGTCACAGCAGTTGGAAAGAAAATGGTTTCAGACAAGAGCAGAAGTTGGCCTGAGCTACCACAATGTGTGAGTTGTGGTAGTAGGCTGATAATTGATGTGAACTTTTCATTGTAAGGGAGAAGGCTGTGTGCAGCCTCAGGATTCCCTGCTCTTGTCTGAATGCTGTGTCTGGGCTGCAGTGCTCGGATGAGTGCATTGATCCTGTGACTGACCCAGGCTGCAGTGGGTTTCATAGTGGTGACAGAGGTCTGTTTTGCTTCAAGCCTGTTGCAGTCTGCCTGGGAGGCTTTGGGCAGGCACTCAGCAGCACTGTTAGTGGCCTGCAAGAGTGGTTTCCTCAGCTGCTAACTGCTTTGTGTGGAGGCTGGTGTGGCTAAAGAAGAATCTGATCATTCCCAGCGGGGACTGACGCGAGGGCAGTGCTAGGAGGGTTGCTCAACAAAGCAAGTCAATGTCTGTTTTCCTGCCTTGGCTGGATAATTCCTTCTTTGCTTTCCTAGGAAATTATTCTGTGTTCTTAAGTGGACTTTTAAAAGCATCCCTTGCTCCTAAAGGTGTTTGTTTGGGTTCTTCTTTTCACTAGGGAGATTCGTTAAACTGCTTTCAGTTGGTAGTCTTTTTTTTGTAGCAGTCAGGCTACCTACTTACCTGCAGGTGTGCTGGAGGTGGGGATTTGGGATAGAGGCCTGTGAAAAATACCTTCCAGATAGCTGTTCCTTAGAAGAACTGACGTTGAGACTGATGTGGTATTATAATAGTAGAGTCCAGAGGGTAGTGCAGGCGCTAGAAACAGCCCAGTGTGCTGTTGTCCCAGGTAAAAGAACTTGTTGCTCAATATCTCTGGCCAGGAACATTCAGTGCAGGTAACTGTGCATCACATTCAGAGTGAGAGCAAGGCTGCTGGTCTTGCACAGGCTTCTCTGCTGCTAAGCACTTTGAAGCAGCCAGCCTGGCAAAATACTCACTTCACAGAGTAATGTCTTGGCCCTGGCTGTTGCTCTGGCACCGATGCTTTGTCTCCTTGGTTGGTGCTCAGTCTTGGTTTGTGGCTTCTCGGTGTCATTTGACACAGCTGAAAATAAGATTTGGTGCATGCTGCATTTTTAGCCTGGTTTTGGTTCCCTCTGTGCCTAGCCCTCCAGTTTTGGAAGCTCTGTGCTCCAGAGGCTGCTGAAGAGGAGCAGGACTGAGTGAATGGAGCTTAGAGCTAAGGAACAGAGGTGTGAGTGAAATGATGCTTTTTAACCACACAAACACTTGAGATGGCTGTTCTGAAGCAAAGGGAGTGTTCCCTGTAAGGCTTAGGGTGCAGAAAGACCTCTGCTGAGGCTCTGCCTTCAGAAGGGTGCCTGAGACTTGCCCTGAGGAGAAAGTACAATCAAGCATTGGTAGTTCTTGGGTCTCGCCTGTCTGCCCTGTAGGTCTGAGCCTTGCCTGCTTGTGTTGGAGTGAGCCTTGTGGATATGAGACTTTGGGTTTTGACTGCTCGGGAGCTTCCTCATGAAAAGCAGAGCAGGGCTGGGTCACACAGGGTTGCGTTCCCACGCTGTAGTAGCCAAGGAATAGATTTGTGCTCCTGGTGCTTTGGGGTTTGCCAGGGGGGTGGTGGGACCTCATAAAAAGTCATGCTGTAAGGAGCAGGCTTACTTTCTAGTGATGGCCCTCACAAACGCTGATATCTGGCTTGTTTCACTCCCTTCTCTCCCAAACAGTTGTGGACATCGGACACCCAAGGAGACGAAGCCGAAGCAGGAGAGGGAGGGGAGAATTAACCAGCCTTCCAACTCGGTCTGCCTCATTCTGAATTGACACAGTAGCCCATCTGTCATCCATGCTGTCCCACCGATAGTTTTTGTTTACCATTTGACAGGTTTATGTTACTTCTCTTTGGATTTCTATATTTCCCACGTGGTTTTGTTTGGTATTAGGGAATAGAGCCAGTTACCGCTGGGGAGTCGATCTGTTTTCATCCGAGGTGGCCATGCCGGGGGTGCCGCTTTTACACACCTTCTCCACGTTTGGCATAGTGCTCTTGGTACACGGTGGCTTCCCACGGGGCCAGCATTAGAGCAGCTTTCTGTGGCAGGCAAAGACAGCTGCCTGGGTGTTGTTCTGTCACAGGGAGAGGGATTGTCAGCTGCAGCCACAGGTGTAGTTAGCACAGCCCAAGCTGGAGCAGGGGTGGCTGTGGCCCAGCTGAGGGTCCCGTGGGTGGTCGTGGCAAGCCAACGTGTGAAGTGTGTGGGGATCCCAGCAGAGTGGACACCTCTGATTACAGCTGAAGCGCTCCATAAGGCAGCCTGATAGCCCAGCCAGCTTTCCCTGAAGGAGGACAGAAACGGTTCACATTCCATTCTTTGTAAAGTTTCCTGCTGTTGCTTTCATTCTTTTTGCTACACATTTTATTTGTATTTAAATGGTTTAAGCAACCTAAGAACAAATGTCCAAGATGCAGTAAACCCCAGCTGCTTGGTATCCATCATGACACTGTATATCGAGCACAGCAGCAAGACAAAGTCCCATGTATTTAACTTTTTTTTAGGTTTTTGCTTTGGTGATTATTTTTTTTGATACTTGCCTAACATGCATGTGCTGTAAAAATAGTTAACAGGGAAATAACTTGAGATGATGGCTAGCTTTGTTTAATGTCCTATGAGACTTCCATGAACAACCCGAGCATAACTGTTCAGAACATGTGTATTAAGTTGATGTAAGTGGAATAAAAGTTTTATGAATGGACTTTTCAACTACCTTTGGTGTAGATTTCCTGTCCTCTGTGTTGTACCCAGGCTGCACAGGGAAGGGAGTTTATTGTGCACATTTTGGCATCGAGTTCATTTCAGGGCAGTCAAGACTCAGTGCTTTGTGTCTGGTCTTGAAACCGTTCTGATGAGTTTACAGCTTTCAGATGCCTGCAGCTTTCTGACTTGTCTGGAGCTCTGGAGACACCTTAACAAGCACAAGGTCCCCAGGCTTAGAACAGAAGGCACACAGAGTTCTGTAGGAGCTGAGCTTTGGGAAAGGTGCTATTAGAGCCCTGCAGCTTGCTGCTCTAGGCACTTGAGGGGAGAACTGGGCAAGAGCCTTGCCAAGAGTTCTGAGGGAACTACAGCTAAGTTTGTGGACAGCCTCCCCAGGGTCATGATACTGTTCTTTCCTTCTCCCTGGTCAGATTTGCACTGATGGTGCCAGAGTAGCTCTGGCATCTGTGGATGCTTGCTTTGAAACAAATAATTGCAGGGAAACTGAGACTCCTTTGCAAACAGCGACACAGCTCTGCCTGGAGCTGAGGCTTCTGGGGAAATGGAACTGCTACAAAGTGCTTGTTTGCATAGCCAACGTGAGGGAGCCTTGAGTGGCCTCTTTCTCCATCCAGCTGCACCTCTTGCTCTAGAAACTATTTATTGGAATCCCCAGGTTAGGCTGTGACGTGGGTTAGGAGCTTCACACACACACAGTTGAAATTTACCAGACCAGCTCAGAGGGCTTGGGAGTAAGATGAAGCACAGCAAAATTTACAAACATATATAGGCTCTATGCTTACAAGTATTTGCAGTTGTGTGCAAATAAGAAATAATACAGAAATCCACACTCCCTCCCAGACAAAGGAACCGCCCAGAAGGGGCTCAAAGCTACCTCCTCTTTCTCCTTCTCTCCTTTTCCATCCAGACAGACGAAAGAACCAAGAAGGAGCCAGCAGAGCTTATGTTGTTACATGTTAACCGAGATTGGAGGAGAGAGAGCAGAGCAAAGAGGAAGTGAACAGATCCAGCAACTCAGCCCCAAGTGAGAAAGATTATTTACATTTTGTCTTTTTATCCCTCTCAGCAAACCAGCGAATGATACAGGCTTCATCATTACTTTCTTTTCACAACCAATGATCTAATTTAGCTTATTAAAATATTCCAACTAGCCTCAAACTGGCACAGTCATAGCTGGAAGAATAAGGCGAACTAAGGCCCTGGGTCTGAACTTCTTTGCTTTACCCTTTGCACTTAGGCAAGTCACAGGATCTGAGGCACTACAGTGTCAATCCAGATGTTCTCCTGCAGCATGTCCGTGAGCAATGCCATGAAGGGAAGAGCAGCTTTGTCCTGGAGGGACAAAAGATTTACGGAAGCACAGCCTTTACCTTTCAAGAGCAGGAAAGGAGCAGTGTAAGCCTAGCACCTAAGATCCAAACTCCACTGCAGGTGGCTGAGGGCCAGTCTGCAGTGCTGGCACAGCCTGAGCTTTAGTCCTGACCTGCCAAGGCAGAAGGATGGGGGTTGCTGAAGTCTAAGTCCACTAACATTTTGGGTACCGCTCCATTCTGGTTTGTCAGGCTTGAAACCCATTGTGTGCTAACTCCAGCAGTGCAGCAGGCTGCAGAGTGGAGGCTGTGGGAGCAGCTTCCTCTGAAATGCTGGGGAGGAGAAGCCCCTGGTGCTTGTGTCTTCTGCAAGATGAAGAACTCTGTTCAAGTCTGCGAACAGGCACTGTGGTGAGGTGAGCAAAGGGCATGCTAATAACAAGGCTGCAACAAAAGGAAGTCAGGGAAGCAAGGCAGCAAGAACCTAACCTCAGAGCACACAGGAGGCTGCACCACTCAGCTCAGCTGCCCTCCGAGGTGTTCACTGAGGGCCAACAGAGCAGCAGGTTCAGTTCCAGCCTAACTCTCCTCTGTCCCTAAAGGTCACAGCTGAGACACTGCCAGAGAGATTTAAAGTGGCTGCCAGCCTTGCTCCTGCTACTGTTCCCTGGCTAGAAGATGGGCTTCACTCTGCAAGGCTGCCAGGTTTGACTCAAGCTCCTCTGAGGTGTTAGATCACAACGTTTATTCTTCAGAGAAGACACTCCAAGATGTAATTCAAAGCTCACATAAAATCCCAGACTGCATTTGGAGCAGGCTGCCTGCCGCACACTGCCCAAGGCCCCGTCACACTCTCCCTAACCAGACTCCTGGCAGAAATAAAGAATCAATTAAGAATCTTTCACAAGGAGATATGGCGTAGAGCTGGGCGACCTCTCCTTGATTCCAGAAGTGTCTGTTCCACTCTGGTAACTCATTTTCCTCTGAGTTGTTTTTGTGCTATTAATTCCCCTTTGTGTCGTTTATGCTGTGCTTTCCAGTTGTGCTGTGGACTTAAACTCCTTATGCTAAGACCAAATGCAGCTGAAGAGAATTAAGCTGAACTCATCTGGAAGTAAAAAGATGAGGAAGCTCTCAGGTACTCTGCTGCCACATCAGTGGCACATTACAGCAAGAAGTGAAAGCTGCCTTTCAGAGCGTGACAGGGGTGCTTATGTTGTTGCTGGAAGTCAATCAACTTCCCTGGTTTCTCGAGAGCTACTGCAAGTGTCTTGCACCCACCTTTAGCTGCATCTCTGCTGGAGAGCCTGAGGAGAGGTGGGCAGAAGTCTGCTTCCTGTGTAGCTAACGAGGCAGCATTGAAAAGGGTTTGTTGCTTCTCAGAATCGGCAGAAGAACGTGAGAAAAGACAGCAGCTCTTGGGAGATGTTTGTGCTGTTGACAGTAGCAACCAGTGCTCTGCTAGGCCCTCCAGAGGCACATGAAACAGGCCCTTGGTGACCTGCGCTCTCAGCTGCTGTTTGGTGCATCTGCAGAACTCCCTCAGAAGCTGGATGTGATCCTGGAGCTAGGTCTCTGTGGCTGCCTGGCAGCTTCATCTGCTTGCAGAACCTCACTGAAGAACTCCAGAGACCTAAGCACTGAAGCCTTGTCACCTGCAATCTACACCGAGGCTCCCAGCTGAAGTGCGTGAGCCCCTCCCAGAAAGGGCAGCCTCTGCAGGGCTGGGGCAGTGATTTGAAGAGCAGGGAGACCCTGACCCTGTTGGTTTAGTTCTGGGTCCTCGCTGCCACACAGCAGGCAGCTCCTGCAAACCCCCTCTAGCTTTCTCTCACTTCGGTGCTTGTGTGGCTGGGGCAGGAGGGCAGCAGAGCAGGGCAGCCACTCCTCATCCCAGCTGGTGCCTCCTCCTGGGCCCTGCCTGCAGTGCCCTCTGTGCTCACAAGTGGGCCGAGGCCTCGAGAAGGCCACAGTCTTTTTGCCAGCGCCATATTCCGGATAAACAGGAGCTGTGCAAGGAACAAGCCCTTGATGTTTCAACCTGTGACAGACGCAAAGCAGAATGCTGAAGCAAAGTACCCTGCAAAGGTGCTGAGAGGAGGGCCTGAAGCAGAAGAGGCGCTCAGCAAACCTGCAGCTGGGCCCTCGGGCATGTTTAAACTCCTTGTGCTCAGTGCACAGCTGCCTGCAGCACATTGCTGCTGCCTGCACGGGGAGGTGCACGTCTGGACACTGACCTTGTCCTCGGTGCAAAGTGAAGATTCACAGTCCTGCCGTGTCTCTGGCCCAAAACTGGGCTCTCCTACACAGCTTTTCCTGTGCTTTCACACTCAGAAGGCTGATGCAGCTGCAGACTCATCCTTGTTCCTGCTGGGTCGGGTTCCTGATCATAAGAACACTACAAAAGCACAAGACCTGCCTTCCTGATCACAACCATTAGGAAATTACAGCCTGCCTGTAGACCTTAAATCTGCAAGAGCTGTGTGCAGGGCTGTGCTTTCTGGGAGCATCCACGGCCTGAACTGGGCTGATTGATCCAGGAGCCACCCCCGTGTGGCACACAGGGGTGCTGAGTGCTGCCCCTGTGTGAGCTGTATTTACTGAGCCTAAACCTGTCTGCAGTTTCTCCTGTTCTGAGAAGAAACCAGACTGGGCAGTGCAGAAGGCATCTTCATGGCTTGGTCTTTCCCCCTAAGGAGGGATGAGCTTTCTGTTCACAGACTTTCATCAGCGAGTTCCTCCCCGTCCTGTCATTGCTCACTGATGAGATCTCTGAGCACTCGCTGCAAGGTCCTGGCTTTGGCAGTGTGCTGCTGTGACCATGATGAGTGGCAGACAGAAGCCAAGCCAGGGAGACTGCAATAGGTTACCAGGCTGAAGTGGGCACGGCATTTCCTGGTGCACTTCTGCTTGAGAATCTTTCACACAGGGCCACAGCCCAAAGGCAGCAAACAGTTCCTAGCATTTGCTGTCTCTTAGCAGCTCAGTGGGAGGAGAGCAGATGGGAAAGGGAGAGCAGGAGTTTGTTTTCCGTTGCCCCACCATGGTCTTCCTTGAGACACTTCACCCACTACAGCCGCACTGTTGTGCCCAGACTCCAGTGCCTCTTCCAGAGACAGTCTTAGACTGCTCCCTTTGGCTCTAATTGCTCTCCAAAGCTCACGGCAGTGCCAGCAGCTGTCTGCAAGTGAAGATACTGCTGCTTGTCAGGGTGAACCATGGTAACTGGAGAGAAGAAAGGAGTCTCTGGGGGTTCTTAATATTCCACAGCTTCCGAAGTACATATGCAGTAAGGAAAAAAAAAGCCTAATTCATTTTGCATTTGAATAAGTCCTTGGCAAACAACTTTGATTCTCCAAATCAAGAAGACTGATGCCAGCTGCTGAACCAGTTAAGCGTGGCAGAATGTAGTGGCCCCACTCACCTAAGCCTACAGGCAGCTTGAGAAATTGCCTTTGCAAATACAGGGCTAGAGGGAAAAGTACAGTCCAGGCACTGGGCTTTGTCCTTCGACATGACTCATGGCAGCCACCGGACCCATCCTCAGCCATGGGCAGGGGCTCAGCATGCAGAGCCCCCGGGGCGCTGCCGGGTTGTGCTGGCTCTGCAGCAGCTGGGCTTCCCCTGGACAGCTACTGAACCAGGTACTGCACCTGGAATCAAAGCCAAGGTGCTTTGAAGGTACTGCTGAGAAGAGCTCTTGAGATCAGCTGAAGCCTCTTTGGTGCGGGTTTGTGCTGCGGTGAATGCAGCTCACAAAGCCTGGGGAAGCACCCTGAAGTTAGTTCGATTAAGATCATTTACTCCTTTTGTAATGGTAAGAAAGCTTTCAGGTTCATCAGGCAGCCAGCTTCTGTTCCTTTTATCCTGAAATGGGCACACACCTACCAGAGCTCAGCTGCACCTTGACAAAGCACGGAGCCACATCTCCATGAAAAAACTCCAGATGGTTATGAACATTTCTATTCACACCAGAAACATTTTTATTTGGAAGCATTTCTTTGTCATTCCCTACTTAGACTTTGCTGCTAACTCACAGCTGCAGAGAGGGGAGCTGGCACCGGTGCTCATCCCTCCCACCTAGCGCAGCAGAACCGGTGAGGTTTTCCTCTGTGGCCACTGGAGTCTGCTGCTGGCGGCCCCAGGAGAATCAGGGAGTGCTGCAAGTGCAGGTGTCCTGGCACTGCTCTGCCCGGTCTTTCCCACGGCTATGTGGGGAGATCATAGAATCAACCAGGTTGGAAGAGACTGCCAAGATGATCCAGTCCAACCTATCACCCAGCCCTGTCCAGTCAACCAGACCATGGCACTAAGTGCTTCGTCCTGTTCCACCACGAGCCAGTGGCTGCAGCTAGGAGACAGCCACCAGCACCTCTGCAGGGAGAAAAGCAAGAGCAGGCAGCAGCCTCCTGCACCTGCTGGGCAGTGACCATTGGCACAGCCAGGCAGAGGCTGCAGGGGAAGTGCTGCTCTGAGCAGGCCCTGGGTAGGAAGACACCTTGGTGCCGAGCACAGCACTGCTGGGAGAGGGCACCTGATGTACCTGCAGAAATAGTGGAGAGCAGCTGTTCTTCAAGCAGGGAGCCTGCGAGGGTCCTGGGGAGGATGAGCTGTGGCTGCTGAGACCACACTGTGGCACGCAGCTCTGGCACACTGGTACAGGTGCTGCTGTGAGACAGCAAAGTGGCATCTGGGCTGGCAGTGTTATGCCCAGGGTTAGCCATGGCGTGGGTTTTTGGCAGCTCTGTGTTGTCCTGCCAGCAGTGTGCTTGTTCACAGCTGCTGCTGTGCGAGGGCCCTGCAGCCATGCAGCCTGCCTGGGGGGGGTTACACCGCTCGGAGTTTGGGCATTGCCCACTTAGGTAACTTAGGCTGAGTGCTTGGCAGTGAAGTGAAAGTATTGCTTACAAAGTAGGATCACAGAATGGTTTAGGTTGGAAAGGACCTCAAAGCCAGTTCCACACACCCCACCCCACCCCACCCCCCCCCCCCGCCATAGGCAGGGACACCTCCCACTAGAACAGGTCGCTCAAGGCCTCGTCCAGCCTGGCCTTGAACAGCTCCAGGGAGGTTGTGGAGCACAGAATCACAGAATGTGATCTTCAACTCCCTGGGCAACCTGTGCCAGTGTCTCACCACCCTCACTGTAAAGAACTTCCAGTCTAAATCTGCCCTCTGCCAGTTTAAAGTATGCTAAACAAGAAGAGTAACAACCAGACACAACTGCGGCAGCGCAGGCGATCCCCTGGGCGAAGCCCACACTGCCACACTGCCGCCTCGCTTCTTACCGCAGCCTGCAGGGTGATGGGCGCAGAGCAGGCGAGGCCAGAGGGGGAGCCGGTGGGAAAAGCAAGCGAGGGAGGCGGAGCACTGAAGGTCGGGTGGGGTGGGAAATGGCACAGCCGTCAAACAAGCACCTGTGCTTCAGCCCCTCTGGGACGCGCTCTCCAGCTCTGCAAAGAGAGACACCGGACTGCAACAGTGTCGCATGAAGCAGCGCCACAGAGCGCAGCCAGCCCCAGCAGCCCGGCTGAGCAGCAGCGCGGCCACGGGAGGAGGGAGCGCAGAGGCCTCCCCACAAGCCTGGCAGAATGTGGGCTGCAGGCAGTGCTGGAGGCTAAGCTGAGGCAGTTTCCGCGGCTCGCTCTGTGCCAGCAGCAGAGAAAATTAACCCGTCCAGCACCGTTTGAGCACAGCTGAGAGCCTTTGGGGCAGCAGGCAGCCAGGCCAGTGCCAAGCTGCAGCACTCCTCCCTCATGCCCACTGAAGCCCTGTGTGGCTCTTGCTGCAGTGACCACAAACTCTTCTCCAGTCCTGGGCAGGTAGGGTGCAACCTGCCCATGCAGAGCCAATGCCTCCTCCTGCCCTGGGCAAGAGCAATGCCAAGTGGCAGCACAGGCTGGGGGCAGATGCCTGAGAAGCAGGGGGCTGCCCACAGAGGCCTTCTGCACTCTTCCACTCTTTCCTTCTTGCACAACCTGTCTGAAAGCCACCTTAGTTTCTCGGCTGATGCTGCCCAGCTGTCTGCATGCTGCTGCGCAGCACGGGGCTCAGCAGTGCCCTTTAGCACAAGGCTGCTCCAGGTGAGCACAGGGCATCAAGCACAGCTGGTGCCCAGAGCAGCCAGCTCTGGCCTGTGCCTGTGCAGTGAAAGCAGCTGGGCTGGCACCAGGGTACCAGGCCTCAGCAGCCCTCAGAAGCTCAATCAAACTCTGCTATGTGGTGGCACCTCACTGCCAGGAGTGGTCCACTCGTGATTGGAGCCTCATAGTGCCCTCATCCCTGTACAGTCTGGCTAGGAGGACAGAGTGGCCTTGAGAGGATCCAGCCAGCCCCATGACAGCCTGCCGAGGGCTCTCCTGGCGTCTGCAGCACCAGAGGCAAAACAGTGCAGGAGAAGCTCCTTCCCCAGAGCAAGACAAGAGTTAAACTGGGCTGGCAGCACTCTGCAGGCAGGACCTTCCCTGCTGCTTCTGAGTGGGGCTTGGGGCAGCTCTTCGTGGCCCTGCTGGCAGACAGCTGACGTCTGCCAGGACTACTGCAGGCTGTCACAGTGCCCCCAGGACTGGTGCAGGTTATGTCACAGTGCCCCCAGGTCTGCTGCAGGCTCTGTCACAGTGCCCCCAGGTCTGCTGCAGGCTCTGTCACTGTGCCCCCAGCCTGCCAGCCTCACTGCAGCAGTGAAGCACAGGAGAGTTCCTGCAGCAGGCAGCCCATGGGGAGCAGGTGCAGGAGCATCGAGCGGCAGAGGCTGCAGCCCTTGGGTATGGCTCTCCAGAGCCATTCAGGGGCGAGCTGCCAGGCCATGAACCTCTGCTCTGCCTGTAACACTGCTTTTCACTGCAGACACTGCAAGTTGCTTCAGTGTGTGCCTCACCCTTCGTATACAGCAATTAGTGGGGAGCTGCATGTAAAACAGGGTTCTGCTAAAGCAAGAACCAGAGCAAGAGACAGCAGTGGTTAAAGCCAGACAGCTCGCCTGGAAAACAGCTCTGCTGTTCCCTCATCACCATGGCACAGGCAGCAGGAGTTATAAATAGCAGCAGTGCTAGTGCCTGCGAGCTGCATCTTGGCACCGCTGCCCCTGGCCACCTCTCTCTGGCTCCTACTGCCGGCGACAGACGAGGGCAGCCAGCAGGGCAGGGCAGAGCTGGGCGGGCCCCGGGCCCAGCGCTTGCCGGGGATGCAGCAGGCAGAGGGGCCACTGCCGCCGGATGCCAGTCAGAGGAGCAGAGGAGGGCAAGGCTCCGCTGCTGGGAGCCGTGGATTTCCCTGGTGCAGCAGGGGAAGAGCCCGGCGGTGGAGAAAGCGGCGGCTGTCAGCTGGCTGTGCCGGTCCTGCAGCTGGCGCCCGGGCAGCCGCGGCTGTGCCGGGCCCTGCGCACAGCACGGAGAAAGGCTTTGTGCCCTGACACTGGGCTACAGACAGCTCTGACACCGCAGCTGGAGAGAGAGGGGCCCCAGCACCACCCCTCCTGCTTGCCTGCCTTCCCAAACGTGCTGGAGACCCAGTGGCTGTGGGCACTTCCCTGACAGGCATGGGCATGGAGGTGACCCTCGCCGTGTGGGGCAGACACGGAGCCCCAGGCCCAGCTTGTTGCTCCAGACGAGTAGTGGTGGGCTCCTGACTTTGTCTGGGTTGCAGGGTAACACACATCCCTGGCAGGACAAGCAGCAGACTGGTCCCAGGCAGTGGCTCAGCATGAAGGACAGTAACGTGGGAGTCTTGGTAGCCTAAAGCAAGTTAACTTGTTGAGGGTCAGCACCAGCTCAGCAGATAGGATGGAACTCAGCTGTAAGGAAGATTGTTTAGCACTGGAATGGGCTGCCCAGAGTAGTGGCAGAAACTCCATCCCTGGAAACAGGCTCCATCCCTGGACACGCTGAGCCATCCAGTTAAAGCTGTCCCCGCTCACAGCAGGGAGTTTAGACCAGACAGGCTTTTAAAGGCTCCTTCTAACACAGACTATTCCATGATTCTAAGATGCTAAGTTAACTGCTTCAAATTCTTCGTCCTCAGCCTAAGCTGAGTATTCAGTCAAGGTATTCACTTCTGGTTCCACAGCCAAGGCAAGCTTCATCCCCACCACCTGTGTGAAGGTCACCTGCACAGGGCATCAGGACCTCATGATGTTGATTGAATGAAAAGTGCCAAGCACAGCTCCTCCAGCCCACCACTGGTAGCGAGCAGTGCACATCCAACAGTGTAAGCCCACCTGCAGCAGAGCCTGGCCAGGCCAGCACTGGCTGCTGGATGCTGCTCCAGAAAAGAAAGAGTAACTGGTCTGAACATACAGGACAGAGCTCATTCCACCAGTTTGTGCCTGAAGCCCTATCACTTGGGCACCACTGAAATGAGTCTGGCTCCATGCTCTTGACCCTCGTCCTTTAGATATTGATAAGCATTTATAAGATTCCTCCTCAGTCTTCTCTTCTCCAGGCTGAACAGTCCCAGGTCTCTAAGCCTCTCCTTGTAAGAGAGATGAGGTCCAGTGTCCTAGAGGGGACTTGATGGTGAAGGTTTCCAAGGAGAAGGTATTCACCATCCCTCGGGGTAGCCCGTTCCAGTGTGTGTGTCCCAGGCTCCTGGTGGTGGATGGTGGATGGTTCTGTGCCCAAAGTAAGACCAAGCTCAGACCCCTGTGCTCCCAGTTTGTCTTCAAAGCTGAGTTCCTCGGTGCCTGAGAACTCCATCGGGCAGGATCTGTGCACTGGCAATACCAAAGGCTCACAACCAGCTGTGGCACCAGCCCTGCCCTGGCAGCTGCCTGCAGGTGGAGAGGTGCAGCGTGGGAAGCAGTCCTGGCCTCAGAGCTGGGCTCATCCTCTGCAGCCACGTCCTGGCCACAAACCTCTGTGCCAGCAGAGAGTGGGGCAGTGCCCAGAGGAGCTCCAAACAGCCCTAGCGAACACCCAGGGAACTGCAGCAAGCCAAGCAAGGCGCAAGTCAGTAACGAGACTGAAAACAACCGAAGAAAAAGCGAACTCCGAGAACAGGAACCGCTTGGGTGGGGCCTGCCCTCTAACCAACGGCGAGGGCAGGCTGGGGAGAGGAGACTCGCAGATGTCTGAGGGGTGCGCAGCATGAAGGGGAGCAAAGAGGCTGCGGAGAGCGCCCGTGGTAGGAGCAGCTGACGAGCCGAGCGAGGGGTTGTGCCCACCCAGGGCAGCTGGGTTCGGCTCTCCCTGCGGCCCTTTGGCTGCCACCCCGCACTTTCTGCGGGTTGCTCAGAGGTGCCTGGAGATAGCCTGAGACTGAGTCCTGGCTGCCAGCAGCCTGTTGCCTTAGCCAGGACTCTACCTCCAGGAAATCTTCCACCAGGTTCCCTTCCATCAGGGTGCAGCTGGGGCAGCAGAGTGGAAGGTGTGCGGGGTGCCCGGCGCCCGACTGCTCTTGACTCGCTCAGCTGGGGGCGCAGCGAAGCCTTTCCCTCGGGGAAGGGAGCTGCACAGCCGCCTGCGCAGCCCTGCCTGCTGCTGTGTGCCGCCGCACCGCCCTGCTTCCTCGCAGGCACGCCACAGCTGCCAGGGCTCACCCCTCCAGGCAGTGGCTGTCAGCGCTTAAATCCTGGCTACAGAAACGCTGGGGGGGCGCGCAGTAAGAATGGCGAAGAGGGGATAGGCGAGAAAATCAGGGCGCTGACATGGGCACGGGTGTGGGCATTGGAGATAAATCCCTTTCCAATGGAACCAAATGTAGGGGAAAAGGCTTTTCAGGCTGCCCCAGCCCCTGACAGACGCCGTAGGCGGCATCAGCTGGCTGGGGCTCGGCAGAGAGCAGCCACAGAGAAGTGGGAAGGCCACAGGTGAGAGGCGACAGCTCCTGGGAGAGCAGTCCGTGTTGAGACTCTAGTGCCTCGCCGGGCTTGGTCCTTCTGGCACAGGGCACCCAACTGGTTTCACTGTGGAATAGTCACCCTTACCCAGAGGGTGACAGAGCAGAGCCCTGGGAAGCCAGCCCTGGTTGTCGGTCCCATGTTCCTGTGGCCCAAGGGCAGCTGTAGATGCTCCTCCTAAGGGGCTGTTCTCCTTCGCTTCTGTGAGACTTTGCAATGGCTTCCACCTGGGCGCGGGGAGCTTTTGGAGCCTAATCTGGCAACAACGCCGGCTGAGCCCTTGTGAGGAAGCAGCTGTGAAGGCTGAGCTGCCCAGCCAGGTTGTGTGAAGATGCAGAGAGGGGCTTCATTTATGCAGAACAATAATCCATGAGCACAGCCCAGGGTAGCAACAGGCTGCAAGAGGCGCTGTGTGACCATGCATGCAGACCAGGCCAGCCCTGCCACCCTGGCAGGCAGCCACCCCGGCAGGCAGGACCCCTGCAGCCACCCTACCTCTCTGTCCCCTTCCTGACACATTTTCTTGCAGGTCTGTGAATCTTTTTACACCTCACTTCAGTTGTGCCTCGTTCTCCCTCTTTGTACCTCGTTTTCAAACAGTCCTTGCCCTTCTCTGTGTCTCACCATGTGGGCTGAGATAATTAGCTACAAGCTGCAGAGCCTGCGGGGCTGCACCAGAGGAGTGCAGGCTGACATTTCACAGCCAGCAGGGTTTCAGCACTGAGTCAGGCTACTGATTCAAAGGAGACAGGGCTACGACAAAATGGCTAAAAGGCCTAGCCTGAGACCAGTGGGAAGACTTGAGAGGAAAGCATCATCCATGGTGTACAGAACAGAAGTATGCTCTGCACAAGGGCAACTCCGAGCCATAGCGAGCAGCTAAAGGAGTTGGCCACAGCATCCTTTGCAGTGTGGTCGTTCTGAATCTCATGGCAACTGAATGAACTGCAGCTGTTCCAGCACACGGCTGTGTTTTCTCTCGGGTCGCACACCCCTGAGCTATTACCACCAACCTTTGGCAGAGGGAACACACAGACAAAAGACCTGGCACCCCATCACAGAACCACAGAATGGTAGGGGCTGGAAGGGACCTCTGGAGATCATCCAGCCCAGCCTCCTCTGCTAAAGCAGACTCTCCTACATCAGCTTGCACAGGAACACGTCCAGGCTGATTTAGAAAGTCCACAGAGGTGGAGACTCCCAGCCTCCCTGGGCAGCCTGTCACATAAAAGAAGGTTTTCCTTACATCTGCAGAGAGAGAGATGTCTTTGCCAGGAGGGAAGAACCCTAAAATGTTCTGCACTTTCCCTTGGCCACAGAACCAGGAGGGACTGCTGCAAAATTGGTAACTTGGCAGGCAGCAGGAAAATAATTCCCAGGTTAAGGAGAGTAAGGCCCCAGCATGGCCTTAGAGACTACTGCATGGCTATCCTGCGAGGATTTCTGTGGAAAAGCTGGAAATGGACTGGGACCTTTCACATGCTTCCCTCCTGTCTCACTTTTCCCCCTCCACAGATCCACATCCATAACAGCCCACTGCCTGTCTGCACAGACACGTGGCAGCAGCCTGGCTGCCCGGGTACGCAGCACTTGCAGTCCCGGCGCGGCTCTTGGAGGACCCTCCGGAGCAGCAGCATGGCACTCGGAGGGGTTAAACTGCCAGCGCTTTGCCTCTCACTGTAACTGCTGTCTGGGGAGGCAGCCTCAGAGAGCCGCGGTTGCGCTTCTCACTGGTGAAGCACAGAGGGAGACAACAGGGATCTGCACAAGACCTCCAGCTGAAGCTTCCTGAGCAAGGCAGGTGGGCTGCATCCGGCAGCGAACAGAGCAGAGGACGTGGCCCAGAGGAGATGGCTGCACCAGGGGATGGAGCAGCACAAAGTTCCCTCTCAGGGCATCAAGGAGGGGTAAGAAATGAGAACCATCAGGAGACCTGAAGCAGCCTCACCTGTCCCCCAGGGCAGCTGGAGACAGCAGCAAGTCCCCCTGCTCCTTCATTACAGTGTTCTCTTCTTGACAGCTTTCCCAGAGCAGCTCTGTGCCTAGACTCAGCCCAGCTCTAGGACCTCTTCTATCTATCCATCTTCTCAACCCTGAGATTTCTCAGGGTTTAATCCTCAGTTTTCAGGGGTGAGGAGACAGAGTACCCCTTCGAGGAGATGTCAGGAGGAAAATGCTGCAGGATTGCTGACCAAGCTCAACTTAGAACCTTCCCCCAGCTGTGTCTGGCATTGCAGCAAACCATCTCCCCACCAAACCTGCTGCTTGCTTTGCACCAAGCACATAGCAAAGTAAATTATTGCCTCCCCCCTGCCTTGCCTACCCCACTAGAACACCTCTTCCCCTGTTCGTTGCCCAAAGGGCTTCTCCTTCACAAGTTCAGTAACCAGGCAGTTCTTTGTAGGAGTAAAGAACACTCAAAGAGGCCCAAAAATAAGAAAGCAAAACTGCTTTTTCCCACATTCAAGGAGATTCAAATACAGAGCTCTGAGGTCTTGCTGTAGGTTTTTTCCCTTCTTTTCTTTTTCTATTAAACAAATTGCTCAGAATTTGGGATCGGCCGTGCTCACAAGATTATCTCCAGCTGAAAAGCCTCTCTGGACCAAGTAGGCTAGCAAAAGCAAACAGTGTTATCAGCTGGATACTCAGCTGAAAGAAGCAGGCACTCCCCTTCAAAAGGGGCAGCTCCTCCTTATCTCCCTGCACAGACCATCAAGGGCTTTGCTTTCACAATGCACTTCAGCACATGGCAGTGCTCTGTAGATGCACAGAAAAGGCTGAGATGTGAAAGAGATCCTGCAGCTTCCAAACCCAGCAGCACAGGTGAGCACTCTGACAATGCCATTTTCTGATGTCAACTGTGCAGTTCTGGGGAAGTTTGATTGCTATTCAGCTTGAATGCTTTTCGATATGACTTAAAAAGGCTTCATATGGCTGACGCCAAAGCTGAGTTTGCATCATTTCTACCGTTTAGTGCAATCCATCACTGGTCAGAAAGCAGTAATTCCTGGGCCACAAAGAGGAAATGTACTGAAGTCTGAACACGTTTCAATAACTTCTTTATTTCCACAATAACCTAGAGTAATAACTAATTGCATTCCCAAATCCTAATTGCCACCAGCACAAAAGAAAGTGTTGTGTCTGCTGCAAACTGCAGGTTCCAAAAGAGCTTTAACTTTCAAACACCAAGCAAGTGCTGGGAGTGAGAAACGCTGTGTAAACTTTGTCCATCTTTCCTCTTTGGCAGTTCCCACATTCAGCTGAAAGAAAGGAGGCAGTGTGTCCATCAGGTCAGTCATCTTACCTGGGCTCTGGAACACTTCCAAGACTTATCATTCATTATTAGCACCCATTCAGCCTTGTTTGACTTAGGTTCCCTGAAGCTGACAAAGGAAATACTAAGTTATCTCTTCCAGACACCCCTCAAGCCTGGGGCTTCAGCAAAAGCAGTTTCTGTCGGGAGGCCCAGCCTCCAGGTATGCCAGCTGCAGCAACAGGGCACAGAGCAGAGCTGGGCAGCAGCTGACAAGACAAGCATGCTACAGCAACTCCTATCAGCCAGCATGCAGAACTGGAGAGCAGCAGAGCTAAGGCATCTTGGAGACATACAGATATCAGGTTGCACTCAGCAAGGGCTCTTCTGCTAGGATCCCTTTCCAGACCCCCAGGCCTCACCCAAGGCTCCAGACTGCAGCTCTGGGTGGGTAATGGGCAGAACCCAGCACACAGCAGGAGTCCACCATGAGATTTAATCCCAAGTGACTAACAGAATCTGCCAGCATCACAAGCTTGCTGCGGGTCTTGTGCCTCAGCCACAAAGCCATGCTTTCGTGTGGCCTTTTCAACACCTAGGTCACACCTGGAAAACTAAGGGTAGTACGCTTGTGACAGAAGGCGGCAACTGTGCTGGGCACCATCAGCTAACGGTGCTCGACACCTCTTGTGAAGGGGCTCTCTCTTACAGATGGCATCTACAGTTCCCATTTAACACTTAGTGAGAGCAGGGAGGTGGGAGCAGACAGAACTTTCCCCAGCTGTAACATCCTCACTGCAAGTCAAAGCAAACAGTGGGATCTACAGGGGCGAGACCCCAGCAGACACTGTTTTGTGGAAAGAACAAATAGTGGACTGCAGTGTTTCTGACCCATAAATGTAAACTGTTCTGGATAGCTATGCAAGGTGAAGAGTGCATTGTCACTGCCCTAGGAGTGTTTCGTGTTGTGTCCTTAAGAGGCTAACACTGCGATCAACAAAGTCCCTCTGCTGAACAAAACTCTTCAGTTCTCTGGTTTTAAATTGAGCAAGAGAGAAGAAACACTCTGCCACACTCTGGGCTCTTTCCTGCCACCACCCAGGAGCACCGAGCACAGAAACAGACTGACCTAACCCATGTGAAAGAGCAAAAACATGCCTGGGGAGAACAAAACTGGAAGAATATGCCCAGGTGCCAGCAACAGAAAAACTGTGAAAGAAAGAGAAGGGGCAATGTGGGGGAAGAAGGTGACTAGAACCAGGTGAGGGAGAGACAGCAGCAGCACACCCCACCACCTAGGGAGGGCATTAGAAATGGGTTTTAAACTACAGATTTTTTTCTTCTCTTGGTGTTAACCCACTGCAGCAGCTGCTGAGTGCAAGCAGAATCCTGCATGTGCGACAGCACAATTCTACAGGTACCCCTTCCACGGCTCTGCTTGAGCCCAAGATGGCAAACACAGGGAGAGAAAAATATGACACAAAATACAGAACCAGAAAATCAGACACAAAAGCGCAGAGAAATCTTTCCAGTGGAGATGCATTAAAAACCACCCCACAGAACACAGAAACTTCAGCACCCATGACGAGCAGTTATGTCCAAGGCTTCTGCCTTCTGGCTTGATGTCTGTACTGATGTGTTTAGTGCCTGAAACACTAAATTAGCAATGAAAACCTCCCAAGAACCCCAAACCTTGGCAAAGTTTGGGGGTCTAGCTGGGGTCTGTGTGAAAGGCTTTTGTTTGGGACTGAAGCCTGCAGCTGACAGCAAGCCAGCACTGCGCTTGGCACAAGGTGTCCAAAACCTGCAGGACTGCTTGCTTCCTCTGACAGGTTCTCCGCACAGCACAACGCACACAGGGGGCATCATGGCCTGTACTTCACCCCCAGGGCTGCTGGAAGAGGCACCTCACAGGCACGTCCAGAGTACACAACCGTTATCTAGGTTATCCCTTCACTCTAGGAGATAAACGTTAACGTTTTAACACAAAATGTGGCAGCCAAATACATTAAACGCCAGGACGGTCCGGAGCAGCAGCTGAGCGCTTGGTTCCCACTACGGCCAGCTCTGCCAGCCTGCTGACAGTGCTCCTGCGGAGACCTTCACCGTCTCCTCCCGTGTTCTGCTGCTACTTGAGCGAACTCGGAAGCGGGGCTGCGGCCAGCATGGAGCGGGGAGCTCAGCAGAGGCCTCGCCGCGCTCCCCGTCGGTCCCCCAGTGCCGCTGCAGGCGGGAGGCGACGCTGCCTAACGCCCGGAGCAGCCTCGCAAAACAAGTGCCGAGGAAGGCCCGAGCCAGCCCGCCGCCCGCGGAAAGCCTCCTGCCCTCTGGCAGACGGCACGGCCGCGGCGCTCACGGCTAAGCCCCGCCCAGCAGAAGCACGGCGGCTCACCGAGAGGCACAGACGAGCCGCCACCGGGAGGCCGGGCGCTCGCCTCCCGTGCGGCGGCGACAATCCCCAGCAGGCAGCGGCAGCCCGGCCCCGCTCGGGCCCCGCCGCGTCCCGCCGGCTGCCCGGGGCGGCAGCGTCACGTGCCCCAGGCCCCGCCCCGCGGCGGAAGCGGCCCGGCCGCGCGTGCGCCCAGCGCCGGCCGGGAACGGCCCCTTCCGGCCGGCACGCGACCTTGCTCGCCCGCCAGCGCCCGCTCCGGCACGGGCGGCCCGGGGCGCGCGGGGCGGCGCGCACGCGCCCACCGACCCGGCCCCCCCGCGGCGCCCCCCGGCCGCGCACGTGTGCGCCGCACGCGCCTGCGCCCGCTGTCGGCTCCGACCGCCCCCGTGACGTCGCCGCGCATGCGCCGCAGCTGCCGCCCCCCGCGCTGGGCGCCGGCGCCGCGCGTCTCTCCGCCTCCCTCCGCGGCCGCGCCTGCGCCGAGCGCGCTGTCGGTGCGTGGCGTGCGGGGCGGTGGGGGCGGTGGGGGCGGGGCGGGTATATATAGTGCGCGGCCGGGGCGGCGGCCTCCCCCTTGTCCCCCGGCCGCCGTCGGAGCTGTGTGCGCAGTGCGTGTGCTCCGGACACCCGGACACGCCGGCCCGGCCCCGTCGCACCATTTATTACTAAAAATATAAAAAAGACAAAAAAAATCAAAAAATCCTAAAAAATCTTTAAAAAAAACCTTCCCCTCTTCCATCTTCCGAATACCTTCTGCAACCGGCCGGTTTGATAAAAAAATAACCCGGTGAAGCGAAGCCCCCGGACCCGGCGCAGCCGAGAGGAGACACAGAGCGAGCCTGACCCCCGCTGAGGCCAGCAGCAGCCGCCGCCGCCGCCACCTCCGCCAGGCCCGGCACAGAGTGAGCCAGACCCCCTCCCACCGTTTCCACCCGCCGCCGCCGCGCATCCGCCTCTCGCGGCCGTTAAGTTTCGAATCCGCCTTGGGAGTGCCCCCTTCCCTGCGCCGACACCGCCGGCCCCTGCCTTCACGGACCGCCGGGCCGCCGCGGCCTCCTCGCCTCGTCAGCGCCCCCCCCTTGCCCTCCAGACGGCGGCAGGATGAACCCCAGCGCCCCCAGCTACCCCATGGCCTCCCTCTACGTGGGGGACCTGCACCCCGACGTGACGGAGGCCATGCTCTACGAGAAGTTCAGCCCTGCTGGGCCCATCCTTTCCATCCGCGTCTGCCGGGACATGATCACCCGCCGGTCGCTCGGCTACGCCTATGTCAACTTCCAGCAGCCTGCCGACGGTGAGTGGCCGTGGGCTGGGCCGTGGGAAACGACCGGGGATGTGCGGGAGAGGCGGTGAGGGGAGAACTTGGGGCGGCCGCCGCAGAGGAGCCATGTTTCTCCCCCGCCCCCACTTGGGCTCGGCGCCGCTTCCCCCCCCCACCCTGCCCTCCCCAGTGCCGCCGCCCCGCATCCATTTTCCCCGCCTGGGCGTTTCTGGGGCCGGCGTTGGCGTTGCCGGGCCGGGGCGAAGCTGTCGCCGCGCGGGGGAAGTTGGCGGTGGGGCCGCTGCTGGCCGACACGCGGCCCGGGGCCGCCCGCGCCTCGTGGCGGGGTGTGGGGCGGGTGGGAGGCGCTTCCGCGCCCCGCTGCCGGGAACCGAGAGCCGTCGCGGGGCCCCGGCCGTGGGCAAGGGAGGGCCCAGACGCTCTCGCCGAAAAGGCCGAGGCCTGGTGGAGCTGCTCCGGGCGGCGGCGGCGGCGGCTGCCGGAGGCCGCGGGGAGGGTACGGGTGTGCGGGCGGGCTCTCCACAGCCCGGCGCGTCGGTGCGCGGCCGCAGTAGGGACGCGAGATGAAGGCCGGCTTGGAGAACGCTCACAGCCATCAGCACCTTTTAATGACTGCGCAGGAGCTGGGTGCGTGCGAGAGATTAGTAAGGGGCCGAAAGAAGGAAGTAGGACGCGGCGGCTGGGCTGGCGGGTTTCGCAGCCGTCCGGGCGGAGCGCAGGCCCGAGCACAATGCCCTAAAGCACCACGGCGGGGCTGTCACGTGTGGGGAGTGGGGCGAGGTTCCTTGGGCCGCCTTTGCCCGCTCTTCGCGCAGCTGCCTCTGTTCCGATCCGTTTCTCTTGGCAGTAAACTGCCTGGCGCTGTGTTCTATTAAACTTGCTTCACACAACGTGGTGTTGGTTCTCTCAACTTGTGTCGGTAAGGAAACTTTCCGTGCAGTTCTGGTCCTGGTTCTGCTAAGTTTGGCATCGAGTTTGTTCATTTGCAGGCTGCTTCCATAAAAGAACTGAATAGATGCTAACTTCCGTGAGATACAAGCAAAAGAAAAAATACTTCTGCCTACTTGAGCATACTTGATACGAAGTATACTGCTTTCCATTACACCGGGGTTAGTTTTGACTGTATGGAAGTGAGGGATTGGAATTGCAAACTTCCCAAGCAATTAGATTAAGTGGCTTTCAAGGTCGGCTTTGGTATTGTATCAGAGCAGACTGACACCTGTGTGCCAGTGGTAAAAGTTCCTGTCTTCTCTGTTTAATAGGCTGATGGCTCACCTGTTCCCAGCTCTCTGGGAGAAGGCTTGCAGTTTATCCTGCCGTTGTTTAGGGTAAGGTTGTATGAGTGCTTGCTTTAGCACACTTTGCTGCCACTCAACGCAAACCTACGGTTTGCTCTCAAAACAAACAAAAAAGGGATTAGCACAGTTCAGTGCTTGGCAGAAGGTGCACGAGGTTCAGATGCTTCTCGTTAGTAATGGCAGAGTTCTGTAAGGGAGGGCTTTGGCATTTTGTAGTTGAGCAACCAGTTCAACCCCTCGTTTTATGACTTAGTTTGTAATTAGCCAAATCTGGGAGCAAGCACAGCTTTTTCACCTGAGAACGTGCCTCTGAGGAAAGTGCTGCAGCTCCCTGTGTTGGATTTTCCAGTGTTTGAGAGGCATGCTCACTTGACTCTACACCAAGGTCAGTCCAGCTGAAATTATTTCTGTGCTCTATCAAACTTTGCACCTGGCACAAATCTGGCAGCACTTGTTAAAATACTCTGAAACGAGCCTGAGATCAGACTTGTGCACCGTGGTCAGAATTTGGTGTGCCTCGCAAACGCCTAGAAACCATTTACTGACCTTTTTTTTATAGACCACTCCATCCATTCAGTGAAACCTGGGAAGAAGAGCTCTGAGGATGAATGGTTATTACAGCAACGCTGCTTGTGTTTGGTCCCAGGCTAGCTGCTGGTTCCTGCTTTAGCTTAACTGGTAGCTGTGTCTCCTGCCATTCTTACTACTAACAGCTAGAAACAGCTGGCTGGGGTTTTGAGAGGCCTTGGAAGGTGCGTGCCTGTAAAGGAAGGTGCTCACAGCTCTTCCAGAAGCTGATGAAGCCTGATGACAAGTGTGAGGCATGCACACGCTTCACAGCTGTGACTCTGCTGAGTTTGAGTCAGAGTCTGGAGTGAAACTTGGGCAAGACGTGTTTCAAATTACTGACTAGGAATACTCTTGAGTAATCTGAAACTGCACTTCTGCCTTCAGATACTTGAAAGGTGTCCAGAGGTTTACTGTTTTACGGCTGTTGCTTTGTGCCTTTGTAGCACAGTTTAGCAGCAAGCACGTTGAGGGTGCTTTTGAAATTGTTCTAAAGTGGAGTGTCCAGTGGCCCAGGGCTGAAATGTGAACTGGTGACTCATCCAATAAAAAGCTCCAGCAGAATCAGCAGAAGCACCGCAAGGGTAGGTGTGTCCACTTGGTAGCAAGTTAACTGCTGAGTGGAATTGCCTCCTGCAAACTAGCATGCAGCTTCTGAGCCTGCAATGTAATGAAAACGACCCAGTCTTACTAGGTATAAATTTTAATGAGTGGCTTGTACCTTGTTGGAGATGTTTCTAGTAATATTTTAAAATCCACTGTGGAATTACAGAGTGGTGATGGTTAAACATAAATCCTTAATGTGCTTGTGCCTTGTAGAGGAGGTGAAAGGAGCTGTCCTTGCCTGGGTGAAACATGTGCATTGATCCAGGATAGGTGCTCGGCCTTGGCTGAGTATGGTGGTGTGTGAGGGCTAGCAGGGACCCGGCTGGAGGTAGGTGTGTGGAGTTGTGTCCAGGAGCACAAACCTGTGAGAAGTATTAGGATTATTCTAGAAGCAATTAGCATGGATTGGAAAAGCCTCTTTCCTAATAAAGAAGCCCTTTTGCTACTTCTGGAAATAATTAAATGTTTGTTGCTGCCACTTTTTCTGGGGCTGGCAGCAATAATTCTCATGACTTCCAGGGCAGTACCAAGGTATTTGGTGCTTCTGTTGTGGCCAGTCTGACACCACAGTCATGGTTTGGGTTTTTCTCCCTTTTGTAATGTAAAAGATTTTCAGTGCCTAATTGCTGTTAAAGTCTTTGAAAGCTTTGTTAACCGACTTAAAAGACTGGCAATGCTTCTACTTTTTGGTGGCTTCAGCCTAAATCAGTTCTTGACTCGATACTGTCACACGAATATGGTAATAGTATCCCTAGCTGTACAAGAAGGTGTTAGATGTCTCTCTCATTAACTTCTACAGATGTGTTTTTCAGAATACAGTCTTCAGGAAGGAACATAAAGCATAGTGTTCCAGCTGAACCACAGACCTCGTACCCAACAACATAGCTACAGACAAAAGCAGCACTCAACAAGCACATCAATGAGGGTTTTCACAAGGTGGCTAGTCCTTAGTCTCCCTAAGAAAAGCCACTAACTGACATGGTTACTATTCTGAAATTGATACTAAACTGGTTTCAGTCCCGTTCACTTCCTGCTGCTCTGCTGTGTGCAGATTTCAGTGAAAAGAATTAGTACCAATGGGTGCGCACTTCAGGTGTTTATGTGAGGACTTCCTTCGGTGTTCTTCCAGACCTGCAGGAGTAGTGATGAGAAGGAGCTAATGCAGACAGTCATAAAATGTTTGGCGCATTTGAGAAATGTTGCTGGTTCTTATTGAGTGCCTCGCTGACGTCACATAGCAAAGATGCCTTTTGCTTTGAAAGAGCATTTGAAAACTGCCCAACTAAATGCTCTGAGATTGTGAATTCAGGGCTTGAAGAGTTAGTTCTGGAGTTCTGCTGGAAAAGCTTCTCCACTGTAACCCAGTTTGTGTTCCTTCATTTTGTGCTCTCAGTGCTCACTCCATCTTTGCTGTTTTAGCAGGAGCAGCTTTTACTAGCTGCCTAATTTCAGATTTTCAAAATAAGTACATGCTAGTTTTAAATCTCTGGGACCTGCCTGTTGCCTGCAACTCCACTGCAGATCTTTGTCACTGAGGAAAGTGTTGTATGAACCAGACTTGAACTGTACCCAGCAAATGAATGCTGTCAGTTGAGCAATGCTGGTGGTGTGGGAGTACTTCCGCTAATGTTTGCAGAAGGTTGTACCCCTACAGGCATTTATTGGTGCATGATCTGACTTTTCTCCCTGTGGGAGAGCTCTCCTGTTACTGCAGAGCTCTTCCCCATTGCGTCCCTTAGGCTGCTGGGGTTTCTGCAGCTCCTTGAGCTGGCTTGCAAAGTGCGGCTCCTCTGAGGAGCGTTTTGCCGGTTGTGCTTGCACAGACCAGTGTGGTGTGTTGCACTGTGGGTCTAAGAAGCCTCTGGTGTGCTTGCCTGTGCGACTTGCCTGTCCCCACTAATGCTGAAGTGTCTTGCAGCCGAGCGAGCTTTGGATACCATGAACTTTGACGTCATCAAGGGCAAGCCAGTGCGCATCATGTGGTCTCAGCGCGATCCCTCTCTGCGCAAAAGTGGTGTGGGGAACATCTTCATCAAGAACTTGGACAAGTCCATTGACAACAAAGCTTTGTACGACACCTTCTCTGCCTTTGGCAACATCCTGTCCTGCAAGGTCAGTGCGAGGGAGCAGTGCCGCACAAGCCCTCGCCTGCGCTGCCGCTGCTCTGCGAGCTGACAGCTTCTTTTCAACAGGTGGTGTGTGATGAGAACGGCTCCAAGGGCTATGGGTTCGTGCACTTCGAGACACAAGAGGCTGCAGAACGAGCCATTGAGAAGATGAACGGGATGCTGCTGAATGACCGCAAAGTGTGAGTGCACTGCAGCTGCTGCAGCTTGCCTGGGCAGCACAGCAGATGCCAAGGAGGGTTTAGAGTCCTGGTGCTAAGAGTACGTGCAGTCGTCTCGCCTGTTCCAAGGGCGGGATGAGTTCTGAGAGGCTAGCAATGGACTCTAGGGAAAAGGCTGCTGTATTGGTGGGGATTTGGGAGCTTCTCTGGGTGTCTAATCTTGCTGTTCTGAGATAAAATGCAGTGTACAGAATATTCCAAATCATAGTTGGTAAGAGCTGTGAGGTAGGTATGCTGTCCATTTTTGGATGAAGCTGTAAACTCCAGAGTCACTCAGTCCTGAGGAGTGGTCAGGTTACCCTTAGGTCTGTTACAGACAAATCCGTACTAGCCAGGTCACATCTCTGCTAGGCAGCTCCGTGGGTTGCAGACTGCTGTGTTCAGCTTGGGTTCTTTTGTGACTGTGTGAACTCGCCTTGGGTGTTCCCAGCCCGTTTGCAGTGGGTTTCACCATAAGGCAAGTTGAACTACTTCTCTATGATTATGTAAAGAAAGAAGCCAAACAAACAAAAAGCCTCAAGCCCATAACAAAACAACAAAGATTTTTTTAAATTCCCCAAACAAATACAATTGTTGACTCGGATAGGCTGGAAGGTGTGTAAGGGCAGGAGGCATTTGAACACTGAGCTGGAGAATGGCAGCTGCTGCCAGGCTGTCAGAATGACAGAGGGATTGTGCTGATATCCAGAGCTTCTCTTCAGCCTCTCCCACTGCCCAGCTGCTGTTGTGGGAGGTTGTTTGGGCTGAATGAAGAGTCTCAGCAGTGGTGACAGCGTTGTGCTGCTAGCTGTGGTACACAGACTGATGGAGCAAAGGACAGTGATTCTCATTTTGCAGTGGAGTTCCATTTTAAGTATTTGAGGGCAGTGCGAGTGGTTAAGTATGATGCCAGAGAAGTGAAGTACAGACTTGCATTAACCTACGCTGTTCTGTCCTGCAACTAGATTCGTTGGAAGGTTTAAATCCCGCAAGGAACGTGAGGCAGAGCTTGGAGCCAGAGCAAAGGAATTCACCAATGTTTACATCAAGAACTTTGGAGAAGACATGGATGATGAGAGGCTTAAGGAACTCTTTGGCAAGTTTGGTAATGTCTTAAACTCTTAAGTTTATATAAACATGAGTGAATGTCAGTGTGCTGCTTGTATCTTACCTGTACAGTGAAGCAGAAGGCCTCAGCTGGCTGGCTGGGGTTGATTTAGAGAGTACCACTGCACTGAAGAGCTGGTTCTTCATTCCAGTTTCACATCCACAGGGCAGTGATAGCCACTGCAGAATTTTAAAGAGGACAAGCAGCAGAACTGTTGCCTGTAATGGGCCCAAACAGTCTTTTGAGTGGTTTTTGCACGTGTTTTTAAGTTGCAAGAAGTGTTTCGGTACAGGCTGATGTTAAGAGTTCACTGCAGGATGTGTGAGAAATGAGTTTGCGATTGCTGACTTGCAGACTTCTTACTCAGAGCTTTCGTTGTTCAGTCACACTGTTGAGCAAACACAAAATTACAAGGACCCCCTCCAGCGAGCTGTTACACATGTTCTGGCAGGCAGGGGATTGTGCGCCATTGAAGTATGAGATGTGTCACCTCCAGCCAGGAAATGGCAAACTCCTTCATCTGGTTCACAGGGCACAGTCCCTTCCAACCCCTGACATTCTGGGATTCTCTGATTTTCAGCCTCAGCTGTTTTGTTGTGTTGTCTCCTGCACGCTCTTGTTGTTCTCTAGTGGATATGGTGTAAAGCAAGACAAAGCCTCATGTAGGAGGTGTTCTATAGCAGCCCTAAGCAGCATGTACCAGAAATTGCTTTCCACTGTCAGGCTCTGTGGTTGAAGCACTAACAAGTTCAGCTGCTGACACCCGTCTGAGCTGAGGCTGAACACTGATCTTCTGGAGCGGTGCCTCGGTAGGCTTGGCCATAAGGGCTGCGGTTCAGAGCAGACCGGCAGGTGTGTGTCAATGGGTCATGGTTGCTGGATGCTTTTAGTGATGCAGGGCTCCTTTGCCGTACACGTGAAACAGACTCGGGAGTTCAGACTTGTGAACAGGATGTTCCCAACTTGCTCTCTATACCAAGCATAAGCATTTAATCCTCTTTTTGTAGGTCCTGCTCTAAGTGTGAAAGTTATGACTGACGAGAGTGGAAAATCCAAAGGCTTTGGCTTTGTTAGTTTTGAAAGACATGAAGATGCCCAAAAAGTAAGATTTTGGATTTCATTTTCAGAATTCTGCAAGCGAGACTCAAATAATCTGCTTCACTGAATGAGTTTACAGCTTGTCAATGTGTTAATGGCTTTTCATTGGGCAGGGGCACTGCAGAAACAGGTGTCTGCTCCCTAAACAACTGTCACTTGCTTATGGGCAAATGTCAGTTGATTTGAGGAGCTTCTTCAGTCAGAGTTCTCTGCAGATCTGACACTAGCGTAGGAACAAAATCATGAACAATGTAAAAGCCTGTTGTAGTTCAAGGTGTCAGTGAGTTTTGGGCTCCCTCGTGCTGGGCATCACGCAGGCATGGGAAATGATTGCAACTCTGCAGAACCCAGGCGAAGCATTGAATCCAGTGTGGCTGCACAGAACATTTGTGCAAGGCACAAAAGACTGTATTTTGAGACCTCAGCACTGCACAGCCAGCAGGAAAGGTGTGTTGATTTATGGAGCACGTTTGGCACAGCTGTAAGAAAATAGCCATAGAGCCCTATAATGTGGCTTTCACTCTGAAGAGTATCGTTGGGAGATACTTTGAATTCATGCCTGCAGCACACTGGTATGCTGCCTGACTTCAGCCTTTGTCAGCCAGCTGTTTGGAGGAACAGTTGGCTGTGGCAGCAGGGGGCATCAGGAGGAAAACTCACGCAGAACAAGTCAAGGTAACAAACCGAGTCTGCTTTCAGAAGGCGTGTTTGTGACTTGTCAGAACTGCGAGAGCTGAGAACAAACCCTGCCTGTCCTGCATCTGCATTGCTGATGAATTGCTCCTCTTAAAGTAGCTAGAATCCCGGGTTGGGTGTTTTAAATAGCATAAAACTCTGACATCTTAGGAAATGTGTTCAGTGGTGTTGATCAGGAAAATACACAGGCTGGTGAATTCTGGCTTTACGTGAATACATCTGTGCTGGCATTTCACATCTTAATGGTAACTCCAAACACCAAGGGAAAAAGCTCACATTAAAAGTTTCCTGAATGAAAGATGTGAAAAAGCCAAATGTGCCAGCTGTGGCTTAACGTGGGAGAAACTCTGACAGGGCAGTTTCAGATTTTACAGAACAGAAGTCATGTGAGTGAGTCAGAGCTCCTCATCTTCATTTGTGTTCTTTTCTGTGCCTTTAGCGAGGTAAGGCTGGAGTAACAGCTCATTCTGTGACTTGCTTTTTGATTTGTGGGGTTTTTCCCCACTTCCTCTCAGAAGTTTCAGCACTGCCTGTGACTTTTCTTTACCCTCACAGAAGCACACTGAGGGAAGCCTCGAGGTGTTTGGTTTCAAATAGATGGACTGGCTCTCTTGCTGAGATCCTTATGTCACTTTCTATCTCTTTATTAACTTTGTTTTGATATGCCTGAAAACCGTGAGATACAAAGCACTGATAACTTCTTGTTCATTAATGAAGGCTGTGGATGAGATGAATGGGAAGGAGCTCAATGGGAAACAAATCTATGTTGGCCGGGCTCAGAAAAAGGTGGAAAGGCAGACGGAGCTGAAGCGCAAGTTTGAACAGATGAAGCAGGACAGGATCACCAGATACCAGGTGCAGTTTCAGTGCAAGAGGACTGATTTGGTTTAGATTTACAATGACCACTTGCTCTCAAAACTAACTTGCCTTTTTTTCAGGGTGTCAACCTTTATGTGAAAAATCTGGATGATGGGATTGATGATGAGCGCCTGCGGAAAGAGTTCTCCCCCTTTGGAACAATCACCAGTGCAAAGGTGAGGTTTGTAGCTTGTGCTTGTTCTTCCTCTGGAACTGGATGGGGCAGGGGGGTTATTTCATTGCCTGACAGGTGTCACCCACTCAACTGCTGCTACTCACTGCTGTGTGCCTGGGCATCTCTGTTCTTGAGGATAATTCATCTTGGGTTAAACTCTTATGATCGTTCTTTCCTGAGGCAAGCTGAGTGCTGAATTAGTGTGAGGAAAATGGCATCTGTGCAGTAATGTGCTCAGCACTGGCATTTTCATCTGCATTCAGTCAACAGCCAATAGTGATACTCCTTGTTACAGGTCCATTCAGTAAAAGAAACCTGTGGTGTCGCTTGCAGCAGGCTGCTGTGGGTCTGGCATTCTTTTGTTGTAAAGTCCACTTTGTGTTGGCAGGTCATGATGGAAGGTGGCCGCAGCAAGGGATTTGGATTCGTGTGCTTTTCATCACCAGAAGAAGCCACCAAAGCTGTCACAGAAATGAATGGTAGAATTGTGGCTACTAAACCATTGTATGTAGCTCTAGCCCAGCGTAAAGAAGAGCGCCAAGCTCACCTCACCAACCAGTATATGCAGAGAATGGCAACTGTGAGAGCAGTACCCAACCCTGTCATCAACCCCTACCAGCCGGCACCTCCTTCAGGTTACTTCATGGCAGCTATCCCACAGGTAGGTGCAGAGATGAGGAGCAGGGCTGTACTGTGTGAAAATCTGGTCAGATTGAGCAGTAAATAGTTACTGGCATGTGCCCAGCATTTCAGCAGCCTGATGCCATAGCAGAAGCTGTGGACTGCTGAGTGCCCTCCAAAGCTAAGTGCCACCCTGTTTTGTGACAGACTCAGAACCGTGCTGCATACTATCCCACCAACCAGCTCGCCCAGCTTGCTAGACCTAGTCCTCGCTGGACTGCTCAGGGTGCCAGACCTCATCGTAAGTCCTCTCCTTCTAGCTCTCAGTGGTTGCCATCAGCTCCACAGCTTTCTTTTGCACTTCTGATACAATTTCAATGCCAGTCTTGTGTCATGTTAGTTGTTCCACTTCTGGACTCTTCACCATGTAACTTGTGCTGTGCTTTCTGCCGCACACAGCATTCCAGAACATGCCCGGTGCTATCCGCCCAGCAGCACCCAGACCACCCTTCAGTACCATGAGACCAGCTTCTTCACAAGTCCCACGAGTTATGTCCACACAGCGTGTTGGTGAGTTCCCGTTATGCAGACTCAAGTGTTGGACTTTGGGGTTTAAGTTAGCTGGTTCCAAATGGTCTCCCTGAAGCACTGAAGTTCAACAGGACATGTGGTACCACTTCCCTCCTCTGCTGGCTCTTACTGAGTCAGCTGCTGTCACCTTCCAGGGGCTGCTTTAAATACTGCCCCGGACTGACTTCTGCTGTAGCCCCATTACTTTAGCATAAGGCTTCTCTTTCTTTCGTGTGCGCTAAATAGTACCCCAGCATGGTTAATGGCAGCTGCTGCCAGCTCCACACATCCCTGTGGCACTTGAGATACCAAGAGGAGACAATTGGAGCTCTCGTTATTTTGCCATGGAATACTATGAGCCAGACTTGGGTATGCAGAACCTGCACATCCCTAGGGCACCCATACACTCTGCAATCTCTCTGCCTGTGTCAGGCAGCAGTGTTTTTATCTCCTTCCTGAAAATTCCTTTTTTAGGATGCCTGTTGGTATACCTTGCTCAGGCAATAGTGTTGTTGGAGGTCAGAGTTCAGGAGATGCTCTGCTCTACCAAGGTGGATGTTGGCTGACAATGTGTTTTCAGTGGCATGTAAGATCAGTTGTGAGTGGAGTGACCGGGAGGTGACACCCAGCACACATGGAGGGGTGACCAGCTGGTGCTGGTGACTGCTGGTGCTAACTGCCTAGCTGTGCTATGTTGCAGCCAATACATCAACGCAGACCATGGGTCCACGCCCTGCTGCAGCCGCCACCGCCGCCACTCCTGTGCGCACTGTGCCGCAGTACAAATACGCCGCGGGCGTCCGCAACCCCCAGCAGCACCTCAACACACAGCCACAGGTTGCTATGCAGCAGGTGAGTCGTGACAGTGGCAGGTCTGTGCTTTTGCTGGAGAGGGCACTCACCCGTGGAGGTTGTCTTTGCTACTGTAGAACTCAGGCTCTCCGCTTTGGCAGCAGAGCCTTGGGGGTTTAAGTACACCTCAAGTTCCTGTGGGGCAGATGGGGTCCTGTGCTACTTCATGTTTTGCAGCTGTTGGTGCCTTAGCCTGAATTCTCCTTCTGTCTGCTCCACAACAGAGCAACAGATGCCAGCCTCCGGCACTACTTGATTACATCAGTTGAACTTTCCTCTCTGTTCCTGCCAGTGCAGGCAGTATTTGTGATGAGCTGTGCAGCATTGGGTATTTGAGGATGCACCTGTTAACTAGAATCTAATTGTGAAACGGTGTTAATTTACAGCCTGCTGTCCATGTGCAAGGTCAGGAACCCTTGACTGCTTCCATGTTGGCTTCTGCCCCTCCACAAGAGCAAAAGCAGATGTTAGGTATGTATACAGTACCTCTCTCTGTGCTTTGTAGCAGGACAGTCAAGGTACTTCTTAGTCTTAAGTGCAGAGTGAACAGATGTAGCTGTAGAACAAGGTGCTTGCTTGCCCTGAGATCTAGGCTCTTTCTCAGACATCTAAGGTTAGTCACTGATGAGCTTTCTTCTCTGCAGGTGAACGTCTCTTTCCTCTCATCCAAAGCATGCACCCCACTCTGGCGGGTAAGATCACTGGGATGCTGCTGGAGATTGACAACTCTGAACTCCTCCACATGCTCGAGTCTCCTGAGTCTCTTCGTTCGAAGGTGGGTGGGCTCTGCCTGGCTCCAGCAGCAGTGAAGTGCACGCTAATTGAACAGGTGTCTGTGGTGGCACGGTGGAGCTGCAGTGGTGCAGCAGTAGCCCAGGGCAAGAAGTTAGAATCCTCTCTGAGGGTGCAGTGACTTGAATTGGCAGGAACTGGCACTGCAATGTTGCCCTTGTTACCAGAGCAGGCCTTGTGTGTGTGCAGCACTAGTTGGGGAACTTGAACATGCAGAAACTGCAAACTTCTCTCTTTCACTTCACAGGTTGATGAAGCTGTAGCCGTACTACAAGCCCACCAAGCTAAAGAGGCTGCTCAAAAGGCAGTTAATAACCCCACTGGGGTTCCAAGTGTTTAATAAGTAAGTGGTGAGCACTCTGCTTTGGGCTGGGGCAGTAGAGCTTAGTCCATGGCCTTGGCAGCAGTGTTGCCACCAGGCTCTATGGTTTGCAGCCACAGAAGGTAGCAGCTATAATCACATCTGTAAACAACTTTGTGCTGACGCTTGTAGGTCTTGGTTAGAAGATGTTGCTGGCATTCTGACTTGCACACTTAGCTGGCATTAGAGCACTGCTCCTAGCAGCAAATGCAGCTGCAGTTACAGGCACGTGTGCAAAAGGGGCAGCGGTGTCCCATGGTCCTGTTCAGACTGTTGGAGTGGAACTTGAAGAATTGGTGTAAGCACAGAGCCCTGGGTTTCCAGAAGTGAAATGCCTGATCCAGACCTTTGTTTGTACCCGAGGGCCAGAATACAGACTGGCACAGTGACTAGAAACTAACTGCATAGTCTCTCTCTTCAACATCAATTAAAATGCTGCTTTGCTTTATTGCCTTCTGTGGGGTTAATTGAATCTGCATGGCAGAGACAAAAGGTGGTACCTGTAGAGTTGTGAAAGATATTGAGACTAACAGGAGCCTTCTCTGTTTGGTGTGGGTAGGCTTTGCCTGCTTTAACATTATGCCACTGAACATTTTCTCTTTTCTTGGTATTTTTGCCCCCAAGATCTCTCTTTTTGGGACTGAATGGGAGTTGTTTTTTTCCACAGTTTATTCTTTTGTAATGATTTTTGTTGGTTGGTAGGTAGTGATCCTTTGACACTGAGAAATGTGCCACATAAGTTTTCTGTCCTAAACTAAAGCACCCAGACTTTGAGATCGTTATTCTGTGTGCTCCCTGATGGTTTAGAAGCTGAAATAGTCCAGGTGTGGTTGTCTGGGGAGTCTCAGTGTGCTACCCTTGTGCAGAGGTAGCCTGCAGTCGAGTTAGTGGCAGTACCAGATCGTGCACTGTGCACAGCTGTGGTCAAGGGTCTGCTGTGCAGGGTGCTGCTTAGTTCCATACTCAGCTTTAGCTTGCCAGATGTCACAAGCTTGGGATGCTCGCACATCCATGCATAACTGGGGTACCTCTGGCACTGCTCGCGAAGAGCTTTGGTCGATGCTATGCGAAGTGCCACCTGCTGCAGGGCTTCCAGGGGCAGGAAGCCTGTCGGAAGGGAAAGCGCTGCATTGACTGCCAGACTAACACCGCTCTTGTTCTTTGCAGAAGGCTCCGGGACTCCAACCTAGACCTTCGCTTCACCGAAGAAAAAACAATTTAAACATTGAAAAAATACTAAATATTGAGAAAAAACATTGCAAAAATATAAAATAAATAAAAAAAGGAAAGGAAACTTTGAAGCTTATGTACAGAGCAACGCCAGGGCTAGTAAAAGAAATGCTAGTCCTAGATTACTTACTGATTTAAAATTACAAAAAAATAGTAAAATTAAAAAATACAAATTAATGTTTTATAAACCCGGGGGAAAAGAATTTTCAGCACAGTACAAAAATTTAAAGCATTCCTTTCTTTAATTTTGTAATTCTTTACTGTGGAGAAGCTCAGAATATCACCACTGTTTTAGTTGGCAGTGGGAATTGATAGCTGAGCAAAGAACCGTAATTTGGATTATAAAATTCTTGGTTTAATAAAAATTCCTTAAACACTGACTCAGTTGTGCTGCTTTCCTGCATCCAGCGCCCCTGCCACGAGGCTGGCCTTCCCAGGGCCAGGCCAGGGCCCCTCTGTGCAGTGCTTCAGCACTTCTAGAGATCAGCCTACATTTAACCACCCGTTACCTGAGAGGTGAACTTGGGCAGCAGTAAATCAGAGCAGCAAGAGCTGTATCTGGGGTTTAAAAAGTAGCATGGTGTCTGAGCTCCTCTCATTGTCTAACGAGAAGCAGGCCTTGAAATGCCCTACCTAGATGAGCAGGACTGTTCCTGCAGAAGGCCATGTGCTGGTGTTGTGCAATGTGCCAGCATCCCGTCCAGCCTGCACAGGCCTTGGTGTCAGAGGCTCTCTGCATAGGCCCCTGGCTGGGTTTCCAGATGGCAAATGAACCCCAAGATAGAGGCAGAGGTGAACGAGCAAGGTTTGTCTGCAGTAGCTGCAGGATTCTGTTACTGGACATGACCACAGGTGTTCTTAGAACAGAGAAAGTGCAGCTTCAGGTGGGAGTGTGATAAAATCAAACCTCCACTACCCAAAAGGTCATCTTACTACACACGGTAGAAGTCCTGCTGTAGCTGGGACTGTTTAAAGCCTCTGGGTCAGGTATTTCTAGTGCTGTGTTCTCTAGCAAGTGGGTGGCTGCTGTTAGCTTTTTCCTCTTAGAGGCCGACTGGTTTGATTTTTAGCTTTACTACCTTTGGGGTTGTCCAGTGTACTGAACAACTGCATCAGTCTCAGCTAGCTCCTGCGTAACTTAATTTCTGAATTATTCCTGAGAATAGTTTGGGTGCTTGAAATCAGACTTGGGAGAAATCTGGAATGGAAAAGCTGTTGCTTAATATTCACTGCAAAGATCTCGTTGGTAACTCCCGGTTGTGATGTGTCACAGAGCTCAGCAAAACGTTGTGTGCTTTGTATCAAATTGTGAATGGGGGAAAAATGAGTAGTTTGCTGGGAATCTCCCTCCTGCAAGAGGTGACCTTCCTGGTTCATCCTTGTATTTGATTTCTTTAAAATGCAGAACTGAGTAGGGGGCACCTTTCTAAAATCAGTTGCTGCTTGAGCTAAACCTGCTCCAGGGCACAATACCACAGCAATCATCATGTCTTCACCCGGGGCTGATAGGACTCTCAGGTCAGTTTGTTACTGAAAAGCATCCAAACAAACCACCAGTGGTGGCAAAGTGAGAAGATGCCCTACCACGAGCTGTTGATGTGCTACAGCACCTTAAGAGGTTGGCAGTTTTGCAGGAATAAACCCATTAAGTGAGTAATTGATCTAACTTGAACGTGATCAAGAGAGAGAGCAATGAGCTTTTGTTGTAAACCAGACTTTCACTAAGTTGGGTGCCTCTGAAGTCCACCTGTGGTTGCGTTACCTTACAGCTGTTGCTCTGCTTGCTTTTGCCCTCCCTTCAAGGGACTGCTTTCTGCAGACTTGCAAAATGAGAGGTGTTTCCTACACTGGTTAGCACATAACTGGCCCTGTGAGGTGCTTCATCAAAAGGGATAGTGCAGGGGCAGAGAGCAAGCAGTGGAGATGGCATGTTCTCCTGTAACAGAGAGGAACCTGGCAGAGTGGCATGGGGGGAAGCTTGAGCCCTAGCCACTGCAGTCCCCTGGGCTCCAGTTGCTGCATTCAAAGTGGAGCCACAGGAGGGGTCGGTGAGCTCTTTATGGAAGACTACGAAATCCCTGTTTTGTGGCAGCAGTGGCAGTGTTCACAGCACTTGTTGCTGTGTTAAAGCCCCACAGTGCTTGCCGAACTCCCCCCTAGAAGGTGTTAAGCTAACTTGTATGATTCTTAGGCTTGGTCCTGTCCTGACTGGGGCAGACCTGGGCAGCCCTTTCATTTGCAATCCTGCTGAAGTGGGCAACTTGCAGGAAGGTCTGAAACTAGGTGGTAAATCCTCCAAAGGAGGCTGTTCAAACAAGATCTGTACATAAGAGGTTGAATGTACAACCTTCAGTTTAGGTTGTGTGGGCTGGAAAAGCATCAAAGCTTTGGAGACAGTTCTAAAGATCTAAAACTATTCAGTACCTCAGTAGAAATGTTAGAAGAATCTGATATCAAAGCTTTAATGGGAGGTCTGAAGGCCCTAGCTGTTAGCAGGACTTTTGGGGCCCTAACAGAGAAGCAGGAACCCCCCTCGCTGTTTCTCAGTTAAGATGCCTTTGCACTTCCACTGGGCTGTGCTGAGGCCAAACGGATTTGTGTTTTGCAAGTTTCTTAACCTCTTGCATATGGGGAAGCTGGGCCAGGGGGAAAAGGGAGGTTCTTCCAGCCTTGTGTAAGGCTTCTGTGGGTGTGTCAATCACCAGCGTCTGCGCCAGCCTGAAATACCAGGCAGCTCTTGTGGTGGAAGGAAAGTGAGGCAGTTGTGCCGAGGTGACCATGATGGCTTAAGAAAACCTCTGGGTTTATTTGGGTTTAACCACCCAAGATGATGTGGTTGATCTGCACTGCATTACACAGAGCTTGCTTAGTATCTTTGGTTTTACCCTTAAAGCTAGTGAAGAGTGTCTTTGTTAGTGTCCCCAGGGATGTGTCCTCAGAGGCCTCCTATAAGCCAGTACACCACTCAGCGTGTGTGTGTGTTCAGTGGTGCTGGAGTCTCGTTCCCTGGGTCAACAGCCAGCATAACTGGCAGTCGCTCCCTCCTAACACACTCCTCTAGCATGTGTCACAGGCTTAAACTGATCCTCCACTGCCCTGCAGCCACCCAGTGCTAAGCTGATTCTGTTGGATCCTTTGGTGTTTCATTCCTTCAGTCCTGCCCTGCCTTCCACTCTAACCAGAGCAAATGCTTCAGTTCAGCAGCAGCCCAAGCCTGCTCCTGACTGGTCTGGGTTGAAGGGAGGCTGCTGCGTGCACATCCCACTCTCCCAAGCAGAACGTGGCTTTGTGGGCAGCTAACTCGGCACATTTAATCCAGATTGCTTGTGCTCTCTCTGCTGCTCTGCACGAGTCTAGCAAATCTGGATTTCACTGTGGGAGGAGAGGACAAGGTGGTGGAGATGAGTCGAGCAGTGTCAATACAGCCGCCAGTTTACACTTGAATAAATGAGACCTTCAGTCCTTGCGGCTAAATGCGAGGGGCGAGGAAAGCCCCAGGGTGTGGATGCCTCATCTCTGAGGTGCGACAGCCGTGGCACAGGGAACTGCAAGGCTGGCTCTGTGGCAGGGTGCTTGTGCCAGTGCTCCAGAAGTCGTCAGACTGTTGCAGCTGGCTGCACAGACGAAGACAAACGGAGCTGTCAAGCATGTCACGCGATGCTGTTTTGCTCCCTTTTCTCTGGGATGCCCACCGCTCAGCCTGTTTCTGGAAGAACAGGGGCTTCTCCCCGGGCCGGTTGGTGACTCACGGCCCTCCCGAGGTGGCTCCAGCAGGGTCTCCCGGAGCGCCGCTGCGCTGGGGCCGCGCCTTCTGGCAGGGCGAGCATCTCAGCTGCGCTGCTTCCACGCCGAGGAACTCATTTCGCATCGCCGGCAGCGCTGCTGAGGGTCCCACCATGACTCACAGCAGAAGACCCAGCTGCCGCAGTGCCATTCCCCGCAGCCGCCCCAGACAGGCTGCAGAGGCTGTGAGTTCAATTCAAGAGAGCTGCTGAGGTGCTGGAAGGTGTCCAGAGAAGGGCAGCAAGGCTGGGGAGGGGCCTGGAGCACAGCCCTGTGAGGAGAGGCTGAGGGAGCTGGGGGTGTGCAGCCTGCAGCAGAGGAGGCTCAGGGCAGAGCTCATTGCTGTCTGCAGCTGCCTGCAGGGAGGCTGTAGCCAGGTGGGGTTGGGCTCTGCTGCCAGGCAGCCAGCAACAGAACAAGGGGACACAGCCTCAAGCTGTGCCAGGGCAGGTTCAGGCTGGATGTTGTTAGGAAGTTGTTGTCAGAGAGAGTGATTGGCATTGGAATGGGCTGCCCAGGGAGGTGGTGGAGTGGCTGTGCCTGGAGGTGTTGCAGCCAAGGCTGGCTGGGGCACTTAGTGCCATGGTCTGGTTGGTTGGGCAGGGCTGGGGGCTAGGTTGGGCTGGCTGAGCTTGGAGCTCTCTGCCAGCCTGGCTGGTTCCATGATTTTTAAGTACAGTGAGGGTGGCTTTGTGCCCGGCAATCAGCGATAACAACAGCCCCGGGCCGGCACTGTTGGACCTTCAGTGAGGCTCTGGTAAAACACGGCTTGCTTTCCTTGCAAACATGCTGCATGCCCTCTCGCCAGACGGTCCCGAGTTCCTGTGTCTTAAAAACCGGAGAATGATGGCTGCGTCGTGGTGCCCTGCTCCGTGCTCTCTGCACCTACACGGGCTGCTGCAACAGGGTCTCCCCTTGCAGGGTACCGACTCCTCAGTGCCGCGGGTCTCCCCTGCCCTTCCCGGCCAGGCCGCGTCCTCTGCGGGCACCGCCTCACGCTTGCTGACTGTTAAGGTCACCCCCTCGTTGTAACACGGCCGTGGAGCCCGGGCTCCCGCCAAGGCCGCTGGAGAGGCCTGTCCCGGCCCGGGGCCGCCTCCGCCGCAGCGCCCCCTGGCGCCCGAGCGCCCCAAAGCGCGGCCCGGCGCAGGCCCCGGCGCTGGCGGCAGGCGGTGGTCCCGGACCGTCCGCCCGTGGAGCTGCGCTTCGACTTCAGCGCTGCGGGGGAGCCGCGGCAGAGGCCGGGCGCGGGTATGGCGGCGCCGTGCTTGCAGCTGTACTCGCTGTACCCGGAGGGTTCGTGCTCGGCACGGCACGGTCCTGCCAGCCCCGCGGCCAGGCGGGGTGTGGGCTGCCCCTCGGCTTCGCTGCCAGGCCTGGAGGGCTGTCCTGGCCCTCGCAGGTCTGGAATGGGGCCGGCGAGTTGTTTGTGCCCATCTCCGCGTTAGCCTCTGTAGTGCCGGTGCCGCAGGCAGGATGCGCCTGGCCCGGCTCGTCTCTGTCGGCCAGCCCCAGCCCCATCCCCGCCGTGCTGTGCGTTCGAAGGGGCAGAGCAGCTGCTTGTGGGGCAGCTGAATCTGCGGTGTGAAACCCAGCAGCAACTGAGAGGCAAACCCAAAAGGAAGGCCGATGGCTGTGGCAGCAGGGTGCAGTGAGCTGACTTCGTGCAGAGCGCTGGCCGAGCACCACTGCGGGCACTGAGTGCCTCTTTCCCTCGGCCCCGGGGCAGAGGTGCAACTGCTCCACTGGGGTGTGAAATCCTGTAACAGCTCCAGGCAGTGTGCAGGGGTCAGCCCAGGCAAACGGCACCGTTAACTGCAGGGTGGTTTTGACAAGCTGGGGGTTAGCAGAGTTGGATTCTTTGGCCTAAGTGCACGCCTCAGGAGTGACCCTTTTGTTATAGAGGGGTTTGGGTCTGCATTTGGGGTGAGAGATGAGGCCGATTTGAAGGTTATTGGATAATTTATTAGTATATACAAAGAGAACTTTCCCCCAAATGTGTGTACAGCCAACCCACACACATCCTTTGTACACGGCTGGTGAAGCTGTTGTACAGAGTGTCTATTTACAGCCGAATTATGCAACTTGGTAGAGGTCTTAGAAGTGTCCTGGTCAGAGAGTCCTGCGGCATAAAGTGCCGCTGGTAAAGTTAGTAAAACTCCTTAGCAACTCGAATCAAGAGGGTTCAAATACGGACTAGTGGGAAGGCTCAGTGTCTGTGTTCCCAGTACCTACACAGCGAAAGCCACGTGGTTGATTTCATGTGGAGCTGTTAGTTCAATTCAAATTTGGGACACGCTGTCCGAGAAGGTTCCACAGACACAATCGGGCTGGCAGGGCGGGCTGGAGCGGCGGCGGCCGGGAACGCCTCGGTCCATCATCCACTGGATCGGTGCAGAGTGCTGTGGAGCAAAGGGTCACGGAAAGCGAACAGAGGTAGTGGCCCCAGGCAGCAGGCAGGGAGAGGTGAGCCCAGAGAGGGGCAAGAGCCCCTTTTTTACCTGGATTGCCCTATTTATCGGGTGTGGGCCGAGACTGATGGTCCTTTGGCCACGAGATCATCCAATAGGCTTCTGGCAATCAGCCAAAACACACCAAATTAGGAAGGGTCCACAGGTCTGGTACCCCCAAATATGGGAAGAGCATGGGCCTACACCCGGTGGGCCATACGCTAAGTGTGTGGGCTTATGCAACCGTGTTGTACAACCTGGGCCCTGGGCAGGCCAGGCTGTGGCAGCAGGCCTGTTGTGCCCCTTCTGTCCATTTAATGTGCTTGCCTCTGGGCAGGAAAACGTGTCCAGGCAAGGCAAGGCATGTGTAAGCCTATTTGGGCCTATGTGGCCCTCCACTGCACCTTTCCACACAGGCAACTGCAAAACAGCTGGAACACAGGCAGGCCCAGAGTATTCCAGGGAATAGCAGCATCAGGAACAAAGCGTGGCTCCGGTGGACTACTGCAGGGTGCACCTGCCTGGCCCTCTGCTTTTTTTTTCTCTTGTTCTCATTGAGCTGCCTCTGTCCCTTGCCCCTTTCTCTTCTGCTTTTCATAGCAGGCTGCATGTGATGCTAAGCTCTTCCATGCAAGCAGTGGCCGCCTGCCTTCTCTTCACTAGCCTCACCTCTCTTGCCTTTGCCAGCCCTTGGCAGAAGTGTAACATGAAGCTGGGCTCTTCAGGAACCTCCTCCCTTCAAGGGCTTCCAGGCAGACTTGTGAGAATTATAACAAGAGTTAAACCTCAGGCAGTGTGGTGTGCTACAGCCCAGGTCTGCAGGATCCCTAGAAGGTGTCTGGTGAGTGCCATGTAAACTGAAAAATGAAACTATAACCACTTCAACTGCCCAGAAAGGTGTGTGAAGGGATAGGCATAAAGAGGTCTTGTGGCCTCTGGCCTCAGATACTTGGTACCAAAACTCAGAAAACAAACTCAGGATTAGTCTTTGAGATCTTTCTCTTTCACCTGAGCATTCAACGCATCCTTTCAGAGTTGCTGCCTGGGAGTAACTCCATGGAGTAATGAAGCTGAGAACCTTGCTGCAGCCTTGCTTTGGAAGAACAGCAGCAAGACCTTGATTCTGCACTGCTGATAGCTCTGTGATTTAACAGGGCTCTGGCAAAAGGAGCTGCGCAGAAGCTCTGGGGTGGGGGGCAAAGCAGCAGTGATGGTTTAACTGCAGTCCTGTTGTCTGCACCTTGGGTTTAGGTGCTGGCCATGTTTGCCATCTTTTGGTAAAGTTACATTTCTTCCCTCCCTGTTCTCCTCCTGCTTTCCAGTTAGCCTGGATTCATCTGTTACAAACTGCATTTTTTCCAGAAGCTGTGGCAAGTAAGTTTTGAATTTTTTGGCCAAACTGTTGCACAACAGAGCTGAAATACTCTGAACCTCCCGAGTTCAAGGCTCCCTCTGCTGCCCTCCTTTCCTTGTGTTCTTAGTGCATTGGCCTGTCCTGTGAAGCAGCAAATGCTGCTGACAGGGTGCTCTGTGCAGCCTGGATGGCCAGGACAATGGTTTTGCTATTGTTTTGTCCCTGTACAGACTTGTTTCTCACATGGGAAGAACTATTTGCTTTGTTTTGATATTCTGTGGCATATCTGATTAATCTTTTTGCCCCCAAATGGTTCCCAGGAGAGTCTTTGTCAGAGCTCAATAGAAGGATTACACACATTCTTGGGTTCTGCAGCTGTAAATGCTTTTTGGTCGTGTCAGTGCTTTGCTCTGATAAGTGTATTGATGACTGCTGTGAAAATGTCATGTTCTCTTACCTTGCAGCAGCAGTGATTGGCAGAATCTGGCATGTGTTTGGGTTGGTGCAACCTAGATGACTTTAGAAATCCATTTTCATGTGGTCCGTGACACACATGATCTTCCCTTGGCAGGCTTGGAGCCTGGACAGCTCTTGCTTGTCTCTGGCTGCTGCAAGGTGCTGTCTGTCCCTTTTCTTCCCTTCCCAGCTCTCCAGCTGCTGTGGTTCCTGTGGGGACAGCAGTGCTTTGGAGCAGGCGGGTGCAATCTGAGTCCCAGCAGCACTTTCAAGGAGGGGACGCTGCATAAGTTTTCTGGGAAGTGCCTGGCATGCTGCTATGCTGCTGTAACCTTGCTTGCAGTGAGTTGTTCAGGAGGAGAGGGGGGATGTTTTGGAGGACAGAATAAGTTTGGTCTCATGAGCTCTTCCCTTGCCACGTGTGAGCAGGATATGTAAGGGGAGGTTTGGAAAGGCTGCAGAAAATGGGGTGAAGAAGGATTACCAACAAATTCTAGAAAAGATCCTTGTACTCTTAAATAAAAATATGGTTTATTTACAGCCTGTTAAGTATAGACCTCCTGAGGTGCCTCACAATAGTCAATGAGAAGTCCCTTTCTGATTCAGGGTTTCTTTTGTGAGAAGCAGTCTCTCTGTAGTTCTGATCCAATGTCTATGCAGATAACTCCCCAAAACTGCTTCTGAGTCTTAGTTAGTCTTGATGAGACTGATAACAGTCTGCTAAAGAAAATTAAACCTATCAGGAATGCCTGCAATTTGCCCTCAAACACTGCCAACTGACTTCAGATGATCTTCTGCAGGCAATCATACTTGAAAATGGACGTTTGCAGTGTTTAAAGAGGTCTCCAGCATGCTGTCAGAAATGCTGTTTTGTAGTGAAGCTTTTCTTTGCTGCAGGCCTTTTTGCTCTGGAGAGTAACCACCATACCACCACAAATCCAAAACCAAACAAAACTCCAACAAGAAAACAAATGAAAAACAAACCCAACCCCAACAGAAAAACCCCAAACCAAAGAAACACCCCTAAGCCCCAGGGCAATCCCTCAGCAGCTCCAGCATTCTGTATCCTATGACGGAGCTGTGCTTTGAGATGCTGGGCAGGCAGCAGCTGTGGATACTTGAGGAGATTTAGCACAGGTAGCAGTAACAGTGTTAGGGGAAGATTCCAATGGACAGTTTCTAGATGATGTTCCATGTTCCCTGGCTTTCAAGAGCAGAAAGCACAGGAGGCATCCCTGACTGCTGTTGCCAAAATGCAAGGGTTGTGTGGTGCTGTGCCTCCTCTGAGCAGGTGAGACAGTGCCTTGCCTGCTTTTTCCATAACTAAGCAGCTTGGGAGAGGATCTGAACTTTTTACACTGCTGCAGTGTCCTTTCCAAAGTACTTCTTGTGTTTGTTCTGGGAGTGGTTGGGGTTGCTGCGTGCACTTAGCACTAACACCGATCAGTGTTCTTCCCTTTGTCTTAAACCTGTGCTGGAGTCTCTCCTGCTGTCTCAGGGACGTGTCTGTATTTGATTTCTTCACTCCACAGTTTCTCCTGCCTTGCAGACTGCACTGCTTCCTCCTTTTGTTTTTATGTACGTTACATAAAGCAGAGCTTTGACAACTTACATTTAATAAAAGCAGCCACCTGTTAAATCCGAACCCTGGCTCTTTTCAAGAACGGTGCTTGCCCCATCGCTAGCTGACTCCCACCCTTCGCCGGGAACTCCTCGCCCCTGCCTGCCTCCTGGCTGTGCGGGTACGAGCGGGCGGGCGGAAGATCCCGTTGGAGACCAGGGCCGCGCTCGCGTGGCAGAGTTTATTTCCCCCGCGCTGCCGGAGCCTTTTCAGCGCCAGCGGAGGCAGCGGTTCCGGGCACAAAGGCAGGGCTGTAAACAGTTTCGCCGGGCCCGGCCCTGCGGAGGCGGCAGTGTCACCGCTGCCGGCCTCCTACCTCGACCGGGAACGGCCCGGCTCCGCTGCCCGCCGGTCTGCGGCCGACGGCCGCTGTGCCCCGGCGAGCGCTTGTACGGACGGTGCTGCGGCTCCGCGCCCGACCCGAGCCGGCGCTGGCGGGGAGCGCGGCCGGGCCGCTCCCGGCGACAAGCGAGCGTCTGGGGCGGCGGCCTCCGCCCAGCAGGGGGCGCGCGCGGCCTCTGCGCCGCCTCCGCTTCCACCGGCGTGCGGCCCGCGCCCGGCGGCCCCTGCGTGCCGAGCCGCCGAGTGCAGGTACCGCGGGGGCGAGGGACCTTCTGTCCGCGGCGGGAGGGGCTGCATCGGTCGGGTTGTCTGAGGGGAGCCCGCCGGTGCGTCTGGCGGGCCCGGGCTCTGCTGAGCGATACGCACAGCGCAAGGGATGAGGAGCAGCGGCACCGGCATAGCCTGCCCCCAGGCCGTGACACCGTCGCAAGAGCGGCGGTGGGGAGGGAACTGCCGGGGCAAGGCCGTAGGCAGGACCGGAGCGCGCCGCCGTAGGTGACAGGGCCGCACGGGGGCGGAGGGCCCGGCGGTGGCGACAAAACCGAGCCGGGGCCTGGGCAACGCTTGGCTCGGGACCTGAAGAGGGTCATCGCGGTAGGCGCTGGTCTGGCGGGAGAGCTGTGGGTGTGCTGCCCGCCGTTCGCACGGGGAGCCGGGGAGGCGGCGGCGCTGGCTGGGCGTCGGTGGGTGTGCAGCCCCTGCGCCGGGCTGCTTCGCGGCGTGCTTCCTGGGAGAACACAGGTTAAAGGTCCTGCGCGCTTTTGCCAGAAGAGCTTCTTTTGCCTTGTTGTCAGCATTCTTTGCCGCAGTAAGTGCTATGTTTGAGGGGAGTGCAGTAGTTCTCTCGAGTTTTGCATCGGGGGCTGCGGGAGAAACTGTAACTGCGTTGAGAAGAGAGAGATAACGCCCGAGTTGTGAAGTGAATGGGGGAGGAACCACGATCAATGGGAAGTAATATTCGAAAGAGAATCCATCAAATCTGTGTGTGAAAGATTATGAAACCATTTATTTGAAGATCTGTCTTGAGGCTAATTTTAGTAAATGCTTAATAAGTATCTTGACGTAGCCATTAAAACTTTACTGTTTTAATTTGGTGGTGATGGAGAGCTGGGAGGTGCTGGCAGTGTAGAAGAGGGAGCTGTAGTATGCAGAAAGGATCGGGTGATCCTGAGAACTAGCGTAGGGAAGAAGTACAGTAACAAGGAGCAAGAGTTTGCAATTCCTGACTCGTCAGCGCACAGTTTACTCACTCAGTTCTTACTATTGAGAGCAACACAACCCCCAGATGCACGTTAGGTGGTTACAACAGAAGCAGTGAATGCTAACCTCTCATGAACCAGAAATGGGAGTTCATAGAATCATAGAATCAACCAGGTTGGAAGAGACCTCCAAGCTCATCCAGCCCAACCTAGCCTCCAGCCCTGTCCAGTCAACCAGACCATGGCACTAAGTGCCCCATGTAGGCTTGGCTTCAGCACCTCCAGGGACAACGACTCCACCACCTCCCTGGGAATTACTGCTATCCACAAGCAGAAATCTGGAATACTTTGTGTAACATCAATCACTCTGAAGTGAAAACCTAAAACCAGATACAGCGTAGGGAGATGTGCCTAGGATGGGTAGGGAAATTAAAAGTCCCCCAAAGGAAGTGTTTGACTTTTTTAGTTTTGCAGAGTAAAGGCCTTTTTCACTTTCTGTTGAACCACCAAGGCAAGGGAATATAGTGAGCTAAAGAATGGTGTTGGTACGTGAATAATTTAACAACGAAACTGTCTTACCCTCAGAGAGCACCGATGTCAATGAGCAACACCCCAACAGGTGGCATGTGACTGGTTTGTAAAAGCAGTGGGTTTGTTTTCTGTAGCAGAGGAATAAGCTTAATGTTACGTATGGACTTCATAGCTCTTCCTCTGTTTGTAAGACAGATTTGCAACAAGAGCTTGGTGAATGTGTGTTTTAGAAGAAAAATATTTATAGAGGCGTTTTGCAGTCTGAATAGTGGGATTAGCACAGTCACAAAATGACTCTGCCTGGTTGCAGTCTTTCTGAATGGAAGAGAAGATGCTGGAGAGTAAAGGCTGAAGTGCGGTTTGTGCATCTGCATTCCAGAGGAATGTTGATTGCCTTGGCATGAGCGGGCTACACAAATCAGTGCTGATCTGCCCTCAGCGGTGTTTTGATACTACTCATCAGCAAGAGCCAGGGATTCAAAGTGGTGCCTTAAGCTGACTCTATCATCCTACCTCATATTCTTGTGCAGTTTCTTTCTGAATACATGTGGCTTTCAAGTCGTCCTCATCTGCAGCCCAGGGCCTGAGATCCCTGCTCATTCAAGGACTCCAGAGCCTGGGATCCCTGCTTATTCAAGGACTTAACTAGTAGTGGCTCTTCTAGGATTTGGATATGCTGGAATTTTAAGAGCTGTTTTCTTTTGATCAGACAGTTGGTTGCCTCCAACATGATCTCCATCATGAACACTCCACATGTGCCAGCTCCTAAGCACACACAGGTTTATGCGTGTTGTGGGATTTCTTTGGGCACTGGTTTATCCCTGTTGTGTGAAATACATGATCCCTGATGCCCTCTGCTTTCCGTGGAGGCTGTTCTAGCATGCTGCTGGTGAGGCCGGTGGGCCTGGCATAGTGCATGGCCTGCTCCACCCCGTTGCAGTTGCTGGTGTTCACTGGCATCCTGCTGCCGCTTAAGGCAGAGCACAGATACTGATGTGCGCAGATTCGTGGTGGTTTGCTTTGCTGTATAAAGGTTATACCTACTAAGCACGTAGAAAGAAGTTTGATCTCGTGCAGTACCTAACTGTAGCCCTGTCTGTGCTTGTGAAGTCAGATTCTGGCTTTACTTCACGTGTCAGCACCGCTTTTCCTGCTGGCGTTTCCTTCTTTCAGTGCAGTGACAGAGTTTCAGTTGGCTAAGCGCTGTAAACGCCGGGTTTGTCACTCGGCGAGGCTCCCACACCCAAGTAGTGCAGCTGACCCAGTCAGCTGGGTCGTAGGACATAGCAGCAACAGGCCGGCTAGTGTTAATGGATATGTTCCTGGCGGCTTGCTGCAACTGAGGCTTGTCAGCTTTCGCTGGAGTTTGCCAAGTAGGACTGCAGTTGCAGGTACTGGGATTTGTACAGTCTGCTGGGTTCTCAGGAAGCATTAACAAATATCCTTATAGCATACAGGAGATTTGTTAGTGAAATGCAGACATGTATGCATTAAGTAGAAGTACAGCCTTAGTTCTACCATTTTGCCTTTCCGTGTCACACAGCTTGATCCAGCCTGATGCAGCTGGATGCTTACAGTCATGCTGTGTTGGTAGGCGTGTGGAATATTTGACATACTAGAGTTCTGATCAGAAAAGCTGTGCCCAGCAGGTGTAGCAGGAGCCATGTATCTAGCAGGATTAGTGGTCTTGTCGCTGCTGTTACTTGACATCATAAACCTGGCAACAGGCAGAGCGGCCTTTCATTTTAAAGGTGAAGTTACATATCAATGACTGCAAGATTCCAGAGATGTCTGCTTTTTAAAGTGCCCTGCTTCTCATAGCCATTTTAACCTGGCATTGCTGTGGCATATCTTAACTGGGGCCACATCACCAACACTGTGCTGCTGCATGCACTGTGAGAAATTAAATCAGAGCATATGGGCTGTATAATAATAACCAGCTCAGTGACAGGTTCTTCATTCTCTGTTTTGTTGCTGGAATTCAATTCCATTTCAGTTTATTGATGGAATTTGAATTGAAGAGAGATGCTGAGGTGCTGGAAGGTGTTGAGAGAAGGGCAGCAAGGCTGGGGAGAGGCCTGGAGCACAGCCCTGTGAGGAGAGGCTGAGGGAGCTGGGGGGGTGCAGCCTGCAGCAGAGGAGGCTCAGGGCAGAGCTCATTGCTGTCTGCAGCTGCCTGCAAGAAGGCTGTAGCCAGGTGGGGTTGTTTTGCCAGGCACCCAGCAAACAGTAGAAGAGGACACAGTCTCAAGCTGTGGCAGGGGAGGTCTAGGCTGGATGTTAGGAGGAGGTTGTTGTCAGAGAGAGTGATTGGCATTGGAATGGGCTGCCCAGGGAGGTGTTGAAGCCAAGCCTGACTGGGGCACTTAGTGCCATGTCTGGTTGATTGGCCAGGGCTGGGTGCTAGGTTGGACTGGATGAGCTTGGAGCTCTCTTCCAACCTGGTCGATTCTACGACTGAAGCTGTTTGGGCTCACTTGTGATCATTCCTGCTGGATGCAGAAAGCTTTTCCTATTTCGGTGAACCGGTCATCTCAGACTTCTTGTGTGCCTAGGTGAGGACCGGGCCTTCTCTGTGTGTGTGTGTGTGTGTGTGTGTGTGTGTGTGTGTGGCGTTTCGGGTTTAGTTTTTGAGGTGTGTGAAGAAAGGGCCACAAGTGCCTGCTTTGTTACAGGAAGCAGCTTTGCCTTCGGATGCTCAGCCACGGGCTGAAGCCCTCCTTTCACTGATGGAGGCTCAGGAGGGGGCTGCTCGCACACGGCAGTAGCGCTTTGGGTGCCAGTTTTGGAGTGCATTTCTGTGAAGCTTTACTGGCGTGCTTGGCGTGATTCTGTCTCAGGAAGCAGACAACAGCAGGAGGTGCGGCAGAGGTCCTCCCTCCGGCCCCGCAGGGCCGCGGCAGCCCACGCGGTGGCGGTGCTAAGCCAGGCAGTGCGGCGGTGCCGCCGGCAGCTCGGCGCACACCGGCTTGCAGCTGGCCCTTGTTGCTCGGTTACTGTTCTCTTCTCCAGGAGACTGCTTCAGGGTCTGCAGCCGACGTAAAGACGAACACTTCATTAGCATTGGAACGAATTCTTTCTAGCTTGTTAAGCAAACAAACCATCAACAAGGAGCATGCTGATGACCTCTGAATAGCTTCTTGACCAGCTTGGGTCAGTGTGCTACATGTGCCCAGGAGGAACAGAGAAGGAATTTGAGCACAGCTTTGTGAAGAGGTTGATAATTATGACCAATGGAAGCGATTCAGTGACTTCCCGTGAAAGCAGGTGTGCGCTAGCTGGCCGCAGTGAGCGGGGAGCCAGTTGTGAGGACCTCGAGTCACAGACGGTCTGAAGAAATGTGTGAGTTGCCTTTCTGCTCCAAGAGTTCTTTTGCAGAAGATGAAAATTGAGCAAGGCTCAAACATACTTTGCTGTGTATTTGATAGAAGTTCATTGTGCTGAAACATGGAATGCAGCTGAATTGCCAGTTAAGAGTATAGAGGATAAGGATAAAACATTTGTGACTCTGCTTGTCAATGAAAGTGTGTTATCAGATTGATCTCTTTCCTATCGTTGCCTACTTGTGTGTGCTTGATATAGTACATGCACTGTGCTTTTATCTGGGGAAGCGTTCTGCAGCCTGGGATGGGCATTGAGATCCTGTTGGTTTTCATCTCGTGCTGTTGGCGTGCTGCATAGTGGTGAGCAAAGCTCGTTGCTTCTCAGTGCCTTTGCTGATTTCTGAAAGAGCAGCAGTAATTTGTGATTTTTTCTCCTGAAGCAGTTAGTGGCCCATGTGTGCAAAGCACGAGGTATGTGTAGCACAGCAGCACTCATGTCCTGACATCAAAAGAGTATCCCGCTGTGACGTCTGCAGAAGGGAAGGAGGATGGCAGAAAACAAATGGCATGAATAATGTTCTTGTCTCACCACTGACCCGTGTGTCTGGCTAGAGACATGAGAGAGGTCTTAGAAACATGCTGCAGTACCTTGGTTCAGGAACTGCTGCAAAGATGACTAAAGTTAGGAAGGGAGGTGCTGTGTAAATCAGACATCTCACTGTGGTGAGCTGGAGATGCTGTTCTCAGCAAAGCCCCCAGCGGAGCCAGTTGGACTGAACGGCTGAAGGTTGTTCACAGAAGATGCAGAACTCTGATGGAACTTGATGTGGGCAGGATTCCCAAACAGGAATGACAGTTGTTCATGAGGTTTTTAACTAAATGTGGCATTAATTCTGATAAATGACTTCTTTGTAACTTGAGTGTCAATACAAGTACATGTGACAACTTAACAAGAGATTTCTCCCTCCGACTACTTAGGGAATTCAAACATTGCTGGGCTTACGTTTCAAGAACTGCTCAGTGTTCAGAGGGCAGCCAAGCAAGGCAATGTAGGTTTGTTTTAATCATTAAATTACACATTAAAAAAAAGCCTCTTGTGTGTCTAAAGAGACCTTATGTTCACGTGGTGGATTTAAGGGAACAGCCCCACCTGATCAGAACACTGCCTTCAGAGAGGGGAACTTACAGTCTAAGCAAACCACTGGGATCTTTTTCTTTCATTTGGAGCCTGAAGAGGAAGAGCTTGGAAAGACGCTGCCACTCAGAAAGAGGAAGCTGTTTGCTACAAGGGAGTTGGCCAGTGTAGGTTTTAAAAGTAACACCTTTTGTGTTCTAGCATGGGGTGGTGGCTGTTAGTTGTTCTTGATTTGGTTGTGGTCCCCATTGCTTGGCAGTGGCAGTCTCTCCAGTGGCAGCCTTTCTGCTGCTTAGGTTGCTTGTGTCAGTGTCTCCTGATGCTGAGACATCTCAGTTACTGCCCAATCTGATACTGTCCTGATGTTGTTCTTTGAACTGGGGACAATCCAGGTGTCCTGACTGTTCTTGGAAATGCTGCACTTGTGCAGAACTGTTGTGGTCTGGATGATTAACTGCAACTTGTCAGGTTCATTGATATTTTTTGCAGTGGAGAGACTGGTTCCACTAGTGGTTCTGCCTTACAGTCTAGATATTCCTTTCTTCTGGAGCTGTTTGGTAGAGAAGGCAGAGGCAACATGTGAAATAAAACCACAGTTAGTGCAGATTTAGGGTTGGAAAAAAGCAGCAGAACTCACATTTAGCTCCATGGTTTGAAGAATTCAGGATCCCCCCTGGCTTCTGCAAGTGTAAACATGTTATAGAGCAGATCAGTGTGTGATTCTGAGTTACCATTGTGCACGGGACAGCTGACTTCTCATACACAAATAGGTAATTCCTACAGGATCACACTGCAGGAGCACTGCTTTTGGAGACAGAGCAGCTCAGTTAGATTTTCTTACCCTGTGCTGGCCTACTTGTCACTGAAGCAGTGACCTGAAGCATACTTTTTGCCATTATTGATAAAAGCACAGTGTGCTCAGGCTGTATCCAGCTGTGTAAATGTAGGGGAGATCTGTTCTTACAGTATGCCTTTCTAATGGGAAAGACATCTTTGAATTTACTTTTTTCTTTCCACACACCCCCTAAAATAAAATAAATTTTCTGTCAAAGTACCAAGTTATTAACAGCAAACCTTTTTTATATTTGAAAGAGAAATGTCACTTGAAATGGGCATTTTCAGTAGTGATGTGCTTAAGGAATTCAAGAGAGATGTTGAGGTGCTGGAAGGTGTTTGGAGAAGGGCAGCAAGGCTGGGGAGGGGCCTGGAGCACAGCCCTGTGAGGAGAGGCTAAGGGAGCTGGGGGGGTGCAGCCTGCAGCAGAGGAGGCTCAAGGCAGAGCTCATTGCTGTCTGCAGCTACCTGAAGGGAGGCTGTAGCCAGGTGGAGTTGGGCTCTGCTGCCAGGCAGCCAGCAACAGAAGGGGACACAGCCTCAAGCTGTGCCAGGGGAGGTCTAGGCTGGATGTTAGGAGGAAGTTGTTGTCAGAGAGAGTGATTGGCATTGGAATGGGCTGCCCAGGGAGGTGGTGGAGTTGCCGTGCCTGGAGGTGTTTAAAAGGAGGCTGCATGAGGCACTTAGTGACAGGGTTTAGTTAACTAGAAGGGTTAGGTGATAGGTTGGATTGGATGGTGCTAGAGGTCTTTTCCAACCTGGTTAATTCTGTAATTCTGTTTCTAGGAGCAGTCAGTTACTGAACTGGTTAGATGTATTTAACTCCAGCAGCAGTGATGCAGAGGGGTGTTCAGAATGCTCACTTTGCAGCACCTCTGGATCTGGTTACTAATGCAAGTCCTTTGTGCGGATTTGTGCCTGTGACATCGATGCTTAATGGTAGGTGTGCCAGCTTCTAGGCAGGGTCAGACGTACCCCTGTCACCTTTCAGAAGCAATTCAGGGAGAAGGGGAAGTGGTTTGGAATTCTTTTTGTAAATCTCGTGGGAAACCCATTACAGCAATGGGCATTTTGACCCTTCCCGTGGTCAGAAATGTAAGGGCAGTTTGTACGTTCAGAAAGATCAGATGACATAGCCCAGTGTAATGTTTTGCTGGGCTTTTTTGGGAGCATTAGGTTAGATCTGGGGACTGGCAGTTTAGAGATGGTGCAGAGTTCAGCTTTGCCTCACCTGGTACCTGGCAGGAGTCAGGCAGCTATATGTGAAATGGAGTAGTCTTTGTAGGGAAAGTCTTTTTCATCACAAAGATCAATCAAACCAGATGGTTTAGGTGTTGGGGGGAGGGTGTATGGGTGTATTTGCTTAGTCCACAACTTCAAGTGTTGAGAAGAAAGATGTGTTGGGCTTCTTTCTTTTTCACTGTGAAATGCTAAGGTTTTACTTCAGTCTTCTACACTTCAGCAGTCAATTCTGAAAGTTTCTAATGATGATACCTTCTGAATCAGAATTGCTTCCAGTTACAGTTTCTGAGAGCTGCTAAGCTTTTATGTCCTTTCCTGGGAAGATGAAGAGCTCTTTCCTGTTTTTTTTTTCCTAGCACTATATGGTGATGCTTCACCAGAGCTGTGTGAGGCAGTGGGGAGTTCTGCGAGGCTTTAGCAGGCATACACTTCCAGTATGAAAGAGAAACAGTGGCTTGCATTTACCAGGGCATGCCACAGTGCTTCTCAGATAGCTTGCACCTCTGAGATCACCTCTTGTGGATTTCTGTTAGGCCTTGTTTGATTAAACAGGTTTAAACACTGCAGCATTATTCTACAGGCCAACCACGATCTTTTATCAAGTACGATTAGGGGTTTGTGCTGTTCCTGTGGCTGATTGTTGAAGCTTTGTAAATGATTTATGATCTTGCTTTAGGGAAGATTTAGTGTGGAACATAAAGGCTACAATTACATCGTACAGAAACTGGGCTTGATGTTTCTCTTAGAGAAAATTGGCCTGGCAGAGCTAAAGAAGACTTCTCAATCCTTCATGGCTTGGGTGGGAAATGGGCAAGAAAATTGCAATTGCTGTTGGCTGGGCATCCTGACTGCATCATCCAGGGGGGTTGTACCATCCTCAGGTGCATTGTCCTGTCTCTTTGTGCAGGCTTATAAGTGAGCTGTTGGTGCCCAGAAGATGCCAGCCTTGCATTGGAAGTTTTTGCAGCACATCAGTGAAGTGGCCTTTGGCCATTGGAAGTGATTGTTGGGCCAGCACATGCTTACAGGCAGACTTGCAGCCTAGGGGCGTGTAGCTCTGCTTAAAATCATTCCTTGTAAAGATAGCAGATTGAAGAAGCTGTTCCCATCTCTGTCTCTTCTGCATCCAAGAAAGCCAGATCGTTGTGCCTTCCTGCGCTGGGAGGCTGCACAGCATTCATGCAGCTAGCAGAATTTGTCCAGACAGGACATTAAATCTTTAATGTTAAAGCTTTAAATGTGATGAACTCCACCAGCCCCAAATGCTCTGGCTGTTCATCACCTAGGTGTGCAGATGTTTTGAAATTACTTCTGTAGGCACTTTGATCTTGAATTTGATCTAAAATATGGGGGAAGAGCTATAAAATGCAGGCATGATAGACTCTCAGGAAAAGGAGAGGTCTGAAATCAAGTTCTTTGGCTGCTGGCCATGTTTCCATTCTCCCAGCTGAATAAGTGCAGTGGTGTGGAAGGATACCTTATATAGATGAGAAAATGCACATCCATGTGTGGCTGTCTTAGGAGGAGCTTCCTGCAGTCAGTCAGAACACTGCTCTAGCGTGATCCCAAAGTACTGACCCTGGGCAGGTGGGACACACTGCCTCAAGTGAATCTCAGCTCCCATTCAAAGCCAGCTAGTAAAGCCACTTCTCTTTCCTGTCTGTCGAGCTGTGCCATGTCTGTATGGGTGTTTCTTCTAAGTGTTTTTACTGGTTTAGATGATGATTTTTCCCCCTTTTTTTTTCCTCCTCCCTAGGGCAGTGCAGAGCTTTGCTGTCCAGCCTCTTAGATGTTTTAGTTTCTTACCATCTCTTCACACACCTTTTACCCTGCTCTTGCACAGCCATTCTCTTTCCTCCTTATTGTTTTCTGTATCCTTTAAACACATAACATCATCCTACCCTCCTTATTTGACTCATCCTCAAAACACTCTTCTGAATAGTTACCGTAGCCTGTGGAATATTCTATAGCAAGAAATCCAGAGCAAAACAACATTTATCTCCTCCTTTTAGGTTGACACAAAAAGAGTTCATCCTTTATGGAAGCACAGAAACTACCTTTGTGCTTCTCTGTGTTGGGGTTCCAGCTGAGCCCACGGTAGCTCCATACCTGGTTTGGCCATAGTCCTTGGACTCACTTCCAGTTTTCAGGTTCAGAGGGGCAGCTTCACGTAATGCACTCAGTTTTCTGTTCTGGTTGGTTCAGCAGTTTATCTGTGGCACTATGAAAGTAGTGTTCTGCAAGGTGTACTGGAAAAGATTTCTTGCTGAAGGAGTTAGTATTTCTAATTAGCAGCTAATTTTCAGCAGCTAACTGCACTTTGTACACCGAAGTTCAAGTTCAGGCGGTGGGAATCCTGCTGGAGTAGCTTGCGGCAGTGAGGACTGCAGCTAAGACCGCGGGCGCTTGCCTGGTTCATGGTGCTCACTCTCACTTCTGATCCACGGTTGTCATTAGCAGCCTTGATCTCATGGCAGGTGAAAGCTGATCACCTGTCTTGCATTTGTGGCACTGATCTTAGCGGGTTCCTGCAATAAGGAAGCTTTGCTGCTGTGGCCAGAGGTGTAAGAGCAGAAGGAGCCCTTCCCCTGTCAAGGTAAGGTGCACCACAGGAAGCTTCCAGAGCTGTTCTGTGAGCTGCTTTGCGTTCCTGTGGGAGAAGCTGAGCAGCCTGCCGAGCGTTTGCGTTGTGCTCTTCGGCTGGTTTCCCACCATTGCTGCTTCCCACTGCCGCCTGCAGGTCTCTCACCTGCTCCAGGGACTCGGAGCGATGTCCTACGTGTTTGTTAACGACTCCTCGCAGACCAACGTGCCGCTGCTGCAGGCTTGCATCGATGGAGACTTCAACTACTCCAAACGGCTGCTGGAGAGCGGCTTTGACCCCAACATCCGAGACAGCCGGGGCCGAACCGGCCTCCACCTGGCTGCAGCCAGGGGGAACGTGGACATCTGTCAGCTGCTGCACAAATTCGGTGCTGACCTCCTAGCCACTGACTACCAGGGTAACACAGCTCTTCACCTCTGCGGCCATGTGGACACCATCCAGTTCCTGGTGTCTAATGGGCTTAAAATTGATATCTGGTAAGTCACTTTTCCTATTTTACAGCATGTGTTGTATTCTGGTTTAGTCTGCTGGTGCCACAGCTGTGCATGTGACTCTGCTGCTGCTGAAGTGCTGTGTTTGGTGCAGTTGTGTATTTGAAGATATCACTTAACAAAAACACAAAATAAGAGGGCAGGAGAGCTGCAGGAGGCCACTTCTGCTAGTCTGTGCAACAAGGACAGCAAATAAAAATAGCAGCTGCTGGTGTGGGCTGCTGTGGCTAATTCTGCCTTGCTGAAGGCACTGCCATCCTGGGCTGGCCAGGCAGTCAGGTGTGGGTGGTTGGCACCAAAGGCAAAAATCACATGGGCTGCTTTAAGGAGGAAGTTCTTGCCAGAGAGAGTGATTTGCCATTGGAATGGGCTGCCCAGGGAGGTGGTGGAGTCACCGTCCCTGGAGGTGTTCAAGAAAAGACTTTATGAGGTACTTAGTGCCATGATCTAGTTGACTGGATAGGGCTGGGTGCTAGGTTGGCCTGGATGATCTTGGAGGTCTCTTCCAACCTGTTTGATTCTATGAAAAGAGTCTTCTCCAGCACAGTTATATTGTTTTAATTGTGGTAGTGTGTAAGAGAGGAAAATACAGTTGTGTGTGTCAGTTCATTCCCATCCTCTTTCAGTAACAATGCCTCCTTTCAGTGTTTTCCTGTTCCACCAAACTCTGTGAGTCAGCCCTTCTTTTACATGTTGGGTATTCTTTCTTTCTGGCTCCCAGCAGCTGTCGGGTACCAGTGCTCAGCTGTAAGCTCTCAAGCTACAAAGTAAGTGGCTGCTTCCCTGCAGGAGCTGAATGGCTTTGTTTGCGTGTTCCCATCACACATGCAAACCAGTAGTAACTTAAAGCTTTGCGGGGTTTGATCTCTGCCCTTGTTTCACCTGCCTGTCCTCTAACGTTTTTAACTCGGCAAAACCAGTTGCTGGCAGCCTAGAGTCTTTATGTGTTGTGCACTGGGGCTCTCTGCTCCTTTCAAACCACTCTGAAGGCAGCTCTGGTGCTCTTCAGTATTAATAGCAGAGGGGCTGTCTATAGTCCATGTAGGTTTTGCCTCATCTCCTCATACACGCATGGAAACTAAACTGTTAGGGAAAAGATTGCACAGTTCCTTCTCCAAATTAAACTTAATCCTGAGCACTGCCATGAATCTACCGTTTAATTTTGGTTGTCACACCCAGAGGTTCCATGAGAGTGGAAGGAGATTTTATTTTATTTAGTGGAAGAAGAGTAGTGCAGGCTGAAAGCTAAACACGCTGCCTTCTGCAGTAGCCAGCTGCACTCTCATCTGTAGAGACTGGAGTTTCTTACTGTCTGATAGGACCGCCAGCAGTTCTCAGGGCTCAGACAGTTGCCGGGTGTCCCGCCGAGTTGTTACAAGATTTCTCTGTTAACAGTTTCTCTTCTCCTCCTGTCCCTTTGCGGGGTTATTTTAGCAACCACCAAGGTGCAACACCGCTTGTTCTGGCGAAGCGAAGGGGTGTGAATAAAGATGTGATTAGGCTGCTGGAGTCTTTAGAGGAGCAAGAGGTGAAAGGATTCAACAGAGGAGCTCACTCCAAGCTGGAAACGATGCAGACTGCTGAAAGCGAAAGGTATTTACAACCAAAAATCATTACTAGCAGAGATAATGTTGATGACTTCTGGATTTTTGTGATCGACCTGGTTGGTAACTCCTCAAAAGACATAAAGGCAACTCTGGCCTGATACTATCAGACCAAAATTAAGTACTGCTTTTTGGAAAAAATCCCTTAGATCAAGTGTGAGAACAGAAATGATTTTTTTTTCCTATTGAGATTTTCATTTTTTGGTAGAAATTAGAAAACAAATTAGTTACTTATTTTCCATTCTAGTCTGCCCAAAATTCTGCCCCCAGTCACAGAGCCAAGGGCCTGGTGGGCTGCAAGCTGCAGGTATCCCAGGCTAGCCTCACACCTGGTTGGGAGGATGGATTGTCTCTGCACAGAAGGGCTAGCAGGCTTTGCAGCTGTACGTGGCCCTGAGTAAAGGGCTTTATACAATGGCAGATACGACATTTCTGTTGCTTCTGGTCCTAAACCTGATGGAGAATAAACTAAAAGTGTTGTGGTGGCTGAAGAGAGGGTTAAAGGACAGCTGAGGACTCCAGGAGAGCTGCTGACAATTTCAGGGAAGCATGTGGTCAGAGGGGAGCTCCTGATGAGTTCTGGAAGGGCTGTATCTCAGGCTCTGCTTGCTGAGGACTCTGAGCAGTGCTGCTGCCATAGGAGGTAGCAGCATGCTGGTGATGCCAAGAGGTGAGGTACAGGCAGCCAGGGGCACAGCTGGGGTAGTGTGTACAAAACCTGGGGTGACCAGGGGCAAGGAATGAATATGAAGGAATTGTAAGTCAGCAGCACTAAATGCAATCTCATTTAGCCAATGAAAACCAAGGTGCAGGAGAAAAGCCTTTGAGGTGTTAGCTCCAGGAGTTGGTGCTACCCCCTGGAGAAGGCAGTGACGTCCTGCAGCACACTCGGTGAGCTGTCTGCACAAGGTGAGGCAAGCTGCCAGTGCTGCAGTGAAGAGCAGTGGTTAACTTCTGCTGGGCAGCACTTCTTGCAGTGCTGCTAGCCCCATTCAGACCAGTTTCACTTCTCTGAGAAGCACAAGACTTGAGTGCTCAGTACCTGAAGGCATCCTGCAGCAAGGCTGCAGAGGGACTGTCCCTGAGGGTGTCTAGAGACAGGATAATGGGAATGGTTTGAAGCTGAGGCTCTGGCACAGGCTGCCCAGGGAGGCTGTGGCTGCCTCCTCCTGAGGCTGTTCAAGGCCTGCTGGATAAGGCAGCTGAGAAGTGTCCCTACCTATGGTGGGGAGGTTGGAGGGGCTGGTCTCTGAGGTCCCTTCCAACCTGAGCCATTCTAGGATGTCCTTGTGAAAAGAGGCAGCTAGAGCTTGCTTTAGCCTGGCGGAGTGAAGGCTGAGAGGTGTGGTTGCTGACAAGAAATAGTGCTGAGCAACACACAGTAGCTGGAGATGAGACTGCACAGGGACCAAAGGACACAGATAAAAAAATACTCTTTGTGGTTGAGAACTGGGAGTGGATTTTTATTGTGAGTTTCCAAGGCAGCCCTCTTGTGGGAGGATTTAGATGAGGCAAGAAGCCTTGAAAAGTTTCAGAGCAATCCCAGTTCTCCTGCAGAGATGGTGGTGCTTCAGGACATGGTTTAGTGGTCATGGCAATGGGCCTCTGTGGTTGAACTCAGTGATCTTAAAGGTCTGTCCTGGCCTTGGTGACTCTGTGGTTCTCTGCCAGTGTAGGTGTTAGCCAAGTGGGGTTAACAGAAAAGGTGAAGCCAACAGGATTGCAGAAATCATGCCAGATACTCCCAGTGAGCAAATTCTCTTCCACAGGTGGCCACAGTCATCAGAGGCTGTTCTAAGCTGTGAAACAAAGCAATCTGCTAGTCTCCAAATTCTGTGGGTACAGATGACAGAAATTCATGCATGCTGCCTTTCTGACTTGACTAAAGCTTAATGGAAGCTGCTTGTCAGCCAGGACTATGTAAACATCTGGGCCAGCAGCTCAGCCCCACTGCATTCCCAATTGCAAAGGGTTTTCTGGAGTCCCTTTAATGGACATCCCTTCCTTGCTGTTACTTGACCTTCGTAGATGTTATGGTGTTTACTTTGAGAAGGAAGTCGGCAGCTCTCCTTGGAGGGAGGCACAGAGACATAAACAGTGCAGCACCCAGCTTGTTTGTGAAGTGTTTCAAGTGTCTGCAATACATTGTTTTGAACATAACAACCAAGAGATGCCTACAGCAGCAAAAGCAAGGGAGTTGTGTGCGGCTGGCTTGGTAAAGAGGTGGTGGCTCTGGAGCAGCTGGCTTTGCAGACCTCCCCTCTCCACTCCTCTCTTAGTTTATTTTTACGTTTTAGAGACACTTAGATGGATGTCTCCTGTCCTCTCCACTCCTCAGCTCTCTTACATTATGCATGAACCTGTGGAGCAGTAACGGTTGCTCTTTCTGAAAGTAGTCTCTGACTTCCTTTTCTGCTCCTTGTTGCATTCAGCTGCTGCTGCTCTGGAAGCAGAGGCCAGAGCTAGGCTCCTTGGTCAGATATCTGCTTTCTTTGTGAGGAGTGGCAGGGTGCTGTCAGGAGGCAGAGGATTTGTCCATTTGCACCAAGTGCACTTGAGCTTCCAGTGTGTGCCAGAGGACGAGCAGCCTGTGGGCTGTGTGGCACAAACCTCTCTGCAGCAGGCATTGCTGCCTTACCGTTGCTGAGCAGCTGTGGCTCGTAAGGAGAAACAGCATTGGATATAATTGGGCTGCAGCAGGGGACAGAGAAGTGTTTGCTGTGTGCCCTTGTCTGTCTGCTGGGCAGCCTTGGGGTCTCTACTGAACTGCACCGTGCCTGCCTTTAACCTTGCTACAGTGGTGCATTAACCAGTTAGTACTTAATGGGTAAGTAGCTCTGCTCTACGCCAGGGACTGTCTTCTATTAAACCCTTTGTTTTGCCTGAGAAATCACAACAAGCAAGGAAGGCAACTAAACCCTGCAGCTGTGGGCAAGTAAAAGCAGCTTTACAGCAAGTGAAATATTGAAGACCCAAAGAATGAGGAGCTGCCTGAGAGGCGAGGTGATGCTGCAGCACTTCAGCAGGCTACCGCTTCCTCCGTGGCTGCACCTCCTAGGAGCAAACCCCCTCTGAGCAGTGTGGTGTAGTCAGAGAGGGGAGATTGACAAACAAGACTTTTCCCTCTCGGCAGCCATTTGTCTGTCTGTCGTTGTCCCAGAGCACAGTAGCATTTCTGCAGCTAGTGTGCACTTGGAAATTACTTTTCCCTGAAGTGTTTTGGTTTGTTGTTGCTGTAAGAGAGATCTAGGAACATGGTGACCCAAAGCAATTACAACAGGGGAAAAAGAGGAGGTTTTCTGCTATTGCCTTGATTGTGTAAGGAGTTGGTTTCACCTTTTCTGCTCTGTGCTCAGAACCTGATCCTATAAGCACCTCTGTGTGGAAGCTCACTAGAGTGAACAGTAGGAGTGTAGAGACAGGTAACATTTCATATAACTAACATCAAGTGCTAGGAAGTTTTTCCTGTCCTTCGTGGGCTTTTCCATACAGCAATGAAGAAAGTTTCCACTTGTAAACCAAGTGTGCAGCCAGCCAAGCTGGGAGAGTGATGCAAGGATCCATGCAGCTTTTGAACCAACTGTGAGTTCTCTCCTAAAGGCAATTCCCTGTCAGGATGACTGCACCATTCTAATTTCATATTTGCATCTCCTTTAAAAGTGAGAGTTCCAGTCCCTAATGTAATTTACAGTCTGGCAATTTAAAGGGGGCCGGATGAGTTGGTAGTGGAATGTTAAAACACCATAGCAGCTGCTGAAGACCATATGGCAGCAAACACAGCAGTGCCAGCATGTCCTGGAGATCAGAAATGTCTACCCTTCTTATGACTTAGATTTATTCTCTTCTGTGATATCTTCATGCTTGAGGAGGGGCTTCTGTAACAGGCGTGCCAGGGGGTAGTAGAGATGGCTGCGGGGTTCTGAGTCTCGACTCTGCTGGTTTCCTAAGTTTGCTTTTTACTCGGCAGCTTATTTTGAAACGGTGATTTGTTGCTGTCTGAGCGAGGGCCGGTGCCCCTGGAGCTGTTAGCTAGGCCTCAGTAAGCGCTTCCCAGCCGTGTTTCGCAGGAATTAGGGGGACTGAGCTGTGGAGGCCCCTAGGTGGCAAGGCTGCAAAGCCAGGGCAGTCCCTGTGCAGGAGCTCACTAAACAGCACTGCAGCCGGCTTCAGTTTGGGGCGAGAGCCTTCCCTGACTCTGCTCTGGCTTGGCTTGCAGAGGCACTGCTGTCAGTCTGCAGGTGGGGTCAGTTCTCAGTGCAGTGTTTGGGTTGTTGCTAGCAGGATCACTGTCATGCTCAAAGGTGTATTCTTCTGCTCTGATGTATTTTTCACTTTAATCCTTTGTAGTGCCATGGAGAGCCATTCCCTCCTTAATCCAAACCTGCAGCAAGGTGAGGGAGTTCTCTCCAGTTTCCGCACGACATGGCAAGAGTTTGTGGAAGACCTGGGCTTCTGGAGAGTGCTGCTGCTCGTCATTGTCATTGCCCTGCTGTCCCTTGGCATCGCCTACTATGTTAGTGGTGTGCTCCCTTTCGTAGAAAACCAGCCTGAGCTGGTGCACTGAGGCAGATGTAGAGAGTGCACTGTGCTTTCCCTTGCTCTGCTCTCACCTGGAGCTCCTTTCTGCTTGTCTCTCAGTGTAGGCAGTGGAGCCGTATCTGCTGTTTGCCTTTCCTACCCTTTTGAAAGAGGGATTCCTTCATTTCAAGTAAAACACTAAATTCTAAAGCACTCCTAAGCTACCACTGACTTACCTTGATTTGCAAGCAAGATGTGAAGATAATCCTCTCTGATGGTAAAGTGTTGTGATTAGGAAAGGCCTTTCATAATGAATATTAAATTCCTGGGCATGAAGGATACATCCTAGTACAGAACTCAGTTCGATCTATTTTGCTTATGGAAAGAGGTACATCTGTGACTGGGCTCTTTTGTATGTGTGTTTCACTTGAAAGAAATACTCTTTTAAAAGTCCTCCTCCAACAATCTGAATAATCTCATCACTCATTCTAAACTTCATAGCTCCTTTAATGCCTCCCCGTAATTTCCTACCCGCTGTTTGATAAACAGAATGAGAGCTAGCTGAAGCTTTGCTGTGTCTGTACTGTGTGGCTCCCTCCTTTGCTAGGTTCATGTGCTTTCTTCCTCAGCAGAATTTAGTGCTGTTGCTACCTGCCTGAGTACCTCCTGTGGAACAAAGCTGGCTGTTGTGCTTTGGCAGTAAGGTCAATTCAGCCTTAGGCTGAAACGTTGCGTTTTGGTGATGTGTTACTAAGCAAACCCTTTCTTTGTCAAGGTGGTGAAGAAGTGCTTTAGGTGTTCTGCTCTGTATGTAATAACACTGTGAGGCCATTGTCTTTGTGAAACATGTAATGAAGGATTACTTTTTCTTCCTCCCACCAGCACCAGAGTGAGCCAGGTAATTGTGTTGCTCTCCTGTTTGTGGGGAGGACTGGGTTGAACAGAATTCCTCTCTAGAACTGCTTTGCATTTCAGCTGTTTGCAGCACAGGCTCGGGAGTTATTGTCTGAGTATGCAGAATAAAGTATTTCAGATGTTACTATTGGGGAACGTTGATGTGAAATGAAATGAACTCCTGGCCCAGTCTGTACCTAGCTGTGAAATCCTCTGTAAATAACCTACGGGTGAGCCTCTTTTGAGAAGACCAGAAGGGCACTACGTGTATTGAGCTGGAGGTTTTCAAAGCAAGCAGATCCTCCTCTCCTGTGCTGATTCGGTATCTAACTCCCTTTGTTCCCATTGCCTTGAAAATCCCAAACAAAAGGAATTCTGCAACCCTAATGAATCTTTTTTTTTTCACTTAGCCACTCCTAATTTGTTGCTGAATAGCATCAAACATTTGTAAAGTTAAAAGCTACAATAAATAGCCACACCTCTGTTCTGATACCACCTGCATTTCTGTGTCCTGTCTGTGGGTCTGAGTGAGGAGGGCTTTTGTCCTTGGTGTGTGACAGGACCTCGACTGCCCTGGGCCCCCTTCTATGCTGCATCAGAATAATTCTTGAGCTTGTTTCCTGAGACAGAGGTTAATGAAATGATACTTTCCTAGGAGCCACAGTGCCACAGAAGGGAAAAGCTTCTTAAAAGCACAGCAAACAAACCCCGGAGCTGCCTTCTGAATATTTCAGTTGTTGTGCACAGAGCAGTACAAACTGATGGCACATCTACATCTCATTGTCTGCATCTGGAACACTCCTGTTGCTGCCTGCAGAACTTGTGTTTGTGCTCTCAGTCCGGGTGAATGGCACAAAGAAATCTCGGTGGTAAGTGTCTGTTGGGTTGTTACTGCTTTGGCACAGAGGTAATATTGGTGCCCCATTGCAGTGCCCCAGTTGCATGTGTGTGGATGAGCACTGCAGGCACGAGGAGGCTCCCCCCTGGGAAACGGCAGCCACACTGCTGCTGGCAGTGAGTCTGGGCAGTGCCTCGAAGCTTTCCTCCTTGGTTTTCAGCGTTGTTACTGCCTTGGTTGCTGCCTGCTTGCTGCCTGGCTCTCTCTTATCTCGGATTTCAGGTGTTGAACGTGGGATCTAGGAGTCCCTCTGCATTTAAGATTAACTGAGGAGTACAAAATACAAGCAAGAAAACCAGGCCTGCTTTGCTGAACTTTGTCATGCTTTGCTCTATGAATGAGCAGTTTCAGAGTGTGCATTGCAGAGGTGTGGACAAGCCACTGTGGCAGTGTGCTGTGCAGAGAGGGTAGGCTGCCTTGGGTAGCCATTTTGTCTGGTTGCCACAATGCAGCAGGAATTTCGTTCCTGGATGTGGTGTGTGGCACGGTGAGTTGAAAGCTCCTAGGTGAGGAAGTGCTCTCACCTTGAGCTGTTGGAACAAGAGCTGGCTGGATCTGCAGCTGTGATTGTTAGCATGATTCAACCAGTCTCTCTCAGTGGCTTGAAAGCTCAGCAGTGTGTTGTAGCTGAGCCAGGCAGGTAGATAGCTTTTACAAAATCTGTTTGGTCATAATACATGAGAGAAGTACAAATGAAGCCATTTACTCAGAAATCCATTCCAAAGCAGTACTAGAAAGTACAAATGGCAGTGACAGCTCTCTTGCAAACTAGAAAGAAAAGTATCTGCTGTCACGTTTGGAGCTTTCAAAATCTAGCCTGTGCTTAAGTGTCGCCTGAAGCTGCCTTTGAGCTGCTCTGCTTTCTTCCTCAGCTGCCTCTCAAGGTCACTTCTTACTGAAGGCTTCTGTAGCTGCCCAGACGGGTTCTGAATGTTCTGGATGTTTCCAGAGTTGTTCCTCTTTACAAAGCCAGCTCCTTGTTAAATTTATCTCTGAATTGGTCAGTAAAGTAAGTCTTAAATGATGTGAGGATTGGGTCAGAATGCTCTTCCCTCAGCCTTTCCTTACGTTTCTAACGTGAATCCTTGTGGATTGGTAGCTTGGGATGCACTCTGTGAAGCGCTGCCAACTGTTGTGTCATTTCTGCTCCTCGGTGTTGAGGCTTTCTGGAATTCAAACATCGCTGCACATAACCTGCATAACCTGCAGTTCTCTGTAAACTCCCAGAGGGCAGGAATACTGTTGAACCGAGGCTCTTGACTCTGTTAATATTACCCAATTAATTGCTGGTGCCAATAGAGATAACTTTGCACCTGCAGGGCAGTGTGAAGCACCTGGAGAAGAGGAGGCTCCAGGCAGACCTAATAGCAGCCTTCAATACCTGAAAGCCCTACAAGAAGGCTGCAGAGAGACTGTTTACAAAGATCTGCAGGGACAGGATGAGGGACAGTGGCTTCAAATAGAGAGGGGCAGATTTAGACTGGGTGCTAGGAACAAGTTCTGCACCATGAGGTAGTGAAACACTGCAACAGGTTGCCCAGGGAAGTGGTCATGGCCCCATCCCTGGAAATATTCGAGGTGAGGCTCAGCAGGGCTGTGGGCAACCTGATCTAGTGGAGGATGTCCCTGCTGACTGCAGGAGGGGTTGGACTGGATGAGCTTTGGAGGTCCCTTCCAACCAGACTGTTCTGTGATCTCAAAGATATCAAAGTGCCTCAGCTGAATTTCCTGTCTCCAGACATCGTTTTGTGCTTTCCTTACAAAAGCCTCTGGGGAGAATCCTTTCTAAAATGTCAGTGTTAGGAAACAAACACAAGTCACGGGCAGGTGGGTTTATTGCTGGGAAGCAGAGTGTTCCCAGAGCAATCTGAGGCTGCAACCAGCAGTCTCCAAGTGACAGGGATCTCTGCTCTTACTGTGCTCAGTGTGGCAGCTGGAGCAGTGTGTGTGCAGAGCCCTGACAAGTGTGTCTGTGCCATAGGCCTTTAGGGGTTATAAATCACTGCTGGAACTGAGCACCCAAGATCTCCCAGTGACTGGTGAGGCAAACCCAACTTTCTTCATCACTGCTAGTGGAGTGGGCAATCTACTGCAAAAAACATAGCTCAAAAGCAGCAAGCTTCAGAATTTCTTCTGAAGTCAAAGTGTGAGCAAGTCACAGCTGTGGCTTCAAGTGACACATTCCTTCCCTTTAGCTTTAAACTGCATCCTGGATAAGGGAAGACGAGGAGACCTTTGGAATAGAGCTGGTGCTGTGACATCTATGCTTTGCAGAAGATAGGAGGGAATGGAATAGAATAGAATAGAATCAAAGAGGTTGGGAGAGACCTCCAAGGTCATCCAGTCCAACATATCACCCAGCCTTATCCAGTGAATGCAGTGAACTAAAGCAGCAGGAAGGGAGGCAGAGCCCTGTGGTACCTCCATAAGTCAGAGCTTAAAGGACAGCCCCAGTGCTTGTGGAAGGGCAAGGAGTGCCTACTCACAGCCTCCTAGCAGGGGAAGGATTTCCGTGGCTTGTGATTACAGCATCTCACAAGGCTGGCCATGAAGCCATGCAACCTGAGCTGGCCCTTCTTGGCTTTCAGCGTCTAGAGCACTGCTATTTTAGACAGCTGCGTGCTTCAGTGTGTGCCTGCGTAAGCAGCTGCTGGTGTGAAGCTCAGCAGGTTCCTCTTACACAGAGACCTTCTGCAGAAGCTCTTTGTAACCCAGTGAATGTTTCTAGTGTGTTAATTGCATTTATCTAGATACCAGGAGGCAGGAATCCAGGTGAAGGATAAATATGTGCAATAATACCTAATTCTCCTCTGCCAGAGCAAAACCAGCAGATCACATCCTCTTAATGCAAAGCAAGAAGAAAATCACAGCAGTTTGCTTTGGAAGTATAAAATATTGATTACTTGTTGAGCCAAATTGCTTAGGATGCAGAGCTTTTCCATCAGTGTCATCTCCGGCAGGTCAGCTTTGTAGTGGGAGGGCTGGCAGAGCCTTGCAGTGCTGCCAGGCTAGTGATGTTAAAAGGTGCTGCTGCCTTCATGAAGTGCAGCTTTTGAAACCAACCTAGTTAATAAAGAGAGTGGGTTTCTGCTGGGATCTAAGAGCTGCAATGTCTGTATAGATCTTCCCAGATAGGAGATATGCAGATCATGCAGATCCAAGCTGGCAGACACAGTCCCTATGGCAGAACAGTGGAGTGTGCCCCCTGGAAGTCAGGGCAGCTTGTGTGGGCACTGCTCTCAGGACTGCTGGGTTTCCTGTCTGTGGAGCTGATTTGAGTCCTGGTGTATGATGGTTTGGGTGTTCCCCCACACACTTTGGAAATCACCCAGACTCGACTCAGCCGGCTCTGGAAATTGATTGAAGCATCGTAGACCCCAGGCTCAGACAGGGCCATTCAGTTCTTGATTCTCCACTTTCTGCCAGGTTTTTGTTGCTACTTCTTTGCCACTCTAATTCCAGCCTCTCCCTCCCTTTCCCTGCACAGAAGTGGTTGTTGTGGGTACTTGAGCTTGACCCTAACAGCACTGGGCTGGGATTTCTCCTGCCATAAGCTGCAGAAGCACAGAGGATATGCAGGCAGCTGCAGCTTGAACTGCTCCCTGCATTAAGGCCTTTACGAGTCCTGTCTCACTACCTGGGGACTGCGTTGGCTTGGATATCTCTGCTGTGCTTGCCTGTAAAAGGAAAGACATGTTTTGTGGATGGAGGCTGTTAATGGAATGGGAATGAAGTCTCTGTTCCACTCCAGAGCCAGACCACAGGTGGTCTGCTGGCAGCACTGCCTTTCACTCTCCTCTTGGTTAATGTCTGACTTCAAAGGGCCACTTCAGATTAACCTTCTTAGTTTTCCTAAAATATTTCCTCTTCGGGAACAGTAAATCAATATTTAACTTTTTGATTGGCTTCAAGCAGGTTTGTGCTTTCAAATGTTGCAGTAGATTGAGTCAGGTCTGTCCCTGAGGAGCAGTAGCACAGGAACAGGCTCCCAGAAGAGTATCACTGCTGGGCTCTTGCAGTCTGTGGGTGCCAGGATCTGCTAGGATGGGGAACAGTTCTAGCTTCTCAGAACTCTAAAGCTGCCTTGGGATGAATCTTCCCAATCTGAAATCTTAGACCCTTGGTAGCATCTCTTTGTCCTGGAAGACTCTGGCCATGAGGCTACTCTGTCTGGCTGCCAGGTTAGGTACAAACACCGTCAGAACATCTGCCTCTGGTTTCGTGTCCCTGTCCCAGGCTGGCACTCTGCTGAGCTCTGACAGCTCGCTAGAAGTTGCCTCACCCTTTGGTCAGTGGCAGAAGACGTTTCTTTTTTGAATGAATGCCTACTTCACCTGTACCTTTTGTTCTTTCGGATTCCTTTTGTCCCTTAGGGGATGCTGGAAGCATGCATCCCACGGTGAGTCAGCAGGGCCTGTAGGGCTGAGCAGAAAGCAGGTTTGGGAGTTAGAGTCCAAGCACTTACATGCTGTGTGGCCTTAAGCTTACTTAACGTCTGTTTCCCCACCAGTGAAATCAGTACAGCTTATTAAATTTTGAGCAATATTATCATTAATACGCAGAAAGAGCCTCTAGGAATGAGTCCCAGTGCTGAGAGCCTGCAGGCATTTTTACTCTCAGTAGCTATGAATTTTAGCCCATGTACTCCAAACGTACCTAATGGCAGAGGTCTGGGTTCCCTGATATGTCAGTTGTTTCCTGTTATTCCACAGGCATGCATGAATTACTGGCCAAAGCTCTGATCTTGTATCATCACTCTCCAGCTGAGACTCCAGCACCAGTGTGTGAAGTGTCAGTGACTTCGCTGGCTGTGGGCAGCAGCAGCTGGTGTCCAGGGATAGTTCAGATCCAGAATCATATCCTGTTTCCAGCTAAGCATAACAGAAATGGCAGAAGCTTGATACCCAGAAGCTGAGCCAGGTGTCTGCCCTTTCCTGCAGTTTTCAACAAACCCCTTCCCAGGGTCAGTGCCTCTGACTGAGGGTCTGTGTAGGCAGAGAAGGAAGGGCTGTAATGAAGGCACTTCTCTTTCTTCTTCCCACGGCATGTAGAGGCTCTCACATTTCTCTGCTGAGCAGGGGGTCACTTTTCATTCTGGAAACAAGTTTGGCTGCAAGAGGATGTATGAGCTGTGGAATCAGAGCTTTGGAAGGTCTTCAGTGACATTTCTCCATTCTTGGTACAGCACTTCAGGACAGCAGTTGGTAGCCAGGTCTGACAGTGCAGCTCTCAGGCTTAGCAGTCAGGCCAGACGTTGTCTGCGTGTGCAGTGCTCTGCAGCCTCTTTGCTGGGGCTGCTGCATCTCCACAGTTACTCTAACTCCCAGAAGGTGCAGACGAGAGTTAGAAGGAGGTTCCACTGTTCTGTCACCCTCACAGGTCCTTTGGTAGCAGCTTACTCCCAGTGGTGTCCCTCTTGGGCCAGCACAGGACCACACAGCAGCTTTAGAACAAAGACAAAGCCCAGGCACGGTGCGACTCCTGCGTTTGTGAAAGAGAAGGGAACGGTGGAGCCAAAGCAGTTGGCCAGTACTGTGGGATCTGCAGCCCTGAAATGGGAAACGTGGCCCAAGGCAGGGTGTAACTGTAGATGATGGAGCTTTGCTTTTGTGTCTCATGCAGCAGTGCTGCATTTCATCTGAGCAGGGACTTCCCCCAGGAAAAACAAGAATGAGACTTGAGGCTTTCAGCTCACATGGCCATCAGGCACCTTGTGACTGCAGTGCTCCAATGTGCAGTGCTGGCCACTAGCTCTGGAGCAGACTGCCAGTGCTGAGGGCAGGTGGTGTCTTCCTTGTGTCATTCATGCAGTGTGTGGAGACAGAAATCTGCCCTAAATAGCACATCACAGATCTGCTGGGTCTGTGCCACTTGGCTGGAGGGACCTGCTCAGTTACAGCTGGAGAATGCTGTCATCTGCTTGGCAGTGTCCTAGGCATCATCCTGTTGTCCAGGTCCAGAAAGGTGAACACAGGGGAACAACTACCCCTGGTGCCTGTTACTGCCTCTCTCAGCTGACTCCAGACAGTGTGCAGCTGGCAATGTCACCTTTTCTCTTTCTCTTTTAAGCTTTGCAGTCTTGAGCTCTTCAGGGCATTGCCTCTGCCTGGGTGACCAGTGCCAGCCACAGCAACTTCCTGGGCACTGCTGCACTGGACTAGTGCTTATCCCCAGCCACCCAGATGTGGGCACAGCTGTGCTGTGGATAGTGAGTGGGGAGGGCATTCCAGCAGGAAGTAGCTGGTGTGGTGTTGGGAATGGCACGGGTTTGGGGAGAGCATGAGCACAGCAAGAGCTGTGCCTCCATGCTGCCTGCCAGACATGGCCTTTGCTGTCTGGAGTGCTACAGCCACTTGCAACCCAGTGCCCAGGGAGCTTGGTGACTACAGGCAGGGGTTTGCTGATGGTCACATTTACCATCCTGACTTGTGGCTGGATGAGACTTGGGTGAGGCCCCAGGAGGCTTAAAGCTGCCCTTTGGCATCACAGGCACATTTCTGGAGCACCTAGCTTCCCACAGCTGTCCTGGGAAGCCCAGGGAGTCTTTATGACTGCACATTTATTGCCTCCACCCTGGTTCTGCTCAGACACCATCCTGGATCCCTGCTTCTGTCCTGGGCCTCACTCCCTGCCTGGCTTTTCATTTCCTGCCCTAGCCCATGGCTCTGGCCCTACGCCCACCCTGCCTGCTCTGGGGTGAGGAGTGCGAGACTTGATAACAAAAGTTCTTCTCAGCAAACTCTTCACCACATCCAAGGGTGGGATATTTCTGCAGAGCAGAACATCCCTTCCTGGGCAGGGCTACTGTGTTCAGATCAGGCAAGGAAAGGTTTTGAACAGCTTTAGCAGCACCTGTTTGCCAAGCCTGAGTCCTCTCAGACCATCAGAGGGAGGTTTGAAAATGCTCTTTCTGTCTTCAGGAGTTAGCACCTGCCCTGTCCCAGCTGCACACCCTGCTTCCAGCGGGCTCCTTCCCTCTGCTCTCCGCTGCCTGTGGCAGGGGCTGTGGCACAGCTGCCCTGTTCTGGAGCGGTTCCTGTCTTGTGTGCATCCTCTGCCCACAGCCTGCTCCAGCCCTGCCTGCTGTGGCTGCCTGCAGCAAAGGTACTGCCTGGCACCTTCGGAGGGGTGTCTGTGTGCAAGGGCTTTTGTTTACTTCCGTCACCCTTCTTCCCCTTCGGGTCGATCTCTAGGCTTAGGAAGGCAGCGTGTGAGAGGCTGTGCACAGCTTGGCAGGGGTGCTCGCTGGTGAATACCGGCCTCCAGGAACGGCTTTGTCTGCGGGTGGTCAGACCATCATCTGTCATCAGCCTGGGGCAGCAGCCAGGGCCCAGGTAAACACCCACAGTGCCTCACCGCGCAGAGCCGGGGGACAGGGGCAGGCACCTCACATCTGAACAGCAGCAGTGCTCCTGGGGTAGTTGTCATCAGGGCTGATATTAGCACAGTTACTCTCCTGTGGTTGTTTCACATCTCTGTAACACTGGGGTCTCCACCAGGGGAAAGATGACCATGGGGAGCAAGGCAGAGCTGATTTGAGTTTGATTGCATTGGAGTCTATCTGGTGTCCAGCACTGCAGGAGTTGGCCTTAGAAAAGGTGTCTGCAGCTTCTGATGTTTCAGAATGTCTCATCTCACCTCCTTCTGCATCTTCTACCTAGAAACAGGTGTGCCTCTAGATCCATCCAGCTAGGTAGACTGTTCTTGAGCTTCTGGATGGAAATCTTCTCAGGCTTTTTCTGGCTTCAGTGAGCTCCATAACTGGATTATAGCAGTTTGATGTGTGGCCCTGTTTTTGGAAAGTGAGGTGGAATGGTTTTGTGTTTGTGAGTGGATTTTTACTGTGCAGATCTCCCTAGAGGAGGAGGTAGGTGTCATCTTTTCAAGAAAGCTTCTCATGCTTACAACCACTGCAGGCTATCTCCTGCGTAGGGACCTCATACCAGTGTCTTCGAACATTTATCTGCAGAGTTCTCAAAGCTCCAATCTCAGATCTGTTCCCAAAAAGGCAGCCTTTGCTCAGGTGCTCCAGCAGCCAGCTAGCACAGCTTCTCCTTCCTTTGGGTCACTAGTGGCCAAGAGGGAGAAGGTAGCACAGCCTGCTCTTTCAGCATACTGCTGCTGCTCTCTGGCAAGCTGTTGGCTGAGAGGAGGGACCCTGCAGGCAGTTTCTGCCAGGAAGGAAAAGTAACAATAAGCAGTGTAGTGCTTCTGTAGTGCACCCCCTCACATTCAAAAAGCCCCTGCAGGACTCTGGTTCTTTCAGAGAAGCGGAAGTGAGTGGCAGTGCCAGGGTGATGGAGCTGGGAACAAAGACGCTGTCTGTCAGCCAGGAGCTGCGCTAGGCTGGGGGCTTTCCCCTGCTATCTTTGCACTCAGCTGCTATCTTTTCCTCTCTGCTGTGTCTGCATGTCTGTTCCATTCTTCAAAGCACCAGAGACAGGACAGGAGCCACTCTGCCTTTGTGAGAAGGCAAAAGCTTCTCTCTTTGAGTGATTTGGTTCCAGGAGGGAGCCTGAGCCTTTCTGCAATGGCATGAGGGGGCTGCATCCAGCCCTGATGTTATGTGGTATTGTACTGGCTCTGGAGGTCTAGGGACACAAGAAGAAGGACACAAGCACTGGAGGTCTGAGCTTCCCTGAGAGCAACCTGTGCACTCCTAGCCACACAGAAATCTTTGGGGAACCAGTGCTTTGCTTTGGAGCTGAGGCAGAAGCTGCAAGTGTCGTAGTACTGATTAGAAATGAAGTCATTTCAATAGCCTGTGGTAATGACACCCCTGGTCCACAGACGGTGTTGGAAAGGGGTGAGGTGAAGAGATGATATGCCTGAGGGGTACAGAGGCAGATAGAGAGCACCTGAGGACTGGGAGGGCTTAGTGTGTGAGCCTGTTGATCAGCTGATACCTGGACTGCAGCAGCTGGCAGAGGTGAACAGTATGTCCTGGGCTCATCTCGGCAAGTCTGTCTCCAGCAGCGAGTGCAGCGGGGCTTGGTGACAGACTGCTTTCACAAGAAGCCGTCTTAAAGGCTGTTCTGGAGGGGCCATCCTGCTGCCCAGTGCCTGGCCTCCCTTCTCAGAGCCTGCAGCACCCCCCAGATGGAGCCACCCCCTTAAGGTCTGCCCTGGGGAAAATGGTGATGAGAAATCCCAAAGACAGGCACAGGAATTTTCTGCTAACTTTAGTATTTGGTCTTGTCTTGCCTGCTCAGCTTGCCCAGCCGTCCCACCTCATTCCAGGTATCTTTCCTGACACATGGAGAAGCACTTTCCTGAGTCCTCGCAGGTCAGCTTGGCTGTGGCTGATGTGGAGATGTGTGGGTGTGGTGCAGGCATTTGCTTATCGAAGTAACACCAGGAAACTAATTACAGCTTTTAACTGTCCCTGCAGTCCCTTTTCTGGAAGAGAAGTTTTCACATGAGCATTTCTTGCACTGGAGGTGAAATCAGATCCCCATCCTGCACTTGCTGTGCGTGGAGCCTTGCCAGAAATCCCATTTTAAAAGGCATTCCTGCTGCAGTATGTCACAGACTGTTCCTGCTCCCCACTCTGACAGGCTTCAGATGGGAGCTGGAATGCAGACCTCCCAGCCACACACAGGAGTGGCAGCACTGGAGGGGCTCCTGTTGCAGGCTACAGAAATAAGCATCACGGCAGGAGCAGCACTGCCTGAAAATGCCAGGGGGCAGTGAGCACCTGCAGGGTGCTCAGCACATCGGCAGCCCTGTAGATGTGCACTGGGCAGAGAACACTCAGTGCCACCTTGAGCTGGGGCTCACATACACACTTCTACTAAGCAGTTCTCTTTGTTGCTTTTAAAGGTGATAGCCCCACACTAGAATGGGGTTTCTAAAGGATAGAGTGGAAAGCATCTGAGCTGAGCTAGGTGGGAATGGGATTGTGGAAACCTTGTTAAGGCGGAGCATTAGAGGCAGAATCCTCTACATTAGTCTTCTGGTTAAGCCACCTCCCTTCGAGAGACTCCCTGCTGTGAGGAAAGAGAAGTGCCCACAGGTATATTCCGAGCTGGGCAGAATTGCACTGCAGGCTCTTTGTTTCCCAGTTTTGCTTGAAACAAGCAGATGCTCCCCCTCCCAGCAAACGCTTCCTGCTCCCTGTGGGGCCTGGAGCAGCTTGCAGAAATCACGTGGAAATGGTTCTGGAGTGGGCAGGTAGCTGCCGTGCATAGTAACGCAGCAAGCAGAACTGTGACCACCAGAGGTGAGCTCTGTGGCTGCTGAGAGAGCAGCACGGAGGGAATCTCATTGATATTTAATCTGCAAACTGAACTGCACCTATGTAGAGGGTGGAAAAACAGAACAGCAATGCTCATATTGATGAGAAATTCTGCATTTAAAACCACTCCTTATTCATGATTCAAAACACACAGCCCCTAGGAGCTCAGGCTCCCGTGCGCTGATCCATAACCTCTGTCATGTGTACAGAACAAGAAGTTACAACCAGATGTTCCCTCTGCCAAACCCACTCCTTTAATGCACATCTGGCTTTCCAAGCCCTAGTTAGCAACTTTCTGTAGTGGGCAGCTGACATGAAAGAGTGGAAAAACAGGGATTAGTTTGCCTCAGAGGAGTGATGTCCTCATGTCTGTGCTGCAGCCTTGCAGTGGAAGAGGTACTCGTCCTGAACTTGCTGGCGCTGCCCTGGCGGGCACTCGGCTTTATGTTTCCAGGCACAGTGAGATGCCAAACTTGTTCTGGTAGCAGAGAGATGTACCATTGAATGTGCTCTGCAGGGTCTGGTAATGCAGCCTGGCATTGCCAAGTGCTTGTGCCCAGAGAGTGAATGACCTTGCCATAGGTTAGAGTTGTGCCCAGAGAGGGCAGTGACCTTGCCATAGGTCAGAGGTGAGCTTTCAGGGAAGGATCTGCCAAAGGCTACAGCTGGAGGAAGATTTGCTGCTCAAACACAACTGATTTCTCCAGGCCCAGCTCAGTCAGGTGTTGCATCTCTCTGAGTGTGGAGATCCCAGCACCTCCTGTGGAGAGCCTGTCCCACTGGCTGAGTGCGCTGGTGACAGTTTTTCTCATGTGTCCATCTGGACTTTCCCCTGTGACTTGTAACCACATCTGCCCCTTTGCTATGCACATCCAAGGAGCACAGAACTCAAACTTTGCTGTAGCTCCTTATTAGGCAGAGGCAGGCAGCATGAGAACCTTCCCTCAGGCACCTGTTCCCCAGGCTTTGCTGCAGCACCGTGGCTGTCTTGGTGACATTCAGCTGTGCTCTGCGTTCTGCCATGTCTCTCACTAGGAGTGGCCACAGCTCTCCAAGCGCACTCTTGTGAGTATGGAGCAGAGGGATCCTCTGTTGTGAGCTAAAGACCTGCCCGGGCAGCGCTGAGCTCTCTGAGAGCTCCAGCGCTGCAGTTTCTTGGAGGAGGCTCATGAGGAGGCCAGGGACAGACTTTCCAGTGATGGCAGCTGTGACAAGGCAAGGAGGGGTTGGTTTAAGCTAAAGGAGGGTACAGTAAGACAGATATAAGGGATCCAGGTTTTACCAGGAGGGTGCTGAGACACCGCAACAGGTTGCCCAGGGAGGTGGTGGATGCTCCTTCCCTGGAAACATTCAAAGTCAGGTTGGATGGGGCTCTGAGCAGCCTGCTCTAGTTAAAGATGTCCCTGCTCACTGCAGGAGGTTGGAATAGGTGGCTTTGAAAGGTCACCTCCAGTGCAAACCATACTTGAGTCTGTGGTTCAGTTAGCATGTTGATAACCCTTTCTCTTAGCTGAACACACTCTGAGCAAGCCAGGGGAAAGGAGATGGAGCCAGCCGCTTCCCACTGATACTAGGTGAAAGGACAAGAGGCAGAGAGCACAAGCTGGAACTCAGGCAATTCCACTTTGAGGTAAGAAGACTGCCTCACTGTGCCTGTGGATTGACACTGGAACAGTCAGGCAGAGAGCCTGCGAAGCCACCAGCCTTGGAGATACTCAAAACCCCACTGAACATGGCCCTGAGCAACCTGCTCTGCCTCACCCTCCTTTGAGCAGTGCTGGGTTGATGCCTTCCAGCAGATCTGTGAACTACGAAGTGAGGTTAAAGAAGCTGTACATTTAGGGCAGGTAATTAGGAAGAGGATATTGTAGTCGCCCACATTTGGATCAGTGCCTAATCACCATGAGCTGCAGAGAGCCAAGGAATGGCTGTGTCCTGAGGAGGTGTCCACAGAACCCACAGGAAAGATGCTGCTCTGCATCTGGCATGGGCTGAGGCACACAACCTGCTTGAGGTATCAGCGGGAGAGCAGGGCTGCAATAATAATCACACACCAACCCAAACATGCTCAGTGTGTGAATATTCAGTTTCAAGAGAGGTGCCACAATGAGAAGAGAAAGGGAGAGAGAGAGAGAGAGAGAGGGAGGAAGGAAGCTAACCAGCCTTCAAAAGAATAGTCCAAAAAGCAAGAGGGCAACAGGCAGCCTAGGTGCTGTTCACAAATACTGCAATAAAATCCCAGCTAAGAGTCCTGCCACAGTTTGGAAATAAATCAGTGTGGTCCAGCAAGGCCTCTCCCCAGCTCAGGGGAGCTATCCCAGGCAGTAAGTTACTGTGTAAAATGGGAAGATTAGCCATGTCGGGAGGGCAGGAAAGGCCACAAAGCGTTAAGTCACCCATACAGCAGAGATTCAGTGGGCTCAGCAAGAGAGTGAGCTGAGCCCTGCAAAGCCTGCTGGCCAGGAGGTCTCCCTCTAGCAGGCAGGAGGCCAGCTGGGTTAGCGGCAGAGGTGTGAAAGGGCACTGGGGAAGCCAAGGCACAGCAGTAGTGCTCCGAGCTCTAGGTACCAGCCTGTCCTGCTGCAGGCAGAGGGGACAGCCATTGTCCCAATGTGGTGTTGATGGCAGTTCATCAGAAGAGCTGGAGCAGTCTGAATGGAGTTCCTGGGACAGGTCAGACCAAAGAGATCAGGTGGAGGTCAGTAAACCAGCAGGACTAGGCACCACTTCTATCACAGCCCATGGGTGAAGCTGCAGAACTGCTGGCTAGGGCATGGAAACAGCCTGCAATGAGGCTGTGGGGAGTGACCTGCAGCCAGCAGCAAGCGCACTCGTCTGGGGAAGTGCTGAGCTGGTTGTGAGGCGCTCCAGGAGGAGTGAGTAAAACCAGGGCAGGAGGCAGAAGCATGACACATGAGCTTCAGCCTGCACAGGGGTAAGATGATGTCTTGGGTACAATACCCTAAATCATGTGTACGTGGTGCTGACCTCATGACTGGCAGCCACCCCTCAGCAAAAGCTCTCAGAGTCCCCATTGGCAGCTCCCTGGTAATTCCAGCTCGGTGTCCACAGCAGCTGGAGAGCCAGAAGAGTTGTAAGTGTCTTCAGGGAGGCTACTGAGAAGAAAACAGAAGGCCCCAGCCTGGTGCACCACGCCTAGGGCAGTGCCTGGTGGTCTGTGAAGAGCAGAGGGTTAGAGAAGGGCAGCCAGAAGCGCCGAGAGGATCCGTTTGCTGGGACACCAGGGTTGCTCACGTCGGAGGGGAGGTGGCTGCGGCATGGCCCAGACCTTGCCTTGCACCAGCTGGGTGCAAAATCCGGGCGCCTGGCAGGAGGCAGTGGCTGGTGCAAAGCAGGTGTCTCCAGGAAGCCAAAGGCGGTGTTGATGGTGTTGGTAGTTCCCCAGCAGAACTTGTCACCAGGGCTGTTCCTCTGATCTCATCACACCCCGTGCCCGGGAGGCTCTGCAGATGACTAAGCAAGGTCTTGTGTTGTGCAGGCAGCCGAGTTTGTGCTCTGTCGCTCCTGAGACAGGGCCTGGCCCAGCAGTAGTGCTGAGGCTTTAGCTGGGGAAGAAGCTGAGGCATTTCCACCAGAGCCAGGCCTTTGCCCCAGGCTTCTGGACTGCTTGTTTTGAGAGTCTGGCCTCAGTGTGCTTTGTGTTTCTGTCCCAAAGGAGAAGAAATTCTGTGCATGCCCTTTATGCTCTTAAGAGTGTATTTCAAAACAAGGTGGGGGGGGAGAACCTTTGCTTTGCATTTCTGGCCTTGCTCTGTTTCACTGCTTAACATCATCCTCCACCTTCCCTGCCTCTGCTGCAGCACTTCTTAGATGGCTCACACATGCACACTGGAAGTTCTCTCACTGCCAGTCAGAAGGCTGCATCCTGAGCACAGTTTCCTTCCTCACTTGAGTTCTTACTGCTCACAGGAGACAGAAGAGATTTCACTAGATCCTGCTGCTTTGGTTTCCCTTTCCTTGAAATTCTAGAAACTGCCTCCCAATACTTGTGCAAGCTCCAGAGGAGGTTCTTTTTAGTAACGTCACAGCTCAGCTGGAAGCCTTCCCAAAAGAAATCTTCCCTCATCCCACTCTTCAGCCCTTTGCTGACCACAGTGGGACTTTGTAACCACCAACCCACATTTTCCCCTTTCCCTTCACTCTCCCAAGCAGAGCAGCTCCTTGCCCTCTTCCAGAATCCATTTCTGTTGTTGAGTGCCAAAGGCCAGGCTGACTTCTGGACACATCCCCCTGCTGCTTCTCCCTAGCAGCTGCTCAGGTTTGCACTTGAGTTCCTCAACATGACCCTCTCAATTTCCCAGGCCTAAGCAGAGGGCTATCTGCTACATCTGCTCCACATACTGAGCATCTTTGGACATGCTGAACCTTTTACCTTCCCTAATTTTGCCTCTTCTTGAGGACAGCCATGAGTGCCAGGAGCAGCAGTGGCAGCCCCGTGCCCCCCGGCCCAATGAAGCAGTGTTTGCAGCTCTCTCTGTATGTTTGCCTCGGGACTTGTGGTGAACCCCACCTGGCTGGAGCTGGTGGCAGATATCCCCGTGCCTGCTGGCCCAAGTGTTAGAGGTGGTCGTGTGCCTGCAGAGCAGCTGCACAAGGGGTCATCAGAGAAGGCTGCCTGAGCAGCAGGGCTGGGGAGCACCGCTGCAAACTGCCCTGTGCTGTGTGCCTTGGGTCGCAGCTGCAGTGAGCTGGGACTGGCTGAATGCTCCGAGGGAGTTCAAGAGAAGGGCTGCACACAGCAGACTCGCTGGAGTGGTGGAAGGCAACTGCCAGCAGAAATCTGCATGAGTCATGCTGAAGAAAGAGGCCAGAGAAAAGGGTGGGGGTGCTTTGTGCTGAAGTACACAGCTCCTCTAGCAGCGGGAGCTTCTGCTTTCCCCTTCTGCTGGGAACCCAAAGGGGATCTCTTGATTTCTGTGCATTGCTCTGGGTACAGATGGGCTCTGCTGGGAACACGAGGGGCAGCCTGAGCTCCTACACCAACCCTTCCACCCACCTGGTTTTCTCCTGCAGCAGAGCCATGCACACGGAGAGACTTGAGCTCTGTGGTAAACGGTTGGACTTGATGACCTGTGAGGTCTCTTCCAACCCTGATGATACTGTGATACTATAGTACTATGATACTTTGCTCAAAAGCAAAGGCCCAGAGCAGCACAGGGATAGAACTGTACCCAGAGACCTTAGGGCACCACGGCCTCAGTGTCTTCCACTATAAGATCCTGGATGTGTGGAGAAAAGGAGCTGCTCTCCTCGGGCTGGGAGCACAGTGCCTCTGGCATCAGGGCCATGCCTTGTCCTCATCTTTCTGCTCCTGATCTTATGACATGAATACTCTTTGGTGTATTAGTCTGCATCTTCCCAGGCTAGTCCAGGAAAAGCAGCCAGGTCAGTAGACGTGACAGGCTCTGCCCAGGTAAGGGTCCTCAGGTGTGTGAGCACAGCCATGCGTGTCTGAGCTGAGGAGCACAAACCCAAAGGAGAGACACTGCAGCAGTGCCAGGGCTGTGTCTGTGCCAGGCTGCTGTGCATGTCCTGCCTTCCTGTGCCACACTGCTGCTACCAGCTTGGAAGAGTGAAAGATAAGAAGCAGTGATCACCTTTCCTTCAAAATTCAGAGATTTTAGATGCCAATACAAGCTGGATCCTCTGGCTTCCACTTCTTAGCCTTGAAGTTCTGCTCTGGGATATACTTTGAAGCTTTAGAAGAGAGCATTGTTGAGATCGCTGCTCTACCATTTGTCATGAGCCACACGCCGAGGCCGTGAGAGCTGGCAGCACTGACAGGGTTACAGTTAAGGGTAACATTTTTTCCAGATAGGATAAACACCATTTGTCACTTCATGAGCTTTAGGCTCTTAAATTGGAACTACAACTATTTCCTTTTCTGCTGCAGATGTAGAAGTTGCTTCATCTTCTGACATTTCAAGTGTTAGCAGACACCGTTACACGACATGAGAAGCCTTTCCTCTTCACCTCCGCTCCTGTGTTCCCTGGTTTGGGGTCTGGTGTGTTGAGCACTGATGTAGCAGCCACCCGGGTGCTTTACTGCTGGTAGGCTGCGCTGCTTCAGGCTCAGAATGCACGGTAATAGAAAAGAAAAGCCCAAAGAGGAGGGCAAAGACGTGGTGGGAGCACTTGGAGTGCCTGGTGTCCGTCCTGGGAGAGTCTGGCACTTGTTACGGCAGGAGGGCTAGGCCCTGTGTGGCAGAGGTGAATCTGCAGCTCGGCTGGGTGCCTGCCTGTCTCTGGTACAGCAGTTGCAGCCTGCATGGAAACGGCAGTGGAGCTAGTAGCTGTCCGTGGCATGGCACAGCTCAGCCAGTGGCACTGGCAGGTGACCGCGTCCAGGGCTGCAGCTGGGAATGCTTCCTGCAGGAATCCAGCAAGGATCCCAGATGGCATTGACAGATACTCACAGTGCATTGCCCAGGAAGGCTGTGGGAGTGCTGGGTGCAGGATGGGCTCCAACACCTCTGAGTACCCTTTGGCCAGAAGAGTGCCACTAAATGAAGGCAGCTGTGAGAGTGCTGGATAAACCATTGCCTTTCTCGGCGAAGGGGAAAAGGGATTTGTAGTCACCACAGGTGAATAGGATCCAGTTGCTGCTGAGGGACACAGGGACACGGAAGAGCCAGCAGCATTCCCTGTGCTTCTGTCTTCCTGGAATCTGCCTCCTGCTCTCGTTTGTCCGGCTCCAAGCCACGGGGGGTCTGCAGGCTCCTCGGGTTTCAAGGCTTCTCACTTCATCTCTCCGAGTGGCTGCCAGAGCTCTGTCTCTGCCCTTCTATGTTGATTGGACAGGGCTGGGTGATAGGTTGGACTGGGTGATCTTAGAGCCAGTGCCAGACCTGACCCTCCTGAAGAGAGGGCAGCTTCAGCGGAGGCACTACAGTGAGGTAGGGCTCCTGGTGCTGTCACTGCCAACAAAGCAGTGACTGCGGAGGACAGAAATCAGATGCCACGCCGAGGAAGATGAGCTGAAGCACTGTCAGAAGCTGCTCGCTGCAGGAGTGCTGTGCCCGGCCAGCAGGCTTCCCCTCGCCGTCGGCAGGAGCCGGCGCTGTGCCCGGGCTGGCACAAGCCTCGCCCCACGGCTCGAGGCTGCTTCCCTGCCCCGCAGGAAGCCTGCGCCTCTGATGCTGCACCAGAAGCCGCGCTCGGAGGCCAGGACCCCTGCTTGGACCCCCGCACAGCATCCCAGGGCTAGGGAGGATGGGGCCTGCCCCAAGGATGGGTCTGTCTGCCTCTATTCCCAGAGTGCCTGACTGGGAACCTTGCATCACTCCTCAGGATGCTGGAACGGCCTGGGGACTTCACCTGTCTGCTGCCTTTGATGCTCCGACATTCCCTCTGCTGCCTGGAGCTCGCAGCCCGGGAAGGATGGCAGTTTGGTGGTGGTGCCCCTCTGTTGAAGCAGGTGGCTGTCCTGGGGTTGAGTCATCCCTGGGGAGGGGATTTGCAAACCAAAGCCTTGCTGGGCTGAGCTGTGTGCTGCCCTGCAGCGCTGCCTGCCCTGGCTGTGAGGAGCGCTCTCGGGCACCAGTGTGCTGGTGCTGCACAAGCCGAGAAGCAGCAGCAGAGGCACTGCCTTGGGTGTGTGCAGCGTGCGGCGGCCAGCCCAGCACGGGCAGCCAGGGCACAGGTGCCCTTAATGCTGGAGGAGAAGGGAGCCTCGCCAGCCTCGCGGTGTGCCTCAGCAAGCTCACCGGCGTGCAGGACAGGCTGGCAAAAGCACGCCTGCGGCGGCTGAACACAGTGCCCGAACGCGGCTCTTCGGTGGCTTGGTGTTGTGCCTCACTTGCCCCTCAGTTGGCCTTATATGAAAAGCTGAAAACGAGGCACAGTCAAACGGCTCTGGAGAGGGAACCGGCTGCTTCCTTGCCCCACTGCTGGCATCCTGCCTGGGGTGAGCCTTCTGCATTCTGAGGGATCCGCAGGCCTCCAGGTGGGGATGGTTTAGGCTGTATTATTCAGGGTGCTTCTGAGCGAGGAGCAAGACAATGAGATGGGAACAATCCCCTCCTTTTACCTGACACCTTCCTGCTTGCCCCACTGCAGTGACACAGCCATTGTCAGCAAGGGATATGAGGGACTGTGACTAATGTTATCTTGTGAGCATCTTCAGGTGCAAGCTCCTGGGAAGAGAAGACAAAAACCCCAAGGAGCTGTAAAGGGACTCTGCTCACCTGCGTTAAAGCACAGGAGCACATCATAACTCAGCCCTGCATATCTGACCCTCGTCTAGCTCAGCTCATGCACTATTCACATCCTCACTCATCACTGGCAGTGGATCTGAGCAGAAATGAGGCTGGTATCTGTTACACCTGAGGGAGACCAGCACACAGCTGCAGAGCTCACACTTGTTGCTGAGCATGACCCTGAAGGGCAGAGGAGGGGAGGAGAGCTTAGAGGAACTGGAAGGCTTCAGAAAGCAGAAGAGGATCTGTGCTGGGGAGTTTGATCAGGCACTCAAGTGGGAGGGAGAAAGCAAACTTGCTCGCTTTACCTCTACACAGTGCTACAGCAAACAGTAGGGGAAGAGAAGAGGGTCACAAGTGGAAGGTCCTGCAGGGGTGTCAGTGTGAGACACAGCTGCATTCTCTCAGAGGGAGAGCTGAAGCCCTTGCTGGTGGCCTGTGGTAAAGGTAAGGGGTCGGGCATGCTTCTGGGTCACTGGCCCAGGCAGTGGCTCCCTGTCTCAGAGACATCTGATAGGCACAGAGGGCCCTGGCATGCCTCTAGAAGAGGTGGAGCAGCACACCACTCCCTGTGGTGCTCGGGTAGCCTCCTGCCATCAGAAGCCTGGGGACTGATGTCACCGAGCCTGGATGTGGGGGTGGCTTCTGCATGGATGACTGTCCAGCAGCAGTGCTCCTGCAGAGCATTCTGCAGCTGGTGGCAGAAGAGAACTTCCATCCCAGTGAGGTCAAGAAGAAAACCATGCAAAGATGCCTTTTCAGTGCCTGAAACCCTTCCCACGGGACTCCTGCCATGGTGCCCCGTGGGAAGCCTGGGACAGATTCTTTCTGCTGCCTTGAAACAGCCACTCCAAAGTCCTCACTGGACAGCAGAGGCAACCTTCTCAGGGAGGCTGCCAGGCAGTATGGTTTGGCCATCACCAAAAAGATATTCCAGGGCCACATCCAGCTGCAGGCAGGGAGCAGGCACAACTGCCTTACACCATCTGCTCCCGCAGCTGAGATCAACACCCAAGCAGCAGCTACATGAACAAGCCCAGGTCAGCTCCCTTTGAATCAGCAGACCTCCAGGGATTCCTCCTCTGACACATGTGGCAGCAGGATGAGCAAGATGGACCTCGCCTTTGTCCTGCCATGACCCCCAAGGCAAAGGCAGCTTCAGTGACTCATGGAGCAGTTTGTCCAACTGTGTCTGGTCCGTGTGGGTCAGGCAATAGCAGTGCCACGTTGCAGAAGCTCTGTGGGCCAGCCTGGCTGCAGAGGAGGAACGTGAGGAAGCAGTCAGCAGTGCAAGGCTCAGGTCAAGTTCTTGCACACATGGAAGGTTTACAGTATCACAGTATCAAGGTTGGAAGAGACCTCATAGATCATCAAGTCCAACCTGTTACCACAGAGCTCAAGGCTAGACCATGGCACCAGATTGAAGTACGCCACCAGCTGCAGCCCCCCAAAGCAGCCAAGACTCGAGGACAAGAACATGTCTGGGTGAAGGTGAGAGCTGTAGCAAAGCCCCTGCCCATAGGGAGGAGCTGTGAGCAGTGGCCCCAGGGGCATGGCTGGCAGTGTGCATAGCTGCCAGGAGATTTGAAGGGAAAAGCACAGCCAGGCTCTTGCTGTTCTCTGGAGCAGAGCAGCTCTGGGGGTTACAAAACGTATCACCAAAGGGAGGGACAAAAAGTTCATGGTTGCCTCTTCCAGGACAGCCTGGCAGGAGGGAAGGGATAGCCTGTTTGGTACGAACAGCCACTAGGAGATTTGTGTAACCCTCACTGACAGCCTGGCAAACTGCCAGTGGACTTGGAGAAAGTGGGCACAACATGCCCCAGAGCACAGCAAAGCTCCTGTGCATGGGCTGGCTCAGTAGGCACAGCACACCACAGCTGGCTCAGTCCAAGCTTGCTGCTGGGAGACAGTGCCACAGCTGAGGCCTAGCTCTGCTGCATGGCCGATGGGAGCCCTAGGATGAGGCTGCTCATCCTAGGGGGAAGGTTTGTTAGCACATTCCACCCAGCTGTCCACAAGGCCTAGGAGGGCAGTCATGAGGCCAGGCAGCTCAGGCCTCAGGTGTAATTGCTTCCTGTGCAGCAAGTGGCAGTCATATGAGAGCTGCAGCAGCCACTAAGCTCACTGCCCTGGCAGGAGGTCACTGCCCTGGCAGGAGGTCACTGCCCTGGCAGGAGCTCACTGCTGTGATTCTGGCCAAACCACCTCAGAACCCAGGTGTGCTGTGAAAAGTCACAGCCTGTGGGCTGGGTGCTGCAGGCCCTGCTCAGAAGCTTGACCCAGCTACCCACTTTGAGAGCAGATGTCCTCCTGCCCCTCGGCAGGTGTCAGGCTGCACAGCAGAGTGCTGTGCTTCCCCAGGGGCAGAGGGCAGAGGCCCCTCTCCTGCAGCAGCGGCGTCCCGGGGCTGTCAGGAGCAGGGTGGCAGGCTCTTAGTCTTCGCTGGCTTAGTTTCCATCAGTCTTCAGGGCTCTTAGATTTTGCCATATTTTATAACCACCCAAACGTTGCAGTGTTGCTGTGAGTCTCTTTAGGAAGCTAAGGCAGAGGCCACTCTTGCTTCTCTCCTGCTCTGGCCTGGAGCAGTGGCAGGGCAGCTGCAGAAGAGGTCCTGCTCGGGGGTTCCTGCAGCGATGGCAGGCACTGGCTGGGAGCACATTCCTCAGCTCTGCCAGCAGCATGGGGAGAGAGCTGGGGATGAACAGGGCTTTGGTTCCTTGCACTAAGCCAGACCATTCAGTGCTGTGTGTGCCTGCTGAGCCCCGGGAAAGCAAGGGGGCACCTGTGGCACTTGGCACAGGCACTCAGCCTGATGATAGGCTCTCCCTCAGATTCTTGCAGGAGGTGGCAAGAGGGCACATAGAGAGGTCTCTTGTCCTCTCACTTATCGCTGGGGCTGAGGCTCGTTCAAGGACTCCCTGTCCTCCCGGCCCTGACAGGCTGCCTTCGAAGAACACAGATCTCCCTGATAAGGTTGCTGAAACTGCCAAGTGGCTGTCAAGTGTGATTAATGAGGAAGATGATGGTTATGTGATGGGTCGTGGGGAGGAGACTGCAGAACCAGTTGTAAATGTGCAGAATCTGTTAAGAGGCAGCAGAGCCCAGCCAGAGGGAAGGGCCTCACACGGCAGAGCAGAAGGCAGAGGAAGGTAGTTGCTGCTGCAGGAAGCCTTACTGTGAGCACACAGCCGCTGGGGGGGAGCTTGGGGCACCTGCAGGGATGTCATCCTCTGCCAGCATCTAGGTGCTTTGGGGATGGCTTCCGAGAACACTGGAGCAGTGCAGTGCCCTCTCCGGCATGCTGGTTTGCAGCTGAGCTGTCTCTGCCTGGCGGTGTGCGGTGTCCTGCAGGAGGCTCTTGTGCAGCAGACCAAGGCTGTAGCAGGGGCAGGAAATCCCTACACATGCACCTTTTGCAGGTTTACAAGCACAACTATAAAGGCCACAGCTTCCCTGCTCCTCATCAGCATCAGCTGCTGTGGCATACATGCTCAAGCTCACCAGGGCCGGGCCAGAGGACTCCTGTCACCAAGATCCAAACCATTTGCACAAGAAAAGGCTGGAGGCTGAGGTGGAGAGGGAAGGGAAAGGCTGGGCACAGAGTGCTGCACTGCTCTATCACAGAGAGGAAGTGAAAGGCAGGACAGGTCTTACAGTGCCCTCTCAGCCACCCAAGGAACCTCTCAGCAGAACCAAGAGGTGATGTAGAGGTGAAAAGCAGACTGGCTGGGCATGAGGACAAAGCAAGGCACGGGGCAGAGCTCCTGCTTTCCTTGCTTGAGAGTGTGACCTCATGCAGTGCTTAGGGCATTTCAGTCCAGCTTCACCCTTGTTTATTGCCCTGGGTCCCAGTTTGTTATTGTGAAAGAGCTGGAGAGGGCACAGCCTGGCAGCTGAGCCTGGCACACCCCTAGGCCCTTTGGGCACTGTGGCTGTCCACAGGTAGCCCTGACCCAGGCACTCACTTCTCATGCTCTCTTTCCCTCCCCAGCAGAGCTGTGCCCCAAGAGCTGTGAGTCTGCCCTGAGCCAGCGCCACCACCTTGGCTGAGCTGGTAGAGAAGCAGCAGAGCAAGCAGGCGCTGTGCCCAGGTGAGAGGCTGCTGTGTGACCCGTCAGTGTCCCAGCTGTGCTTGCCCTTAGTGTCCAAGGAAGAGGATGGAGGAGGAATAAAGCAAGCTTTCAGGCATATGGTTGTGTGCATCTGTACGGGGATCTGCCAGGTGGGCACTGCCTCAGACACTCGGCAGCTGAGATGGTGTGCAGAGGCAGAGTGCCTGCAGCTCTGTGTGTGTGCGTGATGGAGCACTGCCTCCTGGCCTAGCTAACCTGCAGGGCTTGGCTCTCCTGGCACTGTGGCGTCGTCCACCTGCAGAGGGTGTGTCAAAGGCAAGGCCTTTGTCTGCAGGGAGATGCTCCCTGAGAGCGGTGAGGCGCAGTGAACTTGAAACGCTCTGGGAAAGGAATGGGCACATTTTCTGAAGGCTTCCAGGAAACTGCCTGTCTGATGAGCTTTGGCTGGAGGTGTTGTGAAGGGGCATTCCAAAGGGAAACTGTAAAGGTATTTATTTGCCTTGTGTAGACATTGTCTGGTTTGCTTACTCAGTCTAGGAGGAGGGAGAGCAAAACTTGATTTTTTTTTAGTTCTCAGTATGCGTTGCTGGAAAATGGAGACTTAATGTATGAGGTTTAACATAAGAGAACACTTCTTTCACTGTGAGGGTGTCCAAACACTGCCACAGCCTGCCCAGGGAGTTTGTAGAGCCTCCACCCTTGGAAACATTCAAAAGCAGTCTGGACTAAGTGCTGGGCAACCACTTCCAAGTAGCTCTGCTTGACCAGGGAAGCTGGGAAGTGACCTCCAGAGGTCCCTTCCCACCTCAGCTGCTCTGTGATTCCGTTTGGACTAAACCTCTAGGTCTGATGATTTAGGTCTCTCATCTGGAGATGGCACTGGGTGGCACTCAGTACTGTCTCTGATGTTTGAGTCGTTGAACCCTGCAGGTTTTCCAGTAGAAACAGATTTATCTGCAGCAAAATGAAACCTAAGCACAGGAAGCTTAATGCTCTTATTCATAGTTTGCTGAATCCCCAGCTCCTGGGTCAGAGGACGGCAGCAGGGCTACAAGCTCCCAATACCAGAACTGCTCTCCTTAGCAGCTCTTTATTTTCCTAGAAGGGCTTTGAGCTGCATGAGGCAAACAGCTACGAGGGAGCAATGATTATCGGAGCACACCGAGACACAGGGCCCCGCTCCCACCTCCAGCGCCTGTAGAGCCCTGGGCACTGCTCCTGGGACACCTGCATCACCTCCTCAGACCCTCTCACAGCAGCCCTTGCCTCTAGCTTCCAGTGTGGTTTGTTCCTGGTGTCTCCCGGGTTCGTTTTGGAGGCAGGCAGTTGCCTATTTTAACTCACCTGTGTACAGGCTGAGAAAGCAGAGTGCCTGCAGTGCTGACTACTAATGCCCCCTTGGGCTGTGCGGGCTGCTGCGCTTCGCTGTGCTGCGCTCCCTCCTGCGCTGCCGGGTAAGCAGAGGCCAATGTGCCTGCAATCGCAGCAGGCTCTGACTCGCTCCCGCGGGGTGGATACACACTTGTTGGCAAACGTGCAGGTCACAGCCCAGTGCCTCAGCTTCCAAACAGACCGAGGAGCCTTGAGACTCTGTATTGCACTTGCCCCAGCTACAGCCTGCTCTTCCAAATGCCCCTTTTCATCCTGGCCTGAAAAGGAAGGAAGAGGAAAAAGTCCCCTGGTCTCTTCGCTGTTAGCAGTTAGCATTTCTGTACACATTAGGAGCGCTCGAAATGCCCACCCTGCCCCCAGGCCTTGCTGCGAGGGTGAGGGAAAGAGGAGTGGCTTCGAAGTGGAGTGATCTGCTGGGGCCAGGAGTCAAGGAGGCAGCTCCTGCCAGATCCTGCAGGGCATACAGGGAGGGGATGGCTGCGAGGAGGCTCACAGGCTCCTGAGAGTCCTTGCTTGGCTCCTCGCTCCGTTCGGCTTCATCCCACAGCTGCACGCAGTTGCTGCAGCCTTCACACACCCACATGAGCCTGTCAGTCGGTGCCACCTGTGCTCTGCGCCTGGACTTGGCATCAGTCCCGGCTGCCCGAGTGCCCTCCTCAGCACCTTGCCTTCAGTCCGCAGTGGCAGGCAAGAGTTCGTTCCCTGCTCCTGACCTAGCCCACTCGAAACACAGGCAGGCAGCTGAGGAGACCTCTGCTGCTTTGTGTGCCTCGGTAGAGGCCCTCGCAGCCCGGCGCTGAGCGCTGCAGCGTTTGCGGGAGGCGCTGTCCTTTCGCTGGCATTAGCGTGGCCGTGAATCATCGATTAAGCCAATAATCTGCTGGGGTTCATCTGATAGTACAGCGCAGAGGCTACACCCAGCGCCTACAGCACAGGAACATACAGAAGTACTTCATTCCACGCTGCTGAAGCTAACTGCTGCTGAACTTCTCCAGGTTGCAAAAGTTCGCCAAAGCAAGTGAAGAGAAAGCTCACCGCAGACTCTGCAGGGGCTGGACCCGGCTCAGGGGCCCTTTAACAGGAGAGGAGGTGATACGGGTCTGATGTGTACCGAGCAGCTCACACAACAGCTATCAACACCTACACCCGACACTGAGCTACACGGGAGGCACTCCAGGCAGGCACTGCTGCTTCCAGGTCTCTGGTGGAGCTGGGTGGTGTTTACTTCAGCAGCCGACTCACCTCGTTTGCAGAGTAAGAGTGGATGATGTGGGCCCAAAGTAATCTCAGCCCTGAAACCAGCATGTACCACAGTGGCCCTTGGATGGAGTCACACAGCCTGCACCAGGCAAAGCTCTGATCCACTCACTCCCTGAGACAGCAAACTGAGCACTGCCCTTGGCGTTAGCAGTTCTCACTTAGAGCAGAAGGTTGCACTCTGGTTGCTTACGTTGCAGTGGTAGCCGCAGACAGCCAGCTCTGGGCATCTCCTTCCTCTGGCAGCAGACACCAGAAGCAAGTTTAGCCCAGATTCATTTTACATTAGGTTTTGTCATAGCTCCTCTTCTTCCTCAGGCTGCCAGGGCTAGGTTCAGCCAGACATAGAATGGTTTAGGTTGGAATGGACCTCAAAGCTCATCCAGTTCCAACCCCCTGCCACAGGCAGGGACACCTCCCACTAGAACAGGTCGCTCAAGGCCTCATCCAGCCTGGCCTTGAACACCTCCAGGGAGGGAGCAGCCACAACCTCCCTGGGCAGCCTGTGCCAGTGTCTCACCACCCTCACTGCAAAGAACCCTTTCATAACATGTAGTTTAAATCTCCCCTCTGCAGTTCAAACCCATTACCCTTTGTCCTGTCATTACCAGACCTTGTCAGTAGTCCCTCCTCAGCCTTCCTGTAGCCCCCTTCAGATCCTGCAAGGCCACTCCAAGGTCTCCTGGAAGCCTTCTCTTCTCCAGGCTGCACAGCCCCAACTCTCCCAGCCTGTGCTCACAGCAGAGCTGCTGCAGCCCTCTCAGCATCTTGGTGGCCTCCTCTGCACTGGCTCCAACACTTCCATGTCCTGCTTGTGCTGGGGGCTGCAGAACTGCCCCCAGGACTGCAGGTGGGGTGTGAGGAGAGCAGAGGCAAGGGGCAGAATCCCCTCCCTTGCCCTGTGCCCACACTGCTCTTGCTGCAGCCCAGCACAGGGTTGTGTCTGGGCTGCACTCACACTGCAGGCTCCCGTTGAGCTTTTCATCACCCCAGACCCCGAGGTCCTGTTCCTCAGGGCTGCTGTCAGCAATTCCCCACCCAGCCTGGAGTTGTGCTTGGGGTTGCACCTTACACTTGGCCTTGCTGAATGTCACAACGGTGGGACAGAAATGGGCAGCAAGTCCTCGTAACATCAACAGCCCTGCAAAACATCTGCCAGGCTCCGGCTCATGTTTAGCAACAACAGTAAAGAAGCAGGAGAGCTCAGTGGAAAAAACAGTCCAAAGGCAGCCATAAAACGTTAGCAGAGATGGAACAGCAGGAGGAAACAGGAGTGCTGTAGCCAACTGAAATAACAGCGACCACTGGAAAACTGCTGCTCATCTGGGAGATAACCTGCCCAGAGATGGAAAATAGGACTTCAGCACAGCCCCTCTGGCTTTGCCCCCTCTCGGCTGGAGCTTTAAAGCTAATGCACTCTGCAGTACTTACTCTACAACCTTTGTCCTGCTGGGCGTGGGTGAGTCTCACAGAGGAGCTTCTCAGTGTCGATCGAGGTGCGTTTGGCCAACACCACCACTCTGCTGGCAGTGTGTTGGGGTTTACAGTGCTGGTCACCTTGGGCTGTTATTTTGAGTGTCCTGCTGGGAGGCCTTTATCCCCAGGATTGCTTGTTTAAACAGAGGAGGATCTTACAGCCTTCCAGTGTGGCTTTTTACCAGGAAAACTTTCCACCATTTTATCTCTAAAGTTGCTGTAAATTTCCCTCAGCTGCTTTCCTCTCCCTTTAGAGATCTATGACGATAACAACAGTAGTAACAGACCATGAACAGCTAGGAAAGGTCCTACCCAACTCATTTCTACTCAGAAACACACAACCTGCTTTGACTGCTGACCCTACTGTCCACAGTTCCCTTCATCACTTGCAGTCTCTTCTGTTCCTGTGCTCATTTCCTCGCCCTGTGCCCTCTCTTTCTTCAGCCTCTCTCTGGCTGAAGGAGATTACAAGAAAAGGAAAAAAAACACAACAGACCAAATTACTTGAGATGATTTTTCTTGGTGAGAACGTCTGTCTCTTCAGAGAGACCAATTAACATTCCCATCCTCTCTCTGGACCTAATCTAAATATGAATAAAATATCAAACCCTTCCTAAAACTGTTCTTTGTTCTTCTACCACACTGAAATTAACTTTTGGACACAATGCCAGGCAGAACTTCAACACAAAATGCACAATTCCTCCCCCTCCACACTTGCACACTGAAATGCCACCCTGTGTGTCACAGGGCAGCCTTCCCCCCAAACCCCACCAGTCCTGTGTGACCATTCAGAGCTGCTCCCCAGGTCTGGGGCTTTTGTCTGTCTGGGTTGTAAGACACCATTTTTGAACATGCAGGAGCCTCTTCCCTTGACCTAACCACACCTTTGTATTGCTTAAAGGAAGAAGCTTTTACTGAACACAGAATCATGGAATTCTAGAATCAGTCAGGGTTGGAAGGGACCACAAGGGTCATTCACTTCCATCCCCCTGCCATGGGCAGGGACACCCTACCCTAGAGCAGGCTGCACACAGCCTCAGCCAGCCTGGCCTTAAACACCTCCAGCCATGGGGCCTCAACCACCTCCCGCGGCAACCCAGTCCAGCCTCTCACCACTCTCCTGCTCAACAACTTCCTCCTCACCTCGAGCCTGAACCTCCCCACCTCCAGCTTTGCTCCATTCCCTCCAGTCCTGTCAATCTCTGATATCCTGAAAAGTCTCTCCCCAGCTTTTTGTATCCCACTTCAGATAGTGGCAGGCCACTTTGGAGCCTCCTCTTCTCCAGCCTGCACAGCCCCAACTCTTTCAGTCTGTGCTCACAGCAGAGCTGCTGCAGCCTCTGAGCATCCTCCTGGCCCTGCTCTGGACACTCTCCAGCATCTCCACATCCTTCTTGTAATGGGGGCTCCAGAGCTGGATGCAGTACTCCAGGTGGGGTCTCAGCAGAGCACAGCAGAGGGGCAGAATCCCCTCCCTGGCCCTGCTGGCCACACTTCTGCTGCTGCAGCCCAGGCTCTGGTTGGCTTTCTGGGCTGCAAGTGCACACTGCTGGCTCCTGTTGAGCTTCTGGTCCAGCAGCACCCCCAAGTCCCTCTCAGGACTGCTTTCCAGCCACTCACTGCCCATCCTGGAGCTGTGCTTGGCAGCTCCTGCCTTGACCCAGCTGCAGGACCTTGCACTTGGTCTTGTTGACCCTCCTGAGCTTGGCTTGTGCCCACTTCTGCAGCCTCTCCAGATCTCTCTGGATGGATCCTGCCCTCCAGCCTGGCTGCTGCACCACACAGCTTGGTGTGGGCAGCAAACTTGCTGAGGCTGCACTCAGTGCCTCTGTCCATGGCACCTACAAAGATGTTGAACAAGCCTGGTGCCAGGACTGATCCCTGAGGTACTCCACTTGTCACTGGCCTGCACTTGGCCATGGAGCCATTGACAGCCACTCTTTAGGTGCAGCCACCAAGCCAGTTCTTTATCCATCCAGTGCTCCACCCATCACACCCATGTGTCACCAGCCTGGAGACCAGGATGTGGCGTGGGACAGTGCCAAAGGCCTTGCTCCGGTCCGGGTAAATGACATCTCACAGAGGGGTAAAGAAACCTCCTGTATGGGAACATTTGCAGGAGTTTTGCTGGTTCCTGGCTAATTATGGCCATTTCCACATGTAATTACCCAAATTGCTCTCACAATCAGTGTAATTGTGCTAAGTTGTTTAAAAATCAGTCTCATTAGACGTTGCTTGGTAAAATGTACTGGCTTTCAAAACCTACATTTTGATCTCATCTGAGCTGCCAGCAGGCCTTCAAAAGCAAATAGGTTTTGTCTGCCTGCCTGTTTTGTGCACCAGTGTTCTCCTACGTCCATTACACTTGGCCGTACTTGGAGAATCGCCTATAGGCTCCTGGAAACGCCGCTCTGCGTGTCGACGCGTTACTGTGGGGCTCCTTCGTCCTCAAGACTCTTCGGTCTGCAGTCCTTACGGGTGCGGAATTGGAAGATGTGACAAGAGACTGCGGAGTGCTGAGGTAGACCCCGGGCGCAGTCCGCGGTGGGCTGCGGTAACTGACCAGCAGGCGGGCGGCGAGCGCAGCGGCTGCAAGCGCACAGCCGGGGCTCGAAGCGGGACGGCAATGTGCCCCCCGCTCCCGCCCAGCAGCTTCAGCGGGGTCCTTCCTACCCGACCCCGGCCTCCCTGCCTGGCCACCCAGCTTGCCGCTTTCGTTGCCGTTCCCTCGGGCCGCCTCCCGCTGCGAGTCACCTGCGGCTGCCGCTCGGAACCAGCCACAGGTGGGGCTTGTGCTGTGGAGCTGCCCGGGACCGGGCTGAGGGTGGACACGGCTCCGAGACAGACTTTGCCCCGGGAGCTGACCTCGCCGGCACTCTGCTCCGCAGCGCTGGGTGTCGCCGGGGGTGCCGGCTGTGGCAGGGCAGCGGCGAGAGCCGCGCTGAGTGTGAACGTCGGCTGACATCTCCGCCAGCCTCTCTCCGAGGGGTCGTTTCTCCACGTCGTGTGTGCTCTGGGAATGAAAGCTGTCTGCTCACCAGCGGAAGGTACTGGGCTCTCTCTTCTCTGTTTTATTTTAGCTGAAATGAAACTCTTGAAGCCCGAAGGACATGCCAGGGTGAGGATTTGCTCTGGAGAGAAGGGCATAAGCTGGAGGCAGGTACGAAGGGGACCTCGAACTTAGCGTGGGGCACGGGCTGAGCAGTTCTCCCTGCCTTCAGTGCCAAGGCATCAGTGGGGTGCCAGGAGGCTGAGCCCAGGGCAGCCCCTTGATGGGCTGCACACGGAGCCAGGCTGAGTCCCTCAGCTCTCCAGCCTGCAATGTAGTCCCATGGGTGTCAGAGCAGGATCTGACCCATGTCTTTCTCTGAAAAGAAGTGACAAGCATAAGCACAGCTGCAACTGATTTTTCTCTCATCTGAAGATCTGCTGCTTTCTGTGCCTGCCTTTGACTGTAAGGAGGTTATGTTGGAGTCATCTGTAGCAGCTGCCCTGTAAACTCCCTCAGCCACACGGCGTGAAGCAGCCTAGGCAGCCCCCAGTGCTTCACCTAAAGATACATGTACTCTTGTGATGCTCCATGCCTTGGCCGTTTTCAAGGGAGCCAAATGCTCATTACTACACAGGCTGCTCTTCAGAGGCCAGGCCTGACCTTTAATCAGAGAAAATTGCCATCTGGCTGGGCTGGTTCACACAGCCTGCAGTTTTGTTTGAATGCTGCATTAGCTGAGAAAATGGTGAACTAGGCTGGAGAAATAATTAAGGCTATTAAAAAGCTGTGCTCTGGCAGAGACGTGGCCCTGCCTCTGGAGCTAAGGGTCTTATCCTGCATGTGGTTTCCAGGGATCTAGCACCTCCAGGGAAAAGCACTTGATAACAGGGCAGCACAACTGCAGGGAGGAAGATGAGGATAGAGAATGGCCTTGAAGAGGTTAATCAAACCAGGACTCACATGCCCAGCTTTTCCACGTGGGAGATGGCAGGTCAGCAAATCCTGCTTCCCCTGCTCTCAGGGTTGTGGGATCATCTCTTCCCCGGTCCCGGCTCACAGGACGCTCCTGGGCAGCTGTACTCAGCGTTCCTCTGGAACATCGTTTCCCCCTGCTTTTGTTGGAAGCTAGCAGCTGGGAGGGGTGAGGAGCCAGCAACATGTGATCAGGCCGGCCTGTGGGGACCACCAGGCAGCTCTCCACAGATCGCAGCTGGACATTTCTGGGCAGCTTGGAAAGACTTGGTCTGGCTCCTGCTCTGGGCATGGACACTGAGACCCTGTCTTTAGCTGTGCCAGGAGGGACACTGAGCAGTGCCAGGTGGGTTCAGCTGTGGGTTTCTGACGTTTTCTATTCGTCATCTAAAGGCAGGCACAAACAACAGGCAAAGGAAAGCTCACAGCACACAAGAGTTCCAAAGCTGTGCTTAGGCCTGGGCCGTTTGGATAAGATGTCAGTAAGCATGAATGCTCATTTGGAAGGCAGGGAGGGACAGGAAGAACCTGCCAAGCACCAAGGGAAAACAGTCTCATTAAACTGGAAGAGACACAGGAGCTGGGGAAGTGGCCGAGCTGCAGCGGGGCGTGCACGGCAGGGCTGTGGGCTGCCACGCTCTGGCCAGTCGGTGGGAATAGTTCCCCACTCTTCCCCAGGAGAGGACGTGCCAGAGACACTCCCTCCAAGCCTATCTGTGTGTCTGAAAAAAGGGAAGAGGCTCCTTTCGAGACAGCTGGTTCTGCACTGGTGTCACTGACCTGGTTCTAGACAGTGGCACTAGGGTCAGATATATACCAAACGGTCAGGTTGGTTCATTAGCAAAACAATGTGCCCATCAGTACATGCTCATGTGAAGAGCTCCTTGGGCAACAGGGATGAAGGAACCTTGGAATGGAAGATGCCCAGAAGGTACAGCTGGCTGCTTTTCCTTAGCAGCAGGAACAGGAGGCATCTGGGATGCCCAAAGCTCTGCCTGACTTCTGCTAAAACATTAGACATGGTTTTCTTGCTGCCCTGCCGCTTCATTTCATACATGAGCTATTGTGCTGGTGCAGAGGTACCTTGTACCCTGCTAGCATCCATGCCAGCTTCAGGAAGCATCGTGGATGATTCTTCTTGCAGTTAAACTGCTCAATGAGTCGGATTGCTCACTTTGAGCTCGACTTCATTTGTGGCTTAGAACTTTTCTGTTTTCTCTAAACCAGGGCACACTTGAGTGCAGCTCCCCCTGCCCTCGATCCCCCCTTTGCTGCAGATCAGAAGCTGTTTTCTCCAGGCAGCTTTGCTCAAAGTGATGTCTCAGCAGCATGCTGCATTTTGTCGTCTTCCTCAGAATTCCGCAGCGCTACAGAGCCTGCCTGCCCTGGCTCTGTGTGCCTGTGTGTGAAACAGAACACTAGACCTTGCAACCAGAATGTACATTCAAATGACAGGTTTACTGGCACTGTGTCTTCATACTCAGCTAAAATAACCTCCTGCAGTCTATGTTCAGTCTTTCTATTTATGTATCCTGCATTTCGCATAGCGGTAAGGCCGAAAGAAAGGAGGCCACCATGGGCATGGCAAGATCAGGCTGTTAACCCCCTCCTCTCTGGGTTCCTCCAAGCCTATCAGTGTTGGAGGTGACTCTTGTTTTTGCAGTATGTGCTGGGACTCAGAAATGCAGTGAGGCTGAAGAGCAGATGCTCTGGGGTAGCACTCTGCCTCCCGTCTTTACAGCATTCACTCCCTGGAAGACTCAGCTCTAGCCAAAGGCAGTCAGGGAAGCCCCTTGCTGGCAGCTCGTTCGCTGCTGAACAGCCCTTGCACCCCTCTCCAAGGCTGGCCTTGAGCCCCTCAGCAGTGACACGGGCAGAGCCAACGTCTGAGAGCTGCTGGGTCTGGGTGCCCATGCCAGCTGCATCCCACACATGCCAGTCCCTTCCCTCTCTCCAAGTGGGAGATACAAGGGGTCTTTTGGGGAGCCCTGCCCCCCTTAGTAAGCTTTATCATTCTCCCTGGATGCTTCAGGGAAAAGAGGCTCAGAAAAGCATCAAAATGACAATTCAGTATGGTGCAAAGACCTGGGAGCTTGCACTTTCTCCTGCTCATTGTATCTCTCCCTTGGTCCTGGCATGCTTTAATCCCACATGGGGGACTCTCCATGCCTTACTTGGCTGTAGTGTCCCTTACACATCTAGGGTACTGCACAGACACTAGAGCAAGAAAGAGAAGTGAAACTGCCAACTGGGTAGCTCACAGCTTTGCACAGAAAACCACAGAGGCACAGCAATGTTCCAGCTGGAGAGGATCCCCAGGATCACTAAGTCCAACCCATATCCCTGCTCTACAAAGTCCACCCTTAAACCATATCCTCAAGTACCACATCCAGACCACTTTTAAACACAGCCAGGGTTGGTGACTGAACACCTCTCTGGGCAGCTCATTCCAATGCCTGACCACTCTTGCTGGGGAAAAATGTTTCCTAATGTCCAGGCTAAACCTACCCAGTGGCACATTGAGGCCATTCCCCCTTGTTTTGTCTCCAGTTACCTGTGAGCAGAGCCCAGCAGCAGTCTCTCCACAATGTCCCTTCAGGTAGCTGTAGACAGCAATGAGGTCTCCCCTCAGCCTCCCCTTCCTCACACTACCCATCCTCAGTTGCTCCTCATCAGATTTATTCTCCAGGCCCTTCCCCAGCTTCATTGCCCTTCTCTGCACTCACTCCAGCACCTCCAAGTCTTTCTTGAATTGAGGTGCCCAAAACTGAACACAACACTCGAGGTGTGGCCTCACCAGAGCCCAGTCCAAGGGGACAATCCTCTCGCTGCTCCTGCTGGACACAGCGTTTCTAATACAAGCCAGGATGCCATTGGCTTGCTTTGCTGCCTGGGCACACTGCTGGCCGATGAGGCCTTCTGAAAGGTCCTCACTGCTTGCCTCCAGCTGCCTGTTGTCATCTGGCTGCCAGAATCCTCCAGCTGTGGGAAAACTGGTGTAAGGGTCCCAGAAATGGGTAAGAGTTTATTTGCAAATTGAACTGTTCAGGCTCTCCTCACAGCCTGATTGCAGTGCTTGGCATTTATTACACAAATGGCTTTGCAAGAGTCGTTCTCCAGGTTTCGAGTAATGCCATGGAGGAAGGAAGAGGAACCTTTGATACCTGTTTTGATATTGGGCAGAATTTGTTTTATCTAACCTTAGCTGTTGGTAAGCAGGATGGCACTCTGTGCTTCCTCCACACTGAGAGAAGAAAAACAGAGGGTGCTTCACACAGGTTCTTCACAGACAGCTGACACCAGGCCACAGTGTGCCATGGGGTAAGGGCTTGCCCTGGCTACATGATCAAATGTTTGCATCAGCGTCAGGACTGAAACTGCTTCCAGCTCTCATGGCAGTAGGGGAGCTGTGAGGGCTCCAAAGTGCTTTGTCTTACCATGGGAAGTAAAAAAAGGCATTAAAAAACAGTCTGTGTGCTTTCCTCCTAGCAGATGGCAGGAGCTCAGTCTGTGAGCTGCAGCCTTTCTCCTCCGTCCCTTACACTCGCTGCTAGGGAGGGAGGCGTTGCACTGCTCTGAGTCGCAGCCCAGACACATGCTGATGGTGCCACTGGACTCCGAGCACACAGAAACTGCATGCTGCAAGCAGTCACACCAGAGCAATGGAAAGCTGCAAGCAAGTGAAAGATTCAGACCCCCAAAATGGAAAACCCTGCACAAAGGAAAAACAAAGAGTACAGAAGCAAACAGGAGATGGGCCAAAGATTTCATAACCCGAGTTTCTTGTCAGTGTGCCTTGCTCTTAGGCAGTGATGTTGTTTTTGCTGTAACCAGGCAATCCAGCTGTCATGGGGCAGGTGGGGAATCAGAAGCAGGAGCGTGTGGTGAGATCTCTGCTGTCAGGCTGTAACTCGGCACTCTGGAGGGATTCACATGGATGGCATCGGAGTATCTGTCCTTGTGCCTCAGCTAACTGCTCTGCTGAGCCCCGTCTCTAGCAGTGAGCACCATCAGAGGGTTCAGAGACACTGCTCTGCTAGGAAGACTGGGTGCATGTGTGGAGGTGCTAATGATTCCCTGGAGGGTGGTTAGTAGCTTGCTTCACTCGCTCTTTGCCGTAGCTGTGTGAAGCTCTCATCCATCACGAACTCATCCGGCGTTCAGCGGCAGTAAGGGCTTCCAGTCACCGCCAGCATCCCATCCCATGCTGCAGTGCCCACACCTGACAGCTACACAGGTGGTGAACGGGGGTGACTTAAAGCTTAAAACACACACTTGTGGCACTGCAGAAAGACCTACTCATAAGCAGGGACCTCTGCTGCCAGTTTCTGTCACAGGTCTCACAATCTTTGCTTTGTTCTAACTCAGCATTCCCTACTGAGGTAAAGGGCAATGCAATCCAGCAGCAGTGCGAGGCGAGGAGCTCCGGACCTCATCACTGATGTGCCACAACACACGGCACTGCTCAGCCTGCAAGGCTGAACAGCAGCACAGCCAGCTGACCTCGTGTGGAGGAAGCCTAAATGCATCTGCAGGCCCTGCACAACAGATAACCCCCACAACAAGGCCAGAGAGCCTGCTGGCTAAGCAGCACGGCTGCCCCTTTGCTGTGCCCACAGAAGCCAGGACTACCTCAGTGGTTCAGCTGTACTCGAACTCAAAGCAAAAAGAAAGTCTGAACAAGTTCCGGTGTCAGGTGCCAGTTCTAACCCTTCAGGGATAACTGGTGCAGAAATGCCTTCCAGAAAGGCAGGAGCAGCACTGCAGTCTCCAGAGAGGACTTGCTTCTGCAGCCCTTGTGGCAGACTGCATCTGTACTGAGTGCAAGATTAGGAATGGTATCTGAGGGGAAAATGATCTCCCAAAAGGCAGGTGAAACCCTAACCCTTCCTTCTAATCATCCAGACGGTGTGACTCATTATCCCTGGGTGAGAGGAAATCTCTGTCCGTGTATCTTGGCCAGGAGTGGGTGGGGGGCAGAGTGAGGGAAGTCTTAGGTGTCATGTGTTTAGCTGAGCTCATGCAAAAATAGCAAGCGGCCAAGGGGAAAGGAACCTTGTGAAGGCAAGCCAAAGGAAAGGGGGGGAGGAAGCAAGAACAACACAGAGAGCACCTTCTGCAGAGTTTGAGGCAGCACAATCCTGAGAGGAGCCAAACCCACTGTATCCTGCCTTGATTGTTTTGGGACAGTAGGCAGATTCTAGCAGGAACAACGTGAGAGGCGAACGCAAGGCAGCTGGCTGTAGAAATGAGCAGCTGGGACCTAACCCATGTGCTACATATACTGTACATCAGCTCAGGGTTCTGTTTGAGAAGAGCAGGCAGCACGCCACCCAAGAGCTGGGTCACCCATCTGCAGCATGACAGAGGTGAAACCAGGTGGAGGGGCAGCTCCTGGCGGGATCTGGGGCAGCAGGGAGCAGAAAACACATTGCAGCCTTTCCCTGGTCCTGTCTGCGACGCAGGTACAGTCCCTCGGGCACAGACTGCACAGTGCTGTTCTGCTTCTGTGGGGCTGAGCACAGGATTGAGATTGAGCTGGACAGGACTCTGCACAGGGTGGTTCTGAGGGTTACCCACCCTTGCCCCGGAAGGGTGTTGGTGTGGAAGCTGTTGGAGACAAAGACCACTGCCCATTGTCACCCATGCACAGCTGGTCCTCTCCTAGCTGCCATAGTTTGCAGCCAGTCTCAGGTATTCCAAGGACTGCTCTGCCAGCTGTGTAGTTGAATGGCTAATGGGCAGCAAATCCCATGACAGGTTCCCAGTCAGCCCTTCCGTCCATGGAGCTGGTCTGGGAGGAAACTAAAGGAAGCAAGGACTCACACAGTGCTCCTCACAAGCCCTCTCGGTGTGCAGGCTGACTGCTCCAAGCCTGGAAAGAAGCTTGTGGGATATGCTCTCTTCCTGTCCAGGCCTGGAGCTTGCAGAGGCTTCCCTTGAAGCCCCAGCCCAAACACTTCATTGATCATCTGCCAGCTCAGCTTCCTTCCTTGCACGTGTAGGAGGAATGATTCCCACCAGGGCTGGTGGATCTGCAGCCGATGGTAGCACTGCTGCAGACAGCTCTGTTGTTGCTGTGCTGTTGTGTCCCTCAGGTCCCCACTGCAACATGGCTCCTGCAGACACCTGTGTTGTAACCTCAGGGCCAGCACTGCAGCCTTGTGTTGAGGACTCGAAGGACAGCAACATCTGAGCAGGTAATAGGGCCTCGGGGCAGGGCAAATCTAAATGTTCTCTGGCAGAGCCAGAGATGGACCGGACATGCTGCCTGAAGGACTCTGACTGATTCAGGACCAACTTCAGGACAAAGCACAGGCCTTTCCCCAGCAAGGCTACTGCCACCACATCTGGACATGCTGGTGCAAAAGTTCTTTAGAAAGCCTTTGAGCACTTTTACCTTTATGCAGTTTGCCTCTACCCCACTGTTCACACAGTTAAAATGGCTAAAATCCTCTTGCTCAAGATTCCCAGAAACAGCTTCACCTTTAGGCAGAGACTGAGTACAGAGCTTCCCAACCCAGAAAAAAAACCAGTTTCAGGCTGCTGTGAGTAAGAGATGAGGAAAGCTCAGGGGACTAGAATGGAAACAGTGTTGTGCAACAGAAAGGACAGTCTGCTGCTTTTCACAGTCTGCTGCTTACTGGACGTGAGCCTCTGACAAGTTGCAGCTAGCTAAGGACACAGCAGTGATAGCACTGAGCTCTGACAAGGGCTAGTGCCAGGAGAACGCACAGGTAGCACACGTGCAGCTTGCAGCCCTGAGGTCCAGAACAGTCTCCAGAACTTAAATATTACACTCAGGAGTTTTAGATGCGCAAGGAATGCTAAGGTCATGTGTGCAGATTGTTGGAGCCTTGCAATCTGACATCTGATATGTGTTTAGGATCCAGATTATTTCTATTCTCCCTCTTTGGGGCTAGAAATAAACCTTTTAAACTGAATCATAAAGTTTTGGGTTGGAAGGGACTTTTAAAGGTCACCTAGCTCAACCCCCCTGCTGTGAGCAGGGACACCTTTACCCACATCAGGCTGCTCAGAGCCTGACTTTGACTGTTGAGGGAAGGGACATCTACCACCTTTATGGGCAGTGTTCCAGTGTTTCACCACTCTCATAACAGAAAATGTCTTCCTTATATCTAGGTTAAATCTCCCCTCGTTTAGTTTAAAACCACTGCCCCTTGGCCTGCCACAGCAGGACCTGATAAAAAGACTGTTTCTGTCTTTCTCATAGGCCCCCTTTGTGCACTGAAAGGCTTTGACAAAGTCTGCCTGGAGCCTTCTCTTCTCCAGGCCGAACAACCCCAACTCTCCCAGCCTTTCCTAACAGGAGAGGGGTTCCAGCTCTCTGATCATCTTTGAAACCTCTCCAACAGATTCACATCTCTCTCCTGCTGAGGACTCTGGAGCTGAAGGCAGTGTTCCAGGTGAGGTCTCACCAGAGTGGAGCAGAGGGCAGAACCACCTCCTTTACCCAGCTGGTCACATTGAATTAAGCAGGTTTCATGGGTTTGAATATGTTCTCTTCCCTGAAGCGTAGGGAAGTTCTGCAGCCTGTAGTTCAAGACATCTTAAATTTTCTCCCCTCCTTTATACAGAAACTGATTCTGTACCAGATGCTGCAACGCTAAGCTACCTGTGTGAAATGGCCGTGGAAGACCTCATCCGTAAAGTTCTCAGCCTGCACATTTTGTACTGTTCTCTTGCCACTTCGTAACCTGCTTCGGTGAGGCTGCACCTGTGTCAGAGGGCTCTCTGGCACTGCTCCCTTGTCCTAGGCTTGTCCTCATGGTTCCCCTCTGCCTGAACATCTTTGCCTTTTATCATCACATCAGTGCTGCCCTCTGAGGGAACCCTAACCTGGATTTCTGACAGGCTGTTTTGTAGTCTTCTGCTCTCAGTACAACTGATGACAATCAGTGCACAGCAAACAGTCTTTCACCCAGGGCAAGCAGAAGCCTGGCAGAGTTCCATGTGTATTCCTGCCTCCTGCAGTCTGCATCTCACTCACAAAACTAATAGTTGCCAGTTGTACACTGCTGCTGCTGAGCATTGCCTGGCTTTGCATGGCTGGTCTAAAGACATGCTTTGCTGCCATGGCGGCTGCAGGTATTTTAGCTCTCCAGGGGCTTTTATCCTAGTTGCCAGTCAGAATGCATCTCCACAGTACATTTTCTGCAGTGGAAAAATTCATCTAGACAGTTCTCTTCCTTCCCTATGCCACTTCTTCCTGCTGCCACATCAATCTTCTGCTATGCTTTTGTGCAAATGCAGCCATCTGTGGGGCAGCGCTGTAAGACAGAGCAGGACAATCAGAGGTGCTAAAAATAAACTCTCCAGCGGGGGGAACAAAAGTAAAACTTGACAAGGGAGTGGACCTGGACAATGTAGGAGAGTGGTGGGTCCCCAAACAAAGGGTGTTCTTCAGAGGAAAAGTCAGGGACACCGATGTGGGAAAGGCAGAGGATGTCTCTTTTTCCCCCAAAATGACATCCTGGAGCCCAGGTGATGGCTGAGGCTGCAGGAAATACAAGGTTATCCGCAGAGAAAATGAGCTGGCGCTGCCAGTGTTACGCTGGGTAGCCAGATAAAATTTCGAAGAGAGACTCAGATGTGGGATCAGAGACAGAAACATTTCCCCCTCATAGAATATTTGATACTGTTCTGACATGAGTTGAAAGACACCAACGGGTGAAATTCTGGCCCAAGGCACTGGACTTCAGAGTCTCCTTGCAAGTGAGGTTGCAGTGTTTCACAGCTAAATGCTAACACTGCAGAGGCCAGCAGCCCACACAAGCACAGATGAAGAAGATACACTAAATTAAGGCCAGGTTGTCCATGCCATAACCTTTCTGCAGTCCCTACCACTACAAGGCACTTTTCTTTCTCAGCCCTGCCTGCTCACTTCTCCCTGCTGATTTTTGCCCATCCACGCATGTTGGGTGTCCTCCCGTCTCAGAACGTGCCAGGTGCTTTGCTTGGAGGGCAGTACCTTTGTGTTCTAACACTCTGTCCTTCTCTGCCGGCTGCTGAATCAGATATCCTGCGTATTTCAACCCTCGGCATTCTCCAGAAAGTATTTTGGGAAGATAGGCTCGTTCGGGTCCAGCAGTCTCCCCTGCTTCACGAAATGCAGCCTGCGGGAGGCATCTCCTCTTTGTCAGAGGCTCTGGGCAGCCCTCGACACCTCTTTGTCATCCAGTTCTACAGTGCTAAGCAAGCAGCCAAAGGGATCTTCCTTCCAAAGGAGCCACTCTCGGTGTTCGCCTTCTGTCTGTCCTGCCCGTGCCTTCTGCAGGTCGTTTGTTGTCCATTTCAAATGTTTGTGACGAGAAGTACCTACTGGCCGGCAGGCTGGGTGCTGCAGAGCTCTCGGCAGAGTACACCACTGTACTGCTTTGCATTTCTTGCTGCTGCTTTGGGGTGGTTGCACATTTGAGTTGGTAGAGTGGTTTGCTGCTCCTGTTCCAGCCAACGTTTGTTTGCTATCCTATCATGCTGTTTATTGGCTCATTTTTCTGCCTCCCTCCCCTTTCTTTCCCACAACCACCCCCGTTATTGGCTTTCCTTTTTCTCCTCTCATTTCACAAATTTTAATTCTCTAATTCACTTTTCCTGTACCAAATCTATACATAAGAAAGTGGCCAAGATTTTGCCCTGCAAACAGACCCATGGAATACTCTCCTGCATACCTCACCCAGCTGAACGCGATGGCACCGCCCCCATGCCCGAAGTGGCAAGTACGTGTTTGTGGTACTGCCGCCTAGGTAACTCCCCTCGCTACAGGCAGAGAAGGAACTGCCCCGGTTTGAACACAACATACCAAAACTGCAGCATAATCTCATTGCCCTTACTCTTACTTTCCACTTCCCCTCCCTGTTGTTGTAATCACCTCTTCTGTTACTCCAAAGCAAGTATCACCCCACGGAACGACTTCCATTCACTCTTAATCTGATGTGCTGGAAGTAGTTCTATTGGCTTAAGTAGAACTACGCACACAAATAAAGGTAAGTCCACAGGCGAGCCTCTAACAGTCTGTGTGCGGTAGCTCCTGGAGGGCAAGCAGGGTACATTTCGCTATTTCACTGTATTTGCAATTAGCAACTTCTTCCAGAGCAAGCTTTCAGGTTTGGGACTAGCTCAGTGGAAGCACCGCTGCTCCTCCACGAGCATAGGATATGCTTCAGTGCCAGTGGTTTCAGAGAAACGGCAGACAGCACGAACGGTTACCTGGAGGATGGTGTGTGCGTTAAGCACACGGCTTAAACGCCATGTGATTGTAATGTATGCAAACGATGCCTCAAACGTGTCAGAGGCAGAGGAGAGGGATTCAGAGCTGCACCACAAGTGGAGAGTAGGAGCAGCGAGCAGGCTGTAGGAGAGGGCAGCAGCTCAGCCGGGACTGCAGACAGAGAGAATCCCGTGAAAAGACGGCACGAAGGTGGGTGGCAAACGGAGAAACCGAACAATGAGGGGGACGGATGAGCTACGCTGCACAGGCGGCGGCAGGTCGGGAAGTGAGCGGCCGAAAGCCGGCGCCCGGGGAGCCAGCGGCTGAACGGCAGTTAACCACAGGGAGCAGGGTCCTGCCAGGGAAGAAGATCTGGGGGCAAGTTCCGAGAGAGCTGCTTCTTCAAACGGCGAGAAGCAGGGAGAATAGAAGGAACGCTTATGCTGGTACGTTAGTACTAACTGCTCGTACTGCCGGTGAGTCAGTACGGGATCAGTGCGTGGCCGTTCCGGCGAGTGAATCAGCATTCGGCGGCACGACCCTGCGGAAGCGCCTCTGTAGCTCCTTCCCTGCCTTGCACTTGTACGTTTCAATGGGTGCGAAGCCTACGGCACAGTGAAGAACTACTCTGCGTTGCCGCTGCTGGCGGCAGCGCTGCCGAGCCCCCGCGCACCGGCCCAACGCGCTGCCTGCCACCGCCGCACAGACAGCGCCCCGCCCCAGAGGCGGCAGAGCGGGGAAGGGGAGCCTCCCCGGTTCCCACCGCCCCCGCGCCCGGGCGGTGCAGCGAGAAGGGCGGCAGCGCCCTGCGGCGAACACGACGCCGGCGGCCTGCTGGGGCTGCCCCGCCCCAACGGCTGGCGAGGGGCGGCACCTCCGTGCGCCTGAGCTCAGCGCGTCGCGGGCACCGGCCGCCCTCCGCAGGCAGACCCGGCCCCACGCCGCCGGGCTTGGCCCGCCCCGGCCGCGGCGGCGCCTCCCCGTCCGTTCCTCACACACACGCACACAGAGACGCTTCCTGCGTGAGACCGGGCCCGGGTTGCTGGGACGGTGCCGTTTCCTCTTGCCGACTTGCAGGTACCGGGGGTGGGCCTGTGAAGGGGCAGGAAGGGCCCCGTGGTGGCGCGGAGCGTCTCCCGCCTCGGGCCTCTGCTGGCTACCGGCAGCCGCCGCCGCCCTGAGCGTGGCGAAGGGTAAGGGGTGGAGCGGAGCCTTCGAGCCGGAGCCGCCTCTGGGCGGGGGCCCGAGCCTGGGGCGAAGAGGGCCGCGGTGGGTTCCCGCTGCGGCTGTGGGAATCCCGGGGGCCCGGGGGATGTCTGCGGTGTGCGCCGCTGCTCCTCACATTGCTGGAGGGTGAAGTCATCCTGGCCATTGTCTCCCCTAGGCTCCCCCCGGGCGGAGCGAGGGGCCTGTCCCGCATGAAGGCGTAGTGGAGGAAAGGGGCACGGCCGGCCCGGGCCTCCCACAGCCCGGGGTAGCGGCGAAGCTGCCGGGTGGATTTCAGTTGGCCTTGGCGCAGCGGGCGGAGGTTCGCGGGTAGGAGCTGCCGCACTTAGCCCACCCGGGTGGGCCATGGCGCCGCGGGGAGCCCCTCGGCGGGTGCCTTGCGCCTGTTAGCGGCATTGGGTCTCCGGCAGGGCCCCGGAACTCTTGCAGTTGAACTTCGAGGGCACGGGCGGAGCAGTGCGAGCCTCTCTGGGGCCTTCCGCGCAGCCCGGGGGCAGGGCTCGTACAGCTTAGGCCCCTTCCCCACCGTTCGCCGGTCTCCAGTTCCCGTAGCTCCGATGGCAGCCGCGGGTCCGGGGGAGCGGGCTTCCCAGCGGCCCAGGGTGGTACACCTGGGCTGCCAAGGCGGTGGGGGGACGAGCCGCGGCGATAGGCAGCGTCTTGCGGAGTGTTTTCCCTGCCCAGGTCCTGCAGAGCTGGGAGTTTTCCGCCTGGCAGTGTGCTGTACACGCAGCAACTATTGCCAGCGCAATTGGAAGGGTGGAGGGAAAGGGGGGACCGCGAGCCCGAAAGCCGGAGTGTGTAAGTGGGCTGGAGAGGTGTCCTTCTGCCTTGCCCCTCCTGCTCCGGCACTCTTGACAGAAACAGTGTAGATTCTGCTAAAGGGATGGGAGTGGAGTTATGGGGATATGCCAAAGGGAAAGTAGTAGAATGCAGTTAGCGCCGAGCAGAGAAATCGAAAATTGGAGCTTTCGTGGCCGTGTGGTCGCTTGCTGGAAAGGTGCCAGTGTTCCTTTGAGGAGCGCAGCGGATCTTGTTTCTGTTAAAGCACTCGGGTTGGCATCGGGGCTGAGGAGTGCTTTATCTCCGTTGCCATCAGGGCCCGCGTGAGTTTGAAAAAGCAAAGGGCAGTTTGGGAAATGGCTCTTGCAGGGTCTGATTCAGCACACAAAAATAGATCTAAATTGTTAAAAAAAACCCACAACAACTTAAAAAGAATTAATCAGCCGCAGAGCCACATTTCAGTATCTAATTAAATGGTTTTTACTTAATTCATGGGAAAGGGAAGGTTCTCAGCTTACTGTGCAGGTCGAGCTGTTAGCCAGCCAGCAGAGTTCCCTTTCGTGCTCAGAAGTGATGTCTCTGTGACAGTGTCTCACAGTTTCACAGATCTGGCCGTTATTTACCTGTAGACACTTCCATGCTTGTGCTTAGAGCCTTCAGAGAGAAGAGAAAGCACTTTTTAGAAGTTGGCTGTGTGAAGCAGGCCTGCTTGGTCCAGAAAATGAAAGTTCGTCTCTTGCATGGTGACAGTAGTGCTGCCTTAATGCCCAACTGGCTGAGAGACTGAAGTGTGTGTTTCTCGAGCTGCAGCAGAGTTTCGGCTGTGCTCTGCTCTGCTCAGCCTTTATGACACCCTGCGTTCTAACTGGTGTGTTTGTGTTGTCAGCTGGGTCTGAGCTTTAGGGCATCATCATCTCTTCAGGAGAGAGTCGAAATGTGTCTGAATGGTTTTCTTCTGTCCCCTTTCCCTTCCATCTACCAGGCAAAGGGCACGTTTCCGATAGAGAGCAGTCCCCAGCTTTCGATTGGTTGTGCTGGCTGAGGCTCAGGAGGGAGGGAGATGCTGGACAGGTCTCTTTGTTTACCTTTGCGGTGTGTACAAATCCTGGCCTCCCCATTAGTAAGTGAATCATTAAAGGCCCTTAGCTGTGGGATTCCCAGCTGGCATTAGTACGTGCATTAGCAAAGCCTGGTTTAGGTGAAGCTCTCAGCCCTTGAATTCTTCTGGCACTCTGGCCTTTTGTGATGCAAAATGTATGTAGAGTTTTTTTCTGTGATTATTTAACAGCATTTGACTCCTGCTCCGCATCACAAAGGCTTCAGACCGAGTTTGTCGGTGGGTAGGTGTCTGTTGCTAATAAGTCCAGTTCGGTGGGGTTTTTCCTGTTTGCAGGGACCTTTTTGATCCTTAGTCCTGCTGAAATATTTCTCACAAAAATTCCCCCTAACCCCTTCTTTCCAGGGAAACAAAGTAGGACGCCTGAGTCTTTTCAAAAGACTTTTGAATACCAGTTTGAAGGCACCGGGGCAGATCTTTGAACTTTGGAGTACAACTCTTCTGTTCAGCGCCACTGTCCTCGGAGGGCTTTTGGCCAAGCCTGTGGTCTCCATTATGGGGTCAGTTTACTCTGGCCCATGGTCAGACGTCCCTAATTAGCTTGGTGAATCGTATGTAAACACCACATACCAGCCTAGGAGAATGCGTTTTAATAGCTGACCAGAACAAGCCCATGAGTGCATGCTTTAGGCTCTGCTCTTCTGAGCGTGGTTTTTGGTTTGCTGCCGAGTTGCAAGTCAGTCTAATTCTGCTTCGGTGTGAGTGAAGGATTGATTGGCTTCACTTCCCTGGAAGTCATGGCATAGTTCTAAGAAGATCTAACCCTACCCTGAGGTTTTATCCACACAAAGGAAGAATGCTTCCATTTTAACTTACTTTTTTTCTGCAACGGAAAGACTGCTGTAGGTTTTCTGCTCTTCAAGTGTGGGTTGAAGTCAGTTACCTGTGAGTGGCCAGTGGTGCCTTGTTGGACAGGCAGGCAGAACTCTGCAGCTGTAACTGCAATTCACACGACGTGAAGGGCTGTAGAATTGGCTTATTTTCCTGAAGGGCGAAATTCCAACAGGTTCACTTCACGTCTGCATCCATTGCAGCCATCTGCACAGCCGATAGAAAAGTCACTTTAACCTAAAGCAGCAGAGCAAAGAGGTTTGATGAAGTGAGCTTAACTTGCTCTCAGTTAGGTATGCACAGGTGTTTCCTCAGGCGTTAAGGCTTCCTCTCTTCAGAGGCCCAGCGGTGCCTTCAGCAAGACATCTGAAGGGCATCTTGCAGAAATAAATGTTTGTAGCAATTCAGTTTGGTACAGCCACTTGTTTTTGCTTCCTCAGTAGAGCACCACTCTGTTAATGCAAGTATCCTGTTATTGTTCAGCACAAGCTGTCATTGTGGGGCTGTGTCAGTTCTGGTCCGTTTCCATTTATAGTTGAGATATATTGCTGTTAAACATTTTTCCACAGGTCCTTCGCTTCTCCCATAAGGCAGATTAGAACTCTTACTCTAAATTGGAGCCCCTGGCTGTCCCCTTCAGTCGTTCTGTTTAGCAGATGAAGAGCTGCTTCAGCTGGAGAACCGATTGGAGAAGCTGTCTGCAGCAAGAATCGTGCTGCTGTGTTTGCTGATGCTGCATATCTTAAGAAACAGAAACAGTGCCACTTCTAAGATTCTCAGTTCGTGGTCAAGTTTTTCACATCAGACCAAGTTCTGCCTGCCACAGCAAGGTAACTAAGTTCTGGTTTTGTCTGAGTCCTTCCTCTGTAAGGTGGTCCCAGCTGCACTGTCTGGTGCTTTGTGGAAGACTTCTGGTGCGACAGTTTTATCTGGTTCATGTTTTCAAGGGACGGTTTGTAGGGAATGTGAAGTGGTCCTGCACCCTGGGAGGTGTGCTGACCGTTGGAGGTTCGGGCCTGGCTGAAGGGCTTCAGTTGCAGTGCTACCCAGATAGCATTTTGATTATGAGCCTTTGTGTGCTGCGCCTTGGTTATGGTTTGAGATGTTTCTGTGGAGTAGCCACCTGAGCTGCCTGCTCCTAAATGAGAGCTTTGCCTAGCACCAGCCTGGTTGCATTCCAGAGGAGAACTCCTGGTGCTGCGGTGCCTGAGCAGCTGATTCATCCACTGCCATCCAGTGGAGCTGGACAAGGGCAGGGATACTTTAGCAGATCTTCTGCAGTATTGTCATTCAAAAGTCAGTCTTGAGAAGAAACATTTATGCCTTTTATTAGGAAACAAAAGCCTTTTACTCTATGTAAATTAGATAGCTGTTGAGTGCTTGGGGCTTTCTATGGCCTGAAAATCAGCACTGAATATGCACAGCCCATGGTCCGTGCTTGGAGCTCTTCCTTGTGTCAAGATCTAATTGTACCTTGGCAGTAAATGTTTTGGTGTTAACGCCTGCGTGGGGGCTGTGCGGTGAATGATGATACTGACTGTGGTTGTTGAGACACATTGTTTGGCTTTTCTCCTTCGTATCAAAATGTTTTATGTAGGGACAAGCCGGTTGTCCCTCAGACATCTAGTAGTGAAGGAATGCTTGGGTAGGGGTAAACAGTGACTGCAGGGAGACCACCCAGCTGTCCAAGGTGGAGCCTGCTGAGAGATGTTTTCTTCTGGTCAGCCCTTGGGAAATCTCTTACTTCGGGGTCTGCCTTTCATGTTTCTCTCATAAGCAGCCTACTGTGCTGGTCAGTGCAAAGGAATGGGACTGTGAGGCTATGGTCAAAGCTGACAACTTGAATTTTAGGATATGTGCTGGAAAAATAATCTTTAACAAAGACTTCTCCAGTCTGTGTCCTCATGGAGGTGCCCGGACTTTGTGCTCCTCTCTCAGGTCAAATGCAAACAAAGTAAAGCCTTTAAAGTGACACTTTTTTCTCCCCTTTTTTTCTCTGAGTTGAAGCCCTTTCTTCAGTTCCCTGAGAAGGGCAATTGGTTTCACTCTACCTGTGAAGCTGGATCTGATCCTTCCTGTTTGACTTTCCGCTCTCAAATCGAAGAGTCAAGCTTTCCTTTGTGTGACACTGCTAAAAATACAGCTCAGGAGAGCGGGGGCCCTTTTATTCGGGGTCAGAGTCTGAGTTATCAGACTTCTGTGTCTTTTTTAAGCAAGAGATGTTTAGTGCTGTAGCCCCTGGAGCCAGGCTGTTTCCTTCCTGAGGGGTAGGATTCTGCAGCCAGTGCAAGGTTATCTGTGGAGCTGCAGAGGGGGAACCTGCAAAGCTGCTGTGCTCACCCTTTCACTTCGTTTCACAACACGGTTTTGAGCCATCTCCGTTTGGACCCAGGGCTGTTTGTATCTGATGACCAAAAGTGTTTTCCTTCCTAAGTTCCTGCCCGACTGGTTACTTTTTTCTTTTGTCCTGTCTTTCTTCCCCTTCCCATTTCTCTTTGCTGTTGCCTTTCCCTCCCCTTTCTGTGGCAGTCCCCTCTTGGTCAGGCTGTGTCTGTGGTGGTTGTTTGTAGCTGCGGCACAGCAGACTTTGCCTTCTGTGACCTGGCACTGGGCAGAATTTCAGCCGGGGTAAGAATAGAAGAGCCCTGTAAGCTCAGCACAGGAGTCCTGGGTCTTTCCATTATTAACAATTAAAGATGATTCCGAGGTGAATTAGGTAAAGGATTAGCTGACTAATGAAAAGAGAATAAGGGTGAACCGAGAGGAAGGTGCTGCCTTGCAGAATTCATGTTACTAAGGATTAGGTGCTGCCTGCCTGTCTGGGAAAGGAGGAACACCCTCCCTTGCTTGTAGTGTTAACTTAGTAGATAAGGTGCGTGATGGGCCAGATGAGCTTATCTTCTGCTGATGAATTCGAAACTTTGAGAGGTGTTGTCTGGGGTAATGGGTTAAAACCCAGAAGCATCCTACCCAGCAGTGCTTCGGCCTTTTCTCTAAATCGACAAGCAGCGAAAAGTGTTTCTTCTCCCTCCGACACCCTGCCCTGATCAACACAAGCTCTTGGCTGGACCAAGAGCAAGAAATACTGTTCGAGCAAAATACAGAGACAGTTACATGGTCTCGTTTCCACTGCTGCTTTTGTCTGTCTGGTTTGGGGCGTGAGGTCCTGCTGTACTTTTTTCAAGGCTATACAACCATATCCTTTTTCTTATCACAAAGGTCATACAACATTACCTTTCTGGTTTAAAGTAACAGTTTTGCAATCCCAGCTGGAGCCTAAATTCTGTCAGAAGCTCTGGGCATCTTTGCACAGCGTGCGTTTTAAAGGCAGCATGTGGGGAAAACTGTGTGCACAACGGCTGTAAACCACAGGATGCTGCATCTCTGCTGGGGATTCTCTTACACCTGCAAATTTGCCTTCGTCCATCTCTAGTGGTTAAAAGTGCTGGGGTCTGGTTGGTGTTCCTCCTGAAATTCAGGAGAATACACTCGTGAGAGTACAGAGTAGTCTGGTTGTGCTAAGAGGCCGTTGGCGAGGGCAGAGGCTCTGAGAGGAGGAGGCCTGCAGGTGGTGGTGCAGCGAGCAACCTCCCGCACCCCACGGAAAGCTTTGCCAGGTGCTGTGGTCTCTAAAAAAGCAATGCAGATACTGAAGCTTTCTTCTGATGTTGGAACTACTCAGCTTTGAAGTTCAGCTCTCTGCAATGTGTGTTTTGTCTGTGTGATACTGCTGTAGACTGGGAGCTGAGTGCGGGGAGTTGTGAATAGCTGGTGATGGAAACAAAGCTTTGGTGATTTGACTTCCTTCCAGAAAGGGAGATTCTTAGGCTTACCTTTATCACAACTGCCAAATCATGGAAGTCGTTGTAATATGGCTTTTGAAATACTGTGTATGTATGTACAGATACTTGTGGCACGTGTAAGTTGGCTAATGGGCGTTGTGCAGGTGGAGAAGGGCTAAGGCTGAAGAGGTTGTGGAGTGTCTCTGTTGTAGGCACTTTCAGGGTGCTGGTGGTTGGATTTTCTGAGGAAGCATGCTGAGGAGTGCACTAGGACTAGCAGAGCTGGGCAGCTCACTGACTTACTCGCTCTGATCTTGTCACCTTGTGGTCTATCTGGACTTCAGCAAGGCCTTTGACACTGTCCCCCACAGCAAACTGCTGGCTAAGCTGTCAGCCCATGGCTTGGATGGCAACACTCTGTGCTGGGTTAGGAACTGGCTGGAGGGCCGGACCCAGAGAGTGGTGGTGAATGGTGCCACATCCAGCTGGCAGCTGTCACTAGTGGTGTCCCTCAGGGATCAGTGCTGGGCCCCATCCTCTTTAACATCTTCATAGATGATCTGGATGAGGGCATGGAGTCAGTCATCAGCAAGTGTGCAGATGCCACTAAGCAGGGGGCAGATGTGGCTGGGTTGCAGGGCAGAAGGGCTCTGCAGCGGGACCTTGACTGCCTGCACAGATGGGCAGAGTCCAAGGGGATGGGCTTCAATAGCTCCAAGTGCAGGGTGCTGCACTTTGGCCACAACAACCCCATGCAGAGATACAGGCTGGGGTCAGAGTGGCTGGAGAGCAGCCAAACAGAGAGGGATCTGGGGGTGCTGATTGATACCCACCTGAACATGAGCCAGCAGTGTGCCCAGGTGGCCAAGAGAGCCAGTGGCATCCTGGCCTGCATCAGGAATGGTGTGGCCAGCAGGAGCAGGGAGGTCATTCTGCCCCTGTACTCTGCACTGGTTAGACCACACCTTGAGTGCTGTGTTCAGTTCTGGGCCCCCCAGTTGAGGAGGGACATTGAGATGCTTGAGCGTGTCCAGAGAAGGGCGATGAGGCTGGGGAGAGGCCTTGAGCACAGCCCTACGAGGAGAGGCTGAGGGAGCTGGGATTGGTTAGCCTGGAGAAGAGGAGGCTCAGGGGGGACCTTATTGCTGTCTACAACTACCTGAGGGGTGGCTGTGGCCAGGAGGAGGTTGCTCTCTTCTCTCAGGTGGCCAGCACCAGAACGAGAGGACACAACCTCAAGCTGTGCCAGGGGAAATTTAGGCTGGAGGTGAGGAGAAAGTTCTTCCCTGAGAAAGTCATTGGACACTGGAATGGGCTGCCCGGGGAGGTGGTGGAGTCGCCGTCCCTGGAGCTGTTCAAGGCAGGACTGGACATGGCACTTGGTGCCATGGTCTGGCCTTGAGCTCTGTGGTAAAGGGTTGGACTTGATGATCTGTGAAGTCTCTTCCAACCCTGATGATACTGTGATACTGTGACTGCTTGCATCCATAGAGGGACAATAATCCTGCACTGCCTGCACTTTATCAGCATGTGAAGGTTTCAGGTCAAATTCTCAAATGTTAAGAACAGACAGATTTAAGATTGAAGCAGCAGCCATAGTGCGATGCCTTCTGTGCCTGCCTTTAGTTATAGTCCTTAATTATACGGCTGTGGTTTCTTGACTCCTTTTTCTTTCCTGCAGAAGCCTTGCTTGGAATACATCTGCACTGTCCTCCAGGGAGTCCACTTTGTAGGGCAGTTGTCTCCTTTGGATGAGTTTGCATTTACAGCAGGAGAGTGAAAAGGTTTTCTTCTTGCCTGGCGTAGCGGCAGTGCTGTTGGTTTGGCAGGCAGCTATGGATGGGGGCGTGTATAATTTGCATCATTTGCCGTGTAGCACAGCCTGGAAGTTGGTGAGCATCTGAGCTTCGGCACCTGAGGTGAGGACACAAATGGATCCTCAGTCATGTGCTGTAGTAGTGTGTCTGTTAACAGGGATGACAGCCCTGCTGCTCCGGGGAGCTGAAAGTGACTGTTTCAGCAGTGCTGTACCATAGCAGTGCTCTGCAGTGGCCTGTGAAATGGGTCCCTGCCTCCAGTGCAGCATGTAATCTATTTGTTATTGTTTAAGATGGGGCACGGTGAGTAAGAGCCACCAAAATCCTGCATAGCAACATGTTCAGTGTGAACCTGGTGGCGATTCTGCAAGGGGAGAGGGATAGAAGCTGTGCAGTTCAACTGCCCTGGTGTGCTTCACGACTCGAGGCTTAGTTCTGCTTGCCCAACAAAGTTCTTTCCAATGTAGCTCGAGTGCTGTTTGCTAGCTGTTCAAAGTAGTAACTGCAGTCAAATCAGTGAGTTTGGAAGCTACTCACGAGGCAGGCTGCTGGTGGTATCTAATAATACTCTTATGCTTTGAAGGGCCCAGCCCTGGCTGCTGTGATCAGTGTGCTGCTGCAGAGGGCTTCTGAGTGTCTTTGGCCTGCAGAGGATGAGTGCCAGAGCAGGGCAAGCTTTGACAGTGCCATCTGCTTCTGCAGCTGTGTCTCACCAGTAGTGAACCTTCTTTCTTGCTGCGTGCCTCACAGTGCCTTATCCAAATTGTATTCATATTGAGTCAGCTAGGATTTGGAAGATACCAAAATTCATCTCCTTTTCCACACCTGATCTTGATGGCTTTGTCTTTCTCTTGTCATTTGAAGATGCTGACTTTGTTCCCGGTGTAACTGCTTTTTGTGGGCTCTCTTTCTAGTCTTCATCTTGTGCTCATTAGCTTGTTTTCCTCTAGGCTCTGTGATCAGCCAGTCAGTTCTCCTGTCTCACTGGGTTTCTCATGAGGTCTGTTGTCTGTATTACTTGGGTTAGAGTTCCCAGATTACTTTCCTGAACAACATTTCTTGCTCTGCCGTCCCCTTATTTCCTTGCGTTTTTCACTCTGGCAGTCTGATGGAGTCTCTGCTCAGCTTGTTTATTCCTGTTTTGGTGCAGGCTTCAGTTGTCCTTGCAGCCAGCACTTCCATAGTTTGGATTGAAAGGATTCTTTAGGAGGTTGTAGGGTCCAGCCTGTGCTCAAAGCAGGTTGCCCAGGACTGTGTCTCAGTGAGTTTGGAGTGTATCTGTTCTTGGCACTGTCTGCTTTTTTGCCCTGACCTCCCATCTCATGAGCTTAATCACACCCTCACTGCGTTTGCTTAGAGCGTCTTCTCCATGGCAGCTACTTTGCAGTGGGATCTTGGCAAGCACGTCAGCTTCCTGGCTTCCTCCTCTGCTGCTGTGACCCAGCATATTGGCAGTTCCAGGTGGATCAAGTGCAGGAGAGATTGCAGCAAACCAAAGGTGTGCTTTTTGCTGAGAAGAACGTGTCTGCTGCCGTTGCCAGCAACTTGCAGGCAGTCTGTAGCCAGCTCACTGGAAGGCCAGTGGAACGCACATCCTGGCTACACAGGCCAGAGTGCAAATTGCAGCTTCCAAGACTGCTAGCACTGAACCTTTCCAGGGGAAAACTGCACTTCTGGAATAGATTTTCTTTTAAAGTGGGACTGTGTGTGGGGTTGTTACTGGCTTAAGTAGTTTGGTTGAAATAAGAGGGATGATAAAAAGAATAGAACTTTCTGCCTAGTTTGAGAAGATTCTGAGCAGCTTTGCAAGTAGGATGGTGCAGTGGGAAGTGTCAGGCAGTCATCATAGTTACTGGCCTTTATTTTAATGAGCAAGTCTTCTCTTGCGAAGGCAGTGACACACTGAACTGTGAAAATGAGGTGAATCCCAATGCGTTTAACTCCTCTGCTTCACTTTCTGTTGTCAGTTGCAGGGCTGTGTGTTTTTTCGATTTGACTTCATCTGTCTGCTTACATTCTCCTCCCCCGGAACATCTGCTGGTTAACCATGAGATGCTGTATCCATCCTTGCTGGAAGCCTGCTGCTGCCTTTTGTGGGGCTGCTGTACTCTTTTGTGTGTCTGTGGAGTAAGCTCTGTCTGGTAAATGATTGCCGTCGGGGAGTTAGTCGCACAGAACAGTGTAGCACAGCAGCTATGCTCTGGGAGCAGCTTGCTAAGGGCAGTATTGATTTAGCAAATAGCTGCAGTGCTTTAAAGTGTTAAACCTGTTACCACCTCTATTTTTATTAATGTCTTGTCCTTGGAACCTACTAACAAAGTCATCAATATAATAAAATTAATGCCCTGATCTGGAGACTGACCTTAAGCTTATCTTAGAGGCAGTTGAAACTGAATGTGACCTCACTCTGAGGAGTGGGAGGCCCTCTTCTGAAGTTCTGCTGCAGTGGAGGTGAACCCACAGCAGACAGCGTGAACTACTTGGACTGATTCAACCCTTGTTCGGTAGAAGCTTCATCTGTAGGCCTCTCAAACTGTGGAATGAAGCTTGGTGAGCATAAAGCCTCTCTGTAGCAGAGCCTTTTGCTGCGGACCTTGGAGAAGATGCATGCACTTCAGTGTTCTGCATTTTAGAATGCAGGGAAAATAGCTCCAGAGCTGTCTGCTTTCCTGGAGACCTTGTCTGCTGTGTCCGTCCACACTGAGTTGTTGGTGCATTGCTGGAGCAAATGAAAACGGGGAGAAGCTGCAAGCTGCCTGAGTGCACGTGGATCTGATTTTGTCAAAGTCTTTTTTTCCCACAGAAATGCATTTCATGGAGCTGTCTGTGGCTAACTAAGCAGCTCCAGGTGTTAAAGTGATAACTGGTTTGTAAAAGCAGAAGTAAAACAAGGGCACATGGAAAATGATGTGGGATTTGATGGACTTCTGCCCTCAGGCTGGAGAGGGGCGTTTTGTTGGTGTGTTCATCTTCTTTTTTTGTTGTTTGTTTGGGTTTCTGTAATCTGCCACATCCCAAGGGGTTTTGCTATTTAATGGTAGTGATGCTGTGGAACATTTTCACCTGTTCACAGCTTGACATGACATTGGTGTTCTCCTGCACCATGATCATTTCGTGTTGTGCTTGGGGCCATAGAGCAGTGCTAGCTAGTCCTGGGAAAGAACCCCTTGTGGTTGCCTTCCTTCTCTGAAGTGGTAAGGTAAATGTTAAAGTACATGTTCTAGGACGTCACTTAAGGAAATGCTGGAAAGAGCTCCTCTGCTGACAGTTCCTTTTTAAGACGTTTAAATGGCTTTTCAATGACATTCTGCACCTGCTTCCTCTGCTCTATTTGTGCAACCATTTTCCCTTGAATTGTAGGAGGAAATAAATGGTTTCACATAAACAGTGAAGCTCCTGATTTCAAAGAACTTCCTTCAGAAGTGAAATAACTTCTTGCTGCAACAGCTCTGGATGCTCTGGAAGTTGTGGCTTGCTTGGCAGCCTACTGGCAGCTGAGTTCTTCTGCAGAGCTGCCCTGTGAGGGATGCTTTCCCCAGGCTCTCAGGCCGCCCAGTGCATGTGCTCTGGCTGTGCCTGGAAGTGCTAAAGGTACACTTTAAAAACCTGATGCTTCTTTTTATGTGCTTTGGTCTGCTCCTTACACTTTTTATTCAAGTCGACTCCCTTATTACAACCTGTAACACAGTGCTTTCAGCAGCCTCCTGGAAGAGAATTCCTAAGATTGCTGTCAGTTCATCTCAGCTTCACAGCAATTTTTTTGTAGTGTGGGAGAAATATTTTCTAAGTGCATGGTTAGTGAACTGCTGTGCTCTTATCACAGAGTGGTAACGGTTGCTGTAAAGAGAAGCAAAGAAATGAGCAAAGAGTGCTGGCAATGTGCTCTGCAGTTTACTGAGAAGACAAAAGCCATGTCTGCTCCAGATGCAGTTTGAAAGAGGTTTGAGGTTTTTCTTTCTCTTTAAGCAGTTTCTGTTTCTGGTTGCGAGGGGGAAAGTGTTTCAGCCCAAAGCTGGGACCTCTGGTTGGGGCTATGTCCTGGCTCTCCTCTTCTGTGTAGGTGATGAGGCAGCTCTTGCAACGCCCTGTGACATCCAGAGTGAAGACCATTCAACTTCTGACTCCTATTTTTTGTGGAAAGGCCTTTTCTTGAGCAGCTGCCTTCTGTGTTTTTCACACGGTTATTTTGCACTCCTTACATTTAAGAGCTGGGACAGTCCAGGTGCTCAAGGGCGTTAGGACTCCCCCCTTTGGAAACCTTGCTTCATCTTTGTTATTCCCCAGTGAAAACCTGGTTGTGAGCATTGTCTCTAGGGGCTGGCTGGTGTGGCACCCACGTTCCTGAACATCTTTGCCCTGCAGCCAGACTTTTTCAGCCCCTGTCCTTAGCTTCATCTCCCAACTGGCAGGCGTCAAGCCAGTGAAGAGAGACCTGAGCGAGAAGGGGAAATGCTTCCTCTCCTCTTGGTTCTCTGCCAGGCCAAGAGGCTTGAGGCAGAGGCCTGTAAGATGCCTACTGCCGGTTCAGGGGAGGTATCAGAAGAGATGGGGAGGAAAGGCAGCAGAGGAGGGAGAAGGGGAAGGGCCAAGTGTGAGTCTTGAGGAAGAGCAGGAGGAAAAGACTGTGTGCTGGGACAGAGGAGGGTGGTGAACATTGAAGCTACTGAGACAGCTGCTGTTCAACTTTATGCCCATTTTCTGTCCCTCTTGCCATGTGTGTGCCTGTGGCTCACAAAATTGAGCATCTGCAAAAGAAATGACAGAAGAGAAGAGGCTGCTTACAGGTGCTGCCCTCAGCCCCTCCTGAATGCTGGCCCAGGTCTGGGCTGGCAGTGTCGTGTGGGTTTGGTGCCTGGGGAAGGAGGGTTGGGAAGGTTAACTGAAGCTTAGTCCCAGACAGCCCTCTCAGCTCCCACCCCATGCCTGATTTATTCCAGATTCTTGTGTTCCTCCGTGGAAATGCACCCCACAGGCTGTGGTTTGCAGAGCACTGCAGCACACTCTAGTCTCCTGGGGCAAGGCAGCTCTGGGGCTCTGTTTTCCTCTTTAGAAACTCGTTGGCCAGTGTGAACGAAATCCGTTGTGAGGTGGAAGATTCAGAGAAGCTAACTCTACACAGCACAGGCTCAGTCTTCTCCCTTGGTGTCTGCACATCACCGAATCATAGGTTTAGTGTAAGAGAGCATTCTTCTGCCCTGGCAACAGACAAAAGTACTGTTGGCATGTAAACCCTAGACAGCAGCCACCGGCGTTGGAGCGTGTGGGGTATAAACCTTGAATAAATGCTAGAACGTGAAGAGTCTGTGGTAGCCTCTCTTGTAGAGTGGTGTTGGGCAAGGCCCTCAGGATTTAGATTTTGTTCTCCTCCATGCCCATCTGTAGACATTCAGCTGTTGCTCTGTGGGAAGTGACTGCTGTGGGTGCTCAGCAGGAGTTGTGACCCTGTCCTGACACAAAGCAGCAGTACAACTTTGGCAGCCTGCTGTGTGTGAACCCTCTTTCAGGTGGCAGTTTCAACTTTGTTTTCTTGTTTCCCATTTTGCAGTTTGAAAAGAAGACCCTTTCATTGCAGAATCCCTGGGAAGAGTTACTGGTGAAAATATCTTCTGGGCTTGTGTGGTGTTTGTGAGCTCAGTCTTGTATGTTGTTGCAAACAGAACGGCAGTGGTCAGGTACAAGGCCTCATCTCGGAGGGAAGAGAGGAGCAGCCAGCCATGGAATGAGGCCAGTTCCAGAGAAATCAGTGTGGCTCTGTGATCCAACAGGAAGTTCAACAGCCAGACCCAGCCTTTAGGATTCATCCATCTGGCTTGGTGCCCTTCTCCCTGAGAGCTGGAAATGGCTGCTGGAGCACTAAGTGGGATCCAAACAGCAGTAGTCTTGCGTCTTCTCTCACTGAGCTTCACTGTCCTGGTGCTGTACTCTCAACTTGTCACTTTAGTAAACAGGCAGCTGCTTGAGTGAAAAGCAGTTGGCCCCATTTAATCTACCAATCTGCCTACAGCACCCTGCAGTTGGATCTGTGCTGTGGACAGAGGGAAGAGCTGTCTCTGGAAGTGGTGGCAGGGGTTAGACGCTCGCATCCAACCCTCAGATGTGCTGGGGCTGGACCGCTGCATTGCCTTCCAGTGTATCAGCTGTGCACTGGTGAACCAGGGATGCTGATTTGGATTTTTCTGCTATCTTTAATCAACAGGTGTGCAGTGTGAAAGGTTCAAACAGTTCTTGGTGTAGCTTTGTACAGCTCTGTTACCCGTAGAATGTTTGCCAGTGTTGTATTTCAGAGGCAGATGGCATGAGACTGTCTGCTGTAACCGCATAAGCACTGCTGAAGTGATGATGGTACCCTTGCTGCACAGCTCTGCCAGCTGTGGCATGGCTCTGTTGGGCTGGTTTGCAGTGCAGTTAAGTACACTATGGGGAATACTTGGCTCCATGTGAAAAACATCTTGCCTGTTACAAAAACGTTACTGTCCAGGCCTGAGAGTAAGCCTGAAGAGCTGAACTTCCCTCGTATGTCTAGGCAAGTGTAACCCATCCTGAAAGATGACCTTATTCAGGTGGAGAGTTACACACCCTGGTTGTGGTGAGTGCTGAAACAGACATCATCCAAACCTGTATGGTTGTTCTCTTCTTTGTCACCAAGCTAAGCTGAAGAAGGCAGAAGATGTCACACACAGAGTTACTTTGCACAGAGCTAAGGGACTGCCCAGTGACAAAAGGGCACCTTCTCAAAACCTCTGCTGTCTTACTGCCCAGAGTGCCCAGTGACAAAAGGGCACCCTCTCAAAACCTCTGCTGTCTTACTGTCCTAAGAACAATTCCTGTCACATCCTGCCCACATTTCCTGCTCTCAGTATGCCATGGTGTTACTGCTGAGGTGCAATTGGTGCACAAGCAGCGCTACACCAGTGTGCCAGCTGCAGAAACTTGTGGTTTCCCTGGTAGCTTGTCTTTCACTCTGCTCACTTGGTGTTTCTTCTTTTCCTTTTCTCCCTTTCTGTCTCATCAGCACATCCTCTGGGATTGTGGTTCCAAAAGTGTGAGCAGACACTTGGAGGACCTGAAACAGAAAGGGGAGGGATCGTACCCAGAGCAGGCAAGCTGTCTAGTTTCAACCACTCGCTGGTTGTTTCCCACACAAACTCCTTCCTGTTCCATCGAAAAGCCACAGACGTCACTGAAGCTGCTGGCAGGGAAATGTGGGCAGGTACAAACCGCTTCAGCTGTGTCTAAATTGCAGTTTGACCCAAACGGTGTCGTCTGGGGCATAGCTGTTGGGTGTGGAGGACGCCAGCCTCAGCAGCAGTGCTTCCCGCAGGCTGCGCTCAGCATCCTTCCACTGCAGCTGAAGGCAATGGGCACAGCCCTGTGAGGTAAGGTGGAGCAGCTCCTCCCTGGACGGTGCCGCCACTCGTGGGCTGCCTCGGCAGGTTCTTGTGCTGCTTTACTTGCGTCTGTCACTCCTATTCTCAAACCATCTGAATGCTGTTTGAGTGTGCCTTGGCCTTTCTACTCCCTTGAACTCCAGTGCAGGGCTCTGTTACACAGCTGCCACGGCTTCAGGATGAGGAGTTTCTTTTGATGGGTAGCAAGTTTGGCTCTTCAAATAATTCTTTCATGATGCGGGTAAGTTTGCAGCAGGCTGCTTTTGTAGCTGCAGGCAGCTTTAAAAGAGCAAGGAATCTGTTCCTCCGGCCCAGGCTTTGACAGCTTTCAGTCAGAGTGACTGGAGGCTGAGGCTGGGCAGGGCATTGCAAAGTCAGAAAGGTCAGGGATAAGGGCAGAAAAGGAATGATCATGAATACTTTGACTGATAATGATGATCTTGCTGAAAAAATGTGAGCAGGAGAAAGACTTGGGGGGGAAAAAGCAGGGAAAGAGGAGCTAAAAGAACTTAGAACTTGTAAAATAATTTTTCAGCTACAGGATTTAATGTAATCTTGAATAACTGGTCAGAACAGTCCACAAAGTCTCCTTGCTGAAATCAGACTTTACAGACCAAAGATGTTTAAAAATTTGCCATTTTTTGCCAAGTGAGTAAAATTTGTGGAAGGATCTACTGCTTTGAAACACAAACTTGAAGTTGTGACTAACCATAAGCATGTCTGTTTTAACAACTGATCTGTGTAAAAGTGATCTGAGTTAAAGGTCTCACCTTTACACCACTGGACCTTTGATATCTTCTGTGCCCGGCTCCTTGGGCATGGTTATCAACTTTGTTTCAGTGATTTTGAGAGCTAATGCTGCAGTGAAGCAGACTGGGGGTTTGCAGGGACTTGGGTTGCTCACAAGCAGTGCTTGGGCCTGGCTTACTCCTTTGGCAGCCGTACAGCCTATGATTCATTTGTCTCATGCACGGAAACCACACACATTGCAGCATACCAGGCTTGGAGAAGTGCCTTCAGTTGTCGCTCTGTGGAAGCTTACCCCCGCGTCGCAAAGCAGACTGCTGGGGAAGACGCAGCTCTGGCACACGGGTTTCACCCTCGCTGTCAGCAGCTCTGTGCTGCCTGAAGAATGGAGCTGGGGACAATTCTCCAGTCTCAAAACCCTGAATAGTCTTGGAGTTTGTTTACCCTGGCCGTTTCCTCCCCCTCCGCCCCCTGAGAAAACATACCCTGCCTTTTGAGCTGCTCTCAACAGCCAGAGGAAAGATCTGGGCTGCAATAGAGCCTAGGGTTGATACCTGTGTGGCAGTGCTGAGAGCTGAGGGCAAGCTGGGATTTGCACAGTCCTCTTCAGGTGTTTTGTTTTCATCTGCTCCTCTGGAGAGTGGCAAGTGGAGCTCTATCCAGGTCACAGTCCACCGAGCTGGGACAGGGGCTCTGAGTGCAGCACAGCTGATTCCAGGGAATGTGTCACAGGTTATCTAAAGCCAGGCATGGCCCTGGCAGCACCCAGTTCTTGGGGCTTGCTTGTTGTTCCAGTGGCGCCACTGGCCCCATTTAGCTGCCTGGGCTGTCAGGTGCTAGGAGCTGGTTTTCATTCCAGATTGGAGTCACATTGTCAGTGGCTGTGGAAGCAAAGTGGTGTTACCTCAGAATGTTTGTAGGTCTGTAAAATCTGTGATTTAAATCCATTCCAGCTACTGCTGTGCCCTATGAGGAGTCTTCTGTGTGATGTGGCACTCTGTGTGATATGCCAGGCTCTGGGTAGAAGTGAAGAGCCTTTCATTGTGAGCGTATGGGGACAGCTGGGAGTAAGGTATGAAGACTGTTTGCAAGGTGCAGGGAGGTTACTGCGAGCGAGTGGGCTTGGGTTTGAGGATCCACTTGTGAATGTGCCCTGGTGTCTGTGTGGCTTGCTGGGAACAAGTGCGAGCTTTCCCAGGAAAAACTCCGTGTCAGTGGTGTTGGACTGCAGCAGAGGTGACTTCTGGTAGCTGTAAAGAGCCAAGTGAATAGCAGAGGCTTTGAGTTCCTGCGTGAGATGTTCTCAGCAGTGTTGTTCGCTCCCCAGCCAGCCAGCGAGAGGTGTTCTGCCACCACTGTGGACACGTCCGCAGGCAGCTTCTGGAATCCCTTGGTCTGAAGTGATCTGCGGAGTGCACACACTGTTAGCTTTGGCTGGGGGTTCTGCTTTTAGAACAACTCGCCTGTCTCTTACTTGAGGCGTCTGGTTTGGTTTTGGGCATGGAGGAGACAAGGGCGCTGCTGTCTGCCCTTGCTGCGTCTGGGTCAGGCTGGGTGGCCCGCAGGGACATGGTGTGCCACTCAGGCCTTGTGCTGCTTTCCTGCCTTGCCTGTTCTGTCGCTCCTCAGCTGATGGCTTCAGCTGACCTCTCCAGCTGTTACCACCACTGCTTTGCTCCCCGGCCTTGTGACACAGGAGTTTACCTGGAGGAGGAGCCAGCCACGGGAGAGGCTGTGCCTGGTGCAGACGTAGCCTCCCACTGAAAAACTGAATTTGTCACCCCCCTCTCCCTGCATTGCCTTCGTTCCCCAGTTCAGGAATCCAAGCTCTGAGGTGCATGAAGGCTCCACTGTGCTGTTGCTACTTAGGATAGCATCTGCTGGCAAGCAGGCTTAGACCTCTGCAGACCCAGTTGGGAGATCCTTGTGAATGGCTTGTAGCCTGCTGCTTGGTGTGTGCCCTGTGGGTAGAAAATGTCCTTGTCAGGTGAGGAATTGTCCCATTTGGTTATTGCAGCTAGCTCAGGTGGTTTTGCAAGTATTTGTGCCTTCAAGTCCTCCTGACTTTTAGCTTTAACTGGGAATACAGTATCAGTTCTCTGCTGATGATCCAGTGAAGACCTTTTCCAGAAGCAAACTACATGTGCTGGTCAAGGAGCTTATTTTCATCCTGACACTAGCTTTAGGTAGGTCAGAAAAGAAATCAGTAATTGTCTACTGCAGTTTTAAATTCATAATGAGTAACTTGCAAGTAGATGGAAAGCAGGGATTTAAAGCACTGTGGCTGGATCATCTGCCAGAGAAAGGGACTGAGCTTTGTTGCTGAATAAACAGATGTTTTTGACTTGGAAACAAATGTGACAGCCTGTGTGTTCCGTTCCATGTGAGATGCGTGTTCCACCTGAGAATGATCTGAGTGCAGCAGCTTGGGACACCTGTGTTTAAGGCCAGCAGGGCAGAGCTGTGGCTGTAACTGTGACAGGATTCAAAGTCAAGCTGGAGGACTGCAGCTGATTTAAAAAACAAACAAGAAGCTTTTGGAGTGTTTAACAAATATTTGCTCTACTTTGCCATTTGAAGACTTTGTCTCAGGTTTAGGCTAACAAGAAAGAACTCTTGGCCTCAGGCAGTTCAGTTTACCAAATGTGTGTGGTCTGGGAAGCTTTTAGATCTGATTCTAGGCGCTGAGTTTTTTGAAGCTTCCCTGAGAAGAGGCTGGTGGAAGGCATGTTACCAGTGTCACTTTTGAAACTCCACGAGCTATGGTTTTACCTCAGCACCTGACCTAAGGGCAGCTTGGTTTGGAGACTGCCGCTAGAAAGTGTTTGGCTGTTTGAAATGATGGAGGAACCACGGCAGGAGCTCTTCTAGGAGGTGCATGCTGCTTGCCTCGTTTTTTCTGTTGTGCCTGTAGTCGTTTGCAGGGATGATGTCCCTGCTGCACGAAGGGGGACCTAGCTAGAAGTGTTCCCGTAGCTGTGTAGGAAGGGCTGCTGAAGGTGACGCTGTGTGGAGAGCAGAAGGGTGACATCCATCTGCGCATTCAAAGATGGAGTAGAACGGGAAGGTTTGCTTGCGGAAATGAGGGGGGCGGCGGGTGGGCAAAAGGCTCTAATCCCTCTTGCAAAGCACCAGGGCAGGAGGGTGTATGTCAGAAGTACTCCCTGTGTGGTGGGCGCTGGCAGTGCAGCTTTGTGATTTAAAAGCCACGAGTAAAGGGAATTGTGCAAATCCACCCTGAGCTGCACTTCTAAGCACTGCTCAGCCAGAGCAAAGTCACCGCAGGTCCCATGCGCTTTTCTTCCGACTTCGATCCTGTCGTTAAACGTGAGAAGCACAGCAGGGAACCTGTGAGGGGTTTGTTGTTTGGTGTGAGGCGTTCCGACTATCCAGAATGTGGCAGCATTGCCAGGGCTTCCCGAGCGCCGTGGAGCCCAGAGTCTGTAAGCCTTCTGGTTACTGCATAGGAGCTTGCAGGGAGTCCCAGGCTCCCCCAGCTTGCGTCGTGTCTGGGTGCCGTTAATGAGGACTAGGAGTCAGGAGGAGAAGTATTTAAAGCCAGGAGGGGGTGTTTTTGCAGTAGGCATTGGGTCTGTTCCCTGTGCAGAGCAGGTCTGCCTGGTCCCCAGGCTGCTAGAGCGACAGCACGTTGCTGTCGGTGAGGAATGTTTGGGGGAGCTTGCCTGAGGCCGGCTGAGCCCCGCTGCGTGCTGGCATGGCACTTCGCTTGGTGTAGGTGGAGTAACAGTGCTGGCAGAAGCGCTGCTGCTGTCGGCCCGTGTTGCGTTTTCAGCACAGGTACATAGCAGCTGGGCTGGAGCAGGCGCTCCTTGCTCCGTGTCTTAGTGAGTGCTGGCACAGCTCGTGGTGCCAGCGGAGTCTGCTTGCGCAGACTGCCAGGTCCCTGCCTTCCCTTGCCTGGGCCCGGCTGAACGGGCTCTCTGTTCCAGGTAGTCATTTTCAGCAGGACTGGAAGAATCCTTTCTGTTAATTTCTCACCTAAAGAAGCATCAGTGAGGTTGAACTTTCCCCTCGTGTATTCGCAAGCACTGATGTGTTTGGTGCCTAGTCCGGTCGTGGTTCCCTTCGTTGCTCTTCCGCTCTGCCCCGGGCTGTGCTGTGAGGAGGGTTTGGTGGTACTTTGGCCGTCTCCTGACGCCGATGGTTTTTCTGGAGGCAGTTTCCTGTCTGGAGGCTACAGGCAATGTTCCTGGCAGGATACAGTATTTTTGTTTCCGTGGCTAGACCTTTCCCTGTCTTTGTTTTTGTCTCTCTCTCATTTGTTCATTATCTTTTTGATCTTAGTCTGTATTTGAAATGACACCAGTTTAACTGGGGCTACCATTAAAGAAAAATCCATCCATTCGGGAATTCTCAGTGACTACTGCCAGCAGCAGTGGAGTTGGGCTGTATTAGAGCAGGGCTTGCTCTCATCTCTCCTCTGGAGTGCACAGGAGCTCTTGGTCGCGCCGGTGGAACCTTGCAGCTGACCTCAGGGTAGTTTCAGCACTTGCAGCAGAGTTCGGAGCTCTGACTGTGTGCTGAGCCTGCTGGATTGGTGTGGTTTGGTCACTCGGCCACCCAAGGTTTTTGGCAGGCTTCTATTGCATTGTATTTACCCAAAGGATGAGTTTCTCTGCAGAGGCACTTCGACCAGACAAGATCAAGGCACGGCAGCTGTACACTTCTCAGGGGCTGAGTTTACAATGGCTTAGGAGGTTGCTGTGAGTTGTCACAGTGGCACCTGTGAGCTGTGACTGTGTTCTTATCCAGCCCGAGCTAAGGTAATGCAGCCCAGCTTCAGCTTGCTGCAGGAATTCAAAACCTAACTTGTTCCCTTTTAGTCAGTTCACTTTGTAACTTTCTTCCAAAGTGTATCTAAGTACCCACTTTGTTAGTAAGACTGGTGAAATAGGGCCAGGGGATTAAGAGCTAATCCATCAATTGTTGCCAGCACTTCTTTCTCTGAGGCAGTGCTGATTCAAAATCAGTGTGGGGCATTTGGTTCTCCCCCACCCTGAAACCATAGTTTACACCAGGGAAAAAGGAGAGCTGGGACATGCCAGTCAGCTGGTCAGTAAGATCTTTCCTCAGTGCAAGGCAGAAGCCTCAGGCTCTTGCTGAACTTAGAAATCACCAGGAGCCAAGGACTGAGATCTGTTTCCTCTTAACTTCTCCCCCAATGTGCTGTCTCTCTGGAATGCTGCTCAAATGCTGTGTGGTCTCTCTGGAGCTTCTGCTCTTGGTTTCAGACCCCTCCACTGCAGTTTGCCCCACCTTGTATCTTAGTACATTTGGCTTTATGGTAGGGCAAACTTTAAAGCCTGCATTAACAGAAAAATGGGAGCTTGTCAGAATTCAGTGTGAAGCTGTTGGAGTGGGCAAGATGGCACACCCAAAACTCCAGCTGTCTCCTCTGCACGTTGTGAGTGTTGGTTCCTCTCCTTTTGGAGCACTTTTTCTGTGTGCATGCTCTCAGCATCCAGGAGCGGTGCAGTGTGTTCCATTCGCAGGACTGGTGGCACGGGAAGCAGAGCTTTCTGCTCTCCTTGGCTGTGTCTGGCCCAGTTACTCTGCAGTGTGCAGAATGAAAAGCAGCTGCAGGAAATGCCGAGGCAGCGCTCCGCCAGCGTGCGGGCGAGCAGAGCCTGGAGTGAGGATACTTGCTTTCAGCTGAGAGAGGGGAAGAGCCCTGAAGATCTGCTTTGGGGCTGAGTTGCTGCTGCTATTGTCACTTAAGTTAACTTGGTTTCATAGATGCTTATTCTAAGACTGCATCTGGGTCTGTTGACCCCATCTAAGCGTTGTCAGGAGACAGTTCAGATGAAGCTGTTGTGTATTGAGCGCTCCTGTCAGTGTTTTAAAAGCAGGATTGCGGCTACCTTTTTTACCTGATGGATGGGGGAGATGGTGGGTTTTTGGGAGCTTTTGTCTCGGGCAGGTCAGGCAGCAGTATGCCAGCCTTTTGAGTGCTTCACTCCACTGATTCTCTTCTCAGCTGGGCTCAAAGTGTGCGCTTGCTTTAGCGTTAGTACAGTTAGATTGCGATTCTTTTGGTGTATAGGCAGCTTGTGCAGCTTTTGATCCCCCAGTCTTGCTTCCACTTTCCAGACCATTAGCTGGTCAGGAGGTGTAGAAAACTACTCTGTGTGCGTGTATCTGTCTAGAACAAGTCTCTCACAGCACCCAGAAGTGAGGATATGTGCCCGTTGCTGCGTGAAGGGGGTGCATTCCCGGCACTTAGGCGAGAGTAACAGTGTGCTGGTGTGAGGATTTCAACGATCAAAGGAGTAAAATAATTACAAGTTCTGATGATATTTTGTTTTCCTGTTCTCCCCCCCCCCCCCCTTCAGTGTTTCCAAGAGTGGTTTCTGCTGTCTCCGTTTGGCACACATTTCACAGTGCACAGGATAAGCTTTTGGCACAGCCTGCAAGTGCATGGGCGAGCAGAGGACGTTCTGCTGGCTTAGATAAGGAGGAATCGATCCTCTTAAGCTTGTTTGCCACAGATGTGGGTCTGGAGATGCACAAATAGGAAGCCCCTCCTCACTGAGTTCCTAGCTCTGGTCAAGCATTGCATTCAGAATCCCTAGATGTAATGATGCTGGGTTAGAAAATGAGTGCTTTTAGAATGGAAGAGGTTCTTGCCTCTTTGATAGTTGGGAGAAAAGGTATCTGTGGCTCCATAAGAGGAGCTCCATCCTCTCCTGGCTCACCTTGCTTCTGAAAGGGCTGACGAAATCTACTTAACATCTGGAACAAACAGCAAGAGCTGTTTCTCTTCTCAGCACTTTTGATGAGAGCCTGTTCCTCTGGGGTTTGAAAGGATGGTTACCACAGTCCCACAGCAGCCCCACTGAAGGGAGGTGCTTCAAGTGCACTCTTTTGACAGGCTCTGTCTGCAGGAGGAGCAGTTTGGCTAGAGCTGGCAATCAGTTGTTCAGAGACTTGCAGAATGAGCAGCTCCAGGACTTCTTTTCCCAAGAGCAGCTGTCATGGACGCCTGTTTCAGGAGGTAATGCACATCAGTTTCAAAGGACAAAGATGAACTTTCTTCTTTGATAAGGTGTTGAAGGTTGGCGTGGCCATCAGGGTTGGTGTGCCACGTGCTGCATGCCATTATGAACTTGACAGTAGAACAATGAGTGTCACTTCACTTCTGGCAGTCCTGCAGTGCATGTTAAATACTGCCACTCTTTAATGCCTGCTCAGGCTTTGGGCCCAAGCAGCTTTGTAGTCTCTTTACTTCATTGTTTTATAAATAATATTGCTTTGTTCTGTAAGTGAAAATAGAATGTCCAGATAATGAACACAGGACTTTAAGGAAAGATAAAGTGCAGTCAGAATAAACTGGGACATGGTAAGAGTACAGTATGTCAGTTGTAAGAGATTTAAAACACTCCTGCCTCAAGTGCTCTTCTCTTAAATTCTTGTGTGGTAATATCCACAAGTAGCAGAGGCTTTTAGGACATGATTTGGAAGATGGACTAATAACCTGGGCATAAAATGCATTAGAGGAAACCACAGTGTTTTAGCGTGTGTTGAAAGCTGCTTTACAAATGAAGAAGAGTCCTGTTCAGTGACCATCCCACCTGAAGTGCAGACAAACAGCTGAGAGCAGAGGCTTGTGTGTGGTGAGGGAGCTGCTCTAACCTCTTGGCTGCTTCTGGTACCTAGTGGCATTCTTCTATTTGATGGTAAGAAGGCATTGCGTAGCCTCTCTAAACTGATCCTGATCATTGGAAGACTTTCCTGAAGTAAGCTGACTCTGCATTATACAAACTCCCATATATTTTGCTCCCATAAGTTTGCTGATGACACCAAAGTGGGTGGAGTGGCTGCCACACCAGAAAGTTGTGCTGCCATTCAGAGAGCCTTAGGCTGAGAGTTGGGCAGGGAGAGATTTAATGAAGCTCAACAGGCTCAAGTGTAGAGTTGAGCACCTGGGAAAGAACAACCCCAGGGATCAGTATAGGTTGGGGGTTGACCTGCTAGAGAGCACTGAAGGGCAGAAGGACTTGGCAGTCTTGATGGAAGGATGGCCACAAGCCAGCAGTGTGCTCTGGTGGCCAGGAAGGCCAATGCCATTCTGGGCTGTGGTCAGTAGGTCAAAGGAGGTTCTCCTGCCCCTCTACTCTGCCCTGGTGAGGCCTCATCTGGAGGATTGTGAGCATCTGGAGCATTGTGAGCAGGCGTTGACGTGTTGGAGGGTAGCAGAGCCCTGCAGAGGGACCTGCCCAGGCTGGATGGGTGGGCAGAGGCCAATGGGATGAGACTGAACAAGGCCAAGTGCAGGATTCTGCATTTTGGCCACAACAACCCCAAGCAGCACTGCAGGCTGGGGGCTGAGTGGCTGAGAGCAGCCAGGCAGAGAGGGACCTGAGGGTGCTGGTAGAGAGAAGCTGAACATAAACCAGCAGCGTGCCCAGGTGGGCAGCAGGGCCAATGGCATCCTGGGCTGGCTCAGGAGCAGTGTGGGCAGCAGGACAAGGGAGGTTCTTCTGCCCCTGTACTCAGCACTGCTCAGGCCACACTATGAGTGCTGTGTCCAGCTCTGGGCTCCTCCATTGCAGAGAGATGTTGAGGTGCTGGAAGGTGTTTGGAGAAGGGCAGCAAGGCTGGGGAGGGTCCTGGAGCACAGCCCTGTGAGGAGAGGCTGAGGGAGCTGGGGGTGTGCAGCCTGCAGCAGAGGAGGCTCAGGGCAGAGCTCATTGCTGTCTGCAGCTGCCTGCAGGGAGGCTGTAGCCAGGTGGGGTTGGGCTCTTCTGCCAGGCACCCAGCAACAGAACAAGGGGACACAGCCTCAAGCTGTGCCAGGGCAGGTCTAGGCTGGATGTTAGGAGGAAGTTGTTGGCAGAGAAAGTGATTGGCATTGGAATGGGCTGCCCAGGGAGGTGGTGGAGTCTTTGTGCCTGGAGGTGTTGCAGCCAAGCCTGGCTGGGGCACTTAGTGCCATGGTCTGGTTGACTGCACAGGGCTGGGTGCTAGGTTGGGCTGGCTGAGCTTGGAGCTCTCTTCCAACCTGGTTGATTCTGTGATTCTATGTCCGTGTCCAGTTCTGGGTCCCTCAGCTCAAGCACAGGGAGCTGCTTGAGAGTCCAGCACAGAGCCACAAAGATAATTAAGGCAGTTGAACGTCTTCCTTATGAGGAGAGCTTGAGTGAGCTGGGGCCATGCTACTTGGTGAGGAGGAGACTGAGAGGTGACCTCATCAATAGTTAGAAATATGTAAGGAGTGTCAGGAGGCTGCAGCCAGGCTCTGTTGGGTGATGCCCAGTCGCAGCAGGAGGGGCAGTGAGTGGAAGCTGAAGCACAGGAGGTTCCATGTGAACCTGAGGAGGAATTTTTTCCCTGTGAGGGTGACAGAGCACTGCAACAGGCTGCCCGGGGAGATTGTGGAGTCTGCCTCTCTGGAGATATTCAAGAACTGTCTGGGTGTGTTTCTGTGTGACCTGCTCTGAGTGATCCTGCTCTGGCAGGGGCTGGACCAGATGATCTTTCGAGGTCCCTTCCAGCCCCTGACGTTCTGTGATTCTATATTAAGGCAAGTCCTAGTGGATCCCTTGTGATCACGTAGCACTGCAGCGGTGACCTGTGTATGTCAAAGGGGCTTGTCCCAGAGGGTTTCACTTGCTTTCAGTTTAGGATTAAGGTGCATACTCTGTTCTGCTTATCAGTTCTGTGCTGATACAGGCATGTCCCAGATCTTGTCAGCACCCTCCCTGAGTCTTCTGCGAGCTCCAGTGTAAAATGAGTGCAGCAGTGCTTGGTACATTACTTGCAGGCAGCTCAACTCCCAGTCTTTTGAATTTGTGCGCACTAAAACAGTGGAATTGTTTGACTGAAGCTGCTCCTGGGTCGTTTAAAGGTTCCCTGTAAAGCTGGAGACTTGACGTGGCAGACTCCTAAAGACTCTGAAAAGCTTGTCTTTGGTCACTTGTGGATTTGAGAGTCTTGGTTCAGAAACAGTGGCCCCTGTGCAGGCATCAACAGTCCACTGTAAGCATAAAGAAATGAGAAGCTAATTAAATAATTGAGTGATTTTTCTCTTGTAAACATTTGCTAGTAGCAGCAGCAGCAGCTCTGGTAACTTGTGACAATGGCTTTTTGCAGAACAGCAAAGCAGAGACACCTTGCAGAAGGAGACGAAAGGTACAGTTACTGGGCTTGGAGAAAGTCCACCAAATGGGAGCTGCCCTCCTGGTGCCCTCTTACTCTGCATGGCTTTGCTCTTCTAAAAACCTCCGTGTGAATGCGTTTTGAAAGGAGCTGTGCAGAGTGCAGCTGGAGTGAAACGGGTGACATTCCACTGCAAACGTTTGGTATCTGTAGGTCTGGCCTCCTTTGAAGAGCCTCAGAAGTCTTCTGCTACAAATTGCTTAACTTTATAGCACAGACTTTCTCCTTTAATCCAAATATCAACCCTTTATTTTCACCTTTTATTAGAAACAGCTAAAGACATTTACACCGTGTGAGGGGTTTGGTGTTCTAAGCATCAAGTGGAAAACGTTGCTGTCCTGTTGGGTTTTGTGGGGTTAGAAGGACTCTGCTAATCGCTGCAGCTGAGTTTCCCCTGCTGCAGTATGCCGCCGCTGAAGGATTTTATTTCTCAGCTTGGTCCATCTGAAAGGTCTGCCAGAACCGCGGCGGTTTCGACATTGTTTCCATTTGTTTACTTGCAGTTGGCTGTGCTTGTACTAAATGCTCAGTGATTAAACCCAGTGGAGCCCTAGCATGCTCTGGCAGCACAGGCGCTGACGTGCGCGGAGGGCGCTCAGTGGCACAGTGCTGCAGGAGCACAGAGCTTTGGGTGTTTCCCCTCCGTTTTCAAATTGTTGTGACGTGTCAAGCCAGACTTGACATTTAGTGGAATGAGCACCTTGGTTGCTGGTTCAAACCCTGTGTTTCCAAGAGCTTCTGCATGCTTTGGGTTTAGGTTTGATTCCACCCTTCTTACCGACCTTACACCGCAGAAGAACCGCAAAGCAAAAACATGGCTTTGATGCCTCTTTTAGGGTTATCTCTGTGTTAAGAACATCGTGGCTGGTATGTTCCAGGGTGCTCTGACATTGGAAGAGGGAAGCAGAAACGTGTCTCAGATCTGCAGTGCAGTTTGGTGAATGAGCTTCAGGCTGTGGGTTGTGGTGTGTTTTGTTGCAGCTCACCAGAACAGTGCATCTCAGAAAGCAGCTGCAGAGTACAGATGTTGGGAGTTGCAGCTGCCAGAGGGGAAGCTGTTAGTGGTCAGTTTTCGTCAAGAAGGAGCTTTCATTGTGCTAGTACAAAGCTGATGCTTGGTTAAATTGCCAGGAGAAGCCCAGTGGCCAAAATGAAGAGTGGTCATCTGCAGCAGGGTAAGGCTAAGTTTGGCATTCAAGCACCAATGAGCAGTGTTCAGGGGTTGTGGAGAGGATGCAGCTACAGCTGTGTCCATGGTGGGGTTTCTCCTTTCCTACACAAACGTTGTAAGCCTGCTTTCATTAGCAGTAGTGTGAAGCTGCTTGTTCTGATGGCAGGTGCCTGTGTCGCTTCCGTACACCAGGTTGGCCATGCAGCGGAAGAGAGCAGGCAGTGGTGGGCTTGAGCCCCTGGTGTGTTTGGAGGGCAGTCAGGAGCACAGAGGCCCCCAGCAGCAGGGCTTTATCAGCCCCCTCTGGCAAAAGCATAGGGTTGTGCTCCGCTGTCCGAGGAGCTTTGAAAATGGTTAAGTGAGACAAGCAGTGGTTATGGCGTGGAGGGCCATGCGGGAAGATGCTTTTCTCTCAGAGTCAAACCCTCCTCCCTTTGCAGAATGACTCCAGTTTGTTTTCCCTTTGCTCCCTGTTACCCGGATAAATGCTGTCAGCAGCAGCGTTTGCTGCGAGCAGCATGGGTGAGAGGAGAGGAGAAGGCGATCTGGGGGGTCAGCTGGGTTTCCCCAGCGGAGAGCTGAGCAAGGCTTGCCGAGGCAGCAGGTAGGAGCGAAGTGCTGAGCCGTGCCCGAGGTACGTTGTGAGCGTCATGTGCGCTCCTAGAAGGCTTCAGCCGAGCCAAGGCGCTTGTGCCGCGGCGCTTTGCGGCAGGCTGTGGAGCCGGCAGAATGCAAAGCACGGATGGAATTTGGGGTTGTGCTGGGCTTTGGGGCACGGCAGGAAGCCAGAAGTGTGGCTTTGTGTAGTCACCGAGGGCTTTTGAGGAAACGCAAAGGGCAGCGGTGAGCTCAGGTTTGTAGAGTTAAGAGCCCTGTGGCTTTCCTATCCCTTCCCTCTTGCCCTCTGTATGCTGCCAGTTTACACGGGTCGGTGCCAGTGGTAGGGAACTGCAGTGGGTGCTGCTTCTCCAAACGGCGGTGGCTGTTACTGTTGCCATCCTTGTGCGCCTTGGCTGGTCCCGGCTCTCTGGCTCCCAAGCTCTGTTTCTCACATAGCCTGTCTCCTTCCTAGGGGCTCGCTTTTACGCTGTGTTCTCTGCCTCTGCAGAACCAGAGCCATTTCCCTTCTTCTTGTCAGCAGAAACTTGCTGCTTTGTGTCGGGCGAGGTGAGAGCTGGGCAGTGCCCCGGGTGGCTCCAGTGAGGCCGTTGGGGTTCTGTCCGGTGCCCATCCTTATTAGCAGTGCACCATTGGCCTTTGCGTTTTCCTGTAACGAATCCCCTGCCCAATCTTTTCCCTTCAGCAGAGTGCCCTTGGGCATCGCTGAAGTGGCGATCCAGAATGACTAAATAAGGAGAGGATGGCTTTTAAACCTGGCCCCCTGCATTGCATCTGGAGTCTGTGGAGATGGTCTGAGGTCACTGCCAGCTTCCCTAGGCTCCGGTGCTGACAGTCTGGAGCATGTCCTTTCTTTCAAAGGCTGCTTTACACACGGTGCTGCAGGACCTCCTGACTGGAGCATGGGAGAATTGTTGGGAGCATGTCGATTGTTTGGTTTGTTTTACAAAGTACAACTGATTCGTCACCAGAGCTGCTGCTCCTTGACACAGTCCATCTGTGGCAGCTGGCAGGAATGCTGCAGTACACATTCTTTCCTCTCCAGGGAAGACAGGAGGGGAAGGCTTGTGGCCGTGGGCTTGGCTGTGTCACTGTTTACTTCCGGCTCTTTGGATTTAATTTTCCCTTTGAGGAGACCTCACCTCCTTGCCTATCATCTTGTGCACAGACTGGGGAGGATGGCAGTTCCCACCCTGCTGCTAGTGCCTGTGTGGACAGACGAGTGTTAGTAAGTGTGTGGTTACAGTAATGCCTTCCCACTTGTTCACAAACTGACCTCGCTGCCTGCTGCAGCCTGCAGGATTTGTGTTGTCTGTGCCGTATTTCAGGCACCGTCTGCCAGCTGCTTGTGTCTCTAGCGTGGGTCACAGAACGCTAGGGGCTGGAGGGGACCTCGAGATCACCCCAAGAGAGAAGGTGTCCTGTCACCGTGGCTGAGCAGTGTCATCTTTCTGCTTTCCATAAGGGAAGGTTTCAGCTCAGTTAATGAGAGAAAGTGGTTGTAAAACTATTCCCTTTGGTTTGGGAGCAGAGGCAGGTAAAGCACCCAGGATTCTTGTTGGTGATTTGTGGCTGAGAATGTTCCCTTAGGAGGGAAGGCAGAGTGTGTTAGGCTCTTGAAATAGGCTTTATTTAGACCATGAGAAGAAAATAAGTGTGTCATGGAGCTGTGGTTTTCCTTTATTAAGGGACCAGAACAAGATCACAGTATCACAGATAATTATACATTGAAAATTGATAATTATACATTGATAAAGAAAAAAGAAAGGTGATAGTGGTTTAAAACAAACGAGTGTAAGGTGGGACCTCTTTAGCAGACCTGGATGGCAGAAGGGTTTTTCTTGGTGTATTGGTTTTTAATTATTATTTTTAATGTATTGTTCTTTTTTTTTTTTTCTCCTGTTGTTTTGAATTCTCACACTGGAGGCAGGCAGTGTCCTTGTGGGGCACTGCTGTACTGAATGGTCCCATCAGCTGAGCAGTGCTGGCTCAGCTACGTGCTGGGACGTTTCTACCGTCAGCCTTTAACTGTGGGTTTGCTGCCTGCCTTGCCCTGGCCAGCTGGCCAGCTTCTGTACTTTCTCTTTGGAGAGGAATCCTGTTTCTGCTGCTGTACAGCTTCCTTGGATGCTTCCTAGTCTTGACCCAGTTGTTTCTGTGGTGCCATCCCAGAGACAAGCAGGTGGTTTGGGGCCGGTGTCCAGGCTGCTTGTGCCCTGGGGAATGCAGCCGTTCACCTCGCTGCTGTGTTTGGTCCTCCTATGTCTGTAAGGTACAAGTTGGGCTTGTATCTGCAGCAGTCTCCCTTGACATTCCCTTTTTCTGCCTTCTGAGTGACTGCTAGTGTCCAGTTTCTGATTTCACCTTTCTGTGGAAAAGGTGCAGCGATCCAGGGCACCCCTCTGGGAGGTCAGCAGAGAAACGCCAGGGAGAGCAGGGGTGCTACCATTAGTCGTGTCCAGCCGTGTGACACCAGGGTCATTTAAGCAGTGCCTTCTCGTTCTGCTGCCACAGAAGCAGGTCTCTGAGAGTTAGAACAATTCCTCTTGTACAAGCAAGCTTCCAAGAAGCAGGAAAATTTGCTCCTTTGGGGGAAGTTAGCCTGTTTGATTGGAGGTGGTCTGCCACCTACTGCAGCTGCCTCGTCTTGGAAGGACCTAGGAAAGCACTGCTTGTGCCTCCTTTTGGAGCCAGTCAGTTAAGCAGCAGGGAAGAGAAGGAAGCCTTCTACCCAGGGAACAAGTGAGGTGGGATATGTGGTTTGGGTGGGCTTTTGGGAGACACACACACTTCATTTATTGATTTCTAACTACAAGTCAGTATTGGGAAACATTCCAATGCCAGCTTAACTCTAGTCTTCGCCTCAGCTGCAGCATGCAAGCTGAGGAGTAAGAGAGTTTTGGCTGTCATTTGCTCTGCTGCTCTGCTTCCTGGAGTAGGCAGGTGCCTAATGTGAACGTGCAGCTGGATCCCTCTCTGTGTGCTCTCGGGCTCTGAGAAAGTCTGAAGTTGTTTAGCCTCAGTGACTTCCTTTCTGCTGGCAGTCTGTGTGGATACAAAACCCACAGAAACCCCCAGCTTTTGGGGCTTAATTACAACCTGCTGAAAAGGTGAGGTAGGGAAAACAGGACATTTGCAGTGCTGGAAGCCTGTTTCTCTGCTTCACAGAAGAACTTGTCCTGCATTTACTGAGTTGTCACCTCGGGCTGTGGTAGTGCCTGCACAGAAGCTCAGGGAGCAGGGCAGTGAAGATGCTGCCTCACCATAACAAAGATGATCCTTGAGCCCACTGCTTAACCACAGGGAGGTCTCAGGCTTGCTAGATGAGAAGGATGTAAAGGATAGAAGCAGCTGACAGAAAGAGTTACTGGGTCAGATGGTGAGAAGTTGATGGTAACATCAGCTTTTTAGAGTGCTGTGATTTTTGGGTGATGGATGTGATCCTAACCTAGCCTTTTTTTGTCTCCCCTTTCCTCCTGGCACAGGGATCTCCTCTGGAGGCTTTGCTGGAAGCAGACAGGTCTGTCCTGTCTGCACAAACACTACCAAGCTGGATTCCACAGTACACCTGAGGCCTCTGACTCTGCCGTGATCCTGAGCCATGCTTAGGGCTGCCTATGAAATCTGACCCGTTTCTAGTGAGTGGCCTCGCCATGAGTTTGCACCGGCAGATGGGCTCTGACCGGGACCTGCAGTCGTCAGCCTCCTCGGTGAGCTTGCCCTCGGTGAAGAAGGCCCCCAAGAAGAGAAGAATTTCCCTGGGCTCTCTCTTCCGCAGGAAAAAGGACACTAAGCGCAAGTCGAGGGAGCTGAATGGGGGTGTGGATGGCATTGCAAGCATTGAGAGCATCCACTCAGAGATGTGCACGGACAAGAACTCCATCTTCTCCACCTGCACCTCCTCCGACAACGGCACCGTCTCCAGCAGCAAGCCCAGCGGAGACTTCCTGGAGTGCCCTCTGTGCCTCCTGCGGCACGCCAAGGACAGGTTCCCCGAGATCATGACCTGCCACCACCGCTCCTGCGTGGACTGCCTGCGCCAGTACCTGCGTATAGAGATCTCAGAGAGCAGGGTGAACATCAGCTGCCCGGAGTGCTCGGAGCGCTTCAACCCACACGACATCCGCCTCATCCTCAGCGACGACGTCCTGATGGAGAAGTACGAGGAGTTCATGCTGCGGCGCTGGCTGGTGGCCGACCCCGACTGCCGCTGGTGCCCCGCGCCAGACTGCGGGTACGTGTGCCGCTGGCTGTGCCCTCAGTGCCAGCCACAGGAACCACGCAGCTGGGCACTGCTCACAGCATCCTGCCCTTGGGCAGGCACTTGCTCCAGACTGCGGGTATGTGTGCCGCTGGCTGTGCCCGCAGTGCCAGCTTCAGGGACCACACAGCTGGGCACTGCTCACAGCATCCTGCCTCAGGAGAGGGCCGTTGCATGACTTGAGCATTGTGTTGGGTGAACAAGAAAAGGGCAGAATTCTCTCTGAAACACAACAACACAAACCAAATTCAAGCCACAACCCACTCGCCAGAAGAACACTCTTCAGGCAGGACTTTTTCTGCTGCACAGAGGGAATTTCAGCAATGCAGACACATAGCAGCCACCTACCAATAAGGTTCATAGCAACAGGCAAAAAATCCCTCAGATGTTGCACTGCCAAGGCAATGGAGCAAAGTTCAGGCTAAATTAAATCATAGTCCATGCTTCCAGCTCTTGAGGAGTGGGGATTTGGGGGTCTGAGAACTGTTTTATTTTTTTTCCTGTAACAAGACCTCTCCAGCTATATTCTGTCTTCTGGCTGCCTCTCAACAGGATTCTGATGCCAGATAATAATCATCTTGCTCCTGCTTATTGTCTGAAGGGTGTGAATTTTACCAGTGCTTTAATAGCAGTTCTGCAACCCAGAATCCTGACAGGGGCAAGCTGCACTCTACTGAGCAGCTGCTCCTGCTGCTCTGTTGATGGTGCCTCAGTGCCCTGGTTCAGCAGGTTGCTTTGTAGAGATTGTTTGCTTTATCAGTGTCTAGAAGTTGTAGCCAGGACTGATCCTGATGTGCAGTGCACACTAAACTACCGGAAGATGCCATCTGTGTCAGAGCCTCACAGATGAACAAAAGGTAGAAAGAAAAGGAAGACTGTTGGAGAAACAGCAAAATAGGGCTGACTGTTGGGTAGATGAAGTATTCCAATGTGAGTGGAGCAAAGGTGGAGTTGGGTAGGTTCAGACTGGATGTGAGGAGGAAGTTGTTCAGCAGGAGAGTGGTGAGAGGCTGGAATGGGTTGCCCAGGGAGGTGGTTGAGGCCCCATCCCTGGAGGTGTTTAAGGCCAGGTTGGATGAGGCTCTGGCCAGGCTGATCTAGGGTAGGGTGTCCCTGCCCATGGCAGGGGGGTTGGCACTGGATGGTCTTTGTGGTCCCTTCCAACCCTGACTGACTCTGTGATTCTATGAATGTTCAGGTGCTTTATGCATGGGAGGCTTTCACATTTAAATGTGAAGAAGCACATCTGGAATGCAGGTGTGCTTTCATACTTGCAGTGACACAGAATTTGCTAGTGGTGGCCAAATGCAGGGCCTAGAAAGGTGACAGCTCTTACAGTGTTGGTGTTGTTTTTTGTTGTGAGTCCCTGACTTCTTGTAGAACATCAAAGAACAGTTAAATGAATGGCTCTCTTCTAGCTGTCACTCTGTTTGGAGTACAAACAGGTCCTAGAGATGATAAAACTGGAACCAGAGAGATCTTGAATCCACATTACCTGCGATATTAGGTGTGTTATTACTTCTGTCCCAGCGGAGAACCTCCCGGTCTTCCCCACAAGAGAACCATGGATACATTTGGAGAACCTGTTGTGGTAGTTAAGCCCTAGATGAGCTGCCCATATAAGCTGTAATGTCTCTGGAGCTAAAGGAGCCTAATGCCAGACGTGGTCCAGAGCACTACGCCTCTGGAATGCTTCACCCTTGGCTTCTGTTGCACACTGCAGTGCATCCTGAACGTTGTTACCTGAAATGCTATAGAAGTGTAGAGCAGCTGCAACCTGACTGCAGTGCCTTGGCAGCAGATACTGGAAAATAAAGGATACTTCCCAGAGGAAGGAGCATGGGAGAGGAAACCTCTTGGGCTTTGTTCCAGGCTGATTCTTTGAGGTTCTGTTTCTTCACATCAGCCTTCTGGTGCCATTTTAGCAAGGCTTAGAAATCAGTGTTCCAAACGCATTCTGCCTTCACTGTCTGAGTTGTTGAATGGCTTTGCTCAGAGTTTGTGTTGTTGGCATTAGTGGAAGACAGCAGCAATTCCTAGATTTTATCTTTGTCAAGCAGAAATAGGTCAGGCAAAATAGTGCAAATCCTTTGTTCCTTTTCTCACTACCCAGCCTTTTTCAGTTCCTGATCTTTGCCTCAGGTTTGCTTTACTCGCTATTACTTTGGCGTTTGGTTGCTTGTCTCTTCTCTCAGCCTAACAAGAACTTTTGGCTTTCACATCGCCCTTGAGAATGAGTGCAAACTGCTGAGCTTCAGCCTGTCCTCTTGTACAGTTTGAACCGAAGCTTGCTTTGTGCTAGAAAGTTCCTTTCTGAAGGTATGCCAAGGCATCGGTCCCAAATGGGGACCTGTTCTTAACTGGCAGTGGGAGGCAGGATAAAAAATGATCTGCAGTCTGCTCTTCAGACTCTTGGGTATGAAGTTAGGCAGTCTGGGATGTATCCCTGCATGCTGAAGCAGCACTGGGGTTAGTCTCTTGTGTACATGCAAAGCAATTCTCTCTCCAGTTGTATCAAGTGGGACATGGCAGCAGCATAGAAGAGTGCAGCAGATATTCCTTGGAAAATAAGCAGCAGAGCCTGTGTCACATTTCTGTTTGTCACTGCACCACCTGGGAACTGATGGTTGAAAAGTCTTATTTGTGTGCAGAGCTGCTTGGAGGGGAACCCCCAGATGTGCTGTTTTTAAACACTAAGAGGGACAGGCCTGACACTCACCTTGCAGAGCTGTAGGTCTGGCTGCTCCAAAGTAGCTCCATTTGCAGATACGTAGGAGTGGGAATAACTTTTTTAGCATCATTACCAATGAAGAATATTTTGCATTTGTATTTACAGCTGTGGTAAATTGGGGTAGGGGGAGGCAGGTGTGGTGGTGATGTAAAAATAAACAACTTAGTCTGTTGAGATGCAGCTGCCTTCATTTGAACAGCCATGCATATAATCCTTGCTGCTGGTGAAGTTTGTTCCGGGGAGCCGCCATGGAGCAGTACCTCTGCTTTAGGTGTGCACATCACTACAGCTGCTGTTGTTTCCTCTCTGAAAGAAGGTTATTGCATAAAATCACTGAAGATTTCCTTGTAGCATTCCTGTACAGTCTTAATCTAATGCAACAGTGAGGGAGTTGTGGAAGGAGGTGGTAAGGAGCCTGTGCTGGCCGCCTGGTGTCAGCTCCTGCTGTTCACTGCCCTTGTATCTGCTTCAGCTACTCTAGCAGCTGTCCTGTCTGCTTCTGTCTCTAGACAAGAGCAGTTTCCTTTAACAAAACTCCCTTTTGCCCCTTTTTCTCATTCCAGGTATGCTGTGATTGCTTTTGGATGTGCCAGCTGCCCCAAGCTTACGTGTGGACGAGAGGGCTGTGGAACTGAGTTCTGCTACCACTGTAAGCAGATTTGGCATCCAAACCAGACCTGCGATGCTGCTCGCCAGGAGAGAGCTCAGAGTCTGCACCTGAGAACAATTCGTTCTTCATCCATTAGCTACAGCCAGGAGTCTGGAGCAGCAGGTACTGGGAAGGGCTCTGTGGGCCTGAAACAGGCTCTTAGAGTGTGGAGGCTCTGGGCAGCAGCATGGCAGTTACCAGCGGCTCTAACGTAGAAACAAAGTATGCCATTTGGGTTGGAATTCAAATGCTCAGTGTTACCGTTTGGAGCACTCTGACCACAGCACCTGCCTTCAGTCCTACCCTGGTCACCATGTGAGCTTCTTCCTCAGTGCCTGCAAAGTGCCAGGTCAGAGGAAGCTGCTGCAGAGCACTCTCTGTTTGGCAGCTGCACTGGTTGTAGCACTCACCACTGAAGGTGAAAATTTCACAAGGCTGCTGAGCTCTTAATAATGAGATTCAAAGGCACTGATTCTTTCCAAAGAGCCTTTAATCTGCTGGCTGTGGGGTTTGACATCTGTTTCTGAGTCCTCGTTTGTGTTTTTCAGTAAAATGTTCATCCATCTTGGCTACCATAAAGTTAAATCATCTCAAACTCTAACAAGTGTGCAATCCTCCAGAAAAGCATACATTCAGAGGTTTGTGGAGCAAGAATCCAGTTTGCTATTGATAAGATTTGGCTCCAGGTCTCCCGAAGCTCTGATCTTTTTGGCAGCTTTTGTGTCTGCCTGACCCAACAAAGTAGATAGTGGATAGTTGAAGTGTCTCTTGCACCTTAGTTGTGCTTCTAGAGCTGCCATTTTCCAGTGCAGCCCTAGACTTGGGAGGCGCTCATTTGCTGTTTGTGCTGGCTCATTTTAACAAGGCACTCCCTCTTGTCTTTAAAACTGGCACCTTGCTCTAACTTGAAAATGAGTAGCATGCCAGCTCCATTCCTTGCCCTTTTAGGTGCTGCCAGCACAAGCAGCTGTAAGTCTGTGCTACCATGCTGTCAGAATTAGCTCAGTGCAGTTCCCATCCTGTGTGCTTGTGTTCCCACCTGGGAAGTGCATCCTTGCAGCTACTCTGGCCTTCTGCACTGCAGTTGGCAGAGGTAGTGTTGCTGCTGGCTCTGCACCCCTTTTGGGTGTTCTTTATACCAGTTACAGCTTCTCTTTTGCCTTTGTCCTGCCTGGTATACCACACAGAGGCAGTGAAGTTGGACTCCTGCATGTTATTTCTGCTGTTCTGAGTAAAGAGCTTGTCCTAAAGTGTGGCTGCTAACCACTCGTGTGGTGGAACCAAGATCACAAATGTGGCTGTGCCTCAGTGGCCCCTTGGTGGTTCCTGGCAGATCCAGAGTCACTCTGCATTTTGCAGTGTTTGGCTTGGGAACCAGGAGAGCCTCCAGAACTATTTTCTTAGAGGCAGTAGTTTATTCCTAGGGAGCGAGTATGTATTGAGCAGGGCTGTGGAAAGGAGTCTGTTTCGTGCCGGGGCATGGGAGGATGGAGTTAGATAAGAGGAAAGGAGAGTGCAGACTGAACGCTCAAGTACAGGATTTGCAAAGGCATGAAATGCAGAAGATTGTCTTTACAGAGAGCACACTGACAGTGCTGTGCTAGCACAGATGTTTAGTAGCTGGTTGAGAGAGGCTGCACTGAGCTTAGGAAACCCCTGAAAGAGTGTAGGCATTAACCACTCAGCTACCTGCATTGCGCTCTGATGCCTTCTGCTCACCAGCTTTACATCTCCAAGGCTTGCAAACAGCTTCTCTGTTATTGCTGAATCAAGACTTGCAAAGCAAACTTCTCAAGCTTCTGTTTCCCACATAGTGTTTCTCAGCCATCCCAAATGTGTGTGTGTTTTGATTAAAGCTCCTTCTCCAGGGCACTGATGGGACCTTCCTCTTCCTTTTTGAACAGCTGATGACATCAAGCCGTGCCCACGCTGTGCTGCTTACATCATAAAAATGAATGATGGAAGCTGCAATCATATGACCTGTGCTGTCTGTGGCTGTGAATTCTGCTGGCTGTGTATGAAAGAGATCTCAGATTTACATTATTTAAGGTACATGTAAGAAGAAAAAACTCTCTGTGGGTGGTGATTCTGTTTTCTAAAGTATGTAGAGGTAGATTCTGGGTGCCATAAGTTTGGCTTTCCTCCTGCTGGCCTAGGGAATCCCAGCTGAAGCACCCAGAGCTGTGAGTTTTGGTCTTGGATGCCCTTTGTTACTTTGTACTGTAAAACACTTGCCCACGTTTCATGCATGCAGTGTGTACTCAGGCCAGCAAATGACACATCAGGTGCACACGTAGCTGCTGTTCTTCCTGTGTCTTCATACTGCTGTATCTTTGTGGTGAGGAACAGAAAGGCTCTGTGTAAGCTGCTGGCATGAGGTGCTGTGCAGTGTGCTGCTCTTTCTGCTGCAAAGTATGCTGTAAAGGGAGCAAAATCTGACTGATTTGGTGTCTGTAACATCTGCAACTTGAACCTAAGAATTAGGATGAGGGCAGTTGAGTGCTGCATAGCTGTGGTGACTGATGTACAGTGGCTTCACCATTTCCTTTCTTCCTTCAAAGCCCATCAGGTTGCACATTTTGGGGAAAGAAACCCTGGAGCCGTAAGAAGAAAATCCTCTGGCAACTAGGGACGCTTGTTGGAGCTCCTGTAGGAATTGCCTTAATAGCTGGCATTGCTATTCCTGCTATGATCATTGGAATTCCAGTCTACGTGGGACGCAAGGTAAAGTCTGCTCTAGTTCCTAACGTGCTGCAGGTCTTCCCTCCTGCCTTGTGTGGCCTGGGTGGCACGGCTGGCTCCCTTCAGCCAAACCTGCCCTGAGCTGGCAAAGCAGCTTTGTTTCACTTGCACAGGAAGGAGCAGCAGGGATTTAAGGATGTTCTTCCTCTTGAAACAGGCAGAGCAAAGCACCAAACAATTTCCAGTTCCTGCATCTTGCCTTGGAAGCTCTCCCACACTTTCAGGAGTGCTGGTTTTAACCCCAGGTCTCCCTGGTCTCCTTTAGGATTAAACAACGCTTAGAGAAGGAAGGCAAAAAGAAGATGGTTTTTGCTTTCCCTTAAAGCAGGTCATTACCAGTGTTCCAGTGCCACGTTCTGCTGGTAGAGGCCTCTGTCCACACACGGGTAGCAGTGCATGGGCTGGGCTGGCTGCGGCCTTGGTTAGGCGGTTGGTGGACTCCTTCCAGCAAAAGGGTAACTGATGGCTTTGGCTGTAAGGTAAATGGCAAAGTGCAAGGGAAGCAAAGTTGAATTTAGGGTAGAGGAGTGAGTTACCCACGTGATTTGGAAATGATGGCTTGCTTCAGCAGCTGCTCAGCGTTCAGCTGCATTTTCTGGGTGGCATCCGTGGAAGATCTGCTTTTGTCTGTGTGGATTCTCACAGTGAGCAAGAGGCACAGGCGCGTGCCTGTGTGTACCGGGGTGGGCTGATTCCCTCTCACCTGAGCTGTTGCTGCTAGGCAGCGTCCAGAGATGCAGTTCTTCCCACTGCATTGTTTTATCCTTTTCCTCCTGCCTTCTGCTGCAGCTGGCTTTCACTCCTCTGCTTTTCCTTGGTCCCATGCAGTCATGGTAAGCTGCAGAAAGCAGCAGCTGTCTGGTTTAGATCAATATTGTCTGTTGTGCTTTTTCCCAATAGATTTTTAGGGTAGTTCTTCCTTGCTGAGCACCTTTCACACATTGATGGTGAAGTCTCAGGAAGCTTCTGTAGGGGCAGGCTGAAAGCTTCCACAGGGCCTTGTTCTGTGACTGCTGTCACAATGCTTGCACTTCTCACAGCTTGCAGGTGCTGTGAGGTTCCACAGGCTCTCCAAGTCTCATTTTCCTAGGAAAACTGATTTTTCTCAGATCAGTCTAAATTCTTCTCTTACACTACATTTTTATTGACCTGTCTTCAGCTGGCATAATGAATCCTTTGCAGCAGACAATTTCATATTTGATATTGAAGTCTGTTTCTTACCTCTCTGGACAAACCTGGCATTTCCTTTTTCTGTGACAAACTCTGTTTTCAGACCTCTGCTCCTCACCTCCTTCTCTGGAGGTCTTTGGAGTTGTTCATCCCACTCTGGTTCTGCCCAGCTTGAATAGAGCAGTGGAGCTGAAGCATTCCTACTGCCAAGATAAGTGAGAGGTGATCCCATGCCTGACACTGCCACCTCCTCTCCACACCATGCTGCTGGCATCCCATGCACTCCAGAGCTCATCCCTGTGCCCCACGCTGCTGTTTTAGGCAGCTGGCCTTTTCCTAAGGGAAGCTCGAGCTCGTAGCCATTGCACAGGCAATGAGCTACCTCTTAGTCATTTCAGACCATTGGTTTTCAGCTTCTCAAGACCGGTTTGGTTCTGGCATTGCAACTGTGCCAGGTTGCACTGACCTGACATTCAATACGCACATCCTTCTCCTTCCATCTTCCAGGTTACTGGGAGCATTGGGTACCCTTGGCTCCACATGTCTTGGAAAGGCACAGAGTGAAGAGTTTCGGTCTGAGGATTAAAAGCCCTCCCCTGACAAGAGGGCTCTGTCCCTCAGTTTCCACGAGGCTGGCAGTAGTTTTCTCTAGTCCTTTGCAGCCTGCTGGAGTGCCGTTGCAGACAGCATCACCACTCGATTCAAGTCGTGTGAGACACCTGCTGCTTTCCACCCTCGAGGCAGCCTTCTTGACACACGAGGAAATGAAACTGACATGAGTTCTACTTGAGAAAAGTCCCCGTGGCTGCTCTGTTGTTGTGTCTTCAGCTCCCGGGTTTTCAGAAAGTTTGTTATTAGTGGCTCTGGACCTGGGCCTGCTGAGATGTGCTTCAGATCAGACCATGTGAGTGCACTCTAACCTGCTCTTTCCCCACAGACCTTACTCCTTTGTCCCCAGCCCCCTGGCTCACAGCTGAAGGGAAGAAAGTTGCACACACCTCCAGTTTCACCTGCTGGCTCCTGCCTCTCTGTTAAATAGCAAACTGACCCGTTCTGCTCTTCCTCTTACTAGTGGCATGCTGGTAGGATTATTTCTTATTGACTGTCCCTTGCTTGTTGTCTCCTCTCTCTAACCTCTCTGATTTTGTCCTGACACCCTCCTGCTGTTCCTTTGTACCCATTCATAGCAGTCTGACCTACTTTCTATTTTCTGCTGCTGCTTCGGAAAAGGAAGCTTTGTTATTCTCTTACAGCATTCTGTATGTTGTCTGTATTGGAAGAGTTCATGCTTGTGCTGAGGGAACTGCTGCTCCTCTTCTTATAGACACAAGTCTCCTGCAAGTATTGAAGTCTTTCCTTCTGGCCTAGTGTTTTACTTGGCTGTTCTTTGTTCCATACTCAGTGTTCTGAAGTCTTTTGTTTTGTAGCTATCCCTTCCAGTCTGACCACCTAGCTGGACGTTTTCAGTTGGTCCCTTCCACACCTTGTTGCTTTAAGGAATCCAGGAGCCTGTACATGTACCTTTGTTGTTTGCATTTTGCTTCAGTAAAGTTGCCCTTAACACTAAAATTCAAGGCTTGAGATCATCACAGTAATTGCAGAGAGCCCAAGAAGCCTGATCTTCCTCAGCTTGTGACTTACACTCTGCTGCTGTCAAGTGTTCATCTTCAGTTTTTCCTTTTCAGTCCATAGGTATCCACAGTTGGCTTTTTTCAGGTGCTCCCTTGCTCCATGCAAGGAGATCACTCTTGCATCATGAACCTCAGAGTGTCTGCTCTGTGCCTTCCATACCTGTCCTGTCTGAACAAGTGCAAATATTTTGTGTGCTCCAAAAAGGAAATTGCTCCCCCAGGTCACTGCTTAAAGCTTTTCTTTAGAAAACACAACATTTGGCACAACTTGCAGCTCACTTTTTGTCATCCTCTTTGTATGTGGATATAAAACTCTGCTGTGCTGCTCCTTAGCAGCAAGGAGTAATGTATCCTGGTGACAGCCATTGAGGTAGTGACCTGTTGCTCCTGTGCAATTGAATCGTAACCAAAACTGGTGGCAGATGAGGTGCCTGGCCTTGAAGAGCCATGTGTGGAGAGAGCAAGTGGAGCAGCACAGGAAATGCCTGGAAAGCAGTGCTCTTTGAAGGCTGCCTGGGTTCACGGGGCATTGGCAGCAGGTGAGCTTGAGGCAGGCCCCTGTCAGAGGTGCTGCAGGCTGGAACCATCAGTAGGAGCTCGAGGTACTGGACTCCCCTGTGAACTGTGGCACAGCTAAGACTTGCAAGGCTCAGGTTTGCTAAAGTATTTCCTGGCTCAGCTTGCCAGGAGGCTGTCAGAGCGGTGGAGTTGTTGCTCTCCCCTCCTCCCAGCCTGCCTTACTACAAGAGTCTCCTGGCTTTGCTTCTGAAGATCTCCTAAGCGGTGACGGTTTCACTCTGCATTGTTCAGGGAAGGATGGCTGGGAATAGGTGCCAGTTTGGTCAGGGGTGGGAGTTGTTTGATCCTGAAGCTTGTCTGCTTTTGCCAGCCACGTAAGCTAGAGCAGTGATGGAACACAAAAGCTGCCCGCGGTCCCACTCCCCTGACTCGAGGCAGGACATAGCTGCTTGGGGAGAGGGCTGCTTGCGTTAAGAAGTGAAACATTTCTTGGAGGTCAGGAGTGAGTCGTGGCACAGTGTGGTGGGAGCAGGGCACAGGCCCAAGCTCTGTTGGTTGCTGGTGTATTACAAGTAACAGTCATGCTCTAAGCTGCTCTCCTTTTCTTCCCTCAAGATCCACAACCGCTACGAAGGCAAAGACATCTCCAAGCACAAGCGGAACCTGGCCATAGCAGGCGGCGTCACCTTGTCTGTCATTGTCTCCCCAGTCGTGGCTGCAGTAACTGTAGGTAAGCAGATACTGGTCTGTGTGTGCTAGCACCTTGCAGCCAGAGCTGCGAGCGCTCTGCAGAGCAGCGGAGGAGTCCTGCAGTTTCCTTCCCTGGGCGAAGGAGGCGAGGCAGAGAGGGGGCTGAGGCAGAGCAGTGCTTCAGGAAGTGCTGCATCCAAGTGAAGCATTCAAAGTCATTTCTGGCTTGCAGATGGAGGCTTGCACGTTACCATAGATGGCTTCTAAAACTGAAGTATTTCAAGGTGTTTCTGTTAAAGGAATGGCCAGGAGAAGAAAGTTGTTGCCACAGAGTCTGTTCCCACTTGAGTAACTGTGTCAAACTGTGCTCAACATGGAGCTGGAAGTGTGCTCAACCCTGCTGTTTGTCATGCTCTGTGAGCTAGTTTGAGTTCTCTCCCGCTCTGGCTCACAGGGATTGTTGAGGAGCAAGTTCCAGCTGTATTTCCAAGTACTTGTCCCCTTACTGTGTGATTCCAGGATCACTGTCAGCACACCTTGATCTTTTTGGAAGGAGTGGACTTGCCCAGCACTGCCTTGCTCCTCCTTTGTTGCAGCAGAGGCAAAGCTGCCATGGATAACCGATCCAGGTTAAAACCCAGTGCTTAGTGTGGAGCTGCATCAGTCCCCTGATCCAGTATGTGCTATTCCCCCTTGTGCCAGGAGTGGCCTCAGGAGGACACAGGGCTGCTTTTAACAAGTGATGCTTTAAAGTGGCTGTGAAGCAGTGGCTTTAAACTGCTGCTTACCAGCAGAGGACCCCTGTGCACATGCAGGTGTGCCAGGCACAAAACTCCGCTGGCTCTCCACGTTGCATTCCTCTCCTGTAGCTGTGGTGTCAGACCCCTGCTAAGCAGGTAATGGGGCATGAAGTCTCATGGGTGGCTTCATACAGGTCTGTTTTGCCTCCTGCTTTACAGCTGTTCCTTATTCCTGGCCAGAGATCACAGATGACTGTCAGGGAAAGTGCCTGGGTTTTGTTTTGTGGTGGTTTTGCTCTTGTGTCATCAGCACAAGGCCTGCAGGCTCAGGGCTCTCAATAGCTTACAGAATAATGGCCTCCAGAATGTGGATTGTATTCCTGGATGCTGAGGATCTCCTGGTGAAAGGGACTCCCTGTACCTGGAACCCTTTGGTTAGACTGAGGAGGTCTACACCTGTACCCTGCCCTGTTCAGAAGGTGCCAGCTTGCCATCGTCCCAGGCTGCCATTTTTCTCTGCCCTCTGTGTACATCCACCAGCAAAGCCATGGAGTGGCTTGGTTCTTGTGCCAGCAGAGTAACCGTCACAGAGTGCTGGAAGGGGTGGCATGGATGTGTGTGCACATCTGGGTGCACTTAAGCTCACAGTTCCTCTGCCTGGCTGCCCTTAATTCCTGCTGCCCTGCCCCACAGAATTGTTTACTTCTAAGGCACACAATTAACATTTTTAATCACTGGGATGCAGGAAACATTGAAGATCCCACAGGAGTAATAATGTTGCCTGCTGTTCAAGGGGAGCAAAGCCCTGTCTGACTTCAGTGGCTGCCACACCAAGCCCCTTATGAAATTAGCAGAGCCTCTGACGTGTTGGCTTACGTGCAAAATATATCTCTGCTCTTTCTGCTTCTCAGGTGGGACACGACCACCCCCAAAGGAGCTTACATGAACCTTCAGAGTACTTACCTTTTGTTTCTAAAAGATGTCATGGATGTACCTGAAGTGTGAAGTCCTCAAGCATTAAGCTTCTCTGCCTGCAGGTGCTGGCGGAGGGCAGCTCTGCCTGCTGAGGGTCCCTGGCACTTCACCTCAGTCGTTTACCGGTAGTTGTTAATGGTGCTCCCTCCTGATTTCTCTCCAGTGTGGTGTGAAGTGACTCTGGCAGTAAGATGGCTTTGTGCAGTGCCAGTGCCATGTGCTGACAGGCTGCTTCCCTCCACAGGCATCGGCGTTCCCATCATGCTGGCCTACGTCTACGGCGTGGTGCCCATCTCCCTGTGCCGCAGTGGGGGCTGCGGGGTCTCGGCGGGCAACGGCAAAGGCGTCAGGATAGAGTTTGATGAAAACGACATCAACGTTGGAGGAACAAATGCAGCTGTAGGTAAGAACATGCTTTTGTTTTCTCTGCACGTGGGCTTTGTCACTTCGATTCACTGCCCTTAGGGCCTTGAGCGCTGCCTTGCACTACTTCTGCTGGTGCCAGAAGCCCCTTCCCAGCTGAGGGCATCTTCTCTGGGTCCCTGTCATGCCGTAATACCAGCTGAGATTTGCTTGCCCAGATGCAAGTCTGTGCACAGGTAGAAGCTTCTCAGAGGCCTGGTCTTTGGAGCCTTGGTGGCCTCTTCATCTCTGCCTGGGGGAACTGAAGGCTGCTCTGGTCTCTGTTTTGCAATGGCAGGGCAGTAACCTTTGTGCAGGCTGTGTTCTTCACTCCGGGTTACCTGTCCTGCCCACTGCCACCTCTGGCATCTGAAGTGAGCTGTAAGCATGACAGCAACTACAAGAAAGGTCTCTCTTGTTTGGAGACAGTTCTCTTCCTGCGTGTGTTACAAATCCTCGCTCGCAGCATAGTTTCAGGCAAGGTTTCCATGGTCGCGTTCTGGAAGCTGCTTCCGTAACTGACAAGGCTGCTTTGTCTCTGCCCAGATACCACTTCAGTCGCGGAGGCACGGCACAACCCTAGCATAGGGGAGGGAAGTGTTGGAGGACTGACTGGCAGCTTGAGTGCAAGTGGCAGCCACATGGACAGGATCGGAGCCATTCGGGACAACCTCAGCGAGACTGCCAGCACCATGGCCCTGGCTGGGGCCAGCATCACAGGGAGCCTCTCGGGGAGTGCAATGGTTAACTGCTTCAACAGGTGAGGGGCTGGCTGCCTGCGGAGGGGAGGGGCTGGGGACGGTGCTTCCACAGCCTGCTTGCCTCCCAGCAGATCTGCCACACCAAAATCCTCAAACAAGAGGGTGAGTGGGGCCTGAGACCTTGTTCTGCTTCTTCCCTGGAGAGCAGCCTCTGGCCAGCAGTCAGAATGTCACAGCTGTTATCTAAGCCAGTCCTGTTCACCCTTAAAGCAGAACTGCTGACTGGTTCAGTAGTCTGCAAGTACTGAGCTGTGCCTTCTAGCACCTGGGTTTAGAGTGCACCGAGGGAGGGAGGGAGAGGGGAGGCTTGCCAAGCTGGTAACTTCTTGTCACTTCCATGCTCAGTGCCTGCTGTTAATGGCAGCCTTACTGTTTGCTTGCTGGCCTGCACCCTGGAGAGGAAGGGAGTGTCTGGAAAGGACAGAGAGAGATCAGGGTGGAATTTGCTCCTTTCAGTCAGGTGCTAGAACTGCTCTTCTTGAGTCCAGGCTGTACAGTCAGGAGTTCCCTTGTGGTGAGACAGGCATTGCAGGATGTGCCTGCTGAGAGAGGTGTGTACCTGTTCTCTTCCTGACAGCTGGGAGTGGAAAACAGACCAAAGCCCTTGCAATTCCCTAGCAGAACACAGATCACAGAGGCATTTGGCAAAAGGCTTCTGGTTTGATTTCTGTTTTATCTGCTCAGCCCAGCTGAGATTGCTCAGGTTTCTGTTGCTCTTGTTGCAGTGGATGACAATGCAATAGAAAGCAGAGCAGGGAACACAATTCTCTGCTTGGTGTTTGATTAGTAGTAATTCTGCAGCTGCAGAACCCCTGGAACTGTCATGTCTTGACCTTGGGCAGCCCTCTGGTGCAGGGCGCAGTGCAGTAACTGCAGAGAGTTGTAGCCAGGCCTGCAAGCTGTCGGTGTCAGTCTGTCAGGGAAGGAAGAATCTGGAACCTCTGTTCAGCAGACAACGTGGCGTTGTTGGGAAATGATCTGGGTTTGCTGCGGCTTGGGTTCGGGGCTTTGTTGCTCAGTGGTGTGTTGAGTCGTTCACATCCCAGGCATGCGAGACCTGGGGACAGGGCCTGCTCCACTAGGGTAAATGTGTCCGTCTGGACTGGAGTAAGCAATGAACTCTACGCACTGCCGGCTGGTGATGTCCAGTGAGTGTGCAGCAGGGCTTGCAATTTCTGTTTGTGTTTTTGTCTCTCCCAGGCTGGAAGTCCAAGCAGATGTGCAGAAGGAACGCTACAGTCTGAGTGGAGAATCTGGCACAGTTAGTTTGGGAACAGTTAGTGACAATGCCAGTACCAAAGCAATGGCAGGATCCATTCTGAACTCCTACATCCCTCTGGACAGGTAAGAGAAGATTGCCAGCCCGTGCTCATTAAAGGGCATTCTAAAGCTTGCCTCACCTGCTCTGCTCCAGTGGTTAGTTGTTGAAGCTGCAGACTTTGCTGCAGGCTGGGTTCTGCGTGGCTGCCAAGGTCATTTCCAAAGCAGAAGGCCATGGCTGTAGCTCAGTGAAATCTTTTGTCTTTCAGACCTCTGCTTTCTTTGGGCTGTTCACTTGATGAAACACCTCAGACTTTCTTTTGCTTTGTACCTTGGAACACAGCAAGAGTTTATTGTGCTCCCTTAGCTGGCTTGCCTTAGTGACTGCTGTGCATCTGGAGGTTGTCTCGCTCTGTACTTTTCAGCATGTCTTTTCCTGGAGGTTTTTCCTCAGTTGTCTTAGGGACAGAAAGGGATCCTAAGTCTTGCCATCAGAACTGTGGTTGGGGTTGCATTACTGACTGTCCAGAAAGGAGGCATGGTGAGGTTTTGACAATCTCTCTTCAAATAAGACGGGAAGAATTTCTTCACTGCAGGAGTGGTCAGGCTGTGGAGTGAGGTGGTGGAGTCCCTGTCTCTGGAGGTGTCCAAGAAACATGTGGCCATGGCACATGGGGATATGGCTTAGTGGCCACAGTGGTGTTGGGTTGGTGGTTGGACTGGATGATCTTGGAGGTCTCTTCCAACTGAAACCGTTCTGTGACTGCTCGCTCTCACGGACTCGTTCTTGTTCTAGGGAAGGCAACAGCATGGAAGTGCAGGTGGACATCGAGTCGAAGCCAGCCAAGTTCCGACACCACAGCGGCAGCAGCAGTGTGGAGGACGGCAGCGCTGCGGGCCGCGGCAGCGCCGGCTCCGGCTTGCCAGAGGGTAAGTCCAGCGCCACCAAGTGGTCCAAAGAAACAACAGCAGGGAAGAAATGCAAAGGGAAGCTGCGGAAGAAGAGCAGCATGAAGATCAACGAGACCCGAGAGGACATGGACGCCCAGCTGCTGGAGCAGCAAAGCACCAACTCCAGTGAGTTTGACTCCCCCTCTCTCAGTGACAGCATTCCCTCGGTAGCAGACTCTCACTCGAGTCACTTCTCGGAGTTCAGCTGCTCGGATATGGAGAGCATGAAAACCTCCTGCAGCCATGGCTCCAGCGACTACCACGCGCGCTTTGCTGCAGTCAGCGCACTCCCGGAGGTGGAAAACGACCGCTTGGAGAACTCTCCACAGCCAAGTGGAGGGCCTGTGCCTGTCCCCACAGCCCCAAGTGCTGACGCTCCACAGCTGAGTTACATTGCTGAGGAGAGTGTTCATCTTGCATCTTCCACAGATGCAGGTTTAGGTGCTGGGGAAACACTGAAAGAAACAAACAACAACCATTCACAACACCCTGTGGAACTGAGCATTGCTGTTCAGACTGAAATCTAAGCCTGTAAGTGCTGCAGAAAAGTATTTACCACTAAAGAGCCCTGTCTGAGAGCTGGCTGAAGGACGTGTGGCTTCCCTAAGCTTATGTGACCAGCAGAAGCAAGGGTTTGATACAACTGCATTTTATATCTACTTGTCTGGTAAGACAAAACACCTCATGTGGATCTGACCTGCGTGCAGAGACAGGAAGGCTTTAACCAAGTGCATTACAGCAGTGCAGATACGTCTTTGTTTTGTACTTTTGCCACAACTTTGCTTGAAAGCATCTCCTTGGTGTATTTAGAGAAACTGGCAAATTCTTCATATGTTAAATGCTGAAAAGGTTAAAATGTCCTGCACTGTTCCTTTGGAGAAGAGGGGGTTGGGATAAGTGGATGTTAGCTGAGCATTAGTGACTTCAAACCATTCATGTGTGAACTCACATTTAAGGGAAGCAAAAGTTTTGCCGAGACCTATACAAAGAGATTGCAACAGTGAGTACTGGTAGTTGGTGATGTTTGATATCTGGACACGCTCGAGTGCATGTGGAATGAGCTGTGGTGCTTCAGATGGCTGTAGCCTGTCAGAAGCCTCTGTGTGTATGCACACTGAGCAGGGTTATGACATTTTGCATCATCTTGAAAGAGATTGGTTCTTAGTGCAACAGGGTGGAGTGGAGGAGTCACCTGTGACTTATTCGTGCGACCAGCCGTGCAGCAGATAAGGCCACTCTGGGTTGTGAGACCTGTGCATGGGTAGCATTGCAAAAAGGCAGCTGCAGTCACCTTCCATTAGGGCGTCAGGAGGGTGCCCCATCAATTCTTGGTGCCTTTGCAGAGACTGGGTTTGAAGTGCCTGGTCACTTGAGGATGTTCCTGTAATGCTTCCAGAAGGTCCTCTTTGGCCACCTCGGATCACAGAGGAGAGTTCTAGGGAATCAAATGACTGTGGTAGATAAATGTGTTCGTATTAGCCTACCAAAGACTCACTCAGGCACTGGAGGATGTGACATCTCTGCCAGACATGCACAGCGTCAGGCCCAGAATCGGAGGCAGTGCAATGACTGCCCGAGTGCAAAGATGGGTTCCAAGTGTGCTGAGTTTTAGTTTTCCTTGTGCTCAGCTGTACAGATTCCATATGCAAAAGCTGAGCACAGCAGCAGCTGGCCAAAGCCCCTGCACTGTTAACATTTTTTTTTGCTATGTAATTCACTAAAGTGGAAAACAAAAAGCAACCCCTGGTGACTATCAGCATAGCAGGTAGCAGTGTTCTGTCTCGTGTTTCATGTATTGCCATTATGGTGCTACTGGGAGTTGGGTTGGATGAGAAGAAAAGGCCATGAGCTGCAGTGCTGCCCCACGACTCCTCACCAGTTTCAGTGGTGTGCTGACAACACTAGTGCCAGTTCTGTTCTCGGGGCATGCTGGGGGCAGTGTTTGTAATTTGCTCCACACCCTGCCTGTAAACTGCATATCTGAAATAAATGTCCAAGTACTGACTCCTGCTGCTGCCTCCTTCAGTCTGCTGCTGTGAGCCCTATAAAACCCTCTCTGTTCCCAGAAGGAGCCTCCTTAGCCCTCTGAGATGCTGTCTGCTGTCACAGCTTCATAGATCACATCGGGTTGGAAGGAACCCTCAAAGGTCCAACCCCCTGCAGTCAGCAGGGACACCTCCAACTAGAGCAGGCTGCACAGGGTCACATCAGGTCTAGCCTGGCAGGTCTGCAGGGATGGGGTCCTACTGCTCCCCAGCTGTGTCCTGTGTGGTGGTGTCTCAGAGGGAGGGCACCAGGCTATGCAGACACCTGCGTGCCAAGCTTCTGCATAACCCTTCAGGCCCTGCTGCCAGCTCCCAGCTGCTCGTGCACAGGGTGATGGGAACTATGGGGTGGGAGAGGAGAGCAAGTCGGTAGGGTTGGATAAGGCTTGGGCTCAATGATCTTTGTCAACTGAAACGCTTCTATGGAAGTGTGCACAGCAGGGAGCACATGGGCTGCCCTTGCCAGTCTCTAAAACGTGCTCAAAGGAGTGAAGAATGAAGCTGGCACTGTGGCAGCCAAGTACACCTGGCTAGATGTGGAGGGATGAGGGACAGATGTCTCTTGAGCATGACAGCCTCATAAAAAGGGGCTGACAGTGCAGCAATCCAGAGGCACTCCAAGGCACCACTCAGCCTAAGGAGTGCAGAACCAAAAGAGAATCTCCACACTTGCACTGCTCAAGAAAAGGTTTATTGTTTAAAGTGGCTTACACCTGAGACCTTTCCATTCTTCATGCTCTGTGCAGCGCTCGCCTTTGCTGCACACTCACCACATGTGCAAAGAAGGCAGTGGAGGGCTTACAGCATTGACACATTCATCCTGAGAAGAGCTGTCAGAATTGAATATAAACCACCAAAGTACTGCCTGAAAGAAGCCCACCAAGGAAGCAAAGGGGTCAGCAGAGTGGCTTTGCTCCAAGCTGGTGGCTGTGAGCAGAACTTGCTGCTCTTCACAAGCGTCTGCTAACACAAAGGTCAGGACTTTTATTGCTCAATGCAGCCACTCATGGTAAACCAGCACTGGAAATTACTTCCTGTGTTAACAGCTTCTAAGGCACAGCAGTTTGATAATTGACAATTCTGACTCTACCCCAGGACCAGCTGCTCTGTCCTGCAGTCACCCTTGCTGCCAAGCTGTGCTTCACTCTTGCACGGACAGGGAGAGTGAAGGAGCAGGTTGCCTGTTGCATTTAGCTGTGGAACATGAAGAACACTTTGTGTAAACTCCTTTTAGCCAATCTGCCTCCTGGCCTGCTGATCCTGCAGCCACTTTGTCACAGGAACACCCAGCTCAGAACAGAACATGCCAAGGGAGGCCTACCATAACCCTGGTCTACCATCGAGGTGTTTTGCTGTGGACTGCAGTCTGTCTGTGGAATCCACACAGTCGAAAGTCAGCATGCCCAGCAGCGTTAGCTCTAGTCCTGAGCAGAGACAGGCATTACATTCTAGAGACTAAAAATGGGTTACAACTACAAGAGAAGGAAGAGCAGCCAGTCCCAGGTGTGCACAGGCTGCCAGAACAAACTGGAATCCAGTCTGGGTAAGTCCCACTCAACCCATGCAAGGCTGCAGAGTTCCTACCTCCACCTTACAAACATGGACTCTATGCATGCAACCAGTAACATTTCACTGCTTAAAGTTCATAAACCTTTTTCAGGCTCTTCAGCTCCTCCAGAGAGTACTGATGGCTCTGGCTCGCTGAAAGCAAAGCAAACAGCTGCTGAACCTGCTCTTTCTCATTTGTGCTGAGAAGGGCCAGCACCACCTGGAAAAAAAATACATATGATTAGCCCTGAGCTCCAGAGGCTGCAGCACCTCTGCTGTGAGGAAGGGCTGAGGGAGATGGGGTTGGTCAGCCTGGAGAAGACTTGGGGGAGACCTCAGAGCTGCCTTCCCTTTTTGTTTGGAGATCTTTCCTTCCCTTTTAAGACCAGGGACTTTCCTTTAGGTTCCTGTGCAGCTTCAGTACCCATCCAGCCTAGGTTCTTACCTTGAACCTTTCTGCTTTGCTCAAGTAGAAAAGGTGCTGATATACAAGGCCAGGATCTTTTCCAACCAGGTAATATTCCATGGCCTGGATGAAAATCAAGAAGATTTCTCCTTCCAGCTTGTTACTCAGCAGTGCTGGCAGTTTCTTTGGCTCAGTCACTGTTAGCAGCTCTGCACAAGCAGCTTTATCTCCCGTGGTGCTCACTGCATTCACCATCTGCCCAAAGTTGTAAGCATTGGATGCTTCACAAACAGCCACTTTCTCTGAGGTCTTCAGTGGCCCAGCCTTTTGGCCTGGCTCCTTAGAAGTAACATCATCAGTCAGACCATCTTCTGCTGTGCCAAACTCTCTCTCCTCATCAGTCACCTTCACAAGAAGAAAATGGCAGCAGAGCCTTTTAATGTGACCATGTAGATAAACCTGAAGCCTCCTGAAATGCATCCTAGTCATTTGGTAATGCCATTGAAGTTAGCAGCTCCCATTGGTGAAAGAAAGGCACCCAGCTTTAGCAGCCTTCATGGCACACATCTGCCCAGCACAGCACCTCTAAGGCACCTTTACAGCTGTGCTGGTGTACATTGCCTTTCGCTGCTTGGCACTCCACTGCAGAAAGCCAGCTGAGGCCTGCATGCATACAGGAAAGGTGGAGCTGTGCGAGAGAAAGCTCAGCCTGGTCCAACTGCCTGGCACCCACTAAACTTCTCCAGGGTTTGCTGCCTGGATCCCCTTTCATAGAATCATAGAATCATAGAATCAACCAGGTTGGAAGAGACCTCCAAGATCATCGAGTCCAACCTAGCACCCAGCCCTAGCCAGTCAACCAGACCATGGCACTAAGTGCCTCATCCAGTCTTTTCTTGAAGACCCCCAGGGACGGTGCCTCCACCACCTCCCTGGGCAGCCCATTCCAATGGGAAATCACTCTCTCTGTGAAGAACTTCTTCCTAACATCCAGCCTATACCTACCCTGGCACAACTTGAGACTGTGTCCCCTTGTTTTATTGCTGGCTACCTGGGAGAAGAGGCCAACCCCCACCTGGCTACAATGCCCCTTCAGGTACTTGTAGACAGTAATAAGATCACCCCTGAGCCTCCTCTTCTCCAGGCTAAACAGTCACTAGAAAAATCACCCCTGGGTTTAACTCCACTTGCTCAAATCTAGTTCCAGGTACCAAGAGTTGTGGCATTACTCTGCAGAACTGCTGGAGCACAGGGCCTCTCTCTCCAGAGAGCCTTCTGGAAAGGGGAGTGGAGAACAGGCCTGGGGAATGCTGCACTGGCCTTACAGTTCGCTCTCTTGTCTGCTGCCAAGAGAGAAGTCTGGACGGGGTTTGTGTAATGCCAGCTTGATTAAAGGGGAGCAGTAATGAACCCACCTTTCTCTGCAGGCTGCTTTGGTGACCTGCCTGGCACGGCAGCAGAGGGCAGGGAGGGCTCTGTGAGGGAGCAGCTGTAATTAGCCCAGCAGAAAGCTCTGCTTCCTGCCCCGCCCCGGGAAAGCGACCCCTGCCAGCGCTGCCGGCAGGGCGAGCTGGGCTCTGAGCACCGCAGCGACTGCCCAGAGCTGCAAGCGCGCTGCAGCCCCTTTGGCACAGCCCAGCGCTTGACCACGGCTACCCCAGCTGGTGGCAGGTATGGCACACCCCGCAGGCTTGTGACACTGAAGTGGTCCGATGAAGCAAATTGTTTCTGGCCTAGTCACTCGGAAGTGACAGCAGCAACGGCCAATGTCACTGCACAGGCTGGGGACCATGCATCTGAACTGGGTATTTTCAGCTGAAAAGGGAAAAGCCTCTCACCCTGAGAGGACTAGCCCAGAACATCAGAAATCCTTTCCCTGCCTAAGTCAACCCAGCACTCTGCAGGGCTAACCTTTGGCTCCAGCACACAACTCCACACCACAGGTTTTCTTTCACACGAGCATACAGCTCTTTAAGGCAGGATTCCATTCTTCAGCCCAGTAACTTCACTGCCAGCAGGCCTGCTGAGCATGCACCTCTGCCAGCACAGCCCCCAGGGCTTCCCCAGCAGCAGTGACTTCAAAAGCAAAGCTACTCTTTGACAGCTGCATTCCGCAGGACAGGTCTGTCAAAGTCTAAAGCAGCTTTAGTTTGCAAGGAGCAGATCCTCATGTTCACTGTCATCTCAATAATGACCCCTGTGCGTTTCTGCGCCGGTCCTGAATGCACAGCGCAGCTTTGCTGTAGAGACAATGGCCACTGACCATGTTCCATGCGAGGCTCCTGCCTGTGTGCCTGCCCTCAAAAGAACGTGACAAACACAGCCTCGCCCCCAGCCCCAACTGTACAGCTAAGTGCAAATCAAAAGATTTCCTATAATTTCTTCAACTGTGTGGCTTCTGGCCTGCCTGGTGTGGAATTGAGCAGGAATACCTCTTGGATGGTTATTTTCTTCCTTTGCTTCTGCAGACTGCCAGCCACAGCACTGCTGCCAACGTTAAGCAGTTGGGTTACCTCCTCCAGTTCCTTTTGTGCTTCCAGAACATCTGGGTCTATCAGAAGTACTCTGTTGAAATCATCAGCACTGGCTTGATAGTTCTGTAGGTAGAAGGGAAAGTAAGTTGTAAATAAGTAAATCAGCAGGAAGAGAAAGCTGAACTACCAGCTCAGAAAAATCAAAACAGCTAGACAGGAGGTCACTTCCTTCCGGGGGGGGAAAGGAAACTCAGCCCGGGTGACTCAGTGCTTTTGTTTCAAATCTGGACATTAGGAATGAAGAATCTTTAGACTACCTTTTCTGGAGGGACAAAGTTAATGGCATCAGTTCTGAGGAGGGCTGGAGTACCACAGAAAAATCAAGACACCTTAAGGGCAGAAGTGTCAAAAAATAAGGATGACATCCAGCAGTAAAGCACAGGAGACCACACAGACAGCAAAAGATCACCATCACTCACTGCTGTGAAGGATCTCCTGTTTCTTCTGCTCCCCAGCAGTACCACAGGGTCACTGTAAGGCATTCACATGATCATGGACAAATGCTCATTACCAGCTGAGGTAGCAGCTCAGCTGTAACAAAGGCACTGCTGCCCAAGCCCTCACATTCTCTTGCCTGCCTGGAATGTTTGTTCTGTGCTGCTGACCACTGAATAGGCACAGCCCTGTCTGTACATGAACTGAAGTCTGCTGTACCACAAAAGAAGAGTAAGTACATAGAAAGAAGAGTAAGTGAATGCAGAAAAAGGGCAGATTGCTTTAATTAGACTAGCAGATAATTAAGCTAAGCCATTTGAATTACAGATGTGAAGATTCACCACCACAGAGAAATGAGAGTCTGGAGGAGACTTTGGAAACAATCACAAGGGGCAGCAAGCACCCAAGCCTCCTGAATTTAAAACTGCATCCTGACAGATTTCTCAAGCCAGCTTCCACAAGGTGCCTGTGCCCAAAGCAAGCCACTTGATTCACCACAGAAGCAGCATTTTTCCCTCCTCTTCCCTCATCTACATCTCAGTAAATCTGCAATCCCCACTCCCTCACTACATGTGATTCCACTGCAGCTTAGTTTGAGGTCTTTGCCAAACCACATGCTTTAACTCTGACAGTTTTTCATCAGTCACCTGGCAGCCTCCAATCACTTCACAATTCACCCATATCCCTGCAATTAGCAAAAGGATAGCACTGGATCCAGCCCCAGAAAAAGGGTTCAGGAGGCCCTGGCTCAGACTCTTAAGAAGGAAACAATGAACAATGGGGTCTAGATTGTGTCTTCAATAATACAGAACTACCTTTTCTGGGCTGTTTTTTAAAAAGCAGGAATTATTTCTGCAATTCCTGCCACTTCACTGCTGTCCCATCCCCTTTTCTGGCTGCTGGAATCACTACACACCTCTGCTTAGAGCTGTACTTCTTTGTTAGCAACTACAGCGTAAGGTCAGAGCTGAAGAATACCTGGTAGCTTGGTGCAGTAACAGAAAAGGCTTTACTCAAAGCCAAAGCTTTGCACCTTTTCTTTGGTAATTAATCAAAGCAAACTTTCACAACTCCATAGCTATGGTACCAGAGGAACAAACCAAATCACAACCAAAAGCTCCTGTGGTTCCTTTGGCTTGCACTTGACTGCTGACACGGGATGAGAGCAGAGCAGTTTATTTCTAAGCACAGACAAATTGTCCTCAGGTGATTAGTGAGGTGAGAGACTATCAGGTAACTTTCTAAGACATCTCACATAAAGGCGGTCTGAGGGAAGTATTCATCTGATGGACACTGATGAAACCTGGTGGATGCTTGGAGTGCTCACCTCCAGTTAGTTACAGAGAAAGACACCACACCCCTGTGCAGATGGGAGGGAAAAGGCTGAGTGCTGATACTGTCCACAGAGTGAGAAAGTGGATCACTGACAAAGGTTTGTAACATGTTCAGAGAAGGAAGAGAGAGGACAAAGATAATTAAACTCCTGAGTTAATAGGACAAGCACTCAATTATGAGGAGGCAGTCTGACCTTTTAGTTTGGGCAGATGAAGACAGACTTGGAGAGACCCCAGAGCCCACTGTCACCTCCCTGACAGAGAAGGCAACCTGGACACCTGCAGGAGCATCAGCCCAACAGAACCCAGCTGAAGCTGGATTGGTCAACCTCCTCATCTAAAATGATCTCATGGCCACATGCAGGGCTTATGCTGCAAACCCATTTATAGACTATTTTGTGTGCAAAAAAACCTGTCAGCACTGCCTGCTTGCTTCGCATTCCCCCCTCCACTGCAGCTACCTGATCACCTTGGAAGAGGATAAGCAAGTTTAGAAGTGCTTAATACCTGGCAGGGTCTTTGTCCTCACCTGTAATCCTTTGTACGCTAGAGCTCTTCTATAAAAAGCTTTAATATTAGAATCTTCTAGCTGAAGAACATGATCACAATCCTGCTTAGCCTCTTCATATTTATACAGTTTCAAGTAACAGAGAGCTCTAACACAGAAAAAAAGAATACACTGCAATAAAAGTCAAGTCTACAGCGCTGTAGTGCCAACAGTATCTGACTCATAATACTGCACACAACTCAGTCTCAGTGTGGCATTATTAAAGTACATCAAAGCCAGTAAGCATGAACAACATCTGGACAGACTTAGAGTGACAACTCCTGCAAGAAAGCAAAAATTCAAGTATGCTTCAATACTTCAAGTTAGGCAGACAGCTAAGTATTTTAAAAGCAGGGCCTATAGTGGTAGAGCAGCTGCAGTGTCACAGAATGGCCCAGGCTGGAAGGGACCTTGGAGCTCATCTCCAAACCCCACTGTGCTGGGACACCTCTCAGCAAGACTCAGCTGCTCAAGGCCTCATCCAGCCTGGCCTTGACAGAGTGATTGGCATTGGAATGGGCTACCCAGGGAGGTGGTGGAGTTGCCATGCCTGGAGGTGTTGAAGCCAAGCCTGGCTGGGGCACTTAGTGCCATGGTCTGGTTGATCGGACAGGACTGGGTGCTAGGTTGGGCTGGCTGAGCTTGGAGCTCTCTTCCAACCTGGTTGATTCTATGATTCCCAGTGAGGAAGCAGCCACAACCTCCCTGGGCAGCCTGTGCCAGACTCTCACCACCCTCACGCTCAAGAACTTCTTCCTCAGCTCCACTCTAGCCCTGCTCTGCCTCAGCTAATCAAATCCTTCTTAGGTTGTGAAAGCTGATAAGGCTACAGCATAAAGAATTATGCTGCAGAATTAGGTCAACCTTTAAAATGATCCTGTTGTGTGACTGTGCTTCCACTCTGGTTTGCTCAAAATGTACATTCTCTTTCCTAATTTTTCACCCTTCACATTCAGTATACTGCTACTGCAGGCTGGATTTTCATTCCAATCATAGCAGTGTTCTCCCAAGGTGCTGCAAGGTGTTCTGCTAATTGTAACTTTCACTACTGCTGGCTCTGTTTAAAGATTTTCAGCTCTAGATCAGCAGCAGCACCACTTGCTCCCTTTGCAAAGTAATGCAGCCCAACATTTGGTCATCAGAGATAGTCAGCGATGGGGGAAAAAATCCCTTTTTTGACAGCAATGACTGAAGGGATGCAAAGTCTGCAGTTGCAGTGAGAAAACTGTTGCTATCCCACAGAGGGGGCCAGATTCTGGATCTTTACCTGTTGGTGTAGATGGTGCATTCCTCAGCGTTCAACTTCATGCATTCACTGTACTTGTTTACAGCTTCTTCGTATTTACCCATCCTAACAAAATCATTCCCTTCAGCTTTTAATGTCTTGAACTTCTCCTCAGCTTTCTCACCTACGGTGTAAAAGGATCGTGGTGTTACCTAGGAAAATCACTTAAAGGGAGACAAATAATCTACCCAGACTAAGAATAAATACCCAGCAACTGGAGTATCTTTACGAGTCTGCACATAGCCATTTCTGTCCTCTAAGGAAGGCACAAACCACCAGATCCACATTGGGCACAATGCTGGCACAAGAGACACTTCCCATGCAGCAGAGTAACCATCTGGCTGAACGTGAGGGGAATGCACAAGAGAGATCTCTGTGCTTTCACCTCCACCTGTCTGCCCCCTCTGCCCTTCGTGCTGAAGAGGGGCAGTGAATCCCCACTGAGCTGCCAGTCTTGTTTTTGGTGGTGGAGATTTCATCAGCACAATTAGAAGCCTTCCAGATCAACATCATCACACAAGGTGGCCATAACCTGATCAAATGTTCTTTCTGCAAGCAATTACCCAAATTATGATGCCACACTGCCAGTGACCAGCACAGCATCACACCATATTGCTCAGTGACACGTCTGTAACATTCCGTCCATAACTGCTTAAAAAAGGTGCTCTGGGGACCCTGAAAACACCTACATAAACTTCCTTCAATCATGTTTCTCCATATTTGTCTTCCCTCCTAAACTCCACATCCTCTGTTGTGTACGGTCCTGGCTTAGACTACAACTTTTACCTGTTTGCAGTGGAAACCCAACCCTACCTGCTGCTTCATGTCTCTGCTGTGAGCCAGCAACAGCCAGTAACACAGCTCTGAGGGAATCACAGTGCAAAGAACTACTTCTTGTACCTTGCTGGAGTGTGAGCCCCTTGCCAAGCTTCAGCCTTTGAACACCATGTAAGCAGAGAAATTTAACCCATAATGAATCTCAGTGAGATCTTTTCTAACAACTGCCAGCACAGTACATGTGGGCCAGGGGACAGAAAGTCAGCAGTGACATGAACCCAGAACAGACTTAGGCAAGAAACACAGGAAAATCATCAGCCAAGCTGTAAGGCACAGACAACAACAGAGAGGAGTTGCAAGAAGGCACCAGCCAACAGCAAGGTTCTATTGCTGAGTGAATGCTTCTGGCACCGCCTGCCCCTGTCAAGTGCCACTGCTTTAGGACAGGCCTGAGAAGGCAGCCACAAGCTCAGAATCAACCTGCTGCAAAGAGAGTCAGAGTCTGCATTCCACACTTCCAAGGGCAGCCCAGCCAAGGGCCACACAGGAAATACTGAGCTGTGCTTTCATCTGAATGCTCAGTGCACAGCCCGTGAAGGCAGCCAGGGCCAGCTCCCCTGACTGCTCTAGCAGGTCAAACACCAGCAGGGCTCTTTCCAAGAGACACTTATCTGTGTCCCATGGGCAGGGACACCTCCCACTAGCCCAGGTGGCCCTAGGCCTCATCCAATCTGGCCTTAAACACTTCCAGGGAGGGGGCATCCACAACCTGCCTGGGGAACCTGTTCCAGAGTCTCACCATCCTCATGGTAAAGAATTTCTCCCTAATCTCCTGAATCGGCCCTCCTCAAGACTCAGCCCATTGCCCCTGCAAGCCTCTGTAAAATGTCCCTCCTGGCTTTCTTGTAGGCCTCATGGCTTCAGGTTTTGGAAGGCTGCTCTAAGGTCTCCCCAGCGCTGGACAGCCCTGACTCATCTAACTTGGCTTTCCACAGGTCTCTGGTAATGATTTCTGAAGCAGATGTGATTCAGTTGCATTCCATGTTTCACTTAGGAGGTTCTCTTCTGTGTCCATGTATTTGCCTTAGCTCTACGTACAATTGCTCTGCAACTCGTCTTCTCTGCTGATATCTGCAGCACATCCTGGCTTGCCCTCTGAAGCCAGGGTTCCTCCAGCCCACCCGTGTAGCTGAGCAGCGACTGGGACAACTGGAATTGGTGGCAGTTTCTCCCTCCATCTGGAACCATCCTGATCTATTAAAGTCTTCGTTATTCTGAAAAAGAAAAGTCCCAGCATCTACTTAACTCAGGCTTGACCTAAGCAAGCATCAGCACAGCCACAGGACTTGAGGGTCCCATTACAATTTCTGTGGGCTTGGTTTTTAAACCCCCCAAACAAACATCAATGAATTATAACAGCGAGACAAACATCTCAAAATGAGCTTAGGAGTCAAGTTCAACTGGTGATAAGCCCAGTGTCTAACAAAGGAAAATTCTGCATTGGGTAACAAAGCAAATCACATCAGCACTACAGGCAATAAACCTGGAATTTGGGTAGCTGGTGCATTGCCACCTAGGAGAGGTGTGAAAACCAGACTACAGGAATACACACCCAACAAACTTGAACGTGCCATGAAGAATGAGCCAGGATGAGCATGACTTACCCAAGGAGCTTCCTTGCCTAATTTTGTTCTTTTAAACTATCTGAGTAACAGCTATAAAACTGACACAAAGAACAGCCTATACATTTTTGAACTGAAAGCCAAGTTCTTCACCTACAGAATATCCTATTTCACAGCACTGTGCAGCTGCTCTTGTTTCCTCAGTGAGTAAGCAGAAGATTGGTGTGTGTGTCACCTGCAGTGCCCTCCCAGAGGCTGTATCGTTCCTAAGCAGTACTTTATAGGCCATGCCAACAGAGCATCCTGTCCCAGTGATGCTTTGCTCCGCTTTTAGTAAACTTGAGGGCTTTTTAATGAGTCTGAATGCAGTTGTGAAGATAAAACATGGCACAGCAACACAAACCAAATGGCCCTAAGCTTTACTCAGGCTGTTTTGCTAGAGACCAGAGCTGCACACTTCACATTCAAAAGGCAATTTATTACACGTGGGCATTTCCCACAGAGAACGCATTCTACATTGCCTTCTTGTTTAGGGTTTCTCCATTTACCAGAATGGGCCTAGAAAGGTGAAGAAACTGATCCAATCCATGCAAATCATCAGAAGGACTCCTGCAGGATTTGATGATTAGTTGATCTTTTGTGATACACTAACTCAAGCAGAGCCTTTAGAGCAATGCATACCTGTGTGCCCTGGTTAGCTGAGAAACCGTGCCCAAGCTGGGACAAACACTGCCCCCACCCTAACGTGACCCAACAACCCTACAGTTCTGGGCTTCCTCACAAATTTATTTGTGGAGTGCAATACTCAGATGGGACTCTGTACTAAAAGCTCCCAAGCTATCTGATGCAATTTGCTAAGTGATATGAAAAGAGCTGAGACAACTGGAATGAAACTTTGAGTCAATAGAAATACATAACACCTTGCCCCACACGACAGTTTCTGCCTCTCCACAGTGGGAAGCAAGTAATGAAATGCTCGCTCCAGAGGCAGTGGCAACACACAAAGCAGGAGTGAACTGATGGTCCCACAGATAGGAAAAGCCATTCACCAAAAGCATGCTCCAAGTGACTTTGCCTGTCATTTGGCACACACCATTCCAAACCCAGCCTTTCTGATGGCTCTGAAAAACACCTGGGGATTGCCAATCAAGCATCCTCCAAGCACCATGCGAAACACTCGGGGAACAGCTGACACTTGCTTTCAGCTGGCTTCTCATTCAAACAGGTACTTACGTTCTTTATCATGGCCATTTGGCTGCAAAATGCTCTGGACAAAGCTTTGCATAGTAAGACCTACTTGTCTTCTAGGTGAGATTTACTAGAGGTATCATACTGACACCTCTTCAAGTGTAAGATTTGTGGAGGGCCTGCTTAGTTAGATCAGCACAGAAAGCCAGGCCCTACCACAACCTAGGAAAGCCACCCTCAGGCACACGTAGGGCGCTGAGCTGTTCCTGTCAGCTTCCTGCAGCATCACTGCCCAGTCTCCAGCAGAAACTCCAAAACAAAGCAATCCTCCAATAACAGCAGGTAGCTATGACCTGGTATTCCCAGTATTAAAGAGATTAAACTATGTTTTGTGGTTCTCCTCTTAGGTTAGAAGGCAGTAGGGCAACTGTAACTCTTGTTAATTTTCTAACAGTCTTTTACTTTGGAAATTAAAAGTAATACTTTGGTAAACAATTTCAGTTTGATTTATAAATGATAAAAGATTCAAAAGGAAATTAGAGTAAAGGTCTGGTTATGCACGAGGTCTATACTTCAGAATTTGCAAGCAAAAATGAATTACCAGGAGAAGAGAAGGAAGAAGCAGCTGAAATAAGGTGATGGGTTGCCAGGGAGGATAGAGTAATGAGTAGTGAAGCTAAAAACATAAGGAAGGCCTAGAGAGGAGAAAAGGAAGAGTGTTAAGGTAAAAAAAGGGAAATAAGCTCATTACTAAGCCACTTACAAGTCAAGGGAAAATGTGGAAAGCATATCTGCAGGTAAAATAAGCAAAGCAGGGCATGAAGTGGAATAATCAGACAGTTACCAGGACAAGCAGTTCCTCCACCAATCCAAGTGGACAGTAACAATTTGTTGTGTTACCAAAAGCAAGACTTCTAAGAGGTCTTATTTTACTATTTACTAGAGGTCTATTATTACTTATAAAGTACCATGAACTCCTTTGGTCACCTCTGGTTACAAAAGTAGAAATTAAAGATGCCAGAGACTTTTTAGTGAAGGAACAATGCAGGTATTCATGGCCTTGCCTCAAAACCAAAATAGGTACCAGAAGCCACTGTTATAAGTCATGTCTTTGTGGCTTCCTGTTCAGTGCCTAGGGGCTGTTCTGCTTTCAGAAATTCTTTTTTTGCCCCATTAAAAGATAGAAGGAAAGAAAAGGGGATGTAAAAATCTTATCATTCACACACCTAAATGCTTACTGTATGTGAGAACACAAGTACAACAGTGTGTATACACTACTTCTACACTATTAAAACTTAATGATAGAAATTAAGACCTCTCTTGGCAGCAAGAATTAATGGTGGAATACAAAGTTATATGTTTTACACCTCTAAGACTTACTCTATGGAGCTACTCTGATGTTCACACAACTGCAGCATACTCAAGGGTTTACACCACATAAATTTCCAACCACCACAGGAGACTGCTAATATGAAAAGGAAAGGGATGGACCTTAGGCTATTGCTCTACCTGGTATCAAGTACAAGTCAGGAAAGAACACAAGTGGAACCACCAGTAACAAAAGACTTTCAAATACTGTATTTTTAACGCAGGAAAAGCCAGTCCTCTGGCTGTGCTGCCCCCGCGGGACACAGAACAGAGGGAGCACGGGAAACACAAGCCCAAGTTCTACGCTTCTGTTTGGTCTGCTGGCAGAAAACGTGTCAGAGAAGTTACCTATTGGCACTGTCACTGGCTGCCTGGATGCTGCTGTCTATCTGCAGGACTGTTTTGTAGTCAACGTAAGCCTGGTGGTACCGCTCCAGGGACTCGCAGGCCATGGCGCGGCGCAGAAGAGGCTTCAGGGAGAAGGGCTGAAGCTCCAGAGCTCTGGGGAAACAAGCAGGAGGGAAGCACAAGCAGGAGTCAAACACAGCCACGGAACCACATCAGCAAAGCTGGTGCATGACAGACACAACTACTCTTGATTCCAGCAGTGACATACCCAAGGAGGACAGGACTATCAATCCCCAAGGTGACACAGCTCTTACTCATTTTGGTGTCACATACAAGCACTCTCCCTTTTTTACTTTAAACTCAAGTAGACTACCCAAAGATCATCCATTATGTTGTGTGGCCTAGACTGTCATTGCCTACTTCATGTGTGCTTGGCAGTTCTGCTTTCTAGTCTCCATTTCGCTTCTGTTGTGTTCATTAAATACTCTGGGTCCTTGGGTATCTGTGACACATAGGCATGGCATTAAGGACACCACCCTTAACTACTAAGAAACTAACCTTCAACTAGATACCTCTAGAGGTCCAGCCCCTAACACTGGTCCTATGATTCTACGGTAAGAGTGTAACTCCCAAAGCTTTGCATTGCTGACTTCAGTTGGAGTCTCACACGCCTCAAACCTGCCAAACAAACATGCTGGCTGTTAAGCGTGCCAGCTTGGTTATCAGCCATCTGCTTAACAAAAGATTGTCAACAAGTCTGCTTTTTCAGATGAGGTTTTCAGAAAGCTCTTCTGCCAGGCAGAATCCACACAGTAAGTCAAACAGTTACAACAAAGGTATGTGCATCATCTATTTTTAGGTTTGGGGTTTTTTAACAGTTGAGTTGTGCTGTAAATAAACTCCAGCTGATTAACAGGACTTCTGTCTTGGGATCCTTTTTGAAGCTTCAGTCTTACTAATCCTATCTGTGAAAACACATACACAAAGCTACCTAGAAATCCAGTAATCATTTAGTGGAAGGCAGTGTTTGGGATTCATTGCAGATGTCTATTCTCCAACTCCTGTATCCTTAAAACCATAACAAACAGAAAGGATTTTACCTCACCTCCTGAACAGCCCTAATTACTGTTTATGCCAAGTATACGTTTAAAAACCCAAAGCAACAAAGCAAACACAGAAAACACACACATGTAAACCATACAGATGCCTGAAAGCATTCTCCAACACTATGATAAGGATTTGGCTTAACAAAGCTTTTACAAGTAAGTTACTATAGAGAATCAATGAAGTGAGTCTGCTTTTATATGAAGAATTCTAATCCTGCCATGCGTTTGTGTGGACAGAAGCTTCACAACTGCCCTCACTCAGTAAGCTCAAACATACTCCTTCCTAGGCTCCAGGTGACTATTCACATAACTGGCAAAGATCTCTGCCATTCAGACAGGCATCAGACCTCACTGAAGGCTGTCCCAAGTCAAACTGCAATAACAACATATCAGTTCAATGCCTACTCATCATCAGGAATGTTGTTGCTCTACATCAGAGGTTGCAATTTACCTGTTACAATCCTGAATGCAGTCACTGCAGTTCCCTTCTTTGAGATAACATGCTGCTCTGTTTGAGTACAAGATACTTAAATCAGCTGGACTTTGTTCTCCTAAAAGAAGTTACAATTAAAGCCAAAGGTCATTATTAAAATAAGATGCAAGAATTAAAGACTTGCCCAAGGTAAGCTGCACTGCAATGATAGTTTGCTGACAAGGCAAAGCTTAAGCAGCTCTCCTTTATCGTGTCACCAAGAACATGTAATTACACAAACACATCTCTGTCCCAAGGAAGTTGGAACTGTTTCACTGATCTTTATATATTTTTGTCACCTACTGAAACGACAAAGAATTTACTGCACAGTATCTCCTGCCCAAAATCCAGGGCTAGGCTGGGCTAGGTCATCATCTGTACACCAATCCCAGAGTGAGGCATAAGGTGCTACACTTACCGAGACCAGTGACATACTCGATTGCTTCCGAGTACTTGAGCACAGCCTCTCCGAACTGCCCACTCTTAAACAAGTCATTTCCTTCACTCTTCAGCTTCGCTGCAGCAGGGGGAAGCGCAGGACTGCCCCCGCCAGCCGGCTGCCAGCCCGCTCCGTGCGCGCCGGCCAGCTCCCGCTCGGGGCTTGCGCTCTCCTGCTCGCTGTGCAGATAGCCATTCACCGCTTCTTCATGCTCTGACGAATGCTTCGGGGATTTTTTCTCGGATTTGCCCTTTTTCAATCTGCTCTCGGGAGAGTCCTTCTGCCTCTGTGCCTCTCTGTCCTCCGCCTTACCGCCTCCTCCTTTGCCATGAGACTTTCTCTGCGCGTTGCCCATCGCAGCCTGCACCTCCGCCGCCTCTGCTCTCAGTGGCCCGCCAGTTTCTGCAAGGAGGTTAATGAGCTGAGTAAGAGCTTGCATCATCAGAAGGAACTATTGCCCTGGCAGCAGAGGGGTGTGCATTCAAGGGACGCGGCACCACATCCTTCAGGGGGCCCGAGGTCGGCAAGGTTTCCCTCACAAAACACTTCCAAGAACAGCGAAATCCCTTCTTACGAGTAACTTGCCATTAGTACTGACAAGGTATCGCTATGAAACCTCATTTCTCCTTGCTGAGCATACTGTGAGCCCCTTTTCTGTAGTGCGGGAATGGTACAGAGCTCACCTTGACGTTAACTCTTTCAGTACTGGCTTGTGCAATACTGAAACTTTGATTTTTTCCAGGCTGGAATCCAAAAGCTGTGTGGTAAATACACAGCTAACAATCCACTAACGTTGCACCCTTCAAAACGTTCCTCAAATGCAGAACAGGAGGGATAAAAGCTTGTAAATCATTCCCAGAAAGGCTTCATGTAAACACAGTATCAAAAGCCTTTTTAAGTACTGCTGAGCACTCAACTTCCCTTATTACATCTTACTAACCGGGAAATGTAACAGACTAAAGGTATCCGATATTAACCAGCCTAAACATTCCTTACCACCGGAATTCCCAGCAGGTCACCACCACAGTAAGCAGACAGATTTCTGCAGAGAGCCTGCCTCTGGTCACACAAAGGCAGCTCGGTGGTCTGGCACTGTTAGCATCCTGGCGTTTAACTTCTTGATGTATTCATTAGTCCAACAGAGTTTCTTACCCCTTCGTGTATTGGAGTGCTAGTTCCAACTGACCTAAACTAACCTTCCTGAAGCTGACTGAACTCCCAAGTTGCTCCAAAGTACAGAAATGTTTTGGGTTTTTTAATGCACAAACTGTTACTGAACTCAAACTGGACAGGATGGGACAGCACAAAGTTTTTCAAAACAATCTCTTTCCTAGTGGGTAACAGGCAGAAGCTCCAACTGCCTCCTTCCCAGCTGTCACCCCTGTTTTGAAATACCACAGCTCACAACACATTTATACTCCACAGTGGGCACAATGATAGGACAAATCCATTCCACCCATGCAGACTTTTTTATAAAGTTAAAGGTAAATTATTCAGATCTGAGACCTTCACCCATCCACTCTGAAGAACTATCTGTAATATCAAATAGATGTTTCATTATTCCACATGCAATAACTGCAGGCAAAGTGAGACTGCAAGGCCAAAGAATCCAGTTTGATTTGAAGATGTTCATGTTCTAAACCATTCAGAAAGTCAAGAGGAGCAATGCAGAGTGCTATCAAGCTCTGCTTATGTTGGAAAGCTGCAGACCAGGGCTCTGATGGTGCCCCTGTTTATTCAAAGGCCATCACTGCAGAGAAATCACAACACATCACAGGATCACAGAATGGCAGGGGTTGGAAGGGACCTCCAGAGATCACCCAGTCCAACTCCTCTGCCAGAGCCACAGCACTCAGGGCAGGGCACACAGGAACATATCCAGGTGGGTTGAGGTGGAACCTCCTGCGCTCCAGCATGTGCCATTTGTCCTACCACTGGACACCACCAAAAAGAGCCTGGCACCTTCGTCCTGAATCCACCCCTCAGAAGTTTATAGACATTGACCAGATCCCCTCTCAGCTTTCTCTCCAGACTAAACAGTGGCAGGAGTCTCTTCACAGCATGAATCAGATTTACTAAACACCTGAAGTGACTCTGTATGCTTTTCAGTTGGAACAGACAGAGTAACTGCTGAAGCTGCTTGCCTTCCCCATCGCACACCCACTGGCACCATCACAGGCACACATGCCACTGAGGCCAGATGACAGCCTGCCCTGTGTTTAGAAGCCAAACCTCTCATCAACACAATGGGAGTCTTCCTATGGAGCTAGAAGGCACTTAGTCACCTGGATGCTCCCAGTGGAGGGCAACCTCAAATTAACTTATCAGTGAGGCTAGGGACAGGATCCAGCTGGGTTTTAGCTGAGAAGACTTAGTAGATATGTACAGATTTTCCTTAAATCTGTGTGCAAACAATCATGCATTGCTGAGATGATGCCCAGGATTCACAGTTCAGTCTGAAAGCCCACAGGCTGATTTAATTTCAGGATAAAGACCTACACAGCTCACAGAAAACACAAGAGTCACTTGTCACAAAGAACCAACAGAAAGGAGATGGCTGAAAATCAACCTAAGGATGCTATTCTGGGTCAGGATAGAGCCCAGACAAGCAGCTGAGTCTAAAGCCAACCTGCCAGTGCAAGCCTCAGTGGCCTCTGCTTGCTCACTTCCTCCCAGTCAGGTGTTCTGATGGTGCCACTAGCTTCATCTCAGCACTTAGACACACAATAACCCAGGAGCAGGAGCTGCACTTCAGCTGCTTGCAAACTACATAGAGCACAAGAATTACATGATGCTTGCATCTAAGACATATCTGCACAGCACACGATGAACTCTTCTATTAAAAAGCAGCAAAAAAAGATTGCTAGTTTTCAAAGCAAAACCCAAAATCAAGTTACGTGCTACAGGGATTCAATCAAGGAAGGAAAAATGCTGAAATGTGATGATGTGAAGGCAGGAGAGCTGTGTGAAAGAGCTAAGAAACAGGAAATGTTCTCAAACACCAGAAGAAATCCCTCACTGAGCCCACATCGAAGAGCAGGTATCAGTGACACAGGACACAGGCAGCAGGTGAACTGTAGCAACATTTCCCACCTGCTCTGTTGTGCCCTTTCTATAAAGAATGCCAAAGGTGTGCAGTAAAACTGGATTCTGGATTTCACACTCAGATCTAATCTCAGTCTTCAAAGAGGCAAACACAGATGACTTGTGTGAATAAACACTGCAGTAGCAAAGACAACGATTTCCCCTCATTTCCCACTGACTTTGAGTAAGGAATGACAGGACATACTTCGATCTCCACCGCTTCTTTCACCACCTTCTGTATTTTCCCCTCTTTCTTCATCACCTTCCAAATCCTCTACATCTTGAATAAGTATTCTTCTTCCTTTGCCTTGAGTCTCAGATACGGGCTTCAGACTTTCCAGTTTCTTTTCAATCTCTAACAGACTTTTCTGCAATAGAGAAAAAAAAAAGCAAGAGCAGAAACCATTTTTATAGGTATAGAAACTGCACTTGATGTACAGAAAAGAAATAATCCACATGAGATCCTGAAGAGTCCAAGTTCTTTCCCTTTGGGTTACCTTTACCACTCTAACAATAAAAGCTTGGCATCCATTTTGAATTCCTCCTGTAAGTTCCACATCAGAGCTAAACCCACCTATCCCAGTGGAGCTTTTTGAGAGACATTTCCAAACAGCTGCTATCAGCTAAGACACTGACACTGGCAGTACACACAGCAGCAAAATTGTAGGCACCTAAATTACATTAGCAGAGAGGACTGGAGTCTGAGGGTGGCGAGACTCTAGAATAGGCTGCCCAGGGAGGTTGTGAATCCCTGGGGGGTCCTGAAGGCCAGGTTGGATGTCTGTTGAGATCTGTCCCTGCCCATGGTGAGGAGGTTGAAGTAGATGATCTCTGAGGTCACTTCCAACCCAAGCCATTCTAGGATTCTATGCCTGATTTCCACCACAGGCTCCTATGCGGATTTGGAAAACTGATCACTGGCACAGAGGCTTGGGTGTGCCCACAAAACTCATCTTTAGATCAAACACCACAATCTGTTCTTGCTTTATGCTACAACTTCATACAAGCTCTTTTTAGTCACATTCAATGGATGCATTTGTCCTTACCTTAGCTACAGCATTTCCAGGTTCGACACACAACACTTTGTTGAGATCCTCCATGGCTGTCTGGTAACTCTGCAGCTGACTGCACGCAGTGGCATGGCGCAGCAGAGCTACAAAGTGACACAGCACATCACTGGAGTGTTTAAAGCATAAACTGGACACAACTACACTTTTTTTCCTAGACATGTTTAAAACAGTTTTTAAATTCTGCATTTACTTCCTAATTACTCTCTATTAGTAATAACTGTTGTCTTGATCCTTTGTAACAAGACAATTTTACATGGCAGCTTTGATAGTGATGATGAATTATGAACCATCTCTTTATGTTTTTCCAGTTCTTGGCCTCCTCCCATGGCAATGTAGTTAACTGCATCCCAGCTCTTCCTTTCAGAAAAGATTGAATCAGCAGCTTTAATTGTTTTCATGTATTTTTAAGGTAATTAATAGCTCAGTGTGGGCATGATGGAAACAGTGCAGTGCACAAATCCAAGAGGGCTTACATAGTCAATATATGAAAAACAGAAGTCAGCTCCAGGCTACTGCCCAAGAGTGTTTGTTACAGATCAACAGGTGAGCTGCATAAAGCTTCCCTGACCCTCCACATACTGACAGAATTATTTTGAGAGGCTACTCTCTTTCCTCAGTCAGACTTGGACCTAATCTAAAGCTCAGTCAAGTCAACTAACAACATGATTGTCCATGTGCTAGGAATAAAAGAACCCACAGGTGGTCAACTTTATGTTCTCCTTTACCTTTTATGTTGTGAGGTTCCATATCTAGCACCTTCTCACAATCCTGCAAGGCACTGTCCCAGTTGCAAAGTTTGATTTCTGCTTGAGCTTTGTTATTATATGCAGCTGCAGTGGGTATTACTGATATGCTCCTGCAAAGTTGGAAATTGACCATGGTAGGCTCATACTTAGAAAAGCAAATGCAGAAACATTTCACTGTCAAGAGCTGAAAACAATGTCACAACTACATCAATGCTGATATTCTACCCAGAATAGCAGTTAGGGACCCTCTCCTGAGAGACCCAAGGCAACCATCCAACTGGATTTACCATCTCCAGAGGCCTGCTACTTGTCAGGGCTTTGACTGGAGATGTCACAGAGAAGATGCCATGGCACACCTACCACTTTGATTGCTTCCCCTTGCTGCCACTCCTGTAGACTTGAATGAAAATGCCAAATGGAACTTCTGAGAGTATTGAGAGTGACCAGGGAGCCCTGGTGTTACAATGAAGACCATGGAGGGCCACACAGGCTTCAACTTGATCTTGTTTGTAAAAGGGAAAAGGACTCAGCTAGCAGTGGCTGAACTGTGCAGGCCAGTCCCTGGCTGTGTGGCTGTTCTGCGGGCAGGCTTCAGCTGCTATGGTGCCAGGAGCATGTCTGAGGAATAACAGCAGCTGGGATGCATAAGATGAATGGATCAAGAGATTGATTAATTAGAAGTAATTTGTAATGAATTTAGCTTCTCAATGCACTATATCTTTTGCTTTGTATAAAATTGCCCTTGAATCTCAGTGGGTTTGGGAAAGCTGCAGAAGTCTGTGACACCTGCAGACTGCATCCCGTCACTCCTTCTCTGTGATCTCTGTTGCCAGGATGCAATACAGCTTAAAGCATTCTTCTGTCAAATCTTCCTGCTCTTTGGAAAATAATCTTATTATCACTAGTTGCTCCAGTAAGAAGTTGCTGTAATTGCACTGTTCTAAAACAACAGTCACAGGTAAGGCTCATTAAAGTGCAAGAAGCCAGCAGTATTTCCTCACCGAGTATAGTACAGCACTGCTTCCACATAGTCCCCAGCGGCAAAGGCCTCGTTGCCCTTCTCCTTTTCACGAGTAGCAATGAAAATCTTCTCTCTCTTTGTCATGCCTAGGAAAGATATCTATACAGAACAACTAGCAACTTGCAGAGTGCAATCAAATTGCTGACAGCTAACATCCCTTGAAAGCCATCACCTGTGTGTTGTTCATCTGAAAGAATGTGAACTACCAAAGACCAATGTGTATTGGATTGCCTACAATTAAACCCTAAACTCTTCTGCTAGGACACGGTCGAGTGTGCAAGCTGAACGTGGTTGGCCAGCCTCTGCCACTGCTTTACAATAGCAGATGTATGCTTTGCTACTTTACCTAGAGCTCTTAGCCTACATGCAACAGAAATCTTTTCACTGATCACTACATTAAGGCTAGACTTTTTCCAAGTAAGTCTTCAAGCTCAGCTGACCTCCTTATGACCCTTAGTATCTCTAGAGGCTTTCAAGTCGGTAACACACTTGCACCATTTGTGTTGACACTCTAGAAGACAGGATTACAACTCAAGCAGACATTACCAGAGGTGTCTATTTCCTTTTGGATGACAGGTAGACTTGGCCTACTAAAAATTCTTGCTTTTGAGGTGCTTTCTTCACAGCCTCCATCAATTTTAGCACACTCCTTTTCCACATCCAGCCTTAAATGAACAGAAATAACAAATGCAATAATGCTGTAGAGCCAGACTCATCTCCTAACCAAAAGGCATGCTGTATTTCAACTGTGAACCTAAGGAAAAGATGGAAAGGCCTTCTTCAGTTTTCTCTGACTAGTTTAGTCTCATCTCCCATCCTTATGCTGCTATTTCATGTGCTTTTGTTTGTACTTACCTCCCCTCTTCTTTCTCCTTTCTGGTTAAAACCAGCAGAGAAAAATGTCTGCCTCACCTCCTTGCCATCTCCACCGACAGTGGCATCAGCTGAGCTCAACCCCAGCCTTGTCCAGCAGCTCTGCTAACCTCTGCCAAAATACCTAAGAAACAGCTTCAAAGCAACTCACACAGTAAATGTGAGAGAGGTTTCAAAACAGCATCAGATGCTTCCAAGGCTACTCTGAGGCAGCTTTTGAAACCATGACCAGCAGTGTGCCCAGGTGGCCAAGAGAGCCAGTGGCATCCTCGCCTGCATCAGGAATGGTGTGGTCAGCAGGAGCAGGGAGGTCATTCTGCCCCTGTACTCTGCACTGGTTAGACCACACCTTGAGTACTGTGTTCAGTTCTGGGCCCCCCAGTTGAGGAGGGACATCGAGATGCTTGAGTGTGTCCAGAGAAGGGCGACGAGGCTGGGGAGAGGCCTTGAGCACAGCCCTACGAGGAGAGGCTGAGGGAGCTGGGATTGGTTAGCCTGGAGAAGAGGAGGCTCAGGGGGGACCTTATTGCTGTCTACAGCTACCTGAAGGGTGTTTGTGGCCAGGGGGAGGTTGCTCTCTTCTCTCAGGTGGCCAGCACCAGAACAAGAGGACACAGCCTCAGGCTGTGCCAGGGGAGATTTAGGCTGGAGGTGAGGAGAAAGTTCTTCCCTGAGAGAGTCATTGGACACTGGAATGGGCTGCCCGGGGAGGTGGTGGAGTCGCCGTCCTTGGAGCTGTTCAAGGCAGGATTGGACGTGGCACTTGGTGCCATGGTCTGGCCTTGAGCTCTGTGCTAAAGGGTTGGACTGGATGATCTGTGAGGTCTCTTCCAACCCTGATGATACTGTGATACTGTGAAACCAGTGTTTAGGAATTGATATCAAATAATCATTGCTGCCATAGTGCTACAAACCAGCCAGCAAAAACCAATTCCTGCACCATCTAGAAACACTCTACTCACTGCTTGCCTGTGTAGGATTGGATGAAAAGTTGCCTTTGCCTTCCACAACAGGCTTAATAACAGGAATCATTTCTGCCTGAAGCAGAGACAGTTTGGGGAATTTATTATGGGCTCAGTGCAGGAATTCCTCAGTATTGGTTTGAATTTAGAATTCTGGCTTTAAAACTACAGAAGATCAAATGTATAAGCCTGTGCTAAATAGTCTTAGAAGTGCTTTAAAAAGTTATCATTTAAGGTAACTGTAATTCCTTGCTTTTATGTACCTCCACAGACTTTATATTTCAGATGTTGGAAGGAAAAATGAAATCTGAAAGAAAATCACTTTTTTGTTTATATTTTTTGCTGCCTTGTTATAGTTCAAGCAGCTTGTAGCACAGTGTAGACTGAATTGTTCTCAGCGTCACAACCACAGGCTCACAAAACGGCTTGGGTTGAAAGGCAGCTTAAAGATCCCTGGCTCCATGGGCAGGGGTAAGCCTACCAGACAACACATCATTTGCATTTTAACAGAACGTTTCTTGCGAACCCCCCACAGCTCACCAAAGGGCTGTGGTTCTCTGAAACGCTGACCTTAGATACATTAAATCCCAGCAACCACGTTCCATTGCTAAACAGGTAAGTAAGAATTAGTAACATCTTCAAATGTTGAACATACTTGTCCCATTCACTGTAATCCCGTGGGATGTTTCTCCTCTTTCTTTGTCTGCTTAGTATTTTTTTGGTCTGAAAGAGAAGCAGTCAGTCTGTAAGACCATTTGTTAAAGTGGAAATGCATAGCCCTTTAAACATGTTCTTTCTGCAGTACAGATTGCTAGTAACTAACACTACTCGTGGCTAATCTCAGCATAGTCTCAGAGACTTGGTTGACTTCAAAACAATGTCTGAACTTGACTATTTCACCCTCCACTCAATTACTTCCTGACGTTCTAGCGCTTAAGCTCCTTCTCTAAGCCTTGTCTTACCCCATATTTATTCTTAGGACCTTCCTGCAACAACACCTGACTTATGGAACCTATTTGGAAATAGATTTTTTAAAAGCAAGGATGAAAGCAAGAAGGAAGGTTAAAATAAACCTTCAAGTGCATGATCAGGGTGTAAAAAAATGCATCTTTAACCTAAAGGTTAAAGGCAACCAGCAACAGAACAAGGGGACACAGTCTCAAGTTGTGCCAGGGCAGGTGTAGGTTGGGTGTTAAGAGGAAGTTCTTCACAGAGAGAGTGATTGGCATTGGAATGGGCTGCCCAGGGAGGTGGTGGAGTCACCGTGCCTGGAAGTGTTGAAGCCAAGCCTGGCTGGGGCACTTAGTGCCATGGTCTGGTTGATTGGACAGAGATGGGTGCTAGGTTGGGCTGGATGAGCTTGGAGCTCTCTTCCAACCTGGCTGATTCTATAATTCTATGATTCTAAAGTATGTCTGTGTGGGCTGCTTTACCAGGACTTTTAGTTTGAAGGCTGGACTTGATGATCTTAGAGGTCTCTTTCAACCAAAACAATGCTATGATTGTGTGATTCTGATTCTGCAGCTGGCACTTTGGGCATCTCTTCTCCCTCAGCCATGAGACAGTACTTCTTGTATGTCACTCCCAGTTTGATGACTTGAACAATACTTAATAGCAAGGTGTGGTTCCAAACAGGTGTTCCACAGTGGAACAGCCAGTTCAAAATATTCCCTTCCACTCTGTCCTGGCCATTCAGCCCTCCTCTTGCCTTGCACTCCATTGCTCACTGGGCTGGACCAGTGCAACTCTCTGTAGAGTTGCAGATTTATGATTATCTGTCTTCAAACAACCTGGCAGTGGTTACAGTACAAATCCTAAATGCCTGTGCCAGTATGTGGTAAACTGGACCCAAGGAACAAGTAGCAATTCCTTAAACTAGCTTTCTGTGGTGACACTGCCACAAGGAATCATTCTGCAGGTGGATGTAAACACCTCCATTTACATAGTGCAAATGAGACCCTTCCTGTAAACACTGCTGACTGTCCATAATGTTAGGTTAAGCAAACTTTGACATTATAGAACTTCAGGATTGCTCTTGGTGTTCTCAGTCTTTCAAAAAGCTAGACAAGATGGCATGTTTGGAGAAGGAAACTGCTAGATGTAGCTTTCTGAAACATGCAATGTATGCATCCTGCTGTATATCCCAAACAAACAACACCAGCACCTAAGCCTTGTACAGAGAACAGGGATAAGAATTTGACTAGTTGCAAGGTGTAAAGTAGGAGAAGAAACTTCAGAATGAAACAAAGAACATAAGGAAAGTGACAACCAGGGAAAACTGCCAGTGTTTGTTCTGTGGTTCTGAAGATTTGCTGAGTATGCTGCATAACTAAATGAGCATGACTAAAGCTGGAATGCCAACTCAAGGCGTAAAAGGCTACACATACATCAGTGTATCAGTAGCAAACCAAGACAGAAGTGTCTATGCAGCAGAGCAGTTGGTGCAGAGGGTCCAGCATACATCTGTATCTGTTTCATGGTTTATTTTGGACTAGCTCCTGTCTGGTCTGATGGAACAAAAGCCTACTGGCAGCTCGAGAACAGCTCCTGATATAATTTATCCCCAAAGAACTTAGTTCATAGGTTTAAGGTGAATCAAGGAAAAACGTGGAGTATTAATGGAGATTTGTTCCAGAAGTGAATTCTTCATCAGAACTAAAACATTGCTACAGGCACTTTTGTTTGCAAGGGACTAAAACATTACTACAGGCACTTTTGTTTGACTCTTGCAAGGGAACTTACAGGGTTTTAACTTCTGGTTAACAAAATGGATCTTGTGAGAAAGGCTCAAAGGCTTTTCTTACATAGAAAATGTCCTGCAATTGACATGCACTGGAAACCTGGAGATACCTGATCAGCAGAAAGACAGCTGCTGGAGCAACGAACTGGAGGCAGGTTGTCTCCTGTGTCATGCAGAGTGTCTGCTCTCAGCAGCTGTGGTTTCTCATCATCTTCATTCATTTCTCTCACCCAGCTCTGAAAATAAACAAATAATGTATCTGTACCTTAAAGCAGCAGAGCAGATATACTTCATAGTCTACAACAACCCTGAGATATCCTCATAGTGCACAAAAAACAACTATACTTTTTTTAATATAAAGGATCTACAAAAAAAAAAAAGTAGAGTATTAAATATTCAGCAACACTAACTCAAAATAAAACAAACAAACCCCAGCATAATCTTTTGGTCAGCTTTAGTCTGGAGAAGAGAAGACTGAGAAGGGATTTAATCAATGTTTATAAACATCTACAGTCTGGTCAGGAGGGGGGGACAGGCTCTGCTCACTGCTGCCTGGGATAGGACAAGCAGCAATGGGTGTAAGTTGCAGTACAGGAGGTTCCAGCTCAACACAAGGGGAACTTCTTGAGGCTGCCCAGAGAGGTTGTGGAGTCTCCTTCCCTGGAGACTTTCCAGGCCTGTCTGGATGTGTTCCTCTGTGATCTGTGCTAGATTGTATGGTCTTGCTCTAGCAGGGGGGTTGGACTGGATGAGCTCTTTGTGTCCCTTCCAATCCCTAATATCCTGTTATCCTGTGTAATCGAATAATTACACTCTACTTAGAGAGGAATATTGGTTCATCAAAGCGATTCTGTCACCAACCATTATAAATTAGAGTTCTACTGTACCAGCAGTTCACCATTAATTGTTTCCCATTCTTCAGCTGTGAAGTCAGAGGCTGTGGCTGCAGGCTTGTCTTTTCTTAGAGCTCTGCTCCTCGGGTCTAAAAGCTCAATACGCTTTTCACAACACAAGGTAAGGTCAGGATAGCATCCTTCTTCTCCAGATCTTTAAAATGCAAATGTATAACAGTTAAGAAACAATTCAACTGCACTGCATCCTCCATATTTTCTCCATGTGTAGTCACCACAGAGACTGCAGACGACTGTTCTCCTCTTACAGCTGAATTCCACTATCACTTAGTAACATTTTTGATCAGAAAATTCTAGTGAGTTAGCCTTCAACCACTACCCAAGGCACACACATAATGAGTTCAAATTCATCATCACACTGCTCACAGAAAAGTGTTTTTGTGTCATTGCCAGCAAAAGCTAAACAGGCACAGCCTCTGAACTGACCACAGTCAGGTGGGAGGGCCTCATGGCAGAACTGAACTGAGAAAAAACAGACTGAGCTGGTCACACCTTTAGAAGGTTAAAACAAATCATAGTTTTTAATATTAGGGTTTGGACAGTTTTAACATGATTGATGTGTATGGATTTTTAAGTTATTACAAAGAGGTTCAAGACAAAAAAGAGCATTTAAGCACAGCTTCCTTCAAATTTTACAGAACAGGAATATGATTAGTAATGAAGGTTAAGAAAGAAAATGTTTACCTTAACACCCTGAGGATCTTTTCCAGGTGTTTAACATCTGTGCATTTTTCAATAAACTTGTAGTCCAGATGACCAATAGGTATTTGATATGTTTTAGTAGTCCCTTGGTCCAGGAAGAACGGTGCTGAGTCATCACTCATAACTAAATATTACACGGAAAAAAAGTCTTGTGATTCTGTAAGCACTTAGTGATATTTTGAAGCAGTGCTAATAGAAGCAATAACCCTGCTTTTGCTCTGAAGCACTGCTCTATTGCACAAGCAGATCCACTGCATCCAGTTGTGGAGCCCCCGTTACAAGAAGGGTGTGGATGTGCTGAAGCGTGTCCAGAGCAGGGCCAGGAGGATGCTCAGAGGCTGCAGCAGCTCTGCTGTGAGCACAGACTGAAAGAGTTGGGGCTGTGCAGGCTGGAGAAGAGGAGGCTCCCAGGTGACCTTCTGGTGGCCTTTCAGTATCTGAAGGGGGCCTACGAAACAGCTGGGGAGTGACTTTTTAGGCTCTGAGGGAGTGACAGCACTAGGGGGAATGGAGCAAAGCTGGAGATAGGTAGGTTCAGACTGGATGTGAGGAGGAAGTTGTTCAGCAGGAGAGTGGTGAGAGCCCGGAATGAGTTGCCCAGGGAGGTGGTTGAGGCCCCATCCCTGGAGGTGTTTAAGGCCAGGCTGGATGAGGCTCTGGCCAGGCTGATCTAGGGTATGGTGCCCCTGGCCACAGCAGGGGGTTGGAACTGGCTGATCCCTGTGGTCCCTTCCAACCCTGACTAGTTCTATGAGTCTGTGATCTACTGACACAAAAGGCAATTTTCAAATGTGCAGACAGAGGTCTCCTGACAGAAGTGTGCTTATAGAGCTTCCATGTTTTGAGAAAACATAACACACCTATATAGCAACTCTGCTGCCCAGGCAATGCAGAACACTTAGGAAGAACACATCCGTGTTGGCTGTGAGCAGGGAAATGATCTACTCAGCCTGCTAGCTGAGCTGAAAGATGAAATTGAAAGGCTGAGGACTATAGGGGAGTGTGAGAGGGAGATGGACTGCTGCAGCCAGACTCTGCCCTTCCTGTACTGGCCAGACAGCACCCAGGATCAAGGGCCCCTGTATCCTATCCTGGCCAGCTGGAAGACAGAAGCCCAAATAAAAGCAGTGAGTGGAAGCAAGTTCATGTCTGTGGCAGAAGGCAAGTGCCTTCCTTGCCTGCCTCACCTTCCAACCCCTAGTATTCCTTGATTTGTGAGTGATAAAACAAACGAATTGTCAGCTGTTGCCTCCAACATTTGCTGCTTTTCTTTAAACACCATATGGCATTACCTTTTTTGTGCAGGTGTGGTGCAGATGAAGGAGAAGCTGGTGCAGGACCCTCCACACTTTTCAAAGGGAAGATGTATCCAACAGAGAAGTATCCAACAAAATGGCAACCTTTGCCTTCTCTGTAGCCAAAATAAATCCAATCCTTGGCCTTTGGTCTCTAAGCATGTTTTCTTGTCCTCTGATTCTACTACTGTGCTAATCTGAACCTTATCCAGTGAGTCTGTAACTGGATGAGCTGAGGTGTTCAGACTGGACTCTTCCTCTCTCCCTGTACCTTTGCTTATCTGCACCTTTTTCTACTTTAATTTCAAGCTCCATGGAGCAAAAATCAGTCTGTTTTCCTCTATGTATTACGCAGTGCTTAAAAGAATTGGGTTCTAATGTCTGGAATAATTACACGTTAACTTGGGCTTGCACAAAACTGTTTGCAATACAGTATCACTTAAATAGTAACTGGTCATAATTAGGTATTGCATTGGATAGGATTCCACCCCAGGAATTCACAGGTTTGGCACTGGGAAAGAACCAACCCGCATGGAGAGACACGAGAAAAGGCAGGCGAGGCTCTCAGCGTAAAGCCGCAGTGACTTTCTCCCGTTTCAGCACTTTCAGGGACGATAAGGAGGCCCCTCGGGGGCCCGGAGCGGCTCTGAGGCAATGCGGCACAAGGCACCTGGGTTGCAAGGGGCACAGCCCCGCCGCGGCCGGACGCGCTCCCCTCCTCCGGGACGAGCCGCTCCCCGGGTCGGGAACTTACCTACGGAAGGACAAGCGCAGGCTCCCCTCACAACCGCGGAGCGGGGACAGCTCCCACCCGCTCCCCGGGTCGGGAACTTACCTACGGAAGGACAAGCGCAGGCTCCCCTCCGGGCGCGGCGGCGCCGGGTACGCCCGTGCCTAGCAACGGTTGCTGTGTACGATATGGCGGCTGGAGCGCGCAGGGCCGAGCCCGGGCGAGCGGCAGGGCTGCCGGCACGGACACAGGGCCGCCGGCACGGACATGGGGCTGCCCTCCCTTAGTGACCCCTTCTGAGGCTCGCCCCTCTCAACCCTAGCAGCGACACTGCCGGTCCGCGGCGGCTCTCAGCACCCACCGGCCCGCCGCCGCCGCCGCCGGATGGACGTGAGGCAGCCTCTGCCGCCGCGGCGCATGCGCAGCTGGGCCGCCGTGCACACGCCGCACACGCCCCGGCTGCGAGAGCAGCAACAGCACCCGGGGAGGTCCAGTCAAGCGTCGTCTATTTGCTTTCGGTTTAGTGTTTTATTTAGCTACGATCATCAACAGCCAAGAAGCTCCCACCGCCGGGCTCCCGGGTGTCTACAGCAGCAGCACTGCCGTCAGCCCGAATCCTCCGGCACCGCTGTCTACAGCAGGTCCCCACCTTTCCCTGGCGACAGAAGATGCTCTCCTCCAGCTTGTGGTAGACGCGCCCAGCCTGCCAGCGGTTTAACCGAACGTACCCCTTATCCAGACCTTCTGTGGCACTAGTACTGCACTCTCTTCGGTGGGCAATCAAAGCCAGGCTGGGTGACGCCTTGAGCAGCCGAGTCTAGTTCAGTGGCGTCCCTGCCCAAATCTGCCTTAAGTATAAGGAAGTCAAGAAGCACTTGGGAAGCGTCTGTTGATAGACTGCCTCTTTATGTCTACCCTGCTTTCCTCCTCTCTTCTGATAGATTATTTCTATGGCACTCCCTCCACAACTGGGTGTCCAGCTGGTTGTTCTCAAGCTCTTCTGAGATCTCCTCTTTTGAAACCCAGCTCTATGTTTCAGACCTAACCTTGTGTAGCTTTCAGTGGAGTCTATCCAAAACAGTTCATAGGAATTTAAAGAACATTTAACAGGATTAAAATGCAGGTAACATTTACACAAAAGTAATTAAAAGGTTCTCCTGAAAATAATACAATACCAAACTTCAAATATCCCATGCTCTGACTAGAATTGAAGTGACAGCTCTAGAAATCCCTTGCTAGAAGACAACACAGACAAAGTTTACTATCACAGTACAATTTAATATTACAGTCTCTTCAAACACATAAGAGTGTGCATTTCTACATAAAATGGATTTACAAAGCAAAGTCATCAGAAAGATTAAGCTGCATCATGACATCACTCTACCTTCGGCAGACATCATCGGGCATCAAAAACCACCACTGGAATAGTGCAGTTAAAGGAAAGAAAAAACAAGTGTTGTAGTTGAAAAAAGATCAGGGAGAAAAGAGATTTGGGGCAGGGGGCAGAGGGGAAAAAACACACAACTGCTTAAATCCAAAGTCACAACTGAATACATAAAACCATTTCAAAATCCATCTTTAACCCCACACCACTCTTCTTAAAAGACTGAGCTCACCATACAGCACTCAGACTATCACAGCACCCAGACTGTCACAGCTTATTCTATTTTGCATAGAAAATGGGGGGAAAAAACACAACAAAACCCCCCACAGTGCAAGAAAACAAGGTGCCAGATCACACTGCAGAGATTTCCCTCTAGTACTTCACTGTACTGACTTCTGGCCTTGCAGAATTCTTACAGTTACTCAGATCTTCCATACTATGTCCCTTACACTTTGTCTCCATCCACAGCTTCCCAAATGCATCTAGGTGCATATGTAAAAGGATACATCGTTTTGTCCGTTTCTTGTACATAATTCTGTAGCCACATTCTCTACATCTGATAGGATCTCTTGCCTTTATTTCATTTTCTGTGTGACATTCTGATATGATGGAGGAAGAAAAATGCAGTGGGAAACAAAACCAGCATTGTTAATGCACAGGTAACATTCACATGTCATAGCAGTAAAAATTGTCTCTTGGCAAACAAACATAACAAAAACTAGTGAATTTGTACCAAGAGATGAATGATATCAAGATACTTTGAAAAAAATAGATTAGCAAATTGTACTTATATTAAGATCAAAGAGGATCTTGGTAAAAACCACCTAATTATTACTGCTCAGAATACATTCCACTCCAGATTAGACTGTCTACTGAAGAAAACTCTGTTCTGCCCTTCAAAGCCCCATTTACCTTCTCCAAAGACAAAATACTTCAGAGATTTCTGAAGTGACAACTCAAAATAGACAATCTTTTACTTACATGTAGGTAAGAAAATTTAACTACAGCACTCCAATATAAGTAACACGAGCTCCAGTGAATTATTTCCACACCACTATCCATAGATCCCCCATACATGTGGTACAACTGGTACGTTCTAGAGAACATCAACTGCAACTATTGATATTTATGTAGTCTTCACTATTAAAATGTCAAACCTCCAGTAACAAGCAATAAATATTCACTGATGTCTTTACCTCCACAAATGTAAATCATTGGCTGCTGCTTTGGAGGCTGAACATCCTTCTGAGAGTCCATGTTCTACAAAAAACCAACACACGACATGCACACTAGTGTTTGAGGGGGTGTTAAAATTATTTGTTTCAAGGCATACACAATCATTTCAATATCTCAATCTAAAGTTAACAAAAGATGAAAAGCTTCATCTGTCTTTAACACAAAGGACATTCAATGATTTGGGCTGGAAGAGACTTCAAAGTTATCTGCTGCAGCTTCTGAAAAGCTTTACCAATTAAATGTCTCCGGGAATGGAGGCAGCACAACATCTTCTATCCAGAAGCAACTTAAATGTTAAAGCTCAATGAAAAAATATTTTCTGTTTCCTGGTAAAAGTTTCTTTGCTGGAAACTAATTTCCTGTGCTACCATAAACAAGATAAGCCTTGCTGTATTTTTTTGTTCCTCTTTGATACAACACTAGCTAACCTCGCCTACCTTTTCACTGGTCTAAGGGATAAGACATCCTGGGTACAGACTGTAGGTAAAAAAAGTACTAGCAATAAATGAAAATTAAAAAAAAAACCACACAAAAAGCACAACAAAAGGTCAGGGTCCACAGAAAATAAACTCCAACTTCAAAATCCTAAGACAGGTGTGCACGACTACCACACTCATCAAGTAACTCGGTGGTACTCTTCAAAAACCTCTTAAAGCCTTAGGATGGCTCTGATCGCTCAGATTCATTTGGAGACAAGTATTTCTTCACAGTATTTGACTAAGTAGTTTCATACACTCCACAAACACTCCACTAAGTTTTAAGCAATCTTATTCTTGCATGTAAATAAGGTTACAGCTATAATTTTTGAGGCTGTTAGCACACCCAGTAAAGGTAATAAATACTTCTTCCACTCAATACAAGTCAAGACTAGAACATGATTATTTCTTCACAGTCTTTTGGGGTTTTTTTGTGAGGTTATGGTTTTCCATGTTGCTGTTCTGTCTGATGACATAGAATACAAGCAATTCTAACCCATATGGCAGATTATTTCGCTTAATAATACAGCAAGAATTATTTCCCTGACTGTCACATTACAAATTCATTTGTGAACACTAGGATCTTGGAATAGAAGGAATAATTCACCCTTCAAGTCTGAGCAGCACTTGACAAACTGCCTTTTTTGAAATCCCACTATGCCAATCTACTTGAGAAAACTTGAGGCAATTACACTCTACAGCTTTCAAGCAAGGTTTGGGTCTACCATAACAGCATCCTAATCCACACGTGTTGTAGTCTTTTTGTGTCAGTATATCATAGCAAGATATAAGCAATCGTTCATTAGCACTTGAAAACAGCAGCACCTTCTAAAACAGAGGCAAAGACAGCAGCAACTAAGTAACTTGAGTTGGTGCTGCTCATGCAGCTACGTAATACTGCTGCTTTAAGTCAGCAGTGACCTACAACTGTACTTTGCAGGGAGGTGGACGGTTTAGTTAGTACCTAACTGTACCTGGCTACCAAGCTGACACAGATAAAGAACACAGATGCGCCCAAGTGCATTAGGGTGCCACCCTACCTTACCGCCAAGACGTAGAGCACTGGCCACGCTACTCGTGCCCTGGACGCCACACGTACTTGTGAGAGAGGCAGACTCACTTTTTGACGTCCCGCAGAGCCCAGCAATAAAGAGAGTGGCCAGCCCCAGACACCTCAGCCCGCCCCAACACCGCACCGGGGCCACCCCTATAGGCCCGCGAGATATTCGCGCAGAAGAGAAGCCCAAGAGGTCGTGCCGGACCTATCTCTGCTCGCCACGGCCACCTCACCCCTCTCCCACAGCGAAGGGGTCCATCGGCTACCGAAAGGAGAAGCCCGAAAACCCCAGGCGAGCCCAAATACTCACCGGCCTGCACAAGCAGCGGCACCAACCCGCCCGTCTCCGCGGCGCAGCCAGATGACGACACAGGAAGCGCCGGCGGGAGGAGGAGCTGCCGGCGCCTCGCCGAGCCGCGTTCCGCTGGCCGCCTGCCCTCGGGCAGTGCCCCGGGCTGCTGCGGGAGCCTGCGGTGAGCGCCGTGCGGGGCGTACCCCTCCGAAGCCCTGCCCGCGCCGCCAGCTCCAGCCTCTTCCCTGCCAAGCAACGGTGCCGAGAAGATAGCGAGTGTCGGCTGTCGGTGTTGACCGCTCCGGAGAACGGCACGGAGTCTTTGGGCGTGTTTAAATACCGAAGCTGTCACACGGACAGCAGCGCCGGTTTCCTCGGGAGAAGGCTGGCAGCTGCGTGGCTAGGCAAAAGCGCGGCGTGCCCGACGCTTTTCTCTGCCTGTACCCGACCTCCTCGGGAGAAGCAGCAGGCTGGCTCCCGTACTCCGGCAGCGGAGATAGGAACCTCCGAGGCGTTTTACCTCAAGATCTTGTATGGTTTCAGAAGTATTTTACCGAAGACCAGTGGATAAAAAGCAATATCTTCATGTGTCAGCGTTGAGGGCAGTGTGATACGAGCCCGCATTGAGGCAAAGTTACAAGCTGCGATGCCATACGTTTTGAGTAATTTCAAGCGCCAGCCATTCCCGTGACGCGGTTTGCCGCGGTGCCGGCTGCTCTCCTTCGCTGTCCCGCCTCCCCGCATTTTGAACTCTCCACAGGCATGCTGTGAAACTAGCTATCTTTACTCCGAGAAAAACATCCTCATCAGAATAAATTGCCCCATTCAGAAAGCACAGTAAATGAACTCATCGTTCAAGACGATCCCTAGTTTAAGGAAAGGTTTTTTCTGTTTCTGAGTGAAATACGTTTCCTAAGCACCCAAATGCATTGATGTGTATGAGGTTGTAATTATCGGTTGTAATTTATTGTTTGTTATTTATTCTCGCGGTAGCAAATCACCTTCATACACAGCTGATCTGAGAGAAACTTCGAGGGATTGCAAACCGTTGCGGTTTTCCTAATTTTGACTTTATTTAAGTTAAATGTAATGAAAATACAGCAACGATTTTTGACAGCTTACGTGCTCTGTGTGAATAAAGCTAAAGGCAACTTTTGGAGGGCCAGAATAAAGCAGACGCAGGAGAAACGCTGTGTGAAATGCAGAGCCTCTCGCCTGGGCTCTAGCATCTCTGTGCTGTCACTACCTGTGTCCTCTCCGTGGGGTGAGCGTTTGCCCACACTCGAAGCAGAGAGAGGAAACCAGAATCCTTCTTTTTCTGGTAAATGCTATCTCTTAAACAAATAATCCCCCCAGTATTGTTTCTCCAGGCTCGTTTTGTGTTTTAAAATGCGCTTGCCAACCCATAATTTAAAAAGGATGTAGTAACGATACCACCATAAAAAAGACTTGGTTAAAGTTAAGTCTGTGAAAATAAACTCTCCCTTATTAAGAGAAGGAAATAATGCAACGGATTGGTTATTGTCGTTGTTAAACTATTCCCTTGGAAAACCGGGATGCTTTATCAGCTCTTAAAAGCATCTATTACTGCAGCCGTCTGATGGGCTGATAAACACCAGCCCTAAAGACGCTCCTCTGATTCAGAGTAGCAGGAAAAAAAGTTGAGATTGTGTGGAAGGCCTCCACCGTCTCAAGAAGTGACAGCGCTGTTGGGTAGGACAGAGGGAGGAAAGGCTCATGGGGCGAGGCAGGGAAGTGCGGGGATACCTTTGAAACGGGAAGGAAATGCGGCTGCAGCCAAGCGCAGCGCGGCTGTGCTGCAGGCTGTCTTGTGTCCTTTGGTATGGTTAGAGGCGTCCTTCTTGGGGTTTGGTTGGTTGGTTTCGTTTTGTTTGTTTGGATTTGTTGTTTGGTTGGTTTTGGGGAGGTAAGGCTTTTAAAAATAACATGCTGTGATGCTTCCCCGTGTTGCACTAAATGCCGCAATTACAACTTGCTACGGTTTTTGATCTAAGTTACATAAGTCCATCCGGGTTTGAGTGCCAGAGACAGAACCTGCATCTGCTGTGTCCTGCTTTAAGAAGCTAGCAAGTTGCCAGTTTCACAGAAATAGTAATTTATGTTATAAATCAATACGACAAAATGAGAAACAATTTCCTCTGATTCATGTAATATAGATGAGATTACAGAAAGCACTTTCAGAGAACTTGTATTAAATTCTAAGAAGTTTCAAATTATTTCTCCCTCTCAAACGAAAAGAGGAAGTACTCCAACAGCCTTTGCCTTTTTCGTTTGTTTTCATCCATAACTCTTACTCTGTAGTCACATCAAACAATATTCTTTATCTAAACCCACCACAGTTTGATAGGTAACTTTTCAAACCCGTGTTTCCTCAGCCCGTCTCAGCCTGCCAGGGGCCGACAGCCGCTGTCCCCTCGCCGGCTGGGCTGTGAGAGGCTGGAGGGTGAAGGTTTCCGAAGGGAAGGCTGCAGGTTTCCCAAACCTCTCTTCTTTAATTTCGCCGTTTCTTTGGAAAGCCTCTGATTTGCTTCTTTAAATGTAAATGTTGCCTTTTAAGTCACACACGATGATTTTTACATCTCTCGTTCGGATCTGATGTTGTTCTGGTGGAGGGAGAAAACTGGAACTGAAAAATAGATATAGAACCAGAAAAGTTAAACACAACCGCGAGTAAATGCTCCACTAGTGAGGTAAATGAGAATAATTCCCAGCAGAAGATCACGGCGATGGTTTATGTGGCCTTTCCAATGTCGCTGTGCAGCAGGAGCCCCTGGGGCGGCCGCTGTGGGACCCGAGGGCTCCTTCTCGCCGGCACCCCCTCCTCCCTGTTTGCAGCCAGCGTAGCAGGTAAGCCTGTGTAGCTCCACGTTACCTTTACCCAGACCAGGGGAAACAGTGTTGGAGTTTTGTTGGTTGGTTGTTCGATTTTAAAAAATAAAACATATTAACTACAAGTAGGGCACGAATTATCATCACAGGGCATCTCCCACCCGATTGACAGTGGTTGAAAAGAGACTGAGCTTAACAAACGCTCTGTAATAGTTCCTGGGCCGTCAGGTGTAAGTGTACTAATTAACTCGAATTAATTAGCACCCTTATAACTCAAGCTGTTGTGCAGATAAGGTTGATTATCTGCGAAGTCTCCGTCTGGCTGTGATTGCGCTGCTCTTCTGAAGCCGCGCCTCAGCCATCCGCCGGGAGCTGAGCGGGCTCTCAGAGGCGGGAAAGCCTCACCCTCACAGGGTGAATGAGAAGCCGAGCCCGGGGCGGAACGACTCAGGGGCACTTTTAATGGTGGGCTGTGTGAGGCAGGGACCGCAGGACTGAAGTATAAAGCGGGAGAGGAGGCGAGCTTTGCCGGTGTTTCCTAGCGCCCCGGAGAAGCGGTGTCCCCCGTTGGGCAGCGCCGCTGTCCTGAGGCCCGCCACCGCGCTGCCCGCGCGCAGGGCGGAGCCGCCGGCCCGAGGGCCGCAGCGTGCCGGAGGCGGGAAGGCAGCGCGGCAGCGGTTGGAGGCGCGGGCGGTTCAAATCCAAGCGAGGGAACGCAGCGGCAGCCGCACGCGAGGAGCCGCTGTGGGTGGAGAGAAGCGAAGCGGCTTCTCGCTAAGGGCAACGGGCCCCAGAGCCGGGCGGCGAACTGCTGAGGCGGCAAGATTCCAGTTCTCTCCAGCTAGCCGGGGAGAGGGAGCTCCTCGCCTTCGCCCTTCCTCGGGGAGCCCTGCCAACAGCCTCGGTGGCAGGGCACCTCCGGGGCCTGTTTCTTGTGCCCAGTGATTTGCTAGATGAGGGGGTGAAGCTGTTGCTTTGCTCGTGTCCGGCGTTCCAGGTGACTGAGAGACCCTAGGGTGCTGATCCCTAGGCAGACGTCGATTGTCTTCATCGCTGGGTAATTAGACGTTGCAGTGAATGCATATTTAGACGAGTTGAGAACTGTCTCAGATGGGTAATGTTTCTCTTACCTCTCTTTTCCTCTCCACGTTCTTTCTCACTTCAGGTTATCCGTAGGGATACACAGTACCTTAAATACAGCACCCTTGCTTTGGGAGATCTCGAGTTGCCTCACAAATTAGGGTAAGTGATCCACACCTTACAGACAGGACCTAACTACGCTATCTTCAGCATGAATACCTTTTGAAGGTGGTCACAACCTCTGTTCTTCGATCTGGGTGCTCAGAGTCTCTTTTTGATGGAGATGTGATAGCTGTTTAAATAACAGAGAAAATATTCTTGTATGGCCAATATTTTGTCTTTATCTGTTAACAACAGTGACTTGTGAGAAACAAGGACAGAAAGCACCTTGTTCAAGGCATAAACTTCAGCCTGTGTTCCTGAGAAATGGGAGCTAAGGATCAGACTCCATCCTAGTTCTCGTGCCTCAGTTATAGGCATCATTTACATTGCCTTCTAGAAACCAGCATTTTTGCCTCTTTTAGATTAATCTTGTCAGAAATTATTTCTTGTCTAAACATCCAAACTCTGTTCTTTTGGTGTCTCTGAATAATAAATATTTTGTTCTGTAAGCTGCCAGAAAGTTTGCAGTTGCTGCAGAAAGCTGTGGACTTGTAGATCAATTCGAAACCCACAAAATTAGTAATGAGAAATGTATCAAGCACAAGAATCTGCACTTGGCAAATATGGATTCCAGTCCTTCCTCTGTTACTGACTTCTTGTGTGACCTGTCTGTTCTCTGCATGTCTGTTCTCGGGTATTGAAAACAAGGTTAATGACACTGTCAGAAATTACTTCACATGACAAAGACTTGATGCTACGAAACTCGTAGACGAAAGTCTTCTGATCATAAAAGTGTTCCTTATAGAACACTAGAAAGGCCGTAGGAAGTTTTAGAAGACATCTCTTATGAATATAAGTAGCATCTTACTCTGTTATGAGAGATGCTCAGCACCTCTGAAAGGCTTTCCCTCCTGCACTGTATTTGTAGCATGAGCGCTTGTGTTAAGTAGTACTTTCTGAAACCAGCATGTGCATACCAGCCTGGGTGCGTAGTGGGGTGTGCTGCAGAGAGGTACAAGAGACCTGTGCCCTGGGTCTGCCCTGCGGTGGCTTCTCCACAGCTGGGCTCCCCTCAGCCAGTGGGAAGCTCTCAGGCTCCTCCTGCCGGACGCTGCCGCACTTACAGGACACTGTAGGCTTTCGCTCGAGTTCTCGCTGTTGGTCAGCTGCAGTTCTCCTCTCCCCTACCGCCGCCAAACTCTTTTCTTTTTCTTTCTTTTCTTTTCTCCCCTCCCCCGCGATTTTGATGTTATTTGAAACACAGTTTTACTTTAATTATTTTAATGATATCTGAGCGTGATGGTCTCTTCTTGGTGGTGCCCAGGGATAGGGCAAGGGACAGTGGGTACAAGCTGGAACACAGGAGTCTCCAACCCTCAGCATGAGGAGACACTTCTGTATGATGAGGGTGATGGAGCTCTGGAGCAGGCTGCCCACAGAGGCTGTGCGGTCTCCTTCTCTGGAGACTTTCCAAACTCACCTGGATGTGTTTTCTGTGCGACCTGCCCGAACTGACCCTAGGGTTGGACTCAGTGATCTCTAGAGGTCACTTCCAAACCCTAACATTCTGTGATTCTGTGAATGCCTCCTCTCAATGTCTGCTAACTAACACCAGTTCACCAAAGTTTGTCATAGAATGACAGCAGCAATGAACTACACAGAGATTCTCCATGCATTTTTCCTATCCTTTTACCGTTATTTTCTGGTTCATGGCATAGTGTTTTAAGCCTACTGCTGGGAATGTTGAAAAGTGATGCAGACAAAGCACTGGACACTGCTTGAGTTGGTCCTGTACCGTCAAGAAGGTTATCCCAATTCATGCAGTGACTAGCTTAGAGCTGATTAAAATGTCATTGTGTTTCTTATTTGCATTGTCATTTAATTCACCAAGTAAAAACAGGGAAGGAAAACAAATGTGACGTATGGCACTTGTAGAGCTAAATGTGAGAGGGGGAAAGGAAGCAGCCAGAGTTTGTTGTTGTCTTGGAGTTATTTTCACATACTTTTCCTGGAAGAAATTTTCTCAGTTGTGGGGGTGGATTTCTGTGTGTGTGTGTAAGTCACACATTGTCATGGCTCTATGGGCCTCTATGCCGAGTTCTCACAGTTTAATATTCTGATGCTTTGGCATTTTTATATGTAACTGTTTCCTTACAGTAGACAGCAAAGAAAGCACTTTTTGTATTTTAATGATCTTAAAGTGCCTTTGGTATGGTTAGAAAATGTTAATTAAATGACCCAAGATCACCAAATGATGGTTCCTCCCTTCCTTGGAAATTTGGGTTCCCACTGCTTGTATTTCATGGCTTTGAGCTTGACTAAGTTGGGACAGATGGAGTATTATCAATGTCTTAATAACTTTTAAAGCTTCCTATTTTTGTCTATTCTGTAAATTCAATCACTGTTTTCAGAGTTTAGGTTCCAAAATACCAGTTCTAGAGATCAGCAACATCCCCCAGGAAATGGTGCTGACGCAAAGGTAGCAGTTCTTGGAATGCTGATGTGAGCTCCTCCTGGTTTCTGTGAGAACAGCCCTCATTCATGACATCTTTCTAGACAGCTCCCATGTCTGGTGTGTAGAAAGCAGTGAGCTACTGCCACTCTGGTTAGAGTGGAGAGAATGCCCTGTGTGATTGGCAGCCCCTCAGGTCGTGTTCTTGCAGCTCTCATCTAAATGGCTGCATCAGCCACTTGCAACTTTTCTAGGAGAGGCATAATGGCTCTCAAGTTTTTGTGCTTACTAAGTTTAAAAGAAATGACCTGCAGACACGGTGAGAGGATGTATAGGCAGTCCATCAGTTTCTTCAGGGCATAAAACTTCAGAACCACAGTTTGTCAACACAGCTGAGCAAAACCAGAGCTGCTTTGCAAACTACATTTAAATGCTAAGGCAGATCAGGTTGCACTATTCACCTGGTAACTAGCAATCAAATTTTATTCCCTACAGGGACTGCAGGGATTTAAATAACAGGGAGACTTGTGACTTCACTATTAATCCTTTTAGTTTGTGTATTTTTTCAAGGAGAAAATGCATTCCCCCCACTAAGCTCCTCTGTTACCAGAGCTTCTGCTAGTTCTTGGAGACTGAACTACTTGAACTGTTACTGGTTGCACGAAGCAATAACACAGTGCTACTCAAAATCTTGATCCCACCGGAATGAGAGGGAGTTTTGTCACTGATTTCAGTGCAAATTAGACTTTAGTTACTGCATCAGTTACTGCATCACTTGTTTGAAGTGTTTTTCCTTACATGAGAATTGACAGATCAGTTATCTTACTGGATGTGTTGTAATCTGCCTTCCCTTACAGTGTCCTATGCACTTTAGTCAGTCGTTCTAACCATCCACTTGATTGGAAGTTATTTTTCTGTGCATAAGAACTGTTCCTGCTACCTTGATAGACTTGCACAAGGTGACTGGTTTTTATGATTTGTTTCAGAAATAGCGCTGGTATCTTCACTTGCAAAGCCAAAGCACCAACAGAAGATGTCAGACAGTCATTTGGTAACATTCAGTATTCTTAAAAGAAATAGATTAGCATCTCCCAGCAGCCATTTGAGATGCTCCAGTTTTAAAGACACATGCTGCACTTCAGTATTTCTGGACAGCAGATGCAACAAGTCAGTCAAAGATCCTGAGGAGCAGCATAAAGAAGCACTGAGTATAACAAACTTTTCATCCCTGCAAGAGCATTCCAAGCATATTCACTCAGGTGCCCTCTTTTCTGTGTCATCTTCTATTGAAAATGAAATTAATTCTATCTCCTTGTCAGAGAGAAGGGAAGCAAACAGAAGTGCAGATTTTTTTGAAACTCCTAAAGTGAGTAGAAAAAGCTCCTCCCTGCGCAGGAGGCTGCTGTTACCTAGGACTGTTCCTGCTGGCACAGCTGTGGGATGCTGTGAAGGACAGGCTAGTCCTTCAGGAAGCAGCAGGAAAAAATTGTTCCCTCCTGTTCTGAGCTCCGAAGAACAGCTATCGGAAACTGCTTCAGGTTCTCCAAAAGATGAAAGCTACAAACCTCTGACAACCAGCACTTCCAAACCTCAGGACCCTCATCCTGATTGCCCAAAGCGGAGGCTCTCCTTCTCACAACAAAGAACTTCTACGCTAGATGAGTCCAAATGTGTGGAGCCCTCATTGCTAGAACCAGAATGTTTGTCTCCCATTCGATGCAAGGATACTGTTGTTAGTACTGCCAATGAATTCAATCAAAGTGTCCTTGTGGGTGTAAGTGAAGGGTTACTTGGAACTCCTGCTCACTCTGTGTTACCTGAGGCCCATGAGGGGAAGTTCCTGACTTGTATCAACAATCTTGTAGAGAACTTCAACTTTGAACTATGTGATATAAGCTCTTCCCCTGTTAAGAGGGCAAGTTACCCAGATCTGTCAACGCCTGAGGACAGTGGATATAATTCACTTCCTTTGGACAAATCAGATTTGTCTGATCGTGAGGGATCTTTCCAAGAGTGCTTCCAAAAACATAAAGAATGTTCCAAAACAGTGGATAGTAAAAGAAAAATAAGAAAGCTTGAAAGAGTTAGGAGATTATCTACTCTTCGGGAACAGGGCTCGCAGTCAGAGACAGAAGAGAATCAGGGCTGTCTGCCTAGTTCAGCAAGTGTGGTAACAGAAAAAGGACACTTTGCTGCTGAGGACCATGTATTAGTGTCAGAACAGCCCAGTGAAGGCCTGCTTGATCTCTCAACCATGCCAGCTCTGAAAATGGTTCGTGAAATTTGCTTGCAAAGACAAAGATCAGACCAAAATCAAGTATTGGAGAACGTTGACACCACAGAAATATTTGCATTAGAACATGTTCTCGCTGGACTTATTGGCAAGAAAATGGGCCTGGAAAAAGTAGATATTTTAACAGAATTAAAATACAGAAATTTAAAACATGTTCTTGCTATAGTTTTAGATGCTTTGACAGTAGAAAGCCTATGCAGGTGAGTACTACTACTTTTCTTCCCTCTGTCCCATAAAGGGAGAAGCCTCTGTTTCAGCAAATAGGTTAGAATGTCTGTTGGCATAGCAATGTTGGTGATAGAAATTGTTTGTTTCTGGGAGAATTAAAGTGTTTCATCACCACTGACCCAATGGCTCTTACTGTGTAATTCCACAAACATATTGTATGGGGGAATTCAAATCCCAGCTGAAGAGGGGAATTAGTGAACTTCATAACACTCATAAATTTCAGCAGCATATTTAACTTCTTTCAGCCTGGGAAGTAATTTCTTCTCATTATGAGTTCCTCAATAATGCATAGTAAGCAAACCACATTTTCTACCTTCTTCTGTGTATTTCACTTCCTCGGTTATTTCTAGGCACAAGGATGCTCAGAATTTTGCTTCCTAAGTAATGCTCTAGTGGAAAGTGTCACTTATTTAAAAGAAATCAAGAGTGTAGTCACAAAGGGCAGAGGTGTTTTTGGAACTTTAGAAACAAACTCAGTGAGTGACTTCTCTGGAAAGAAGAAACATTTTTCATCTTGCGAGTCAAAGATCTGCTGAATTGTTTACACTGCAGTTGCTTTCCAGACTCTCTGACTCTTTGCAGTGGTGTGTAAGTCTTTCCTAACAGATCAGTACAGTGAACTAGTATACAGCAGTTGTCTGTAAAATAACCAGCAGTATATGAAATGACATAAACCCCTTTAAAAAGGCAGTCTTGCTATCGTGGCTTCTGCACTGCTTGGTAATGATGTGAAAGCAGATCATTTTTCATTCATTTATTCCAGCATTTGGAGAGTGAGTAAAAACTGGCGTGAAATCATTGTACAGGATAAAAATGCGGATGAGAGGAGAAAGCTGTACCTAAAACATCTCAGAGAAGCAGTTGGGGTAAGATTCATCTCAGAGGTGTTTGTTTTGGTTGGGGTTTTTTTTTAAGTGTGAAAGGAGACAGGTCTGAGGAAACCTCTTGTAAAGTTGGAGAGCAGTAGCTGGTAGAGGCAGTTCCAACATGAGCACCTGAAGGATCCTGACAGAAGAATGTAATAGCCTTTGTTGCTCTCCAGCTGTCATGTTGCATACTAGTCCTTCCGCCACGAGAGACTGGCTTGCTTCTCTCTTTTTTACTTCTCCTTCCTCCCTTCTTGAGAATCCTGTAGGACCTCTTCATTGACTGATCCTGGCTTTAGATTTAAACCTTGCTCATACATTTGTCTTGCACTGTTCTTCACTTTCCATTTCACTCTAGTCTGCAGTGCTGTAGGACCCAGTCTAGACTATTTCCTGGTTTTCAGCATTGCTTGTGCCTAAGGTTGAGCATCAGTGGCCCATACAGAAACTGGAGGGCTGCCTAGCAAAGGGAGCATATTACCAGCAGCATAACTGCTCAGATCATCCACACTTCAGTGGAACTTTCCTTTTAATTGTGATAGAATTCCTGTTGTTTCCATGCTTGCCATTGAGGTGTGTCCTAATTCAGAAACCTAAGGATCAGTAGTGTGCTGAAAGACAGTTGGCTTTTTACCCTGCTCATGGGATTTTTGTTTAATGGTTCCTTGGTTTAATGGTGTCTTGTTCCCTTCCTGAATGCATGCATTACACGTAATTTCTTTCTTTGGTGCAGCAAATCCCAAATATCTCCTAACTGGCTGCTTTTAATTTGCTTTATAAACTTTAACAGGACTCTTTCTTGAAAGCTGAAGATGCCGCCACGAGGCTTTACGTTCTTAACAGATCTGCTCTAAGGCCTGTTCAAGCTCAAGCCAGAACTCCAGTAGCACAAATGCTGCCTTCACACATTGAGCACACACCCAGGAGATGCAGTTCTGTTCCCCATTCAACTAGCAGACGAGAAGCGTACTTGAAAGTAGGTAGTTAAGAGACTCCTCACTTTCAGTTTTCAGAAAGTGTTTCTTCACAAGCACTAAGCAGCTCTGCTCTCTTTCCTCTTGACACAGGTTGCTAAAACTCTGTTCACTGACGAAGCTCTGAAGCCCTGTCCAAGATGTCAATATCCTGCCAAGTATCAGCTGGTAAAGAAACGGGGACTGTGCAGCAGAGATGTGTGTGCATTTGAGTTTTGTATTTTATGTCTGCAGGCTTTCCATGGGTCAAAAGAATGTAGTAGTTTATCTGCAAAACAGAAGAACAAAAAAGATGCTCCTCCAGGAAGTGCCCAAAGCAAAAGAAATTTAAAAAGACTCTAAATGTGTGAGGCATGCAAGTCCTTGCATTTAGTTCCTTTTCCCCTTCTCCTAAATCCCTAATCTTGTTCATCCTAAATAGTTGCATTTTGAAAGTCTCATTCAATGTGTTGTTGGTGACTTCTCTTGATAACTTCTCACCTGTTAATCTGAATTCAGTATGTTTTTGAAAAAAGTGAACATTTTGTCTCTTTTTACCTGTTGTGTAGTAGTTGGGAACTTACTAACATCTTATTCAATAAAGTATCTTAAATGTAGTCTTCAATATCTAGCTTACAGCACCTGATAGATGTTTTAAAATGTGAGTCTTGTCTTAATGACAAATTAAAGAAAATTATTTAAAAATATTTTTAATGAGATTTATTTATTGTTCACTTGTAAATGTTTGAAATAGCTGAAAGTGAGGCACTTAGGGACACGTGCAAAAAAGTGCATCTGCCTATATAAATGATGATACTTCTAAGCAATGTGTTGGTTGTCTGAGTTTTATATTGGAATAATATTTTCCTGTTCTCTTTGCCTCTGAAATGCAAGGCAATAGAAGAATCATTTCTAACCCAAGCTCATGTTGTCTAGATAGCCTGTTGTGGTTTTGCTGAGTTCTTGTCTTTAGTGAAAACATCACATTACTCAGTGTGTTGTATTGCCCTCTTTTTGGGTGAGCTTACCTTTACACTTCATTTGCCTTTAGCTCCTAGATTGTCTGCATACTTCTGCTTGAACTGATTGTCTACTGCTAGCAACATCCTTTCTCTAGCTGTAGATTTATCTCAGGGAACTACTTGATTTTTGCCCTTGTAAAGGATCAGCATATTTAATTCAGAAAGCAGACAATCTGCCTCTTGGACTTCAACTAATTTGTGCTTTTGTGTCTTTTTTTAAGTGTGTTTTTTTAAATTTCTAGCAATTGTAAACAACCCACAAAACAGGTGACAGAAACGGGCACAGTATTTGCTCTGTGGAGATACTGCATTGCTTGACTTCTGCAGTTGATAGTCCTTTCAAGGACAGGCATCTTGCAGAGCACTTGTAGTCAGCTGGTGCTTCTTCCCCACTGTCGTAACTTTATTCTGTATATTTGTAGGTAAGCCTTGTCACTGAGTTATTTAAAAAGCAATTGATGTAAAAAGAAAAGCTTTTAACTAAGCACTAGGCTGTGCATTTGCCTCTGATATTTAGTGTCATATAGTTTTATTGTCTGAAGATTGCAAATAGCACTTTCTAAGTTGTGTTTTTCTTCTCTCTTTCCACACAATCCATGGATATTTAAGACAAATGGCTCAAGGTAATTTGTTTCAGGATGTTCTGGAAATGCCCTTCCAGTTTCTCATCTCCAGCTGTTGTAATTTGATTAGTATCATAGAATAGTATCGTAGAATTAACCAGGTTGGAAGAGACTTCCAAGATCATCCAGTCCAACATATCCCCCAGCCCTATCCAGTCAACTAGACCATGGCACTAAGTGCTTCATCCAGTCTTCTCTTGAACACCTCCAGGGACGGTGACTTCACCATCTCCCTGGACAGCCCATTCCAATGGGAAATCACTTTCTCTGTGAAGAACTTCCTCCTAACATCTGGCCTATACTTTTAGCATACTTGATTTCTGGGATAATAGCTCCACATAGCCCCTGGGGGAACAACAACAACATGGTTAGTAAAATACCATAGAAGTTTTAGTCCTAACTCTATTGACCCAATATGGTATGACTAAAGATGGCATCAACTCAATATATCTGCCAGACAGCTGTGTTTCTTAAATGGCCAAATTATCAACACCTGCTTTCCACACTCCTTTGCTAAACCTTTGCATTGTTAAAATTATAGTACTTGAACAGGAAGACTGAAAGAGGAGTTTACACAGAATCTATTCTGAGGGAAAGGACTTGGGGACAAACTGAGGAATATAGAGGTGTGCCTGGTATGGTTTTGCTTTAGGAAGAATAACATTCATAACGGAGGAGGAGTTTGCAAGCAGGAATATTGCTAAGTTGCTTGATTCATTTACTATATGCACTGAACTATGAGAAGGGGATGGTAGTAACTGCAGGGTAAATATAGGATGTCAGACTGCTGTTGGCATAACTGCATTTCACCTTTGATATTTTCTAGGGTACTTCATCTCTGAAAGAAAATATGAAGCTTTCTATGCATCCTTGAGACTGATGGGAGAGTCATGGCAGTGAGAGGACTTAACTCGCTCTCTGCGCAGTGTTGTGGTCTAGGCTAGAAATACACCAGGTGCAAGCATTGTTTTGAACACTTCAGCAAGAGTTCTGGAAATAGTTCTGAAAGAGGTAGACCTTTGGTGGAAAGCCACACAGGAACTCAGGTTAAGATTTGGTTATTAAACATCCTTTCCCTTTCAGGAAAAAATTCTGAGAAGAATCATGTGACCTTAGCAAAACCAAATTCTTATGCTGCAATCCAAATAATTCAGGGAGCAGTAGAGGTGATAAACTGCTTCTCTTTAGGCATCAGTGGTATTTAAAATGAGTGGATTTGACATCTACTGTGTTCAACAAGCAGTAGCTGAAAGGAAAAAAATACTTGAATTCTATTTTATGGTTTGAAAGTTTGGTATGTGGGTCTTTGTTTGTCTGCATGTTTCTAACCTTGTTTACAGTCTTTTTTTCTTCTAAATCTGTCTTAAAAAGTCTTGAACTAAATATCCAACTCAGGCCTATCATAAATGTAACTGTTCTCTAGTGTTCAGGTGAAATGAGTTCTCTGCTGTGGTCTGCTATTACATCAGAGGTGTGGGCAAGTGAGAAAGGCAGTCTCCTTGTCTCTGGGTAATGCTCCTCTCTGACAGTGACTTTTCTAATTCTTTAAAAACTACCTTTATGCCTTCTCATGAGGGAGAAGTAAAATAGTGACATACATAATGTGTGGGTGATGGATGATGTGGCCAATAGACCACAAGGGGTGTCTCACAGTGTGGCTATAAAGAATCAAAATGCTTTCATGGTGATGGATTGCTTTGTTGACAGAAAGCAGGTAACTTTTTTGGTTCTCTGTTTGTAGGTTTATTTTACCTTCTATACTGTATGTCTCAATTAGTCTCTATCAGGTACCACTAAGGTATGAATCTGGACCTGAATGAAACAACAGACAATGTAGTTTCCTACTTCATAAAAACAACAAAACCCAACAACCTGCCCCAAAAAAAAACAAACTCACCCCACCCTCCCCAAAAACTTATTGAACAACAAACACCCAAAGAAACAGCCAAACAACAAAACCCCCCAAACCAACTGACCATAAAACCCAAACAAAACAAACAGGAACACCCCAGTTCCTAAATGTTAGGAATTCATGAGCAGAATCTTTCTTCTCCTGGGCTGAGTTAATCCTCCCAGGCCTGAGGTCAGTGCTCCAGCAAGCCCAGAGAAGGGATGAAAAAGTAGTCCTTGGGTAGAAATTATAATGGGCAAGAGTTTCCAAAAATATCCTGCCCATGATTGCTCTTTAGCTCAGTTTTAATTTACTTTGTGTGACTGGCAACAAATTGTTGGGTAAGCAAGGAGTGGATTGCCTTTTGCTCTGGAAGATGAAATCAAACTCAGTATCATCTTAAACATTATTTGCTGCTTGCTGAAAGCCTTACTTTTGCAGTCCTTATTTCCCTTCAGACAGGCACGACCTACAGTGGGAGCAGTGATAGCGCCTGCAGAGGATGCCCAGGGAATGCACTTAGTTTTGTGAAGCTGATGCTTTGAACCAGAGCTGTGGATTTAACTTCTAAACCCCAGTTCTCAGCAGTAGTGTTCTGCTGCCGATAGATATTGCTGCAGGACTCGTACTTCATAAATCTGGGGTGTTTTGAGCAGCAGTCAGAAACCTTAAGTGGTTCATGAGAAGGAAGTGGAAATTAATGAAGTCTCTGACATTCTTTCCTAGGTGACAAGAGCTCAGGAAAAAAATGTTACAAATATTTTTAATTGTTTACAGGATAAGAATGTGAGTTTGTTCTATCACTAGCTAAAAATGCTTCACATTGTTTCACTTCAGGAGCTCATCAACATCTGGCAGGTTATTTTCCTGTTCCATGTATTGGTTATTCAAAAGTAGCCCTTAGGCAATTTAGGCCACAAGAACTAATTCCTTTTGTTTCTGTTTTTGTAGGCATATGAAGAAATACAGGAGTGTCAGAGTAGGAAAGGACTCCTGGTGTCTGCTGCCAAGCTCTTGGTTCTGCTGTCAACTCATCAGGTTGTGCCTTAAAACTGAATAGAGAATGGTCTTGCGAGCTTTGTGTTGGAAATCTATTCCAGGTTGCTCTGCTCCTCACTTTGCCTTTTTTCCAGCAGTGCTATTGACCTTGCTATTCTATACATTTCTTCCTCCTCTTAGATTTTTTTCTCCTCCCTCCCAGTGTTGTGATTGCCTGATATAAATGCCCTCTCTTAACACAAATCTCCGACCTTCATCTTGTGTCTTAGATACAGCCTTTGTCTCTTGGATTGTCTTAACGACCCGTTACTCTTTGCCTTGCAATCCCTTCTTTGAATCAAGGCAAGCAGTCTAGGTAAAAACCTCCTTAGGACCTTGACTAATATTAGGGCTTTCTTTTCTCTACCAGAAGTACTTGGAGCAATGCATACTAAGGGCAGCACTGATTTCGTATGGCTTGCTGCAGTTCAGCCTCCAGGGCAGTACTCCCACACTCTTCTCTCAGATTTTGCAAGGAGCCCACATTTTTCATGCATTTTCCCAAGCTTTGACTACTCAACCTTGTATTTTGTGCTACTAACATTCAGGGTTTTCCCTCTCTTTGCGCTTCAGTCCTGTGGTGAATGCAGTCTTTGAAGTGATGATGATGTATTTTATAAACAAATTCTTTGTCTGTAGTCAATCATGAAGGGCTTTTTGATGCAAAGCATCTAGCAGATTTTGTTATCACTTGGCAGATGCCTCAACAAAATCTAACTGCTTCTTGGCAATGGTGTGTTTAATTAAACAAAAACAAAAGGGGCTTTTACATTCTGACTTTCAAGCTCTGATCAGCTGAGAATTTCATTATAAGAAGACCTAACACTTTTTTGCTCTTAACTGTGATAAGCCTCTGTGCAGTGTCGGGAACCTGCATAGACTCGTTGGAAGCCTAAAAGATAATAAGGGCCTTATTGAGCTGGGTGCTAATGGACAAGAAGTAAAGAGACAACTCTGCAGCTGAAAATACAAGAGGTATAGTGCTCTGTTGAATACTAGAAGCTTTATAAAGAAATAGATCTCTGGACTGAAGACTGAAGCTCGTGTATTAAAAGCCTCTCTATTTTTCATCCTCTCTGTAATCCAAAACTCTGACAGCAATTCTGCAAGGGCCACCTTCAACCTCTGGCAAATGGGGTGTGCAGACTTCTTTTATTACATCTGCTGTGCTTCAGTTTAGGAGTGCAAGCTAATTCTCCCCAGTACATTTTTTGTAGCTATTCTGTCACTCCTCTTTTTTAGATGGTATGGGAAGAGGGAAAATATAACCAAGGGCCTGTGGGTCAAGACAGAAGCAAGTTGATGTGATGCAAAGGCCATGCACAGAAGCAGAGCAAACACAGCAGATGGTGTTGGGTCACTCCCCAGAAAGCAGGGCTCCAACACATGTAGCAGCTGTTCTAGAGGACAAGCACCACCACCTAATGCCCCACATTTCCTTTTTTCCCTGGTCTTTTATATCTGAGGTGATGCTGTATGGCATGGAATACCCCTCTGGTCAGTTTGGGTCAGATGGCCTGGCCACGTCCCCTCCCAGGATCTTGCCCATCCCTCAGCCTCCTACTGGGGGAGAATGTTGGAAAAGCACATCCTGGATGCTTGGCTTAGTAGCAGCCAAAACCTCGGTGTGGTATCAACACTCAGCTAGAGCACTGCAGAACAAAACCCCGGTGTGGTATCAACACTCAGCTACAGCACTGCAAAACGTAACACTAGAAGGATGCGCTGGGGAGAACGAACTCCAGCTCAGCTGAACCCAATGCAGTCCTGAATCCGTTAAAATAGCTCTTTCTGTAAGCTGTTTAAACTCAGCCCTTGTGTCAGGACTGGAACCAGCTGAGGTGGTGGAAGGAACAGAATGGATAAAAAGAAAGCAAATTAATTGCTGAAATTACTTGCTCCAACTTAACCCTTCAAGATTGTTTCACTTTTGAGCTGCTTTCCTCACTGAAAACAGTTTGTGATTTCAAACCCACATATTCTCGTGATAAAAATATTTTATCACAAGGGGGCACCAAAGGCTTTTCTTGCAGAGCTTTAGCTGTGCTCTTTTTCTTGCTTTAACACACTGTAATTCGATGTTAAAAACGAAAAAATGTGAATACCTCAGGGCAAGAGTGGCCCTGTGAGCTGCCTACCAAAATCTTTGAGAGATGAGTGTCATCATGAGAAACAGCTCAGATGCGATTACATCTCCAAGGCCTCCTTTCCAGGGTGAAGCTGTGCTGGGCACACAGCCAGATTTTACAAGAACTGGGCAAGATCACAGACTGGCCTGACAGTGCCTGCTGGCTCAGTTCCATGGCTGGCTCAGCCAAGGACCTGGATTATCTGGCAGTCTCCATGCCAGCCTAGCATTGGCTACACAGCATAACTCTGTCATGGAAGTGTGGCAGCTGAAGTGTTTGAGGATTGATAGTTTCAGAAGCTGCACACTCTGGCCTTTATTTCCCACTACAGAAATGTATTTGATGGTAAAATGCATCCTGGCTTTACAAAGCATGGAGAATCTACACATGCCTCCTCAACCTGTCATGATTTAAAATGATCACAGGAAAAGGACCTTCTTGCATGCATTTTATTCCTACTTAATTGGTGTCCTGATGGCTTTAGTCAACAAGAAAGCAAAAGCACTGGGAAAGGGCTAAGTATTCCCATGTAAACTATTTTAAGCAGTCTCAGATGGCAGCATGTTCTGGGTTTAGTCTGCTAAATGAAGACTCTGCATGAACTCTGGAAGTTAATATCTTTTTCTTTAAGTACTTCTGGAGTCCAGGAGTGCAATGGGCAGGAAAGCAGGACACCTACAAAATAAGAAGGCTGTACCTTGTGTAATTAGCATGATTGAAATTGTAAGGAGTGCCTATTTGTTATGGATTCTTATGTCATCATGACACCTGCTGTGGTGACACTACTGTGCTCTGCAAGCGGATGTACCCAAAATCTTCTCACTTCACCCTGACTTCACTTTTTTCCCCTGGTCTGAGACGCTGTTGCTGACATCTGACTATAACAGCAGGATTGGAAGGGCACCTGCATTCAGTGTGCCTTGCTGGGTGGCAGGAGGTGATCTTCTTAAAGGGTCTGTTTGGCATTGCTGCTGCGTGCGACTCCTATCTGCCTAAGCTACTTCATATGCCTCTTCTGTTGGCCCTCTAATTGACAGGTGTTAAGCCAAGATCAAGAAACTGACCTGACTTAAACCAAGCTGCAACTAACCACAGAAAAATAAAAGTTGTCATGAAATTTGCGTGCAGAACTGAAGATAAGAAGTGGTGGTAGACTTGCAAAGCTTGAATTGGCACAGCCAGAATCCATTACAAAGCAGGAGTCCAGTTTATCTGCATGACAAACATTAAATACACAGTGACAATGCAGTCTTCTGTACACTGTGCCAAAACTGCAGATCCACCCCTGGCACTGAAATCTCTGAGAAGCACCCCTCACAGCTGCTTCTGGTGGGTATCTTCTGTTTCAGGTGCAGACTATGCTATGTTACACTTGCTTTAATTTTCTGAGCTCTGATTAGTTGAAATTCTCATTATAAAAACTTTTTGTGTTGTCTTCAGAGAATGACTTTGTTTCTAACACACTTCAGCCTGCCACTGTCTCTCCTTAGCAGCAGTGTATTCCAGTGAGGTCTTGATGCTTCTTCCCCAAACTGGAAAAGATAAAGATTCTCCTAAGGTTCTAACAGTTATTTCCTCAGACACTAATGCAACTTTCTGAACGGCTCTGAAGGGCCCTTCAGGTACTGCAGGTGTGAAGTAGGTAGCTTGCATGTGTCATCTAGCAAGTGTACAAATAGCTAAGTGGTCCTTCCCAGTGCCAGTTCACTTTTTAGGTATGCCACTGAATTCCATTTATCTTTTCCAAGACCTCATATTAAGCAAAGAGATTTCAACCTTTATTTCAAGTCTTTCAATTTGAAAGACACCTCTGTCTTGGCCTGGTAGAGTAAGATTGTTATAGGAACTCTTGGGCCATTAGTGACAGGGACAAGACAAGGAATATTCTCCAGTGATAATCCAAATGAAGGCTTGTTTGGAGGTCAAGCCCTTTGGACTTTTGACAGTCTTCTCCAGTAGTACAAACATCTAATGCTGACAGGGCAAAGAAGCTGCATCACATCATATCTCTTCCCTTACTCTACAGCCCCTCCTATTTAATTTGTAAGCCTCTCCTCTTTTCTCTCCCCCTAAGCTATCTCCAGCAATGGGTCACTTTTCTCTCCTTTCAGCATTCTTTGGAGGGCTCCTATTCCAAGTAACTGTTTCCTCAGGTGTCAGCATTAGCTTTTTCTGATGGCCATGGGACTGCATTAAACTGCTGTAAACTAGAGCTACCAGACCCAGCACACAGGCCACACTGCTGCACAGGAAGCTTCCTGCACTTTGCCGACAGAATCGTTCAAAGCCTTCGCCATCTGAAGGCTGATTTGTGCTTTCCTCTCAGAATATAAATCCTGTTGTGGCAGTTCTGCAGCCATTTAAACAAGCTTCCTAGCACCTGCTTCCAGTTCATGGGATTGTTGCTTTCAGGTGCAAAAGTAAAACCATGGCAATGATTCAGAGAAAGAATCGCTACATTTAGCTGAAGTTGGCTTTTTTTGTTAAGGTGGTTAGTTACTAAAGCCATCACGTGACAGAAGGTCCATCTATGCCTGAGATGGGGTACTTCTGTTTAAAATCAATGAGAATGAGTTCACAGCTGCCCTTGGGGACCCTTCTAGATGCACATTTGCATTTTATTTTTTTTTAAACAGTGCTTGACATGTTTTGAATGAGTAATTAACCATGGGGGCCAGCTGACCATCCTAGAAATGTGAGTTTTTCTGGTGTCCTGGAGAACCCCTTTGAACCAAGGAGGAAACTAACATTGTGGGAGTCTCTCCTGCGTGTCTCGTACCTGTTCTCTTTCCTCATGGGCTATTTATAAACTTTAACTGGGGGAAAATGGAGCTGCCTTTGGAATTCTACCAGGTCCAGGCCTTGGCAGCAGGAGGGAGCAGGGAAAGTTGTTACCAAGGCTACAGGTTGTGTTGCTGGCACATCACAACAGAGGCATTTGTACCTGTTGGGAAATAGCCCAAATTTAATCTCAGCCTTAGCAACATGAAACTCCTCACCTTCTCTTGCCTGGCTGCCATAGACAGGGCTGCCTTTGCTTCTTGGGATCGAGCCTTACTGCCTGCTTACAGGAGCAGAACTATTTGACAGGTGATGTGAATCTATTGCTCACTGGCCATATGTTTTGAGATTTTGATTTTTGAGGCAAAATCCCACGTGTCTGGAGGGTTTGGCTAAGGTAGGAGATGGTAGAATTTATTCTTTTGGGCTAAGAAACTCCGGGCAGTTGAGAAAAGAGCGTTCAGTTTTGTTCTTGCTATAAGGGTCTGCAGGTGCCCACTTCAGAGGCAGCTCTTCTGAGACTCTACTGTCTGCGTGCCTGCTAGGAGTGACCGCAGGGAGCTGTGCACGGGCGGCAGAAGCCTTTGCTCACTGCCCAGTTCAGCCCTTGCATTGTCTGCAGTGCCATGGCAACTCTGCTTTGAGTTGCGCGGCAGAGCCAGACTGCCTGCTGCGGGCCGGCAGTGCCCACCCAGGCCCAGGAGCTCTGCTGCTTCCAGTCCTGGTCTGCAGTCAAGGGTTCCACCTTTGCAAATGAGGTCGCACACTTGCAGGGGTGAGTGCTGGCCCTCCTGTGGGTAGACTCAGAATGCAGTCGAAGAGGATCACCACCGGTAAGCAACTCTCTTGTGCAGGGGGCTGGCCCTGGGTGATTGTCTCTGCTACGGCGAGGGGAATACAAACGAGCAGGAATTTGTACTGCTGGCTTTAAACTGGCCCAGCGCAACTCATTAGTCTGAATAGAGAACTTCCTTCAACTGGCATCGCAAATACATTCCTAGAACGAGTGAGAATTGGTTATCTGGGAACACTTACAATTAGGGGTTTGTTATTATTTTTATCATCTAATTTGTGATAGTTGCTCCTTAAAGCTTGTGGAGTCTCATACAAATCATTTCCATTGAACCTAGCAAGCTTCTCATTGATTTTGCATAGGGAAAGCTGACAAGAAGTTGCTCTATATGAGAAATCATCTGGGTAAATAATGCTTGCATGACACTTAAGTGACTCTTGTGCTAGCCAGCCTTTTGATGCATGGCTCACCTTTGCTGCATGCTGTTAGAAATTGGTTTATTTCAGAATATCCAGGAAGGTTGTCATGCCTCGCTACTTTGTCTTTCTGGGCAGGAATTGAAGTTGAACAAGCTTGCCTGTATTTCGTGCATGACCTGTGTTCTGCTTTTGTGTTTCAGAGCCTCCCTCTGTAACAGAAGAAGTGTTTGTGAGTATGCTTTGTAAGGCTTGAGTGTTCATTTGGTCATGCGACCACAAGGGAAAAAATAACTGGCAAAAAAGGGGGTTGGGAACTGTTAGGCTGCTTGTTTCTTCCCTCTAAGTATAGAGTACTGAGTAATTCAAGAAGCTCATTTGTGTGAGGGTGGTGAGAGCGTGGCACAGGCTGCCCAGAGAGGTTGTGGCTGCCTCTTTGGTGGGGGTGTTGAAGGCCAGGCTGAATGAGGCCTTGAGCAGCTGAGTCTAGTTGATGAATCAAGCACCATGTGCACATTTCTTGCTGTTATATGAGACTACAGAGGATTACATTCTTGGCAAATTAAAACCACGCTACCTGCATGTTCTTAAGGAGTTTATACTTCAGCCAGTAATAACTGAATTGTTTTGAGTAAGTCTTTTGAAATAATAGAATGTTTTCATGGGGTATTATCATATCTTGGGCACCTTCAGATTCATCCTTATCAGTGTCAGATCTAATTGTGCATTACCCAACCCAGACACGAGACAGACTGCGGCTTGTTGCTGACAAATGTTTTAGTGAACGTTAACCCTTGCTGGATTGACTTCTGGATCTGATCGGTTGCCCTAGCGACATTGGCGAGAGGCTTTTCTGTGACTTCAAAGGCTGTGGTGAATTCGCTCGTTTCATCAGCGCCTTAAGAAGCCCAGGTCCGTGCCGCCGCAGCGCAGAAAGCCTCGTTTGCAGTGGGGGCAGCGTTCGTCGCGAGTTTGCCTGTCCTGTGTCAGTCACAGCAGCAACTCTAAGTGCTAAGCAGTAAATGTAGGACCTGGCCGGACAAACACCATCGGGTATGGTTCTGACCTGCCAAGCAGCACACAAGAGCCTGCCTGAGTTCATTTTAAAGTGCACTGGCTCAAGATTTCTTCCTTACCTGAGGACAAGCTGTCTTATACTGGAGTTTGGATCAGGATGCTGGCTGCATACAAGGGATACTCTGCAGAATCTCTCTTTAATGCTGTTCCTCGCTAGTGCGTTTCAATGCAATCAACCTGGGAAAGAGCCAAAAGGGTTGTGTCATGAGACCTTTGTTGGTACTGCCAAATATATTAGATTTAGATGCATTCTTCCAGCATTGCAGGGCAGAAATAATAGCATAGTCAAGAAACTGCAGCTATTAAAACCTGTTTTCTGAGTTTTTGCTACACTGAAGACAGGTTTCTGAAGGTTGATGGAATAATGTTCTCGTTTCACCTTCTGCTGCATGGCAATGGGAGAGGTGGTGGTGATAAGCACAGTAGAAGACTATGATCCATACTTGCTGATTTGTCAGCAAAAAGAAATATCTGTCTATTCTATGGGTTTTGAGTTGTTAGCAGGGTCTGAAATGCAGGTGTTGGACAGGGTACAAAACCACCTGCAGATGCAGGTCTTCACTTCTGGTGAGGTCAATGAGCATTCTCCCAGTTCTGTCAGATCCTAAGTATGGCTGCTTGCTTCATGAGCCCAATTATAGGGCAGTGAACTTCCTTTTGTTCCCCCAGTGTCCTCTAGAACATCCCCAAGCAGCAGTATGGGAGAAGAGGCAGGCTCCCCCTTCCTAGATGCGTGAGAGAAAGCTATAAAAGGTGGAGAATTTCTAGACCATGGCTTGTGCATGCTTTCTCAAAGGTAAACATGCACATCTGCAGCATTTAGAAGCTGCAGGGTTTAGAAAGGCTTTAGTGGAGAGTTCTTGGCAAAGGACTTACCTTCTCCTGTATTTTTGAAATTGCTGAGGAGTGCCTGGAATATAGCAGTGCTTCAATGATTATGTTCTCAGAAGCAGCTAGTGCCATTTGACAAAGGTTTGCAGGCCATGACTTATGGAAAAAACACTGCTTGAGTCAGGAGTGCACTCAGAGCATGTTAGGAAGACTGCTTGAGGCAGGAGTGTGCTCAGAGCGTGTTAGGAGCACTGCTTGAGTCAGGAGTGCACTCAGAGCACGTTAGGAACACTGCTTGAGGCAGGAGTGTGCTCAGAGCGTGTTAGGAACACTGCTTGAGTCAGGAGTGTGCTCAGAGCGTGTTAGGAACACTGCTTGAGGCAGGAGTGTGCTCAGAGCGCGTTAGGAACACTGCTTGAGGCAGGAGTGTGCTCAGAGCGTGTTAGGAACACTGCTTGAGTCAGGAGTGCGCTCAGAGCGTGTTAGGAGCACTGCTTGAGTCAGGAGTGCGCTCAGAGCGTGTTAGGAGCACTGCTTGAGGCAGGAGTGCACTCAGAGCGTGTTAGGAACACTGCTTGAGGCAGGAGTGCACTCAGAGCGTGTTAGGAACACTGCTTGAGGCAGGAGTGCGCTCAGAGCGTGTTAGGAGCACTGCTTGAGGCAGGAGTGTGCTCAGAGCGTGTTAGGAGCACTGCTTGAGGCAGGAGTGTGCTCAGAGCGTGTTAGGAGCACTGCTTGAGGCAGGAGTGTGCTCAGAGCGTGTTAGGAGCACTGCTTGAGGCAGGAGTGTGCTCAGAGCGTGTTAGGAAGACTGCTTGAGGCAGGAGTGTGCTCAGAGCGCGTTAGGAACACTGCTTGAGGCAGGAGTGTGTTCAGAGCATGTTAGGAACACTGCTTGAGGCAGGAGTGTGCTCAGAGCGTGTTAGGAACACTGCTTGAGGCAGGAGTGTGCTCAGAGCGTGTTAGGAACACTGCTTGAGGCAGGAGTGTGCTCAGAAGCGTGTTAGGAGCACTGCGTGAGGCAGGAGTGTGCTCAGAGCGTGTTAGGAACACTGCTTGAGGCAGGAGTGTGCTCAGAGCGTGTTAGGAACACTGCTTGAGGCAGGAGTGTGCTCAGAGCGCGTTAGGAACACTGCTTGAGGCAGGAGTGTGCTCAGAGCGCGTTAGGAACACTGCTTGAGGCAGGAGTGTGTTCAGAGCATGTTAGGAACACTGCTTGAGGCAGGAGTGTGCTCAGAGCATGTTAGGAGCATCACTTGAGGTGAGTCCGTTTGGAGCGCCGCTCGAGGCAGGAGCCCGCTCGGAGCATGCTAGGAGCGGCCTCAGAGCATGTTAGTGCAGACTGGTAAAAGCTTTGCTTTGTGTGTCTCTCTGCAGGAAGAATGCTTGGCCACAGATGATGTGTTTGTGGACTACTTCAATGAATTTTTGAGTCTTCCAGTAAGTACCTTACAGAAATCTCTTGCAAACTGCAACACCTCACTAGTAAGCAGTTAACTCATCTTAGAACGTTTTGATGTTGCCTCTTGGTAGCTAAATGGCTTCCAGGCATTGTCTGTGTTCTAGTGGTAACAACTCTTATGGTAGCTCAGTGTTGCTGTCAGCATCAGAAAAACAACTCTGTCTGGACTCCTGGGGATAGCTTTTCCTTCTTGCAAAGTGGTGTACTGAAATCACAGTGCACCAAAATAATATGACTATGAAGTGGAAGAGACACATAAATAATCGTTTAGAGTGCATAAGGAGTCTGGCTTTGTTCCAATGTCATGGCATGCCGATAGAACAAATGTTAGCCCTGTCACATTCTTCTGGCAGTGCACTTAGTGATTAATGCAAACATTTTAGCACAGGAACCAGCTCTGTTTCTCTTCAAGTCTGTGAAGGTCTCAGAGTTGGCACTCCCCTTCTCTTCCTCTCTTCTTCCTCTCCCATCTGCAGCTGGAAAGATCTGTGTGCCGATCCAGTTGCAGTTGACTCACCATACTCAGTGCCCTGTATTTAACCAGTTGCTGTATATTGTTGACATGAGAGTCACAGATCCTGTCCTGCTCACTTGGTGTGGCAACCTCACCTAACTTCAGCCTTGGCCCTGACTGTCCACGTTCTCCCCATGCTCACACCCGCAGTCCCCTGCAAAGTGGCACAGACTGTTCCACATTGTCACTCATGGCTTTAATGGGCTCTCCCAGCTAATCTAACCAGAGCTGTCCCACAGGCTGTCCCCCTCCTAAAGTGCTGCCGTCCAGCACTACGGAAACATCTCTGCATTTCTGCAACTTGCCTGGTAGGAGCCACCACCAGCTTTAGGAAGGGCTAGAATGTTTCTTAGTGCTCCTTGGACCTAAGACCATGGTGCAGCTGCTGTTGGAAGTTCAGCTATGGTCCAGGTGTACCAAACTGAACTAGAGATAGACATTCTCTCTAGGCCTCAGCACAGACTGGTGTAAAAGTGCACATAGTGGGAGTTGCAGAGCTAAAGATGGTAGAACAGGTTATTCATGACAGTTTTCACCCTTGCACTCGAGTTTGGAGGTGTTAACTCTGTCAGAGAGGGTTTTGTGCATGGCAGCAATAGTAGCTTTGCAGGTGCTCAGCCTTTACCTGCTTTCACCACGCTGCAAGAGTCCTAAGAATAGTTCTGACAAAGCTAGGGAAGCATGGAAGAAAACGTGTGCTCAGAGGGCTGTGGATTTTCCTCCCTCCTCCCTTCACCCTCTCCTTGCAGCTGGTTTAGGATATCTGCCTAAATCCAAGCCTAACTATGCCCCCTTTTATTGTGAGCCTCTTTCCACGTGCCAGACTGTTCTTAGCACAGGGATGCCATCTTCCACCCTTTGATGCCTCTTTGGAAACTCTGCTGCAAGTGTTCCCCAAATCACAGGCGATGGAGCAAGTAAGAAGCTCAGCCTGCTTAGTCACTGGATCTCCTTGGGCATCTGTTGGAGGCCAAAATTCTGCTTGGCCTCAGAGAGCTTCTCAGCCCACAGTCCTGGCACAGCTCAGCAGCTCTGAGCTGCAGCGATTGTCCAGGTGCTCCTGGTGGCTCTGGAAGGCCACAGAGAAGAGCTCATAGGCACTCTGGAGTAAATCCTGACAGTTTCTGAGATGACACATGGTCTCTCTTCTATGCATTTAGTTATCTTCATGAGAAGAGATGCTCTTTTAGCTGTAATGTTCTTGTAATTTGGTTTACTTTGATCTTTTCCTGGGGATTTACTCTCTCCAGCCTTAAGTTCTATTAGTACCTTGAGTATTGTGGTTTGAATACCTTATATTCCCAATTTCCCTCTCCTCCTCAGAAGGCTTTTGCTGAAGCACAGCCTTGAAGTTTCCATTGCTTTATTCTTGTTTTGCTTGTGAGCCGTTGCCTGGTGACAGTGTTACCCAGGTGTGCTAGTAGTTAGGCAACAAGTTAAACTGCAAATAGTGTGTGACTCCATCCCAGAAGCCAGGGGTAGCAGATGGCTATTTTAAGAGACTGCCTCTGCCTTGATTGATAATGCACCACTGGCGTACAGAAAATCTACCACTGGGGACTTGCTGCTGCAGCCTCCTTGGTGCTTGACTTACACTGCAGCCTCTAAGTGATTCTGTTGCTATAGTAATATTGAGTGCAATCTGACATGGATAGCTAGGTGTTCTAAAGGTAGTGGAATGAAGGATAGATTGTACAGAAAGTGCTTTTGAAGGGTAAAATAATACCAAAGCCCCCTCCTGAGGGCACTTGTTGCCAGCAGTATGGTGGTTTCACAGTAGCAGAAACCAATTACATGACATACAAATGAATTACACCTTCCTTAGCAACTAATCTGACACGAAAGGCTTAAGAGAAACATTGGCCTGGATACATTTCTGTTTCTGGCCAGTAATGCATCCCTGGAATTTGACTCTTTCATCAATATATTTAAAACATCCAAGAATACACAACTCGGAAGTCAAACATCACCTCCCAGCTTGGTGTTGGAGGCCTCGGGAAGAATGCTCAGAACTGTCTGGGTATATTTCCTGCACTCTACAAGCTGCTTGAATTCCATCTTGTCCATGGTGGGGCCTTACCCCTCATTTTCCAGTTACCAGTGGTCCTAATGGGGACCCCCTCCTCTCTGCAACCTCAAGGGGCTGCACGAGAGACAAAAGCTAACTCCACCTGACTTGTATTCAGGAAATGACACTCCTGCCTCTGGGTTTCCTTGAGGAAGAAAGCTACCAAGTGACCACAATGTTACTGGCTTCAAATCTGAAGATGATTTCTTTCAAAAACCATTATCAAAGGTTTGAACTCAATGCTTTGACAAGACAGTCTGAGAAGATGGCTTATCTGGCTACTCTGACACCAAAGCATGTGTGCATCTTGATGATCCTGGAGATAGCTACCTACACCTTGGCCCAAAACCTCAAAGTTTGGACTAGAACCACCTTTTTTTTCAATCAAGTGTGTGGAGTGTTCCTCTTTTTATCCCAGCAGTGTATGTTCTTTTGTTCTACTTGTAGATTTGTCTGATGGATAACTTGTAGTCAGACTCCCCAGATGCTTCATCTTTTAAAAATTGTCCCTAGCACCTGGTTTACTGCATCAACTTTTTCAGTTAATTAGAATGTGTAAGTTGCAAAGGGTTAAGTAAGAGTAGATGCATGGTCAGTTAATGTTGTCTTAGTTTTCAAGTTGAACAACATGGAACTGAAATAATCTGGTTGTGTCTAGTTAGAATCACAGGATGGTCTAGGTTGGAAAGGACCTCCAAAGCTCACCCAGTTCAACCCCTCTGCAGTCATCAGGGGCATCCTCAGCTAGATCAGGCTGCCCACAGCCCTGTCGAGCCTCACCTTGAATATCCCCAGGCACAGAGCCCCAGCCGTCTCCCTGGGCAGCCTGTTGCAGTGGTTAGTTGGGTGGCTCTTTGTTACAGAACTTGCACTTGGCTTTTTTCTGAAGCAAGAGCAGAGCAAATCCTGACTGACCAAAGCATTTTGCTTCTTAGTGTGCTTTCTTCTGTTTGCTTTTTAAAGCATGACAACATAAACAAGGTAGGACAAGGAGGTTATGAAGGTTGCTCATTCAGTCGCACTTAAAAGCTGGGAGCAGCCTAAATGAGGTTTGACAGTAAATGAAATGTACACGTAGCAAAGTGGGAGGAGGTCTGAATGAGGTATAGAGAAACCTACTGCACATAAAAAGTTCTTTAAAATTCTGTTCAGTACATCTGGAGAGAAAAAACACCAAAAAGTGCAGAGTACCCTGGAGAAAATTAATGCCAAAAGAGGCACAAGGTGTCAGAGAACGAAAACCAAGCCAGGAGTTCAGCTGGAGTTAGGTAACTAAACAGACTAATGCAATTTAATGCGTGGCTTTGAGCAGTGACAGTCTGATGTCATAAGCACTAATCACACACTTAAAGCTCTCACATGCTACGTGCTTTGCCAGCCTGAGCTTCCACAGCGAGACGTTATGGGATAAGTAGGGAATGTTGTAACCACATGTTGCAGCCACATGGCTCAACTCCGGGCACTGCTCCGCAAGGCACCGATCTACCGAAGGGCCTCGAACAGAAGCAGCGAAAGAGCTGACACAGGCATAGTTACTTTGGGCTTACACAGGTGTGAAGAAGAATGAAACTGCTCTGCAAGATCTCTTGGTGTTATGTGCAGCATTCATTCAGCATACATGGAATGTGTGAGTTCTGTGTGATACACCACAAAGTTGGAGGAAATGAAAAGCACCGTGCTGAAGTGCAAGGGAATGACAACTGCACAAGTGCCAGGCGGGATCCTGTCTGGAACGCAGACAGAAGGAGCCTTGGCACCGGGTCTGGATCTGGGCAGGATTTAATTCAGCTCTTAGATACAGTGTGCCTGCCTGTCCTCCCCCTCAGCCTGGAGCTGCTTAGATACTCTGTATAATCTCATATTCGTGTCTGTCCCAGGCATTCCCCATCCATATTTTTCTGCTTTATTTCAAGGAAGAAAACTTGGTCAAGGTGGTCTCTTAGGGAAATATTTTAAATACTTTTGAGCACTAGAGCTCAAAAGGTGAAAGATGGCTCTGTTTCAGTGTGTCCAAGTGGGGGTTTTGAGCTGACAAGTTACAATCAGGTAGCTGAAGCTGATTCTATAGCCAGGATCTCACAGAACTAATGCTGTGTAACAGAATCCGCCGCAGGCCCGAGGGTTTGGTAGATGCTTGACCTGCAAGTAACAATGTGGTACAAAGCCTTTCCTAGACGTGGAAATCTCCAGATTCATCTGCCTCAAAGGCACCTCGCATTTAAAAGGTCAGCTTCTTTACCAGTCTTTTCAAGCCTTGATTGTGGTAATGAATGAGGAGATCCGATCCTGTGGGTAAGCAGTCTCCTGCAGAACAGCCACTGAAGTCACAGTGAATTACATGTTCTAGAGATCTGAGTGCTGGATCTGTTGTGTACATGTGAAAAAGAATGCTCTGTGCTCTAGAATGAGTTGCATTCCTGGCAGTGAAGCGTGGCTGAGACAGAAAGTAAGAATGCTTTGGGAATCTGTGCAGCAGAGAGACTAGAGAAGAACACAGGAAAATGACTTCTCTGAGCCCTGAACACAAACTACAGCAGGTAAGAGAAAGAAGCCTCCTAACACCAGCTTGCATTCTGTAGGGTGCTTCTCTGCCATGAAAAGGAACTCAGTCAAATTAAAGAGTTCCCTCACTGCAATGTTATAAACTTCTTTTGTAGACTTTTGCTCAGCCAGTGAAGTTTAACTCTGACTTTGGGGTTTTTGAAGTTGTTAATGATGCCCCACAACACATGCAAAGCCAGCTGAAAAGAAGTCTAGATGATCAGAAGTCTCCAGCCTTCATTTACGGCATCCTGAGGAAAGCAAAGAGTGCTGGGCAGATCTCCAAACCCTGCAGTGCTTCTCCAGCCTTCGCTGCTGCTCCGGAGGACAACACCGTGGTGAGCATCTTGCACCCTCCGCTTCATGTTTAGCTCTTGCTGTAGGGATGCTGGCAGTAGTTGTTGTCTTTGGCTTGGTAGCTTGGGAAAAATGTTAACTTGTGTTAGGAAAACAGAAAGATGGGCCACAGTATGCCCTGCCCCACACACGTCTGGCAGAGCAGTGGCTGGGATCACAGCTGTACATCCTGCAGGAATACTCTGCAGGGCAGGACGCAGTTGTGTGGTCTGAATACTTCTGAATATTAAAAGAAAAAATATTATGACAACAGTTGCTTTAGTAGTGATCCCTGGAATGTGCAAATTGACTGAAACTAATGCATCTCAGTCTTTCCTTATTAATTAATTTCCTTGTGTGGCTATGAGCTCATCTGTGGTCTGGCAAAACAAGGCTCTGTCTTCCATTAATTCCCAAGGGATTTGCATAGCTAACATCAGTCGAAGTGGCCAGAGAAAATAATCTTTGGCAGCAAGAAGGCTAAATTAAAGGAAAGTTAGGCTGGACTTCAGAAAAAAAAACTTGTGTTAACTTCCTCGGGCAACATCAGTTTGGGTCTCCTCTCTACTTTTAGGGCTTTCTTCATACCCACATTAGGCAGGTTAAGAGCAGGAGCTGAAGCACCATATGCACCTGGGAGAATACAAGACAGTGGGAGTTTAGTTGTAAGCAGCAGCCTTGGAGGAGACAAAAATACTTCTGGGATACTTCATTTCTTCCTTTGTTGCTTACTTTGCACTGGTGTGACTGATGTGACTTCAGTTCATTTCATTCAAGGCCAGGCTAAGGTCTTGCTCTGTTTTCAGAAGCAGCTGCTCTAAATGATGTCATAGCTGGAAAGCTGAGAGAGAAGCAGGGAGCTGGGAGCTGGAGAAGTCTCTGCCCAGTGTAAACTTAATGATTTTTCAGAAAAGCAAACAGTGCTGAGAGAGGTCAAAAGGCAATGACACTTAATAAAATAGTAATGTGAGATTGCAATTACCTGCACCTAAGCTGCACAATGCTATACCAGGACAATTACCTGCATCTAGGCTGCACAATGCTATACCAGGACAATTACCTGCACCTAAGCTGCACAATGCTATACCAGTACGAGGCTCACAGCTCTCCCTACATAGCTAGGTAATTGTTCTAACAAACACTTCACCTGAGAGCACAGAAGCAGAAGAGCTCTTCTTGATAGTTGTTTTTGCTGCCAGGATTCAGCTGAGGAAGTGCTGTGTGCTGGTGCGAGTGTGACTAACATTGCTCTCTGGGATAACCTCACATGACTAAACCCGTGAACAGCCCTGACCAATTCAAAACCACGTCCCTGTTGCCTGCATCTTCGATGGGGTTTGGAGCACTGCCGCTCTTGTAATGTTTAGAACCTTCCTTTCCCTGGGCTGTTTCCCACAGATGGGAGCGCTGTGGCCTTTTGGGGAGCTCTAAGCCTCACTATGCTTTTTTCTCCTTTTTTTTTGGGGAAAGGAGAATGTTTCTTCTTTTCCCTTCCCTGATTATAGGACAAGTAACAGGTGCCTCATCCTGTTCAGCTCAAGATCTCAAAGTGGAGCTGGAACAAAATGGCCTGCAAAGAGCAGGCCAAGAATTGTGGCTGTAACTAGCAAAGTTGGAAGTCAGCTTGGCTCATTGTATAAGGCTGCGACTGAACCAGAAGCCATCCCAGACTAACACCATCAAGTAGTTCAGTTAGAATCAAGCAGGATTTGATCTTGCAGGCAGCAGAGGATGCTGCTGCCTTGGTGGTGACTTTTCTTTTTACAACTGACAGTTGCTTGAATGTTGCTTTCCTACAAAAAGTCAGCTTCGGTGTCCATGGGCAGCACATTACGAATGGAAATGAGCTGGGACTGGAGAATCCTAGCAGTTCCTTCAGGCCACAGCCTGAATTGAAACACTAATCTTGTGAAGAAATACACCCAGCAGTCTGTTTCTCTGTGCTTCCCTCTCAAAGTGTTCGAAATTGACAGGCAAGCAAAACTTGCCTGCCTGTGTGCATGCACACTTGCAGATGATTGCTAGGGAGGGAAGCATCTTCTCGTTGATGCTCCAAATCAACTTGGTGTAAAATATAGGGTGAAAAAAAACTTGCAGCACTGGGCAGAATTGATCATGGCGATGGAAAGTAACTGGCTGGCATCCCACATACCTGACTTGAGAGAGCCCCCAGCTCAGCAAAGCACTTAAGTATGTGTTTAGCTTTAATCAAGGGAAGTTAAACACATGCTTAAACTTAAACACGTGCTAAAAGCTTTGCTGGATTGGGTCCCAGCAAGGCCTAAGGCTGACTGGGCAAGGAAGCTCACCGAGGTAAGAAATCCCATGGGATTAAATGTAGCATCTTTCCCTGAGTAAGGGGGGAGTAGAGATTCTGTCCTCCTGATAGGAGATAGAGTTTTGTGTAGCAGCCATGTACAGATGTGAGCATGTTATGAATCACTCAGACACAAAAGTGGGCTGGGAGTCAGTAAATACATAAATATGAAATGCCAAAATAAAGAGACAATCTTCTGCACTTGAAAAAAGCATTGTCAGCTACCCAAAAGAGGCAGACACTGTGTGGTGGGGAGCAATTAGTCTCCATCTCCACAAATTACACTGTCTGAGTCACTGCCAACATAAGCTTTCCATATTTTGAGATATTTTCTTCTCTCTAAATGAAACCACCCACTTTCTGAGTAATGCCCCCCAGATCTAGATGAGGCAGAAATAACCCTTGTCCCTAATGGAATATTAGCTCATGGAAAGAGCATGTAGAATGCAATCTGCATACGCTGATTACTTGATACAGCAAGTACCACCCATCCCTGCCCAAACCTTGCCTGGTTTTGTGAACAAGGAGTGACTAAATTCTTCTAAATCATCAGCCTCACCTCCACTAAAAGGAGAAATGCACCTCGGATTCATAAACCATGTAATGCCCTAAGGGTGGGCAGCACCCCCAAAGCCTTACACCAAGTGTGCTGTGTCCCTGCTGAGGGAAGCAGCTGTGGGTCTCTGTGGCCCACAGCCTTGTTCTCTGTGTAAGGACTGGGCACAATTCTTTGGCTCTCTGTAGCTTGCTGCTTGGCCTGGTTTTAACTCAGCTGGCAACTGAGTGCCAGCAGGCCAATTACAACAGAGGGGTTTTCTCCTTCCCCTCTGGGTGGGCAAGGAGGCAAAGAGCTGGGAAAGCTGAAATGTCAGCTGAGATAAGGACGATTTACTGCTCTATCGCAGGGATGTTGGGTTACACCAAGGGGAAACAAAGCCAGGAGAAAAGGTACCAGGGTACCCAGCAGATAAAACCACCCTTGCAGTGCACAAACCAGAACAAAAAGAGGAGAACCCCCCAGAAACTGGAGCAGAGACACGCAAAGCCCAGCAGAAGGAACGTTCCAAACTACAGAACATAGCACAGGTCCCAGCACCCCCAGGCAGCCCCTGTCCTGCTGGGCAGTGAGCATGCTGTGGAACAAGGGATCCAGCTTGCTCTGTTGCTCTGTGCCTGTCCCTCCTGGGGAGCCAGTCAGCCAGTTTGCTGCTCAACATCTCCCTCTCAGCCTGGACACCGCTCTGCAGGCATTTCTGCTTTGCTGAGGCTCTGAAGCTTAACCTGCCTGAGCAGAGCCTGCCAGGGGCCTGATTCAGTGCACTTGGGCTTCCACTGGAGGAGTTACTGTGGGCAATGCAGCCCAACACAACAGCAGGAAAGGTGACAAGTGGTCAGCCTGTGGCAGGATTTTAATATCCACTGCTCTCATTCTGGGAGTATGATTTAAGAGCTCCTTACTCTTCAAATTCTGTGAAAAAATGTGGCAGAGTTTTGGTATAAATGTGACCAAGTCAGAAAGATGAGCAGGCTCCTACTGAGAAAATCTATAGAATCCCAGAATGGCTCAGGTTGGAAGGGACCTCAGAGCTGATCTTCTCTAACCTCCCCACCATGCCCAGGGACACCTCTCAGCTAGACTCAGCTGCTCAAGGCCTCATCCAGCCTGGTCTTCAACACCTTCAGTGAGGAGGCAGCCACAGCCTCCCTGGGCAGCCTGGGCCAGACTCTCACCACCCTCACACTCAACAACTTCTTCCTCAGCTCCACTCTAACCCTGCTCTGCCTCAGCTCCAAACCATTCCCCCTTATCCTGTCTCAGGCACCCTCAGGAACAGTCCCTCTGCAGCCTTCCTGCAGGATGCCTTCAGACACTGGCAGCAGCTCTGAAGTCCTCCTGCAGTCTTCTCTTATAATTTAATTTGCACTAGGTATTGTACAATCCAAGCATGCTTCATGCCTGCATTACTTCTGAAGGTAGAACATCCATGATTTGGTTTAAAAGTGCTCTTTCTGTGCTCTTACCATGAAATCAGATTCAGGTGTCTACAGCTGTTGAAGGAAAGTAAATGAACTCAATTGTCCCAGCAAGATCCAGGCTGAACTGAGTAACAAAGGTGATGTTTGCCCTCCTGAAGCAGTGCTTCTGTGGAAGGGGGATGGAGGGCACGGATGCCATGGCAGGCAAAGCAGGGAAGCCAAGCACGCTGCCAGCTCTGGCGTTTCTGTTTCAGCAGTACCTCGAGCGAGGGCAGGCGATGCAGTGGGTGAAGGAGGAAAGGCTGCCAGCGTTTCTGGAGAGCGACTGCTACTTCGAGTACAGGTACCGCACGCCCCTCCGCTGCCCCTCAGCTCTGCCGCCCTGCGGCTGTCTCCTCTGCCCACTCCATCTCGCCCCGACTCTTAGCATGTTTTCTCCCACCTCTGGTCACCTTTGTTTCATTTTAGCATAAAGCAAACCCAGAGACTTTTTCACTTGGTGATCAATGCTTTGAAGTCTTCACGCAGCTGCCAGCTGAAGGTGCAGTGAGTGTGAGTGCTGCTGTGCCGCTGCTGGTGCCAGGACCAGGAGCTGCAGTGCTGGTGGTGATGGGGTGGGCGGGGGGATCTGCAGTCGGGACAACAGCTCTAGGTCAGTCATCAGAACGTTCAAAAGCTTCTTGGTATGGCTTGGGATTGCAGAGATGCACATGAGAGCAGTTCTACAGAGTGTTCTGCTTGCCAGTACAAAGCAGCTGCTGGGCTGTGGGATGGCAGTGCTGGCGCTGACAGGTGGCAACAGGCGAGGAGTGAAATCATCAAGCAGATCACCAAGGTCTCTGTAGCAATTTATTTTCAGTTCTGTCACGGCTTTTGATTGCCTGTTCTGGGTAAAAAATCAACACTCTCTCTCCCTGATTAAAAGCTAAACTGAACTATTTTATTGTCTCAACATTTAATTTCAGGCTAGCTAAATTGATATCACAGGTGGAATGGAGCAAGACTGGCATTAATTTCATTATTGATAGTGACTATTATCCTTGGGTAAGGAAGCAAGACCCAGGTTCTGCCCCTCCTGAGGAAGATGACTCTTTGTTGACTCTGAAGAGGCTTGGCCAGGTAAAATCAACATGTTTGGGTGTAGCATCAAGATACAGTGACTGTTTCAGGTTAAACTGCTGTAGCTGAGGACACAACCTAACTGGACAACTGATTCTCTGAATATCCCTTATTTCCAAAGCTCTTTAGAGAAGATTCTGGAAGAAGGTTGATAGGTTATGATACAGCTTAAATGGAAGCTGTTAGAAGCCTGCTCAGCTGCTGCCATAGAGCTGTCTTCACTGGGAACTACTCTAACAGAAACCTACACAAGCAGGCTGCACCAGATGACTGCAGAGAGTCAGCCCTCTGCTGTCAGAAGTGCTGCAGCAAAGGGAGGCATTGGAACTATGCTGCCATGTTTCTTTTCCTAGGCCACAGGTTCTCGGACCAGGACAGCAAAACAGAGTGAATCCAGGGACACTACAGATTCATTTCTGCATCCTCTAGATCCTGGTCAAGTTCAGGACACTCAGTGTTTGCCTGGGCAGCCTGAAAAAGAGCATTCATTAAGTGAACAGGAAAGCTTTCTGGGTAAGTAAGAGTGGCTCAGCCATAGCATTTGCTACACAGCTCTGCAAGAAAAGGCTTTTCAGGTAATGCCTGCTCCACTCATTGCCTTCTGAATATTACCTGCTGTCTCAGGCTGCAGACAGGGGCTGGCTGCTGCCCATAGCCACAACACTGACACCTGACCTGTAGCCAGGTACTTCAGTAGGAGCCTCTTTTCTTGTGTATTTGTGTCTCATAGATGTCTGTACCTTCCACCTGAGGGCTTGTTAGGGCTTTTTTCCATTTGGTATGTTTTGAAAGGCTTTCTTGCCTTGATTCTTTGGCTGTTTGATAGTGTATGATTGGTGTGGCAGCCACAGGGACATGGTTTAGTGTTGACCCTTCAGTGCTGGCTTGAGGGTTGGGCTGGATGATCTTGGAGGTCTCTTCCCACAAGATGTATTCTGTGATCGTTAGATGTTTCCAGAGCCTTTGACATAATAATTTCTTTGCTGTCCTGTGTTTGACAAGATCTTACCCAACTGACAGAGGCCTTTTGCAATGACCAATGTAAGTAGAGAATCATCACTTACTGGCTTCTACAGGCCTAAAATAAAACCAGTCCCATGACAAACTGGGACCTTGGTCATACTACACCCAGGTGCTCAGGAAGCATGGAGGCTGTGTGGCACAAGGTGTTTTACCCAGTGCCAGGAGCCTGGGTGCTCAGCTGGGTAAACAGTTGTCTCCAGAGGAAGCTGTTCCTGAGCTCTGCTGCTCTGCTGGAGTTCTTTCCAGCTAGCTAGTGACAGCAAAAGCATCTCTGCCATTCTCTGCTCCCCTGTGTGTCACAGTCTGACCTTTCTGCAGCAGCAGCAAATGTGTTACCCTTTTCACCTTGGAAATGTTAATGTGCATGAAAGAGTCCAGAATGAAAAGAGATCAATGATCTTTTCTGATTTAATGCAGAAGCAGATTCACTCTCTGGGGAGTGCCATCAGCAGAGTGTCCTTTCCTCTTCAAGGCCAGCATCCACAAAAGCTGACATCATTAAGGAGAGATCCAGAGAGGATGAGGAGGATTCTTTTGTTGCCATTGCCGAATCTCCCTCCCACAACCAATTAAGAGTTTATCTGGACCCGAAATGGGACCGTGCTGCAAAAGAAGATGGACAGGAAAGCAGAACTTCTCAGACAGAATCCTTCCTGCCAGCTCATGCTCAGGCTGTAACGAAAGAAGCCGTTTCGGAGCTGCCCCAGCAGGCGGCTGCCGACACTGAGGGTGATGTGGACTTCCACAAACAGCCTGAAGCACTGAAACGTGAGTTAGCAAGTCATGAACTTGCCATCACAACGGCAGACTTGCTCTTGCCCCAGGGTTCTGTGTGCACTGCCTTGGACACCAAGGAAGACAGCAGAGAACAAGATACTGAAGAGGCTAGCTTGAGATCAAGTTCTGAAAGTGATGGGGCCGGCAGCAGGGCTGCCTGGTGTGTTAGTCACAGGACTTATGACACTGGCAACAGACAGCAGTTTGAAAGGTTCAAGAAGTTCATCAAAGGAACGCCTGGGGAAAGGTACTGGTGGCTCTGGATGGATATTGAAAGATTAAAGGCTCTTAAGGACACTACAAGGCAGCAAAGGTACTTCCCATCATTTAACAGTTGCTCCCATTGCTTTAGTCCTTGTAGCCCAGCTGGATCAGTGCAGGCTTGGGGATTTCAGAATAAATGGTAACCTTTGAATAGAGCAGACACAAATAACCATGAGTGTCCTGACTGGGCAAGTCAGGAATGACTCTGCTTAAACTGACAAAATTCTTTCTGAAGGGTAATACTTACATGAAGTCAGAAGTATCATAGTATTTAAGCTGTGTTAGAGGGATGTGGAGAAACAGATGGCAGGAGGAAGAAAAGAAAAGAGAAAACAAATTATCAAGCAGGGAATTCAGCCTAACTGCTCTAATGAACATTCAGCCTGACTAACTGCTCTAATGAAAGGTGCTGCTGGACTCAGCTTGTCTCTTCCAAGGCACTGTGCAGTCCATCTCACAGATAGAACCTGTCTCTAATTTCTGGAAACCCCCTTTTGGCTTCTGCCATTTGCAGTTAGAGCCATGCTGTGTGCCAGCAGTTTAAGCAGTAAGATGAGCTCTGCTTGGCTCTGTGTAGCATCTGATGCATGCTTGTGTGATTGGTTTTGTTGACTGAAGGCAACTCAGCAAGATGAAAACACTGTACCTGCTGAGCAGTGGAGACTATTGCCTTGGCTCTGAAGTGTTGCTCAGACTGGACCTGCTGCATGGAGATCAGTGGAATATAAAGCATTTGAGATGGATCCAGCCTGAAGTGGTGAAACCTCTGCTGCTTTACTGGTACAGAAATATGAACAGCAACTAAGGCTCTGTCTCACCAATGTCCCTTTCTGCTGAAAAGCCTGTTGGGTCTGTCTCACTTCTCTTAGCCCACTGCAGCCATGGGAACCACTGTCACCCTAAATGCTAGCAGACATTGACTCTGAATTTTCAATTGAGCCTAAAGTAAACTGCAGTCTGCTGAGAGGCCAGGGAAATTTGCCCTTGTTATACTGCCAGCACAGCTGAGCTACTTTGTGTGCCTTGGATACCATTCAACTAAACTTTAGGCTTCAGGGTAGAGAAACCCCTGCATGTAGAGAAGGTTAATTCTGTCCTAACCTATTCCCCATGCTGCTCTTCTCAGGTTTCTGAGGATGCTCTGTGTATACATCTACGTGGAATTTGCCCCTGAGACTTTACTGCTCCATGTCTATCACACAAAATGTCTTTTGCATACTGACAGTTTAATCGAGGATACAAAGCCTAACCTGCTTCCAAAACATAAGCTAAATTCTGGCTCCCTAGGTGGGATCAGCAAGTTGCAGGCATAAATGAATACCTGCAGCTAGGAACTTTGCTGTGGTGCCACACAAGAGCTGTGCTCTGTGTCCTGTGACCTGCAATCCTTTCCTATTCTTTGCTGTGGGATAGATGGGGCAGACTCTGCTGCAGACTCAAAGGCAGCCATACGGTGGTGCAGAATCTGCAGCTGATACTCAGTTATTTGGGTTTAGAAGAGTGCAAAGCTAAGCCTGTGTCTATCACTAGCGGGTTTTAACTCTGGGCATGCACAGGTTCTACTTATTAGCTGCCTTTTTTTTTCCCTCCCCCAGGGGTCCCAGATTTTGTGTCACGCATTCAACAGCAATAGAAACTGCCAGTGCAAAACTGAAGCTCTGGCACATGTGCCAAGAGAGACCAAAGGTGGACATTGATCCTTTTCCACAAATAGTGTCATTGGTACCATGGACACCGAAGTCTTGCATGCCAGGGATGCCACCTTCCCTTCCTCAGGTAGGTGGGATTGCAGTGCTGCAAACCAAAGCCTTGTCCCATCAAAGCTAATGACAAAATTCCCTGAACTCAATGAAACAAAGTTTTGGTGCTTGGTTGTTAGGAAGCTGATCACAGAGTCACAAGAATGGTAAGGGTTGGAAAGGATCTGTGGCAGCTATCTTGTTCGATGTCTCTGCCAGAACAGGTTAACCTAGAGCAGGATCACACCCAGGTGTGAGTAGAGGGAGGGAGCCACCCAACACTTGCAGGTTGTCACTTCTGGTTTGCCTTTTTTCTTCCCCAAAAGCCTGGTTTTGAGAGGGAATGGCAGTGAAAGTTGCAGCTTTTCAAGCAGCTCGGTGTTGAGCCTCAGGGCAGAAAGCACTTGGAGAATGACTTGAGGCTGTGGTTCTGGTATCACGAACAGGATGGGCTGTGCCACACCAACCTCTGGTGCTTTGAATTGGATGGGTCTGGACTGTCATTATAGCTTTTTAAAAGAGAACGGAGGCGAAACAGTGGGATAGAGTTCCTGTTCAGAAGCTGGGGTCAGGAGCCAGATTCCTGCTGATCACAACAGGAATGGAAGCCAGAAACAGCTTTCTTGTACAGAGGCTGCTTCTGGCTTCACAAGGTGTGTTAATGGCTCGGGATTAGCTGCAGGCCAGGCAGGCAGGACCCGAGCTCTGCGGCTTTGCCAGCCCTGTAAGCCTCGCAGGCAGCTGATGGAGCCCTCCTTGCCCTCTCCTCTATGAGAAATCTGGACGTCTGAATCATCCAGCTCCACCGTGCTTGCAAGAGCTTAGGAAGAGCAGCATCTATGGGTGAATTTCTGAGGGCACTCTGAACGCAGCTGATGTCTCCAGAAAGCCACAGAAGGACTGTGCTCCTGTCAGTGACCGTGTGGCAGAATGTGCCTTTCTCTCCCAGCCTGAGTGATTTTATCTCTTAGGGTGAGCTGCTTGAGGTAATCTTAGTACAGATTGACACAATTTGTTCAGCTGCTCAGCTCCTGGCATCCTCTGTATTTCTACCTCTTAAAAACGTAGTTGCAAAGCCATGGTGATTATTAAGGGGTGCTGAAGAATCTTGCAGGATATCCAGGGAAGCTTTTTGCAATTTGTGGTTTTATGGATTGTGTCTGACAAGGAAAAATAGTCCTGCAACCCCTTGAGTGGCTTTGAGACAGTCATGAGCACATGTTAAGGAACAAAAGAGGTGGGGAAATCACCAGCATTGCTGTTTTGTCTTTAGCTCTCTTGGACAAGGAGAACAAAACAACTTTATTAAAATGAGCTACACCAAATTTCTCTTTAAAGATACCATCGAGGTTATCACCGACCCTGCCGCCAGAGCACAGCCCCCAAAGGGATACTCCCAGCAGCAGAGTGTGGTAAGTACAGAAGCCCCTTACGGATCTTTCTGCATACCAATGGGCCTTACATCTCGATGGGAGGCTCTGAGATGCTGCTGGCTTCATTCATACATGCCTTGAAGATAATCATCTGCTGAGCCTTAGCAGGCTGGGACGGATTGCATGCATGGCTGAAAGTCTCTCACTGGCTTCTGCCGCAAGACAAAAGGATTTGTGTCTCACTCTCTTGTGTAACTGTTGATACTCTGTACACACATTGACAGCCCTCAACCTGCCTCTGGTGCCCTGGCAGTGATCTCTGGGTGAAAAAGTGTTCCTCTCTATTTGTCACATTTATTACAAGCCTGAACTCCCTTCTCCTCTGCTGTTCACCACAGCACACTACCTCTCTCCTGCCCCTTCTTAGTTGTTTGCTTTATTACCTCTCCCAGTTTGTTTCTTGAATACGTATTGAAAATGTTGTTTGTTTGTGATTTCAGGCCAGAGGCAGTGAGCAGAGACAGGAGTCGTTGCTTAGGCTTAGATGACACCAAAGCCTCAGGTTCCCCGGGTCAGAGGAAGTACACCTACGCCGAGCTGCTCTCAGTAAGTACCGCTTGACACTTGTCTGGAACCCTGTGTGGAACACTTTGCTCTGTAGTACTGAAGAGGGAGCAGCCACAGTGGTGGGGAGGAGCCGGTGAGGATGTGAGTGTCGGTGCCTTCTGCAGAGGCGCAATTAGATCGGCAGCGTTTGCTGCGAGCTCTCTCTCCTGTTTTTAGGAAATCCTGGCACCTACAAAGGTTTATTTTCACCAGAAAGTGCTGATCTCCTGCATGGTGACCCTGTGTTCAGTGGGCTGCCATGGGAAACTCGCTGGGGAAACGCTTCAGTGGAACTGTTGCCTGGGAAAGTATGGCAGGCTCAGAGCAAAAGCTGCATCTGCCCTGCGAGTCACTGAAGCAGTCACAAATGCTTCACTTGCACAGCTCCTCGTTGCTGCTCGTGTACTGCAGCCTTCTGTTTCCTGAATTATTGCCTGTGAAGCAGGCCTTGCAGCTAGCAAACCTCGGGAGGAACAGGCTGCACAGCAGAGCATTTCCTCAGTCACTGTTAAAACGCTGACAAATTGAATGTGTGAGATGTCAAGACCTGGCAACTTAAAATATCTCCAAAACTTTCTTGTTTGAGGAATGATCTTAAACCAGCCTGCTGTTTCCTGGAGCTATTCACACCCATGGCCTCACAGCTCCAGAAGCCCCCCCACGATGGCAGGTGGGCCTGTTCACACACCCGTGGTGTTTGCTGCTCACCTCAGCACAGCTGTAGAAGGGTTTGGGTTGGGAGAGACCTCCAAAGGTCACCTAGTCCAGCAAGAACATCCTCCACTAAAGCAGGTTGCTCAGGGCCTTATCCAGCCTGCCCTTGAGTGATGGGCCTCAACCACCTCCTTGGGCAACCTGTGGCAGTGCTCCAGCACCCTCATGATGCAGAACTTGTTCTTCACATCCAATCTCATTCTGCTCTGGTCTCATTTCAAACCATTGCCCTCGTCCCGTCCCTGTAGGACTCTTGAAAGAGTCTGTAGCCTTCTTTTGTTACCTCAAACTCCTCTTTATCACTTGACTGCAATCCTTTTTCCTCTCTGATCTTGGCAGAAGAAAAGACTAGCCTTGGCACTTGGGGGATGTTTGCAGGCAGAAATTTAAGTTCCGGAGAAGCTCCCACCATGAACAGGCAGGGACCTTTCCCACGCAGAATTGCCCTCTGGCCAGGGCAGGGAGATAGCACCCATGGACACTTACAGGGCTAGGCTGGAACCTGGGATCTGATCCCCACAATTTGCCATTGCACACAGGGATTCATAATTTGACTTTGTAGTGGGGAGGGGGAATCTTCTCTGTCTCAGGAGCCAGGCTTCTACTTGCCCTTCTCTAGCCCTCTTCCTGTTTGGAAAGAAGCTGGTTGTCAGCCACCATGCTCATCTGCTCCCACTTTGCTGTCAGAGATGGCAAGTAAGCCAAGGTTTCTCTCTTGTGATTCTCAGAAGCTAACTTCCCGCTTTGTGACCTCCTCTGGCTTGTCTGTGGGCATTGTCAAAATGGGAATCTTCCTCCTCAGGCACTCAGGAGCTGGCCACATTGAAGAGCATGGATTTCTTGCTTCCTGAAATGCTCATGGCTTTGTTGCTGATGCCAGTGGTGTAACCCCAGCAGACATCTTTCATTCCATGGTAGCTAATTGTTTTGAGGCTTGACTAAACTTGTTAACTTCCCCTAATTCAAACCTCAGTAGCCTGAGCTGAGACGAGGTTTGACAACTAAATGCTATGGCTTAGTGCCACTGGGATTTCCCAGCTTCAGAGCTGGAGAGTCAGTGACAGAATTAAAGCTGGGTTTGGTTTTGTTTCAAGTGTCAAGGAGCCTCCTAAGGGATGCTGTGGTCATTTTGCTTCTCTGCATGCCTTCGGTCAGCAGAATGGTTCCGTTGGCTGTGCATATGTAGTGTGGAAATGGTGTGGAGAGCTGTGATCAGTCACAGGGAGTGTAGTTTCCTGAGATGAAGATGCACACTGGGCAGGCTGTGTGGCCCTCCATGGCATCTGACAATAACAAAAGCCTGCTGGTCCTTGCTGCATGACTCTCTCTTATTTGTCCAGGGGAATAGTGCTGCCGGCAGTGTTGCCCTCTGGGGATCAAGAACAGAAAGCATGCTGCAGTCTCTTTATTTGGAGAACAGAGCAGGCTACCACTTCACACAGTTCTGTGAGAAATCAGGGAATAAGGTATGAGGATTTTCCTACTCTGTGATAATTTAGTCCACAGTTGACTGAATGCCAAGCTAGAGAGCAGCTAGACTGAAAAAAAAAGGCAGAAAGAAAGATTGATGACTGGATGAATTATTACTGGTGAGCCTCCAGTCCCTCAGCAACAATAAACTGCTCATGTGTATATTCAAACTAATGACAGCTCTTAACCAAACTGTCAGATCCTAACTATCTTAAACCTGTTGGAAAGCTGATTGTACCATCAGGGATTAAAAAAAGAGAATAACCATTTGAAAGCAGCCTTGCACTTGGCAGGGAAAAGGAGGCCTGAACCACTGACCCATTTTTTAAACTATGGCAAATGCAGGATGCTATTACTCATGATAACCTGCCTCCTCCTTGCTCCCCGGGTTAGTGCTGCCCAACAGCTCCAACCTTCTAAAAAACTCCTTCTGCTCCCACCAAGCTCCTTGGATTTTTAAGAAGCATAACCCCACTGCTGCTCTGCAGGCAGCAGAGCCATCAGTCATTGTTGGCTGTGAGTCTTGGATTGCTGAGAACAAGTTCTAAATCAGGGCCAGTGTCTAGTGGATTTGCAGAAGAATTGAGTCTTGGGGGAAGATCTGAAGGCAGTCAAGCTGCCCATCTCACCACTGGCACAAGCCAGAGCCCAGCGGCAGTAGCTAGAGATGCCTTTGGCTACCGGAAGGCAAGGGCCAATGTTTGCAAAGCTGAATACCTTCAGCTAAAAATGTTAGATGTGCATAGGTAGAAATCTAAATAACAGCAAATTATTTTTCCATGGGAGCAGGCACTCAGCCACACGTCCTCTGGGTCTGCGGGTGCCAGGCACCTTTGGAATATTAATTCCTTAAGGTTTTGACTACAGCTGTGGAGTCTCTTTCACTCGCATGCCAGGTCTGGCAGGCTACCTTTTGTGGAGCAAAATCTCCTGCCCCTGTCTTTTTGGAACACTTTCTTTACTGGCCAGTGATGAGGGTTCCAGGGTATTTTTAAAGATCCAAATCTCATAAGCACATGAAAATAAAGGACTTGGAAGTATCCAGGCTCCTTCTTCTGAAAGATCTTTCGGTGTGTGTTTGAATTCATCAAACGGAGCCAGGACTCTGAGACACCCACGACAAAAATGTGGCGATGGTCACAGTGACACAGTCAAGTGTGCAGTGTTTACTCGTTCTGGCTACTGCTGCACCACATAAATTCCACCTGGCCATTATCAGCATCTCTCCTTGACTGCTGGCCTTGTGCCAGGGGGATGCACTACAGTGCTAACAATGTCAGTGGTCAATTGTGCATAAAGGATGCAGTAAAAGATAGAGCGTGGCAGTGATGACGCCACTGACTATCCTGTTCTTCTGCCAGCGTGCAACAGAGTATTAAATCTGCCCTATAGTGAGCTTGATTTATGATGACTCTAAGGAGCTAAGTAATTACTTGCCTTGGAAAGTCAGCCTTTGCTAAAGCTGTGTGCTTGGGTAGCAATAACTGACAGTCCTTCTCTTCTCCAGATGTGGAAGAACAGTGTGTACTTCTGGTTTGACCTGCAGGCATATCAGCAGCTCTTCTACCAAGAAACTCTTCAGCCCTTTAAAATATGCAAGCAAGCTCAAGTAAGTTGTAAATAGTCTGTTTCCCCTTCACAAATACAGTTGTTCAGTGTAAAGCCTGAAAGGAAGATAGAAAGCAGGAATGCTTCCAAATATTGACAATGCACACCAAAGTATATCTGGGTTGTGGACAGTAAAAGAAGCTCTTTGGGTTGCTTCCATGGCGTTCCTTGCATTGAATGTGAAACACGCACAGTTAGATTTCTAGGCTCAGTTTTATCTGCTGTACTCAATTTACCTTTACCTCTCCTTTGCTACTCTGTGTCCTACTTGGAAACTGCTGCTTAGCATCAACATCAAAAAGAATATTTTTTACTAAACCCTTCAATTGTTTTGTACCTTTCCTTCCACCTCCTGCGTGGGATAGAATTGCAGGTCTTACAGTCCAGACCTCAGGTCCGAAGTCCAACACTTAGTCATAAAAATGGGTCTTACTCATCAGTTCTGGTTTTGTTTCTCTAATTGTCAGAGCATCAGTATGCTCTTTCCACAGCCATCACGGCCTCCAGTTGATCTGCAGCCCCTCAGTTACTGGCATGTCCTATAAATGAGCTTTCTTAATTAACCATGCACATTAATGAAACGGGAACTAAACCAAAGGTGAACTGGTTTGCCATAGGCCATGGGTACTGCTGGCTGCCACAGACTGCAGCAGGGGCTGAGATTGCTAGGGAAGGATGCTGCAGCAGTGTCAGAACATTAGGACGACTCCAACTTTTTCAGTGACTCTGTGAAGCTTCAGTCTGCTTTCTGCTCCAGCCCTTGAGCAGGAGTAGCTCCTCTGTACCTTTTGGTCCAGGCTGTGGCAGCAGAGGCTGCTCCACACAGTGCTGGAGCAGGTAGCTGCAGAGAGCAGCCAGCTGCCGAGAGCAGCCAGCAGTAGCTTCTGCCTGTGGGTCACGGTACTGAGCATCTGTGCCACCTGCAAGTTGTCATCTTGTTCTACCTGGAGGTTTTACTAAGGCAAAGGAAAGAACTTTGCAGGTCTGTCCAGAATTCCCAGCTGGATCAGCGTTACTCGTGCAGAACTCCCCAAGGAGGGACCAATGCATGGACTCCTTCCTCTCTCACTGCTGGACTGCTGATCTCTTTAGTGGCTTTTCCCTCCAGCTGTACTTGTGGTCCAGGGCGGAGGGCCACTGACTATCCCATCTCTGCCCAGCCTGTTTGTGGCTGGGGGCCCCACTCACAGCAGGTGTGCAAGCTCACCCTATCTAGACTATGTTCTCATTTTCCAGTATGCTTCTTTGGAGGCCAAATCCTAGGTCATGGCTCAGGAGGGCTTTCAATTTGGTTTCTGGACTTGAACATCTCTGCTCTGAAGAAAGGCTGAGAGCCCTGGGGGTGTTTGGAGAGGAGAAGGCTGAGAGGGATCTGATCAATGTCTACAACCAGTTGAGGGTTGGGTGTCAGGAGGAAGGTGTTGGTCTCTTTTTTGGTAGTGCCCAGTGACAGGACAAGGTACAATGGGTACCAGCTGGAACCCAGGAGCTTCCACCTCAGCATGAGGAGACACTTCTGGATGGTGAGGGTGGCAGAGCCCTGGAGCAGGCTGCCCAGAGAGGCTGTGGAGTTGTCTCCTCTGGAGCCTTTCCAAACCCACCTGTATGTGTTCCAGCATGCTCTGGTAGGGAGCTTGGGCTGACTGATCTCTGCAGGTCCCTTCCAACGCCTACCATTCTGTGATTCTTTCCACACAATCTTAAACTCTTTCTGCAATGGCTGCAGGGCTGAGAATTGAGGCTCAGGCCTTTCTTGCTGCCTCATTTCCAGTGCTGGCCTGGTGGTGCCAGCAGAACATCATACAGCAGGCACTTGCAGAGAGCTGCAAGCACAGAGCCATTAAAGTAAATACATCAGACCCAAGTATGTGAAACTGTTCCATTAGCATAACTAACAGCTGAAATGTAACATAACAAATCAACACATGTGCTGCAACATTTGGTATCAGTCTCAAGCTTGCCTTTTAAGGCTGCACAAAACTGATTCTTGTTTTCATTGGAACACAGCAAAGAGTCAAGCTGCATCCAATCTGCAGGGTCTGCTCATGGGAGAGATGCCTCCCCAGATTCTGTGCTCACCTTTGGCACAACCAGACAGTCATTCCAAAGGCTCCTGGCAGAACGTGGATCAGATTTGCACAACATACTGTCGTGTCCATGTTGCTATTGTGACAGAGAGAGAGAGCCAGAGTGTCCTGCACCTGTTCTGCCTGCTTCCTGTTGGAAACAAGAGCAAACCTGGACTGCTGTGTATCTGCTACTCGTTGTGTCGGTTCTTAGGCATTTTTCATTTCAGCTTTACAACACAGAAAGAAAATAAATACATTCCAAGGTGCACATTCATTCATCCAGGGAAAAGAACTACAGTGAGAATGAAATCTGATGGACAAAGGGAAGAGTGAGTAGTGGAAGTAGTGGAATAAGCTTCCAGGGACATGGAAGGTTATTCACTGTACATATAGGGGTTGGAGTGCAAAAGATGTTGGGAAGGAAAGGCAATAAAGAAACGCACACTGTAGTTTTAATAAAAATTGGTTTTTAGAGTTAGGAAAGGTAATGCAGGTCTGGGGAGCACAATATGGTAGCAGCAGAGCCAGTTCAGATAAAGGTAGCTGCCACTGCTGTGAGCATGTAAGGCAGACACAGGAGTTGTGCTAGAGGGAAGCAGCTCAGGCAGTTTGGCCTTCCCATTTCAGGTCAGCCAGCACATTGCATTCTGCCATCAAATAACTTTGTCCAGCAGCTGCACAAGTTTGTTTATGCCAGAGCAGCTCCACACCTTTGGGCAGCAACACAAAGCATTTGGACTTTTTTTGTTTGGTGCTTTGCTCGAGTCACTGAGATTGCTTACCAAGGTCTCCTCATCTGGGGGTGGCTGCACACCAAACCCCAAACAATCCTTGATTTGTAAAGCTGTAAATGAGATCAAAGACTTAATTGGAATTTCCAAAGCACTTCTTATGCAGGTTCAAGCCATCATAAGTAAGTTCAAGATGCAAACTCTGGCCAAATTTCCAGATATGGTTTTGAGTTCAATCCACCTCTCATTTCAATGCATTTATAGGAAACCATAGAGCTGACAGGTAGGAAAGGTCTTTGTGTTTTACAGTAGGAACAACTGAAGTGTGATGTGCACTGATGTCACATGCTTGAGGTTCTTGTACGAATTCCATAACCTTCAGGGGTCATTTAATGTATTTTTTTCACTTTGACCCTTGAGGAGATTGGCCAAGAAACAGTCTCAGAAAGCCACGAGGCTTCCATGACAGGCTATGAATATTCCTCTTTAAAGGATGCAGTGCCTTTTCCCCCAGGGTCTTGCTACCTTCCTTGCCCCAGTGTTGCAGGCACTTTCCCTCCTTTCTGGTATGTCTGGTACTCTGCACTTGGCTTTCCTGCAGTCTGTGTTCAGATCAGTGCAGACCTACAGGCACGGCAGCAACAGACAGAGAGGCAAAAGCTCCTTCTTATTTCTCCCCTACCTGCAGGTGCTCACAGTCACTTTGTGATGCTATCTGCTCGCTTGGTGGCCAGGTACCACAGACCAGATTCTTAAAAGAATCTCAGAGAAATGATAGCATTATCCCCAGTGCTCAGACACTGTCAGTCTGCTCCCTGCAGAAGTGAGGAAGCCATCTGCAATGGTGTTTACAGAAGGGTCTGGTCCTGTGAGTTTGGAGAGCTGCTCTGCTCTAGCTAGCTTGCCCATCCACGTCTGCTTCACAAATATGGCAGCCCTGGAAAAAAACTGAGCACTGCTCCAGTTCTGCATGTGAGATTCTAGAGGCCTGGGGCAGCTCTGCAGGTACAGCAGTCTGCAAAGGCACTCCCCACTATGGCAGCCTAGTCGAGAGTGCTTCTGTCAGCAGACTGGCAGGAGGGTTTGGCCAGAGCTTGCTTAGTCTAGGTGGGCTGGTATGTTGTATCAGCTCTAAAGATGAGCAGCAGTTGTGCTCACAAACCCATTTCATGCAAGATCCTGATGGGTGGGTTACACCCGAAGACCTGTGGGGTGTGCAAACACAATCAATCTGCTCTTGGCTTTAAAACTATGACAAAAGCAATCAGCCGCTTAAGGCACCCTGTCAAATGTGCACCGAGGTACTGGGGACCCCTTTTGGACCCTTTCCACCAACAAACAGGTCCCTTGGGTGTTTTTATGTGTTCTAAGTGATGGAGCAATGCAAGCAAATAGCTGACTCCTCTACTAAAACATACCACAGCCTTGTGTCGCAGGCCTGGTCCCTTCTTCTTTGGCTATTCCATGTGTTAAATGGTTTGCACCAGGCTAGGCAGAACATACCTGACTGAAACCTCACCAGTGTTGGGCGTCTCCAAAGTAACTTCCACAGTCTGGAATCACTGCTGATCTAGTTAAAGAACTTTGTCACTGTGAGGGTGGCAGAGCCCGGGAGCAGGCTGCCCAGAGAGGTTCTGGAGTCTCCTTCTTGGGAGACTTTCCAAACCCAACTGGATGTGTTCCTGTGTGCCCTGCCCTGAGTGCTCCTGCTCTGGCAGGGAGCTTGGGCTGGCTGATCTCTGGAGGTGCCTTCCCACCCCTACCATTCTACGAGTCTGTGCAGTGCTGTTTCTGCTAAATGTAAATGTATTTAGCTGTTTGCTGAGAAGGGCATAACTTAGGGCAAATGTGGTCTTGTTCTTCAGCTGGGGCTCTTCCTGTGGATTCTTTGGTGTCACCTTTACAAGTGGGAGCCTTTTCTGCAGTGGTAATGTGGGCCACAATAAGCACAAGCCACCTTTGTTTCCCACTATTTAGCACTGGCTACAGAGGGAGTGGAATGCTGGTAACCGCGACAAGTTCCAAGCAGAGGGATGTGTGTCAGCCATGGTAGCTGAGGCTGTAGCACTGTGCTCCTTGTGACGGGAAGGAGAGTCTCAAGGATCTGTTTCAAACTCTTAAGGCTCAAAATAATGGGAATGTTGACTGGCACTGTTCTGTTGGGAAGAAAGAGCCTAATAAACCAGAACTTAATTTAAAACAAACAGAAACAATTCTTTAATGTACTCTTGTCCCCCATGCTAGAACACCACAGGGTTCTATTAGTACCTGAGCACAGAGTAACTGGAGGGGTTAGCAATGTAAGGAGAAGGAGAACTACAGAGACCTGCATTCTTCCCTGTCAAAACTGTGATAATAAAGTGAGTTTCATGCAAGAGAGACATTCTGTTCAGAACATACAGCAGGGCAGTGCCTTTCTTCTCTTCTTCCTTGGGCCTGTGACCACTGGGGTGGATGGTGGCAGAGGAACAGTTTTCTTCTGTTTTATTGCAGTTCCTTTATGCAACCTACATTGCCCCATCTGCTGCTATGGACATTGGACTTCAGCAGAGTAAGAAAAACATGATTTATCAGAAAATTGACCCAGCTTTTGAGGACCTTTTTGACCCAGCAGAAGAATATGTCCTCACTGTTCTGCTAGAGCCCTGGATGAAGATGATGGAAGCAGATAAACACACGTATGGAAAGGTAATTGTTCTGGATAACACCATGAGCAAGTCCTGTCAGGGGAGAGAATCACAACAGATACAATCCTGTTACATTCCTAGTTGGGAAAGGAAGAAGTAGTATGGGATGTTTTGCTCACCCACTCCTTTCTGCACTGCTGTGTGGAGCAGGCTAAGCTTCCTGCGGAGAGCAGACTTCCCACCTGAAAGGGAGAGGCAGTCTGCATAGACCCCTTGGTCTGTCACTCAGGGAGGAATGCATCTGGCTAGGGCATAATGTCTGCCTGCATTCAGGAAGCGTCCTGCTCCTGCAATCAGGAGTACTTTCCTTAACCAAGAATACTTTTCTTGTGCTGGATTGTTGGGCAGCCCTCTGCATTCTCAGTGCCAAGCGCAAAACAAGCGATACCATCTCAGCGCACTGAGGCTAGCTCCTTACTGAGCGTAGGAAGTACTCCCCGGTGCTTAGGGTTCCAGTGCAGCCACTGCTGAGCGTAGGAAGCATTCCCTGGTGCTTAGGATTCCAGTGCAGCCACTGCTGAGCGTAGGAAGCATTTCCCGGTGCTTAGGGTTCCAGTGCAGCCACTGCTGAGCGTAGGAAGCATTCCCTGGTGCTTAGGATTCCAGTGCAGCCACTGCTGAGCGTAGGAAGCATTCCCTGGTGCTTAGGATTCCAGTGCAGCCACTGCTGAGCATAGGAAGCATTCCCTGGTGCTTAGGATTCCAGTGCAGCCACTGCTGAGCGTAGGAAGCATTTCCCGGTGCTTAGGGTTCCAGTGCAGCCACTGCTGAGCGTAGGAAGCATTCCCTGGTGCTTAGGATTCCAGTGCAGCCACTGCTGAGCGTAGGAAGCATTTCCCGGTGCTTAGGGTTCCAGTGCAGCCACTGCTGAGCGTAGGAAGCATTCCCTGGTGCTTAGGGTTCCAGTGCAGCCACTGCTGAGCGTAGGAAGCATTCCCTGGTGCTTAGGATTCCAGTGCAGCCACTGCTGAGCGTAGGAAGCATTCCCTGGTGCTTAGGATTCCAGTGCAGCCACTGCTGAGCGTAGGAAGCATTTCCCGGTGCTTAGGGTTCCAGTGCAGCCACTGCTGAGCGTAGGAAGCATTCCCTGGTGCTTAGGGTTCCAGTGCAGCCACTGCTGAGCGTAGGAAGCATTCCCTGGTGCTTAGGATTCCAGTGCAGCCACTGCTGAGCGTAGGAAGCATTCCCTGGTGCTTAGGATTCCAGTGCAGCCACTGCTGAGCGTAGGAAGCATTCCCTGGTGCTTAGGATTCCAGTGCAGCCACTGCTGAGCGTAGGAAGCATTCCCTGGTGCTTAGGGTTCCAGTGCAGCCACTGCTGAGCGTAGGAAGCATTCCCTGGTGCTTAGGATTCCAGTGCAGCCACTGCTGAGCGTAGGAAGCATTCCCTGGTGCTTAGGATTCCAGTGCAGCCACTGCTGAGCATAGGAAGCATTCCCTGGTGCTTAGGATTCCAGTGCAGCCACTGCTGAGCGTAGGAAGCATTTCCCGGTGCTTAGGGTTCCAGTGCAGCCACTGCTGAGCGTAGGAAGCATTCCCTGGTGCTTAGGGTTCCAGTGCAGCCACTGCTGAGCGTAGGAAGCATTCCCTGGTGCTTAGGATTCCAGTGCAGCCACTGCTGAGCGTAGGAAGCATTCCCTGGTGCTTAGGATTCCAGTGCAGCCACTGCTGAGCATAGGAAGCATTCCCTGGTGCTTAGGATTCCAGTGCAGCCACTGCTGAGCGTAGGAAGCATTTCCCGGTGCTTAGGGTTCCAGTGCAGCCACTGCTGAGCGTAGGAAGCATTCCCTGGTGCTTAGGGTTCCAGTGCAGCCACTGCTGAGCGTAGGAAGCATTCCCTGGTGCTTAGGATTCCAGTGCAGCCACTGCTGAGCGTAGGAAGCATTCCCTGGTGCTTAGGATTCCAGTGCAGCCACTGCTGAGCATAGGAAGCATTCCCTGGTGCTTAGGATTCCAGTGCAGCCACTGCTGAGCGTAGGAAGCATTTCCCGGTGCTTAGGGTTCCAGTGCAGCCACTGCTGAGCGTAGGAAGCATTTCCCGGTGCTTAGGGTTCCAGTGCAGCCACTGCTGAGCAGAAGAGGAAATGTGATGCAGTGGTCCAGCCCTACTTGCCCCCAACACTTCTTGATAGCTGTGCTGCTGTGGAAAGGCAAACTGTGCTCTGCAGGCTTGCCAAAAGAGGTGGCTCTGTGGTGTGTTCAGTTCTAATCTCAGAAAGGCCTTGAAGGCCACAGAGGTCAGAGCTTTTGACAAACAAGAAATGGTGGATGCAGTGGTAGATGCTATGACTTCCTTCTCTTTGGAAACTTTCCTGCTGGTTGCCAGGTGCAGGTCAAACTTCTAAATCCAAGTCTTTGACATCTCTTTCTTGGATGTGGAAGGAGAAACTTTCAATGGGGAATGAGGAGTTGGAGGGCAGGGTGTAAATTCCTGTTCCTGTTTCACTCCACTCTGACCTTAGATGAAGCATCTCCATTTTCACAGGAACCATCATCACTTGCTGCTGACACAGCTGTCAGCAAGCAGTGAGAACATGCAGGCATTGCCCTCTCAGAAGACTCTGAGATCCTTTTGAGGAAGATCTGCAGGGTATTTTTGTTGCTATGTCATACATGCAGGTATGAACAACTAGGAGAGAGATCCTTAAAATGAAGGCTGAGAAGAGTCTTCTAAGTCTGTTAGGTGGTGGCCAGTGTTAAACACATAAGAACAGAAAACACCCCATGCAGCAGCATGGTCAGCTTCAGCACTTTGCAGCTGAGGAGGTTCATGAAGCAGAGACTTTACCCACATTTTGGTGTTCATAGTCTTTGATGAGCATTTCCTCCCATGGGGCTATGTAAATGTGTCTCCAGCAATTTCCTGTCTCCAGCCTGGCCATAGCAGTGGGTTCCATGGCTTAATCCTGTAACGGGAAGAAAAAAGCTTATGCTGGTTTGTTTGCAAACCCCTCCCTGCCAGCCTCAGCCTGTGCCCTAGCTGTACATGCCATGGCAAGCAGGGCACAACTGGTACCCTGTCACATTCTCAGCATCATGTTCTTACGTGTTTCGTAGAATCAATCAGGGTTGGAAGGGACCACAAGGATTGTCTAGTTCCAGCCCCCCTGCCATGGGCAATGTTTGTGTTGTGTCCTACTCCAATTATCATAGAATCAGTCAGGGTTGGAAGGGACCACAAGGATCATCCAGATCCAACCCTCCTGCCATGGGCAGGGACACCCTAACCTACAGCAGGCTGCACACAGCCTCAGCCAGCCTGGCCTTAAACACCTCCAGCCATGGGGCCTCAACCACCTCCCTAGGCAACCCATTCCAGCCTCTCACCACTCTCTTGCTCAACAACTTCCTCCTCACCTCCAGTCTGACTCTCCCCACCTCCAGCTTTGCTCCATTCCCTCCAGTCCTGGCACTCCCTCAGAGCCTGAAATGTCCTTCCCCAGCTTTTTTGTAGGCCCCCTTCAGATACTGCAAGGCCACAATAAGGTCACCTGGGAGCCTCTTTATGTCTCTTTGAGACTCAGGAGTCCCTGCCCCTGACCTCTCCTGCTAGGGAAGGAGCCCAGTACCTTTGTCCCTCAATCGGCCTCATCTGTGTCTGCTATTTCACCTTCTCCTGAGGAGGTGCAAGCAGTCCTCACGATCTGCTGCACTACAGACTGTCTAGCGGCAGAATGGCATCTTCTGTTTTGATCTTTGTTTCTTTCCTAATTGCTGCTATGATTCTAAGTGCCCTTTTCTCCTGGTGAACTTTGGGTGGATGTGCAAACTGTAAGGAGATAGCCATCTGCAATGATTCCAGGATCTCTTTACTAAGTAATAACTAATGGAAAGTCCTAATGTGGAGCTCACTGGAATGACTTCATGGCTGTTGTCATTGAATTGCACTGTCCTTTTATCATGCAGGTGCTAAAGCGTCCTGAAACCCCGCAGTTCTTTACAGCCAGTTTAATCTTTTCCTCTGTGGATTCATTTTGTAAGCTTTGTTGCCTCCTTACCTCCTTTTCCAGATAATTTCTGAATGTTTGAAAACCCCCCCAGCCTTAGCGCAGGCCCCTTGAGGCTGCGCTAGCAACCCCACCCTGCAATCCAAGTTAGCTGTTTGGTTTGCATCTTCTACCTTCTCAGTAACTCGCGAGGGAGCCCTCCCTCTCATCCTGTGATAACTCCGTTAAGAAACCTTCAAAGTCTGAACGCTGCAGAAAGCTCGGAACTGAAATGTGCTCATCTAAACACAGCTGCAAAATATTCGCTTCGATTTCAGCAGCTTTCCGAGAAAGCAGTTTTGCTGTTTCAGCTCTGTTTGTGACCTGCAGAATACCACTGATAGGTAACTGAGAGATGCTCTCATTCACTTGAAATTCTATTTCCTCTCTCTTAGATAAGCTTTGCAGCCCCTGCCGGATGCATATTGCCCACGGGTGTTATCAGTACTGACTGTCTAGCCTCTGCCTCCAGCCCTCCCCGAGTCTCAGCCGAGTACCATCATTTGGGTTAAAAAGGACTCCACTTCTGGGCGCTCTGTGAAGGCAGTTTTGGTGTCGCTGCTTCTAGCAATGGAAGAACTGTAAAGATAAGCTTTTGCTCTAGGTCAGTGCAGTCCATCGCTCCCGGGACTGACTGCAGTCATGTACGATTGACCTTTCAGTTCAGATGTCCTGCTTTGCACAAGCAGACTTCTCAGTGTCTTAATGATGCAAACATCTTGCTCAGAGTACAAAAACCCCAGAATGAAATCCGTTTAAGTGCACAATACAAGCATTTGTAAGGAGTTCCAACACAGAGGCAAACTGACCTGTTGTAGGAGGCACCGGAGGCGCTGTGCTAGGTGCAGGCTGATGCTCAGCCACACTCCTTCCCAGCACAGACAAGGTCTGCTTTGTATTTTGTTCAGCTCTTGGCTCTGCCCTTCCCCTTTGTTCTCCCGTTCAGCAGGACCCATTTGGCCCTTAACGAAACGAGATCTTTTCTCAAGAATTAGGTGAGTCCAAAATAGCTCCTCCAGGATATGGTCAGTGTGTCTCTGTCTTTTATCTTCAAATGAAAGGACTCTCTTTTTCTCGTTGACTGTCATCCTGCCTCTGGCTGCTTTCTGTTTGAACTTCAGGGAAAATGTTCTGAATTATTTCCTAGCTACTCTTAAATTTGGAAAGGAAAGAACACCCCAAAGCACTTTAGGGCAGCGGAATACTGTCGGGCTGAGCCCGAAGGCATTCAGGTAACACGGCCATAGGGGCGGCATTCGCATTTAGGCAAAGGAGTGATGACTGTGAATCTAAAGACTCTCCTGTCTCTTGACCAGCAGCACCGCAGCTCTCTGTTCGCAGCGGTGAGCAAGCTAATCAGTGTAAGGCACTGGCTCAGTTGTGCTAACCGTCCTAAACCCTCCAGTGCAACGGCTCAGTCAGCTGGCAGGGCACAGATTGCTCCTGCTTGCTGCGGGTTACACGGAGAGCTGCTCCGGTTAGATAGCCGAGGTTGAGTGATGTTTAAATCTGTCAATACTTCACCCACAGTGGATTATTTTAAGGCATTGTCTGCTATAAAACTAAGGGCTGAAGGTCTGAAAGCTTTCACCTTCGTGGTTTAAACACAACAGCATCTTTCCTGCCTGAAATTTCCATTTCTGGGGCTCTGTGGCACTCTCCTCTGGACATTTCTCGGGTGAATCACAGTTTTCAGTCATGTTTCTCTAGTTCTTAGTGGCAGTTTGCCATGCAGTTTGCTGGTATAGAAGGTTGGGTAACTGGCACAATATACTCAATACATTTCTTACAGACACAATGTAATGCAGCAGTTTTTTCACATGCAAAGTTCTTTCCTTACAGCTGTAATCAGGTTGTTTGGTGCTGTCCTGTAGAAATCCACATGTGATCCTGCATGGATCTGAAAACTTTGTCCTACAAGAACTTGGAATTGTTTGTCAGAAGGATGTGACTTCCAGGGTCTCCTAAACATTAGCCTGGTTACTGGCAAATATCTTCTCTATCTCCTGTCTCTGGCAAGCTGCCCGCCCAGTTCCCTGTCTCTCTATAATGTGCGCTGTAGGGATGACCTAAGATATTGTTTTTATTAGGTGGAGTTGGTGGAAGAAGCTCGACAGCTGGACTCTGTGTACTTTAGACAGCTCCAGGCCTTGCATCACGAGAGTGGTTCCAAGAAGGATGAGGTAAGACAAGTACCTACTAACACAAACAAACTCCTTCTCTGTCAGACAGGGTTAACGCTTTGAGTCTCCACAAGGGAAGGCAGGCTACAGGGCAGAGCACAGGAGCAAGCAGCCAGTTCCCATCATTCATTTTGGGGAATGATGGCAGCCAATGTGTTCCTGACAAAGGCAGGTCTTCTGTCACTTGCATCCACATCAGACCACTCTATATGACTGCAATCCACGAGACAGTTTCCACTGGTCTGTGGAATGCATTTTGGGCCCTTAATCTTGTGTAAATACCTCAGTTTCAAGTAAATTCAAGGGATATATTGGTTTATTTGCTCACAGATCCTGCACATACTGGTCTGTTTGAAGCAAACAGAAAACTAAAGCTAATTAAGAGCTGGAGCCTTTAATTCAACCTATTGAAACAACAGTTGTTTAATGCTTATTAGACTGAGCAAAACACAGAGCTGAAAAAAGCAGCTAAGCAAACGAAATGATTTCTTCCCTCAGAGTACTGTTGCCAGCACTGCTCTGCCATCCTGCCCTGGTGCTCTGAAAGAAAATCAGCACTCAGGTCAAGTTCCCAAAGAACTGGGAGGTCCTAAGCTATCTGACCTGATCCATGAGAAAGAGAAGCTAGAGCAGTTCCAGGCTTTCCTCAGCAAGCATTCTGCTGGGTATGTTTCCTTATTGTCATTGCTGTACCCTTCTGTCAGTGCAGTCTCTGCTGGGGTCTGGGCTATCTAAACTTTCACAGATTTCAGCTTTTCTCCAGAATGTCTCTCTGTGTAGTTATGAAATACACATGCACACTTCAGACAACTGAGCCATTTGGGGATAAGAATTACCCTGTCATAACATGTTTGCATTGCAGAGCTGCTTTCAGACTCTGCTTTGATTAGTGGCAAACCCCCGAGTGGAGCAATTAGCCTATAATGAGTAAAAACTTCTCTTTTTCAGCACAGATTCAATTTAGGACAATTTAAAAATGTAAAGCTGGATGTTATAAAAAAGTACAAATAGAAGACAGCCACATTATGCTCACAGTGTGAGAGCAACCACAGCTTTGTGTTTGCACTGATCTGAACAAAATTAAGTGCTGGCTCCTAGCAGATACAGCTTGTGCAGGGGTTTGGGAAAAGGGAACCCACTTGCCTAAAAGATCCAACCAGAAATTACAGCAGGAGTAAATGTGAGCCTGCCACCTTGCTAGCAGGAGTAATGTGAGCCTGCCACCTTGCTAGTAGGACTAAATGTGAGCCTGCCACCTTGCTAGCAGGAGTAAATGTGAGCTTGCTACCTTTCTTTCACCCCCTTTCACCCCCTCTCTCCAAGCCCCACACTAATCTCTGCCCTGTTTTAGGAAAAGACAAATACACCTCCAAAGTAAATGCCAGCAAGTCCTGAAAACTGCCACTTCTGCCCTTTAAGCTGGGGTCCCCTGAGCAGATGCTTTGCCCACTGCCTGTTGCTTCTAGTCAAGCACTTCTATCATTTATCTGATACTACTCAGCTTTTGCAAAGTGTCCAGGGGTAGGCATCTAGCACAGGATTCATCTGGCCAAGACTCAATGTCATCACCTCTGCTTATCATCATGGGTTCCCTTAGTAGTTAGAATAGACACTTCTGGACACAATTGTTCTGATCTTGAAGGCAGCATCTATCCCAGGTTTGGAAGGGTCATTCCTTTTGCTGGCTATTTCTGCTCACTGCCTACACACAAAGCTTGCAGACACTGAGTTCAGATGGAAATTCTTATGCTGTGGGTGCCTAAGGTCTAGTGATTCTGCCTTGGCTGTCTAACCCAGTGGTCTCCAAACTTCTGTGACTGTGTGCCCCATCAGTAGGAAATTCCCATCAGTAGGAATTTCTTGGCATGCACCCTCAGTGTGTGTGCATTTCTTTTGTATGAATTATATTCACATGCCACTGAAGTTTTAATGTTTTCCTCCTGCTTCCCAACGAATGCCTGGCACAGCCCCTGGCGTGTACATACTCCCTCAGTGGAGGTCACTGGTTTAGAGTTCCTCTCTAACTGGGGGAAGAGTAGGAACCAGCAGAGAACCAGGCACTGGCTAGGGTGGGGTCCTGGACAGGTACCCTGTGTCCCCTCTATGATAACCACAGACAAGTCCCATCTTAAGTGACAGGCATTAAGAGAAATGTTCCATTTATGCTGAGTTTTTCTTTTGCAAACGTTCCTGCTGAACCATAGAATCAGCCAGGCTGGAAGAGAGCTCCAAGCTCATCCAGCCCAACCTAGCACCCAGCCCTGGCCAAGCAACCAGACCATGGCACTAAGTGCCCCAGCCAGGCTTGGCTTCAACACCTCCAGCCACAGCCACTCCACCACCTCCCTGGGCAGCCCATTCCAATGCCAATCACTCTCTCTGCCAACAACTTCCTCCCAACATCCAGCCTAGACCTGCCCTGGCACGACTTGAGACTGTGTCCCCTTGTTCTGTTGCTGAGTACCTGGGAGAAGAGACCAACCCCACCTGGTCACTGCCTCCCTTCAAGTAGTTGTAGAAAGCAATGAGCTTTGCCCTGAGCCTCCTCTTCTGCAGGCTAAAGAAGAGAACCTAAGCCAAGCTCCACCCACTGCTACTCTGTTAAATGACTGGGGAATGGCACAGGATCGCAGGGCAGTCCTTCCCGTGAGGCAGTAGGTTAGCACTTGGCAGTCTTGTCAGCCTGGCTGTGCACATGCTCCTGACCTACTGAAGAGAAAGAGCAGTGGAGTATGCTCGGACAGACTACCTCTGGAAATGGTTTAACCTCACACACTTTGAGATTAGAGGTTTTGCTTTGCCAACGAGATGGACACATTTGATCAGGTGGCAAAGGTAGATGCCAGCAAGTAACCATAGGGCATAGTGACTTGGATTGCATACATCTGGTGAACCAGCAGCTTAGAAAGCTTCAGTCTGAGTAGAAGAAGGGTCTGGGAGCATCTCCACAGGCTTCTGAGAGGCAGACATCTGTCACTGAAGTGGTCAGACGCTTCGGGAAGCCTCACCTAGAGGTGAATGCTTGAAATGCCATTTGTTCACTGCATGAGGAAGGGAGCCAGAGTCCTCTGGAGTTAGTATTTCCTGCTGCAAGTACAGTGGGTGTCCTCAGGAAAAGGTACAGAACAGTCACGTGAATTCGGCTGAAATCACTGGTACATCACCTGTCCTGTCCTCTGGTTTAAAATCCAGCACCAATACATGCTCTCTGAAACTAACTCTGAACTGATAGTAGCCACTCAAATGCTTATGAGCCATGCACAGATCAAGAATTGCATGTGCAGATTGTTTGTTGTTTACCATGAAGAACAAACTAAGTAGCAGAATCAGTGAATGATGAAATAGCCCACAAAAAGCCCTAGAAACAAAACCTTCCATCAGTTGGTTTTGTCTGCTTGACTGCAGATTGACTTCAGCTTGAGCACTTCTGCAGGGGAGGAAGAGGATGATTCCTAGGGCTGAGGCTCCCAGTGGTCATCCCTGCTCCTCCCAGATAGTCGACTCAATGAGGAGGCAGATCAGGTGGTGTCAACTTGTCTCTCGGTGGCTTACAGCCTGCAGTACTCATGCATCTCATCTTCATTCTCTCTGGCAGCTCTGCACTATGGCTCTGGTTCACAATCCCTGCTCCATTTAGCAGCAGTGCACTGAGGAAGTTCCTCCTCTTGGGGTATCCCAGAAGGGACCTTAAATGAGGTCCCTAAGACATGTGTTTGATCTGCCTGTTCAGTAAGTGCCATGGTGTCACCAGATGGTGCTAGCAAAGGAAAAACGACATCAAATTTCAGTCCAGTCTGACCTGGTATTTAGGACGTGAGTGCTTTGGTGGCTTGTGGTCAAACTGATAACGGCTTAGAATGCTGCTGGTGTTCCCTCATACTGCAAGAACACTCTGCTTGCATTTGCTTGCAGCGTGGATCTCACGTGCTGGCTGGATATCGAACAGTTCAGACAGGTGCTCCACCAGGATGAAGAAAAAAGGCAGGAAAAGTCTGAGGAAATTAGAAGCAAATACTTCAATGAAAAATACTTCTTTGGACCTAACAGCCCTGCCAGCAGAGAACAACAAGAGCAGGTACCGGTTACAGAGCCCTTCACAAAGGACAGCTGCACTGGTGTGGCTGAGAAAAGAGTCCCCAGGAAGTTTGGTCCAGCTTTTCCCCAGGCTCTCTCTTCAGAGCTTGCCTATATTTCTTTTTGCCATCAATCTGGTTCTGTTCTGGCTGTGTGGATCTTCTCTTTCCTGTTCAGGCTCTTTCTCCCTTGTCCTTACAGAACATCTCTCTTAACCGTGACCTGAGAGCAGAGCCAGAGCGTGCGCACCGCAGCTCAGCAGAGGTGTCAGAAAGCTTCGGGGCAGTGCCTGGCTGCAGGAATCTATTTTAGCCCCTCTGTAAATCCGCAGACAGCAAGTCTGAGCTGTGCTGCTCAGCTGTGTCTTGATGCTTAGCAAACTGACTTGGTAGAGCTGGGGTATTACTGGCTGGAGTGCGTTCTGTTACAGGTAGGGACAGATGTCATCTGTTCCCTTTTATGCGAAGTCCATGTGAGCCGTGGCTAAGCAGGCACTGAACGCTTTGCTCCAGCTAAGCCCAGGCTTTGCTAAATCAAGGATGTAGAGAGATCAAGGACTTGGGGTGTACACAAGAGCTTATGTCATGTTTTGTTGTGTTTGGATTGCTCAGCTAATGCGTTCAGGCAGAGGACGGGGACAAATCCCTCACCATCAACTTCCAGCAGCAGTTCTGCTCCAAGTTCAGCGCCGAGTCCAGAGGAGATTAGAGACACAATGGCTGCCCTTGTTCCTGGCCGCGGAGCGCTGCGGGGCGCAGGGACCCGCACAGGTAACTAACAGCAGCAACACATCCAGGCACGATTCTGTTTGGCTCTCAACTTACCACTGAGATAAAATGGTTCAGAAGAAAAGCAGGCCCCAACTCACACGAAGCTTAGGTCAAAAGAGATGCTGTGGCATGCACAGATTGAAGCATTTAGCTTGGTAACTGTGGAGGCAATTCCTGTGAAGGCTTAGTCCAACTGACAGTGTTATTAACAGAGCCTGAATCTGAGTGAGCTGGTGTCAGTTCTGCTGCCAGCCAGGCTGCCAGGGGAGTAAACCAATCTTTGCTGCAGTGCAGCACTCTGCACATGACATTTTGCCTTGGCCATACCCTGGCACACAGAAGTGCTGCTGTCTGTGAAGGATTTGCCCAGGGGAAGAAGGACCTAAGCAAGTGGGCTTCCTACGCTGTGTTGTCTCTTATGCTGTGCATGTACTCCTGCCCTTAGCCTGTGGACCACCCTCTCAAACAGCTGTCAGATGGCCATAAACCTGCACCCATGTCTGCACCAAGCTCACAAGCTGCTTTTGTCCATGGCTTGAGGCTCTGCCAGTGCTCACTCAGGACAGGAGAGGTGTGCTGGGTTACTGGAGTTACTGGGTACCAAAGCCACCTCAGGCCAGGCTGCTGCTGGCAGCACTGCAAGTGCTTCCTGTAGGACTTTCCCAGTGTTGGTTCCCGTGGTTCCTGCTAGAGTAGTTCCTGTAACGTGCAACTCAAGTTCCAGGAGAACAATTTCAAGGTGTACTGATTACAGTGGGTGCCTCTGAAACTAGACTATAGGGTTTAACACTGCAGTGAGCTCCTCCCTTTGCCCCGGCTCTGGCCTGGACTTACCTAGGTCTGAACACTAGCCCATGCCTCTTCTTGCACCTGCTGCACTGTGCTGGCAGGGAGAGCAGTCCTTGCAGCTTGGGAAATGCTGTGTTCAACTCCAATAAACACTTTATGTGAAATGCATACCTCCAATGAGCTTTTAGTCTCTTTCGAACTCCAGGACTGCTCTTTTCTTTTTCGTACTGCAAGTTCAGAGGATGAAAAGGTCCTTTGAAGAAAGTATTTTAGAAGAAATGAAACCAGATGACATTCTCCACTTGGCTTCATATTTCACAGTGACCAAACTCTGTGGGCATGCTATGTACTCGTTACTCAGAAAATCTGCCCTTGATTTGAGGTGTATTTGTGCTGCAAAGAAGCTGCAGGATCAAGTCTGTGTTTCTGGTATAGCTGTCCAAAGGAGCTAAAGACATTTCATAGTCCACCCCAGGAGAAGCCCAGAATTTGTTCCTTACATCAGCAGCCCCTCAGAACATCCTGAGTAAGGTAAAGCGGGGGGAGCACACAATGGGGCTGCTGTTGCCTCTTGCCTTCCCTGACTGCCCAGTTTACATGAGCATGTGTTCACTGATAGCTGAGCAAGGGCTGGCATTCAGTGTGGGTCCCCAGCCAGCTTCAGATCTAAAGGTTCCTATAACATCAACTGTTCTGCCACTGTGGGCTCAGTCATTACAGGGCTGGACACGAAACAAGAGGAGGTAAAAGGTACAGTGATTGCCTTTTGCCCAGCCTTAGGTAAGGGGCCTCGCTGGCTACCTGCCACGCCAGCACCGGGAGAAGACAGCTAGGGTGTCACAGGCAGAGGAGGCTTGCCGTGTTCCTTGTGTCTTCAGTTCCACTCTCTTTTCTGTTTGGACCTTGCACATCATCACAATTTCTCTGCTGAGAGTGTGAGGCCCAAATGCAAGGCCGTCAAAAGCAGGCATGATTTGTTACAGTGAGCTGACTGCTCACAGCAGTGGTGAATTTAGCTCTCTGCTGGATGTGCGTGGTAAAGTTTTCTCCCTACCTGGCTAGAGAGGTCATAACTGGAAAAATGCAGCTTTTAGTCTGGGTTTGGAGCACTCTTAACCCTCCTCAGACTGGTATTGGACCCTTAATTCACATTTATCTGTATTTTGCATGCAGTGGACTTATTGGGACAAGCTGTTCATTCCAGCATCTGGGAGTTTATTTATTATTGTGAGAGGATTATGTGCAGACACAAAAGGGAATGTGAAGTATGCAGCAGAGTGGGCAGGTTTAGTCGTATCTCACAGTATCTGTTTCGTTTAGAATTGTGTTTTAATCTCACAGCACTGAGATAATATCAGTTTTAAACATCTTAAACCTTTGTCATAATACATTTCATCAGATGGTTGCCAGTTTTTCCTTCTTGAAGTGCAGTGAACTCTTTGTGGTTGCCAACATACGAGCTGTGTGCGTTTGTTCAGCTGACCTTTCAGCGTCTGTTGAAATCACGCTGGAGGCCTGGTCGCCAATTCTCTGTGCAGAGCATCAGCTCAGAAGGGATCCACAGTGCTGCTGGGTTCTGCTGGCTGAGTTTCTCTGTCTGTGTCAGGAAGATGGTAGCCATCCCCTGCGCTGCTTCAGGGCTGCTGACTCATGCAAAGAGCAGAGCTCATCTGCTAGCCTCAGGGTGAGAGCACTGTTTTCTGCTTCCCTTCAGGAATATGCTCCAGAAGTAACTGTCCCCCAAAATTCCCAAACCTGAGAGCATGTTTGGAGAACCAGAAGAGGACTGAGAAGACGATGCTCACCTTCTTAGTAGTGATGACTTTATTTTAGCCAAGGGCCCCTCTGGCCAATCACTCTCTAGCCAGGGTGGGCTCTCATCCCTGGCAAGCTCTGTGGCAAAACATTAAGTGTAACTTCTATTTTCCAGAGAGGCTGCAAAACCAGCTTAGAGTCAGGTGAGATTTCCAGCGCTTCCTGCAACAACTGCAAACGCTTCTGTCTCCTGCTGAGCTCCGAGCAGCACCACCCCTGCAGGACTTCAGTTTTACCTCACTGCCAGAGGCTCGCCTTCATTTGTCTGATAAAGGAGGGTGCTTGGCTTGCTGCTCAGTGACAGCAGGAGAACTGTTTGTTCAGGAAGGCAGGCCAGCCTGAACCTCACTTCAGACTGCCTCAACAGAAACCATTTTGCTTCCTCCACCCTTCCCTGGCTGCCTACCACTCTGTGCTTTGCAGCATGAAGGTTTCTAAAATGTCCCAATGCCTTTAAATTCTGTTTTACTATTGGTAGCTTTGCTCCACAGGAGAGCAAGCCCTCCAGCTTCTGTTTGTGATCATGGCAACACATTTCAAAGCTCATATTGTTGGTGAGATCCCTGTCAGAAGCATTTTACAGCTGTAAGCTGTGTGGTTTGTCTGTTCCCTTTTCTTTGTTGTTTGTTTGCACAAAACTCAAACTGTTCTCTAGAAAAGTAGCCCCTTGCCATAATCAATAACAATAGCTGGTTCCATACTTTAGAGTATGCAGTCATATGGTCTAAATCATTGTCAGTCATTTCCTCTCCCATCATGTCGTCCAAAAAATGTTGCCCAAACCAAGCTGGGAAGAAAGAAAAAAGCAAAGCAAAAAGAGGGAAAGAAAGAAATGAAAGCTGGGCACATTCCGCTGTGCCTGTGGCACAGGCTCCTAAGCTGCTGAGAGCTAGGAGCACTGCAGAGCTCAGGATCAGGCACTTTACTCCAACTAATGCCTTTGCTAGTGCTGCTTGAACCAAAGCTTATCTGGCACATTAATGTCTTCTTCTGGCAGCATCTGGGCACTCAGTGTCTGTCTTCATCCACTGACACCATTGCCTTCCGCCAAGCGCTGCTGAACCCAGTGACAGCAAAGGAGTTCCAGTGCTTCCTGTCCCTGCGGGGGGAGCTGCTGGAGAACGGGGTGCTCTTCTGGCAGGAGGTGCAGAAGTACAAGGTATGGTGGGCAAAAGGAGCAAGGGCAGCAGCGTGCAAATGACACACCCCGGACTGAATGCAGAGTCACCATGGACATGTCACTTGTTCACCATTCTTTTGTCTCTAGGATGCTGCTAAAGCAAAAATGTTCCCAGAGAGCAGAGCCTGTCACGGGTTCCTGAAGGAAGCCTGAGTGCACATGGCAGGCAGGGAGCTAAGACTGGCTAACATGCCCAGAAATTCAGGGGTCAGCACAACTGATGCTGCAACTCCCCTGTTCCCAGGGGCCAAACTCCCCTCAGAGAGGCTCCCATCCCTAAGCAAGGAATCATGGAGCGAAATGCTCTCTCGGCATGCTGCTGTCTCTTTTGGATAGAGAGCTTAGAGCAGCATGACATGAAGGCACTTGGAATTCCGTGCCATAAATCCTGAGAGCACTCCATGCTATTTTCAGGCTTTTCACTTTTCATTGCCAGCTTGTGGAAGACATGGAGGCTTCCTGCAAATCAGTGTAGAGCACAGTGTAGCTGTTTTCTTTGTGGTCTGCTCTCTGAAGAAAGCTTTCATTGTTTTCTGCCTCACTGAGGTTAATTCTCTTTATCTCCTCATCAAAAGCACAACCTGACCACACTTTTACGTGCATGCAATTTGTCATGGCTGGCAGCTGATGCTCTTTATAGCAGCAAAGGGCTGGAGCAGCAGAAGCCTTGTGGGTCAGGCTGAACTGGAGAAATGCTGCCAAAGTTGCGGGCAGCACTTTGCACAGGGCATGCTTGTGCTGTCTGAGCCCTGCCATGCCACCACTTAGCCAGAACTCCCTTTAGGAGTCAGTGACTGCACTGCTCCTCACAAGCCATCAGGCTGCTGGCACATCTTGGGAAAATGGAACCCAATTTATTTTTCTTAAACAAATACCATGGTGTGGATTGCTCCCATCTGTCCTCTCTGCCCGTGGCTCATCCTTCTTTATCGCATGGGGCTGGCCATCTTCCCTCTGACTGCAGCTCTCGGCTCGCTGTTCTGTGCTAGGCAAGCAGAGGAGGCCAAAACATTAGAATCACAGGATGCATCAGCTTGGAAGGGACCCTTGAAGGTCATCTGGGCCAAAGATGCTTTTATGGTGCCTTACTGCCTCCGTTGTAGCTGTTATCGTTCTTCTTTTCCTTCCCCAAACTAGGAGGCATTCACAACAACCCAAGGCAGCCCTCCCACACCACACTGCTGAGGGAAAGCCCTGGTTTTAATTTCTTTGCAAAGAAAATATCCAGCTTCCCCCAGCTAAGCTAATGGCATCTTCTGCATGCAGAGAGCCCTCTTCCTGAAAACCCTCTGGGGTGCCCCCTGTGTGCCCAGCAGAGACACACGAGACTCTCCGTGGGCTAGAGACGTGTCTCAGTGGGTGTGGATCAGTGCAAAGCTGTGATTCAAAGCGTCCAAAGGAAGCTCTTGGAATTACTTTTCCTTCCTCTCCAAGTCCAGAGCGTGAGTTCACAGTGACAACAGTGTCTGCAAGGACAGTTAGGTCACATCAAAAGAAACAGATCCCCCTGCAGGTGTTCCTGTGAGCTCTTATCCTCGGGAATTCAGGTTTGGTTTGTGCTCTTTTCCGCACAGTTATCACACACACTGAGGCCATGGGAGCTAGAAAACCTTAGTGAATGGTGAAACAAGCAGATTTCAGGGACTGGAAGGTTGTGCTGGTAGCTGGAACTGTCCCCTCTTTTGCCAGCATTCCTGGTTGTAATGTCTTGTCCCCGCTAAAGAGTTCCTCTCTTGGAGTATTTGGAGCAGATTTGTGCCCAGGCCTATGGCAGTCACAGCAGGGTCACCATGGGAAGCAGTATGTCTCACACCTGCAGGGGTGCTCCTCCGCTCAGAGATGCTTACTGGCGGCAATGGACCTGGCTGAATTCAGGGTGCCAGCTCTCCTGCTCCATCAGAGCATGCAGGCAGAGCTTGTCAGCTAAAGCAGTGACTGCTTTGCACCTGCAGCTGCAGAAGAGCTCCCACTCATGCCCTAACTCTGGCTTTGCCCGCACACGGTCTGTAGGAATGCTGCCCTACACACTGGAGGGGGTCTGTTGGATCACTGTAGTAGGGGCACCCTGTAAAAGGTCTTGTCTCTGCCTCTTCACTGCCTGACAATGCTATTTTCCACCTTTCAGGACTTGTGCCATTCTCACTGTGATGATGCCACAGTCCAGAAGAAGATCACAGCTATTATTGACCGCTTCATTAATTCTGCCATCCCCCCAGCTGTGCAGATTGACATTCCAGCTGAACTAGCCCAGAAGATTTTGGAGCACAGGAAGGAACTAGGACCTTACGTTTTCAGAGAGGCACAGGTAAGAAGCTGAGGGATCTCTGCAACAAGTCTGATAGAGCCTGTGTGCCTCATTGTAAGGACAGTCTCTACTGCCTGTGGCAAGAGTTGCACTTAGTGCATAAGCCTGGCCATGAAGGAGTAGACTACAGCCATGCATGTCAACGAAGATTGCCTAGTGGAGCGGGCAGAGATGTTGCAGAGAGCTGTGGCTCAGTGAACTGGACAATCTCTGGCAGCGAGAGATCCTGGAAAGCTGTTGGCCAGCTCTGTGCTAGGAATTCTGGTGGTAAGAATGACTTCTGTCACTGTTCTTAATTGCTTGCTCTTGGCCACATGGTTAATGTCAGAGAAGTAATCTGTAGGTAGAAAGCTTGCAGCTTGTGGAGTTTCTGAAAGCATGCAGGTGTAAGGAAAGCACAAAGCTCAGTTTACTGAGCACCCTGCCCTTGCTGCACAAAGTACACATGATATAGCTGGAGACAACTTTCTCTCTGATCTTTGTCCTAATCAGGCTGAATAGGATTTTGTGAACCTTTACTACAGACGTACTCTTCTCTTATTCCCTCTTACTGCCTTCTCTTCTGAGCCTGAGAAAGCCAGCTCCCCTTGCTTTCACACGAGACAGTCACCGACACCGTTCAGCACCAGCTGTGGGCTCCTCCAGTGCTTTGATCAGGAAAGGTGAATGACTTGTCAGGGAAACAGAAGTCTCGGTGCAGCCTGTGTAAACCCCAGTGAGCCCCAGAAATGTGGCACAAACCCAAGGGAAGAACTTGGCCAAAAGCTGTGACTGGAACATGACAGTGACCATGTCACTTCCAAGCGCACCGAGCCAGCAGCAGGGAGCACCCTTGGCTCCTCTGAAGCCAGGTTCCTCAGTGAGGATTAAGCATCTAAACAAGCCGTGAGCCTGGCTGCGTGCAGCACCAGCATCCACTCGGCCCCACTGTTTGCTTTTCTACAATTGTTTTTCTTATTCCAGTTCAAAAAAGACCCTGTGAGAGATTATATCATTTAAAAGTTATCCACGATTTGCTCATAGATCTGTAATGTGGTTTAAGAGGCTTTCCAGAGGCAAAGAAAAGGTATTTCCTTTCCCTCGAGGAGGGAGCAAATGCCCTCCCCAGTGACCTGAGCATCTGCCAGAGCCCAGCAGAGGCTGCTGCAGCCAGCCCGGGCTGTGTGCGAGCAGGCTGCGGCGCGGCGCGGGGGATGCTGTTGGTGAGCTAACGACTGCCCAGGGAAATGTGGCAAACACCAAGTGCCTGCGTTAGGAAGAGCTCTCTCCAGTAACCAACGGGCTGATGAAAAGCATGTGCTGAGCAGAGCTGGGCCGGGCTGGCAGCACACAGGGGTTGGGAGGAGCGGGGCTGTGTGCTCAAAGGGTCGTTGCACTCTCAGGGTGGACTGCGTTTGCTTTTACGGCAAGCCCTGGCTGCTTGCTGCGCCTGGGACTAACTTTCTCCTCGTCTCCCTGTGCAGATGACTGTTTTCGCTCTTCTCTTTAAATTCTGGCCCAAGTTTTGTAAGTTTCGAAGCGATGCAGCCAGTGACAAAGTTCTGCTTGCCTTGGAGAGAGAAAGGGCCAAAAGGACACGAAAGAAGGAGTGGAAAGCAGCCGAGGAGAGGCTTGCAAAGTTTCAGGTGACAGCTGAGGAACTGCACAGAGCCTCCTTGCTGAGCAAGCGCGTGTGAATTAAAACATCTCTTTCCTGGCCTGACCCAAAGCTCCCGAAGTGGTTTTGTGAGAACTGATGCTTTATGTGGGCCCTGGTCCTAGGGCAGTCAGTTCCCAACGCTGCCAGTGTCTATCCAGGTGTTGAACCTGAAGCAGATGAATCAACAGAACACTCCTCCCATTAAGCAGAGGGGAAAATGTGTTTTAGCCATCCTTTGTACCCCAAGAAGAGCCAAAGAGAGGCTAAATATAAACCCAAACCATCTGTGTGAGGTCCGTGGTGTGAAATGGGTACCTGCAGACCTGTTTGCACTTCCAGCAGGTACTGTCCTGCCTTAGAATTCACAGTCCTGGGTCACTGCTGAAAGCAAAGCAGATTGCAGACCTGTGTCTCAGAAGGAGCATTTGCAAGGCCTGCACATTATTTCCATAGCAAGCATCTGCTGATTGCTTTGTCTGCTCTTTCTACTCTCTCAACTGTCTCTCAGCTTTGAGGTGGCATTGTCAGACAGCTCACAGTCAGCTCCCAGACACTTGCAGTGCACTATCAGAACTTGACCTCAGCAGTGGAATGCTTGCCTGTAAAATTGTTTTTCTTGGGATTTCATTATTAAAATCCAATGGATTTCTTCCCTATTGGCCATAGGCTTTGCAAGAGTTTATTTTTCACAAAATGTTTGGCCAGCCTTGAGCAGAGAACATTCCTTGAAGGGCAGAAGAACTGTTTGCCTTGCAAACTGTCCTAAGCATCACTTAAAGGCCTTTGCCCCTCTGCAATCCTGTGTACACCTGAGCTGAGCTATTGCTGATGGTGAGAGCCACCTGAGCACCATGGCCAGCTGTGCCCACAGGAACAGGTGGATGTGTGATCCTCTCTTGTGTTGTCAGACAAAACTGAGGAGTGCTGAAGTGTTGCTCAAGGCCACACACCAAGGTCAAGTGAACTCTAGACTCCAAGAAGTCCAGTTCCTGTCTCCAAAGCAGGCTGCCCCCACACAGGTATGTCTGGCAAGGCCACCGGCAGCCCTGGGCTGCAGGAATGCCATATTTCAAGGGAAGGCACTTCTGTCTTTCCACAGACTTCTCTTTTCCATCTGTTTGTTGCTTCTCTCTAAGACTTTTTTTTGTCTTGTTCAGGTTGGAAGTGACCTGAAAGCTCATCCAGTTCCAACCCCCTGCCACAGGCAGGGACACCTCCCACTAGAACAGGTCACTCAAGGCCTCGTCCAACCTGGCCTTGAACACCTCCAGGGAGGGAGCAACCACAACCTCCCTGGGCAGCCTGTGCCAGTGTCTCACCACCCTCACTGCAAACAACTTCTAACATCCAGTTTCAATCTCCCCTCTGCCAGTTCAAACCCATTCCTCCTAATCCTGTCATTACCAGACCTTGTCAATAGTCCCTCCCCAGCCCTCCTGTAGCCCTCTTCAGATACTACAAGGCCACTCCAAGGTTTCCTGGAAGCCTTCTCTTCTCCAGGCTGCAGAGCCCCAACTCTCCCAGTCTGTGCTCAGAGCAGAGCTGCTGCAGCCCTCTCAGCATCTTGGTGGCCTCCTCTGCACTGGCTCCAACAGCGAGTTCTGATTAAGACTGAGGAAGTAGAGAGCAAACTTGGCCAGGAGGGCACAAGCCTAGGTTTCATGGGGAACAAGTGGGAAAGATGAATTGCCATTCCAAGCTGGGAACCAGGGTAAGACATGTTAGAAGGTGCCAGGCAGTTCAGTAAACAGGCTGCAGGCTGCTCTGCTCGTGTGGAATTACCAGGAAAGCAGCTACTTTTGAAATCTCTTGACAGAACAGGTGCAACAGTTACATCTCTGAAACCCTTCCCCCTTTTTCTGTTGTTCAAAGAATCTGCCCTTCCCTCTTCTCTTGCCTGAGATTTCTGCTGCCTCAGGGACAACACAGCTATTCCAATGATGCAGCACCCACAGAGGATACTGCTAAGTGTTTGTCTCTCACCAGCGACCGCAGTTTCTTCCTGCAGAAGAGGAGGTTCGGGGGTGGCCTCGCTGCTGCCTACAACTACCTGCAGGGAGGCTGTAGCCAGGTGGGGTTGGGCTCTGCTGCCAGGCAGCCAGCACCAGAAGAAGGGGACACAGTCTCAAGCTGTGCCAGGGCAGGTCTAGGCTGGATGTTAGGAGGAAGTTGTTGGCAGAGAGAGTGATTGGCACTGGAATGGGCTGCCCAGGGAGGTGGTGGAGTGGCTGTGGCTGGAGGTGTTGAAGCCAAGCCTGGAAGCCTGGCTGGGGCACTTAGTGCCATGCTCTGGTTGCTTAGCCAGGGCTGGGTGCTAGGCTGGGCTGGATGAGCCTGGAGGTCTCTTCCAACCTGCTCGATTCTGTGATTCTCAGGCTTGGCTTTTTGCTTTGAGTGACTCAGCTATTGTTTACAGCTAGTCATGAGCTTCTCTTGTTGGCAGACTAAAGAGGCAGAGGCAAAACTCAGCAGTCTGACCAACAGTGGTGTGGCAAATGTGACTGGTATGGAGAGAGGCCCAGCTTCATTTCCAGATGGCTATGGATGGCAGGTGAGTAATAAATGCATTGCTACTGATACCATCATCCTATAGAGATCAAATGACCCTGGGAGTGTGGGAGGGTGCAGCTTGGTTTTGAATGCTGCTGTCAGGAGGTTCTGCAGTAACTGGGCATTGCCCTCCGATTCCTGTGTGCATTACCTCGCAGGTGGTTAGGGGGTTTTAAGATGTAGGTTCTAAGTAGTATCAATACCTAACAACACATCCAGCCCTTGTGTGTGCATAGTTAGGAAAGTTTACAGTTAAATGGAAGAGAAGGAAGTTAAAATCTGGATCAAAACCATTTCATTGCATGTGGAATTCATATCCTGAGACGCCTTTGTTTAGGCTTGAGTCCTGTCCTGCTGATGTTGAGCTAATTTAGGAGCTCTGAGTGCTTGCATAGGAAATCTGTCAGAAAATCACCTTGTACAGCTTCCCCTAGAACACTTCTCACTAGGCATCAAATCTGCAGTTGTGTCATTGCAGCACTAGGAGGAGAAGACATGCCACCTTGGGCATAGCAGGGCATCATTCATAGCTCACTTGGCACTGCCACAGTCTGTGCAGTCATGCTATGAGGACTCAGACACACTTTGGCCACCTATTCCATGGAGCTCCTCCTGTGGCATCAGATCAGCTGTGGGCAGAACGCAGAAACAGTCAGGCTGAAACAACCCTGGGATCTGAAACCACAGTGCCAGTGCAAGCTGCGTAGCTGTGCGCACACTCCCACCCCTCGGTGCCCTTGTCGCTTCTGCTTGCACCTACTTAGGAGAATTAGAATCACAGTCAGAGTTGGAAGGGACCACAAGGATCATCTGGTTCCAACCTCCCTGCCATGGGCCGGGACACCCTGCCCTAGATTAGGAACTTGAAAGAGCTGAGTGTGGCAGCAGAGCAGTACCCTGCGCCTCAGCAGGAGGCAGGGAGCTGCAGGAAGAGCAATAGTCTTCTACAGAGCACTTTCTCCTCCCAGCCCCTTTCTGCTACAGGAAGGTGCTAGAAGTTCTTACTGAGCCATGCCACAACAGAGCAGTCACAAACTTCTCATGCTGGAAGGAAAAAGAAGGCAGAAGCACAGTTGCCAGTCTGACTTGGCAGAGTGAGCTAAAATGCACCTGGACCCTGAACTATGGCTGCTGCAGTCTAGAGGGCAACCTTTTTCCTTAGCAAAGGAAGGTTGACAGCTCCAGTTGGTCTGTCTCTAGTGGCAGCAGCATCTTCCTGCAGTGGGCACAGGCAGAAAGCTCTGAGGCTAATGAGACCTCTGTTACTATGAGACAGGACATAGTGGCAGGGAGTTAAAACTCAAGTCCCTACCAGCATGCAGTGGCAGTATCTGGGCGGGAAGGGGCCTGCTGTATTTAGGTTTTGAAGAAGAAAGGGAAGAGAACAGGGCTCAGACCAGGGATGGAGAATACATAAAAGGCAGTATCATACCTGTCAGTGCTCAAACTGCATTTCCTGGCGTTTGGAGATCTGCGTCTTTGCAGCAACACTGTTGAGCCCAGGAGCCCAGTGTGGTCAGGACAGACCTTGTAAGGACATTTCAAATGGACAGGGAACTCCAAGTGACGTGGGCAGCAGGCTGATGGGTTCTAACGGTTCTTGCAGGCCTCCTGGTCATTTTCCAAATACATAGAAGCCCTGGAGCAGGAGAGAATCCTCCTTAAAATGCAAGAAGAGATGGAGGAAATGTCTTCATCACTCCTTACAGGTTGTTAACCAAGCTCTGACATTTAAATCCTATCTAGTTTACATACATGTTGCACCTCCCTGATGTCTTAGAATCATAGAATCACCACACAGAATCTCAGAATGGCTCAGCTAGAGGTGTCAGAGGGACACCTCTCAGCTAGACTCAGCTACTCAAAGCCTCATCCAGCCTGGCCTTCAACACCCCTACCAAGGAGGCAGCCACAGCCTCCCTGGGCAGCCTGGGCCAGACTCTCACCACCCTCACACTCAACAACTTCTTCCTCAGCTCCACTCTAACCCTGCTCTGCCTCAGCTCCAAACCATTCCCCCTTGGCCTGTCTCCAGGCACCCTCAGGAGCAGTCCTTCTGCAGCCTTCCTGCAGGATCCCTTCAGGCAGTGGCAGCAGCTCTGAGGTCCCCCTGGAGCCTTCTCTATATATGCTTTATCAACTCATGTAGAAGCAGAGAGCTGAACCTGTTTTGTCAGCTGTCAGTGTGCTGTGCCAGGGACATTGCATGTCCCTTGTGTCACCAGGTACACTCTCTCAGGACCTCCCCAAGGATGTTGTGATCTGTGCTCCTTAAATAGCAGATGTGCTTGGATAGCACCATGGGATATGCAATCCATTCAGTTTCCCATAATTTTCTTTCTTTCCACACACAGGAGCTTCATCTGTGTCCTTCCCAAAGCCTGGAAACTCTGCAAGATGGAGCACTTCACGGAGCAGCATGACTGTGAAGAGACACTCAAAGCCTCTTAAGAAACAAAGTGAGTACCTGACTGCCAACAGAGGCACCTGGAGATATGGGTTCTTAACAGCTGATCCTCCTACCAGTGCTGATGCTCACTGGAATCAAGTTATCCCACTCCTAATCATGTCTGACTAACCTGCATGGCCTTAACATGAAGGAAAGATTATTTTTGCCTCTAATCAGAATTATTGGAGGGTCATGAAAATGATCAGGGGGCTGTGAGGACAGGCTGAGGGAGCTGAGATTGTTCAGCCTGGAGACAAGAAGGCTCCAGGCAGACGTAATAGCAGCCTGCCAATACCTGGAGGAGCTACAAGCAGGCTGCAGAGGGACTGTTTGCAAAGGCCTGCAGGGACAGGACAAATGAGAGCAGAGCAGATTTAGATTGGGTGTGAGGAACAAGTTCTGCACCATGAAGGTGCTGGAACACTGTGACAGGTTGCCCAGGGAGGTGGCTGAGGCCCATCCCTGGAGATATTCAAGGTCAGGCTGGACAAGACTCTGAGCAAGCTGCTCTACTGGAGGATGTCCCTGCTGAGTGCAGGGGGTTGGACTGGATGACCTTTGGAGGTCCTTCCCAACCCATCCTATGACTACGACCTAATGCTGACCAGATGGAATTTTGTTGCAAAACGGTGGTCTGTGAAAGGTGTCTAAGCTTTCAAGTTAGAGTATTTTAAATGTTAGTGTGAGATGTCTGGAGGAAGCTGTCAGGAACTGCTGGCAGGGGTCTGACACAGCAGGAGATCGTCCCTGCCAAAGCCAAGGAAGCTTTAGGATGGGAGAAACAAGTGGGACTGCAAAGAGCTCTGCTAAAGACAGGGAAACAGATTTTGCCTCAGAGTTTGAATTCCTAGATGGAAGAACCCCCTGGAGCTTTTGTGTTTGGGTTTTTTAAAGCCTTTGCTGAAATCAGATGGATTTAGAAAAGATTAATGGAACTTGGACTAATCCTGCCTGCCCTTCTCTGCTCCTCCTTCCTCCTCCCATTCTGTACTTCAGCACTGCTATTTTAGGCAAGGTGGTGTCCTGCCCTCTCTAGTACTCTAACCACACTTTTCCTGGGGCAGCATTTTCTGCATGCAGCTTCAGAGAGAACTGCAGCGTTGCTCGGTCTGCCCTTGTGTTCCTTCTGCCCTCTTCTCGCCTCCTCCATCCATAATGATTTTCTCTAACTGGCAATAAATTAATTTCCCAAATTTGAGTCCACTTTGCCTGCAACAGAAATTGGTGAGCAATCTTTCTTCCTTATCCTGACTCCCAAGCTTTCTCTTTCCTGTTTTCCCTCTTTTCTCCCCTTGTCCTGCTTAGAGGGGGGCAAAGCAAGTGAGCACTTGGATGGCAGGCTGGCTGCTGTGGAGGGCCAAGCCAACCATGCTTGGTTCTCTCTTTTTGCTGTGTTTCTGGAAGAGCTACTTTGACTGTGTCATCAAGCTGCAAGGCAGAAATGACATTCTGGCACCTTTTGCAGGCAGAGTGAAATCTCCTTGAGGAAGGAAATGCAGAGAAATCCATTAGAGATGGGCAGCAGACACAAACCAAACGTGCATCTCGGGTCTGTCCTTACACTTCCAGAGCAAAGGTGACAGTTTGGAGTGCTACTAAGGACCATGGGACATCAAACAAAGGTAGAAAATAAACATCTGCCACTGTATTGCATATCAACGTGGCTGACACTGAGTCTCCTGTTGCTGATTTGCTTACAAGTGTGAGAGTCCACAAGTGTGCACGGCCCACACAAGTAGGTGGCCTTGGTCCTAAAGAGCTTAGAATCAAACCCAGTTCTGCAGTGCCTCTTGGTACAATGGCCAAGAACTGGATGGGATTTCCATCAGGAGTTGCTTCAAACAGGCTAGCAGGGAAGCAGGAGACTGTCTTTTGTGGATGCAGCTACCCTGCTTGTATGTCCTGGCAGAGGGATCAAGGGAGATCTGGTTCAGTTCCTACCTTCCTCACAGTTTAGACACAGAGTTTGCTTAATGCTTATTTCCATTCCTCCTGTGTTTGGGCTGTTTGCTTGTGTGAGGTTACCTGAGCAAGAGCACCTCAGTGGAAGCCACAAGGGAGTAACCCATAAAATTCCTGCCCCTGTTTTACATGTGTTCCCAAATTTCAGTCACAGTGAAGTTTAACGTTGAGTGCATGTAGCATCTTGCAGTGAGCAGGGCACTGTACTGTGTGGCCTACCACTCACTGCTGTGAAAGGCAAAGAAGAGCTGTGAAATGCCATGAAGGCAGTGCTGTGTAGCAGGGTGAGCAGCACGGGACAGGCCACCTGCTGCTGCTGCTGCTGCTGGGCAGGGTACACGCCAGCGGAGGCTGGAGGGCGGCAGCCAGGCTCTGCTGTGCTGCGTGCTTGCCTCCATGGCGTTTGCAGGCACTCCAGGGACACGTAGGCAAGGCTCATCTCACGCTGGGAGCGCTGACTTGGACCACACCTGGATCCCTGCTAAAATGAAGCCTCTCATACAGCTATTTGTCATGGATGATAAACCTCCTCGTGCATCTGTGCAGCCCTGCCAAACTGTCCTCAGCAGCGGACCAGCCCCCGCCCAAGAGCCACAGTGCCACCACTGTGGTGAGTACCACTCACCTCTGGCAGACTCCACACCAAACCAAGTGCTTTGGTCCTGCTGTGAGCAGCGTTTGCAAACTGTCTCTGTCCACTCAGCGTTATGCCAACCAGTGATGCCCTGCAATTCAGTCTGCAGCTCTGTCCCCATTGTAACTGAGCTAAATCTCTCTGTGGCTCTCTCTGTGTGTGTTCACAGACATGCACAGTCATCTACAGCCCACGGCATAGAAAGGCTCAGGCTGGAAACGACCTCTGCTCCAACCTCCTCACCATGGGCAGGGACACCTCTCAGCTAGACTCAACTGCTCAAGGCCTCATCCAGCCTGGCCTGTAACACCCCCACCAAGGAGGCAGCCACAGCCTCCCTGGGCAGCCTGGGCCAGACTCTCACCACCCTCACACTCAACAACTTTTTCCTCAGCTCCACTCTAACCCTGCTCTGCCTTAGCTCCAAACCATTCCCCCTTGGCCTGTCTCTAGGCACCCTCAGGAGCAGTCCCTCTGCAGCCTTCCTGCAGGATCCTTCAGGAACTGGCAGGCAGCTCTGAGTTCCCTCTGGAGTCTTCTCAAGCATTTAGATTCTGCCAGGGATTTAGTGCACAGGGCTTAAGCTTGATGTATTTAACCTACTTCCAAAGACAATATTCCAGCCACCACCTTCCATGGTTTTCTTCTGAAATGAATGTCTCTGGGTGTTTGAGTTTGTACTTGCTTGCATCTGAGAGGATGGAGACATTGCACTTGTGCTGCTGAGGAATGTGCATGGGTGTCTCCACAGGTCTGCACAGCTGCTGGAAATGCACTTTGGGGGAGCTCTTCTTCCTCTGGGAAGCATATGCAGCAGGAAAAAATAGCTTTACCTATGGCTTTTTCTCCTTAAGGAGGATGTAATTAAGAGCAGGTGTTGACCATTCACTAAATACTCTGGTAAATGATTTGCAGGTTTCAAGCTAATGGTCTGGAAAAGGAGAGTGTGTGACTGCTCATCCACCAGTTGTGACTTTCCAGTTCAAAGATCAGCTTAACTCCTGACTTCCTCACCCTGAACTTGTTCTCTTAATTCATGTCTCCAGAGATGCTCAGCACCTGGCAGAAGCAGGCCTTCAGAGGGCTGTCCCCAGGACAAAAGCAGTCCTCTTGGCTTTTCTGTTCTGAGGCACCAGGCAAGCACAGCTTTTCCTCTGCAGCTCCACACCAAAGTCTGCTAGAACAACAACAACAAAGGGCTAGGAAATCAAACCACAGCAATACATATGCTTCCCGGGGCTTGCCAGGGGAATGCAGCACTAAGCACAGGCTGCACTGCCAGACAACACTTCAGCAGTGGAAACAAACTGCCCAGAGAGCTTTTGCTGTCCTTATTGTCACCAGAGGGGTTCTAAAACCAGGTAAGATGTGAGTATCTGTCCAGATGACTAAGTATTTTCAAAGCCATACTGGGGCTGGGCAATGAGCAGATGAACTCTGGAGGGACTTATTTTTCCCTGAATCCCTGTTCAGGTTGTTCTGAATGCAAAAGCTTAGCCTCTGCTAAGGAATCTTACGAGAGTCGAGGGCTGTGACACTTCATTTGCTCCGCACCCCAAACTCCCACTGAAGCCAATTATCCAATCTAATTGAACAAAGACCACAGCTCCTCTGGCTGTGCAATTGTTGGTAACCATCAACACACTGATTCATCTACCATTGGGCCAAGCCTTACAAAATCTGTTTCTGAGTGCTTATTTGTACCCCCATCAGAAGATTACACCAAAATTAAAGCATGCAGTACTTGAACTGACTTCAAAGCCTGAGCTTGCACTTCCAGCTAGTTCAGCCTTTTTATTGGTTCATGTTTTCCATTTGGCTTCAGCAGCCTGTTCCTTACTGATGCCCTTCTAGAGTTTCATTTGCAAATCTGACGTCCCTGGTTAGCAAGCCCTGCTAATTAGTACTGTGGTAGAGGCTATGGATCAGAGTAATCTCGTGCCTCCTGCCTGGAAAAACAGGGCACATTTTCCAGAGGCTTACATGGAATGCTGCATGGACCACAGCCAGATCCATCCAGAAGAGCATGTCCTGAGCTCACTTCATCACAATACAGTGAGCCGAGGTTGCTTGCGCCGTTGGCTCTTGCCAGCTTTGCTGATCGTGGAGCTCAACAATTTCAGTGCACTGCAAACCTGAGAGCCACAATTCCCTAATTGGATGATTCAAATAAAGCAGCCAAGCTGAACCAGGCTGCTGTCAGGGTACTCACTGCTAGAAGTTGACGCTAACAACAGGTTTGCTGAAACATGTGAGCAGGTGATTTGGCTGCTTTCTGGAAGCCTCTCAGGTCTGGCTGTGATTCCCCTTTCAAACCTGGGACCACAACCTCACAAGGACTTTAGCCCCACTGGGGACTGTGTAGTCAGTGACTCCTCAACTGTTGGCAAAGTTGGGACTGTAAAGAGGATCTGCTTTATTTGCAGTGCCATCAGGCATCCCAGAAAAGCAAGGGAGCCTTCCCTCAACGCGGCACTGCTAACCAGTGGGCTTTGCCAGCACCCCTGTAAGCAATGGTGAGGGCATTTTTGGGAAGAGTGGGATATCTTGTGGAGGGTGAAGTCTGAGCTGCTACTTGAAGGAGGCTTTGCCACTTCCCAGCCACTGTTTCGTTCCCACAGGTCAGCTGGCCTGCCAGTTCCCACGAGAACCAATGCCTTGAGCAAAGTTATAGCTGTGTGAACAGCAGCAGTTGGCCACTTTCAGCTATCCTGGAGGTCAGATGGTTCCTGGAAAACCAGGACGAGGAATGAAGAACCTTCCTCAGAGTAAGAGACACGGTGGGCTAAAGAGCAGTGCAAACCCATCACCTGTGATGGCTTCAATTCCATTGCAGACAGGCTACACAACATTTTACACCACAGAAGGCAGAAGAACCCTGCCCTCATTTGGAGAGCTTTGAGCATGGAGCAGGGACAGGAAGGAGGTGTTTCTGTGGGTGTGTTTTTGTTTCATCCTAAGAAATCAGATGACAATCATAGAACCAGTCAGGGTCGGAAGGGACTGCTAGGATTGTCTAGCTCCAAACCCCCTGCCACGGGCAGGGACACCTCACACTAGATCAGGCTGGCCACAGCCTCATTGGGCTGTCTAAAGCCTGACAATGCAGAATGTTTCTGGCAATGAAAGATGAAGGTAGACTTGTCCAAGTTAAACTTCGAGGTAAGCATGACACAGAGCATTGTTCAAAAATCCAGTCGATGTGGGTAAAGCTGCCCAAGTGAGCAGGCTACTGGTTTCAGGTAGGGTCACCAAACCTGGAGGACTTCAGAATGAGAACAGTTAACACAGAACCATACTCCAGAAAGCCAGTCCAGACAACCCTGCCACATGGCTGCTGTGAACATCTCAGCTGTACCCCTGGTGTGTTTGCTCCTGCTTGGGCCTGAAGATGCACATGAGCCACGGCCTGGCTGGAAAGAGCCAAGGCTCTTACCAAGGAGCTGACGGTACAGGGTCAGGCACAGAATGCTGTCACTGTTTGGTCTGCATGGAAATACCCAAATCTGGCTCCTTACAACTTCAACAAAGTGTCAGAAATGCCTTTTCTTTGGAGAGCCTTCTCTTTCAGAAGCACGCAGAAAATCAAGAGGCTTGTGAAATCCCTGTCTGCTCCACGTACTCCAATTTCCACTCTGCTCTTTCTTTTGCTCCTTTGTCCACAATGCCCTTTTGGTAGCACAAAAATGTCATTACCTGCCCCCGCCCCCACTCCCGCTAATTCTGGCATTTTCCATTTAGGAAACCTTGATTCACCCTTATTTATGGTATACAGCTGCCACTCCAGTTCTGCCGAGTAACTTCTTGTGCCACACTACCTTTGCTGGTTCTTTCACAGACCCTAGACTGGTGTGGACACAGCTGTGGTCAAAGAGTATTTCCTTAGCTAGTTTCTGGCGCAGGAGCATCCAGATGTGTGCACACTGCACTGCTCAGCCATGTTACTTGTTTTGTGATGGAAGTTGACTTTATAATAAACCAAACCATTTAGGAATGCCACTGGCTCTGGGGACCACTGATGCCCCATATGATCTTCCTCCAGTAGATTTTTGGTTCTAATTTGATCCAGATTATGATTATCTAAAGGCTTCTTGTGGCACACGCAAAGCCACCACAGTGTAACAGTGCTGCTGCTAAGCTGGCTCCAGTCTGCACCACAGAATGTACAGCCCCAAGTATCACAGCTGGCACTCTGTGGGCAAGGCAACAACCCACTGCCTGCATTTTCTGACACTACAGCGAGAGGCAAATTTTGTTTAGAATTTCAGTGGAGCACAAGCAAGAGACAATTTAGCCTTGATGCCTGCCTTCACTCCTCCAAAAATCACCCCTTTCAGGGGCACCAGGGGAGAGCTTCACCTGTTGCTGGTGAAGCTTTATGTGCTCTGACTTCTGAATGCACAGGGCCCACTCAGGTCCAAACCTGTGTTCAGCCTTATAATCACCTCAGAAAGTGGACTGGCAGGAGGCACCTCTGTGCACTGATTTAATCTGTTCTTTCTTCCTCAGCTCGCCCTCTATCCCTTTTTGCATCTGAAACTGCCCTCGGTAGGAGGCACTACGGAACTGCTTGTGTATGCCATGGCAACAACCTGAAAGAACAATAACAAATAGCACTTCATTTAGCATCCCGACTGTAAAGCAAAGACTCTTGCTAGCCAGCAGTATCTCAGGCACACGGAGAAAGTGGCCACAGAGAACTTCATGACCTGGCCAGCCCTGCGGTAAGCCGTGGAAAACAGCAATCCAGCTGTTAAGCTTTGCAGTCCCTGTCCAGCCACCCAAATATTCTCTCATCAAGAGTGCTGTTTGTAGGAAAACCTCTCATGTATCATTTAGAATGACAGCAGCCATGAATCCTCCTACGCTTTCCCTCCAGTGAATCGCTGATCCTCTTTTCCTGACGCTGCAGAGTGTGAGGGTGACGTGGGCAGAGCTGTTTGGATCCCCTGGAAAGCTCTCCCTGGTCTCACTGCCCGCCTCAGGAACAGCAGCACCCCTGCAGACCTGGGCACTTCCTCAGAGCGCCCCACTCGGGTTGCAGAGGTTCCTCCTTATTCTCTCTGCATGGCACCAGTAACGCCTGGCACTGTGTTAGCCCACGCAGGAAAGGCTCTCGGACATCCTTCAGGTCCATCGGGTGTGGAACGTCAGGACTGTGTGCACCGAGGCCGCTGCTGTTCAGACCACTCGCCCAGCCTGTAGCTGGTCCGTGGCTTCTCGATGCACTTTCCTGCCAATGCTTCCCCCTTCTTCAGTCCCACTGAAGGGAAAAGCAAACTGTCTTCCGTTTTAAGGGCCGGTCTCTCCTGCCACGTTGGGCTCTGCTGGCTTTGGCATGGGAGTGCCAGGTTGGAACCAATACCTTGCTGCATGGGGAGGAATTGAGTGAATTCCACAGGGACACCCCCGGAATAAGCCTGACAGCACTGCCACAAGCAGGTGGTGGTGAGGTGGAACCCATGGGCAAAGCACACGTCTGCCTCATTGCCGAGCTAAGTGCAGCACCTGGCTGAGGGATGTCGAGAAAGGATTCGAGAGTGCTGATTTGTGCCTAGGCCCAGCCATTCGCAGCAGACTCCAAGGTTACACTCGCGGCTGCGGTACTACACCCCTGGCTCTGACGGCACCATGCGCAGCCGTGTGCGGGAGGGTGCAGGGCACCGCTTTGGCAGGAGGCGCTGGGACAGCGACCGCACAGCTCTGGAAGAGCTGGGACTTGGCACGGCTCGGCCTGTCCTGGCTCCAACAGGGCGCTCCGTGCGCCCCCCCCTGCGCTGCGCCGCCCTCGGCAGCAGCCTGAACGCACATCGGGGAGGCTGCCGCCGTGCCCGCCGAGGCTGTTCGGTGCGCAGGAGGCCCGAGGCGAGGGATGCGCCCCACTGCGCTCCTGGCACAGCAGCGTGGCCTCGGGGCAGCGAGCAGCGCGCTCTGCTCCCTCGGCTGTGGCGCGGCCCCGCTGCCGCTCACCCGTGACAGCACGGGCGCCGCGCAGGCAGCCCGGCTGCAGAACCGCCGCACTGCGGAGATTGACCCGCGTCGCTTGCCGTACGCGGCTGCCCTGCCGCGCATGCGCAGTGCCGCAGGGGCGCCGGCAGGCTGGGCGGGAGGACGCCGCTGGGGCCGCGCTGAGGTGAGGCCGTGCTGAGGTGAGGCCGCGGCCGCGGCCGCGCTCCCTGCTCCTGCCCGGAGTCTTCTCTCCCCCTTCATCCCTGCGGCCGCCAGCTGCCGCTTTTCTCCTCTCCCTTGGGCCCCGCGGCTCGTCACGGCAGCCCGTGACCTCTGCGCGTCCCTGAGGGTGTCAAGGACGGGCCCGGCGGCGGCCCTGCGGGAGGGCAGCGAGGGGCCCGAGCGCCTCATGGGGGGGGAGGGGGAGTTAGTGTGGGCTTGTCTCAGGCTGGCCACGGCACTGCTTCCTCCAGCATCGGGGCTCGTTTGTGGTGGTTTCGTTTAAATGCGAGGGGTGAGGGCGTGCAGGGCATGGGCAGCACCGGGGCCTTTGGGAACAGCAGGGCCGCCTCCTGGTCTTACCTCCTGCTCTGTGGCCCTGCGAGCGCAGGAGACTGCACAGAGAGCAGCAGCCTGCGGGCAGCACTGCCTGGGGGCCGCTCCCGCCGGTGCCCCTTGGCTTTAGGAATAGCCAAGTTTTCACTGCAATCCTATCAGGTAATTAAATCCTATAACGGACAGGGCTTGCAGTTGCTTTGAAAAGCCCAGATCACAAACTAGTCGCTTTTCCTTGGAAAGAATAAAATGTGACCAGTGTCCTGATGTAACCACCAGAACAGGGATGAGGTGGTAGACCTGCAGGGAAGGAAAGCTGTATGAAGAATGAAGGCCAGGCTTGATGCCACGAGTGGTGGGCATGAGGAGTGTTAAGACTTGCTCGGATTCATGTCGTAGATAGGTTGTCCATGAATTCTGCCCCTTACGTCTTAAAAGCCGAGAGAGGAATGATTGTTACACAGTATGAAAAAATGAGAATACTTCTGGAGGTACAGAAGATGATTTGAGATGTTCTCTTTGGTTTGTGTTTAGGAAACACAGTCACCATGTCAGCTGCACTGCTGCCTAAGCCGCAGATGCGGCGCCTGCTGGCCCGGCGGATGAAGCTTCACCTCTTTGGGGCCTTTTTTGTGTCTGTGGGATGTGCAGCTTTATACAAGGTGAGTTCTGTAGTTGTTCAGTTATATAACGGACTCATTAGAGTGTTTTAAAGAATTCATGTTTTGTTGTTGAGATTTGGTTGACACCTGTTCAGCAGAGAGCTGTAGTAATGTGTTTTTGTAAGCATGCTTCCATAGCATAAATAAATCTTCCTAATCTTTGTCTGAGGAAGTGAAGTGATGCTTTAAGCAGATCGTGACCACTTACCCTGATCTCCATCATGCACACAGTTGATGCTCACGAACTGGGTATTCTGTGCCTCTGCTCAAGAGGGCTGTCCAGCTTGTGGCTCTACACTGAGTCAGAAAACTTGCCCACAGGCAGTCTGGAAAACACTGAAGATGTCATGGTAGGGAAGGCTACTATGGTCCTTTTATCCTTTCTTTTGAGTAGCATTTGGAAAAGGAATATCACAGCTCAAAAAAACACCTGATTTACAGATTGGAGTTTGTTTTTCATGGTTCTTAAGAGCCTTCTGACAAAGATAAGAGCAGCAGGTATCCTTCAGTGGCTTGGATCTCATACACAAGGCAAGCAACACAGCTTGAGTTACTGTAGAGGAGCTGAGCCTTGGTTTGCCCACTGAGCTCACTCTTACACTGCTTGCAGCATGTCAGTACTCAGGAAGCTGTTGATGAAAGTGACTGGAAATCAAGTTAAGTCCTAAAGCATAAAAATGCCACAGTTGACTGAAACTTCTCAGAGGTCAGCAAATGGCTATCAGAGACAGTAGGCCTGCACATCTGTCAGGAGGTAGGCAGGCTTGGTTGTGGTCAGACATAGGATGTCCTGTTTAACAGTCTGGGTCTAGATGTTGCTAGGCACCCTGCAGTGATACACGAGGAAGGCAGAAGAACATACTTAGAACAAGTAGCATGGAGCTAATAGAAGGCCAGGCCTGCTCCTAAACCTTGTCAAGCTTTACTTTCCCCTGCCTTACTTTGCAGTTTGGAGTTGCTGAGCCCAGGAAACGAGCTTATGCAGAGTTCTATAAAAACTATGATGCCATGAAGGACTTTGAAGCCATGAGAGCAGCTGGTGTGTTTGAGTCTGCACCACCCAAATGATGGCAACAGCAGTCACAGGTAATGTGCTTCTGGACCAGAGACTATTTTGGGTTGTTTCAGTGAAAAATGGTGCTTCTGTTTGGAGGTTCTTCCTTTCTGATCAAACAGAAAGGTGTTCCCAAAGAAAAAGGGAACAAATTGCACTGGAGAGAACTCCAGGTGATAAAAACATGAAGAAATATGGGAACTGGAGAGCAGGGGGCAAGGATAGGTGAGAAAGCTCCTGAAGGCCTTTTGGGTAATGAGGTGTGCAGAGAGGTGCCAGACTTTTTGCTCCTCCTGTATCCCTGGGGAGGAGACAGAGCTGTGGTGCTAAGCTGTGAGACTTGCTTGGTAGCACTCCTACACTGATGCTACTTTGCTTTGGGCTGGCTGTGTCTGCTGCTTCCGTGCCTGTGCTGGCACACTGAGTGAGAAGGAAAGGTTGTTTCTCCTGTAGAATGCATCTCACTGTCTTCTGAGGATGGTGAGGTGGAAGATAAGTGGCCATGGTGTGACAGGAGAGTGGAGTGTTTATGGGTAAGAACCAGGGGAAGGCCAGCAGGGCAGGTATCATGGTGGGAGTCTGCTGTAGACAGCCAACCAGAATGAACAGACAGCTAAATTGTCCTTCAGGTATCTGGGAGAAGTCTCACAATCACTGGCACTGGTTCTCATCAGGGGACTTCAGCTTCCCTGATGTCTGCTGGAAGCACAACACAGCAGGGAGGGAGCAGTCTGGAGGTTCCTGGAGTGTGTGGAAGAGAACTTCTTGACATAGCTGGTGAGGGAGCCAGCTAGGGAGGCTGCCCTGCTGGACCTGCTGTTGGTGAATAGAGAAGGGCTGGTGGTTGGTGTAACAGTTGGTGGCTGTCTTGGGCACAGGGATCACAAAATGATGGAGTTTTCAGTTACTAGAGGTCAGTAGAACTGCCACCATGGACTTCAGTGAGCCCAGGTAGCCAAGAAGGCCAACAGCATTCTTTCCTGGATCAGGAGTAGTGTGGCCAGCAGCACCAAGGAGGTGATTGTCTCACCTGTACTCAGTGCTGGTGTAGGCTACACCTTGAGTATTAGGTTCAGTTTTGGGGCCCTCACTCCAAAAAGGACATTGAGGGGCTGGAGTGCTTCCAGAGGGCAGCAAAGCTGGGCAAGGGTCTGGGGAACAGGCTGGTGAGGACTGGCTGAGGGAACTGGGATTTAGTTTGGAGAGGAGGCTGAGGGGAGGCTTCATTGCTGTCTGCAACTACCTGAAAGGAGTCTGGAGTGAGGTTGGTCTCTTGCCCCAGTAACAAGTGACAGGACAATGAGGAAATGGCCTCAGGTTGCACCAGGGGATATTTGGGTTGGACATGAAAAGAAACTCCTTGACTGAAGTTCTCAAAGCCTGGCACAGGCTGCCCAGGGAGGTGGTTGACTCCCTATCCCTGGAGGTGTTTCAAAGAGGCAGAGCTGTGTTGCTGAGGGCCATGGGTTAGCAGCAGCCCTGACAGAGTTAGAGGATGGTTGGACTGGCAGATCCTAGAGGGCTTTTCTATGGCTGCGCACAGAGCAATGGCAGTGGCTTACAGCGCAAGGTGTTTGCCCTAGCGAACGGAGCTGGAATAGGCCTTTGTTCACTGTGCTGTTTCCTGGCACTGAACACCTCCTTTGTTTGAAGGTTACCAACCTTTGCTCTTCCTCAGTTGTCATAACAGCAGGAGAAAAAAAGCCTGTTTCAGACGTGTTGTAGTTATTAATAAGCATAGCCACCAAAGTGCACAGGCCTGTGATGGGACAGCTCAGGCAGGAATTCCTCCCCTTTCCCTGAGCCAAGGTTCTTACCCTGAGTTCTCTGCTTCTCTTAAAATGCCTCCAGACTAATCTGTGCTGATGGCTTTTTCATTCTTCTGGAATGTTTTCATACTGTGATCATTACAGGATAATCTGTGCCTCTGATTATCCTGGCCAGCTGGATTTTCTCAGCCTCTTTGCTTAAAACAGCAAGACTGAATACAAGATTTGTACTTAACACTTAATACTAAATCCTGTTGTGTAATCTACACCTATCTGGTTTCTGCATAACAAAGCTACATAAAAAAAATAAACCAAAGGCAAAGCTCCACCCTCTTCAGCAAGTTTGAAAAGGAAAAATAATTGTGGGGGTCCCTCGGGGGTTGGTTTTGGTTTGTTTTTTTTTTGTTGTGAGAGGGGCAGAGTTCTTTTCTCTCCCTGCAGTTGCAGCTAAGTCAATAAATAATGAAACTACTTTATTTACCTGGTTTTAATCTTGCTGATTGTGCCTCTGGTCCCATCCAGTTGCTAATGTATAGGCACTTTGAAACTGTCTTAGAAACTGGAATTACATTCTTGAGTCAGGTGGCCTCCATCAGAGCATTCCAGAAGGCCATCTGGTGTTAAAATCACTTGTGACAAACACTGTCAACAGGGATGCATGTTGAATATTTAATTGCAGTCACGAGCAGGGTTTTGCTCCGTGCAGACAGAGCTGCACTCTCAGCTTATGTTCCCATCTGCAGCCTGAAAAGCAAAGTTATGTGCACCTGTTAAATGGTTCCTAAATGCTGCCTCTGCTCCTCCACCAGCCGAAGGGGAAGGTGACATACGAAGCTTCAGGTGTGATTTTGTTTGCATTGCTGATGCTTCCTATTCTTGGCCTGTTCATGTCAGAACTGACACTTGCCCCTGCTTCAGAGTAGGAGCAGGTTGGGTTTATGTGCCCACAGGTGGGCATGGCAGAAGCAGGGAAGCCAGTGCCAGTGTGTCAGGCATCCTGTAAAGGCTGTGGAAGGGAAAGGACACTGGACAGACGGAAGGCATTTTCCTTTGACTCAGGAGCTTCACTTAGCTGTGGAAGTAGGGAGGAGGTTGAATCTGCTTTTTCTTGGCTGCAGTTACCTAAAGGGGGCTGGTCACGCATGCTCCACCTCTCCCTTTGTACTGGAGCCTGTTCTGTGTGCTGCACGCAACAGGGTGGCTCAACCCTGAGAATGTGGGCGGCCTGCTCTAGGGTAGGGTGTCCCTGCCCATGGCAGGGGGGTTGGAACTAGGTGATCCTTGTGGTCCCTTCCAACCCTGACTATGCTTCTCTGATGCTATGAACATTGAATCTCACTCCGCAGTCAGCACCTAGCCTGGGGTAGAGTAGGCAGGGAGGAGAACTCGTGAGTGCTGGTGTTGGCCTTTGTTCTGCTGGGCGTGCAGGCAGCTGGGTACCTAAGTGTGACCTTGGCTTTCTTGGCAAGGCCTCTGTGTGGTGGCACTGGCAAGGAAGGGTGAGGTGAGCGGTCGGTAGTGCCTGCTCGCATGACTCTTGTCGTGCAGCACAGCTGCTCTTGGGCTGTGTTTGGTGTAATGTGGAGAAATCTGACTTTGGTTTTCTTCCTTGCTTGGTAGGTTGCCTACACCACTTGTTTCCTCTGTGGCTTCTATCTGCAAACTGCATTCCTTTCTCTTCCAGGCCCTTAGCAAGAGTGCTTCAGTTAGCAGTGCCGCATGTATAGTGACTCTGACATGCTATGCAGTTTGTTCCAGCCCTTGATTTGTTCCAGGTTTCACTTCTGTTTGCCACATGAAGGGGGTGTAAATCTTAAACCATCAGGAAATAACAGGGGGAATTCCTCTAGACTAAACCACCACAGGAACATTTCTCTGTTGCTTTGCATTCATGCATACTGATATGTTCACTTGGGGCATGAGGTTTGGCCAGCGTAACTATTCCTTTATCTTGCAGATCCCCTGCAGTCTAAGGAGACTTGAAGAGTGAGCCTTACCTGCTGACAGTTGTGAAGTGTGATGCATTCGGTGCATGGCACACCCCAGTGTCAATAAATAAAACACTGCACCAGTGACAACTTCATTTGTCTTTGTTAATGTCAAAATGCTGAAGTGCTCTGATGCTGAGGAGAGTGCTACAAAGTCTTCATCAGTTGTTTAGGGTGACCCAAGCCTGCTTTCCTTTGCCCCAGGAATTACTTGCATCTCTGTCTGGCCACACTGGATAAAAACCTGCATCCCTAAGCAGTCACAGCTAGGTTGTCCCGGCTGCTGCTGGGGACGTGCAGAGGATTGCTGTTCAGGAAGGGAGAGGCTGGGGCTCTGCAAGGGCCTCGCTTTCCTTGAGCTTCACAGGCTGAGCTGACCTGGAGAGGACCTGTGCATTGCCTGCTGCTGAGGCTGAAGACAGTGCTAGGACTGTACTTCTTGACTGCTGACTGTGGGTACTAGGAGAGGCCCTGGCTGTGTGGAAGGAGGGAAGGTTTTGCCTGAAGCAGCCTGAGGAGTGAAGCTATCTGTGTTGTGCTGGGAGGGCTTCACTTCAGATCCTGGAGTAACTCTTAGGTTAAATAACTCCTCATGGGCACCTGAACAGCGCTGGACTAATGAAGGCAGGTGAGTGATGGCTTTGAGCTGCATCTCCAGGTTTGGGCAGCTTCATCACTTTCCATTCTTTGCCATTAAGCAAAAAAAGGATCTGACACGAGTGGTGCAGGGGAAGCTATCAAAATAGCCTTGCCTCTGAATGGAGCCAAAGCTCAGCAGCAAGTGACACCCAGCTTCCTGTAACTCAGGAACAGCACAAACGGATTAAAGTCTGCACAGTCTGCAGACTTAGAAGCTGAACCACTGCCTTCCCTCCTGTTTTACAGGTGCACTGGCATCCTCTTGTCTGCTTCGGGCAGATCAGGCTAAGTAATGGACAGACTGATCCACATGGTGACTGCAGTGCTGGGGTGCTGCACTTGTCACACAAGCACACGTTTTGGGCATGCTAACAATCAGGTATTGTTATGATGCCCTGCAGTCTTGGTACCTGATGAAGGCCAGTGACCAGCTCCACTCCAGCAGCCTCTGTCTTGTCATTCTATGCAGGGGCCTGTTCACAGCCTCCAAGCAGCTCAGCAGCCCAGGTGTTAGAGGAATAGTTTATTATCTTCAAACAATCTCTCATTATATTACAATTTGCTCACCAGTATGCAAAATTAGAAGCATTTATTAAACTAGTTCCATAAAATACCCAGGAATGAAGCCCCTGTGTGGGTATGCACAGAGACTCTTAAAACAGTGCTATTGAACCACCAGCTGAAGGAGTCAATCGCCATGAAATGCTGCGCCTGCATGGGCTTAGTTCAGGAAAAAAGGCCCATGCAGAGCCCAGGCTGCTGCAGTTTCAGCATACAAGAGACAGCTTTTAGAAACACCTTGAACAAAACAGAACTGCTGAGGAAAACCTTGCAGTTAGTTACTGCATTCCTACTGACTCTGCCTTTGCTCAGGTGTGCATAGAGCTTAGTAACTACAAAGCAGAGCTGTTCCAGAGGATGATCAGGTTTTATTTCAGTTCTTGTCCCCAAATCCAGATGTGTTGAGGGAGCCACAGACAAGGGGAGAAAGGTAACAGGCAGACTGGAAGCCAAGTAGCCTTTTGGAATAAAACTGGCATGGCCAGGTTGGGATTATGAAGGTGCCTAACTGTGCCCAGAGCCAGGGATTCCTTGGAGACTCCAAATTAAACCAGCTGAAAAAGGAGACACTCAAGAGCTCATTTGGCATGATGTGCTTCGTGCCATATTCACAAGGGCGTGGTGGCATCACTAAGCCTCCATGCACTTCGTGCCTCTGGGTCCATACTTTAAATCAGCTGGGGAAAAAAAAAAAAATCCCCTTTTGCTTAGCACAAAGATACCTGAACAGTCTCACTGCTAAATGCCCCTGGGCTTAGCAGTTCAGAGACAGTGAGCATGGCATCGGGGAGGGCTGAAGTGAGCCACCTACCATGTAGCGGTGGCAGCCCAGGAGTGAGGCCCACCAAGGCTGTGCTGAGCTTGGACATTTTTGCATGGATTTTAAGGAGACTTAGCTGTGTTTCTTCAATTTTTGAGCTGCATGTCACTGGCTTCCAGCTACCAACTGGACAATGCACAAAGTCACACACAGTGAAAGGCCTGAAAACGTTAGGGTGGGTATAAGAAAGTTTCTGTATCCAGAGAGTTTTGAACCTCTCTCCCTGTTGTAGTTCCTGCTCTGTGCTGCACACCACACAAAGGCACTAGTTTACAGTAAGGACTTACCCTGCCAAACTTCAGTCCGAGGAAGGAAGCTATTTTTAATGTTAGTGGTGGTAGCCCCCAGCTGTTACTGGTAACTTAAACCAGCCACTGGGGCCTTTGCAGATGGACTGGGAAAAGGTGGTGCGAGGAGTGTGCTGGAGGAAGGCTCAGCCGTGAGCAAGTCTTTGCAGCTGAGCTACAAGCCTGGTTTCTAAGAGAGCCCAGCAGGCCCTAGAGCTGGCACAGCGAGGACTGGTACATGGCACGGGGTGTGTGGCAGGGGCTGCACACAGCTCTTGGGGGCAGATCTGGGGTGTTCAAAGGGATTTTGCCAGAGGTCTAGTCCAAGGCTCTTCCCTTTGACGCGATTCCTTTGCTGGAACAGTTTCCTTCCAGCAGTAGTATTTCGGCTGGGGAGCAGGAATGTTGTCAGGACAGGAACGCTGCTGGGCTCAGCTTGCTGCAGATCCTCCCTCCTCCAAAAGGACAGTTTGCTGTAGGTACTGCACAGAGAGCTCAGGTGCTGCTGTACTCACCACAAGCATCAATAAAATCCTTTCCTCAAGGCTTTGTTTTTCACCATGGTGAATTTGCTGATGAATATGTGGGAGAAGTTTGGCTCGGCCACATACTGGTAGGTTTTGGTGACAGCTGGCAGGTGCTCGGCAGGCTGCGGTGCAGGGCCGCTGGCTGTGCTGGCAGCCAGGTGAGAAGATGCCTTTGTGATGTACTCCACCAGCCGGTTGTACTGCTGCTCTGACAGCCTCTCTCTAGCTCCATCTGCCTGGGATTGGAGAAGGAGTTACTGAGTAACTGAACTCAGCAGTAAGGACAGTAACATCACAGTGCTTTCTGTAGCTTTCCTCCCTCAGAGCCTCCTTACAGTGCTCTAACATGTTTGACTCAACAGTGTTCTGCAGCCCAGGGCTTGGGGGCTTAGCTCTCACCTGTGCTGGTTTGGATGTTTCTAAGAAGCACTGACAGTGCCATAGCAAATGAGAATTGCAGGGCTGGACATCTTGGGCAAGAGTAGGTCTTCATGAGAGATTGAGAAAGCCCAGCCCAGAGCCCCCAGGCTGCAGCAGGCAGAGAACATCTCCTGTGAGGCCAGGCTGAGGCAGCTGGGGCTGGCAGCTGGCAGCAGAGCAGCCTGAGGGCTGCCCTCAGTGTGTGCTAAAGCTGTGCAGGGCAGTGTCGGGAGGACGCAGCCAGGCTCTGCTCAGGGCTGTGCAGTGACAGCACAAGGGGCACTGGGGGCAAGCTGGGGCAGAGCAGGTGCCAGGGGAAACTTTGTTGCTGTGAGGATGTCAGAGCCCTGGAGCAGGCTGCCCAGGGGGGCTGTGAAGTCTCCCCCTCTGGAGACTTTGCAAACCCACCCGGATGTGTTCCTGGGTGCTCCTGCTCCGGCAGGGTGCTTGGACTGGCTGATCTCTGAAGGTCCCTTCCAACCCCTAACATTCTGTAATCCTGTGTGGCTCTGCCAACTGCCTTTGCCACCAGCATGAGTTGGAAGGACTTGCCTGAAGAAATCTTTTTCCAGGCTGAAATACATAGAGGCTCAAGGCTCTAGCAAGAGGGCTGCAAGTAACCTACCTCTGGGGGAAAACAATACAGGAAAAGAAACACTGCCAGAAGAGAAGCTATCTGCCAGATGGTTCCAGCCAGATCAAGTGTTAGATTAGAAGCCATGGGCAAGCCTTGCTCTGGAAGATGAGCCTGCTGTGCCCTATTTTCAAGAAGAAAGTGGAGGTGACTGTGAGAGCTTGAGAAGGGTTGGGAAGCAGGCAGGCAGCTAGTTGCATGATTTAAGATGGACTTCAGAGATCCCACCATGGATGCTACCTACAGTGGTATCACTGGCAAAGGCATTCTGAATGTGTCACTTCCAGAGCAGGACAATGAACCAAAGCAGGACAACGAACCAGAAGGCAGAAGCTGTCCTAGGGCTAGGCTCTGGTGCTTCCTTATTTACTCTTGGGAGAACTGCTGAGCAGCCTCAGTTCTGGAGGGTTTAAAAGGTCCTTGTGGGATGCCAAGCTAAGGAATCAGACTGCTGTCTTCTGGCTGTCCTTCAGGGCACCTCACGCATGCCACGCTAGAGCTGGTGATGTTTGCAAACGGTGTCACTGAGTTCACTTTAACATCCAGGATCAAGATCTTGTCACATCTCTGGACTGCAAGGTTCATTTTAAACAAACCACTGCTTATTTGGAGAAAGAATTAATATGATTGATGGATAGTGGCAGATGTCCTATCCAAATCAAAACAGTCCCCTCTGCTTTTCCCACAGTGCCTTTGGAGATGGCTTTGCTGCTTGGCAAGTAGGAGCACTCCTGGTTTCAATCATCACCACAGAAATGCACAGGGAGCAGGCTCACGAGCAAGCTCAGCAGCTCAGGGCTGAGGCCTGTGCCTAGGCAGAGCAGCAGCGGCACAGTGGGCAGAGTGTGGCTGTCATGGATGCCCTTAGATGCAGGGAGGCTGCAGCAGCCTGAAGGAGAGCAGTGTCCGAGCCACAGCTCCAGGCAGGTGTCTCAGCAGTCACTGCCACCAGCTGACCAAAAGAGCCAAGTTTCCAGAGGAGATGGAAGGTGCTGGCATCCCACCCTCCCTCTCCTGTGCTTCATTCAGCCCCAGGCTGTAGCCCCCAGACACAGCTTGAGTGTTTGGGAGGAATCTTAACTGCACTTGGATGATCACCCGAAGGAACTGGGACCCTGCCTGCATCCAGATGACCTCATCTGCAACTGTTTGCTTCTCCAGCCAGTCTCGGTGTAGCTTACGTTGTGGAGACAAATCCAGAAACCTGGAATTGCTGTTACTCTGCACTTTTTCCTAAGTGGGGCATTGCCACTGAGTGCCTCAGCCCCTGCTCTGAGCAGCCAGACTGCGGCACGAGTCACAGCCTACTCAGGGGTTGCTTAGTGCACCTGCTGTGCATAAGCATCTTCAGCTTTCTTACTCTGCCCTTTGCTCAGCTGCTCCTCCTCCCAGCGCACCCCTTACGCTTCCACAGAACGCTCAGCACCGGTGGCTGCCTTTGCCAGGTCTGCTTTGTGCAGCACTACTCAGCTTTTGCTGCCCTGCCAGCCCTGCACCTGGGGCACAGACCTCCCTGTGCCCCACTGCAAGCTCAAGAGCCTGCGTCAGCACAAGAGGCTGTGTATTGAGGCTGGGTGGCTGAAAGCCTCCAGCTCCTCTGCAGGACTCTTGTGTTTCTAGCCAGACCTTCAGAGAAAAAGCCTGTCCTGGGTACAGTCCCTCCACAGCAGGTCTCATCTACTGTGAGTACTTACAGGCTGTGTCTGTGGGAATGCTGGACCCTGCACATGCTGTGCTATGGAACCATTTGCCCATATGTCCTTAATATCCCCAGCTGCAGCAGCTGTGGGGATTACAGTTAGGGTCCCTGTTCCTTGCCTTCCCTTACCCCAGACAGGCAGCCCCTCTGCCACATCAGCCTCTTGCAGCAACCATAGGGCAAGCAGCAGCCTGCTCACCACTTGGATAAGCAGATACAAAGACAAGAACCATCACACTATAGCCTGCTAAAAAAAGACCTGGGCTGGTGCTAAAGTTGGGTTTAGGATGGGTTGAGTCCATCAAATGCCTCAGGGAGAACAAATAATCTCCCTTTTCCCTCCAGGACAGTAGCTCTGGCCCGAGCAGGGTAGCCTGGATTCAGTTTGCAGTGTGCCTCCAGCAAACACTGAGCACTCGGGGAGAAAAAAAAGCTGAGCTTTGCCCACTTGCATCAACATTTAAGTAAAGCCTCATGTAGCTTTGTGGAGAGAAGAAGGAAACCAGTCAACAGCATTCTGTGAGACTGAGGTTAGTGGAAAGACAATAAATAGAGAATTCACCACTAAAAAAGGCTTTCACAAACCCAGCCCAAGTGCTGTCATGTCACGGAAGGCTTTGTTAGAGCCAGTGGCAAAGCTCTGTGGTGACTCTGGAGAACTCTGGGGTCTGCTGAAGGTGCTGAAACTCTTTAGCACACCTCAGACTTGGTGGAGCTTTGTCACTTGAAGCAGCACTATCATCTGGTACAGGAGTCTGTGCAGCAACCTGCTGCACTCTGCAAAAGCAGCTGGGACAGGCAGGTCTGAAGTGACCTCTGGTGAGCCCACTTAGTTTACTACAATGAGCACTGCTTCTCCAGAGCATAAAAAGGTAGCACTGCCATTCAGAGAGAGAACTGATCCAAACCCTCAGTATTCAGATGGCTCAGACATCTCTCCGTATGAGGATGAAAGTTTTATGCTCCAATTGGCAAGGCCTTGGTGCATCCAATCAGTTTCAAAATGAGCCTCTGCAGAAGGAAGGTCTGAGGAAGCCAAGAGAGCAAGCAGCTGAGCGAGACCTTGGCAAGATAAGAAACGTGCTGAAAGCAGCAGGCACCAGCACCACGGACCTGGTCACAGAGCAGAACAGGAACTGTTCTCACTGGGACTCTGCAGGCACAGGCAACAAGGCTGCCTTGCCAGACCATAAACACCTCAGGCACCTGGTGAGAACCTCCTCAGAGAAGAGGTGGTGCTCACCAAGCACCCAGACTGCCTCTGCTTTTCCCCGCAGCCAGCTGCTGACACCGATAGAAGAGGACAGAAGGAAGCAGATGGTGACACAGCTGGGTGAAGTAGGAGGTCTCCTGCTTTGGCACTTGGGCCTCTGCCCTTGCAACCCTGTGGTGAGCTTGCCTGTGGCCAAGAGCACCAGCAGCAGTGTACTTTATCCTACTCAAGCCTTTACCTCCACATCAGAAGGCACTCTCTGCTGCTTTAGCTGCACCTTCAGCAGGTCTGCTTGCTGCTCATCTTCCAGACAGTCGATCTCCGTCACGGGGAATGCCTGCTGCTGTGTGTCTTCGCTGATGCTGACCACAAAGAGCACCTCTGAGGTGAGCAGCAAGCAGCCCTCATGCTGCTGGCCCGACCCGCTCACAATCATGACGTCTAAGGCCATGTGGACCTCTGGCCTGCCGAGGGACTGCAGCATCTTCCTGCATTGCCAAGAGAAAAAAGGAGAGTAGCCAATGATGACAAAAAAGAAGGGTTATGCAGTTCCTTTGCTCTCATGTTTTCACTTGAGCCTGTAGCTATCACCTACAAACACAGTGTGTGGGGGAGTACATTCCAGGTCTCCACTACTGAAAGATTGGAGAGTGAATGTGAAACTGTTCCTTAACAAAGCTCCTTGATCGTCCCTTGCCAACTTGGCCTAAGAACTGTTCTGGATCAGCCCATTTCCCATCCTGGCAAACAAGGCCCTGATCAGTGGCTTGCTAGCTCAGTGCAGCAAATAAAGCTTCGCTAGCAGCTGTGGCTGGAGAGGGCTCAGCACTGATAAATAAGAGCTCACGGAATGCCAGCGAGTGAAGATCAGCTGTGTTGTGTGCAGGGCTGAGGCAGCTCGGCAGCCCATCTCTGGCAGGTTGGGCTCCCATGCACTACCTTTGTGATTAAACTTCCCAAGCAAACTGCCATAACTCAGCCTGTTGGCCCGAGCCCAGGCCAGCCCCCTCTAATGCAGGCTGTGGCTGCCCAAGTGAGCAAGTGTCTCGTAACGTTACCAGACGTATTTGACGTGGCTATTGGGAGCCTGCTCGACGAGCTGATCACCAGGGGGGCAGCGCTGCCTGGGCAGCTGAGACAGTCCAGCCCCATGCAAGATACCTGTGGAGAGAGAGTTGCAGGCTTTGGTGCTTGTTTTCTGCAAGCCAGTTAGATGCTGCAGTGATGTCATCTGTTTAGAGCGGTACACAAAGTAGTGCAGGTGCAGGATGATGTCACACCTTTGGAAGCTGCAGTCCAGATAACTCATTAAAGCTCACAGTGCAAGAGCTGTGCACTTAGCCCTGCTGATCTTGCACTAGTAAGAAACAGAAAGCCCCACTCAGCTGTGGCCTTGCAGTGGGGACAAGCAGAAAGCTCCTGAGAGCTGTCACTTCAGAGGAGGATGGGACACAACCCTTAGGGTTTATGTAGTAAAAGCAAGACCCTTGCTAACTCTCTTGCTCAACATGCAAATGCTTCCACCTGCGTGCCACCAGCGGCACAAGCCTGCAGGCATCTTGCCTGGGTGCTGCATTTGAGCCTTCAGTGGCTTCACCTGGCTGCTGAACACAGATCACAGCCCTTCAGGACATCTCCTTGGGCAGCTGCTTTATTGGGAACTGTTCTTGGTGCCAGCTCAGAGCAGACATTGCTAGCAGCAGGTTTCTGAAGACGGGTGCAGTCTGTGTGCTTGTGAACACCTAAGGATGGCCACCAGAAAGCATGAGTGGGTTGCAAAAAATGCCACGAGTGAAGGAGTTTTGGAACTTTTCAGCAGCCAGGAAGTGGCTTCCTGCAAAGTTACTCTTTAAATAAACAAGAAGCTGGCTTTTGTCTAACAAAGGCTTCCACGGCAGCAGAGGCATCTCTGTGCACAGGGTGTCGCGAGCTCGGATTCCTCTTTACACAATGGAAAATAACTCAGGCACGGCAGCCAGGCTGGGAAGAGCCCTCTAATTTTCAGCACACATGTTGATGGTAAGACTTAAAAGCAGCATCCCAGTCCTAACAGTTCTCAGCATTCTGTGAGTGGCAGTGCTATTTACAGCCGGAGCAAGAGGGAACATGTGTGCACTTCTGTGTGGTCCCCCACCCCTGGGTCCCCCCCAAGAGGCTTGGTCCCACTTCCAATCCAGTTGTGGCTAGGAGTCACTTGAACTCCTGTGTGCTTTCCTCTCACACACTGTCAGCTATTATGATGCACTTTTTATGGGGTGTTTCCTGGCTCACTCCTGTCGATGCTGATGGAAACTCTGATGTCTTGTTTACCAGCGCCGCTGTCAGCAGCGTCCCTCTGCTCTCACCAGCACTGGGGTAAAGGCTGCTCCACAGTCAAATCCAGAGGGAACAAGGCATGGGCTGCAAACCCAGCACACAGCCAACAGACATTCTCTGCTCTTACCAGGCCAGGTTTTACACCTCGGGCTGCATCACTCATAGAATGGCTCAGGTTGGAAGGGACCTCGGAGATCATCTACTCCAGCTCTTGCATTCTAATCCACACCTCGCAAACAAATACTGCTGGTGAGTAAAGGCTGAAATCTTCAAGCCTTGTCTGGTGTAATCAGCGGAACAGAGTTATTGGCACACTGTCCTTGTGCTCTCTGACTGCCCCCTACCCTGCCCCAGTTACTGGCACCCAGACCAACAGCTTTGATTCTATGATATTGGAAACTAAGAGATTCGTGTCTTTGGAGATCTTCTCTTTCACAGTTTCTGGTCACCCAGAAGTGCTCACTCCTACCTGAGAGGACTCACTGCCACTGAGTGCTCAGTCTGGCTGGAACTCCCAGCTCTGGCTGTTTGTCTGGGTACCCAAAAAGGAGGCTGGATGCTTGCAGTGCTGCTGTGGAAAGGGGGTGCTCCTGCTGCACTCCTCTCTGTTCTGCCAGGAACAAGAATCTCTCTCTGCGCAGGGATAGCAGAGCTCTGTCCGTGCCGCAGCAAAGCACTCTCGGAATGATGCTCTGATGGGACCTAGGGTTGCTCTGACAGCGCCAGGTCAAAAGCTCTGTTGTGAGCACACATTTCTGCAGCTCAGCCTCCTGGATTCCAACCATTACTTCATGCTTTCTGCATTTTGTTTCTGTGCAAGACTGATGGCTAACAGAGAGAAGCACAACATGATGGCCTTCAGGAGAACCAGCACACCACTCCTGACTGCTGAGCCCTGTCTCTAGGGCACAGAGCTCCTGTGCCCAGCAGGACAGGCACTGCAGGGTGTATCTGCAGAGCACCTTAGGATGTAGAGATGTGGGGAACAGAGAAACTCACCGTAACCAGTCTGGGAGACGAGCTCAGCTGCCCCTCCGATGGGCTTTGTGAAGACCCCCATGAGTCCCTTCCCCACCCCAGAGATGACTCCTCTGGCCTTGTGCCCGGCAGAAGCTTGGGCCTCAGACACACGCTGGAAGTTCTGCATCGGCTGGTCCACAATCCCAGCAATTGCACCTGAGAAAAGCAGAGCTCTGCTAATTAGTGGAGATTAATATCCCAGGAAAGACCTAAATCTTCCTGCTCCCCACTCCTCTTGCACAGCTACTCAGCAGGTGAACAGTCAGCTAAGCAGTACCTTAGCTTCCACAGAGCCCCAGCTGCCTTCCCTTTGCTCAGAGGTATTCTGCTGTTATCAGCACGCAGCTCCCTCAAGCTGGCAGTGTGCTTCCCTCTGCAGCTGCCTTCTCCCTCTGCTTCCCCTCACCCAGTGTGCTTTAGCCCACTCTGTGCAGCAACTCTGAACATGCTGCCCTTGGAATACAGTCCACCGGTTCCAGGACGCTTGGGCCGCTGTGGCACTGAGATTCTCATGCAAGCCTGCGACTGACTGCACAAGAATAAAAACTGCCTGTAGCCAATAGATCATTTTTATATCCTCCTGCAGTGCCAGACATGGTCATAAGCTAATGCAACTTTTGATCTATGACTAAGATTTGCAGAATTAGACCCTGAGCCTTTGTGTTACTCCTTGGTGACAAGGATCATATTTTACTTGAACGTGCAGGGGGCAAACTTTTACAAGTGACATGGTGACCTCGCCAGCTTTTAGTATCAACAGAGAACTTGGACTTAAATCTTCCTAAATGTAAACAGCTATCTGAGGTGGGACACTTCTTTGATCCTGAGTTTACTCTGCCCACTTAAGCACAGACATGTCCCCAGTTATTGTGATTTTGATAGATCAGCTGTTTGGAAATTGCTAAGAGTGCAAGGACCGGACAGAGCGACATCAGGCAGAGAGTGGCCTGCCTCATGTGGGCTGCTCTGCTCAGGGCAAAGCAAGCCTGCAGGCGCCTCAGCCAGCTCTCCCTCTGCCCCTTCAGCTGCAAAGACCAAGAGAAAGCAATTACTGAAGGAGTAGGACCGAGCGTCCCCTGGGTAACCAGGCACTCTCACTGCAAGCCAGACACTACTGGAGATCCCAGTTTGTGTGTGGGAGCAAATCCAGGCACAGTCCCACAGCTCTGCACACCCACAGCCAAGGTATTTGGCTCCATTGTGTTTAGCAGTATGGCACGCCATGGTCAACTAGCCGCTGATCAGTGCTCAGCTTGCCACTAACCAGCGCCGCTAACCAGCGCTCAGCTAGCTGCTAACCAGCACTTGGCCAGCTGCTAACCAGCACTCAGCTACTGCCAACCAGAGCCACTAACCAGCACTCAGCTAGCCACCGACCAGCGCTCAGCTAGCTGCCAACCAGCGCCACTAACCAGCGCTCAGCTAGCCGCTGACCAGCGCTCAGCTACTGCCAACCAGCGCCGCTAACCAGCACTCAGCTAGCCACTAACCAGTGCTCAGTAGCTGCCGACCAGCGCTCAGCTTGCCGCTAACCAGTGCTCAGCTGGTTTCAGCTACCATTGCTGGACTAACGGAGAAGTGCTGAGTCTGAAGGAGGAGAGCTAACGTCCTGCCTGCACAGTGGTGCTCTGTCCGTAGACAGGGACGAGAAGCAGCGCACGTTTCCCCAGATCCTGCCTATCAGCAAGTCAAGAAACTCGCGTCCCCCATGAATCCCTTCCTCTGCTCTCAGGGAGACTGCCTCCAGCTGCTCTGTGTGTATCCTTTGCTGATGAGCAGCAGGAAAGGCAGGTCTGCTGTGAGTGTGATACTCACCAAAGCTGAGTGTGCAGCTGGACACCTACCCTTGGTACCACAAGGGCCATGAGCATTTCTTAGTGCCATGCCATGGAAACAAAACATTTTCAGGTGAGTTCTCTTCCATTAGCACTCAGCTGCTCCTGCTGCTCGCCTGAGACACCCCAAAGCTGCATTCCACAGCTGGGGTTGTTCATCCAGCCTCCTCTTTTCTGCAGTTGTGATGCATTTGCAGGCTCTGCTAAGCTGCGGTATTGTGTTACCCTGTGACCTCCTTCGCCCTATCTATGGAGGTCATCCACAGCAACTGCACTCTCTGAACAGAAGTTATTGCCTTATTAAATGTAATCCACCTAAGTCCTAGCACTAGTAAATTATTTACTGCAATACACTTAAGCAGTGTTATAAGGTAATAATGAATAAGAGCCTACTCCAAAGGACCTGTGGTATGCTCCAGGCACTTCTCAGCTGGAATTAGGCCCAGAGGACAAGGAATGAGGATGGAAACTGCCGTGACTGTGTTATATAAGGTTATTTATATAGTAACCCAAATAATACACAGCTTAATTAGTCACTTGTCCAGTACTGGCACACTCTGTTATTCCGCCATTTTATGCCCTCTCTGAAGCTGGCTGTAAAGCCACTACCCTTCAGCACCTCCAATCCTTCTGCAAGTGCTGTCTTTCCACCTGTAAAAGATCCAACCAACCATCTCCTCTTAGCTGTCTGCTCACCCTTTGTAATCTCTTAGCTCCAACTGCAACCCACTAACGCAACTCATTCACATGCCCACAAGTGACACAACACACTGTAACCCCACTCCTTTCACTACGGAGTAGCTGCTCTTCCCACCCCTGCAATGGGCAAGCCAGGTCCGTGCAGCTCCTCAGCTGTCTGTGGGCAAAGGAAAGACAACAGCAGGTCAAAGGCTGAGCAACCTCAACCCCCAACAGCAGCACGGTAATGGTGACACACCCTTGAGGTTCACTGCATCTGCTGGCACAAGAAACTGCCGAGCAGATATCCCCTTGTGTCCCGTGGCTTCCTTGTCTCTAGCATAGAGTTACTGGCAGAAGCGCCATGCTGGATGGGCTTACCACAGAAAGCTTCTCCCTGCAGCCTGCAGTAAGGCCTAAGGGAAGCAGATCATTCTCACCACCTGGAGACAGCCATGGTCTCCTTCTGCTGCCCCTGCCCCTTCTCTGGAGAAATGTTTATTTTTCTTTCTTAAAATGAAACCATTCTCCATTTTTCTTTCCTTCCTTACCCCAGGCACTCGATTTTATATGCATGTCCACATATGTGCACACAGATTATGCGTGTACCAAAAAACCTCAATAAAATTAAACACCAAAGCAACAAAACCAAACCATATTCTTCCATTACTGGACCAAAGAGGTTCCAGCAACACCAAAACATCTGCTAACCATCAGCTGGGGTGCACTCTGGTTAATACATGTTGCTCAGTAACCATAAAAAAGATACTTTGATAACTACAAAATTCAGATAGTTGGGAGTCTATCGCTGGATTACTTCAAGGAGCAGTTGATTGCAGGCAGCGAGTGGCTGGCACGCAGGCAGACAGCGCTGGGCGAGCACAGCGCAGATTGCAGAGCTTAGCAGAGCTCACACCAAGAAATAATTGGGAAATATCTCCCACCAGGAGAAGCTGCCCATGCTCTGCCACATGGCTGGGAGATAGCCCAGCTGAAACCATTTGCATTCTGCCAGCCTTCAGCATTGCCGCAAACGTTTCACGCCAAACGCGCGGCTGAAGCGTAGCTGCGTTCCAGCAAACCTAACATGAAAATACGGGTAAAAGAGGATGTCTGCTGGCGTGTTTTAATGCAGCTCCAGAGTTAGTGTGTGGAACAGAACACACCTCCAGGATGGGCATCAACTCTTAGTATCTTGCTTGTAGATGGGCAAATGTAGTGTAGCCCTGATTCAGTGAGAGCTGCAAGCAAGAACAACCACCAGCGTCAATCACTGACACTGGAGCCTCTGCCGTGCAGGCTTTATCTCCTCCAGCAGCACAGTTACACTGCCAGGCACTGCTGCACACTGTTACTATCAATTTGCTTTCCCCAAAAGCTGGAAGGAGTAAGAGAGCTGCTGAGCACTGCTGTGCCTGTGAAGATCATAGAATCAGTCAGGGTTGGAAGGGACCACAAGGATCATCTAGTTCCAACCCTCCTGCCCTGGGTAGGGACACCCTACCGTAGATCAGGCTGGCCAGAGCCTGGCCTTACACACCTTCAAGATGGCTTTTCTAATCTGCATTAGCTTTCCAGTGAGGAGCCACCTCACCACAGCGTGTTTCACTGGCCAGTACTGAACATCCACAGTTTCAACTGCCTCTTTTACATGTCTATAAAGCATCATTTTAAGCTTGACGCCATCGTGCGAAAGGCAGTTCCCTGGTAGGAAATTCTGATCATCTGAGTGCTTTAAATACAACTTCACTGGGGTTTTGCCTAACCACATGACAGCAAAGCACACCTAGCACAAGCTTTTGCTTCTTTCACACACAGAAACGTTACTACAATGAGCCAGAAGCCTCCCCTGAAGTAGAAAAGGACAGCTGGCCAAAGATAACAATCCAATCAAACAACACCCTGACAGTGCTTGAGTCATTTAAAACGAGACAGGACAAAGCACTTAAGAATGTACCACAGGGAACAGCTTGCACTGAGGAGGAGACAAGAGTGCAGGAGTTTGGCCCTGGTTCAGCGAAGCTCTTAAGCAGATGCTTAAGTGCTCTGCTGAATCAGGGCCACCAAGAGCCAGATCTTCAGAAAAATTAGCACTGCAGCTCTTCTTTCTCGTGGACACCAGAAAGCGTCACGGATCTGCAGGCTCCTGCCTGCCTGTGCCCAGGCACCAATGCTGCTTTTGCAGTTCCTGAAGCTGCTCGCGGGACTCGGATGGCTTGCGTGGGCAGCCTGCAGGTGACCACCCTGGAAACCCTTCTGTAGGGCAGTGACCATCCTGGAAACCCTTTTCACACCTCTCAGTTTTACAATTAAAAAGTCATAAAGCTCACGTCCTCAAAGGGTCTGCGCTCATCTGCACTCCTTGTCCTTGTGAGGGAAATGAACACAGCAGCTCTGCCTCCTCAGAGCAGTGCTGCTGCTATCCAGAGAAAGCACACTTCTGAAAATCCACGTTAGATGCAGCAAAAACCCTGACAGCCACTCAATAGCCCTGATTCTTCCCTGAGTGGTCAACTCCAGTCACACAGTAACCAGAGCTATTTATCTGGGTGCTTCCCTGGCTCTGCTGCTAAGAACCAAAGTACTGGAGGCTCTAAATAGCAGCAGGCACAAGAACAAGGTCCTAGCTCACAGAGGAGCACCATTTTAAAGCTCTAAGTTTCTAAAGTGAGTCTGATTGCTTAGGCAGTCGGGCACACGGCAGCCGGAGCCCCTGTTTCTGGCTGTGCGTTCGCCCCAGGCGCGCTGCTGTGAGCAAGGCCAGCCTTGCGTGCAGGGTGGTGGAGGCACGGCAGAGTTCTGCGCTTCGATCCAGGCTGTACAGCTGATGCTTTTAGCTCTGGAGTGCGCTGGGTGTCGGCGGAGGGCACAGCCACCACATCACCTTGCTGTCTCACTAACAACTGAGCAAAGACCACCAAACCATGTCACCAGCACGTGCACCCCAGGCTTCTAAAGGCATAACCTCTCCTCCAGCTTCTCAGCCTGACTGCCCCTAGCCCAATTAAACAAGGAGGAGAAGTAAAACCCTTCTCCAAACTCCCTTTGCTTTGCAACACCACTAACAGCTTACTGCTGGGATAGCAGCTACCAGTATATGGAATTTCTTCTCCAGGCAGAGGTCTCCCAGGACACTTGCTCGCTGGTTTACAGGCATTATCAAATGACAGTGCTTCACATCATCTACTGTTATTGCTTAAAATAATTTCCAGTAACTCAACCCAAACTTGTAACATTTTTACCACTTCCTCTTTGGGGCTTTCAGGGTTGTGGTTGCAAATTTAGGAGTTGTGTACACTAGCAAAGATTAGGAAAGAAGACAAATCCTTTCAGGCTTCAGCTCTTCTAACCTTTTGCACTGGGCTGCTTTTGGTCACTTTGATCTCCAAGGGATTCATACTCTTTAATATGTCCTGAGGAACTCTGCCAAGCAATACAGTTCTGCATTCCTTTGCTGTGTGACAAGCAGAAGTAGCCTAGAAAATCCAACCTCCTACTGCAAAATTCCTCAAAGAGCTCTTTCCGGTGTGGGTTGGTTTGCAGACGCTTAGGTACTGCTTTGAAAGGGGCAGAGCAGGCCTCCCTTCTAACCAAGCCTCTTGGCTGCCTGATGAATGCAATTACTCTGAATCAGGATGAGCTGGGTCTCCCTAAGAGCAGAGCTCCTCATCAAAGCTTAACATCACATCTGCACTAGGTTCAAGTGGTTTTCAAGCCAGGCCAAGAGTCCCTGATGTCTACAGTGCAGCAGAGCAGGCAGTTTCTGAGGGCATTCCTGTAACTTGCTGGAAAGCAAACAGCAGCAGGATGACGACTTTGTGCTGGCTTAGTTACAACTCACCCTGCCCAATCCAGAACAATTCTTTTCTTCTCAGATCTATATTGTGTACCACTGAAAATGTTATTTCACAAAGAGAGTGCAAGCTCACTCCGTATCGGCAGTCGCTGCACCTGCAAAGCCCCCCCCAAGAGTCACTAAGCCTCGATAAAAAGAAATAGCCACTCACACCCCTGCTCTGAGGTGATGCCAGGGGAAACACCAAGGCACACAGCGTTTGCAGCTGTAACTCCGCTTTGGAAGAGGCTGGTCAGCACACCAGGAAACAGTTATCACTCAGCTTGGGAGTCAGCAGCACTTACCTAGAAGGCTAATGCCCAACCGAGACAGCCCCTGCCTGAGTCCTTCTCCCAGGCTCTCTGGCAGCTGCCTTCTCCACTCCTCTTGCCTGTTGTAGTGCTCCTCATCCAGCGACAGCCTATCCATATTGCGGGCTAGACTTGTTGCCAGGTTGGTAATCGACGTCAGGGTACCTAAACACATGGAGAGACATATTTGGGGCTGGATCAGAATGCCTGGATTTAAGACGGGGAGATGATCTGTGCCTCGCTGCAGGACTGGGCTTTTCAGCGCGGCAGCAAAGCCGCCTGCGCGGTGGCCCAGCGGAGCAGGCGCATCACCACGGCCCGCCTTTTCTATCGGGCCGCACTGGGTTTGCCTGGCTGCTGAGAACAGGAACTCGTCCCAGCATCCTTCCCCCGATCCCAGACTTCTGGAAGGCTAACCTAAATGGAGGAGGAGGTGAGGGGAAGGTAAGCAAAATACTGAGCGCAGGAGCCCGGGAGGATGTGCCCTGCGGGAGGCTGGGGCACAGCGAGCGCCTGGCGGCTGCCGCCACACGGTGGCGCTGTTCGTACAGACTTCCCCCCGCAGCAGCGCTGCTGTGCCCGGGCCTGCAGGCAGAGCTGCCCCCGCACCGCACCGCACCGCACCGCACCGCACCGCACCGCACCGCTCCGACAGCTGCGGCGACTCTCCGCCTTTAGAAGGAGGCAGCGGTGTCGGGTTTCTGATGGGTAGCAGAAGCGCGGAGCACCTTTAATATTTCGGCAGCTATCACAGGAGAGCCTGGCTGAGCCAATCTCCACTTCCCCCTGGGGGGCTGAAAACTCTGACATGTTCTCAGCGCACTGCAGCTAAGCAGTAGTCTGCTTCACGCATGAGATGTTGTAGGTGAGCTTTGTGCCCCTCCCGGCGCTTCGCTGCAGCCCGGCGAGCGCCCCAGGCAATGCTGTTAAAGGCTTTAGCACAGCCTGCAGCCGTGCACCACGACACGGCGGCAGTCGGAACAACGAAGTGAGAGCTCTACCTTTGGAAATGTGCTTTACGAATGAGGTTGTTCCTCTGGAGACTCCACTGACGAACGCCCCTGGGCCCCTGGTCAGCCCTTCATAGGGCAGCCTAAAGAAATCTGCAATGCCATTTCCTATGCTCCTCACCAAACTCGCCGGGCTCCCCAGGATTTCCAGCGACCCGACGACCCAGCCTGCGTGGAGAGACAAGGCACATGTCAAGGCACCGCAGCAACAGCACCTGGGACAAGGTGCTCCTTACGTGTCTTTTCCGCAGCAGAGTTCGTCACATTGCGAACTCCTTTGAGCGAAACCCAGGAGAAACCTCGGGCACTCCGCAGGCAGCAATGGCAATCTCTGGTACTTTGGAAACCAAAGAAATCCTTCTGGCAGGCTCACAAACAGCTTCAGAAAGACTTCCTGCAGGAGCTGCCCCTACTGCTGCTGAGTACGCTCGGGAGATGGGTGCCAGAGCCTCCAGCCAGCTCCGATCCCTGGGCGGGGAGGCGTTAGGAGCTGGAAGGCAGTGCTGTGATCTCACATCCTCTGCGACAGAGCTCTGACAGGAGGTTTACACTGACACAAGCGCTCCTCTACAGCAGCCTGCAGGTCAGTGGCCTGCTGGAGTGTTAGGCAAGAGGATGCAGATCTTGACGAGTGCTTAAGAAGCTACTTTAAATCCACCCCAACCCTCCTAAAGCTCGCCACTTGCTTTGGGAGCGCAGTGCCAGGCAGATACATGCCTGCTGCTGGGTGAGCTGTGTACGCAGCGCTGACCTCTGGGTGCTGAGTAGGTTACTCAGAGGGGAGTACTCCTTAGGCATGTCCCAGCAGAGCTCTCTGTGGAGCTGCTTTCCTACATGAAGGCAGGGTTGCCAGCGGCTTGCTGGACGGCCCAGTGCACAGCAGTCTGTCGCTGGGAGGCTGTTTGCAGGTCTTGTCTTTCTCAGGCTGGTTGGCAGCAGATTTATTAGGGAAATGGTGCTGCAGAACTTCTTTTTTCAGCAGCCTGGAGAGACCACTCCAGAAAGGGCAATAAATGTTAAACAGGAACTGCCTGGTCTTTGAGCTCTGCTACCAGCACTTTCAACTGGCACTGCCAGAGCAACACAAGGCACGGCAGAGCCCAGAGACTGACAGATGGACACGCTGGCCTCCTGCTCTCCCACCAAGGGCCCTTGATCTGCCCTGCCCTCTCCTTCCCATCTCCTCGCTGCAGACTCCTGCAATCCAGATGCTTTTCTTGTTTTCTCTAAACCCCTCCCAGTCACTCCTGCGGAAGGCTGAATCATGGAACTGAACAGAAGAGAAAATGTTACTCATGTGAAGTGAATTCAAGTCACACTGTCATTCTAACCCCCAGAAAACCTACTGCTCTCGTTGAAGGTGTCCCACATTTCAGACCTGGCAGGTTAGAACTCCAGTATCCATGAGCGTGCAAAGTGGGAACCACGGCGGACATAAGGACGAGGGTGGGATGGACTGCGGACACAAAACCCAGGCATGACTGGCAGTGTGACAAGCAAAGCTCCAGTGAGCACTGTGGGCTCATGGTGCCTGCCCTGGAAAGAAGTGCCCCCTGGCAGCCCTTCCCTGCTGGGGACCGGGGGAGGCCAGCACTGCGGGCTGGGGCTGTGACTCCCTCGCTGTGGTGTTTGTAATAGCTTATCCTTGCCACTGTGTGAAGTGATGAAATCTGGAGGGGTGGAGAGCAGGGTACAGATGGAAGAGATGCTGCTTCTGCTTGGGCCCAACAATAACACTGCAATAATCCCTTACAGCCCCTCTTTTTAATTTTCCTTGGCACTTTTGTCCTGATGTGACAGAAGAGGCTGTCCTGTGACAGGAGTGCCTGGCTGCTTTGCAACACTCCCAGCAGGCACTGCCAGAAGTTAACTCACCTGCTTGGCCAGTCAGCATGGTCAGGAATCAAAACTGCATTAAAAGTAGGAGTGGAGTCAGTCAGGCACAAAGCTGATGGGTGGCCTGGTACCCCGGGAATGCCCTGTAGGCTGTCAGCTCTGGGGAGCTCTGGAAGGAGTGTGCTCACCCCTAGAGGGAATGCTGGAGGAAATGTGCAACTTTGCAGCAAGGGTGGGTGACCCTCCTTGTCCCTTGCTCAGAGCAAAACTAATGGCTCCTCACTGCCAGCATGGACCACCCAGCCCCAGGAGGAAGGTGTGGGAGTAAGTCAGGAGCAGGCAAATGCTGAATCAGGAAAGCCCCTCAATTGACCAGCTCTGTGCTGTGTTTTACAGGGCAGAAATACAGGCTCATGTCAGGTTACCATTTCCCAAGTATATCCACTAGCAATTATATCCACTAATGTGAAACATTTATGGCTGCATTAGCAGAGAGCCACTGCATTTGCTTTATATGCAAGTACAGTGTTGGATCTGGCTGACACCAGAAATACTTTTAAAGAGAGTTTTATTAACCTTTAAATAGGAGCCCACTTAATGAGAAAAGGATGGGAGATTTCCACTGCAAGCTTTGCTAATTGGAGGCAAGCAGTGCTAATCAGCATCTCTGAGCAGGGCTCTCCCGTCCCAGTCATCACGTGCCAGACACAGACTCTCACCTCTCCTTTGCCATAAATTAGGCAGCCTGATACAGCCTTTTAGCAGGCTCTGGGGCAAGTCCTGCGTCCTCCTGTCTGGCAGCAATGGCCTCACAGACAGTTAAGGGCAAAAATCCCACTTGGAGCATAAGGCATAGCTGTGTGGGAATGCCACTTGTGCAGGTGCCACAAGAAGTTGTGCTTGGGACAGTGGGGAGAGAACAAAGCCACAGAATATGCTTTGCAGATGAATGTGGTTGAAACGCTGGAGGGTGATGTTCTCTTCCACCAGAGTCCAGTCCAGGATGGTGAGGAAAGGACTCAAGGCTTGCAGAGCACAGAAAACTCTCTGCTTGATCTTTTTCCCTTCGTTAACTTTGCTGAGAGTCAGCACCACAAAGCCTTCAAAGCACCTCCTTTGCTCAAGCAAACATGTTCATGGTGGTAACCCTTTCAAGAAACACCCTTTACTTGTAGTGCTTTGAATGGGATTTGAGGAGTAACTAATTACAGGCTTATGAGTTTTCCTCTAGCATAGTGCCACTGAAGCAAAGCTTACTGCTTGTTCTTTAAACTTGCCTGATTTCAGCTCCATCACTGACCCTGACCCCGGTCTGTGCACGGTTGCACACTGCAAGGATAGAACAGGAGGGACAACCAAGGTCAGGCTCAGGAATCCCTGACTAGCAGAAGTGCTCACCTAGGATGCTGTGGATGAAAAGTCAGTACAAGCCCAACTTCCTGGGGCAGTCTGTCACCACTCCTAGCCAGCTGTGGGAAGAAACCTTCACACCATGTTCGGTGTGGACCGTATTTGGCCACAGTTTCACTCTTTGTTAGCAGGTAAACAGATCTCTGCTTTTGTCCTGTGGGATTTGACTCCAAAATGAACAAGCAGTGAAAAACCTGCACATTTTGCAAGCAAAATAATGCAAGAAAATAATAAATCAGTGCACAGTGCTCTGGTGCACAGCTCTGTGCGTGGCTGCCACACGCAGCTGTGCAAGTCAGGCCTGCACACAGTGAAAGCACTGCTCAGCATCTCACCTCTTTTCACAAAGCTGAGATGTGAGTGTGCAGTTTGGGGAACTGAGCACAGGAATTCCAGAGTGCAGTACATTGTTTGTGTGTGATCATGGAGGAGCTTCCTCCTGTCTCAAATACAAATTCCACTCCACACTAAGTGACATAAGAGACAGGTTTCATGATTTCTAAATGAATATTTACAGGAAACAATGTACCTGTCTGCCTAATAAACTAATTGCTCACTATTGATCCCCTGTGGCAGAAAGTAACAGCAAACTTCAGAGTTTGTGGATCAAAGGACAGCAAACATCTGTGTGCCAGTTTAGCATGAAGGCTGTATGAGGAAAGACAGACTCCTAGCCACGAGCTGCAGCCAAGAGGAGCTCTAACAACAAACCAGCATCCAGGGCTGTAATTTACTCCTGAACACAGAGCAACATGCTGCATAATTTGATTAAAGGTAGCTCTGGGGAGTTTATGTGAGGAACGTGGCCTGGTTCTGACTGGTGCTGCAACATAAAATGGCAAAACCTAAGGCAGCCAGAGCACGCTTTCAAGCTGTGTGCAGGGTCTGCATAGCCCTCAGGTGGCTGGCCAGTGTTTAGCACAGCTTCACAAATCTTCACTGGGGTCTGCTCAAACATTTAATTGCCCAAAAGGTGCCTGAAAATGTCATTAGCAAACAGTGTCTAAGGAAAGCAACGATTGTATGGCTGACAGCTAGGTGGTTCAGCTTGGCAGGCAAGCAGGGAGTCTTGGTACCTGAAGCAAATGTCATAGGTTAAGGTAATAGAATCACAGAATCAGCCAGGCTGGAAGAGAGCTCCAAGCTCAGCCAGCCCAACCTAGCACCCAGCCCTGGCCAACCAACCAGACCATGGCACTAAGTGCCCCAGCCAGGCTTGGCTTCAACACCTCCAGCCACGGCCACTCCACCACCTCCCTGGGCAGCCCATTCCAATGCCAATCACTCTCTCTGACAACAACTTCCTAACAATATCCATCCTCGACCTCCCCTGGCACAGCTTCAGGATGTGTCCCCTTGTTCTGTTGCTGGTTGCCTGGCAGCAGAGCCCAACCCCACCTGGCTACAGCCTCCCTGCAGGCAGCTGCAGACAGCAATGAGCTCTGCCCTGAGCCTCCTCTGCTGCAGGCTGCACACCCCCAGCTCCCTCAGCCTCTCCTCACAGGGCTGTGCTCCAGGCCCCTCCCCAGCCTTGCTGCCCTTCTCTCAACACCTTCCAGCACCTCAACATCTCTCTGCAATGGAGAAGCCCAGAACTGGACACAGCACTCAAGGTGTGGCCTGAGCAGTGCTGAGCACAGGGGCACAAGAACCTCCCTTGTCCTGCTGCCCACACTGCTCCTGAGCCAGCCCAGGATGCCATTGGCTCTGCTGCCCACCTGGGCACACTGCTGCCTCATCTTCAGCTCCACTCTAGCAGCACCCCCAGGTCCCTCTCTGCCTGGCTGCTCTCAGCCACTCTGTCCCCAGCCTGCAGCACTGATTGAGGTTGTTGTAAGGTACTGACCTGCTCTGAAGAGTGCTCCAGCAGCGTAATGCATGGCCAGGGCATGGATGAGCTGCCTGGCAGTGGTAAAGATGGGTCCTCGCTCAAAGACAGAGAAGGAGAGAGGGGTGTGATCTGAGGCTATGTAGAGTTTCAGCGAGGCGTGGATGCTGACCAGGAGGTGGACAGGCTGTATGGTCAGCTTCCTTAGTTTCACTGGCCTGACCAAAGCTCTTGCATGCTCCCTCACTCGCTCGGGCAGCGCCGGGGCAGCGGCTGACGCCCGCAGCGGCTGACAAGCACTCCTCCTTTCTGGAAGGTACGTGTCAAACAGTGTCTTAATGTAGTAAACAAAGGTGTCCTCCACGTACAGCCTAGCTGGTCTGAGCTCAAAGCTGAGGTCATTCACATGAAACGTGAAGTTCCTGTCCTCAGAAAAGGCAATGCAGAGCTTTATAAAGCAGTTTTCCTTGTATCTCTCCAGATCCTTGTTACCAAGGATGAGGTTGTTCACCCTGGGCCACTGCACGCTCTCATTTTTCTCTCCTTGGCACAGCAGGACTGCAAAATGGAAGTTGGATTTACTGTACAGCTGATTGTCCAGTTGCAGGTCTTCACAATACACCTGGAGGCTGTGAAAGTGTGGGAGGCCTTCCACGGCCTCCTGCGGCAGGGGTCTGGGGTAGCCGGCGGCTGGGGCCACCTGCAGGAAGATGTTGTCTGCTGTGAGGCGCAGGAGCTCGCAGGAGACTTTGGGGCTGGTGATGTCATCGAAGGCAGCCAGGCTCAGCTGGCTGATGAACATCTTCAGCGACAGGGTCTGCTCTTGACTCCTAGACGAGAGGAAAAAGAGGTTTTGTCACTTGATGTAGGTCACCTGGCCTCTGGACTCCTCACAAAGCCATCAGAACTGCTCCCTACAGGACATGGGAAATCAGGTCTCATTAATCTTATTGGCAGCTGGCAGCCTTCATCACCACAGTCAGCATCACTCAGGAGGTCTTCTAAGAAAAGGGGTATCACACACCTCTGCCAGCTTCTCCTTACCAATAACAGCACAGCTTGGACACACACACACAGCTTCTCCCCACTGAATTTGAACAGGGCCAGCTGTTAAAGCAGACAACAAACACAGGCCTCTGATAATCTGTGTGCAGCCTCAGTTCTTGCAGCCTTCTCTGGAGGCACTATTGAAGGTCTCCACTATGGATAACTCATTTCATGGACAAGCAGCAAGCACATTCCAACAGATCCACTAACCTGCTCCCGTGTCCACTGCCCACTGCCATGGTTAACTGGCAAGTGGGCTGTTGGTACTGCTGGTGAGCAGCCTCTCGGGCAACAGGCTGCAAACAAATCCAGCACAGCTAATTCTTCTCTGGCTGCAAGAGGAAGGCACTCTGCTCTTTGGGGAAAGGCACTGTTAGAAATGCACTGGAGTGGCGCTGAGGACTGGTGGTGATGTGTCATGGAAGTGTGAAAGTATTGTAAAGAGAAGTGTTTTAATCAAGTGCAGCTAATTACTGACTGTGAGACTGTTTCCACAGCCCCTGCACATCAAGCTTCCCACAGTTTTAGTGGGAGCCTGCACAATTACAGATGGCAGGACAGGCCTAGGGGAGTTTTAAACTGATGGACACATTCAAAATTAATGATGGAAAATGTCTGTTCTAATTCCCCAGTGAGCAACTCAGGACTCCCTTTTGCATCAGACACTTAGCGTTTACCCCAGAGTGACTTGATGTTAGACTGTCACTTTGTGACTGGAGTACAGAAAGCACAAGGTATGGTCTGAACCGAAGGAAACAAGCAAGCCAAAGTTCCTAAGCTGGCCAACACCTGGGCAGCTGATTGACCTCTCAGCGCTCTTTGGTAATGCTTTTGATCACCGTTTGTGTGCTGCAGGTACCTGCTGAGGTTGATCTCGACGGGTGCCACTCTTCCCTCGGGGGCCAGGGTTATGACTATGGTTCCACACTGATGGGCGATGTCCACATAAACATAGCCAAAGCCAGTCAAGAACACAATCTGGGGAGAGAGGGAGAAGCAGAGGGAACACTACTGAAAGCGCTGCTTTTAAAGCCATCGCTGAGCCTACTCACGGCCCCTGCCTGGCATCCTGTACTCAGTACCGTTTGGGTACTCCTAGAATGGTTTGGAAGGGACCTCCAAAGGTCCCTCTGCAGTCAGCAAGGACATTTTCCACTACAGCAGGTTGCTCAGGGCTTTGTTGAGCAGACCAGGGCTGGAGTGTCAGCTGCCTCCCTGGGCAAGCTGTTCCACTGTTCCATCACCCGTCATGGGTTCAGGAAAACCAGAAACAGGTTTGAGTACTTCAGAAAACAAAAGCTCTGCTGCTGTAAGTAATTGAGTTGTACAGCAAGACTACCTTTGCACCTCACCCCTTAACTGTGTAACTGAATAAACTGTAGTAAGAAACTTATTCTGCAGAAATAAGCAAGATGTGCCAGGGAGAGAGGAGGTTATATGAGAGAAGAACAAATGCTGAACGTTAATTGGTGAGTTTGGATTGGGGAGAATGGCAAACTGCTGGAGCTCTGCGAAATCTCACCCTCTCCAAACCCCAAGCTACCACTGTGCTGCTGTGCCCTAGCTCAGAGCTGGTCAGTGGCACGATGAGTGCGGAACTCCCACTCTGGATCCACGAAGGCTTGGCTAGCTCACGCTGAGCACACCTGAAGCCAGCTAAGCAGCTTCAGTGAGAACAGCTTCCCAAGCAAGGCGCTGCTGCAAGAAACTGGCAGAGGTCTATTGGAGAGCATAAAACAGGCAGAAAGGGGAACTGGACAAGTCTGTGTCCTGCTTACAGATGTGCAAACTTTCATTCCAAGTAAGCTGCCCTCAGAAGGGAAGCCTCCACTTGAAGGAAAGAGGTTCTGTACTTGAGCTGAACTGCGCAGCGGTGCCCGTTCTGTGCGCTGCAGCAGAGAAGAGGTGTAGGTCTTCCCTGCTTGGCTGGCAGCCCCTGCCAGAACAAGCTGCCTCCCTCCTTTGCAGGGCTGCTGGCAACACAGGCGTGTAAAGGATGCAAACCCCGGGGTGAACACTAAGCTAACGGGGCTGGCACGGCCTCGGTACACGGTTTGCTCTGAAGACTCCTTACTGCTGCCCACCACTCACTTGGCAGGATCAGCACCTAGGCTGATTCTCATCACACCATCTGTAACAACTCTGGGCAGACAATTGAATCTCTTTCATCAAACTGTGTCTTACTCTTCTGAGAATTACACCTAAGAGAAGTTCCAATTTCAGCCTGTTAATTTGAATGCTTTGCTTATCTGAAAAAGATTTGCAGCCCTGCAGGGTGGAATTACAGGGAAAAAAAGGACATGGAGTGAATTTCCAAAGCACTGTTTTTAAAAACCCTCACTGGACACTTTCCTTCTAAGTTAGGATGATTCTGACAAGAAACACCTCCATTTTAGTAAACTAATACAGACTTCTTTCAAATAGGCTAGGAGGCTAGGCAGACAGAATAGGAATCCCTGCAGATCCTGTACATGTCAGTGGCTTCCCAACCTGAAGCCAGCTGTCTGTGAGGCTATCAGCTATCAGTAACCTCTTGGTTACCTAGAGCTTTGTCAGATACAGCCTGACTGAGATGTCCTGGGGAAGTTCTCTGCATGGAAACCTTTAAAAGTTCAGTAACAGCAGGCTGCACTTTTTATTTAGAGAGTTCTATGAGTAGACAACGATCCCCAAATGCTGCCTTAGCCTCTAATTCCTTCTAGGAGCCAGATACTCATAAAGCACTCCGGGCTGGCATCACATTAATGGCTGAAATCCGAAACCTTGCCCTGCCTGCCTGAATGGAACCGAGCTGCTTGCTGCAGAACACAGCACTCAATAATCAAGAGCATTTTGTGATTGGTCCCCAGGGAAAACATCTGAAAGCAGGATTTCTTTCAAAGAAGCCAGCAGTTTATGTTGATTCCATGTAAACTAATGACTTCAAAAACTCCCATCGAAAAGGACTCCAGTCAAGGAAGTTTTCATTTACCTCAAACCAGAGAAAAATAACAGAAGGAAAGAAAAAGGAGGGGTTTGTTTTGGTTTGGAAAGACATGCACAGCTCCTGTGAAGACACCGAGGAAGAACGACAGTGCTGGCTCCTACGGAGCAGGAAGATGAAAGTCCTGTCATCATCACAGTATCAAGCAGAAGGATTCTCCCCGATCCTGTGGGATCCTGTGGGATCCTGTGCTTACAGCAGCCAGAGGAGGCTTTCAGAACTGATTTTTCCAGGGAACATCAGATTGATTCGAGGTAAGTGAAAGGCTGCACTTCTGAGCTAGCTGCTTTTGAGAGCAGCCAGTGCAGAAGGCAACCTGCATGCTAAAGCTTCCACAGCAAGGGCCTTGGGAAGGAGACCTCTCATGACTTTAAACCCCCCTAAAAGCAACAGACAAGAGATGCTTGGTGCAGGGCAATGGCAGACTGTGCAGGCCAGAAAGAAAACCATAGAATCAACTAGGCTGGAAGAGAGCTCCAAGCTCAGCCAGCCCAGCCTAGCACCCAGCCCTGCCCAACCAACCAGACCATGGCACTAAGTGCCCCAGCCAGGCTTGGCTTCAACACCTCCAGCCACGGCCACTCCACCACCTCCCTGGGCAGCCCATTCCAATGCCAATCACTCTCTCTGCCAGGAACTTCCTCCTCACATCCAGCCTAGACCTGCCCTGGCACAGCTTGCGGCTGTGTCCCCTTGTTCTGTTGCTGGGTGCCTGGCAGCAGAGCCCAACCCCACCTGGCTACAGCCTCCCTGCAGGCAGCTGCAGGCAGCAATGAGCACTGCCCTGAGCCTCCTCTGCTGCAGGCTGCACCCCCCCCAGCTCCCTCAGCCTCTCCTCACAGGGCTGTGCTCCAGGCCCCTCCCCAGCCTTACTGCCCTTCTCTGGACACCTTCCAGCACCTCAGCATCTCTCTTGAATTGAGGAGCCCAGAACTGGACACAGCACTCAAGGTGTGGCCTGAGCAGTGCTGAGCACAGGGGCAGAAGAACCTCTCTTGTCCTGCTGCCCACACTGCTGCTGAGCCAGGCCAGCTTTCTCAAAAGGATCTTTGTTTGGGGGGAAGAGCAAGAGGGGGTTCCCATGTCCACCCCTACAGCTCCTGCCACAGGTTCTGGGACAACTGCCATTTGAGCTGGGAGCCAGGAAACAGCTCCTAACGATTTACCTGTGTTCCTTGGTTGTTGATGTCCACAAAATCACTCCACTCGTTGTCTGACTGCTCGGATGAGAGCACCTTCAGAAGAATGCTGGGCAGCAAATCTCTCGTTTTGCAGTCTGGGTAGCTGCAGACTTGGTGGTAAAGTTCATGATGAACAGAACTTTCAGCTGGAATCTCTCTACAATAAACCTCAAACTTTGGTGTGTCTGAAGGGGTATAAAAGATGCAACATTAGGGCTCTCTAAAATCCAGGTTACATCAACACTCACCTGTGCCTACACAAGCAAGGAGGTTCCTGTCTGGAGTGTTATCACTGTATAAACCCAGACTTTGCTACTGCTCAAAGCTTTGTATGCTCAGGGTGGTTTCCTTTTCCTTTGTGTGCTATTAAAGTTTACATAAAGAATCACAGAATTATTTCACTTGGAAGAGTCCTCCAAGACCATCCAGTCCAACCATCAACCCAACACCCTGATGGCCATTAAACCTTGTCCCCAAGGGCCATGTCCCTAGGCTTCTGGAACACCTTCAGGGATGGTGACTCCACCACCTCCTTGGGCAGCCTGTTCCCATCCCTGACTGCTCTTGCAGCAAAGAGACTGTTCCTCATCTCCAACCCGACGCTCCCCTGGTGCAAGTTGCTGCATGAACACAGTGTAGCTGGAGTTCTGGCAACATGGTTTGTGTTACATCTGCAAATGTGAGCAAACCCAAAGGTTTCCTGGGGCTGAATGCATGTCAGTAAAACCCCACTGCCTACTGCTTTCCTACGCCCAAGTGCCTTTTGGCAGCTGGAGCCAGGGACAACCAGAGGCCTAAAGCCATGCAAGTTCATACTCATGGCCTCACGATTGCCTCTGAAGCTTCCTGGCTTCAGTATCTTCCAGAGTCTCTCACTTTGAGAAGGACCTTCACAAGGTCTACAACTACCTGAAAGGAGGCTGTAGCCAGGTGGGGTTGGTCTATTCTGCCAGGCACCCAGTGACAGAACAAGAGGACACAGCCTCAAGCTGTGCCAGGGCAGCTTTAGGTTGGATGTTAGGAGGAAGTTCTTCACAGCAAGAGTGACTGGCATTAGAATGGGCTGCCCAGGGAGGTGGTGGAGCTGCCCCTGTCCCTGGAGATGTTTAAGAGGAGGCTGCATGAGGCACTCAGTGCCGTGGTTTAGTTAATTAGAAGGTGTTAGGTGATAGGTTGGACTCGATGATCCTAGAGGTCTTTTCCAACCTGCTTAATTCTGTGGTTATGTGGTTCTGTGAAGGGCATCATGCTCATGCTGCAGCCAAAATGCATCCTGAACAGAGACACAGCACAACAGTGCACTGCTTCTAATGACTGCACACTGCCTACCTTTGAAGTTCTCCTTCAAGAGCAAGGAAACGGAGCACCTATTGTGGATAATGACACGAGGGCTGGGATCCTCTGTGAGCGTGAGGTAAGTCACACCAAGGTACTCTTGGTAAGTCAGGGCTATAGCTCTGGAACAGAAGCAGATACATTTGGTTGTGCATCTCTTTTATTACTGCACGCATTTAGAAACATTCAAGACTGGCACCTGCAGGAACCTTTCTGACCAAGTTCCAATTGCAGAGGCATTTGTGTGCCTTTAGGTGGGATGTACTCCCATGCAGAACTCCATTTAAACAGAAGAACACGTGGTGAAGACCATGACAGCCAACAGCAGAGAAGGAATCACTTCAGAGGCTGCTGGTGAGCTCGGCGGAGCGCGTGTGTTCGGAAGGAGAGCCCCAGCCAGCAGAGCTTTATGTTAAACTAAAAACACCAGACTGCAGGCCCACATTTTCAGCATAAACCTTTACCTTTTTCCAGAAGAACCTGCAGGCATACTTCCCTGACACACATCACAGATACCTGCAACAAACACATCTATCTGCAACTGCCTGCTCCCTGCGCCCACCCTCACTGCTAGCAGCCTTTCAAACGGTGATGCAGCACCACAGAAATCTCCCACAGAAAAGCAATTCCTTGAGTTGTACTCATTAGCTCCATAAACCTTCTTCACTCAGGAACAGTTCTTCCTTTCCTGGTGCAAAAATAGTGGCTAAAACCCTTCACCTCACGGTGATCTTAAACACTGAAGCAGTCTGAAAACGTGACTAGGAACATGAGCCCCTCTGTGCCTGTGTCACAACTCTAAGGAATCCTGTCCTGGTTCTTCACAATATAAATGGAGTAGTCTGAAGTCTGCGTGAGAGTCTTGGGAACCCACCAGGCCACCTCTTGGACTCTGCAGAGGAACTGTGTGAGGGTTTGGATGGTATCGAGCACTTCAGGCGAGAGAAAGAACATGTGGCTGATACCACAGACTGAGGAGCTTCTCCAGTTCCAGCAGACTGGGTTTTGTTCACACCAGTATAAGCATGAACAGATTCAGATATCAGGTCTGAAAACTGAAGCTGGGCCTCTAACAGGTCACTGGGCTAATTCTTAACTGGCTGCATGTGTTTGCAAATGAAGGTACATTTGGGTACCTCACGTTTTCAAACCTGAAAATCAGTCCTCATTGGAGGCTCAAAAGAGCTTCATCCCTCTTTTGTCTTTTCACAGGATCACAGAATGTTAGGGGATGGAAGAGGTCACAAATGACCATCCAGTCCAAGCTCCCTCTGCCAGAGCAGGAGCACCCAGGGCAGGGCACACAGGAACACATCCAGGAGGGTTTGGAAAGGCTCCAGACAAGACACTGCACAACCTCTCTGGGCAGCCTGCTCCAGGGCTCTGACATCCTCACAGCAACAAAGTTTCCCCTGGCACCTGCTCTGCCCCAGCTTGCCCCCAGTGCCCCTTGTGCTGTCACTGCACAGCCCTGAGCAGAGCCTGGCTGCGTCCTCCCGACACTGCCCTGCACAGCTTTAGCACACACTGAGGGCAGCCCTCAGGCTGCTCTGCTGCCAGCTGCCAGCCCCAGCTGCCTCAGCCTGGCCTCACAGGAGATGTTCTCTGCCTGCAGCAGCTTACTCTGAGGTGTTGCATTGTCCTTGAACATTGGCACCCACGCACTAAGGATGTCCAGAACCTTGAAGAGAAACTTCTCATGTTCTAAGTTCGTGTGTGCAGAAAAGCCACAGCAGCCCATGCACGACACAAACTGTAAACCCTTTCAGACGCCATTCAGGACACCATTCAGAATAAGAGCATCACAGCCACCAATCAATAAGGGGTTTTGAAGTCAAGTAGGACCTGCCCCTGCAGCTGGGGGCATGTGGCACTCTGCCTTCTGCACTCACCTCTCAGGGGTTCGTACTAGTTGAGGCTTTACAGCCTTACTGATGACTACAGTACCTGGTACAGAATCCACTCTCAGCACAAAGCCCTGTGGGCACAGCCACGCTCTGCCTGGCAAACTCCTGTTTGATGACAGCTGGGAGGCTCCAGAGCTGAGGGCTGCTGGCGCAGCCGCCCAGGCCCAAGCTCAGCAGGATGCGCTTCTCGGTGTGAGGCAGCTCCGAGGGGAAGGGGCTGGGGTCTGACATCAGGTCCCAGCAGGGCACAGTGCTCAGTGCCTCCCCAGCTGCTGGCCCAGATGGACTGATGCTGTACACTGCACTGTCTGGCGAGTGGAAGCCCTGGAAAGAAAAGAGATGGCAGCAGCATGACATAGGAGCTTCTAGCAGGACATTCACTCATGTTGACCTTGCACAGAGCAGTCTCAAGCAGCCAATGACCACAACAATGACAGGTCCATTGCATTCAAAGCTATCTGGCCCAATTCTATCTTCAAGTCTCATTATGCAATTAACTGAGCGCAGTTATCTACAGTCCCTGCTCAGTGGCACAACATAACTCCACCAACAGCCACAGCTACACCACTCTAACAGCTGTGAGGAGAAAAAAGCTAAGAATGTATTTTAGCCTCCACATTCTTCCAGTTCCCCATCCAACAAGACTGCCAGAAAATGTCTGATGCACAAATGCAGGCACTGCCATGAAGAAAACCAATGCAGAAGGAAAACAGAAATAGGGAACTTCAAAAATGTGTTCATCTGCCAACCCCTCTGGCAAGTTTGACCCTGGAGAATTATTTCCACACATTTTACTACAAATGCAGCCTTCGACAGATCCCTGTGAAGGGTTGACTGAAACCTCCTGCCCGTGCACAACAGCCTTGGTTCCTGTAAGCCAGTCCTCAAGCAGGCTCTGTGATTAGCAGAAATTTGATAGGCACAACTTGGAGCAGTTCACTGCAGCACACGAACTCTGGGCACATCCCTAAGTTCTGCAGCTTTGTTCAGCCAGCTGGGCTCTGCCCCAGAGCATCAGAGAACACTTCCAGCCTGCCAGGCAAATGTCCCCCGCTACACATTTCAACAGCTACCATGGCCTGCACTGCCTGCTTGACAGCAATGGCCATTAGTGCCTGAGCAGGTGGAGAACAGGCAGAACTCACACTGCAGTGTGCAAGAACCTCCTGCTTTGCAGGGACTGCTGACCACAGCTAATTACTGGAGCCCAATTCACCCACCCAGGATCCAGTATAATATATTACAATCATACAAAGCCATCATTAGAGCTGGAGATTTCTCTGCTCCATGCAGTTGAGCCCATTCACAGAACCATGGAATCGTTTGGGTTGGGAAAGCCCTCTGAGATCATCGAGTCCAAGCATCAACCTCACAGCACCAGGGCCACTAAACAGGTCCCCAGGTGCCAGGGCCGCGCGGCTCTCGAACGCCTCCGATCTCAGCAGCCAGGCGCTGTGGCTGGCAAACCAAGGCAGCAGCCACTGTGCTTTACCTCTGCTCCCGAGTGGGGTCTGGAGGCACAAAGCTGTGGCCGGTAGTAGATGTGGTAGGAAGTGTCGTTGATGATGGCTGTCCTGTCTTCTATCTGCAGAATCTGCATGCCCTGCCGAACCACTGAAGAGATGCAGAACTGACACAGCTGTAGGAGGACAAAGAGGGTGATGAGCTCACACCCCCCAGGAGGTGCTGCAGTGTAGTGACACAGGAGCCACTCTCTTTCCAGCCTGGAAATCGTGTCTACATTCCTGCACTTTGAATCTGGAGCCACAGCAGATACTCTAGATGCATCTGTCACTGTTTTCTAAAGCAGACTGAGAGTTCCTTGTCTCTCTCTCCAGCAGATGTGTGCTTTTCTGGATGAGCTGGGCAGAATGTTTTTGGAGATATCATTCCTTAAATTCTACTTTATGCATTGTTTGTATTTCCATCATGTTTTACAAGCATTAATGTAACTAAGGAGAAGCTTTCACCCTGCATAGCCAATCAGTCACAGAATGGTGGGGTTGGAAGACACCTCCAAAGCTCATCCAGTCCAACCCCCTGCCAGAGCAGGATCATGCAGGGCAGGTCACACAGGAATGCATCCAGGTGGGTTTAGAAAGTCTCCAGATAAGGAGAGCTCTCACAGCCTGTTCCAGCCCCCCAGCCTCCTTACTGCAAAGAAGCTTTTCCTTCTGTTGAGGTGGAACCTCCTGTGTTCCAGTTTGTGTTTGCTGCCCCTCATCCTATCAGAGAATCATAGGATGGTTCAGGTCAGAAGTGACCTCAAGGATCATCCAGTTCCAACCCCCTGCCACAAGTAGGGACACCTCCCACTAGAATAGGTCACTCAAGGCCTCATCCAACCTGGCCTTCAACATCTCCCTGGGCAACCTGTGCCAGTGCCTCTCCACCCTTGCTGTAAAGAACCATTTCCTAACATCCAGTTTGAATCTCCCCTCTGCCAGTTTAAACCCATTCCTCCTTGTCCTGTCACTGGGCACCAGTGAAAAGCAACTTGGCCCCATCTTCGTGACACCCACCCTTCTATCTGATGGTTTTCCTCTGCTGCATGTCTTTTTTCCCCTAAATGCTAAAGTCAGAAATCATGATAATTTTCTTCCAACCTTTTGATGACCTGGAAAAGCCCCGAGTTTGATTTCAGCTTCAATAAAGCCTTCTTCATCCAAGGTTACTACTTCCCCATTATCTGCATCCTTCCATTTTGGGGAGGTCAGGTTATGAACCAGTTTAATTGCCACTGATTTATGCACAGTGTTGGTGTTTGCCCAGTATATTCCAATCTGAAAAGCTTCCTGCAAGTGAAAAATGACCAGTTATGACTTCTGGATAATTGCACAGGCTTCTGCTACAGCCAAAGGAGCTTCCAGCATGAAGGTAATCTCAGTGCCTCCCACCTTCCCTCTGACTCTTTTTGCATGGCACAAGGATACATGAAACCATGACGTGGAAATGGGACTGATCCACAGGGAGGAATCCAGACTGCAGTCTATGCTGAGGCACGCTAACAGGCACAGGCAGACCTGCTGGTTATTAGCACACACAGGTGGGGGGAAGAAAAGGTGGCAAACCAAACAGGAAGTCTTAGATTGTCCCAAGGGAAGTGGCTGGAAGTGTCAGGCAATTTCCAGTGTTCGGAACATAGAGAGCCCTGGGGTTGTAACAGAGTCATAGAATCAGTCAGAGCTGGAAGGGACCACAAGGAGCAGCCAGCTCCAACCCCCCTGCCATGGGCAGGGACACCTCACACTAGATCAGGCTGGCCACAGCCTCAGCCAGCCTGGCCTTAAACACCTCCAGGGATGAGGCTTCCACCACCTCCCTGGGCAACCCCTTCCAGGCTCTCACCACCCTCATGCTGAACAACTTCTTCCTAACATCCAGGCTGAATCTACCCATTTCCAGCTTTGCTCCATTCCCCCCAGTCCTGTCACTACCTGACAGCCTAAAAAGCCCCTCCCCAGCTTTCTTGTAGCCCCTTAAGATACTGACAGGCCATGATAAGGCAGCATGCGAATGGCCAAGCTGATTCCTGTGCAGAAATCCATGGCACAAAGCTCTGAGTGCAGGCAGGCAGCTTCCCAGAGAATCTTCCTTCTCTGCAATTCACATGATCAAAGCCTTCTTGGCAGCATGGGAGCTATGAAACAACTTGACCTAAGCCACTCTCAGAACGAATACTCTCTTCTGGCTGTCAGCTTTGCTGCCTTGCTCAAGACACTGCAACCTAACCTTTACAGCAGTTCTCCTGGGCTGCTGCCCTGTGCCCACACTGCCAACTCAGAGCAGGCTGCTGAGCCAGATGAGTGCAAGTGGGCTCCCTGCAGGCTCTTATGGACAATTTTTGGCCATGCATCTTTCAGAGAAGTTGTTCTTCCAAGAGGGGGTCTGCCAGGCCCCCTGCTTGCCCTTCCTTGGAAGGGCAGATGTAGGTTGCCCTTTCTGCACCTCAGCACACAACTAACAGCTGCAGTGACCAAAGGTGGGATCACCTGGACCAACGTTCTTCACAACCAGAACACTAAGCAGAGCTGTGCCTGTGGAAGATGAGTGACCACCTTACCTCGAAGTTGGGAGGTATCATTACTTTTCCAGTGGGTACTTGAAGAATGATCTTCTCTCCCTCGAAGAGCCAGAGGTCCCACCTGGACTGATTGATAAGCAAAGCCCAGGGCAGGAGTTCTACCAGCAGAGTTCTGACGCAGGGCTTCCACACCGACAGCTTCACCTGCATTGGGCTATCCCACTGGGACAGCTGCTCACTGCTGTTCAAAACCAAACATGCAAAAAGACAAAGTCAAAGCACTCCTGAATTCTAGGCTGCAAATCAGAAGCCATCACTTTCTGAAACCTGCTATGTTTTCTGCTCTGGAAATAGAGAAACAACCTCCTCTTGCCTCGGCATTCTGGACCCGAGGAGATGCTGTCAGACACACCTAGCTCCATGTGTGGCACACAGGCATATTTTTACCTACATAAGTTCAATCTAAATTTGGGCACTTGAAGAAATCTCCTCACAGAATTTCTACTATCTCTCAGATCCAAACCTGTGGCTTTTGAAGTCATAAAACCACATCTCCTCCAGCAACCCCCAGTTTCCGTCCTGAAAAAAACAGCTTCTGAACACCGCGGGCTCTGAGGCTGCAGCCAAGAAGGTGCATTCACAAAACAGCTTCAGTTTTAAAGCCATGCTGATGCATCATGGGCAGCCCCTAGGCTGACCTCAGTTCTTCTCACCTTCTGCACTTACCCGCTGGAACCATGTAATTACCAAAAGCATATTCAGTGTGGATCTCACACAGTTTTCTTGCACATGGTTTCAGTTGATTTAAAAAGGCAATGAGACAACCACAATGAAGGTTTAGCAAAGCACTACCTGTCTGAATCCTTGCTGTTGTATGGCCATGCAGGCTGGGCAGGATTAGTGGTGCCATAGAACTCAGACAGTATTTGGCTGACGTTCCCGTCCTGATGGGATTTAGTTGCTATCTGTTTGATCAGTGCGGTCGAGATAGGGACTGCACATTCTGATGGATCATCTTCCTCCCTGGCATGGAGAACAGATTCAGTCACACAAGATCAAGCATTAGCACAACTAAACTCTCTCTAATGAAGCTCTCTAAGCTACTCTGCTATGAGAACAGGCTGAGGGAGCTGGGCTTGTTCAGCCTGGAGAAGGCTCTGTGGGGGACCTCAGAGCTGCTGCCAGTGCCTGAAGGCATCCTGCAGGAAGGCTGCAGAGGGACTGCTCCTGAGGGTGTCTGCAGACAGGCCAAGGGGGAATGGTTTGGAGCTGAGGCAGAGCAGGGTTAGAGTGGAGCTGAGGAAGAAGTTGTTGAGTGTGAGGGTGGTGAGAGTCTGGCCCAGGCTGCCCAGGGAGGCTGTGGCTGCCTCCTTGGTGGGAGTGTTGAAGGCCAGGCTGGACGAGGCCTTGGGAACCCAGTCTAGCTGAGAGGTGTCCCTGGGCATGGCAGGGGGTTGGAGTAGATTACCTGTGAGGTCCCTTCCAACCTGAGCCATTCTGGGATTCTATGATCAAGGTAACCATGGATCAATCAAATGATGATGTCTCAAAAGTTCTTGAAGTGAACTGACATGCACAAATTTCTTATGCCACTGCAATAACCTTGGTGCCTGAGACTCCAAAACCTCTCCAGAGCTCTCAAAATCCATTTCAAGATGATTTAGGATTTTATTTTTCCAAAGGCAAGATGCTCAGACCAAATGGACCCTTTCTGATCATACCCTTCCAGCCACACCTGCTGTACCTCTCCTCTGCATATGCCATGAGTTGCACCAGAAGTGAGGGTGTAAATGACTCTGCCTGCTTTTCAGTGCAGATAAACAGTTCTCAAGGGAAGCAGCATCTTACCTGGCTTGGAATGTCAAGTGGTGGGTTAGATCAGGCTCTACGTTCTGCAGGGTTCTCTCCTGTCCTTTCCCTGGCACCACTTGTGTTTCAGTCAGTCCCAGGCTTCTTTTCTCTAAATGGATGATAATTGGGTCTGGAAGATGGCTCCTTACAATAAAAAGAGGGCTGAAGAGAATCTACAGAAAGAAAAGGATACACCAATTTGAGGCTGACTGTGGTCTAGCACTACAGGTGTTCAAACAACCTGTTAGTAGATTTCTGCAGTGGGTTACTCTGCCCTTTGCTGTGTGTGAGACATGAGGCATAGCCCAGAGGCATGAACTGTACTCACCAGTCGCTGCTGCACACGGGAGCTGGGCTCTAGAGTCACAACTGTGCACCACACATACGTGATTGAGCTCCTGGAAGAGGGCACCTGCAGGCAGAGAGCAGCGGCATCACACTGACTGCAGGACCACGATGGTCCAGCACCCCAGCAGAGCCATCACAGGCCCATATGCAAAGCCCTCAGCTGTCTCAGCCAGCTGTCATGCTACATTCCACACACCTATTTCTAGTCCTACCTGAATGACAGAGCTGTGTTCTGCCTGTTCAGAGCTCAGACACACGTCCTGGGACCAGGCCTCATCTCCTGTGGCTTTCACACTCAGCTCGGTGAGCTCATGGTTCTCCAGCACATAGGAAGGCAGCTTCTGCTTGGCTGCAAGGCAGTGGATGTGCTCTTTCACAACGGCCTGCCCATCCTGACTAATGTAATGCTGGACCACTCTCAGTTCAATACTTTCAGAAAGGTAACTGCAGACTGTCTGTCTTCCACAGATTAGGATCTAGAAGACACAAACCCATGCAGCTCAGACACACACAATTGTGAAGGGAAAGGGCAAAATTGAATTACATAGCAAAAACCTCTAGAAGCACAATCTCCCTGTTTGAGGTTTTCCCAAGCACTGCTGAAGGCAGTGAAGGGTAAGACACTGTTTTTGTTGGCCAGAGGATGTGCAAGCTCACAGAATGCTGGGCATTAAAACACTTGAGACACTGCTAAAGCAGGACCTGGGCTTGAAAGAAAGATGTAACAGCTCCACTGAACTCAGCAGCACTGCCCAGGGCTGACACTGGGTTTCAAGAGGACTGCACTGGTCTCTGGATGCTGAGCCCTTGCTGAGGTGTTCAAGGCCAGGCTGGATGAGGCCTTGAGCAACCAGTTCTAGTAGGAGGTGTCCCTGCCTGTGGCAGGGGGTTGGAACTGGCTGATCCTTGAGGTCCCTTCCAACCTAAACCAGTCTATAATTTGTGAGTAGAAGAGGTAAGAGTTTCAGTCACTGGTGCTGTTTCTCCCAGACTGGAGCAAATGCTTACTTGCTTTTGCACTCCACTGAGCTGCTGAACCTTGATGATCAGCGACGCTGTGCGGCCCTTGTACTGGATGGTGCGAAGGAAGGTCCCTGTGTTGTCCACGCTGAAGGGCTCTGACCACCGCCAGTTTCCCCAGCCTTCAATACAGATGTGCAACAGCTGGAGAGAAAGCAATTACTGCTTCAGTAGGTAAGTGGGGGAAAAAGTGCCCTGCAGTGGGACAGGAATTGCCATTTGAACACCCAGCAATGCTAAGCACGGCAGTTCCTGCGTGAGCGTTGGGCGATGCAAGCAGAACCAACGCCACTGCAGCGGCTCAGCAGCACCTGCAGAAACTGCCTGCTCTAACAGTGAATTTGGGATGATGAAAATCCTGCACACAACTGCTCAAAAGGAAAAGGGCTATATGTGGAGCACAAAACAGAAGAGGTTTTCTTTACTGCCCTTGAGACTGTTGTAGAAATCCACTCTCTTTGTTACCAGCAATGTGACAGCGAGCACAAGGCCAGGCCAGGCTGAGCAAACTAGGAATGCCCCTGCCCCCAGAGCACAGGAGGCTGCAGACGGAGTTGTGCCTGTGCTTGCACAGCTCACGCAGGTCTGTGTGTGAAGTGTCCAACTCAGCAGATTGCTGAGAGATGGGAAACATTTCATTCCTCACCCAAATGTGGCAGCGAGTTGCAGCCTGGCTGCAGGAGAAGAAATGCAACTGCAAAATTCTGCTCCCCGAGGGATTGATGCTGCTCAAGGAGTGGCCTTTTTTCCAGCTGAACCTAAATCGCTTCCAGAGCAGCACATTCTTTCATCATTTGAAGAGCCTTTCATCCATGTCCCCACCACGAGCACTTACCTCTATCCCGTGGAGATTCTTTAAGCCAAAGCAGTGCAAATTGGTCCTGTTACATGTAGGTCAATGAAGTTACAGAAATGCAGGCCAGCTGAAGCTCTGGGTAGAGCTTTTGTGGCTGTGCAAGCTCAGAATGTGAGCTATATGGAAGGGATCAAAGCAGTAAGTACTCTGGGTAAAATTTATTCTCTGCAGAGGGCCAGGGCAGAGCCCAAGCATCCCTGAAGCCCCTGAAAACAGTTACATAAAGGCCTTGTGGGAAGTCTCTCTTGAGGGTTAAGTTTCACTCTGATTCCAGACATCTGCCATCAATTAATTTAAATAACTGAGAACAGGATCAGGCCCCAAGTTTGATTATTGACACGAGGAAAAATTAAAACTTGTAAATATTATGGGCTGCTGAGATTTGTTCCCAAAGAGGGCAGGCACTGGGCCGCGGGTCTGGCCGGCTGGACCTGCGGCTGGCTGGGTGTTGAGCTTTGCCCATTGTTTTAAGAAGCAACCACAGCAACAGCTTTCAAAGATACTGCAGCTCAGTAGCCTGTTTGCAATTTGTGGTATTCTCAGCCCAAGTTACACACAGAAAAATAACATCCATTGGGTGGGTGGCTGCTGAATGTGCCAGGGTGATGACTGCGGCGCTCAGACCCAAAGGGGTTTTACGCTGGCAGGGCGAGGGCGGCACACACGGGCAGCGGCCCCGATGCACAGCTTTACAGTCAGGGGCACTCTGAGGGTGGGTGCACAGCTTTGCTTCGAGGGGAGCTGTGCACCAGGATCTCAAACTCTCACACAAACACACTGCTTTGATTCCTAAGTATTAGTTACAGAGAAGGAAAAACAAAACATTAACTGCAGTGGCTGGAACGGGCTCAGTTTTTCACAGAGGCAGCTGGGAAGAAAAATAAATCTCATCACATAGGAAAACCAAGAGAAACCAGAAAAGTGTTTACTTTGGAGAGACTGGTAGCTGGGAATGCCAGCCAAATCATGAGAAAAGGTACTAAGTGGTCAGTCTCAATTAGGAGGCACACAAAATATGGTGTGCTCCGAAGGCAGATGTCATGCAAATGCCAGAATTGATGGTTAGTAGCTGCAGGATGGCTCCCACCCTGTACAAACAGCCTTGCTCTCCAGTTGCAGTTCCCAAGGCACATGCTGTCAGCTCTCCCTGAGCACTCCGCAGCTCCCGAGCCCTGCCTTGCTAATTGTCTTTGTAACACAACCACCGCTCTGCATTTAACCTCCCGATCCACAAAGCACCCTTCAAAAGAGCTGCTGAATTTACTGACAACTTCTTACTTCAGAAACACTCTCTGGGTATGCTGCTAAACACCAGGTGCAAAGGGAACAGCCTCTGTGGGTTAATTCAAAGGTATTTAGCATTAGATAGTAGTATTACATAGTATTCTTCAACTATGTTTATTATCATATAGTATCAATAACATGACAATATGGAATCATAGAATGGTTTAGGTTGGAAGGGACCTTAAAGATCATCCAGCCTGGCCTTACACCCCTCCATCACCTGCCTGGGCAATCCATTCCAGGCTCTCACCACTCTCATGGTGAAGAACTTCCTCCTCACATCCAGTCTGAATCTCCCCACCTCCAGCTTTGCTCCATTCCCCCCAGTCCTGTCACTACCTGATAGCCTAAAATGTCCCTCCCCAGCATTTTTGTAGGCCCCCTTCAGATACTTTGTCCCTGCTCAGACTGAAGGCTGTGCCATCAGCTCTCTTGCTCCCAAGAGCATCCAGAAGAAGAGAAAAGCAAACCACAGAGACCTTGTCCCTCAGATCCTAGCTGCACAGCAACACATGGGCAGAGAGCTGCTCCAGGCACAGCCACCTCCTTGGTAAGAATTAAAGCCATTTGGCTTAGAAGCAGGAACTTGGCCACATTTCCACACTGGCATCAGAATCCATTTTTACCCTCTACACCTGCTGCTTCAAGTTAAGCATTGCAAGGAGTGAAAATGGGCTTTTATTGTAACCCTGGGAGAAGACTCTGAGGAGAGGTGTGGGAGCTGCTGCTTCCAGTGGAGACTCGCCCTAAGCAGCATTGTGCTGTACGCAGAAGGCAGGAGAATCCAGTCAGATCTGGTACTTCTTCGCTTTGTCAGAGGACTCTGCTGACCTCAAGTGTGGGGGAAGTAACAAGCTCGTTCTAGGAGATTTCTGCTGTTAGTTTGCAAACACCCTCTGAAGAATCCATCTGAGGCACTCTCACCTAAAGAGCTGATTCTTACACTCTCTCTGATCCCAGTGGGACCCTCTGCCCTACCTGCTGTCGGGCAAGATGGGATTCTGTAGCTGAGCAAATTGCTAGGCAGATCAGATCTCATCTAACTTCAGAGTTTCACCCTATGTATCACATGCTCCACTTCTTCTCCTAAAAGCCACAGCTGTCTTGGATGCAAACATGACTTTTGACATAACTGGGGCCCATCCCACAGAGCAACTTTAAGCTGAAGATAAGGAGTGCAGACCGGATCCAAGATCGGTGTAGGAGCCAGCGCTGTCTGTGGAGCACCGCAGCAGTGCAGCTTCTCTTCCCCTTCCATGACATCCAACAGACCTCGAACTTCCATTAGAGCCTGCAAAAGGAACTCACTGGACCTGGCAGCTTCGGCTGGAACTGCTTAAAGCCTGAAATGTCCTCAGCTTTGCACTTAGCCCAGCTCTGAAAGTGACTGAGGAGTCTGGGGGTTTTATCCTGACGAAAGGAGACAGGCTGGAGTGGAGCAGGAGTGAGGAGCAGGCTCATTACAGAAGTGTCAGCCAAACTAGAAAGCCTGCAGGAATCTGAGTGAAAGTTAAAAGGGACAAGTTAGGTCCCCTGACATGCAGAGAGCTGGGCTGAGACAAAAATGAAGGCATGGAAGAGCCTCCAGTTAACGCGAGCAGTTGGAAGGACATCATCGAGGGCTGACAAACACAGCTCCTCGGTGTGCTGCTGCTGCTCTCCTAACACGAAAAAGAGGAACAATTTTACATTACAGCCTACAGCAGCTTCCTCAGAATTAACAGATGATTCTAAATTGAAACAAAGCATTGTAGAACTATCTGCTAGCACAAAAATAACTTCTTTTAGGTAGATACATTTGTGCTAAAAAATTCACATGGGCAATTACTGCGCCTCTCCCTGTGCTTAATTAGCAAAAGAGAAGCGGTGAAATTTACTGCTGGAAATGTCAAAGAAATCCAATCCTTTGAAAACTACTTATTTGCAGTTAACTGCACTGCCTTGCCACACTAAAAAAACATCTTGCAGAGGTTAAATAAAGTCCTTCGTGGCAACCACTGCTGCTCAGTGCCTGTGTAACGAGAAACATGAGCCAGCCGGGGCCGTGCAAGTTGGTTTGCTTTCCCAGTAAGAGAATGTGGTATCGAGGACCTTGTCCTAGCTCAGTCTATCCCCAAGAGGAAGTCAAGCAAGTCAAGTATGAACTAATGCCTGGAGGGGAGTCCCTGACTTGAGAAGTATGGATTATTTCACATTTATCTGACAATCAGCTCCCAGAGTTCTTAAAATTCACTCACTTGGCAAGTGGGGAATTATCCTGAGAAATGAACTAATTTCATAAGCATGAAGTCATGCAGCATTCCCTCGGTATGACACTGGGAGGGCTTGGCTGTGCCTGGGCACTAGCCTGACCTCTGGCTAACAAGCTGTTAGACACGGGATGGAAACAGCATGGAAGCAGCTAGAAAAGTGCCACAGCACAAGAGGGACAACTTGATGCCTTCACTGAGATGTGGCTTTCATTCCATTTCCCTACCACGTTTGCACCAATACTCACCCAAAGTTCTCTCCTGCGCTCCGCAGTGGCACAGGGCTGTGCTGTTAGGACTGCCCGGGCCAAATGCCACTCTGAAGCAGGATGAATCTACAGGGACTCCTATTTAGCACCAACCAAATGACCAAAGCTGGTAGCTGGGGGCAAGATCCCCTGACCTTGTAGAGAAAACTCACTTCTGCCTCAGCAGTGTGCGCAGAGTCTGTGCTTTCAGAGCGCCTTAGTGGAATTACCTCAGCGCTGGGCTTCAGCCTCTGTGTTTCTCAGCAAGAGAGGACTGCTGAAAAACATTGGAAGAGCTGAAATACTCTGGAAGTTATCCCAAGGGCTGGGACAAGGGAAGTCTAACTCCCTGCTAGAAGGGCCTGCTGGCCAGCAATGTAGTTGAGTCAGAAGCAGTGAGCTGTTAGTTTCACCTCCTGGGACATGGGAGTCCAGCCTAACACCCCTGACCGTTTGTCAGCCCAGTGCTTCAGAAGCCTGAGTCTGATCAGGGCAAAACAGAATGGGGAAGCCCTTTGACATCACCAACTTCCAGCTGAAGAATGAGTGTCGAGGAGTAAGTCTGAGCTTTGCACAGCCGCTTCCTAAAGTGTGATTTAGTCTTCTTCCCCATCTTTCATTTGGTAAGAAACTTACAGCACAGCCACGACAACGGAATGCTCTGCACTGCTTGAGGCTGTGACAGGCTAAAGATCAGTGCCTGAGCACTTAAGTGCTCCAGGTGTTGGACAGCTAATGACAAAGGTTGTGCTGGTGGCTGCAGCTGACAGAAGGCAGCAGCAGCAACAAGCTGCAATTTTAACTCCTCTGCTGGTTACTTGAGCTGATCCCCACCTGTAAAACTCTTTTCCTTCTGCATCTTTAGCAGAAGGGCAGCCCTATCACACACCCTAACCAGAACTCCCAGTACCAGAACAGTCCAGAATGATGCTAAAAAGAGAATTCTCCCAGCTGAGTAATTTCTAAGTCACAAGAAAATGGCTAAGAAAAATTAAGAGGAAATCCTTTCTTAGTTCTGGTTTTAAGTATAACTGCTTTAAACATTTCCTTCTCTTTTCATGTGTTTATGAAAAGGCTTAAATGATCTTTTGGGTGGTTGCTACAAAATCTAGTGATCACAGGATCACAGAATGTTAGGGGTTGGAAGGGACCTTCAGAGATCAGCCAGCCCAAGCTCCCTGCCAGAGCAGGAGCACCCAGGAACACATCTAGGTGGGCTTGGAAAGTCTCCAGAGCAGGAGACTCCACAGCCTGACCGGGCAGCCTGCTCCAAAACTCTGCCACCCTCACAGGGACAAAGTTTCCCCTCCTGTTCCCCTGGCAGGGGGCAGTGTCTCTGCCCCAGCTTGCCCCCAGTGCCCCTTGTCCTGTCACTGGACAGCCCTGAGCAGAGCCTGGCTGCATCCTCCCAACGCTGCCCTGCACAGCTTTAGCTGCTCTGCTGCCAGCTGCCAGCCCCAGCTGCCTCAGCCTGGCCTCACAGGAGATGTTCTCTGCCTACAGCAGCTTGGGGGCTCTGGGCTGGGCTCCCTCAAGCAGTTCCCTGAGGCCCTGAGGTTTATCATAGTGACTGAGTGCCACATGAACAAAGACCAAGGTGAATTTCCCATCTCTGCTTCCCAGTGATATTTGTGGGCACAGCTCCTGTGCACATTTATCACCCAAACTCGACTTTTTAAATCACATGCTAATGCTGGTATTTTCCAGGGCTCAAGAGGAGGCAGGGGCTCCCATCCACCTCACTGCTCCTAGGATCTGCAAAAACCTTGGTAACTCTTCAGCAGACTCCTGCTGAGCAAGTAGGGTGGCACAGGTGCTTAGTCTCCCACCCAGCAGGAGCTGGGTGTGTATTAAGGAGAGGCAAGTGATAGCTTTGCTGACTCATGAACACTCAACAGAAGAATGAAGTTCTTGCCCTGTCTTGACTCAAGATGCAAAGTCTGTTATTCACCACCACTCGAGAGGACCAACTCCTGAGCTTCACTGAAACATATCCTGTCGACAGGTAAAAAGTTTCAGTGTTTGTCCTGCAAAACACACCCAAGAAACAGAGCTGCATTATCCGAGCTATGTGGGGGAGGTGTTGCTGACAACTCCAAACCTTCTGCAACACAAGTGCCCGTGGAGCTGAGACGCTTGTGCAGCCTGACCCCGTTCTGCAAACCACTGCAGCGAGCAGATGCTTCTGGCAGAAACAAGCCACGGAAACGATCCCCAAACTCCAGTGCACATCGCAGAAAACAGACACCGAGGAGTGAGGAGGAGCTGGCAAGAGATCTTCTTTTGCTCTGCTTTCAGCAGCTGCAGCTTCAAGCAGCAGCACCCAGCCCCGAGGAGCCTGGAAGCGCTTCTGCCTTTCCCCACTCTGGTTACCTCTCTCCTCTGCTAGTGGAGGCCCCCGAGAAAAGCAAGCGCAGCAGAGGGCAGGGCCAGGCGTGTGCGTACCTGCGGGGACCGGTGGGAGCGCCAGCTGTACTGGTGACTCTGCAGGCTGCCCAGCAAGATGTTCTCATCCGTGTCCACTTGGCCGAGCCTCAGCGTCTCTTGCGTGTCGTTACAGATCACGAAGTGGCTGAAGACCAGCTCCTCTGCCTCAGGGCACTGGTTCTGAAAGGAGAGGGATGAGAAGGGTGGTGAGCATCAGGTGAATTGCGAGACGTCTGGCAGCTGCCTGCCCAGTGGCGACTTCCCGCACGGCAACGCTTCAAGGTCTCTTGCCTTTAGCTCTGGTCTCAGCACTCCACTCTGCAAAAACAAGTGCTTGGGCTGGCAGAAGTCAGCGTATTTCATTGTATGCACAACACTGAGGGGTTTGTAATGCACATCTTAAAGAGCCGAAGCCACACTCCCCCTGGACTTCCTAACCGACTGCCGTGAACCCGAATGCGGCGGGCAGGAGGTGGCACAAGGGGCAGCTGGGGCACTCCAGCCTGAGCAGAGAGGCACCAGCGGGTTCCTCCGTGCTTGACAACCGACCTCTCAGGCTGGCAGGCTGCACAACCTCTCCCCAGCTGCAGCTTCTACTTCGAAACGCTGCTGTGGGGCAGCAGCAGCAAAGCCTCTCTCTCCTCATACCGCAACACTTAAAAAAGTAACCAAAGGAAAAGCAGGAGCCGCAGGGAGAAGACTCTGGCAGCTCCAGGAGGCCACTCTGGAAAGGCACCATGCCATCTGACAGCCTTATAGGGAACCCCAAAAACTATCGCAGGTGATAAAGCATCTTAAATGTTACGATTCTTTTTCTGCTGCCTGCAGCATCCTTCCATCCCCCTCTGCTTTTCATCTGCCTGCCTGTTACTCTGTTGACACCAGGAGTCTACCTGACCGTCATACAAACCACCAGCGCTGCGGGTCCTCTGCCCCTGAAGGCATAAACTAATCCCCTCCCGGGGAGAGGTCAAGGTGTGCCTGACAATTCGATCTGCAGATCACCTCTCACATATTCTGTCCCAGGCACTACTGGGCTTGCACCTCTCCCACTCAGAAGCAGCAACCATCACAACCACTCCAACCCAGCAGCTCCTGGCTGGTCCTCCTGCAGAACAGTAGGCATAACCCCAAGAGGTCACCTTCCCATGCCTTTGGTTGCCTCCTGCTGCCCAGTCTTGCCTTGCACACACTTCTGACAGTGCTGTATTGTCGGTTGGTTCCCTTCTCCCCGCAGCACAGCCCAGCTGCTCTTTTCTCCTTCTTCCTTCCCACGACGCCGTCTCTAACTTACGGGACCTGCAAGGTCTTTGAAAGCTGATTCTGTTTCCCCTCCTTACTCCCTCGGTGGACCTTTAAAACAGACATAATGAAGCCTGCACCTCCTCTGCTGTGATCGTGTGGGTCTCTTGTTTTTTGATACAAATGTGCCTGGGAGCCTGCACAAATTCAGAGATCAAACGAGACAGAAAGGAAAATATTTCCTCACTGATCCCTATGGATCCTCAGTTATCCATTGAAAACACTTTGGTACGCTGCTTACAGCACACCGCTGGGCAATCCATGGGGAACAGATTTGCTGGAGACTGCCCAGCCCAGCGTCCTTGAATGCATGCTCAGGGCTGCTGTGAGCTGCAGAAGAGCCTAAGGTGCAGGTCTGCAGGCAGGCTGCAGCCCCGTTAGTGACTGAGTGCCAGGATGCTGGGCTGGGAGTGCTTGTGCAAAGAATTATCCACCCCAGCAGGACTGAAGCACGGGAATGCTTCCACTGAAGCTTCTCTCACGAATTCCTCTGCACAAGATGAGGTCTTTTCTGTGAAGCAAAGAGTTAGGTGAGCACAGCCCACATCTCCCTTTTCTAAAGCAGTGAAAACCATCTCACAGCAACCTGTCTCTATCTCCTGCAGCAGCAGATCTGGGGTAGCCAAGGCTGACACTGGCAGAGGCACTTCGGAGTGCAGACTTGATTTTGGCTTTTTCTGCTGTGGATCTATGACTTTCTGCTGTCAAGCTGCCATACCCACACACCCCTAAGTCTACCACAACTACAGACACTTTCCTGTTGCAGCTTTGCAAGATGTTCTTTTCAGCAGGGAGGATTTGCTGCCCACAGAGCTTAGCATGTAGCTGTAGCCAAACCTAGATAGAACCCCGGGGAAATGAGGACTTTTCCCCTTTGATTCTAACACATTTTTCTTGCTGATTATGCAAAGCACGGAAGAACACCACCAGGTGACGAACCTCTTCCTTCTTCCTGACCAGGTTCCATGCAGTCTAGCACAAACTGCATGCTCCTGTGTTTTTCAGAGGGAGTAGAGAATGCAGGGAGGTTTTGGCATGCACAGAACTCTTCAGCTGTACTGGGGGAACATTAACCAGGGATTACTGATAGAGGACTGCCATTAATCATTAATCTTCAATGACAGATCTCCCCCTAGAATCCACTGCTTTTAACAGCAGTGTTTCTCAAAGGTAAGCAAAAGAGGTGTTTTAAGCTCAGCTTTAGAACAGTTCCAAAGTTATAACCAAGGAAGCACCAAGATTGCATTTCTCTGCGCTGCCAGCCTTAAGGGAGATCCACAGATGCCTCAGGTCTTGATGATAACAGCAGAGCACAGGACGGCCAAGGAAGCTGGCAGATGCTTTAGCTCAGTATGGCCACTACATGCCAGGCCTCTAAGGGATTCTTATTCTCCTTGCATTAAATCCAGGAGATTTTTCTCCCAGCACCACCTGTGCCTCTAGCTGCCTGAGTAGCTGCAGCAGCTCCCTGCACCCATCATAGGCAACTGGACCCCAAATTCGCTGCTAAAGTAGAAGTGGCAGTAGAAGCTTCTGGGCTGAGCAGAAAGTCAGCAGCAAAGAAGAAAAACCAGAGAAAATCAGCAAAAGGCCAGAGTGAGGAAATCTTGGCTGACAACAGAATGCGGAGAAGTCAGACACAATGAGAACAACCAGAACTGGGCTGTTTGCGTGGCAAGGATGCTGAAGGGCTGAGTGAGGACTCCAGGAGCTGAAACACCTAAGAGTGGATTAGGAAAAAAAATTCCACTCTGAATTAAAATGGCAAACTAAAAAAATCAGCAAAAGGTCAACAGCCTGAATCAGATACAGATTAGGGTCAGCTCCTGGAGGGCAATTTCCTGCCCCTCTTTAGATCATTTCTGAGCTGTTATTTTCTCTTAGAGAGGCCTGGAAAGTGTCTCTCCTTTATTGGGCGTTCCAGTGTTTTGTGAGCTCTATTCTGAGGGAAAATACCCGGCGCAGTCCTGGTCACCAGGCTTTCCCTCTCTCTGACTGTCTGCTCACATCTCAGCCTGCAGCTATTTCAAAGCATTTCTGGACCTGGGGAAAAAAACCCAACACAAAAACCTGGGCCTCTTTGTATGCAATGTGTACTTCTTGAGCTACAAAAGACTTGTGCAAGCCTTCTCTCTCCCCTCTCTCTCTCAGGTAGGCTTTTTGCACAGGGAAGTCTTTACCAACTTCTTATCTCCCCTGAAGTTCCTCTCAGAGAAAAGAACACTTTCCTTCTGATTGCCTGAAACTCATTCTGGTGTAGTATCCTGACACTACCTGGCAAGTGAAGTGGAAGCTGCATGCAAATACGCAGCATCCTTTTCCTTTGTTCTTGTGCTTGTGGCAGAGGGATGGGGGAAGTCACTGTGACCAGGGATGTCACTTTGATCCCAGCTCGTTAACCAGACTCATGCAACTCGCCAACAGAAAGCTGAAGTGCCATGCAGACCTTGAAGAAAAGCTCTGATGGCTTCGACCAGGTTCTAAACAGGAGGCTTTGTAACTTCCGAGGGCTTTAGGAAGTCATTCGCAGTGCAAGACCAGAAAGGAACAGTCTTTTCCCCAGGAGCTCTCCCTCAGGATGACCCCTGGGCAGCTCTTTTCTCAGCTCACCCTGCATCTTCAGAGATCACAAAGCACTAATGCTATAAACCAAGCCGGTAAGGCTTACAACATGCCCAAATAAAGGAGAAGAAACCCCCCCCCCCCGCAGCCCTCCCCCTCTCCCCACACTACAGCCACGGGAGACATGCATTTGCTACCTCACTCCATACCCTCCACATCATTATGAAATGACAAAGCTACTTTCCTAACGATCTTGAGGTTCCTTGCCCGGTTCTTTGATTACGCAGAGCATTACTGTAGCTGAGCTCTTAGCGGTGCATTAGCCTGCTAGTGCCTGCGGTTAACGGAGGATTTCAGATTAGACAGGGAAACATGGCAAAGGGGGAACACTTAAAACGTGCTAATCCTCTCAGATTTTCAGCATGTGGTTTAGAAGCATAAAGCAAGTTGTAAGCCTGCTGGGGTTTAGGCTTAATCTACTTTTTAAAAGTTCATCATTACTTAAAACAAAAATACATGAAAAAAAGCAACCCAGTCCCTATCTAGGAAACAAAGCTGCTGACAGAGGCTTCTGCTAATCCTCAGCTCTTGACCTAAAAAGGTACAGGGCCAACTTGTTTCATGCTTCATCTGCCTGTCCACTGCCTCCAGCATCACTTGCTTCAGATATTAATCCAGTATAAAAATATGTGGAGAATTCACATAACCTTTGGTGCTTATTAAATTCATGCTTCTGGCTGGCAGCATTTGCGTGGTGTTTGTGTGAGCAGCACACATCAAACAGGGCTTGTCACTGGGAGATCTGGTTCCTCAGGATCACAGAATCACTAAGGTCTGAAAAGACCTTTAGATCATTGAGTCCAATCATACCCCAACTGCCATCACCACTAAGCCATGTCCTGAAGCACCACATCGACAGCTCCATCACCACCTCCAGGGATGGGGACTCCACCTGGCAGCCTCTCCCAGCCCCTTGCCGCTCTCTCACTACAGAAGTTTCTCCCATGTCCAACCTAAACCTCCCACAGCACAACTTCAAGCCAATGCCTCTCGTCCTGTGCATGCCAGGCTGGAGGTAAAGCAGACAGAGAACACCTTGGTAGCAATTGGCTCACTCAGCTGCCTGAGCCCACTGGTGTGTGTGTTCACACGCTAGGGAGCTTGTGTTCCCCAGCTTCAAAGTGCGGCAGGTTTTTAACCTGGAACACTCAGGGCTTGATCCCCACCACACCAGAACATGGTGGCAAGCACCCCTGGCACGAGGGGCAAAGAGCATATTACAGCAGCAATTACAGCAGTGTATCCCTCTGGGGCTCCTGTTAGCACTGCCAAACCCAGCTATGAGTGGGGACCAACTGGGCAGGGAACCTACCTGTCAGCAACACTGCCTGCCACATATGGCTCTGCTTAATCAAATACACAGTTCCACTTCTTCAGCTCAGAAGGCTCCTTGAAGGCACAGAGAAGCAGCCAGATAGTCACACTGTGATGTGGCTGAGAACACTGCAGTGCTTGTCCAGAGGCTGCATCCCTGTGTACAGCTGGGGCTGAGAGCTTGCTTTTCATTCTCCCTGTCCTAGGAGGAAATGACCTTCCCGAAGGCCACTTTGCAGTAGTTGCCACATGTCTTAGATGAGAGACTGGTACTAAGTCAGACATACTGTGGCTTTACACAGCCTACCAAGGGCTCTCTTATGCTTTCTATGGTTGTTTTTTATTAAAAGCATTGTTCAAAATATGACAAAACCCAGAAATTGGAGCTACAAAGATTTTTGTTCACATTGATATTTGAGCCAGCTGTAAAGATTTAAATCACACTAGATCTTGTTTTATGAATGTCCTCTTGCAACAAGAAAACCATGGAATGCCCTTTAAAAAGGATTTTTTGATATAAAACAGATGTTTTACCCTTTTCTGGGGGCTTTGTTATTGTAGTGCCATGATAGGTAATTAATTCCCAGGCTCCACATAGGTCTTCAGGCAGATGAAGAGAACGATCTGATTTCAAGGCTGTGGTGGAGTGAGGGAATTACAGGCCTTTGAGGGGTCACTGCAGAAGTCAGGCTCCTCACCCTGGGCCTGGCTTCAGCCAGGAAAGCTGCTTGCAGAGGATGTAATGGGAACCTAGTGCTGGACTCCAGCAAGGACAGGAGGGGTAGCTGCAAATAAGGTGCTCTGCTGCTCGGGCTGAGCCCTGCCTTCAGGTCAGGGCCACTCAACTCTTCAGAAATCACTGCAAGACTATGATTATTCTGATGTTAGGCTGGCAGGGGCCTTGGAGCAGATCTCTCTAAGAGCCCTTCCAATCTGAGCCACTCTATGATAAACCCCTGTAGTGTCAGTGAAACTCAAGCAGTTCTGGCTACAGCTTACCTTTACATGCAGCCTCCTCTTTGCACTGCTAGCACAGAAGGAGTTTTCATTAGTGCACACGACTTTCAGTGTAAATGAAGCCCCTTACATCCTGCAGGATGTATGAGCAAGGCAGGTGTTACTCTGATTGCCTACGAAATCAATCACAACAGCTACAGCTGCTCTCACTGCTGGATTCCCATACCTGCTGCCAAGCCTGTGCCGCTGTATGGAGTGAATGAAGGGCATACTGGCCAAAGCTGATGAACATGGGCTCCACCATTATGGTGCCGTCCAGCAGCCTTCCTGCTGTGCTGCTGGAAAGAGCAATCTGCCCCCAGACCTTGAAGGGCTTCACCACGCTCTGCATCGTCACGTTCCGGCACTCCAGGAGCTTGCAGCTGGCTCGGGTTGCGAACTGCACCTCCTGGCACGGGGACTCATCGCTCCAGCGGCGCAGGTACACGTGGGGCTCCTCCAGGGCAATGACCATGTACTCCAGCTCGGCTGGGGTGTTCTGGTCGGACACAAAGGGCTGAAGGAACCCTGCTGGTGCTGAAAAGGGAAAGGACAAACAAGACCAGGACGTCACCACTGCCACCTTCTGCATGGCTTTGTAAGCTGGGTTTGAGTTTGAACATCTGTGCTGTGAGGAAAGGCTGAGAGCTCTGGGGCTGTTTGCTCTGGAGAGGAGAAGGCTGAGAGGGATCTGAGCAATGTCTATAACCAGCTGAGGGCTGGGTGTCAGGATGAAGGTGTTGGTCTCTTGCTGGTGGTGCCCAGTGACAGGACAGGGAACAGTGGGTACAAGCTGGAACCCAGGAGGTTCTACCCCAACATGAGGAGACACTTCTGGATGGGGAGGGTGGCAGAGCCCTGGAGCAGGCTGCCCAGAGAGACTGTGGAGTTTCCTTCTCTGGAGCCTTTCCAAACCCTCCTGGATATGTTCCTGTGTGCCCTGCCCTGGGTGCTGCTGCTCTGGCAGAGGGCTTGGACTGGCTGATCTCTGGAGGTCCCTTCCAACCCCTATCCATTCTGTGATTACTCCATAACACCAGGAATGAAACAAAACAGTGTTCGGAGCATAAAGCATGAGAAACACCTAATGTAAAAAGCCACAGATTTTACCCCACTGACTGCAGTCTCAGCCCTTCACAGCAGACCCTGCAAGGCCTGGACCCCAGAGGTGCGAGGCTCAGCTTGTGCCTGTTATTATCGATGCCGCTGGAGCCGCTCACATGCTTAACATGAGCACATGCTCAAGTGCTCTGTGGATCTGGAGCCAAAACACTCAGCCCTGTCCAGGATCGAGCCTCATTACTGCACCAAAGCATAATGGATGCAATAAGGTTTGTGCTGTTGCACAACAGAGCCCCACAACTTAAGGCCTTTAGGTGCTGTAACAGGAACAACAGCAGCAGCAGCAGCATAAACTCAGCTGCTGCTGAGAAATGGAACAGCTGGGGCTGATTTTAATCTGATTTTTGTTTTTCCACTGGAGTGTAATAGTAAGGAATATTATCTACTGAGAGAGGTAGCTGATAGACAAGAAATTATTATCTAGACAGCGAGGGCCAGTCTTGGCCTGATTTAGTAATGAATATATTGTAACACTTGCAGAGACATAAGAAGTAATCAGGAGGAAAGCTGTCCCTGTCCAAGCTATCAGTGATGCTTGCTCATCTTCCACAGAAAGCATTTCTGGCATTTGGAAAATGAGACAATAATCTGCAGATCTCCTGGCATGTCCTTGCCATTAATGCAATGACAGGACCCTGACCAAAGGCAGCTGTGGCTCCACAACTGAGCACAGCTGAAATCGCAGCTAAAGCTGCAGCTCTCCCACCTCTTTCAAGGAATCTTACTAAGGGGGCTGCAAAATCTTCACATACTTTGCCAGCACTCTTAATATGCTGGAAAATGTCAAAGATCAAATTCATTCACTAAGATGGCTCAAAACTGCAGTGGCACCTGCTGGCACTAATCAGAGTACAGAAAGCCCCTGACGGCTTTACAGTTACCCACTCTGGGGGAGGCTGGGGCTGCCCAGCCGGCCCCACTGCCTACCCTCTGTGCCTTCTCAGCACACAGCAGTCCCCAGTTTGACCCTGAGCTCTGTACCTCTGCTGGCTGCTGGGGATAATTTACTTAGGAATGTCTGTTTACATGAGGAAAGGGAGACAAGGGACAGCAAAACAGCAGCTAAAGAGCATGGATGAATGATATGATATGGTATGATATGATATGATATGATATGATATGATATGATATGAGGAAGACTCCTGAAGGGACCTCAGAGCTGCTTTCTAATACCTGAAGGAAGCTTAAAGGAAAGCTGCAGAAGGACTTACCCTGAGGGTGTCTGGAGATAGGCCAAGGAGGAATGGTTTGGAGCTGAGGCAGAGCAGGGTTAGAGTGAAGCTGAGGGAGAAGTTGTTGAGTGTGAGGGTGGTGAGAGTCTGGCCCAGGCTGCCCAGGGAGGCTGTGGCTGCCTCCTTGGTGGGGGTGCTGAAGGCCAGGTTGGACGAGTCCTTGTGAACCCAGTCTAGTTGAGAGGTGTTCCTGCCCATGGTGGGGACACTGGAGTAGATGATCTCTGAGGTCTTTTCCAACCTGAGTCATCCTATGACATGCTTTGACATGACAAAGGAATACATACCTGTGCCCAGCTGATCAAGATGATGGCAGAGGTGAACTTCCAAATAAGTAAACTGGATCGACACACTCAGTGATGGCACAAACCAAGGAGTGAAACAGGAGTCAACCCTGGTACAGGCTGCTAAGGCTGTGGGGGTCACCAGCTGGTCACAGGTGCTTTGTGAGCCAGATTCGCTCTCAGAGCTGTGGAAGGCAGATAACAAAGTTAGCATGGTTCAGCACTTCCCAGCAGGATTTAGCCCCGTGCCATGCTGCTCTGACACAGGCACTGCCACTGTTTTCCCCATGCTGCTGATGTTGCTGCAGGATGCAACCCAACAATGCTTTACCACACTGCACCTCCAGCTTACAAACTGCAACACCTCAAACAGAAGCAAAGCACCTTTACAGAAAACAAATCCCTAACACATCTGGGCTCTCTAACTGTTGAAACACCTGCCCAGGGTACATTGTGAAAGCTGAAAGGTGATATGGCCAAGAGAATTTTGTTGTTGTTTTACTTTGAGGAAGGCAGCTCACAGCCACTGAACTACCTCTGGGCAGAAACCCTGTCCCCGAAAGCTTCCTCTTGTTTGCTCTCCTCACTCTGCGTTCACCATTCAAAGAGAAGCTCTGAATGCTGCCAGCTCAGCCTGGAGCCTTTTCACAGCACATACCACAACACATTAAACACACATTCAAAGTGCCACCCTACTGGAGGGGTTTTCTGACATCATTACATTTCAGCCTCTGGAGAGAAATCAACATTACCTCACAATTCTGCAGGTTGCTAGGACACCACTGAAGCACAAATGAGCTTCCTAATTTAAACCAAACCTGCCCTTAATGTTCCTTGTTCTTTTTTGCAGTTTGGCACCAAAGAGCTTTAGTGCCAAAGGTTATCAGCTGAAAACCCAGGGAAATGTCTCTCAAGCCTTGGTGAACAACAGTAGGTGCATCAGTATCAGGTGGATGTGATTGTGAAGTCAAAGTCTGTGCACTGAATGCACACAGTATCCAACTATCCCACATGCTGCCCCAGGGAAGGCAGCGTGGGCTCTCCGCAGTGCTCCAGCGGGGCAGGAACGGAACACCCCCTTGCACTGCCTTCTGTTCAGGACAACGTGCTGAGGCCTGGCTGCAGCAAAAGCAGAGGGAATTCCAAACAAAACTGAAGGAAAATTGGTCTGACTTTAATACTAGAAAGGCTTTTCCTTCCCCATTGTTTTATTTGCTTAATCCTGTGAAACAGCAGAGCTCCTGCAAAGGAAAATCCCTGCGCTGAGAGCCACTCTGGGCCATGAAGTACGATGGCTTCATGCAAAGCAGCTGGAGTTAAACAAATGGCAACTGGGAGCAGTGACTTCAGTGACCTGCATTGTTCTTCTTAGCAATGGAATATTTAAACCAAAACTGCCACTTGTGATGAAACTGCAACATGGGAAAAATGACTGGGAAGAAGAAAGAGAGCTTCGTTGTTTCATTTATGGCTCCAGTGCTGCTCTGAACCCAGCTGCGAGCGGTCAGAAGGCAGCACATCTTTTACTCTCAGTACAAGCTCCAACAATTAGCAAGAAACACGACCCTGAGTCTTCACTGCAACTTCTAAAAAGTGGCAATTTAAGGCCTATTTAAAGATTTTTTGTAGTGGTTTCCTGCTTTGTATCTTAAGGCACTTTCAGCTGCTCTTTCCCATCAGCATGTCACTCCTTACAAAAACACTCCCTGCATTACACAGGGGATGCACAGAGACCAGCTCCTGACACAGCAGCAGGGATCCAGGGCACCCTCAGCAGCTTTGCAGACCACACCAAATTGAGGGGGAGCACTCATCTGCTACAGTTCAGGCAAACTTACTGCAACATGGGCTGCCTGCAAGCTGCCAGAGGACAGTGACTGCAACATGACCCATTAGCTCACCAGTGCTCTCTGAAGAAACCCCTGCAACTAGTGCAGACTCCTATCTGAGCAGCCGCGGATGCCGCACGTGTTCGGACACAGGCAACCATCACCGACAGCCAAGGAGCCAGCCGGGGCCTTCTGGGCTTTCTGCTCTAACTAGCACACATTAAGGAGGTCTTTGAAACCAATTCCACTGCTCTATGTTAACTGCCTTCTGCAGGTGATTAGCTAATTCTACTAGCTGGTGCAGCTACGAGGTCTCAGGGTCCGGCCTGCTTGCCTCAGACCAGGGCTGAACACGGCGCTGCCAGGCTGCCTGCAAACCTAAGCTCTTTTTGTGCGCACTCCATCCCTCCTGGGACGGTGACCACAGGCTGGAGCTCATTTAGGAGCACAGGAAAACAGTATCTGATTTCCCAGGTCTCTGCAGAAGCTCAGATGGCTGCCTTCCCCTCCACCCTTACCTTTGGTCATCGGCCACGCTCTGACTGCAGTTGAGGACAACCCTCCAGAGGTCAGAGGCTACGAGCTCCTTCTGCTCGCTCGCCAGGCTGACGCTGGGCAGCTGCAGCTCGCAGGCTTTGCTCTCCGACAGGCTGAACTCCCGGAAGGCAACGAAGCACTTCTGAAGCTCGTCCCAGTACTCCAAGCTGCATGGGATCTGGGATAAAAGGGAGAGGGCAGAACTTCTTTATGCCTGGTTGCAATGTAAGGGGATTTCCTGCACAACACTAGCTCGAGGTAGCCTTCTCTGCTAGTTTGAGGCAAACTGGAGTATTTTAATGAGAGGAATTAGATGATAGGCTGTGGAAAGGAAACAATGGTGATGGCACTCACAGGCTTGACGAGACATAAAAAACCAAGAACACGAACACAGATAAGAGGGTGTGAGAGTCTCTACCTGTTGGAGTCGGTGTCTGTGCTTTTCTCCCTGGGCCTTTGCTGTGTAACCCAACTAATTCTGCTTCTAACTCCCCTTGCTGATCCTCCAAACTCACCTTGCACGTAAGGCAGACTCTGGGATAAGGTAGAGGGGTGGGAAGGAGGTGGAAGGGTGGTTGGGAGCCCCTCCTGGAGATTGTGGTTTCTGGAGGGCTGCTGTGTTTCTGTATTGCCTTTAACTTGTCTATTTCTGTATGTAGCTGTAAATATTGTAATTACCTTCTTGGATGTTGTGCTGAGCTGTGAATGTAAAGCTGCAGTCCTTAACTTCTGGCCAGCTGAGTCTAGTCTAGGTGATTTCATAAGAGTGGGGGGCAGGGAACTCCCAAACCATCACAGCATCATACAGCAAACCAGAACTGTTACAGAGACTCCACATTCCCTTCATTCAAATGTGTTCAGAACATCTCTGCAGTAGAACACTTCAAACTTTCTCTTTCCAGGTACAGGAACAGCTGCTTCCGCAGCAGCCAAGAACAACAAAGGCAGCCCAAAAAATCCATCAGGTATTACCACATGAAGGACATTCTAATCATCATGATGGCTGCGGGTTTGCACTCGAATGAGCTCTTTTAATGCTGTTACATAACACCAGTCTATTAGGAACCCAGTTATCGCCATAATAGAATGACCAAAGCTGTGGAGTGGAAATGATGATGTCTTGTGGTGGGTAACAGAGAAGTGAAAATCCTAGGAGAAGCCATGAAGCACTTGTAATAAGGAGGAAAAAAAGCAAGAGTGTGGTAGAGATCAACTCAGTCCAGGCACAGCGAGAGAGGGCTCAATAAATATTCTTCCTTATTCCTCAGCAAGAACTGTAGTGCACAGGGAGGTGACAGCAGGCTGATTAATTAACAGCAAGGAAGGTTAAGAAGGAAAATTCAGGGAGCTCAGTGGTTCAAGCTGGGGAGGGCAAGGGAACATAAATAATCACCACAGAACTCTGGAAGAATTCATGTGGAACCAGAGCCTGAAACATGGGCTTTTACTCCATATGTCAAGACAAATTCATACCTTAAGACTGAAAAAAGTCAACTGCAGTCACTAATTTTTTTTAGACCAGGATGGAGGGGGAAAGGAAAGGAAGAATCCATCTCTGCTACTCGCCAGGAGCACAGATTCCACAGAACTAGCACAGCAACATCCACCGGCACTGTCGTTTGACTTCAGGGACTAGAACCTGAGCAAAGGGATCGGTTCATGACACAAGGCAGGCACACTACACACACAGCAACAGCTCTGGCCAGGAACTGCAGAGTCACTTGGTGAAGCTCTGGAAACATCAGCTGGCAAGTGACAGGGCATTGTGATGATGCCTTGAAAGAACAGATGTCACCCCAAGGGACAGCAGGTAACTCATCAGCAGAACTGAGGCACAAACAGAAATGGACTTGTGTAAGACACTGTGGAGCCTCAAGTGGTACCTGCCACACATTCCAGATCCACCTCGCACTAGGAGCTGTGCAGATCTGAGGAGCCAAGGGAGGAAAATGACAGCAACAGGATTGCTCTACTCAGGTGCTTCAGGAGAGAAATAGCTCAGAGCAAAAAAGGTCTGTAGAAAGCACAGGTCCGGTCTGAGTTGCTCCACGAATGGAGTGTAAGGCTGGAAACACCAGGGGGGTTCCTCGGTGCTCATGGCAGCTGCTTTCAAAAGCCTCTTCAGTCAGTGACTAGAGACAGCAGCTCCCATCACCTGCTCTCCTTTATACAGCCTTGTGCACTCATTCACACTCGCAGGCTTCTTGTCTGAATCTCCACAGTCCCCACTGGTGATTGAGCACTTGACCTGATCTAAACTGTCGCCGTACTCAGCATGTTTCCTCTAGCACCCGTAAGCTCTGGAATTGTACCACCACAAAGGGCTCTGCATCACCTCTGACTCCAGGCTGCAGTCTTTAATGGCTGCACAGGTTACTTCTACACAGAGCACTGTTTATTTTAGCTCGGGCACAGGGGTTGGATATCTCTGGAGGTCCCTTCCAATCTCTGAGATTCTTAAGCTCAGTCCTTAAAATACCCCGAGAATGGTTAGGACTCTAATTTAACATCTTTGAGTGCTGAATGGTTTGGTCTTGTGCTTCCTGATGCCTATTAAGACCTCCTCTTGGCAATAATGTTCGCCTGTGCAACAAGTCCTACAAGGCTATCCTGTTATTTAGGATCTTTATTTCTTTGGGACTCCAGCTCAGGACAAAGCCTCTTTTATTTTTAAAAAGCAAAAGCAAGAAAGTCTCCCCTGCGAGACTCTCACAAAGCTGCATCAGAATGGCAACTAGTGGGCACCTCAGAAGAGACTAAGCAAGGTGGTGAGTGCTCTTTCCACCAAGATGAGTAGAGCTGGAAAAACAAGTTAAAGAGCACAACAAAGGAATTCCCTAAGCAGGACTATGATGCCCAAAACGTGCTACTTACTGTCTGAAGCTAGAGGAAAGCAGGACAGAGAGGCTGAGAAGAAAGGCAGATCAAAACATGAGCAATCCAAAGCAGACTGCACACCGCATTTAAAAGCCTCCTGCAAGCACCCAGCTGGCACTGCAGCACTCCCACCCCATTGCTAGGAGGTGGAAACACTGAAGCTTACCTCGAGGCAAAGATGGCAAAGGCAATTGCTATGCCACAAAGAAACAGTGACTGCTGCTCAGGCCCTGGTATAACCTAACAAAGTACATCTGTCATTGAGGAAGTTCATGGTAACCTCCCAGGGAGATTGTGGTGGACTTGGAAAGGCAGAGGAGCGCCTGCCGGACCCGGCAGCAGGAACAGCCAGAAAGAAACCATCACCTGACAATTAATGCAGGCTGCTCTGCGTGCTGAAAAGATGATCTCTCCCTGGCTTTGCTCACATGCTTCTTTTTCTGCCTGTGTTGCAATATGTCCAGAGATCCAACAGAACAGGCAGCAGCCTGTTCCAAGGCAGCATCTCCACAGCAGGAGCAAACAGCCAAGGACACACTTCATGGCACTGTCTATACAAGGCACAGCTCATGCCTTGGGACTGTCCGCTCTGTTAAGCTTTCTAGTCTGAAGCTTGCAAAAGACTTGGTTGACTTAGAATCTTTGATTTCCACGTATCTAGCTTTATTTGTTCTAGGGGGCTTATTACTAATGCCTGATCTGGATAAGTTTAAGGAAAGATGGTAGCTCTGGGCAGTATTAGCTGCCAAAAATAATAGTTGTGAAAGCCTGAAATGGGCTCTAACGCCAGAACTGAGTCATAGGCAGTGGGAATAAGTGAATTAGCTGCAACAAAACAAATCCCCATATGTAGAATTAAATATGGTACTTCTGCCATTAGTATTTGAATAAGATCTAAGTTGTAATACAAAGAATCATTACCTCTTAGCAAATGTGATGTCTTGGAGCTGCCTCTCTAACACTGAACAATACCAGAGCACCGTTAACTGCAGACTTCTTTGCTAAGCAAGGGGCATCTTCAACACACACTCCATAGATTTTGCTTTCCTAGCTCTCAAAGCAAGTTTTAATTGCAGTGGTTTTCTTCACCTGTCAAATGGAAACAGAACCACTGCTGTACAGCCTCTGTGCACTTTACATGAGCATAAAACTGTTATTTAATAACTAAGAATCTCCAAGTTTTGCTTTGCAAGAGAATCACAGTTTATCGCAGAAAGCCTTGCTTGAAAGGATGATTATGGCAGTCCAGTGATGTTTACAGCAGAGATCAGAAGCAGATGTGAAAAGGTGGATGAAAATAGTCCAAACTCCAAGTACTTAGCAGAAGAACTGTTAGTAACATAAACAGATTTAAAACAAAGCAGGGAATTTGATGGTTCCTCCTTTTCCTCTCTGCTGTTCTGGACTATGGACACAGGAGACCTGAATGTTGCCTGCCACAGAAATGGTGTACTGACTAATTCTGATGGGAAGGGGAGAAGCTGCCTCAGAAGGACAGTTCCAGCCCTGCCCCCAGCAGGTACAGGGCACAAAGAAACAACTCAGCTGAAGCAGTCCCATTTTCTATACCAAGTGCAAAAATGACATACTCCAGTATGTTAGTCACAAAGCAAGAACATCTGAGGCTGCTGGAAGTATTCTTGCTTTATGACTAACATACTGGAGCATATAATTTTTAAACTCAATACCCAGAAATGGACTTCAACTACTCACATACAGATCTCTTAGGCTGCAAAGGGCATCTTGTCATCGAATCACAGAATCAGTCAGGGTTGGAAGGGACCACAAGGATCAGCCAGTTCCAACCCCCCTGCCATGCCCAGGGACACTCTACCCTAGAGCAGGCTGGCCAGAGCCCCATTCAGCCTGGCCTTAAACACCTCCAGGGATGGGGCCTCAACCATCTGAGCAAGAAAGATACCAACATCTGTGCTGCAGAAAGTGCCTAACGCGGCTCGGAGCGAGGCTTCCTTTGGACTCCGCAGAAGAAATGTTTATTTCTCGGATCCCAGACCCTCAGTGGTGGCTGCTCCCTCTTGGAGATGGACTTATTCTTATTCCAGAAACAACTACTGTGCAAGAAAGGCACACAGCAGACAGGAAGCATCTGTGTGTTTTATCTGCTCCAAGCAGGGCCACCTAAGTGAAGGAGAGGCAGAACACAACACAAACCAGCACTTTGTGTCAGACGCCAGCCCATGCTGGGAATTTAAATCCAGCTTCCTGAGCATGAATAAACTGATTGCTCTGTAATGAAGCTGTCCTGTTAGTAAGAGCTTCTGCTGCTTTTGGGCCAACTGCCTTACAATCACAATGCTCCCATTAGGTGAACAGAAGTTGCAGTAGTAGGAAATAAACTTTCTCCAGTTTTTTACTAGGCAAAAGTTCATGGCAACAGCTACTGAGAACATCACTTGGACATCTGACTTGGAAATATTACTTGCATAAAAATAGCAACAGCACCCTGCAGAAAAACACATTACATAGAAAACATGCTTCAAAGAGCACTCAGGTTCAACAGACCAAACCTCTCCACATCACAGACACAATCCAAGCTGGCCAGTGGGAGGCTGTGGGTAGCTGTAAGACACCACAGCATCCCCACTGCTCTTCTCCTTCGGTGACTGGCACTCTGAATGTCCTGCAAACCCAGCTGCCTTAGCCTTCCTCACTGCTGCAAACCCAGCTGCCTTAGCCTTCCTCACTGCTGCAAACCTAGCTGCCTGAGCCATAGAATCATAGTATCAACCAGGTTAGAAGAGACCACCAAACTCATCCACTCCAACGTATCATGCTGTCCAATCAACCAGACCATGGCACTAAGTGCCTCAGCCAGCCTTGGCTTCAACACCTCCAGCCATGGCCACTCCACCACCTCCCTGGGCAGCTCATTTCAGTGCCAATCACTCTCTCTGACGACAACTTCCTCCTAACATACAGCCTAGACCTGCCCTGGTACAGCTTGAGACTGTGTCCCCTTGTTCTGTCGCTGGGCGCCTGGCAGCAGAGCCCAACCCCACCTGGCTATAGCCTCCCTGAAGGGAGCTGCAGACAGCAATGAGCTCTGCCCTGAGCCTCCTCTTCACAGTATCACAGTATCATCAGGGTTTCATAATGTATCCATGGAAGACTCCTAAAACCCAGGCATGCTCTCCATGTTTAAGATGGGTGCTCCTCTACACTCTGCAGAGCTGCTCTCTCTAGGTGCAAGGTCACTTCTAGACAATGTGATCAGTCACCACCTTCACAGTGTCACAGTATCATCAGGGTTGGAAGAGACCTCATAGATATCAAGTCCAACCCTTTACCACAGAGCTCAAGGCCAGACCATGGCACCAAGTGCCACGTCCAGTCCTGCCTTGAACAGCTCCAGGGACGGCGACTCCACCACCTCCCCGGGCAGCCCATTCCAGTGTCCAATGACTCTCTCAGGGAAGAACTTTCTCCTCACCTCCAGCCTAAATCTCCCCTGGCACAGCCTGAGGCTGTGTCCTCTTGTTCTGGTGCTGGCCACCTGAGAGAAGAGAGCAACCTCCTCCTGGCCACAACCACCCCTCAGGTAGTCATAGACAGCAATAAGGTCCCCCCTGAGCCTCCTCTTCTCCAGGCTAACCAATCCCAGCTCCCTCAGCCTCTCCTCGTAGGGCTGTGCTCAAGGCCTCTCCCCAGCCTCGTCGCCCTTCTCTGGACATGCTCAAGCATCTCAATGTCCCTCCTAAACTGGGGGGCCCAGAACTGAACACAGTACTCAAGGTGTGGTCTAACCAGTGCAGAGTACAGGGGCAGAATGAAGTACAGGGGCAGGCTGCACAACAGTGCCCTCAGCCTCTCCTGCAGGAGTGTACTGCAGCAGAGTGGCAAAGAGCCTCTGCCAGCACAGCCAGGGACCACTGCTTCTCCCCTTTTATTGAATTGAAACCAAAAAGAAACCCCAAAGAAGTGGTTTCCAGTGAGGTAGACAGGAGGCAGGCAGCAGCAGTGCTGGGTTAGCAGTAGTGCTGGCACTAGGGTTCCAGCTGCACAAGCTCTCTGCTGTCCCCCTAGCTCAGCCTCCGTTATGGATGGGCTCCTGTGCCTTGACGTGTAGCCACAGCACAGAGGAGTCGGCTGCGGTGCACTCTCCATTTTCCACACTCAGGAACACCCAGATATCACAACTGGGAAGTTTTTCAACATTATCCCATAGAATTTCTTCACAGAATTTGTTTCACTTCTCCTTAAGTTTGGTTGAACAAATTGTATCCTAAAGCCAGAACCCGACTGTGAATGCTCACTTCAAAACTCAACGTGCAGTGCCTGCTTAAAGGAATTTCCCCTCCCTCCCTATCCAGAGGTCTCTGGCTGAATAACAACTACTGCTTTTCTTTCTGAGCAGTAACACCTACCTGGATTCTTCTAACTCCATTTAACCAATCTGTTTATGGCCCTATTAGGATATTTCATTTTATCTACATCTGCGGCGAGTTTATAAAATGAATATGCAATAGACTTACAACAAAGAGAAGTGAGAGAAAGCTCCTGTCTGCTTGAGAGAAACTCTGCTCAGAAACACAGCACTGCCTTTTAGCTGACTTTGGAAAAAGGCTTCTATACATCTTCAACTAATAGAAGCTATAAAAAACCCCTTTGTAATATTGGAACCAGTTGAGAAACCACAAGCATTCAAATGCAGGAAATCATGATTTTATAACATTTTAATGTGATCTACTCTTGGGAAACAAAGTTAAGCAAGGGCTGTTTCTGTACAGGAAATATTCCAGTGTACAGTTGTAATACATTGTGGTGAGGGGTACAGCTGCAACTCTTTCACCTGTAATGCCCCACTGGTATTGTGGCTTACTGGATTGCATCAAGATTGCCTTCCTGTCCGGAAAGCCCTCTAAGTACAAACAAGACTCTAAGCCCAGGTTTTATTTTCCCTTGGTATCAGAATATGGTAATTTAAGAGCCCTGAGAAATGCTTTTTAACCTTTTAGGAGAAATATGTCACATTCTTTTATTAGGAACTGTGTTCTCTGCCTTTCTAAAACAACACACGGCCGACTTATCTCGTGGATTTATCGGAGCAGCAGGTTCAGAGCAGGCGCAGGTGTGCGCGGGACTGGCATCTGGCCACGGGCGCTGGCCCTCTCCTGATGGAAAAGAGGCTCTAAACAGCCCGTGTCAAGGAAGCACAGACCAGCTCCGAGTTCCAGCAGCAGCCTTCTGCAGGCCTTTCCAAACATGAAGATGTATGTGGTGCTGTCAAGTGCCAAACCCCTTTTTCTTCCACCAGCTGTCGTTCACCTTGGGACCGAGCTGCTGTGCAGACCACTTGCTTCTCTAATAGCACAAGCAACAGTATTTAATTTCACTTACTGAGGTCTGCACTTCTTGTTGCAAGTATTGAGAAACAAAAGTATGCAGATGGGAACATCAGGGACTTGGCTGCTCCTTGCACCATCCTTATTCTTCTTCTGATAAGGGGGCAATCTTTCACATGTTGTTTAAAGCTTTTTGTTTTCAAAGCTTCAGCACTTATTAACAGCCCCAGCACTGTGCTGCTGAAATGCAGGCACCTCTGGGACTGAGGGCTGTGAATGCTGTGCAATTTGCTGTACACAGGCTCTCAGCACAGCAAAGCCTGACTTCTACAGGAGGTGCCACTAGCTCGGCAGACCGCAGGGAGGCCTTGGGTCTGCAAAGCTTCGTAAATCAGACTGCCAAGCTCTGGAAGTACAGAACACGAGGAGGGTGTAAATCTGTCATTAAGATAATCTGATGGCTTCGTCACTCCTCTGGCCCCCAGTGGAATTTTTGCTGGCTCAGTAACCCCAAAGGGTAAATTTCAGAGTGATGCACAAGCAAATTATGCACAACTTCCATTAACATTCCCCACAAGTTACGCTTTAACTCCCTGCAGGACCGGAGGTCAAACAATACAGCCTCATCTTGACGCAGTGAAGGCTGAGATCACACAACACACTGATTAAGATTACACACACAAAATACAGCAACAAAATAGTAAAGTCTGAGATAATCCTACTCTCAGGCAAGGAAGTTCACAAATGCAGTTTGAAGCTGGAATTCCTAAAGAGACTGGGTTCTGTTTCAACATCTGCTTAAGACTCGCTGTGTAACACTGCAACTCCTCTAGCCCCTGCTTCCTTCCTTGCAAGAAATTGAAGACAATGCTAATCATGAATAGTCACAGCCTGAGTTGTGGAAAACACCTGCACAAGGCTGCCCAGCAGCCAGGTGGGCTGCAGTGTGAGTGGCTCCAGCTACCAGCAAGCCCTCTTGCACAGCGCACTTGTTTACACGTGCCTGGATGCTTCTCCTGACTCCCATGCCTACAGCAGAACAGAAGGCATCCCTTGCACTCCCACTCCATGAGCAGACAGACTCAAGACTATACTGGGTTGCTTTGTTTCAAGCTGGTTGCAGCTGCAGCTCTTCACACGGCGGTGATCGCAAAGCCGCCGCGGGCAGCCCGTGTGTCGCTGCGGCGTGGCTGGCGCAACACTCCGAGTCACAGCCAGAGGCAGAACTGGGAGGAAATGCACCCTTCAACGTGCAAAACCCCGGGTAAAGTACCCAGTCTGCCTTCCGAACGACTCACAACACCTAGGGAAATCATTCTGCCGCCCATCCCCACAGCCTGATTCTTTGAGGCCAGCACTGACAGGAGATCCAAAGACCTGCAAACCCAAACACCTCTCCAGCAGCCTGCTTGGATTTACAGCTTATTATCTAGTATCAGATGAGCTTCCAGCGCCGACCTGCCGCACACAAATCACCGGGGCTTCCAAAACAACCTTTGCTCTGCAGTGTAAGAAATAAATCAAGCCTGAGTAAAAGCCGTGGCTTTCCAAAGAGCTCTGCTCCAGCCTCCCGAGTGCCCGGCTGAAGGCTGTGGCCCCAGCCGGGAAGGCAACGCACAGAGGCAGCAGGGGCAGCCAAAAGCGAGGTGTTCTCTGTAAAGGCTTTTACCATAACTCTTCTCCTGCTGACTGCCATGTCAAATGCTTCCTCAAATCATGACTTACGGTAGGTCTAATGCCACTCATTCTTAAGCTCACGCTCCCCTAAGCCACTGTTTAAACAAGCACAAGGTGCTGCAGGACGAGCGCTTACTGGCTGCCAGCGCTGCCTGACGCCAGCCTGCAGAGCCTGCAAACGCTCTCCTGGAGCAGCAGAAGCGCGGAGGGCAGTGCAGCAGGAAGCTGTGCTGAAGCTGGACATACTTTCTGCTCCCCTGAAAGCCATTTCACCATCTCAGCAAATGCTCTGGGGGATCCTGCCAGAGTGGTTTTATTTACCTCCTCCTTCCTTACTGTACCTCAGCTAAGCCCTGCTAACCTCCGAACTGTATTCACTGCCCCGATTTTATCCAGTAGACCTTGAGATTTGGTTCATGAACACATTCTAAAGCACGAGTAAGGGCTCTGATTACTGGGACAGTATCTGAGGAACAGAGCCCACACCAGAGAACTCAGCATGTACCCAGCTCCACATCAGCTGCTCTTATGCTGGCCACACTTGCATGCCTCAGCAGCCCTGGCAGGTGCACGAGTGACACACCCTCAGATACAAAAACCTGTCAGGGTTATAGTTCAGGAGATACTTTAACCTCAGATGGAGAGATGAGCAAATGCCACAGATGGTGTTCCTTTTGTCTTCCAAGTTTCAGCAGCTTGCATCTCTGACTGGGTAGCAGCGCAGGGGAAAGGATTTTAAGTCTCTATTGGTGATGCTGCTTAAATAAACCAGAGCTGAGAATCTGGAGTGTTACACATGATATGAGCACTTCAATTAGACAAATTTGTTCTTCCCTGCCTTTTAAATCCATGGCCACTTGTGTTCTCCATAGCAAGAACTTGCAAACCATCCTCAGCTGACATAGTCTTGAGAAGGTATATTCAGAACAGACCTTGGCAGTGGTGCAGACATAAAGGAATTAAAATATGAGTCCCCAGGTCACAAAGGGCTAGATCTGATGCCAGGCAGTGGCTTTAGCTCCTGAGGGTAAGAATCACCTTATGCCGCTGAGCAGGAACTCCCTAAAGGAATGAAGGAGTAGCACCAGTGAAGCCTAAAGATGTTTCATCACACAGCAGTTGTCTGAAAGACTGGAAACCCAGAGAGCTAGAGAACCTCTAGGGACCCCTCCTGAGGGTGTCTAGAGACAGGACAAGGGAGAATGTTTTGAAGCTGAGGCAGAGCAGGATTAGACTGCAGCTGAGGAAGAAGTTGTTGAGTGTGAGGGTGGTGAGAGTCTGGCCCAGGCTGCCCAGGGAGGCTGTGGCTGCCTCCTTGCTGGGGGTGTTGCAGGCCAGGCTGGATGAGCAGCTGAGTCTAGCTGAGAGGTGTCCCTGGGCATGGTGTGGAGGTTGAAGGAGATGAGCTCTGAGGTCCCATTCTAGGATTCTGTGGTTCTGTGAGGAAAGGTCTCCTGATTAATTGAAATGAGAGCCTAAAGTTTGAGATGAGTCTTTGGTAAATGTAGTTTACTAAAGAATGGTGAAAACAAACTCTGCATTCCTTATTTCATAATGTATCCATGGCAGACTCCTAAAACCCAGGCATGCTCTCCATGTTTAAGATGGGTGCTCCTCTACACTCTGCAGAGCTGCTCTCTCTAGGTGCAAGGTCACTTCTGGACAATGTGATCAGTCACCACCTTCACAGTGTCACAGTATCATCAGGGTTGGAAGAGACCTCATAGATATCAAGTCCAACCCTTTAGCACAGAGCTCAAGGCCAGACCATGGCACCAAGTGCCACGTCCAACCTTGCCTTGAACAGCTCCAGGGACGGTGACTCCACCACCTCCCCGGGCAGCCCATTCCAGTGTCCAATGACTCTCTCAGTGAAGAACTTTCTCCTCACCTCCAGCCTAAATTTCCCCTGGCACAGCCTGAGGCTGTGTCCTCTCGTTCTGGTGCTGGCCACCCGAGAGAAGAGAGCAACCTCCTCCTGGCCACAACCTCCCCTCAGGTAGTTGTAGACAGCAATAAGGTCACCCCTGAGCCTCCTCTTCTCCAGGCTAACCAATCCCAGCTCCCTCAGCCTCTCCTTGTAGGGCTGTGCTCAAGGCCTCTCCCCAGCCTCGTTGCCCTTCTCTGGACACGCTCAAGCATCTCAATGTCCCTCCTAAACTGGGGGGCCCAGAACTGAACACAGCACTCAAGGTGTGGTCTAACCAGTGCAGAGTACAGGGGCAGAATGACCTCCCTGCTCCTGCTGGCCACACCATTCCTGATGCAGGCCAGGATGCCACTGGCTCTCTTGGCCACCTGGGCACACTGCTGGCTCATGTTCAGGTGGGTATCAATCAGTACCCCCAGATCCCTCTCTGTCTGGCTGCTCTCAGCCACTCCGACCCCAGCCTGTATCTCTGCATGGGGTTGTTGTGGCCAAAGTGCAGCACCCTGCACTTGGAGCTATTGAACTCCATCCCATTGGCCTCTGCCCATCTGTCCAGGCGGTCAAGGTCCCGCTGCAGAGCCCTTCTGCCCTCCAACCCAGCCACATCTGCCCCCAGCTTAGTGTCATCTGCAAACTTGCTGATGACTGACTCCATGCCCTCATCCAGATCATCTATGAAGATGTTAAAGAGGATGGGGCCCAGCACTGATCCCTGAGGGACACCACTAGTGACAGCTGCCAGCTGGATGTGGCACCATTCACCACCACTCTCTGGGTCCGGCCCTCCAGCCAGTTCCTAACCCAGCACAGAGTGTTGCCATCCAAGCCACGGGCTGACAGCTTAGCCAGCAGTTTGCTGTGGGGGACAGTGTCAAAGGCCTTGCTGCAGTCCAGACAGACCACATCCACAGGCCTCCCCACAGCCACCAAGCAGTCACCTGATCAGAGAAGGAGATCAGGTTGGAGAGGCAGGATCTGCTCTTCCTAAACCCATGCTGGCTGGACCTGAGCTCTTTGCCATCCCTCAGGTGTGCTCTTATCACCCCCAAGATAACCTGCTCCATCAGTTTCCCTGGCACTGAGGTCAGGCTGACAGGTCTGTAGTTCCCAGGTTCCTCCATCCCACCCTTCTTGTGGATGGGGACCACGTTGGCAGTTTCCAGTCTCCTGGGACCTCTCCGGTGAGCCAGGACTGCTGGAAAATGATGGAGAGCAGCTTGGCCAGCTCAGCTGCCAGCTCTCTCAGCACCCGGGGATGGATCCCATCTGGTCCCATGGACTTGTGGGTGTCCAGATGGCTCAGCAGGTCCTGAACTAATTCTTCATGAATTTCCAGGGGAACACACTGCTCCCTGACCCCATCCCCCAGTTCAAGAGGCCACTTGCCTCCTCCTCCCTCCTTGCTGTTGAAAACTGACGTGAAGAAGGCATTCAGGACCTCAGCCTTTTCTTCATCATCAGTTATAGTGTTCCCCTCCTGGTCCAGTAAGCAGTGGAGGCTCTTCTTGCCCTTCCTTTTAGCACTGATACATTTATAAAAGTGTTTTTTGTTATCTTTCACGGAAGTGGCAGCCTAAGTTCTAGCTGGGCCTTAGCCTCTCTAATTTTTCTCCTGCATAATCTGGCTACCTCCTTAAACACATCAGGAGAAGCCTTCCCCTCCTTCCAGAGGTGACACACCCTCTTTTTCTCCCCCAATTCCTTCAGGAGCTGTTTGCTCATCCAGGCTGGTCACCTTCCCTGCCGGCTCATCTTTCGGCACATGGGAACTGCCAGCTCCTGTGCCTTCAAGAGCTCCTGTTTAAAGTAGGTCCAACCATCCTGGACCCCTTTGTTCCCAAAGACTGCTGCCCAGGGGACTTTGCAAATAAGTTTCTTAAGCAAATTGAAGTTTGCCCTCCTAAAGTCCAAGGTGTAGGTTTTGTTGTAGTGCCTCCCTACCTCCCTGCATATTGAAAACTCCACTAACTCGTGATCACTACACCCCAGGCAGCCTCCCACTGCCACATCTCCTACCAGCCCTTCTCTGTTGGACAGCAGCAGGTCAAGCTGAGCTTGACCCCTAGTAGGCTTGCTTAACAGCTGGGACATGAAGCTGTCCTCCATGCACTCTAGAAATCTCCTGGACTGCCTCCTCTCTGCTGAATTAAGTTCCCAGCAGATATCTGGCAGGTTAAAGTCACCCACAAGGACAAGATCTGATGATCTTGAGACAGCCTCCAGCTGTTTGTAAAATACCTCATCTGTTTCCTCATCCTGGTTGGGTGGTCTGTAACAGACTCCAACCAGGATGTCAGATTTGTTAGTCCTCCCTCTGATTTTAACCCACAAGCTCTCAACCCCTTCGTCCCTCACCTCAAGCTCAGTGGCATGGAGTGACTCCCTAATATACAGAGCCACCCCTCCTCCTCTTCTCCCTTGCCTATCTCTCCTGTAGAGATTATATCCCCCCAGTATAGCAGCCCAGTCATGCCTGTCATCCCACCAAGTTTCTGAAATGGCAACTATCTCATAGTCACCCTGGTGGACCAGGACTTCCAATTCCTCCTGCTTGTTACCTTGTTGCCATCATTAATGGCCACTACCAAACCACAGCTCCTACTGCAGGCTTTTCTGCACTCCCTGTGCCCAAGAGCAGTTCAGTAATGGAGGTCCTCTAATTTGGCTGGGATCTTCCACCTCTTCCTTGTAACTGAAAGCCCAATGTAGTATTAAAAGAGTTGCTAAGAATTAACTCATCACAAAATTGACAGCCCTTACCAAGAGTGTGCCACAGCAAGAAGGATGCTGGAGGGAATATGTAGAGGGATGCTCGACCACAAAGCTACACCAAGACTGATGGCAAGAGTTGTCTGCAATGTCCATGATCAAGTGCACCTCTGAAGAATCACATGAGCAGCAGCAGCAGAAGCCGACAGAACCTGCCAGGTTTATTCCTGGCTGTCCAAGGCAAGTAGAGAGGAAATGAAAGAGGGCTGCAGCTACCTTCTGTCCTCCAGACTGCAGCATGGAAGCAGAAAGCAGCAGAATGTGTATGCTACTAAAGCTGAGCTGTGGATGCCCACTGAAGAGTCACTGTTCTCCCTGCGCAGGGTCACACCATTGCTGATGTCTGGTATCCATAATGGGAGCCTAATGCAATTACAGCCAAAGCCTGGTGTGCTGCCATCAGAAAATGGCATCCTGGAAGGAGGCTGGCTTGCATGGCAGACCAACGGGGTCAGCGAGGCAGCAGAGAGCAACAGTTTTGATCTTTGATTCAATCCTCATGCCAAGTGGAGCTGGGTTTTTTTTCCCACTTAACTTTACTTTTCATAGAAGTGAAAGGAGCTGACATTTGCCTGTCCAGAGGGCAAAGAACTTGGCAGGACGCTTCCATGATCTCACTAACTGTACGTGCACAGTAATAAGATTACTCCGTGTGTCTGCGGAGATAATCCCACTTACCCGTAACTCAAAGCACATTGGTGCATAATTCAATTTTAGAAGTGATTTCTGAGGCTGTGGCAATAATGAAATGTGATTCAGCAGCTCTGGACAAATAGGAAGAACCAGGAGATACTTATTTCCCCTGACTCACAACAGTATTCCAATTAACAAGCAGACTGAAATAAAACGCAATGACAGATCCAATTTGTAATACAGAAAGGAAACTGAGCTTAACAAAATTACAACTGAGCTTAAATCAAAATAGGTAGGAAAGGAGTAAGTGCATTTATAAAGACAGGAGTGAATGTCAGTACCCACCCGTCTATGTCAGAGAGCAAAAAGCCTCAGAGCTAAGGACTGGTGTAGATGTGAGGTGTGGTCTGTTCTGGGGGCAGAGAGCTCAGGATTGGTGCCATTGTGAGGTGTGGTCTATTCCAGGGACAGAGTCACACCGCTGCACCCTTGGAAGGGAAGCTGCCACGATCTCACAGGCTCAGCCTGAGTTGCCCATTTCAGCTCTCCCAATGCAAACCCAAACCAGAGCCTTTCTCCCCTGCTGATCTCGCAGCCACAGGCCAGGGTGGCTGGGTTGAAGATAGGAGCCCAGTGATTCCACTGGCAGTTTGGCAGTTTCAAAGCAATTCCTTCCTCACCTTTCTGCTCCAAACCAAGTGAAATCTTTAAGTAAACACAGATGGATGAAACCATAGGAAGCAGATTAAAATCTCTGCATGCTTGCAAACCAGAACAGATAGATTTTGCTATAGCTTATGATGCCAGAGGAAAGCTTTACAGGTAGTGATTCAAATGTTCGCAGCAGTAGTTTAAAAACTGAAGATGTGCCTGAGCTATGGCACCCATCTCCTATTGACTTCTAGGAAATAAAGTTTTGATAAAGCTAAGTTTAAAAACGTTCACTTTACAGCAGTGCTCCTCTGTTAACAAACACAGAGAACATTACCCACCTGAAGAACGTCTCCAAGGTCAACGGTGCTAATGTCTGGGTCTTCAGTGGTATTAAAAGGAACAGGATTAATCCTTACAAGGGTGAGCACTCTGGGTTCTGAATACCTCCACACCATCATTCCTGGGCTGTCCTCGGTTTCATTGTAAAACACAACTTCATAGGCGCCAGGCAGCTTTTGTGCTTCTGTCACGCAAAAGAAAGCCAGAATCTGTGCATGACGTCCAGAAAGAAACAGGCTGCCTAATGAGACACTAAAGTAGGTAAAAACAAACTCTTTAGGATCAAAAGGAGGGGAAATAGAGGCAGGTTCCCTGGCTTCTAGAAGATTGCAGCTTAATGGGAAGAAGTCAAACAGGTTTCCTTCCCTGTGCTCTGGCAGATGTCCTCTCCACTGCTGCTCACCAAAAGGCAGCTCCTCACTGCAAGAGCCCAGGAAGCTCTCCTGCCTTACTGCTGTATTTCAGACCTCCAGAACAAGAGAGAAAGTGTTCTTTTTACCTGCATCTTGTACATACTGGAACAGGCCTGTTCTCAGATCGTCAGAGGTGTGCTCAGTTCTGGAGGCCTGGTTCCTCTCCACAGAGAACCGAGTGTGCTGTCTGTGTTCAGGCACCGCCATCTCTGCAGGGCCCTTTTCAGCCAGATACTGCCACAGAAGCTCTTGGAGGAGAACTAAACAGTTCAAATGCTCCTGACCACAGAAAATCTTCCAGACAAAGAGAAAAGACAAAGCAATTACGGGCAAATATTTAGTGATATTTGTCAGAACCCCCCCCCCTCTTCAGAGCAGTAGGACCTTTGCATGGCCCTGTAGCACAACAACAGGCAAGCAGCCAGTCCTCTCTCCCAGCTCTGCCAAACTCCCCTGAGAGAATCATGTGAATGGGGCAACTCCTTCAACTCCTTTACTGTAACCTCATGTGCAGAGGTGCATTCAGAAGTACCAGCAATGGAAGCTACCAGCCAATAATGAAGGAAGAGGACTCAGAACCAGTGGGATAAACTCAGAATCACCACAGAGTAACTTAGAAACCCCTAGTAAGGGTAGGAGTAAACAGGTCACATGCAGATCAAAACAGAGGCATTTTTCTCACGGGGGAATACCAGCTGCCAACTAGGAAAAACAATCAGAGGATGCCTAAAGGGAGGGGAGCACAGCTGGCAAGAAGGAAACTTTTCCTTCCCTGCATCTACATGCAATTAATCAAGACCCTCTTGAAACACAGCTACAGCTAGTCCTGAGCTGGCCAGTCCTGGCTTAGCCAGGTCACCTCCCTGATTTAGAATCACAGAATGGTCAGGGCTGGAAGGGACCTCTAGTCCAAACTCCCCTGCAGTCAGCAGGGGCATCCTTCAACTAGATCAAGGTGCCCAGAGCCCTCTCAAGCCTCATCTTGAATATCTCCAGGCATGGGGTCTCAGCTACCTCTCTTCTCTCTCTAGTGTCTCTCTGCTGCATTTCCTGGAGTGCCTTTAGGCTCTGGATCCCACACTTGGTCCAGCACCACATCAAAGGAGTTCTGTGTCACCTAAGCCACTTGGTCCTGCACCACGTTGAAGGAGTTTTGTGCCACCTAAGCCCACCTCAGAGGCCTCAGCTCCCAGCTGGCAGAGGAGGGAGGAACTCTTCTGTTCTCGCACTTGCATTCATCTTGTTCTTAGGCAGCCAGAGGTCCAGAGCTGCCTGCACTACAACACTGCTCCAACTGCAACATTCACAGACCAGAAGCCAGTTCCACATAAGGTGCAATACCAATTACCAGGGGTAGAAGATGAGGTCGTATTTAGAGCTGGGAAACTCGTTAGCCTTAAATCAATTAATTGGAAGCAGAATTGCAATGCTTTTGTCAGCATTCCCAGATCTCTTCTGCCAGACCAAAGGCTTCATTGTTTCCAGCACAAGCTAGTGGTCCCAGAACACACTCTAGTAATAAATGGCTCTCTCAGATTTAGACACCTTTTCTTTCTGGTCCTTGTCAAAACCTCAACATTTTGGGAAACAGACCCAACCCCTTTTTATTAGTACCAACACGCAGAGGTAGTCAGGCCAGCAGTACCTGTGCATAACAAAGATGAAAGCAGCAGAGAAGCTAACTGATTTTAGTTTTCCATGAGGAGAGAACTAAAAAAAATCTCTCTTATTCAATTAGCTCCACTCCCTGTGGGCTTTGAGAACTTCTAATGCCAGCTCTGGGAAGACACCTAATGACTAAATGGCAAAACCTCCTCCTTGTGCTCTCTATGCTTCATTTATATGTTTAACTATTTGGTGTGTATAGATACTACAATAAAAAGAATTAAACCAAGACATATCTTAAAGCCCACTTGTTCAAGCCCCATGAGAACCTATTTTGCATTTCGAGAACTCTCATGCCTCTTGGGCTGGTTTCAAGCCTTGCACACTTCCAGCAAGGAGAGGACAGCACAGTAACCTGAGTATTAATTGCTATGAACAAGTTTATAATTAGACCCCTGAGAAACTGGTGTAAGCTCAATGAGCAAGGCTGTGTGTTTGTGAAAGCTACCCTGAGGCACTGCAGACAGAGCGCCCCGGACAGACACAAGTGCAGTGGAACAGGGTCCTAGATCTGCAGTCTCAGTAACTCCAGCCAGCAGAGTTCAGAGAACACACACACAGCTACAACACATGGCTGAAGCAGTACTGGAAAGGACCAACCCCAAGCAAAGCACTGCACACGACTGTTCAAGCACCAGTTTTACATGAAAGATGCTCATTTCAAAAGGTAAAAGAAACCCCTCCCAAACCTAACAGGCACAACCCCCAGCCCAGTGAGCTGTTGGGATGCAAAGCTTTACAGGGTTAGACTGGAACTGTGGAAGTTCTTCAGTCCATGGGTGGTGAGAGTCTGGCCCAGGCTGCCCAGGGAGGCTGTGGCTGCCTCCTTGGTAGGGGTGTTGAAGGCCAGGCTGGATGAGGCCTTGAGCAGCTGAGTCTGGCTGAGAGGTGTCCCTGCCACGGTGGGGAGGTTGGAGGGGAGGAGCTCTGAGGTCCCTTCCAACCTGGAGCCACTCTAGGGCTCTGTGTTTCTTTCACATGATTTCTTTCTGGAATCTCAATCCTCCAAAGCCAGCCCAGCCCAAGGGCAGAGCAGAAGCATCTGATACAGACCTGCAACAGCCCTCCTCTCAAGTCCATGTATAACTTTGGAATGGATTGCTCTGGGCCTGGGTCGCCACTGTGCTTACACCACTTGGCTTCCACGTTAACAGAGCAGCAAAAAGGGCCCATCAGGGATCTGGCTCTTTCCTTGAGACTTGTTTTCAGTAGGAAATCCTTTATGTCAAGGGTGAAAGATGATCCATGGATTCCTAAAAAGAAAGAGAGGCAATTAATCCCACTGGTAGCTATTCTCCCAACATTATGTACTTCTTGAATTCACTCTACCACAAGCCTGGGAATCTCTGCCTGCAAGCAATTACACACCCAAGCAGCCACACTGACTTCCATGGAAATAACTGTGTGGGCAATTGCTCTACCTTCCACACAAGAACATCACACTTAGGCCCCAAGACCTCTGATTTTTGTCCTGTTTTGTTTGCTCTTCCAACACTACAGAGCAGACTTCTTACAGCACTCCAGTTCTGAAGCAGGTATTCCCCAGGCACGTTCCGGTACAAAGAACTGCTTGCCAAACATGAAGAGGTTTTACATGTGAGTGTTGTAAGCTTTGTGAGAAGAGAGCTGTCTCATACAAGAGGAGATTCAGAAGTCTGTATAAGAACAAGAACAGCTGCTTCACTGGACTGTATCTCACACTGAGAGGGAACAGCTATTTTAAATGATCCTCCCTGCTTTTGTTCAGGTCACTTATTCCAAGACAGCCTTGCTGGATGCTGCAGTGCTGGGCAGGAGAACAAGGGGAATGGTGGAATTCAAGCAGCTCACAGACTCACAGAATGGTTTGGGCTAGAAGGGTCCTTGAAGATCATCCAGTCCCAAGCCCCTTGCCACAGGCAGGGACACCTCGCACCAGTCCAGGTTGCTCAAGGCCTCATCCGACCTGGCCTTGAGCTCAAAGGAACTGCTGCAACTTGCCCTCTGTGATGTGTGCTTACCGAAAGCCACTCGAATCTGAGCTCCTCACACCACGACCCTTTGCACTTTGCATCTTTCTAACCCACGAAGTGGCCAGGCCAGGCTAGGCTTATGGCAGAACTTAGGTGCCCTCTTTACAGACAAACACTTTAAGGAAAGAAACACTGCCTAGAAATGCCCCTCTTGGTGTGAGCTGAACCTGCTGCAGATGTCCGTGGCATAAAGCAGACCACACTGACCATCTCTGTTTCTTTAGGACACTGGATTTGCATCAAGGGTGCTACATCTGAGGCTGGGTTGTCTTTCTTCTCTTCTGGTGCTTGTACTTGGACTCGACACTCTAAGCACTGCACAGCACTGTACTTTACGATGGCAACAGCTTGCTTTCCTAGGAAATGAGATCTCTGCAAAAGGCACGAGATTCAAAAGCACTTAGGGCTTACACAGACATGTTTCAAGGTATAGTTCCATGTTCTATTTCCATACATTGGCTGGTAGAAAAATCCCACAAAACCACAACTCTCTGCTTGAACACAGGCAGCAAAACCTGCTCCATGAATCTCTTCTAGAATCCAGAAAGATGTCTGTGTGCATGCTGGAAGTTGGCATTTTGTAATACTGAGACATGTCAGAGACAGTGGAAGCAAATTTGTTGGGTTTGTGTTGGGTCTTTGTTCTGTTTTGTTTTTTTCACCTCCAGCATCTACTAGGAAGGTGGTCCTGCAGTCCCCACAGTGGGAAAGGCATTGAATTGTATCCAAGCCGAGCAGGAACCACAAACAAGACAAATGCCTCCCTGGAGAAGTTTGGAGTTCATTACAGGAACGATGAAAGGCTTGAGTGAACCTTTATCCCCTGCCAGTCAGCAGCACTGTTCTCGCCCACTCTGAGATATTTAGGCTGGCTTCTGGCCTCAGGACAGATGCTGTTCAGTGGGCTTTTGACCCTGGACTTCAGAGATAACCCAGAACACTAAATGCCAACACACTGGGATGCACCTCTTCTGATACTGGGTCAGGCTTGGCTCCAGAGACTGGGGATGAAGCAGCTTCTCACGAGTCTTAAACCAAACCAAGAGCTGTTACAGGAAGGTCTCGCCCTGCTGTGCTGAGGCTCCTAACGTTGAGAGGCACTACAACATTTAGAAATTCAATCCTGTTTACACTCTACATGGAGTTTTGATTTGAAAGAGGAGAAATTCTCAGCGACATACAGAAACGTTCTATAGCTCCCCAGCAGTATCTGCCAAGCTGCAGAAGTAACAAAGCGGGGAAAGGAATGCCAGAACCCAAGTGGTTTTATTTATGTTTTCCTTCACTGGGATTACACTTGGAAGGATTATGCTTTGCAGACTGTTCCTGTTACCATCTCAGCTCCACAAAGGACAAAAAGCCTCTCACTATCCCACAGCTCCGAAACAGATCTGAGCACTCAGCACACTCAGCTCCAAAGCCAGCGGTGCCCTGCTCAGGCACCATGTGAACAATAGGGAACCAAGCACAGTTAGGAACAAAGAATGAATGAAATACTACAAGACACATTCATGGACCAGCAAAAGCTCAGGGACTCAGTGAGAGACTTCTCCTTTTCTTGCTGCAAGCAGAATGCTCTGGTACAGGCGAGGATCACAGCCTCTGCCTTCCCAGCAGCTTTAGCCATGTGCCCTTCTGAGGGTGAAGTGACTTCTAGCTTAAAACCTGCTCTGCTCTTAGCCAAGAAAGAATGCAGAGAGCATTCAAACTTGCACAAAGTAACCTCTTGAGAAAGCTTGAAGCAAACAAATGGAGCTCAGCAAGCACAAACCCTAACAGGCAATAGTAAGTAAAGAGCTCTGTGGCTCGGAGAGAACCTCCCATAGGATACCACTATTAAGGAAACCTGGAAAGCATGAGATTCAAAGAGGAACAACCTCACACCCTAATGGGAGCAAAGAGACACCATCCTGCACTGTAAGGAAGCTTAAGACTGCTAATGACATACAGAGATGCAAAGTGTATGCTCAGGGGTGACCTCACACCTGAAGGGAGGCTGTGGCCAGGTGGGATTGGGCTCTGCTGCCAGGCAAACAGCAACAGAAGAAGGGGACACAGACTCAACTTGTGCCAGGGCAGGTTCAGGCTGGATGTTAGGAGGAAGTTGCTGGCAGAGAGAGTGATTGGCATTGGAATGGGCAGCCCAGGGAGGTGGTGGAGTTGCTGTGCCTGGAGGTGTTGAAGCCAAGCCTGGCTGGGGCACTTAGTGCCATGGCCTGGTTGACTGGCTAGGGCTGGGTGCTAGGATGGGCTGGGTGAGCTTGGAGGTCTCCTCCAACCTGGTTGATTCTATGATTCTACATGGGCAAGGACAGAAGTCTCTCTCCCTTTGACTCTCAGACAAGCCACTGAGAAGCTGGAATCTGCTCAAATGGTGAAGTTGCTTTGCTGTAACTAAAGCAATCATCTCAGCAAGGTGAAGATGCAAAAGAATTCTCCTCTGGTTTATTCCCTCCCACACATTGTTTCCAGTCAGTCCTTTCATGCATCTTTCACAAACTTCTATTGTTGAATTCAAACTTCAGTTAAAGCAGGTTAAAGTCTACATTTCAAGTGAACTTGAGATCCCAGAATGGCTCAGCTTGGAAGGGACCTCACAGATATCTCCTCCAAACTCACCACCATGCCCAGGGACACCTCTCAGCTAGACTCAGATGCTCAAGGACTCATCCAGCCTGGCCTGCAGCACCCCCACCAAGGAGGCAGCCACAGCCTCCCTGGGCAGCCTGTGCCAGGCTCTCACCACCCTCACACTCAACAACTTCTTCCTCAGCTCCACTCTAGCCCTGCTCTGCCTCAGCTCCAAACCATTCCCCTTGGCCTGTCTCCAGACACCCTCAGGAGCAGTCCCTCTGCAGCCTTCCTGCAGGATCCCTTCAGGCACTGGCAGCAGCTCTGAGGTCTCCTCAGTGTCCTCCCTTCTCCAGGCTGTGCAGAAGTAACAGATCTTCAGAAATGAGAGTTGCTGTGTGTAGAGGTTAACTTGTTCTGTGTGGATCACTGCTCGTGAACCCCAAGACACTTCAGTATGTGCAATAATTTACTTCTAGGACAAACAGTTTCATGACCTTTAAAATCCTCCTCCAAGAGACTAACCAGTGTGAAGCACTTGCTGTGGCCAATGCAGCCAGTGTGCAGCCAGGCCCACAGGAGCCCCCCCAGCTGCCTGCCACACTAGCTGGGGAAAACACACGGCAGAGCAGGCTTCTGTGTGCCACTGGCAGGATGGCACACAGCCTAAGGGACATCCAGATGTTGAGATACAGCTGCAATAATGCAGCAGGGTTTGATCAAAAGGCTGGCACCTGCTTGGCAGCATCAAGAAATGAACTTGCTCAGAGATGTGAAGAGATGGAGATCACCACAAAAGAGTAGTGAAGAAAAATCACTGCAGGTCAGCATTTGCTTTGATGTTCCAACATCATTCTTCTGTTAGTCAGTAGAGACTTGATGCTGACATTTACCAATACCTCTAACCTAGCATCTGAGCAGCCTAACAGATCAGGGTTTCTATATAACCATGCTACAGTTCTATTAGCATTTACAAATTATAGGGAGCTCCATGTTTGTGAAGCCTTCCCCTGTGGACAAACCTGTTTGTGTGTCTGGAAAGAAGAGAGCCTGCTTGTTTTACTAGGGGCAGCCACCACAGCCAAAGACGACTTGCAGCAACAACCACTTTGTGCTGGGGCAAACCAGGTGATCTGAATCAGCTCCAAATGAAACAAGTGGAAATCACAGAACCATAGAATCAGCCAGGCTGGAAGAGAGCTTCAAGCTCAGCCAGCCCAACCTAGCACCCAGCCCTGGCCAATCACCCAGACCATGGCACTAAGTGCCCCAGCCAGGCTTGGCTTCAACACCTCCAGCCACGGCCACTCCACCACCTCCCTGGGCAGCCCATTCCAATGCCAATCACTCTCTCTGCCAACAACTTCCTCCTAACATCCAGCCTTGCTGCCCTGCTCTGGACACCTTCCAGCACCTCAGCATCTCTCTTGAATGGAGAAGTCCAGAGCTGGACACAGCACTCAAGGAGTGGCCTGAGCAGTGCTGAGCACAGGGGCAGAATGACCTCCCTTGTCCTGCTGCCCACACTGTAAGCAGGAGGTTTTTTTCCTTCTGTTATGCTCTGTTTGCTCTTCCTTGGAGTCCTGTTTGGTTCACTGCAGCCACCCAACACGACACAGGATATGATTTTAGTTGCCAAACTTGTACGTGGGAAGAGCATTTCAAGGAAATGGAAACACAAGCAGTGTAATAAATACAGCAGGAACAGAGGAGAGAGGGGAGAGAGACTCCCATGGTCCCTCCATGCAATCTGACTGCTGGAGATACGTCAGTGATTGGTTTCCTTCCTGCCTCCTGCATCAGTGTCACACATTACTAAGGTAAGAAGCTGTGACAGGTGCTCCTGAGCATCCGCTCTGCACACCTGCAAATCCAGCAGCTAGCTCAAAGCTGCCCAAGACACTGAGCTTTGAACACCTGAAGATGCTCTTATGATACAGCTGCCCATGGGGCTTTTCTTCCGGTTAAGAATTCAGGTCTCTCGTGTAATGAGTAGCTACACTGCAGTTACGCTGCTCCAATGGCAGGTATCCTGTAGGAGGTATTTCTGAGAAGAAGGGGTGACTAAGCCCTGGAAACAACCCGAGGGCAAACGCTGCAGTCAGCTTAACAGCCAGCCAGGAACTGCCTCAGGTCTGGGAACGGCAGCGGCAAACACAGGGCGAGACGCAGCAGAGGGCAGTTCTGCAGGAGAGACTGAACCGGCAGCCTGCTGCCTGCGCTGCATTTCCCCTCAGCCCTGAGCTCAGTCTCCTGATAGCTCACTCTCCCCAGGAGAACACTATTTACACACTACCAATTAAGTGTCCTCTGGTGACAGACAGGTTTTCAGCATCACACGGGGACACATGTGGGCTCTGTGAAGAGAGGAGATGTGCAGCAGGAGGTAAAGAGAATGCCATGATCTTAGCCAGGCCAAGCCCTTGAGTTTGTCACTAATAAATGTCCCCAGGCCTTTAGCAGTCCTGGCTGCTGGGAGCCTGTTTCCTTCAAATACTTCAAACACTAAAACCCAGGAACATTTATTATTTTAATCCATTACAGGCAGTGCTTGATTTAACTTTATTGGTTGTGGTAGTGGTAGTAGTTATAGTGGGGGTAAAGCTATGTTCTTTTACACATCATTTCAAAAGGGCTTAATTATATTTTATAGCCTGGGCCAGGAATCCTGCTTGTTTTGTGTCTAACAAGGTTCAAGTGGAGTTCAGGTCAGTGATGAATCAGAAGAGAAGTCAGTGATGGTTATCTCTGAAATGCGCTCATCTCCCTCTAAGAGGAGCTGGGCAGGTACATCACCTTCACTGCACTACTGCATGCTAATCACTTGGTGATTTGCTAACCTGGGGTCACTTCTGATGCCTGTTCACAGAGGGCACAATAAAGTTGAGAGCTGAAGGGATCTTAATTTTCAGTCAAGGCTTTCTTTGGTACACAGTAATTCTGAACATGTCAAACATTATAGTGCCTTCTCTTACTCTGCTTAAGCAGAGAAAAATGCATAAAGAGAAATAATCAACCAGGCTGGAAGAGAGCTCCAAGCCCATCCAGTCCAACCTAGCACCCAGCCCTAGCCAATCAACCAGACCATGGCACTAAGTGCCCCAGCCAGGCTTTGCTTCAACACCTCCAGGGATGGCAACTCCATCTCTCCCAACCAAGTGCCACAGCGGCAGGAGCAACACTGCCTTGAAGATAGTGCCTGCAGCACCTGAAGTTTAGAACCTCTATAACTCAGTGAGCTGTGCTTGTGCAAGTCCAAGGCTTGACAGACACATGCAGGCCACACAAATTGAACAGGTTTCCCTGTGCTCTTGGGACATGGTTCCCCAGGATTACGATCAGACCAGATCTGGTCTCCTATGTTCCAGCTGTCTCCTCCCTTCAAGCCTCCTCCCCTTCCCTGCTTTCCATACGGAATTCTCTTTTGTGCTGTCGTGGCCATTAACCTGTACCTGTGTAGTGAGCAGCTGAAGGGGGAGATCTTGCTGGAAACTTTTCTTTCCTGTTGGATTAATTTTCAGACAGCTTGAAGCCCTGCCTCAACTCCCTGAACAGCTGCTTGAGTAAGAGAGCAAGAAGGAGGCACAGCGTGGAAATGTGTGGCCACAGTAAGCTCAACTTCTGAAGGAAGTGCACCTCCCGTTGGAACTAGATGAGCCTTGTGGTCCCTTCCAACGCTGAGTGCCTCTATGATTCTCTTGTTTAGGCAGCAGCTGGTGATCTCAGGCCGTTGAACAGACTCTGATCCAGAAGCAGAAGGATTGTGCTGCCAGGACATCAACAATTTAAACAACTTGTGGAGGTGGCCCTCAAGCCCAGGCAGCGAAGGCTCACCTCTGGGCTCTCTGCCCCCACTACAAAGCGCAGACTGAAGCGGAGGGGCTGCACAGACAGCGCCGCAAGTGCGGGGCAAACATTCAGCTTTCCTTGCTCCCTGCATTGCCTCGCAGAGGTCAGTGGCTCTGACTCCCGGGCCGTGCTCCCTCCCTACTGCTGCTGCACACAGCGCCGGGATTCACGTTAAAGAAGCTGCAGCCTGAGCGATCTGTGCCATAAAAGCTGCAGCGCTCACAGACCCACCCGTGCGTGCTCTGCAGTGCGTTTCATCCGGAGCCCGCTCCGCAGCCAGGCTACGCGAGGCGTAAGCGCAGCGGCGCGGGGCGCAGGCAGCTGCCCGCAGCTCGCCGCTCCTGCCCGGGCTCACGCTCTGCGGGCTGGCAGGACGCACCCGCGGGGCATCTGCCCGGGACTCCCAGCGGTGCTCGGTCCCGGGACGGGGGTGTCTCGTTTCACGGATTTCAGGCCATCTGTTCCTCCCTCCTACGTTCTACTCCCGCAGCACTACAAACGCACCTCCACCTCGGGGACCATAGAAAGGAATTAGAATTCTTCTGCTTCTCATTATCACAAGATTCAGTAACTCATTTCATTGTCAGGATAATCCCCTTTTACTCCTTCTTTTGTGCTTGCAGGGGATGCCAAAATGACAAATAAAAGCCCAGATGTTAGAGACCTGATGAGGTCTCCACCTTCTCATGAGCGTTGGGTTTAAGCTACTCGTGACGTGTGTCAGATCCGACAGGATCCTGCTGCCCACACCCAACACTCGTTAGGCTTTGTTAGTGATTTGTGTAGGTGCCTGCAAGCTGCGCTTCCACCTCCAGCCTCAGCGGTCACTTGCACACTTGCTCTGCCCTCTGGCTGTTACCGACACAGAATGGATCTGCTGTTCCACTGCTGGACAGTGTCCATTTCTTCCTAAAAGTAACAAAGGTCTCCCGGGTGCTGTAAAAGGCTTCTCACTGCTGCATATTATTTTAGGTAGTCAGATCTAACTGAATGCTGTATTGCCCCATATCTGCAGCATCCAAAGGCTTCCACAGTGCCTTACCAGACACTTCTTCAGCCCCTTAACTCCAAAGTGAAGTTTAGTCTTTGCTATACACCAGTTAATAGCAACGTTTAGCTTCTAGCACTGTCTGTAAAGTACCTGAGGTGTGCAGTTGCTTTCAGGTTTAGTACACATGACTATGACTGCCATTAGCAGGTGCTGAAATGCTGCTCTGGGGCTTTGCCCCAGTATCTAAAAAGTACTCCTCTCTCCATCTGGGGCAAAGGGTGGGGAGCGCTGGCTATGGTCTCTGGAGTATTTTCTGTCTCTATCTCAGGCTGTGTAACAGGACATGTAGAAACTAATCACAGAATCACAGAATGGCTCAGCTTGGATATCTCCTCCAACCTCACCACCATGCCCAGGGACACCTCTCAGATAGACTGGGTTCACAAGGCCTCATCCAGCCTGGCCTTCAACACCCCCACCGAGGAGGCAGCCACAGCCTCCCTGGGCAGCCTGGGCCAGACTCTCACCACCCTCACACTCAGCAACTTCTTCCTCAGCTCTACTCTAACCCTGCTCTGCCTCAGCTCCAAACCATTCCCCTTGGCCTGTCTCCAGACACCCTCAGGAGCAGTCCCTCTGCAGCCTTCCTGCAGGATCCTTTCAGGCACTGGCAGGCAGCTCTAAGGTTCCCCTCAGTGTCCTCCCTTCTCTTCTGCAGGCTACACAGCCCCAGCTCCCTCAGCCTGTGCTCACAGCAAAGCTGCTCCAATCCCTGGAGCATCTCTGTGGCCTCCTCTGGCCTCACTCCAGCAGCTCTGTGTCCTCCTTCTGCTGGGGACAGCAGGACTGGAGGCAGGATGGGAGGTGAGGTCTCAGGAGAGCGTGGAGGTGTTCTCATTCGGCACAACTGCACTGTGAGTGTTCATCACTTACAACTTAGCAGTGAAATAAAGGAAGGAATTATTTCTCTCTTTCCCAGGAGCTACATCTTCCTACTCTCCTAAGAAATGAATAAAAAAGCTAAGTCAGAAGGCTGCCAGCTTCCATCATTAACTCTGGAAGGGAAACTGATAATTAAAACAAATTCCTAGGGCAAGTTTCTGTCCTCATCCCAGCTGAAAAACAACCAAGGCCTTACAGAAGGTCATGCACTTTTGTTGTCCCCCATCAGGGAGGAAGTACACCGACAGCACATCCTCGTGAGGGCTTTCTTGCTAAGTAATTCCTAGCAAAGGGCTCCTTACAAACCAGCTTCCATCTCCTCCCTGAAACCTCATCTGGCAAAGGGGTCGTTTGCACTGTTTATAAAACACTGTCACATAAAATGTGCAAAACCCCCTCTATTTCACTAAAAATAGCTTGGGTAAGGCCGGGATTAGAGTAGTTTCTACTGCTATAATTGCTCCTTTGTAGTTTTTTCCATGATGTTTCTGAGCAGTGTTTTTAGCTGTGTTTATTAAAGTCAGCACATCAAAAAGGATCAAAGGGAAAGCTAGTGAGAACCAAAGAAGTCCCAAGTGTATCGTGTTGTCTCACTGGGGAGTTATGCAGATTCAAGTAAACAAGTGCAAATTGTTGAGGTTTTAATGAAAATTCTCTGCAATTATTGTATCTGAAGTCCCTCTGTCTAATAACATCTGCACAGCAGATGTCTGTGCCGTACAAAAGGCAGCAGCGCTCCCTTCGCTTCCTCTCTCTTAACAGTCCATCTGAGATGCCTGCTTCTGTCACTCTGCTTAGTTTGCTTCAGCAAGTAATTCGTAAAATGCAGCTGCTGCAGATGGTCCCCACAGCTATCTTACTGTAAAGTCAAAGGCACGGGGAAGGATTTGTGTACTGGTTTCATTCTATAAAGACAAAAACCTGACATTAACCCTGCTCGGCTCCAAAGGCTGCTCTATAAAGCCTTCAGTAAAAAGAGAAGCAGTGAAGGGCTGACAGATTTAAGTACTCCTTGCTCCCAAGACATAGCTACTACACTTGCCAAGGAAATGGATGTAGTTTGCATAATTGCTTTGTGAAAACAAGCCGAATCTGGTTAGTAAGTGTGCTGCTTTTAGCACAAGGTTAGAGTCGTGGGATCATCACAGAACACCACTTCCCCCCGCCGAATAACGCAGCCTCTCTCCTGAAGTTAAAATTTCCACTTTGGATTCTATCTGTGCTTTAATTTCAAAGGAAGAATTTCAAACACAGCCCCAAACCATTTCCTCAGAGGCCCTCTGACAGTTTCACTCAGTGCTGTGTTGGTGTGTCCTTTGCCAGCTCACTGTACCATCACAACAGCCTGCAACCCCCTGCACCTCTACCTGCCTTTTTCTACAGCACGGGTAAGGCAGCTTGCACTGCAAAGAACTGTGGGAAGAGCTTCTCGATGTCTATCTAGTGTCTGGCTCTGACAGTTCTCCACACAGATTAACTCGTTTCCATTTGCACCAGACTCAGCATCAGCACTGCTTTATTAACAGTGCCTGGCAGACTAGAAGCAGGCTGAGATTGATCCATTCACAGGCCTGTGAGGTGGAAAACAAAAGATCGGCTTCCTCAGACCGCCAGAAGAATTAAGACACAGAACTTCATGGCAATTGCTTCTGAGGCTTATCGTGAAAGGCAAGGTATGGCCTTCTCAGGTGATGAAAAGCTTCAGGGTGAGTGATTACACACTGCTGAGTTTGCCAAATGCTCCAGGGCACAGTGACGGAACAGCTTGGCTGTGATATGCTGAAGCTTGCTGTGGACACCAGAATGAACCCTGGGATGGACGATGTACAGATGATGGAAGGAAAGCGGAGGGAAAGAGGATCATGACACAGAAAGATTATGACACAGAAGCATTTGAAGGGCAGCAGAAAGGCCTCGTGCTCAGCTGCAGTGCTCTCGGTGCTGGGGCTGCAGCCCATTTGGAAAGCGTGGGAACCAGGCTCTGCTCCTGCCTGCACTGCTCTTTATTTATGGCTACATCAGGAGCTTTGGGCCCCAGCCCTTCCTCAGGCTTCCATGGCCTATGGACCTCTTATTTCTCATTCTAAACTTTTAAAACAATAAAACTTGCTGGCCTGAGGATAAGTATTCCTGATGAAAAGGGAATAAATCACCACCTTGCTTGGCTTACAACTTGTTTCTCTCAGCTACAGACCATTTTACCTTGCAAGCCGCTCTGCCAACTGCCTGCCTCTGGCTCATCTCCACGTCATGCGAATGACCTTCACAATTTGATTAAAAGAAGTGCCCCTGCCCATGGTGGGGAGGTCAGAGCAGATGATCTCTGAGGTCCCTTCCAATCTGAGCCATCTTGTGATTCCATGGTAGCTAAAGGAGCTCCCTCCCATGCCCACACTTCAAAACAGTTCCTATAGCACCACCTGCACACATCAGCAGCACTTCCAACTTTCAGAAGCCTCTTACCTGCAGTTTTATGTCCACCTTTAACAGTCAGGCTCCCGCTGAGGTTTGATAAAGAGACTAACAAAGAAGGTTTACTGGGATGTGGGATGGTTTCCATCGAAACCACCATCTGAACAGTGTGAATGGAGATCTTCTGGAAGCAGGAAAGGGCTTGCCACAAGCTGCCTTGCACCGAAGCCTTTTGTGCAGCACTGCTGTGTGCTGCAGGGAGCAGATCCGCGGTGCTGGGGTGTTTGGGTAACGGAGAGGCATCTTCCTCTGGAATAACACCAGCTGATGGAGCAGCCTCCTTCCTGGGCTCATCATCATTTCTGCTTATGATTTTCTTCAAGAACTGGCTTATTTGGTCAAGTTTGACAAAGCTGAGATTTGCTTTCAAAGGTTTTGACACATCCACATTTACGTCAGCTGTAGGAGAGAGTTGGAGAAAGAGGTATGAGAAGCTGCAGTGCAATTACCCAAGCAATGTAAAGGCATGAGGCATTTCAGTTATGAGAATGCTGTGCTTACTGTTTGATTAGCTGGGCAGAATCAACAGCAAAACACAAAGTGCAGTGAGCACAGGTGCAGAGCCCTTGTCCTGTCTCTAGACACCCTCATGGAAAGTGCCTCTGCAGCCTCCCTGCAGAATCCTTTCAGGCACTGGCAGGCAGCTCTAAGGTCCCTCTGGAGTCTTCTCTTCTCCAGAATGAGCACCCCCAGCTCTCTCAACCAATCCTCACAGCAGAGTTGCTCCAGCCCTTGGACCATCTTTGTGACCTCCTCTGGCCTCACTCCAGTAGCTCTGTGCCCTTCTGCTGCTGGGGACACCAGAGCTGGGGACAGGACTGGAGGTCAGGTCTCAGCAGAGCCAAGGGGCAGAATCCCCTCTCCTGCCCTGCTGCCCACACTCCTTTGGCTGCAGCCTAGGATAGGATTTCCCTTCTGGATACTTCTGTACCAACAGTTCTAATTAAAGGCAAGGGAAAGAAAACGTCAGGAGACTGGAAAAACTCTCCTTGGCAGGGTGTTCTTGGCTTTGCTACCTAAGTTTGTAAATGGGGAAATGAGGAAAGGATCCTCACTGCCTGCTGTGACAGCTCTCACACCTAACAGCTTTGTCAAGGGCAGGTTCCATTGCCAACACTTTCCCATAGCAGTACATCCCAAAAGAGGAAACAACAACAAAAACAGCTACAGCCAAAAAGCTGATTAGACTGAAGTTGACAGAAAAGGGGTCAAGCTAAAGGCAGAGAGTAAATGTGTTGAGGAAGACTTAAAAGGAGAAGAACATGAGAGCACTATTTCTCTCTTGGGCTTCCTCAGGGTAGGGAGGACACAAAGCGCTGGTGAAGCTCAGCACTGGAACTGGCAGCTGCGGTCCTGGGCCTGTGTTCATCACTGCTCCTGGTCACTTGTTTTCACAAACACTGCACTCTTCTGAGACAACCACAGAACCATAGAAACAAGAAGGCTGGAAGAGAGCTCCAAGCTCAGCCAGCCCAACCTAGCACCCAGCCCTGCTCAACCAACCAGACCATGGCACTAAGTGCCCCAGCCAGGCTTGGCTTCAACACCTCCAGCCACGGCCACTCCACCACCTCCCTGGGCAGCCCATTCCAATGCCAATCACTCTCTCTGACAACAACTTCCTCCTAACATCCAGCCTAGACCTGCCCTGGCACAGCTTCAGGCTGTGTCCCCTTGTTCTGTTGCTGTTTGCCTGGCAGCAGAGCCCAACCCCACCTGGCTACAGCCTCCCTGCAGGCAGCTGCAGGCAGCAATGAGCTCTGCCCTGAGCCTCCTCTGCTGCAGGCTGCACCCCCCCCAGCTCCCTCAGCCTCTCCTCACAGGGCTGTGCTCCAGGCCCCTCCCCAGCCTTGCTGCCCTTCTCTCAACACCTTCCAGCACCTCAACATCTCTCTGCAATGGAGAAGCCCAGACCTGGACACAGCACTCAAGGTGTAGCCTGAGCAGTCTGAGCACAGGGGCAGAAAAACCTCCCTGAGCCAGCTCAGGTTGCCATTGGCTCTGCTGCCCACCTGGGCACACTGCTGCCTCATCTTCATCTCCTCTCTCCCAGCACCCCCAGGTCTCTCTCTCCCTGCCTGCTCTCCTCTAGAGATGTTAACTGAAATGTTCAAACCCCTAAACTCCAGCTGAGCAACCATTGTGTTTGTAGTCCTTGCTCAGTTCTGCACTTACAGTGCCAAAGAACCTTTAACATTCTTTCTAAGAAAGCCTCAAGTGGTGGACAGAAGCAGTGGAAACTGTTGAAACATGAAGACAGATGTTCAGCAGCTTCTCCAGTTACTCAAAACAGGCTAAAAAGAGATGTTGCAATGCACAGGGTCACCTGGATGCAGGGGGGATATTTCCAGGGTGCAAAACCCAAGGGTGACAATCTTCTTGTCTGAAACACCACCCAGCACTGTGCAGATTCTACAGCAGTGGGAAAACACAGCTCCCTGGCACTCAGCAACCCTCTGAATTGCCCAACATTACATCAGACAGGGCAGAAGATAGCTGCAAGTCACCTTTAACTCCTCAACTGCATCACTCTCCCCTTTGCCTGCTAGTGCCTGGCTACCACAATTACACCTCAGTGCTCTCTTTAGATGTAAGACATAACAGCAGCAGCTTCCTTTGCCCACTGGTAGCTATTTCCAGCCAACAGACAGCAAAGCAACAGCTGTGCCTGTAGACAGATGGCATGCAATGGAGCTCTGAGGATGTTTCACTCAGACCAGACTAGATGGTATCAAAGCAACATTTCTACAGTGTAGCAATGGGTGTGGAACTTGAGTTGGCTTTCTCCCTCCCTCATTTTCTCCACTGGTTACATTTCAGTCTGACCAAACTAGATGAGATTAAAGCGGCACTACTGCAGTGTAACACCTGGGTGTAGAACTGGAAGTGGCCTTTCTCCCTCTCTCATTTTCTCCCCTAGTTACATTTCAATCTGACCAAACTAGACGGGACTAAAGCAGCACTCCTGCAGTGTAACACCTGGGTGTAGAACTGGAATTGGCCTTTCTCCCTCCCTGATCTTCTCCACCAGATCTCTGACATTAGGCTGTAAATCCTTGCCTGTCCATTATTAGTTTCTAATTACCCTTCACAACTTTCTGAACAGCTACTAGGGAAGAGAATGATGAAATAACTCTTGAGTTAAAAGGAGATTAAATCAATCTAAATAAATTACTTTTATTATATGCTCCCACCATGCCGAGAGATGACTTAACAGTGAGAGGAAAAGAATCACATTGCAATAATGAGATCAGAGAGGGAATTCAGCTCCCAGAGGCGATTCTGGGGAGTTTATGTTAATGTACACCTTGTGGGGGACCAAAAATCAACTGGAATGGTTTCCTGAAAACTGTTTCCAGCTATTTTCTCATTTAAAAAGTTCCAACTTCACTTGACCCATTAGTCATCATATTACTTACATTTATGATGTATTTTGAAATCTATTACAAAAAAGCCAATGGATTCAATATGGTCTATTTGAACAAAATCATAACATCTATAAAAGAAAACCTACCAGCAGCCCTCTGAAATTTCTGTCTGAAGCTATTTATTTCCCAGCTATTTTATTGCTCACAGCTTCAGATAGAAAATGTCAGCTCAAATACCAGTGTTTTGCCCTTGATCTCCACGACATTCAGATTTGTACTGTGGAGATAAAGTCTTACTCTCTGAGCTCGGGATAATGATATTACCAAGCAGGACTTTCAACCGTTAGGCTGAGGATGAATAAGCAACACAAACATAACAGAGCTCCTAGCAAGCTGCTTGAGGTCAATCCCAGCTCTTACTGAAGCCAGAAGGGCTTATTCTAATATATCCTATAACTTAATGCACTCCAGGTTACCATTTCTACCAGTAATAACTACCACAGGATACTCTCGAGATGAAAACCCAGAAAGTAAACATCATTAACATTTTATAGGCTTTATTTGTAAGGCTGGGATCCTTCCACAGACTGTGAGAAATGCTGGGCTGTGGGGGAGAAAAATCAGGCATTTCCCAAGAGCTCATTCCCTTCTCCTAGTCCTCCTCCTGTGAGGGAGCTCCCATTTCTCCTGGCTAACACAGAAGAGGTCAGGGCTTCTTCCCTCGGGCCGGGCACGGCCTCGCTCTGCCCCAGCCTAAGGAGGCTGTAAGATATGAAACCACAGAAACAGCTCTGCTACAGAAGAGCAACACTGCTGTCCCTAAGCTCCCAGGAGGGCTGCATTTCCTACTCCCAGCAGGAGAGGAGTGGATGACAGGGAGCAAACACTTTGTCACGAGTGATATTCCTTCTCTAGGAGCCACCCATCCTGATGTAAGGAGTCTGAGAGGAAATCTGAGGAAGGTAAAGGTAATCTTGAGCCCTGACTCTCATTCGGTGTCAGGGTGGCCCTTCAGTCAGGAGGAAATGGCCCAACTGCAATGATCCCATTTATGAAAACAGAGAGAGAAAGACAAGGAAAGAAAAGATTAGCTGCACTGTTCTCAATTGTCCCTGGGCAGGCATCAAAAGAGAGACAAATTACAAGAAGCTGAAAAGCGAGAAGAACACAAACTAATTGTTTTTATCCTCTAATTCATCACTCCCAATTTGGATCAAGGCAAGAGAAGGAAGAAACTTGAGACAAGGCTTCAGAGGCCATCTGCAGTCCATCTCGCATTCTGCCTCTGGGAGACAGATGCCAGTTAGTCTGCAAGAGGCTGGCAGGCACTGCTCAGTATTCCTGCCTGCTGCACCCCCCAGAAGCAGCTCTCTAGGGCCAGTATGGACGCTGCAGCCCTCGGCAGGCTGAGCCACCTGGAGCCATCGGGGCGCTCCCACCTCCATGCGACAGCATGTTGGTGACATCACGCCAAGGTGAGAGCTGTGTCAGGCCAGTGCCAGGGCCTGAGATGTCAGACGAGGCCCAGAGTGAAGTCATTCATTCTTTTCCAGACAAGTATGATGCCTGTGGGTCGGGAAGACCAAGGGCACCGTTAGTGAAGGGTGCGGGATGGAGCTGCTGCTCCCAGCACGCTGACAGAAGCTAAGCAGCTGTGCAACTGCCAAACACACTCCAGAAGTGTGCTGGAGCCTGGGTGGCAAGGCCAGAAACTGGCGTGGGGGCAGTGGGAAGTAAAGTAGACCCCTAGGGCAGGGACACGCTAACCCTCGAAAGAGAGCCAGAGAAGCAGCGGCACAAGGCAGTGAGATGAAGTAAACTGCTCCAGGCCATAGAGCAGATTGGTGGAGAAGAGAACTCACTCACAGGTACTGACTCCTTAGCTGCTGAATAAGACATCCATATTAAGACACACAGGCAAAACTAAGAGAGACCCTGATGAGCTGTTTCAAATGGGTCAAAAGGCTGCCAACAGGCAGACAGGTTGGACTCCATGATCCTAGAGGACTCTTCCAACCTGGGTAATTCTGTGACACAGATGCCATGAAAATCTTTTCTGACTTAGGCATGTGGCTTGGGGGTGCACTTTTGGGCATTTAAGAGACTAAATGTCAAATGCTGTGGGCACTGCTTTGGGAAGGCCCCTTGATAACGTTCCACAGTATGACACTGATATTGTAGCCAATAGATGTGTCGAAGTGTGCTGGTCTGAGGCTAGCTGGAATATTTCAGTGAGAAGAATTAGATGACAGGCTGTGAAAAGCAAACAATGCTGATGTCTGCTGCACTCATAGGCTTGCTGATATGTATAAAACCAAGGACATGAACACAGATAAGAGAGTGTGAGCTCTGAGCCTGTGCTTTCTCCCTGGGCTGCTTTCTGTGTAACTAATCCTCCTGCTTCTAACCCCCCTTGCCGACCCTCCAACCTCACCTTGCACGTAAGGCAGGCTCTGGGATAAGGCAGAGGGGTGGGAAGGAGGTGGAAGGGTGGTTGGGAGCCCCTCTGGGGGCTCTGGTTTCTGGAGGGCTGCTGTGTTTCTGTATTGCCTTTCCCTTGCCTATTTCTGTCTGTAGCTGTAGATGTAACTCTCTGCTTGTATCCTGTGCTAAGCTGTGAATGTAAAGCTGCAGTCCTTAACTTCCAGCCGGCTGAGCCCAGTCTGGGCACGTTCAGAAGGGTGGGGGGCAGGGAACACCCAAACCACCACAGAAACCCCAAGCAATATCTACAGGCTGCTACACCTGTTTGGAATATTCCTCTGTGCCCTCTTAATCAAATAAATATCATTTCATGGCCACACTGTCAGTGCTTTAAAAACTTGTTTGTGAAAGAGCAAAAGAAGGGGAAAACCCCAACCTAGCAGAGAGCTCCAAAGCTGTGCAAGGGATGCTGAGCTAATTAGAAAAGCCTGCAGCCTGGCTGGGTCCCCTTCTCAGGTGTCAGCTCTCATTAAATCACCACATTCTCATTTCAAAGTTAACAAACACCACGGCTAAGGGAACTGTTAAACTGGGATCAAGTGGGCACATTCCTGGCTGGCTCTGTGATGTCATGCTCAGCAGCCCACAGCTGAACCTGTGAGGGCAGGGCTGACTTTTCAATCTCTGAGGTATCTGATCTAATGCTAATTTTCTCTCTGTGGGCTAACTGTGCTGGGAACAGGTGGCCCTGCTTTCAATTACGGAGGGCTAACATGCCAGTGTGAGGCCTGGATTAGTTCACCTTCTCACAGGGAATTTGCCTCGGTTGGGAATGGATTTATTATGGCTTCACACATGGAATGGAGCTCATGTCAGCTGAGGGCAGCCATACATCATCTGATTCAAATTAACCTGCTGAGGGCTGTTCCGCAGGGCTGATATTGTGCAGTGAAATAACGACGCTTCTAAAGCAGCTTGAAAGAAACCAGCCTTGCTCAACTGCAGTGCTTCCAATTTGTTCCAACTAATCTATCACCTGCTGCAGATATGATTCTAGTGGGTTGCTGGTAGCTGCTATTTTCCAGGTTTCTCCAAGCCACTGACCTTGCTAATGGGTACAACTGTTGCCTCTGCAAAGAGTGGGGGAAAGAGGCTGCAGGGAGTGCCAAGGTGCAGTTTTGTTTGTAGCTTCTTAGGCATACCCCTAGATCACAGTGTGCCCAGGTGGGCAGCAGAGCCAATGGCATCCTGGGCTGGCTCAGGAGCAGTGTGGGCAGCAGGACAAGGGAGGTTCTTGTGCCCCTGGGCTCAGCACTGCTCAGGCCACCCCTTGAGTGCTGTGTCCAGTTCTGGGCTCCTCAATTCAGGAGAGATGCTGAGGTGCTGGAAGGTGTTGAGAGAAGGGCAGCAAGGCTGGGGAGGGGCCTGGAGCACAGCCCTGTGAGGAGAGGCTGAGGGAGCTGGGGGTGTGCAGGCTGCAGCAGAGGAGGCTCAGGGCAGAGCTCATTGCTGTCTGCAGCTGCCTGCAGGGAGGCTGTAGCCAGGTGGGGTTGGGCTCTGCTGCCAGGCAGCCAGCAACAGAACAAGGGGACACAGCCTGAAGCTGTGCCAGGGCAGGTCTAGGCTGGATGTTAGGAGGAAGTTGTTGTCAGAGAGAGTGATTGGCATTGGAATGGGCTGCCCAGGGAGGTGGTGGAGTGGCCGTGGCTGGAGGTATTGAAGCCAAGCCTGGCTGGGGTACTTAGTGCTATGGTCTGGTTGACTGGATAGAGCTGGGTGCTAGGTTGGGCTGGCTGAGCTTGGAGGTCTGTTTGATTCTATGATTCCATGGTCACTGCTGGTCCCCTCACAGTGCAGCAGAGAGGGGCTGGCAGAGAAGGGCAACCCACCAGGTCCCCTAGTTGTCACTTTACCTTTCAGTGGGACATCAAAAGCCTTAGTTTTCTGGTTACAGCCACAGTTATTTCACATCTGGCCTAACGTCTTCCCAAGAAAGATGCGGGCAGCACTTTGGCATAAACCATCTTTGGTTTGGGGAGATTTGTATGAAGGTTTATTCCTACACACATTTCCTATCACTGGCATGCAGAGAGAACACGTCAGAATGGCAGCTCTGATACCTGAGGCAGCACAGGTGACGGAAGAATGAAGACCCCAAGAGGTAAGAATAACTGTTCAAACCTGTTAAGATGTATCCATCTTTGTTTCTCACCTCATGAGTGGTATCTAACCCTGAAGCACTACAACGGTCTGTGCATTAGAGAAGCATTAGCTGCAGAGCTCAGTGACAGACTGAAGAGGAACTCCCAGGAGCTGATGGAGATGGCACTGACAAAAAAGGAAGTCAGTAGTTCCTTTAGAAAGAGGCAGAACTGTCCTTTAATACCCCATGGGTTGAAGTGGAGGTCTGTTCCCACAGGCCTGGTGATGAATGCTTATCCCTTCTAGGATCCCATTCCCTTCACTCTGCAAGAAGTACCATTTGTCTTGAGCTGCCACAGGCACACAGCAATCGACCACGTGCCAGGAGGTGCACCAACGCACCCTGAGCTGCTCCTCTCATTACAGCTTCCCAACTTCTGCTACCTGCTGTAGTTTTCTGATCTCCCAGCTAATAAGGACTGACAACCTGGCTTCATAGGCTCACAGGGTGTCAGGGGCTGGAACTGCTCATCCAGACCACCCCCCCTGCCAGAGCAGGACCACACAGTCTAGCTCAGGGCACACAGGAACACATCCAGACAGGCCTGGAAAGGCTCCAGAGAAGGAGACTCCACAGCCTCTCTGGGCAGCCTGTGCCAGGGCTCTGGGACCCTTACAGTCAAGAAGTTACCCCTTGTGTTGAGCTGGAACCTCCTGTGCTGCAGCTTCCATCCATTGCTGCTTGTCCTATCCCAGGGAGCAGTGAGCACAGCCTGTCCCCCCACTCCTGACCCCCAGCCCTCAGAGATCTATAGACATTGATTCAATCCCCTCTCAGTCTTCTCCAGACTAAGCAGCCCCAGGGCCCTCAGCCTCTCCTCACCAGGCAGTGCTCCAGTCCCATCATCATCCTCATAGCTCTCTGCCAGACCCTCTCCAGCAGATCCCTATCTCTCTCTGCGGCACAAGCTCAGAGGCCTGAGGCACAAGCTCCTCCAGCAGCCCATTGCTTCACCAGGTTTAGTGTCACTGATGCCTCCCACCGCAACCGTTGCTTCCCCAGTGCCCTTACGAGGCCACCAGGAGCTGTGCTGCAGCAAACCCCTGCCAGCTTAGCAGGGATGAGGTGATGCAGACGCCTGTCACAGGCCTGCTGGTGGCCAAGCTACCTGATCCTAGCAGCTGTGGTTAGAGGGCTCCAGGAGACAGAGGAACTGATTTTCCAGAGGCTCTCAGAGCAGTGCATCTGCTGTTCTGATGCTATCCCATGTGCAAAGTGCCTTCCATTACTCACCCCAGGAAACCTCCAGCCCCCAAGGAAGGTTTCTGGGTAAAGGTTAGTTTTGGAAAGGATCTCAGAGTGGCACAGCCGAGGTCAGAAAGACCTGCACAGGAATGCAGAGCTGCTTTGGTACCTTACACTGGCAAAGCCCCTAATGAAAATTCAGAGCAATTACTACTGAGTCATGGATGTGTGATGATAGCTCCAATTAGCAGCAAAAACATGATAAAAACAAGTTCCTTTTGGCTGAGGAGAGAGCCTGGAGGAAACCCGAGGTTTGATATGCTTTTGTGAGATTAAACAGACTGATCAGTCTCATAGGATCACAGAATCAGCCAGGCTGGAAGAGAGCTCCAAGCTCAGCCCGCCCAACCTAGCACCCAGCCCTGCTCAACCAACCAGACCATGGCACTAAGTGCCCCAGCCAGGCTTGGCTTCAACACCTCCAGGCACAGCCACTCCACCACCTCCCTGGGCAGCCCATTCCAATGCCAATCACTCTCTCTGACAACAACTTCATCCTAACATCCAGCCTAGACCTCCCCTGGCACAGCTTCAGGATGTGTCCCCTTGTTCTGTTGGTGTTTGCCTGGCAGCAGAGCCCAACCCCACCTGGCTACAGCCTCCCTGCAGGCAGCTGCAGAGAGCAATGAGCTCTGCCCTGAGCCTCCTCTGCTGCAGCCTGCACACCCCCAGCTCCCTCAGCCTCTCCTCACAGGGCTGTGCTCCAGGCCCCTCCCCAGCCTTGTTGCCCTTCTCTCAACACCTTCCAGCACCTCAGCATCTCTCTTGAATTGAGGAGCCCAGAACTGGACACAGCACTCAAGGGGTGGCCTGAGCAGTGCTGAGCACAGGGACACAAGAACCTCCCTTGTCCTGCTGCCCACACTGCTCCTGAGCCAGCCCAGGATGCCATTGGCTCTGCTGCCCACCTGGGCACTGCTGCCTCAGCTTCAGCTCCTCTCTGCCAGCACCCCCAGGGCCCTCTCTGCCTGGCTGCTCTCAGCCACTCTGTCCCCAGCCTGTAGTGCTGCTTGGGGTTGTTGTGGCCAAAGTGCAGAACCCTGCACTTGGCCTTGTTCAGTCTCATCCCCTTGGCCTCTGCCCACCCATCCAGGTTGGCCAGGTCCCTGTGCAGGGCTCTGCTACCCTTCAACAGCTCCACAGCTGCTTCTAGCTTGGTGTCATTTCCCTGTGCTTCAGCTGCTTTCTGTGAAGTGGGGAGGATGTATTCCCCCACCACCCACCATGGGAGCACTGTGCAGCTAGATTGGCACTTCTGTGGTGCTCAGACCCTACAGCAGTGAGCAGTGCAGAGGAAATGGGGAGTGGTGCTGCAGAGTCAGGTTTAGACAGCTGCTGAAGGCAGACTGAACAGGGAAAGCCCAGTGCTGAAATGCTGCTCTCTAAATGACTGGTAACAGCCTCTGCTGTGTGCTGAGTAAAGCAGAGATAGGCAAGGGAAAAATCAATTCCCTAACTGAACCAACTAACAGCTGTGCACAAGAGAAATGCCTGAGGAAGGTACAGGGCACTCTGGTGTCACCTCAGTCGTGCTCTTCACAGCGATGCAGCTACAAACACAGCATGCACAGAACAGACAGAGGACATCGCTCAGCGTGCAGGAGCTTCCCATGCTGCAGGAACGAGGCCTCAGGTCACATCATTTTAAGTTAGCACCAGTAAGCCTCCATGCTGCACCACCTCCACTCTCTGTTCCCTACTAAAGCACTGCATCACTGCCTCTGCAATTCTACAGCATGAACACCTGAGACTGCAGGCAGGCAGTGCCAGGCAGGTGGATTCCAAAACGCCCAAGAGGAGGCAGCTTGTAAGAATACTGAGAAGCATTTCCAGAGACAGCTTTTATACACACAGCAGCTGTAGCCTTTCAGTTGGCCCAGGGCTAGGTGCAGGCAGGTGTCATTCTGCTGGAAACTCGGCAGCCTCAGCCTTCTTGAGGAGAGAATACAACCAGACCCTGGTACGGGACTGATGGTTCCTCAACTCTGACTTCAGTTTGGGGTCAGTGCTAGAGGAAAACGTCAGAGCCGCCAGCAGCAGCAGCAGCAGCAGCAGCAGCAGCAGCAGCAGCAGCAGATCTTCTGCCGCTGTACCGCGTGTCTGTGCGCACATCCCCAGCACACCCCCACACAGCAGACAGCACATGGCAGACTGAAGTGTGAGGCTTACCTGGTCCGTTCAGGAAGTCCTTAATCTGCACAGTGATCAGAGGGGGCGGAATGCCACTTTTAGCATCTACTTCTCCTGCCACTGTCTGCAGCCAAACCATGCAATAATCCAGAGCTTCCGGTAGAGTCTTCCCAGGATCTACAGGTGTGATAACCATCACAGTCGTTAATGACAGCCCAGGACTATGATCCACCACAAAAGATGCATGCAAGATAGGTGAAATGCAATTAAAGAGTTAAAGGCCAGCACATCAGATAACACTGCTAAGTCAGCTGCCCCACACAGCAGCTGTGCCCGCAGGCACGCGCAGGTCGTCGGGCAAGAGGGCAAAGCTGGCACTACAGAAACCAGCAGGGCCCCCTGTAACACATGAACGAAAGGCACCAATTGCTGCAAAAGAAGTGCACCCAGCACACAGCTCTACCTTTAATTAGGATGGCATTTAAGCAGACCTTACCAGAGAAGCTGTGCTCAAACCCTGCTACTTCCAGACTCTATTTTCTCTGTCAGGTAGAGCAAATGGTAATGGAAAGACAAATGGGAAAGGCTAAACCAGCAGAATGCTGCCAGGACTCAGCAGCATCACAGGTGGTTATGTAAGTCACGCTGGAGTTTCACACCACAGCCAGTCAGTGGCTACCTTCAACTGTGTTCCTTTGATCAGTCTCCTCGAGTTCATTAAAACTGATTTCCCACAACTGCTCCTCTTGTCTTTATTTTCTGCATATCAGAAATGGCAAACCCAGTAGTGTACAAAGCCTCTTTTGAAGTTATTCTCTGCGCTTTCAGTCAGTTAAAACCTGCTGTAATTGCTTGATTTGGGTTTTACAGAAGGGGTTGCTTTCAAGAGTGGTATTTACATACCCCCTGTTATAGCCAACATATGGTCTCGTGGTAGAACAGTCATATGTGGACTGGGTATATAAAGTCAGCTTTGGAATTTGTATTTCTTGACCCTGTCATGTGATTCATATAAAACTTGGCAGATACGAACCCTGATGTGATTTCAAAGAACCTACTGAAACCAATTGATCATGACTGTAGATCTATATGGAAAAGATCAAAAGTTAGCACATTCTTCTGGTTTCATTTGATCAACTTTCCGGCAGCGCCTCTGCAGCAGTACTTGTGCTGTGTGGCATATACATTACAGCCCTGCCCTCCCTCTATTCCCACTCCACGTTTGCAAAGTCAGCCCTCAGCAGCTCTTTAAGAGCTGTCACTGCACACAACAGATTTGTGTATTTTCCATGTGAATTTCTACACTTTTATGATCCTTAGCCCTTTCCTTTAATTACACCAACCAGAATGAAGTGACACATTCCCTTTTCTGTAGGAAACTGCTTGAGGGAGTATCTTGTTTCCTGTCTTTGGAGCTTGCCCAGTGTAGTGAAAGGAGTGATAATAAGAAATCTTTACCATCAAAAGAGAGTTCCAGAAGGGGGACTTGGCTCTATCACAGCACCTTACTTTGTGCTAGTAGCTCATCATAAACAAGTGATGTGCTCTCAGAGAACATTGTGTAAAGAGCTGTAAAATGTACTGAACGTTGTGCAGTGAACATAACTGCACCAATTTAACTGATCTCTAAGTTACTGCTCCTTTGGAAGTGCTCACAGGAACATTCAGGTGTGGTGTGTTTGTGCAGCTCAGAAGGCAAATTGAGTCCTGGGCTGCAGCCAGAGGAGTGTGGCCAGCAGGGCAGGAGAGGGGATTGTGCCCCTTGGCTCTGCTCAGACCTCACCTCCCACCCTGCCTCCAGTCCTGCTGTCCCCAGCAGTAGAAGGGCACAGAGCTGCTGGAGTGAGGCCAGAGGAGGCCACAAAGCTGACCCAAGGGCTGAAGCAGGCTGAGGGAGCTGGGGGTGCAGTGCACCTGTCCAGTGCATCCTGGACAGGAGAAGACTCCAGAGGGACTTCAGAGCTGCCTGCCAGTGCCTGAAAGGATCCTGCAGGAAGGCTGCAGAGGGACTGGTCCTGAGGGTGTCTGGAGACAGGCCAAGGGTAAATGGCCTGAAGCTGAGGCAGAGCAGGGTTAGAGTGGAGCTGAGGAAGTTGTTGAGTGTGAGGGTGGTGAGAGTCTGGCCCAGGCTGCCCAGGGAGGCTGTGGCTGCCTCCTTGGTGGGAGTGTTGCAGGCCAGGCTGGATGAGTCCTTGAGCATCTGAGTCTAGCTGAGAGGTGTCCCTGCCTGTGGTGGGGAGGTTGGAGGAGACAATCTCTGAGGTCCCTTCCAAGCTGAGCCACTCTGGGATTCAATATGGGGCAAAAAGCTGCAATAAAGCCTGGCTGAGTTCTGGAAGCTACCATCACACACAGTGTGTAGCAGCCTAGATCATCCCCCAGTTTCTCAGCAAATGCAGTCAATTCAGCCAAACATTTCTTTGGCACAACACATTTCCAGGCATTCTCGTTGTCTCAAGACGTGTTTATGTCATAAAATATCTAATCCTTATTTCAAAGTTGTAGTTGTTTAAAGATGAAAATATCTCTGGTGATAAGAAACTGCCCAGGAGAAACCCCCCGCAGGCCAGAAGGCATTAGCTGCGCAGACTCTGTCCTCAGGGCACTGCACGCCTAAAGCACAGATCAAAAACCTGAGCGAAGCTCTCAGCAGGTTCCTTTGCTGTGTCACCTCTCCAGGGAGCGCAGCACCATCCACTCCTCATTACCTGAGCCACTGCAGGACTGGGATTCAGGAAGGATGAGAAGGACTCCAGAATTTACAGATGAGGAATATAACACAAAGAAACCTCAAGTGCACAAAATTAGCCTGAGTCCAACAACATATGCAACTGCTAACCCTACACTGGGCATACTGATGTCAAGCTTTTAAAAATCAGTTAGTTTTGGTTCAAGTGAAATTTTGTTACTATGAGACAGCTAATTCTGCCATCAGCATAGTGACACAGGCAGTTTTTCACTCGGAGGAAACAATCCTAAGGGGCCACACACAGCAGTAGTCTGAGTGCTCCTAGCCCGTGGTGTAAGGTCGATTTGGGAGCTGGGTAACAGACCGGGCCAGAGATTCAGGTGTGCCAGGTACAGCTCAACAGTTACAATGATACACAAGGAGAAGAAAGCTAAGATGCAAAGGCTTCAGCTCCAGACCTGAAGGCTTTGGAGATACACAAACGGGAGCTATAAGGAAAAAAAAGCTCTAAAATGCATTTACATCCAAGGTCAAAGGACTGGAATATGTCTGTCTTGATTAAAATTCCTTCCAGGGTAGGAAACAGCAGATGCCTTTTCAGAGGGTTACGGGCCAGGAGAGGAATCAGTATCAATCAGTCACCCCCCTGCCAAGGGCAGAGGAACTGCAAGCAGCAATTGATAAAAGAGAAAAATTAGGCTGAAAAGTGAGGAATTCCTTAAGGACTCTCCTCCCTCAAGGAAATGATGGAAAGTTCAGACTCTACAAAACCCTCACCAGCACTTGACAGAACACTACAGAACACAACAGGGAACAATTACGCGTCGGCAGGGAACTGCCTTGAATAATGTATTATAATAGGTCATTTCCAGTCCCATTTGCTATGATTCTCCCAAAAATCAACACTCAAGTTCGCAGCTATTTGTGAGAAGAAAACGCTGGAGAAAGCCCAAGGGATGCATCCATAAGTACAAAGGCAGGCCAGAATTACTCCCCAGCAAGGCCTGAGAAGCAAGGGCGGCCAAGACGCCAGAAATTCTATCCTCTGCACCAGGGGACAAAGCCCTCCAGCAGCACGGGGGGGTGGCAAAACCGCCAGCACAGAGCCGCAGCCGAGGCTGCAGGTTAGCAGCTATCAGCAGGCTGAGGCCCTCAATACGTGCGAGGTTTTCTCCCCGTTCTTGGCTGCTTTGGGGTTTCGGTTTGCTCGGGGATTTTTAAGAAGGAAACAAACAAATCTGTGTCTGCTTTTGCTTGCAGCCAAGCACCCAAAGCCACTCTCACTCTTGCTAAGGTCCAGATCTCAGCTCCACACTCCACAGTTCATGAAGTGTCTTCCTAAACTTGATTTGAATCTGCAAGCCTTTGATTGCACCTCTGTCGCCTCTGTCAACAGCAGGCAGCAGTCCCCAAACCTCCGCAGAGAAGGGCAGCAGGGGACAGGGAAAGGAGCGGAGGAGGCAGGGAAGTGTAACGCCTCGAAGCTCTTCTCTCCGAACTGTGCCTTGGCTCCGTCCCGCAGCTGGGCGCCAGCGCAGCGCAGGGCACAGCGGCGGCAAACGCTTCTGCCAGCTCGCATGGGCTGCGGCAGGGAGCTAAACCCGGGCCCCGCAGCAGCCTGAGCGCTGCGCATTCCCTGGGCAGCTCATGCCTATGGGTGGGGGCTGCACACACCCCCAGCCCCTCCCACACGGATGTAGATGTGCACAGTCAATACGGGCGGAGGGGTACAGGTGAGAGGCCAGCGGCACTCCCTCCATGACGCGCTGGGGATCAGCCTCAAACCCTCTCTGCCTCGCAGCAAGCACAGGAGGCTGAGAGGGAGGCTGCCAGAGCCAGCTCTGCTCTGCTCTCCACCCAGCCCGGGCCTGCCACCAGAGCAGAGGTGAGATGTGTGTGAGCTACTGCATCTGCTGCTCGCCGACCTGGAAGGCGTGGGTGTGAAAAACTGCAACAGCCACCAGGCTTGCTGCGGGCTGGCCTCGCCCTGCCGCCACGGCGGAAGCTGGAGGGGCTCCATCCCTAGCGCATACCTGCTGAGACACTTCTCTGCCCGGCCGCAGCCAAGCACCACAACCTCCTCTTTGAAAGCAAACAAACAAACAAACAGCAAAAAGGCTTTTCTCAAGAGGGCCCAGAGCACAATGCTCAGGAAATGAGGCAATTTCCTATCTGGATCACATTACCTGAAACAAAGCAAATCAGGATTTAAAAACAATATTTACAAAAGCAGCTTACAAGACGACATTAAAAACAACTGCGCCCACTGCAAGTGGTGTGGTCACTGCTCCCTCTGCGGAGCCTAATGGCCAGCAGATGCCTTCGGCCACCTGCAGGCTGAGCACCCAAGAAAAAAGGGTGTTTGCAGCATAGTTCAGGCTGATTGGGCAGAACCCTAGAACGGCTCAGCTTGGAAGGGACTTCAGAGCTCATCCCCTCCAATCTCCCCACCAGGCCCAGGGACACCTCTCAGCTAGACTCAGCTGACCAAAGACTCATCCAGCCTGGCCTGCAACACCCCCACCAAGGAGGCAGCCACAGCCTCCCTGGGCAGCCTGGGCCAGACTCTCACTATCCTCACACTCAACAACTTCTTCCTCAGCTCCATAGAATCATAGAATCAACCAGGTTGGAAGAGACCTCCAAGATCATCCAGTCCAACCTATCCCCCAGCCCTAGCCAGTCAACTAGACCATGGCACTGAGTGCCTCATCCAGTCTTTTCTTGAACACCTCCAGCCACAGTGCCTCCACCACCTCCCTGGGCAGCCCATTCCAGTGCCAATCACTCTCTCTGCCAACAACTTCCTCTTAACATCCAGCCTAGACTTTCCCCGGCACAACTTGAGACTGTGTCCCCTTGTTCTGTTGCTGGTTGCCTGGGAGAAGAGGCCAACCCCCACCTGGCTACAATGTCCCTTCAGGTAGTTGTAGACAGTAATGAGGTCGCCCCTGAGCCTCCTCTTCTCCAGGCTAAACAACCCCAGCTCCCTCAGCCTCTCCTCATAGGGTTTGTGTTCCAGGCCCTTCACCAGCTTTGTCACCCTTCTCTAACCCTGCTCTGCCTCAGCTCCAAGCCATTCCCCCTTGGCCTGTCTCAGACATCCTCAGGAGCAGTCCCTCTGCAGCCATCCTGCAGGATCCCTTCAGGCACTGGCAGCAGCTCTGAAGTCCCTCTGGAGCCTTCTCCTCTGCAGGCTGCACACCCCCAGCTCCCTCAGCCTGTGCTCACAGAGAGCTGCTCCAGCCCTTGGAGCATCTTTGTGGCCTCCTCTGGCCTCACTCCAGCAGCTCTGTGTCCTTCTGCTGCTGGGGACAGCAGGACTGGAGGCAGGATGGGAGGTGAGGTCTGAGCAGAGCCAAGGGGCAGAATCTTACCAAGCAGCTCAGTGAGCAAGCAGGCTATGTAATGGTCCTTATTAAGCAGCTGGTATTTATTCCATTCATCTATTCCCTTTGATTTGAAGTTCCTACAGTGACTGTAGCAAGCTGCCACCAAGCTGCGCCGTCACAAAGAGAACTGCAAGCAGGAATGAAGTAGTTTAGCACAACCTTAGCAAAGCTGAGCTAATGTTTTAATAACCTGATAAGTTCCCTCCTCCTCCTAGCTGACTTGCCAGTGAACTTGGTTGGAGAGAAGGACTGAGGAAATTGAAAGCACAACCATCAGGTTTTTAGCTCCAAGGCAGGCAAATGCTCCCAAACACGGACCCTGGCCTGATGGAAATGCGCTGCTGCTAACTGCTAATTCACACACTAACAATGCCCAGCTTTTACATGGCCTCTTTCCTCCTGGTTTATCCTCTAAGTTCTTGTTTCTTCCACGTTTCAGAAAGCAAGCACAAAGTAAGACAGCTAAGTGAGAGAGGAGCCAAGTTGCTTGGATGAGGGTTGTGTGTCTCAGCCGCTGTGCAGTGCTCTCCCACCGAAGGAGCGATAGCTTAACGTGCAAGATGCTGAATTTCAAGCTCTAATAACTGGAGATAATTTAAAAAGCATGGACGTCCTCCTGTCCCAGATACAACGCACGTGGCTTGTGGCAGCACTCAAAGCTTCACTTCTACACGTGTGCAAAGCACAGCACAGCACTGCCCAGCCCCGAACCCAGTGCTGGCGAAGCAAGGGGAGTCAAGATCTCAAAATCACCAAACAGAGCTGACTCAAAACAATTGCTCCAAACGCCTCCAAACATGCCTGAGATGTTCTCATGCAGCACACATGCTGTGTGCACAGACAGAGCATGATGAGGGAGAGTTCTGGAGCCTATCCTGGATCTAATCTACGTGCTTATGACACACACGAACTATGCAAGCTTACACATCTTGGTGTAAGCAACGAGGAATCACCCCCGCAGGACAAGAGAAGGCACCAGGGAGACCTCCTGGTGCCCTCTCAGTACTTCAGAAAGATGGGGCAGGCTTTTTAGCAGGACCTGTTGTGACAGGACAAGAGCTGATGGTCCCTGGAGCTGTTGAAGGCAAGGTTGGACGTGGCACTTGGTGCCATGGTCTAGCCTTGAGCTCTGTGGTAAAGGGTTGGACTTGATGATCTGTGAGGTCTCTTCCAACCCTGATGATACTATGATACTGTGAGATTTAGATTAGAGACCAGGAAGAAAGCTTTTATGCTGAGGGTAGTGAGACCCTGGCTCAGGTTGCCCAGAGAGGGGTAAATGCTCCACTCCTGGAACCATTCCAGGCCAGGTCAGATGTGGCTCTGAGCAACCTCATCTAGCTGAAGATGTCCTTGCAGACCGCAGGGGTGTTGGACTAGATGACCTTTAAGGTCCCTTCCAACCCAAGAGCTGAGGCTGTGGGGTATAACCTCAACAATGTGTGCATTTACTGCTTGATTTTCAGCTACACTCCAGAGTCTCTCAAGCTGCCTTCCACCACTCCAGTACCTTTGAGACCTGAGCTCCTTCAAGCAGTCACAATCAGGGCTGAAGGTGAAATGCTCTTACCTGTACACTTGTAGTCTGAGGCTACCCCTTTCAGGCCAGCATCAAACACTGATATTTCTACCTTCTGCTTTCTGTGGTGGCAGCTGAGCAGCACGGAGGGCTGCGACACAACCAGGTAGAGGAAGGGCTGCAGCTCTGTGTCGCCAGCTCCCCTGCGGCCGGGCTGCCGGACGATGGTGATGCCCAGGGCTTGTCGAGCAGAGGATCGGGTGGAGGCATGCAGGCTCTCCAGGGACAGGAGCCCTGCCTTTCTCCCGGCGGGCAGGGCAACGTCGCTGCGCAAGAGGTCGTCCGCAGTGACGGAGGAGATGCAGGGCTGACCAGGCTGCTTGGCGTCGTGGCCGCCACCGCGGCCTGCTTCTGGAAGGTTCAGGGAGCTCTTGCTTATTTTCTCACCTTCCTTCTGCTCTGGCGCGGACTTGGGCTTCGGCAAGGCGAGGCAGGAGTAAGTCATCAGTGAGATTCGGCTGGCGGTGACGAAGACGTCGAAGGGGATGAAGTTGAGGTTCTTGACGATGGAGGCGTGGCAGGAGGGGCGGGCGATGCGGTGCTGGCTGGCGCCGCTCTGCTGCTCGATCTGAACGATCCTGATTTTAACACTGTCACTGCCAATCCCACTGTCCTGTGCCCCACTGTAACGGGAAGAAGTCTCCACTGTTGCCCCGTCAGACACATCTGTTTTCTTCTGCTCCTGTTTGGAAACCTGTGGCGGAAAATCCTGTGTTAACTTATGATATCCATATCCCAAGCACTCCCATCGCAGTGGCAGCAAACAGCCACTACATAAATTGGGTGTCAAAAGAGAGAAGCATACAAAGACATCTGCCAAGTTAACGCAGTCATCACTCATGAAAACACAGCAGGTGTCTGTTCCAGTGACACGATGAGTCACGGCAGACAAAGCGCCAAGAGAACACATGAAGGGAAAACAAAGCAGTAGTGATTTCGAGCCTTAAATGAGCTTGGCTCTTCTCCTTCTGTTTGCTTCTCTCAGTCCTACAAAGAGCCTGAGGGAAGGTGTGGAGCACGTGGAGAAACATCTGGAAAGAGCCCCCTGCAGAAGTTCGACAACAACAACACTGAGGAGGATGCAAGGGCAGCTCCTCGGACTCACACCAAGTTAGAGTCATGCACTCACCTGCATGGCTTCCACAGAGCAACCCCCAGCTCTGTCTGCCCAGGAGTGCTTCTGCTCTGCTCTCTACAAGAGCTAACATCAAAAATGTCTAACTCAGACCTGTGAGCCATCCCACACAGCACTCTGCTTCTGACAACACCAGCAGCAGGCTTTGCCACGAGAGATCATGGACCCTGGCCACCTCAAGCAAGCTCTTCCTCTCCTTCTGAAGCACCCACAGATGTTGCTTTCAGGATACTGGAGGTACCTGCTTGTGCCCCTGGACTTCTTGACTCTGATTTGCCCACTTCCTTGTTGAATATGCTGACAGTGTCTGATCTCCACAACCTGCTGATGCTTTCCCCCCTCTTTGGTCTAAGCCAATCTCCTCCTAGTGTGACTGCCCTGCCCCAGTCTTTGGCTGTGCATGATTTGAACGCTCAGGCCCACATCCTGCTTCACCGCTGTTGCTATGTCCTTGCAAACCTTGACCATAGTTCCCCTCAGCCTGCTCCTCTCCACACTGGGACATCCCAGGCTTTTTAGGCTTCCTACAAAGAATCTGCTCCAGCACCTTCAATCCTTTTAGTTTCCCCTCTCCGCTTCTCTGACTGCCCTGTGCACTTGTTGAGTGCTCCACACAGAACGTAAGAGCGGGATGACCACGGCTGTGGGGAGCAGCAAACTGATGCCTTCTGTCTCGTTCTCAATCTCCTGATGGTGTCCACTATTTTGTTAGGGCTTTCCTGGCTGCTGCTGCACATTGCCTCAATGATTCATTTCTTCGTTCCAGGACCTACTTCAGTGGTTTCTTTTCATCACCTCCCCGCTTCTAGCAAATCTTTAAAAAGGGAGATAACAACTAGGGTAAACCATACCTTAACTTCCTCCTAAAGAACACGACCATGAAACACAAGTCCTCACACAAACTTAGCAGCAAATGAGCTACAGGAACGCGGGGCAGTGAATTACTGAATGTCTCCAAACTTTGCTCCTCATGTAGCACTGTTAGTAGATTCTAAATACACTGCAGAGATTGGGTTGTGGGGGGCATCAAGAACAGCAGATTTATTTGAGAGGTTCCCTTATATTCTGCTTTATGAAACAAAAGGAGCAACCTCCAGTCCTTCTCTTTAAAGGAAAGCATTAGCAAGGAAATCCTAAGCCAGACCCATTAACTGGCTGAGGTTTGCTCTGGAAAGACTTTTGCCAGCTCCAGGTACAATCTTTACAGATTCACTCATGAAGGTTTCAAATAACCAGCAGAATTCCTTGCAGCTGATTCCTGTGGCAGGCTGATATCCTTGACCTGCAAATGGGATCCTACCTAGAATACAGCCCCTAGGAAAGGAACTACAGAGCCAAGCAATCCTGACTTCTCCCCATTTCCTAGCAGCTAGGCTATTTGTACCTCACCCTCTCTGTTAGGTAAACTATCAAGTTCTTTGCCCATATCTTGGCACTGATGGCACTTAAAAAAAGGCATAGATGGCATCATCACTTGGGTACTGAGGGCAAAGAGAAGGCAGATGGGAAGGAGCTGTACAAAATCTTGCCATATTGTTTAACTGAAATGCTGCCTGAAATGAAGCAGAGGGCTAAAGCCAGCACCTTTTAGCTGTCCATGGCCATCAGTTTGGCCTGATGAAAAGCCTCCTCTGACAGCTTGGTTCTGTAGTAACTGATGGGTGCTACGCAGTGGTTTCTTGTCCTCCTTGCAACAGCACTGTCTACAGCTACCTGACACTTAGGTTGTGCACAGAGAATACAACATGCAGCACTGCTTGTGTAGAAGGAGAGGGAGAAAGCACAGCACTGCTTGCTTCTGAACATGTCTCCTCACACCTAAACAGACTCCACTTGAAGATTAGCTCTTCCACTATGCCTCTTCTGATAATTGTTTATCGACTGTGCTGGCCTATGCAAAGCACCCAAAGGACGTGAAGAAAGAAGCTCTGTCTCCATCCCCTTCCAGACTACAGTTCTCAGTGAAGGCTACTGCAAGGGATGCTAATTGGTCCCAACTGCTGCATTTGCTGCTGTGCAGACATTCCACTGCAGAAACTTTCCACTTCTGAGACTCCAAACCAACTTAGGCAGGTCACCAAGCAGCTGCCAGTAGCTTCTGATCAGTACTAAGCAGTACAGAATAGAGAGCAGTGCCTGAGAGGTGAAAGACACCATCTCCTATCAGGGTTCTCCATGCCACCTAGTTCCACAATGGAATTCGACCTCTGTGTGCTCTTACCACATGCATCATAAAGGCTGGAACAAGTGAGTGACGGTTTACAGAGAAGCTTTCCACAAACCAAAGGTGCAGAAGGAGCACTGGGACTCCTCGCGTCCCTTTTGGCACAGTGAGCAGAGAGCCTCCCAGCAAAGTCTGCTGCTAACCTGAAAATGCATCTAGTAATGAACTTGGGAATCATCCTCTTATGGGATAAAGAGAACAGAGCGAATGACTCTCCACATGTCAACTCTAAAGAGATTATCATGGGCTAGGTGGGCTAGTTCTTTTACTGGGCCTTGAGTACTGTGTCCAGTTCTGGGCCCCTCAATTCAAGAGAGATGCTGAGGTGCTGGAAAGTGTTTGGAGAAGGGCAGCAAGGCTGGGGAGGGGCCTGGAGCACAGCCCTGTGAGGAGAGGCTGAGGGAGCTGGGGGTGTGCAGCCTGCAGCAGAGGAGGCTCAGGGCAGAGCTCATTGCTCTCTGCAGCTCCCTGAAGGGAGGCTGTAGTCAGGTGGGGTTGGGCTCTGCTGCCAGGCAACCAGCAACAGAACAAGGGGACACAGCCTGAAGTTGTGCCAGGGGAGGTCTGAGCTGGATGTTAGGAAGAAGTTGTTGTCAGGGAGAGTGATTGGCATTGGAATGGGCTGCCCAGGGAGGTGGTGGAGTGGCCGTGGCTGGAGGTGTTGAAGCCAAGCCTGGCTGGGGCACTTAGTGCCATGGTCTGGTTGGTTGGGCAGGGCTGGGTGCTAGGATGGGCTGGCTGAGCTTGGAGCTCTCTTCCAGCCTGGCTGATTCTGTGATTCTATGTCATGAGCATCAGTGTCAGCTCGGTGCTAGCAAAGGCAAGGACAACATTCATCACCGGGCTGCATCATGTCGCTTCTCTTACTCTTTACATAACCCATTTAAAATGAACAATAAAAGTTTTCTTTAATTAGCTACTGGTGTGCATTAACATGATCATGATTAAACCATAAAAACCAACTGTACATTACCCTGGTCCCCTATCCCATGTGGTTTGGATTATTTTAGTTTAAAATGTACTTTGAGTCCCTTTTAAAAGTTCGACCTTCTGCTTTCAGAGAATTAAATGCATATTACTGCAGTGGAGAAGATAATGTTTCAGACCTCCAGGCATATATTAAACACACTGGCAGCACATTAGACAAAATGCTTTACTTATTAGATACTTCCTATTCTAAACAGTGTCATCAAAGGCTAAAAACAAAATCCATATAAAAGCTGCACAATGCTTCCACACAGAACCTGTGCCAAAATCCCTGTTCTTTCCAGCTAATGAGGAAAGGATGTGTACTCTTAACATATGAATGTAAGATTTTCCAAGCATTCACTTTAGGAAACAGGGCTATTGATTCCACATGGCTCATGTTAAATGAAACTGGATTGGTAAAATAACCTTTAAGATATTTGGCATGATAACTGTAATTAAACAGCATTCAAAGGCATAAAACAAAAGGGAATTCGGTTCCACAATGGCTAATTAAAATGAAATGAAAAAACACAGCATGTCCTCTATCAAGATAAACTGTTATTGTTCCAGAGCTATTCCAATACTGCTAAAATACACTTCTAGATAAAATCTGAAAGGACTGGAAAAATATTTGCGGCTTCGAAATGGATAGTTTGGCGGAGAAAAAAAGTATAGGACGCTGAAATTTTATGCTGAGATAATAGCTTTAAAGCTCTGAGCGTAACCAGATGGCATTTAAAGCAGAGCAGCTCCGCAGATTGGCTGCCGGAGCGAGCCGCAGCAGGGACAGGTCTCCAGCAGGCAGCGGACACGCGTCCGGACGGCACTCGGCGCTCGGGCGGCGGCGCTGCCTGCCCCCTCCCCTCGCAGGAGCGATCCCAGCAATAGGAGGCTCCCCAGGAAAGGTGTTGAAAGCGACACTGGTAGCTAGGGAAGCCTGCCAATTCTTCCTTTCCATGGGCGGAGATAGCTAACGTTAGCCGCTTGACCCCTCGAGTCCGGGGCTCGGGAGGGCACCCGACACACAGATCTGCCTAGGGAAAGGGCAAGGAGCCCGCACGGCCTGTGCAGCACGCAGAGGACTGCAGGGGAAGGGCAGGGCCACAGCAGCAGACCTGCTCGGCACAACTGCCGGCAGTGTCCCCCGAGGGCAGGGGCAGAGGAGAAGATTTGGTCAGCAGTGTCCCCGAGGGCACTGCACCCCGAGCCGGCTACCTCCTGCGCGTATTTGGGCGGCAGAGGCACCTGTTCAGAGTCTGCACCGAGAGGCAACGAAGCCAGCAAGCCACACACACCTCCTGCCGCCCGAGGCCGCCAGGCAGCACATCCTCTGACGGGAGAGGACCTTCACACCAACTGGCAGCCTCTGAAGTCTGTGTTCTCAGCTCCTTCTCCTCTCCAGAGTTTGCACAGACACCAGAGGCAAGTGCCTGCAAGTTCAGCTGACACACCCCCAGCAGCTTTGGGTTCTCATTCTGATCCTCGCAGGAGAGTGCTGTAATTAGCAGAGGAACTAACAGCAGCACCTCTGGAAGTGGAGCTGCTCTAGATCCAAAGCATCTCCCTCCACCTGCACAATTGTCCAGCCTCTCCTGTCCATCATGGCTACATATGGCACTGCTGAAGGAACACTTCTCCTGCACAGCCTGTCCTCAATGCCAACCCTGAGATCATTCCTCACAGGACATCAACCACAGAAAGAGTCACAAGTGTGAAACCACAGAATGAGAGTGCCAATCACCTCTGCTCCAGCACGGTGCCATCTGACCTCCTTGGCTTCCTTCTGCTAACCACAGGAAACACTGCAATGGAAACAAAGCCCCTGCCTAGTGCTGAGCCACACGGGAAGGCATCACAGAATCCCAGAACAGCTCAGGTTGGAAAGGACCTCAGAGCTCATCTCCTCCAACCTCCCCACCAGGGGTAGAGATCTCTCCACTAGATATGGCTGCTCAAGACCTCATCCAACCTGACCTTGAACAGGGGGTTGGCCCTGGATGATCCTCCTGCAGTAGGAGAAGTGTGGGCAGCAGGTCAAGGGAGGTGATTCTTCCCCTCTACTCCACTCTGCTGAGACCCTACCTGGAGTATTGTATCCAGTTCTGGAGCCCCTGGGACAAGAAGGATGTGGAGATGCTGGAGTGTGTCCAGAGCAGGGCCAGGAGGATGCTCAGAGGCTGCAGCAGCTCTGCTGTGAGCACAGACTGAAAGAGTTGGGGCTGTGCAGGCTGGAGCAGAGGAGGCTCCCAGGAGACCTTCTTGTGGCCTGCCAGGATCTGAAGTGGGCTACAAAAAAGCTGGGGAGAGCATTTTGAGGCTATCAGGGAGTGCCAGGATTGGGGGGAATGGAGTAAAGCTGGAGGTGAGTAAAGCCAGCCTGGAGGTGAGGAGGAAGTTGTTGAGCATGAGAGTGATGAGAGGCTGGAATGGGTTTCCCAGGGAGGTGGCTGAGGCCCCATGGCTGGAGGTGTTTGAGGCCAGGCTGGCTGAGGCTGTGTGCAGCCTGCTCTAGGGTAGAGTGTCCCTGGGCATGGCAGGGGGATTGGAACTGGCTGATCCCTGTGGTCTCTTCCAACCCTGACTGATTCTAGGATTCTGTGATCCTTCAGGTCCCTTCCAACCTAAACCATCCTGTGAGCCCAAAGCCATTCCTCCACAGAGGGAACTGTGCAGTCAGGCCGAAAGGAGGCAGCAGGAACACCACTCTGGGACACTGTACCTCCTACACAAGTAAAATGCTTTTTCTCCCAGCAGCTTTCTGTTGGACCAGAATTTTGTGTCGAAGCAGTGGTGCTGGTTTGCCATGTGCCAAACACAGGCCCCCAGCGCCGCAGAAGGGCTCCCCGCGGGGACCCAGCTGTGGCTTCCACAGCCCTGCTGCAGAGAGCTGACAGGTGGGGGCTGACACCAGCTCAGCTGCTGCAGGCAGCCCTGTGCCAGCCCTGCAGAAGCAGAGGAAGAAGCTACCTCCTGTTGAGAAATCAGAGCAGTGCTGAAGTTCCACTCCTCCCAGGGGCCCGTGCAAATGCTAACCTCCTCCCACCAGCAGCAGCACCAATGCTTGACTCTGAATGCCAGTGCTGTCTGCTCTGCTGCCCTAGCAGGGGCCAGTAAGACACTGTCTGCTCAGTCCTTCTACTCTAACTTAAGCAGACCAGGCTGAACTCTGCCGGAGGCCTTCATTCAGTGCTCATCTCTCATTGATATTTTTATGCAGAGTCAGCTTCTTGGTGTTTCTCAGATTCAGTGTGAGAGTTTTGTCTGGCTTGTCTCTTTCCTCTAAACCAGGTGTGGGTTTGGCCACTTCTGCACAGGTTTGTTTCCTGTTGTAGCCAAGAAGCATCATTTTTCCATGGCAGTCTGCTTGCCTAATAGAGTGGGACACTTGAAAAAGCAGCAGTTGAAACTTCAGCTTGATTTTGTGTGACTTCCTCTAAGGTTTCAGTGTGAGGATTTCAGTTGCAGGCTGCAGCTGCAGCAGCCTCGGCTCTGGGTCACATTCCCATGCAGAACGGTTTGGTGTTTATCTGCTCCCACAGGAAGCAGTGCTGTTGTGCCAAGCTAGCTGAAGCCTTCAGGAGGCTGACAAACCCTGGTCACTGCTGTGCTGAGCACCCAGCCAAGGGAACAAAAAGCGTCCGAGGGCTTGCAGCTGTGAGCCCCTGGGGCTGTGGTGCTGCAGAGAAGCCTGCTGGTGGCACGCACCAGAGCCAATGCTCCCAGTGCTCTGTGGCTGCACACAGCACTCTGCCCGTGGAACTGCCATGTCACAGCCTGTGGTGGAGCTGCTCCAGGTGTGCTGCCACTGAGCAGCCCCAGGAAAGCACACAGCAACTCGGTGGCACAGACTCTCACCAGCACCCAGGCTGGCAAAGCCCCTCAGGAGCACCAAGTCCAGCCTAGAGCCCTACTCTGCAAGAGTCACCTTAAACCACATCCCCAAGCACCACAGCCAAACCAGCCCTAAACACACCCAGGCTGGGTGACTCCACCACCTCCCTGGGCAGTTCACTGCAGTCCCTGACCACTCTCTGTGAAAGACTTTCTCCCAATGTCCAATCTAACCCTGCCCAGCCTCAGCCTGAGGCCATTCCCCCTCGTTCTGTCTCCATTACCTGTGAGCAGAGCCCAGCAGCAGCCTCTCCACAGTGTCCCTTCAGGTAGCTGTAGACAGCAATGAGCTCTGCCCTCAGCCTCCTCTTCCTCACACTACCCATCCCCAGCTCACTCAGTCTCTCCTCATCAAATTTATTCTCCAGGCCCTTCCCCAGCTTTGTTGCCCTCCTCTGGACCCGCTCCAGCACCTCCACAGCTCTCTGGTATTGTGGTGGCAAAATTGAACACAACACTCGAGCTGTGGCCTCACCAGAGCCCAGTCCAAGGGGACAATCCCCTCCTGCTGCTGGACACAGCATTTTCAACACAAGCCAGGATGCCATTGGCCTTCTTGGCTGCCTGGGCTCACTGCTTGCTCACACTCAGCTGCCTGGGCACGCTGCTGGCTCACACTCAGCCACCTGTGAGCACAGGCTGAGGGAGCTGGGGGGGTGCAGCCTGCAGAGGAGAAGGCTCCAGGGGCACCTCAGAGCTGCTGCCAGTGCCTGAAGGGATCCTGCAGGAAGGCTGCAGAGGGACTGGTCCTGAGGCTGTCTGAGACAGGCCAAGGGGGAATGGTTTGGAGCTGAGGCAGAGCAGGGTTAGAGTGGAGCTGAGGAAGAAGTTGTTGAGTTTGAGGGTGGTGAGAGTCTGGCCCAGGCTGCCCAGGGAGGCTGTGGCTGCCTCCCTGGTGGGGGTGTTGAAGGCCAGGCTGGAGTCTAGCTAAGAGGCATCTGGATTCTTTCAGGCAGTTCCCTGAGGTCCTTCTCGAACTGAGGGCCCCAGAACTGGGCCACACCAGGGCAATGTAGAGGGGGAGGAGACCCTCTCTGCACCTGTAACCACTCCGCAAAAATGATCAGGGCATTGGAGCACCTCTGCTATGAGGACAGGCTGAGGAAGCTGGGGGTGCTTAGCCTGGAGAAGGGAAGGCACAAGGCAGACCTAACAGTGACCTTCCAGTAGCTGAAGGGGGCACAAAGAGGCTGCAGAGGGACTCTTTGCAAAGACCTGCAGGGACAGGATGAGGGCAAAGGCTTGAAATGAGAGAACAGATTGAGACTGGATGTTAGAAACAAGTTGTGCATCATGAGTACAATGGAAGACTGCAACAGGTTGCCCAGGGAGGTGGTTGTGGCCCTATCCCTGGAGATCATAGTGTCAAGCAGGTGGGAAGCCCCCAGCCCTGCCCAACCAACCAGACCATGGCACTAAGTGCCCCAGCCAGCCTTGGCTTCAACACCTCCAGGCACAGCCACTCCACCACCTCCCTGGGCAGCCCATTCCAATGCCAATCACTCTCTCTGACAACAGCTTCCTCCTCACATCCAGCCTAGACCTGCCCTGGCACAGCTTCAGGCTGTGTCCCCTTGTTCTGTTGCTGGCTGCCTGGCAGCAGAGCCCAACCCCACCTGGCTACAGCCTCCCTGCAGGCAGCTGCAGACATCAGTGAGCTCTGCCCTGAGCCTCCTCTGCTGCAGGCTGCACACCCCCAGCTCCCTCAGCCTCTCCTCACAGGGCTGTGCTCCAGGCCCCTCCCCAGCCTTGCTGCCCTTCTCTCAACACCTTCCAGCACCTCAACAGCTCTCTGCAATGGAGGGGCCCAAGATATTGAAGGTGAGGCTGGAGAGGACTCTGGGCAACCTGATGTAGTGGAGGATGTCCCTGCTGACTGCAGAAGGGCTTGGACTGGATGAGCTCTGGAGGTCCCTTCCATTCCAACCCAAGCCATTCTGTGATGCAAATGGTCCTGCTGGGTCAGACCAAAGGTCCTCCGAGAGCCCTGCACTCTGCCAGCAGCCAGTGGTGGATGCTCAGGGGAGAAGGAGCATGAACACTGCAACCATAGAGGAAGACTTCAGCATGCTCCACCAGACTTGGAGCCAGCATGGTGCAGGGTATCATAACTTACCAGAAATGCTTTCTTAAGTCTCAGCTGCAGGGGCTGAGGAGGGTTTCTATCTCCTGCAGACATAGCTGCAATGTCTCCAATGTGACAAAGCTGTGCAGAGGTCAGAAAGCAATCAGCTGCCACAGATAAGGTTTAGTTTTCTGTGCCTTCTCCATGCTGGAGACAACTGCTGTGATGCCTAATCCTCACTGAAGTGTTTGCTGATCTTCTTAGGGTATCTGAAGAGCCAGAGGCCACACTCCCCTAAGCCCTTCCCACTCTTGGGACGATTACAAGCAACACTCTGCTCACTATGAAATGCTCATTCATTGCATTGATTAGACTTCAAAACCAATGCTTGTGGCAGAAGAACAAAATGCAAGAAGTGAGGCAGCTCTTGCCAGTTGTCTCCTCCCTGCCCCAGTACTGCTATCATTATTCAGGAAGCTGCTGGGCTGTCTTTGCAATCTATCAGGACACAGGGGTTAGCCTTATGGAACATGTCACATCTGCTGGGGGGCTACTCATAGCCTTTGGCCACCAGCCAGGTCTGGAAGCAAGTTATCATCTGGCAGGCTGACGAGCACTGCTGGAGCCAGAGCCCGGGCAGCCTGGACATGGTGCTCCCAAGCCCCATTCCTGGAAGCAGGTATTAAAGAAGCAGCCAGCATCAGCCAGCAAGGCCTGCCTAGAATTGCACAGCAACCAAGGCCTGCCCTCGCCAGGCTGAACTCAGGCTAAATGAGGTTTGGTGTGGGAATGAGCACTTTCCAGAAGTCTGGCTTTACTCTGAAGCTCCTGGAGGCAGGCAAAAACTAGCTGGCAATGAACCCAGCTGGCCAGATTTGGTTGAGGAGTGTCAGACTCCCTGACCTGCAGTGAGTATGTTACCCATGCATGCCTGCCTACACGGGGAGCAGCAGACCAAGCTGCCTGTTGGTTTGCACTGAGCCTCTTTTTCAAAGAGGAGTTGTTATGTTTTCCACTTCCAAACGTTAGCATGGCAAATAAATCCTCTCTTGCCAACATCCTCTGGGTGGGCAGTGCTGGGCGCCAGGCAATGGATTTGCTAGATTAAGAAATAAACTCCTTCCTGAGTTGCTGCATGAGTGCTAAGCAGCTGAGCAGGCCATCAGTGAGCGTGGAATGCCTCTCACCAGGATACTAGGAGTGCTTTTCAGATGGGAAGCTCTGGCCCTTGCACTAACAGGGCACCAATACCCTCAGGTGTATTGCTGAACGAGACCAAGACACTGCACTGCACTGCACCTCGGGATCTGTAATTCTCTTCCTAGCACCTCTGCTTCTGTTCTCACCTGCAGGTATTAGATCTCCTCCTTGCAAGAGCCTGGCATATGTTAATGTGGAAAGGTGAGCAATTATGAAGAGGCAGCAGCATTCTTTGCCCCACAGACAATTTATCACCCCCCCAGACGTGTCCCTACTCTAAAGCTGCCAAGCAGATCAAAGCAACATTCTCTGCACTTTATGAAGAAGTCCACACAATAGGTCTACTGCACATCAAAGATGCATTCATAAAGGAGCACAAAGCTAGGGTTTATAATAAGTAAAAACACAGCACTGGAGAGCTGGCTTGGAGCTCTCCAAAATATTAAACCACTTAAGAAACAGAACTCGCCCATAAATCCTCTCTGCTTTACTGCTGCTCCCTAAGCTGATCTTTCAAACATGGCCCCTTCAAACACCACATTCTGCCCACTTGCAAACCACACCTTGAATGTTTCAAACAAGGGCTTGCTCTCTGGCCTGGCTCTAGTTCTGTGGCCTAAGCACAAAATGAGAACCAAAATACCTATTAATTTGGAGACAGAAGACAGTTATGGAGTCCTTCTATTTACCAAGCACTTGCAGCGCAGTCAAGCTTCCTAACCAAGAATCACAGAATCAGTCAGGGTTGGGAGGGACCACAAGGATCATTCAGTTCCAGCCCCTCTGCCATGGCCAGGGACACCTCACACTAGATCAGGCTGCCCACAGCCTCATCCAGCCTGGCCTTAAACACCTCCAGGGGTGAGGCTTCCACCACCTCCCTGGGCAGCCCCTTCCAGGCTCTCACCACTCTCATGCTGAACAACTTCCTAACATCCAGTCTGAATCTCCCCATTTCCAGCTTTCTTCCATAGCCCCCCCAGTCCTATCATTACCTGACAGCCTCAAAAGTCCCTCCCCAAAGACATTTACAGCTGCTTGACAAGCCTCAGGATTGATCTAGCCAAATATCTGGAAGACAGCAAAGCTTTTCAACATCTTAAATTCTGCTTTTTTAATCCCATTCTTCTCCTTTTGTAGACATCAAAACCACTTTTCCAGTGAGATGCAAAGTTGGTGCATTCAAACTGATTTCTCTTTACTCTTCCAGCTTTAAAACATAGTTAGCTACTTCAAATATGGTTTCCAGGTAAAAATGAAAGGAGAGAATCACCTCATTCAAAGCAATTACTGAACTTCTAAAGTCACAGACTGCAATTGTAAAACAAGAAACAAGAGGCACTTTGATTAACTGGGGAAATAATTACTCCATCAAAGAGTTTATGAATGCCTGGAGTGGATTCCATGTCCCTGAGCAAGTTTAGTATTTGTTTGTTAGAGTGGATTCCCTGTCCCTGAGTGACTTTGTTGTTTATTTGTTACACTGGATTCTCTGTCCCTGCCCAAGTTCATTATTTATTGCAGTGGATTCTCTGTCCCTGCCCAAGTCCACTCTTTCTTTGTTTCAGAGGGTTCTCTGTCCCTGACCAAGTTCATTCTTTATTTATTGCAGAGGATTCTCTGTCCCTGAACAGTTTGATTGTTTGTGGAACAGGCATTCTAATCTAAAAATCCACCTAAAAGCCTCTGCTCTGAAGATGGAGCAACTGAAAGGAGCCATGCAGTGAGGTAATTCCTGTGGCAGTGTTCTACACTATAACCTCCATCAGAGCTTGTGCCAAGTTCTGCATGACAAACCCCTTCTGTTGCTAAAGAGCAAACGCCTCTCAGCTTTGCTTCCAGGGCCACAGAGCTTTTCATGGCCATACATCTGATGGGCCCAGAGCACTCTTCATGCCATTCCTTTCAGCCTTAACACCACTTAGCTCATTCAGGTGACTGAGATGCCTTCTGTGTCTCACAGTGCAGTCCTATCTATTTCCCAAGCTGTATCTTTAGTTCCATCTTGAAATCCTCTCTGTTTTCATTGACATTTCTTGGATCTCTTGGTTTATTTAAGTTGCTGACTCAGCAAGCATTCCAGTCACTACTTCTGCCTTAGACAGTGGCTAAAAATCAGACACATCCAGTTGTCAATACTGGGCCATAGAATCATAGAATCAACCAGGCTGGAGGAGACCTCTGAGTCCAACCTATCACCTGACCCTTCTAATTAACTAACCTAGGCCACTAACTGCTTCATCCAGCCTCCTCTTACACACACATCCCCTTAGTCCAGGGATGGGGACTCCATCACCTGTCTGGGCAGCCCATTCCAATGCCAATCACTCTTGCTGTGAAGAACTTCTTCCTAACATCAAGCTTGAACCTGCCCTGGCACAGCTTGAGGCTGTGTCCTCTTCTTCTGTCCCTGGGTACCTGGCAGAAGAGACCAACCCCACCTGGCTACAACCTCCTTCCATTTAGGGTTTTTCAGTTTGATTTAGGAACAGGAATGACTTTGGTTCTGACTGCAACATTCAGGCCTAAATGAACCCTGCCCCACTGGAGAATCCTGCATTTGATGCTGCTGGCTGAGAGCAGAGCTGGGTGTGCATTCCTGCCACACCTCTGCAAGGAAATCAGTCCTGCTCTGGGCGTGCGAGACGTGCACCATCCGCAGCACCTCCTGCCAAACATCAAAGGCAAAAAGGGCTCCTTCCACTGACTGGTGTCAAGCAGGTCACATCCCTTTCTGGCACTAAACATCTGCTGAGGGGGAGTTAATTGCAATGGCATAGGTTTTTTTAATGAGCTCTGTGCCATGATCGGGATACAACCTGGAGAGCCACCTGCTTTCGATCTGCTGAAACCCAGCCGCTTGAAAACTCTCCATCCCTTTCCTCAGTGGATCCTCATTTCCACAGTGAAAACAGCAAACAAGACATCAGTTACAGAGCAGTGAAAAGTCAGCTGAGAAAGCTACGGAAAGGAGCATGCAGTGAGGCCAGTTTTGTCACTGCAGCTATGCTCAGCTTGCTTGCCTTCAAAAATAAAGGACAAATAAGCTCTTCAAACCCTGCTGTTGAAAAGACACCAGTGGCTGTTCAAAGCAGCCGTGGAAAGATTGCTCTCTTTCCAAAACAACAGGTCAAATACTTCAGGAGAAGCTCTCTAGGCATGAGCCCCAGCCAGGTGCAAGAAGAAGTGCTGAGGAATCTGCTGGTTCTCTGAAGCTGGTGCAGAGCTGGGGCCCCAGGGACCAATGAGTAAATGTATCAGCATGAGGCTCTCTTCTCCCAGTGACTACTACTTGTGAGGAGCAAGGACAAGGTCACTGGAATGGTGAGAGTTATTGGTACATGACAATTCCTTAACTCTTGGAGAGTTCTCACCCAGGGTATAAAATAAAGCACTGAATGCAAATCCATGCTTCCAAGTTCCACATTCTACTGAAAACTGCAGTTGTGACTTAAACCCAACCAAGCACCCAGCCAACAGCAATCACTGTCTCTTCAGAGACCACCTGTGTGCACTGCAGTTACCTGCTGCTGCTTATTGTCCCTGAACAGAACCTCTGCTCTGAATACCCTGGAAAGGGGCTGACCTGGGGACAGTTCAGTGGTGTAAATTAACGTGCAGATACCAAAACAACCTTTAATCAGAAGTGTCCTGTTCCTTTCTACTTCACATGACAACCCTAGAATGGCTTAGGCTGGAAGGGAGCTCAGACACGGTTGACTCCAACCTCCCTGCCATGGGCAGGGTCCCCTCTCAGCTAGGCTGGAGCCCCAGATGCACTTGGACAGCCCTGCACAGCACACTGCTGCCAAATTGCTGAGTGTGAACTGAATAGGTGAGCCACTAAGATTAGAGAATAATGGTCACTGCTGAGAGGCAGTGGCTAAAAGCTGCATCAAGGACAGTTCTGAGGGGATATAAAGACAAAAAATTGCCTGTGAGGGTAGTTGAGAAGAAGCAAAGGAAAGCTCTCTCCAGACGTCTTCCAGTCTAAAGTAAGTTTCAGCTCTTGCATTTCTGTAGCACAAACAGCCCTGTGCAGGCACCACACTCCCTAGGGTGAAAACCAAACCAAGACCCTGGGGCGCAGCCAGCCAAAAGCTTTCTGAACTAACACAGCCAATTGCTTTGAAGTCTGCAGAGTCCCTCGCAGCCATGCAGCACAGCTGCACACTGCCAACTCACAACTCAGATACTCTGCTCCTACCCATTCCACTGAGAGTGGGAAAGCAGTGCTCCACCAGTGATGGATGGAAGATACTCCCATGGATGCCTCCTTACAGCGCTCATCTCCCAGAGAGGCCCTGTGTCTGCAGAGCAGCCAAGCAGAAGAAAGATCCATTGCATTTCTTGTCTGCCTGGTTCCAAATGGCAAGGAGACAACGCCCTTTCCTTCCCTCTGTCCAGGGGGATGGGATGCCTTGATCAGCAGATAAAAACAACTTCTGGGGTTTTGACAGGGTGAGTAAGAGAAAGAGAAGTGGTTTGGCTGCTCTGGAGCATTCCTTGCTTCCAGCCAGACTCACATGCATGCTGAATCTGTGAGAACTGGGAAAGGAAACAGAGAAGCTTCTTCAGGTCTCCCCTTTGCCAGACTCTCAGCCAGGAACAGTTGGCCTTGGCTTGCTCTTTAACTCTCTGAGTCTTGCTCTTACTTGGGAAGACTTCTCTCTAAGTCCAGCAGCCATTCCAGCACAACTGGTGCCTTGTGGCACATGAACTTCTGCTGCCTGAAAGGTGCTGCCAGTCTGATTAGATTCCTGGGTCTGGACATAAAAAAGAGACTTTTTTCCTTAGGGCAAAGTTTTCACTTTTTTCTATCTTACTTTTACATCAGCCCAGAAGGTCATCACAGACTCACAGAATGTCAGGAGCTGGAAGGGACCTCAAAGCTCATCCAGTCCAACCCCCCTGCCAGAGCAGGATCATCCAGGGCAGATCACACCGGCACACAGCCAGGCAGGGTTGGGATAAATAAAACTGAACAAATTCAGCTTCTAAGTCTGTCCCAGTTAGTGAGTGGCCTTCAATGCAAACTGAGGGATCAGCTTGCATAAATGAAGAATGACAAATTTAAGAGTTGGTTGCTGAACACTGTAAGACTCCAGAAAGAAAAGGAGAGATTGTTTAGAAGGTGAAGGACCCTTCCAGATGTATCCATCACCATCCTTACTGCAGAAGAATTCTCCTCCTACTGCTAGAACAGTATTAGAATTCCTTTCAGAGATGAGCAAAGCACCAATAATAAAACATCCATTTCACTTAGCCCCTTGATTTTGTCTAGATGATGCAGGCACCTGATGAGAACTACAGTGCTCTTATAAAACACAGAAAAACCTACCTCAGTGGTGCTGCTGGAAGGTTGCAGTCCAACCACATTGGCTTGTACTAGCTGCTGAAGCAGTTGTACTTGAGCCACATTAAGGAAGAAATCCAAGTTTGTTGTCACATTCACCTCCAAAGAGTGGCCACACACCAAGATTTCCTGTGGAGAAATCAAGGGGAAATCACAGAATGGTTTAGGTTGGAAGGGACCTTGAGGATCATCCAGCATGAAATGCTACAGAGCAGCCACTGGGGAAAGCACGTTCAGCATCAGCACTGTGACTCAGGGCTGCAGTCAGAGCTGCAGCATGGCAGACAGTACTGAGTTGGTCTTTTTAGAAGGAACTGGTGTCTTGGCTCTGCTTTGCACAGCAGAACTACCTTGACAAAGTTTGCAAAGAACCAATCTCATGTATAAGAGGTCTCATTTCAATCTCTCGCTAGTATCAAACAGTGCACTGACAGGTTTGGCTTTTATTTCCTTGGCAATGACTCCAATTGTGCCTTCTTTTGTGTGCTTGATTGATGATGAAATCCTGCACTGGAACTTCCTGCTAACCAGTCCAGCTGATTTCTCTTTGCCTGCAAAGCGCTGGCAGCAGCTCGGCAAAGCGAGCTGCACGGCTGTGGGTTCACCGGCCCAGGCTGGCCACTGGGATACTGATCCTGCACCAACAACAGCTCTTCACCACTGCTGGCAAACAGCAGAGACGAAAGCCAGACTCGATGAAGGAGGGTTGCTGATGTAGAAGTACTGCTCCTCCTCACAAGAAGGTTGCAAGATCTTCGTGATCTAAACTAGACCTGTCCCTTCAGCAGGGAACAGAGAACAAGAAAATTGCATCTACAGAGAACATGGAAATTATTGGATCTAAGCATCAGTAAAGCCTTTTAATTGCATCCTAGTCACCTCCTCAGCTACTTCTTTCTCACCTGCCCTTGTGATGACCTTTTACACACAGCACCAAGATGTCCATTTTTCATTTCTCTACCAGCTGTTATTTTCCAGCACTGCACACCTACCACACTTTGCAACACACACCTAACACCCTCTGTGCTCCTGGACCAGCCTTGCTTCTCCCAAGAGGTGGCTGTTATGAGAAACACTCCTTGTGAGCTGAGAAAAGCTTTCTGATATTTCCCCTACACAGAATGCTTTAAATTCTTCAGCTGCAAAGCAGTGCCAAAAAGTGAGCCAATACCTTTGGCGTGTGGCGAGTGAGAAGCTGACCCACAGACTGGTAAAAGCTAAACCTGGAGTACCTTGAGGTGCTCACAGTTAATGGCAGGGGAATGGATGGGTGGTGGCAATCTGTGGGCTTGAAAATCTGGCTGAAAAACCTCAGCTCAACTTTCCTCTTACCTACAGTGCAGAGATTGCATCTGCAGGCTTCTTAACCAGAGGCTTGTGAAGAAAAGGTTTTGTGATGCTGTACTACTGCACTGCCTCTTGACACCTTTCCACCACCAATCTTTCCAAACTGCTGCTGGGAATCACTCCTGGATTCCCACTTTCTGAACTGCAAAGAGGCTTTCTCCAGCCCTGGCCAGGCTGCCTGCAGTAACAACTGCAACACAAATCCCTTCTCCAGCAGAGGAGGAACACTGCAGCTAGTGACTAAAACCTGCCAGCTCCCAGCTGGCCACCTCAGTGTTTCAAGACACAGCTGGCCACTACCAGCGGTGGGGCAGCAACACAGGATTGTGCACGTGTTAAAGGCTGTGCAACTTCTGTCCACGTTTTGTACTAACCTCGGGGTGCAAGTTCTCTGCAGCATCAATTTTGGTGAAAATGATGGCAGGAGCTGCAGTTATCCGAACTGTGAAGTCTGTTAAAATGGGAGTTAAGATTGCTCTCCTCTCCTGCTGCCGCCTGATGCTGCAAACAAAGGGAGACATGGAAAGGGAAAAGGTCAAATTGCAGCACAAGCTGCTGACAGGCAAAGCCAACTAATGCTCTTCTTTATACTGAGTACATCATAGAATCAGCCAGGCTGGAAGAGAGCTCCAAGCTCAGCCAGCTCAACCTAGCACCCAGCCCTGCCCAACCAACCAGACCATGGCACTAAGTGCCTCAGCCAGGCTTGGCTTCAACACCTCCAGCCACAGCCACTCCACCACCTCCCTGGGCAGCCCATTCCAATGCCAATCACTCTCTCTGACAACAACTTCCTAACAACATCCAGCCCAGACCTCCTCTGGTACAGCTTGAGACTGTGTCCCCTTCTTCTGTTGCTGCTTGCCTGGCAGCAGAGCCCAACCCCACCTGGCTACAGCCTCCCTGCAGGCAGCTGTAGACAGCAATGAGCTCTGCCCTGAGCCTCCTCTGCTGCAGGCTGCACCCCCCCAGCTCCCTCAGCCTCTCCTCACAGGGCTGTGCTCCAGGCCCCTCCCCAGCTTCGTTGCCCTTCTCTGGACAAAGCTGCTTCAACACCAGTCTGCCTGTCACTATTAGCATTATAAATCAGGTTAATTCCAGCTTCTGCCTTCATTTCACAGAACATATCTTAATACTCAACCTTTCAAACTTTCTCCAGGTAGACAATTTTGGGCATTCAATATTGATACTTCTAATGGTGAGAGTCTGGCACAGGCTGCCCAGGGAGGCTGTGGCTGCCTCCTTGATGGGGGTGTTGCAGCCCAGGCTGGATGAGGCCTTGAGCAGGTGAGTCTAGCTGAAAGGTGTCCCTGGGTGCATGGTGGGGAGGTTGGGGTGGATGATCTCTGAGGTGTCTTTCAAGCCATTCTGGGATTCCCTGATACTGTCTAATGAACTAAACCAACCCATCTGAATGAGTAAGAGCTCTGCTATCACTGGTTATCACACCTGCTTGTGGATGCCCTTCACTCTGAAGAGCTGTCCCAAAGCTTGACTCCTATTTGCATTCCCACCCTGGAACTTCTGCACACAGCAACACAGCTGACAGAAAAATCACAGTCATGAACAATTAAACTAGCTAGTTCCAGGAACACTAGTCCTCACACATTAAACTTGTAGCTATTGCTCAAGATGTTTCAGATGCCTTGAAATGGAGAGGTGTCAGTCTTCCTCCACTGCCACTGCTCCCTCTTAGCTGGTACTTTTTCATCTGAACCTCAGCATCTGCTTGCCAAGAGTATTTATGCCATTAGACTCATTTGTTTTCCAGCTGGGTGGCTGGGCTGGTGTTTTTTTCCCCCTTTAACAAAAAAACTAAGCCTAGAGGCACAGCTCTGCTATAGATGGATTGCTAATAGCTTATGACAACACGCTCCAAAGAGCCAGAATCTTCTGGGTCAGGTCAAACAAACTATTGCCACAAAGTGCCACCTGAGAGCCTCTGATCAGGAAAACACGTGTAATGAGATCAAGATGGTGTTCAGCCCCTAAAAGACAACACAGCTCCAGCTCCTGGGAGAACCCTTCCAACAAGGGGGCTTTTTGATAGCTCCTTTTACCTATCACCACTCACAGAAACGCCCAATCTCTGCATTTCACCAGGGAAAACTCTCTCCATCTCTACGAAGTTATGGGTCCAAGGGAAGCTGTCCTGTGCTTAACCACACTGAAAATTTCCAACTGTGCATCAGTGCAAGTCAAAATCATACCCTGAAGTATGCAAGCACCTATCATGGGGGAGAAGAGAAGACTGAAGGAAACAGACCTATGCAGAACTCCTCAGATCTATCTGCAACCCAGTTAGGTGTCCCTGTGTTACTCTGAGCCTCGCCACCTCCAGCGCAGATGCAGCAGCTCAGGTAGCAGCAGCAGCTGCACAAGTGAAGCAGAGAGGAGCTATGCAGTCAGGCAGTTGGTCCCTACCATCAGCTGGAGCTCTCTAGGGTAATGCTAAATGCCTGTCAATGAAGAAATCTCTCGATTAAGAGTGGTTTACAGGCTCTGGTAATGGCTCTGAGATAGATTCAGCTGAAAAGTCTCAAATGCTAAGGGTCTGTAGGCAGAGTTAGACTAAAGAGAAATAAACCAGCTATCATAACGTGACTGTAGCTCAGTGAGCTGCACAAGGCTGCAAACCCACAGATGACAACCTACTGCTTAGGCTGTTTTGACACTTGGAATTCTGCTATCAGAATGTCCTTCAAACGTGCAGGGAGCATGGCAGCCTGAGTGTCAGATGCAAGCTGCCCCTAAAGCTTTTACTCAGGGCAACAGCACACCTGAGCTCGCAGCAGATGCTGCAGAGCACAGACCTAGGACTTGCTGAGCAGAAGTCTAATAACCCTTTGCTTCACCTGACCCTCCTGAAGGCTGCTGAGCAGGCTGAGCTGGGCTGCCTGCTGCAAGTGCATGCAGCATGCTTAAGGGCAAGCCAGTCAGGGAGCAGGAGAAAAACACTACCTTAACATGAAAAGCTTTGACATTTCAGTCAGCTGTAGCTCTCCTGATCTCCAATGGTTTCGAAAGGAAGATCAGGCTAATTAGATCCCCAAATTCAAAGGCAGACCTGTTAGTGGTTACTGCACATCTTCAGCTGAGAAAATGGCCTTAGACTTTGCCAGGTCTCCAAATGCTTCCCTCCCTGTCATGGCCTTCGTTTGAAATGTAAACCAGATGGCTTTCTGCCCAATTCCTGCCTCCTCTTCTCAGTGCAGTGAGAAAGAAATGCCTTTGTTTTTGAGGCAGAGCTAAGAGGCAGAACACCTCTCTGAGAGCACACACACTGCACTTGAAAGGGCACAACAATGCCAGTAAGTTTGATTCCAACATATGAAATGGAGCTGTAAAAGCAAGCTGCTTGCTGAACCCCGAACCTACACTGCCTCTCTTTAAGCACTGTTCAAAGTATGTTTCAGCTCATGCACATTCCCACTCCTGAGTTTTTCAGTTGGCACTGTTATGGACACCCAATGCACTGCTCCTTAGAAGGCTTTTTTGGGTGACAGATACCCATTGTGGATTTAATTTTGCCCTTACATGGCATCCCTGTCCTGCTCTGCTTACTGCTTGCTGCATTTCTTGTGGCTCAGCTGGGAGCTCAGTCAAACCAAGGACTGGAAACACAGAGAGAAGGCAAAGAGAGCACAGAAAATAATGGAGGCAGAGGGTACAAGAAAGAGCAGAAAACAAACAATGAGACAAAGTCCACTTTGGATTAAGCCTTCCACACTGCACCTAAGTGCACTGGTAACTTAAGACAGGTGTATGCCACATGAGCTCCTGAAAAAAACCTGATTGTGAAGAGCATAATGATGCAGTGCACTCATTCCATGGCTCATTTGTGCATCTGTTACGTATTTGTCTTGGGGGAAAAAAGGAAAAGTTAGAGCTGTTAGAGATGTTAGAGCAGTTGATCATCTACACTTAAAGGCACAGTGCGTCTGAAAGGCCATATGGCAGCAGGGAGCAACAGGACAGCAAAGCAGTTGTGATAAGGCCTGGAGGCATCTTTTACACAGGGCTGAATTTGGGCTGCCTCTGAGTGACAGCATGAACTGTGCTGATGGAGCTGCAAGAGCACAGCGCAAGCACTGCCTCTGTGCTCACAGGCTCACACTTAACTACAAGAGAAAAACACTTCCAGGCGGAGAAGGCAAAGGCTAACACTAACAGCATCACATCTGTCCAGTGGCAGCCTGGCAGCTGTCCTTGGAGTTTTCATATGGCAGCATAACAGAAGGGAATTGTTTGGAAGAAGAAATCTGTGCATGCTTACAGGGAGTGCCTCTGGAACTTACAGGTTAGCCCTGGAGTGGACTGAAAATCTCTTTAAGACTCAAATGAGCTCTCTCAAAATCATAGACTCTTCATTGTTGTCCTTTTCTGTTTTAATCTGCAACTGTGAGCCAAGAAGGCAGGTGGGATGGTTATGAATGAGTTTGGGGAAGGGGATGTCTCGTGTGTCAGTAATAAATCATTCCATCTTTTCTATACATCAGCCCACATGCTTTCCCCCACAAACTCCCCTCAACTACGTTCCACCACAGAAGTGCTTCTTGGAAAATGAATGAGGCAGCCCCAGCAACGGTGTGGTGAGATCTGAGGAGCACTGAGCACAGAGGGGACACGGACAGAGAGGGGTCTGGAAGTGCCTTGAAAGCAAAGACACATTTAGAATCATAGAGTCATACAATTGGTCAGGGTTGGAAGGGATTACAAGGATCATCCAGGTCCAACCTCTCTGCCATGAGCAGGGACACCCTACCCTAGAGCAGGCTGCACACAGCCTCAGCCAGCCTGGCCTGAAACACCTCCACTCAACCCATTCCAGGCTCTCACCACTCTCATGCTGAACAACTTCCTCCTCTCCTCCAGGCTGAATTCTGGCAGAACTGTATGACAGCAGGGAGTCCTAGAGGGGCCCAGCCTGGAAGGGACCTCAGACCCCATCCCCTCCAACATCCCTGCCACACCCAGGGACACCTCTCAGCTAGACTCTGCTGACCAAAGATTCACCCAGCCTGGCCTTCAACACCCCCACCAAGGAGGCAGCCACAGCCTCCCTGGGCAGCCTGGGCCAGACTCTCACCACCCTCACACTCAACAACTTCTTCCTCAGCTCCACTCTAACCCTGCTCTGCCTCAGCTCCAAACCATTCCCCCTTGGTCTGTCTCAGACAGCCTCAGGAGCAGTCCCTCTGCAGCCTTCCTGCAGGATCCCTTCAGGCACTGGCAGCAGCTCTGAGGTGCCCCTGGAGCCTTCTCCTCTGCAGGCTGCACCCCCCCAGCTCCCTCAGCCTGTGCTCACAGCAGAGCTGCTCCAGCCCTTGGAGCATCTTTGTGGCCTCCTCTGGCCTCACTCCAACAGCTCTGCCCTCCTCTAGACTCACTCCAACAGCTCTGCCCTGCTCTAGACTCACTCCAACAGCTCTGCCCTGCTCTAGGCTCACTCCAACAGCTCTGCCCTGCTCTAGGCTCACTCCAACAGCTCTGCCCTCCTCTAGACTCACTCCAACAGCTCTGCCCTCCTCTAGGCTCACTCCAACAGCTTTGCCCTCATCTAGGCTCACTCCAACACCTCTGTCCTCCTCTTCCTCATCCTCTATGCCTACAAATAAAAAAATTATGGAAATGGATCTCAAAATAGAAACAAACAAAATCTTAAAAGAGAGTGAATCTGACAGAGTTTAGAACCACTGCTGTGGTTTCAGCAAACACAAAAGCAGTGATGCACCCAGAGAAATTAACTCAAAAATGACCTGTCAAAGTCATTCTTTATGTTCCAGGCTAAGCATGCCTAAGAAACTTAAAGAGGTAGAACAGAAAACTGTGTGACAAAGAGGACAGAGCCTAAAGCTTCCGTGGTAGCTGCAAGAAACCTTGAGCTAAAACCCCCTAGAAGCAGTGAGCAGCAGGGAAAACCCCAGGCAGGCACTCTGGAGGACCTCGGAGGATGGCAGAGTTCAGCAGAGGTTCCTCCAGTTCTCAGCACATCACTTCCAAAGGCCATAAAATAAACCCAGATGCAGCAAAAGTGGCTGCCAAGTAGAAAGCAAAAATGCAAACATCCTGAGAAAGGACTGCAGTAAATATGTAAGATTTTAGGCAAGACCAGAGAAGACTGAGAGCAAATTTCTCTGTAAGCAAACTCGAGCTGTAAAGCAGAGTGTGTCCCAGCGCAGGCAGGAAAGCCAACGTGCTAGAGCTGAGCTGCAGGGAAATGGAGCACAGGCTCATGCAAAGGCAGCTGCAACAGGCACAGACCTACTGTCAAATGGATTCTAATAAAGTTTTATTTTGGGAGTCTCCTGAGGAAAAGAAGAATGCCTGAGCAGTTATTAACCCCCCCAGGCCCCAACCCAACTCAGATGATCTCTAATAGCTGCTTCCCCTAGTCTTGGCTTAACAGCCTCACAGGAATACCACCATGTTTCCCTTCCAAATCCATGACCACAAAGCTCAGCCCATGTATGCCAACAAGATTTAAGACAGCAGCAGGGAGGACAAGAAAAAGCAGTGCCTCAGTAGATGGCCTTGGTGCATTAGCTCAGCCCACAACCTGCACAGGATTAAAGTCATCTTATCTCTTAAGAGGTGCCACTGGTCCTACACTGAAATGTTCACAGAATCAACCAGGGTGGCAGAGAGCTCCAAGCTCATCCAGCCCAACCTAGCACCCAGCCCTGGCCAACCAACCAGACCAGGGCACTAAGTGCCCCAGCCAGGCTTGGCTGCAACACCTCCAGCCACGGCCACTCCACCACCTCCCTGGGCAGCCCATTCCAATGCCAATCACTCTCTCTGACAACAACTTCCTCCTAACATCCAGCCTAGACCTCTCCTGGCACAGCTTGAGACTGTGTCCCCTTCTTCTGTCCCTGGCAGGCAGCTGCAGACAGCAATGAGCTCTGCCCTGAGCCTCCTCTGCTGCAGGCTGCACACCCCCAGCTCCCTCAGCCTCTCCTCACAGGGCTGTGCTCCAGGCCCCTCCCCAGCCTTGCTGCCCTTCTCTGGACACCTTCCAGCACCTCAACATCTCTCTTGAATTCAGGAGCCCAGAACTGGACACAGATGTGGGAAAGAACTTCATGGGCAGCTTGCCCCACACCAAGGCCCAGCTGGAAGGTCAGATCTCTTTTCAGGGCTAAGAACGCCAAAGAAAAACTGTCTGTGGAATTGTATTAGCCAAAAAAGGTCACAAGCCAGGCAAGAGCCTGGTGACCTTAGAAAGGAGCAACAGATGCTACTGCTCTCTTTAAATATCCACTTCTGCTCCCATCACCCCTCTGCTTTTATTGGCACTTTCATTCTTGATCACATCCTTTCTTACACACCCTCCTCTTGCTCTCTCACCAGTACATCACTTACAAAGCCTGGTCTGTGTAGCTTCTTTCGCTACAGCCTGACCAACATCCAGAAACATGTCTGAGAGTCCTCTCATCTCCCCTGCTCCTTGAGAATTAAACCAGCAACACTTCTGTTTTTGTCTTCCCTTATCCCACTGCCTGGTTTTCTATATCACTTTTAAGGGGCTTGTCATAAGGGTGTCAACAAGGACAAGGGGCAATGGTCTGGAGGTGAGGCAGAGCAGGGCTAGAGTGGAGCTGAGGAAGAAGTTGTTGAGTGTGAGGGTGGTGAGAGTCTGGCCCAGGCTGCCCAGGGAGGCTGTGGCTGCCTCCTTGGTGGGGGTGTTGAAGGCCAGGCTGGATGAGTCTTTGGTCAGCTGAGTCTAGCTGAGAGGTGTCCCTGGGTGTGGCAGGGATGTCGGAGGGGACGGGCTCTGAGGTCCTTTCCTACCTGAGCTGCTCTAGGCTTATCCCTAATTCACCAAGGAATCTAATCTCAGGAACCACACAATTCTGCACTCATCTCACAGCAACTGATGCTCACATTTGACATAAAGGCCCATGAAACACCAGTGAATAAATGCATGTTTTGGCAAACAGGCCTCTTCCAGCAGAAATGCTTCTGAGTGCACACACTGACCTCTGCATGCTTGCTCTTGGCCACCAGACCATATCCCTGTCACCCTGAAGAAGAGAACTCTGACTGCTATGCAGTCTGTAAATACATACTTTCAAACCACATGTCTTAGTTTTCAAGCACAAAAAAGGTCTATTAAAGCTAAAATGAGAATGTGGAACTCTCACAAATGCCCAACTGCCACCTGCACCCTACTTGCAAACTGTAAACTACCACCCTAGTGTGTGCATGCTTTACCTTTCAGTAGAGACAGCAGAAACCCCCAAAACTTGCCTTGCTTGTAGACTGAGAAGCTGAACTCTCAGCCCTGGAGCTATTTTTATGAACACAGAGCGAGCCACTCGTAAAAGAGCTTATCATGGAAGCAAAGGCACAGAGGAACCAGGCAGGAACTACAGCGTAGCAAGAACAGCAATAAGCATTTCAGCTGGATAATCCACAGCTTCATGGGAATGTGCTGATAATGGAAAGCAAAGCCAGTGGAGACCTGATTCAGATATCCTGTGAGGGGTCCCTGCAGTGCCTGTCCATGCCATTACAGCAAAAAGGGAGTTAAAAGGTTCCCACCTACTGGCCATGTTCCACTCCAGCGCTGGGTTTTGAGAATTCCTCTCGCTCTCCGTCAAAGCCCCTCCCTTTCCAGCCTCCTTCTCTGGTTTCAGCTGATTCCAGTGAGCAGTCCCAATGTTTAGAGACTGAAGATCTATTTGGTATTGTCTGTCCTCAACCTCTGAGCCAGGGTCTCGAAGGATTCCCAGATTCAGTGCTTTCCTGCAATGCCAAACAAAAACCAAAGCAGAGGAAAATCAACAACAGAAGTCAAAAGCAGGCCAGTCGGATACAAAGTCAGGACCATAAGGGATGGAGTTTGCCATCACTGATTGAATCTAAATATTAGATGAAGTGCAGAGCTTCAGTAGTATCCAGTTGCCTCTTTTCTATGGAATTCAAAGGGAGATATGCAGATCAAGATGGTCAAATGTTCCCATGCCCTGAATGGCTAAAGGATGTCACACTGGAGCCCTGCAGAAGAATCCTATGTATCAGTATCACCAACCACTTCAGTGTCAGCAAGTGCTGCACTGGTCAAATTTATCCAAGCATGAAACTGGCACAGAAGCCTAGCTGAGAGCTGTCCCTGCCCATGGCAGCCAGTGTGGAGGAGATGAGGTCCCTTCCAGCCTGAGCCATTCTAGGATCCTGTGAGCCTAGCCTGTGGTCTTATGCCAAGCCATCACTGGCTGCAGAGCTGCTGTCTCCACGGAGAACTTAGCCCTTCTGTGCTTAACCACCCATGCAAACGACCTGCAAACCAGCCCAGCTCAAGCTGCTGCATGCACTGTTTGTAGTCTCAGAGCACAGGTATGCAACCAGTTCCAAAGTGCAGTCCCAACACTGCTCCAAGGCACACAGTGCAAGCTGCTCATACCATTGCTGTCCACACCAGTGGACTGTGCTAGCAATTGAGACAACTCCCTGCCCACAGAGGCAGTGAGCAGCAGGAAGCCCTTTGGGTCCAGTGCTGCCTGGTGAGGCAGGCTGAAGGCACTGTTCAGTGGCCCTGCAGCCCTCTGAAATGCTTAGCAGCAAGACACTGAGATCTGGTATGTCAATAGGGGTATGCCAAAATGAAATGTGGTCTCTAAGAACTCCAGAAGTTGTGCCAACTCCCCACACAGAGAGGTCTAACCACAACAACTGTGGCTTTTATTATTCTTTCTAGGCACTATTTCATCAATATCAACACAGTTTTGGGTTTGCTTTTGGCTTTAGGATTTTTTGGTTGGTTGTGTTGCTGTTGTGTGTTTGTTTTCCAACACACCCAAACCCATGGTAGACTCTTGTACGAACCAAAGTCTCCCTATAGAGTTGGTCTAATGCAAGTAAATACTGCAGCCTGCTCTGTGACATACTGCTGAGAGCAAAGCACTAATACTGCCTCCCATGAAGTCTGCTAAAGCACATAAAATACAGCTTGGATGGCTCATTTCAGCTGTACAGAGAAATGTTCTCTCCTCTGCCTCGCAGCAAAGATTGCTTTGCCTTTGTGTCGCAGTGTTTTGTGTAAGAGTGCGACAGGTGACTCTGCTCCTCCTTTAGGAGAGAAGGGCAGCAAAGCAATGATGCTATGGCTGAATTGCAGAAACACAGAAAAACTGTACCCAAAAAGGCACTCCACGAGCAGCTTTTGCCGATTCAGAGACTGTGTTGGGTTGGAAGGGACCCACAAAGGAGGCAGCCACAATCTCCCTGGGCAGCCTGTTCCAGCCTCAGCACCCTCACGCTGAAGAATTTCCTCAGCTCCACTCTAACCCTGCTCTGCCTCAGCTCCAATCCATTCCCCCTTGGCCTGTTGCTCTATAGACACCCTCTTGTGATCTTTGTTCACTGCATCTCTTTGTACTTGGGTGTTTCCTTCATTTAGCTAGTTATTATTTGATCCAATTCATGTTTGATCCAATTCATTAATTTCATTTAATTTCATCCAATTCACTTTTTTCAAATCTGAAGGACCAGATAATGTCTTTGTACTGTTTGTGAGACCTCAGCCTAACACTTTCACACCTAACTTTGTTCTGCCCTACTGTTAACCCTTCCCTACAGAACACAAAAGGCTTCCTCTGACCCCTCAAATAGACTTTTGTAATCCAAGCAAACCGAGTGTGTTTCTATGGCTGATCCACTTCAAGGGAGGTCTGTTTCACACCTCCCTGCCAAACAGCAGGCTCAGGCAGCAGCACCTTGGCATTCTAAGCTGATTGTTGCTTGCACAAAGTAGATCCTGGCAGTTCTACAGACAGACCAAAGAGCAGTCTCTTGCCCAGTAAATTCCATGCATGTAGGTATCTCCAGAAGCACTCAGCTCTGCTGTGCCCCGGGCTCTTAGCTGCATACCCTGCTCCCCTGGAGGATGAGAGTAAGTCAAACCACAGCAGAACTGGCCTAATCTGGAGCATGCCAAACTCTGCAGCCTTTCTGATACTACAGCTTTCCAAATCCTCGTGGCAAACACCATCAGGGGAACAAAGTAAGCCAAATTCATGACTTCTCCACCCTGAGCACAAATGCTGCTTTCCCCAGCTGAAGTGGACTGTAGTGGTTATGATTTTAATTGCTTTCCCCTTCTCAGAATAACTTTGCTGTCTCATCTGAGCCGTTTGGCAGGTGGTGTAGAACACAACAGTTGGTCAATAACAGCAGTAAGATCACAAGCAACCCTGGATGACTGTGAGCATGTAACAGGAAACACAGCTCCAATGGTTTGCTTCCCAAAATCCACTCAGCCTAGGTCAGGCTCTTTGTACATCTGGGTAAGCACAACACCCCCATGCCCACTAATTCCACTGGCAATGCCAGGTGGGTGCCACTTGTAACCCCATTTGCTATCCCTTTAGGAAGGTCAGAGGTAGGGAACTGGACCACAGCAAGGTCAGGACTAGTAGCAGTGCTGAACACTTGAAAGGAATGACAGCAGATCACACATCAAACAGTTGGGCCCTGAGCTTCCTTCCTCCAGTCCTACAGGCAGGAAATGCTCTCCATAACCTGGGAGATGAGCAGGCATTTGAAAGCAGCCCCAGGTCCCCAGAGCCCTGCTGCAGTAACTGCCTGAAGGAAGCTGAAGGACCTGTGCAGCGCAATTATGTTCCAGAGATGCAGCTCCAGACAGGACGGACGCTCCTGTGGCACTGAGGTGTGGGAAAGCTGAATTCCAGTCTCTCTCCAGATGAAAAAGAAGGCAGAAAGCAAAGCTTCAGTTTGCAGCTGTGCATTTAGATGTCATCTGTGGAATGCCTTCTGCAATTTCCTCACGGACATTCCTCAGCAAAAGTAGCAGCCCGAGGAAGGCTGAGCTGTTACCGCTCAGTTTTTCACTGCTATGCTGCTTAATGTTCAGTCTGAGGGCTCCTCTTGCAGTTCTGAAGCCCCCACCCGAGTGCAGGGAGCCTGCTATACACAGCTGACAGCCTGTCGAGGGGGAGCGTGCACAGCTCCAGAGGATGCTCTGGGATGCCAAACAAGGGTGATGGAGCTTCTCCAAACAGAGCCAGGGAAGAGAGAGCTTCAAGAGTGGGTGAAATGGAAGTCTAGAGTGGGGCTCAGCAAGAAAGCCGAAGTAGAGGAAATTCTCTGCTCCTGTTCCGTGATACAAGCAGTTGTACCTTTGTGTGCAGCAAAGGGAGCTTTCCTTTTGGCCTTTCCACTGGTTTTACCGCACAGCCAACAGCCTCGGGATCCTGCCACTGCCTTCGTCCTGCGTCTGCCCTTGCTTTCAGTGCCTGCCAGGCTCAGTGGGGCCACCGCCCAGTCTCCTCAGGTGGCCGGTAACGCCGAGGCTGCGTTCGGCTGAGCGCCACCTTCAGCGCTGCGGCAGGGGATGCCTCCGAGCGGCGCTGAGCAGCCTGGCGCAGCCTGCAGCGTCCGCAGCGCGTCTGATGAGCTGACACCAGACAGCAGGTGCCTCTGCTGCTGTGTCACTGAGCAGAACTCATCCCTGGGCACATTCTGCACACAGCAGGAGGCACAGAGCCTGGTACAATGGCTCGGGTTGGAGCCTTCTCCTCTGCAGGCTGCACACCCCCAGCTCCCTCAGCCTGTGCTCACAGCAGAGCTGCTCCAGCCCTGGGATCATCCTTGTGGCCTCCTCCCATCCTTGAGGAGGGATGTTGTACTGAACACTGAAGGGCACACACTGCTGCAGAGGGAGCAGCAGGCTGCGAGAGCTGCCTGTGCCACCTCTATGGATCCCATCCTTGAGGAGGGATGTTGTACTGAACACTGAAGGGCACACACTGCTGCAGAGGGAGCAGCAGGCTGCAAGAGCTGCCTGTGCCACCGCTGCGGATCCCATCCTCGCTCGGATTGAAGGAACTGGCTATCGCCTTGTCTGTACTCCATAACGACATCTTCTTGCTGGGCTTTTTTCCTGCCACAGTTAATAAAGTTTCCAAAAGAGTTGCCCTGATTAATACCAACTGGGCCCTTCACTGCCACAACAATGGCACTGCTCCCTCAGAGGGATCTTTCTGGGCAGCAGACTTCAATTTGCGCAGAAGAATTAAAAGCCAGGAGGAGATTCAGATTCAGCAAATGAACATACGAATGGGGCATGTGTGTTGAGCACACAGGGATTAAACTGAGGGATTAGAGACAAAAATAAAGCTGCAGAAATGCTTTTCTAATGATGCTATTTAGTTTATTGTTGCTATCACATTATAAAATAAATGCATTTCAAATATATTCCAACCTCAGCAGTTGTAGGACTCTGTGGTTCTGTACTGAGGCAAATTAGTTCTGCCTTACTGCAGATTCCTTTACAGCTCACAATTAAAGACATTTCAAGTAAAAATAAGGTTGGGAGCTAAAGCTGAACATATTTCAAATGGAACTCCAGCTATAAATTTAGCTTTGAATAGCTTTTGGTATTAGATAATTAAGAAGCTACATTTCTGAAACTATATGGGCAGCTCCAGCTGTTATTTCACAATTAGTTTCCACTGAGGCTTTTAAATTAATAACTGCTGGGATGGCCTCAGACATGCCAATGGTAATTAGGAGTGGTGTTTCCATGAAACACTATCCATATATGTGAATATTTCACTGGGTGATAGGTCTAAGCAGCCTTTTTTGCCTCCTCTCCACTAAAGATAGAGGAGAAAATGTAAAGCAGGACAAGACTTTAGTTCCAAGCCCTGTTCCAGAGAGAGGTACAGCATTCTCAGGCAGATAAACCAACTTCCCTCAAGCACTCATGCTGAGAAAGCAGGAGCTCAGGTACAACAGCAAAGGGCACCATTAAGAACTTGCTGTTTAGTAGGGACATTTTGATTTAAGCAGCAAGGCAACAAATAGTGAAGCTAAAGACTGTCAGATGCAAAACACTGCATATCCAACTGCAGGGCAGAGAGGACCCTGGTAACAAGCCCCACACGTCTTGAGAAATGCAAACATCCTGCTCTGGCAGATGAACATTTAGAAAGTCAGAGGCACATGTCTGAAATACTCATTACAGGGTTTTTGCCTTACCACAGCAGGAGAGGAACCGGCAAGGGTGCTGCTGTAGCCCAAGGCTAAGGCTCTCTCCCTGCACAGCAGCACCTCTGCACTAGGTCCGTTTGAAAAGGACAGCACAGCTCAGAGGCTGCTGATGCAGGGCAGCTGCCAATCGGTGAGCTCCCCGCGGTGCACATGCACATTCCAGCGAGCTGCTCACCCATGGATCCCTCCATTTCTGCACTGATTATCCATGTAGCCAGCCCCGGAGGCAGGATTGGACGTGAGGTCTGAGCAGAGCAGCACCGAGGGGCACAATCCTGCCCTGCTGCCCACACTGCTCTGGCTGCAGCCAGCACAGAGCTGCCTGCTGGGCTGCATGAGGGCACTCCTGGCTCCTGGGGAGCTCCTCAGCAACACCTCCAAGGCTCTTTCTTCAGGGCTGCCCTTGACCCACTCTGCACACAGCCTGGAGCTGTGCCTGGGGCTGGCCCAACCCAGATGCAGGATCCTGCCAACTTGGACTTGTTGAACCTCATGCATCTGGCCCTGGCCTACTGATACTGATTCCATACTCTGGGAGACATTTAGTGTCTGAATACTAAACTTCTACGTAAAAAAGGGATTGTTTTAAGCTGTTCATTGGCTTGAAAAGGCAAACACCTTTGCTCCTACTACAGCTGTAGAAAATCCTGACTCTTTCTAGCAGTAATTTAAATGTATTGGTATCTTAATATAAACACATCCCACAGCCATTTAATACTCAACAGAAAACTATCTGGGAAGAGAAGATGCTTATAGATGTGGGTGCTATTGAAGAGTTTTGAAAAGCATTTGATTTTCCAAACCACATAGGAAAGAAAAACCAGATTTGCAGGCAGACTGCTGGCTATGTGCTTCTCACACACACCCCTGCCACCATTCCTTCCTTCCCCTCACTCCAGCTCTAGCAGCACAGACACAAAATTCATCACGACTCCCTTCTTCTTGTCACTGAAGGACTGCTAACCAGCTCTGGGCATCAGACAATTATCACAAGCATGTTCTGCATGATGGGCTCCAAACCCAAGACAGAGAGCAGATACTTCACATGAAAAAGAACTTTGCTTTGTGGTTTGCAAACGTTTGAAAGCTTAAAAAAGAGAAACCAGCACCCTAGGAAGGTTAAAAGCGTAGCAGACCCTATGCAGTTACAGTAAAACAAGACTTGCACCGATGAAAACTAAGAAAGCAAATCATGTGCAGCTACCTTCTCTTGACTAAACCTTTTACACACAGACTTCTCTGGGGGGGAGGTGTGTAAGTGTTTAAAGGCCTTCCATTTCCATTCACAAATTGAAACCAGCCTATGGACAGCTTTGTGCTTTGATCTGTGAAAGATCTACACATGAAAATGACCATGGAACATCCAGACCTGGACCGCTCAGCTTTGATGTATGACATGAGTGAAACCCTTGGGTTTCAGGAGTGATGGCTCTGGGGTGTAGACAAGTTAGATTCCTTCCTGGCCAGGCTGAGCAGAGCTTGTCATCCTGGTCACCTCGGCTTTCACAGGACACTCATTCTGGACTGGATAAGGAAGGTCCTTTCACAACAGCCCCGAGCAGCCTGCATCCCCCCTGCCCATGGTCAGCCAGTCCCTTCGGGCCTTCTGCCTCAACATTACCTCACTTGATGTGTTCATGGACAATCCCTGCAACTCTTTTAATGTCTCATGTCAGAAGTAGCTAAAGGCAGCCCCCCGGGGATGCATGCCAATTATCTACAGACTTAAGCAAGCACTTGGCACAGTATCTGGTGTAATATGGCCCTTATTCCACGGCAGAAATAGATGCCAGCTCAACTTCAGCTCTCTGCCCTGCCTCAGCCTTCAAACCACTCCCCCCCTTGGCCTGACTCTAGACACCCTCATGCAAAGTGCCTCTGCAGCCTTCCTGCAGGATCCCTTCAGGCACTGGCAGGCAGCTCCAAGGTCCCCCTGGAGTCTTCTCTTCTCCAGGCTGCACACCCCCAGCTCCCTCAGCCTGTGCTCACAGCAGAGCTGCTCCAGCCCTCTGTCCCCCAGGCTAGGCAGCTGCCTCATTTGCATCCTCATCCAGTCTCTCCTTTGCTCTGATCCTCATCCCTGTCCCAGGGCCTCTGTTACCAACAAAATTCTTCTCCGCAGAAGTGCCAGTTTGTGGCTGGGAACCAACCAACACAACCAGAGCTCTGTAAGACAAATACCTCTTCACTGGGGCTTAGGAATCCAAAATCAAAGAGAAATTCTTCAGACAAACAAATCAACTCCTGGGATTCAGTAAGGGGGAAGAAAACCCCCTAACAATCTGAAAAGAGAACTTGTCTCTTACTGTGACCAGCTAAAAGTGTGTCACTGTACTTCCTTCAGCAGCCCTGCATTTACTACTGTGCACACAGAACTCTCCTTGCTACCTGTATGAATTGTCTCCACCAAAGCTCCAGATTCTGCTGGAGGAAACAGACTTGTTTTCACATGCTATAAGGCAAGTGAGGTTACTGTGCTAATCCATTTCTGTTCAACTTCCAGCAGCAACTGAAGAAAGCTTTCTGCCCAAAGCTTCCCAAGGTTTATTTCTCAGTTTAGCTCTCTCTCCAAGCTAAGCAAGTGAACTGTTTTTCCTCAGATACAGCTGGAGCCACTTCAGCTTGCAGGCCAGAGTGGTCCAGCTCCTTCCGTACGACTCGCAGCCACTGCAGGATTTACCTTCTGTTAATAATAAATGAGCAGACTCAGTTTTTCATGTATAAATCCAGAGCACAAATTCAAAAGCTGTTTGGAAATTCTGTCCAGCCCTCAGCCATGAAAAAGCTTCCCAGCCTCTAGGAGATGGTTTCTAAATGAGAAGCAAAACTTCTTCTCATGAAACACTACAGCAGTGACATTAATTGCACGTGGTTGTGGTGCAGACCTAAACAGAGGACTGCTCAAACCCAAGTGACAGCACAAATTAAGTTTGCGTCCCCACACCAAGAACAGTGTGAAGGCAGTGGGTCAGACAGTGATTTATTTGCTTTGACTCCATTAAAAGCAGCAGCAGCAGCAGCAGCAAATTAGAAGAGAAGAGGCTGGAAAAAGTCGGAGATGCCATGTCGGGATGCTGTGAAAGCTGCAGCAGCAGCTAATTATCCACTGCTCAACAGGCTGCTGAATTATGCTTTAAGAGCCTCTCCACCATACAATCACTCAGGTTGGAAAAGAATCTTGAGGTCATCAGCTCCAGCCACCAAGCTTGCTGTACCCAGGTCACTGCTGGGATCTCTGCTGATACTCAGCAGGAAACCTTTCCCCAGAATGTTGACTGTCTGGGCTGGATGCTGAACTTCTAAGCACTCTGTACCAGCTCCAGCTCCACGTTTCTGTCACCCAATCACAGCTACAGTGGGCAGATTAAAAAGGGCAAATCCTGTGTTAAGCAATCTCAAACCCACTTCTGCTGTGAGGGGGCTGGGGTTGGTCAGCCTGGAGAAGTTTCCAGGGGGATCTCAGAGCTGCCTTCCAGGCTGGGGGTCAGAGTAGATGATCTCTGAGGTCCCTTCCAACCTGAGCCATTCTAGGATTCTCTGAAAACCAAAAGACCACCCACCACTGACTTCTATATTGCCTCATAAAACTCTGCAGAGTAACCTGATGCTCTCTGCTGGTGTAGTTTAAGACCACTAAAGCCAGTGCCATTGGGGGAGTAAAGGAGCACAGAAAAGGCTTGGGCAGATGGGAGAGCTGGGCACTAGCCCAAACCTAGTTCAGAAGGGGTTGGATGTAAGACTCAGAGGACTGGAGAAGAGAAGGCTTCCAGGAGACTTTATAGTAGCCTTTCAGTATCTGAAGGGGCCTACAGGAGGGCTGGGGAGGGACTATTGACAAGGTCTGGTAATGACAGGACAAAGAGGAATGGGTTTGAAGTGGCAGAGGGGAGATTGAAAGTGGATGTTAGGAAGAAGTTGTTTGCAGTGAGGGTGGTGAGACACTGGCACAGGTTGCCCAGGTAGGCTGTGGAGCACAGAATCACCCAAAGACCACAGTGGGTGATTCTGTGCTCCACAACCTCCCTGAAGGTGTTCAATGCCAGGTTGGATGAGGCCTTGAGTGACCTGTTCTAGTGGGAGGTGTCCCTGCCTATGGCAGGGGGTCGGAACTGGCTGAGCTTTGAGCTCCCTTCCAGCCTAAACCATTCTGTGATTGCCTGATTTCAGGTCAAGCCTGCTCCAGCTGGAGCTGTCCCTGCCGACTGCAGGGGGCTGGACAAGGTGAGCTCTCTGGGTCCCTTCCAGCCCAGGAGCTGTGACTATTTGATGGGGCTGTTCTCTAGCAGAGGGAGCAGAAGCAAAAAGGGCTTGTACTGATCTGGGGGAGACCTCTTCTATCTGTGGGCACACTGAGAGTGGGATCAGGCTCTGATAAAGTAAAGAATTAGACATACAAGGAAAACCATGAAATATTTCCACATGGAAATGTGAAGAGAAAGACTCTCTTACAACTTCTAAGTGATCAGAGGGGAAAGAGGAGACGTTTCATGCTCTGAAAACCCTGATCTTGCCTAAAAGTAAAACTTGCTGTCATCTTCCAGGCAGCAAATGTTTTACTGCTGGGAAAAGGTCCTGATGTTTGTAATTTCTCTGGAAGAGCACTACGAAGCAGTTAAAAATATTGCCACATCTGAAAAGCAGACCAACAGGAAGTCTAAGACACTTGTTCAGCTGCATTTCTGTGACTTTTCTCACTTGGTATTATTTGCAACCATACTTTTATGTCTGGCAACAACTGGCAGCTCTCCTCGGGGTCGTATATTACTTTTATCATGTTGATTACACATGTTCCACTCTGGCTGCCTCGGGACCAGGGCCGCGGTTTGCACACACTCAGTGACACAACCCAGAGCACAGCTCCTTCACAGAAGATGTGTTTACTGGGAGAGAGCCCCTCAGAAGTTTGCCTTCCCTTCAGCTTTGATCTGCATGACATCAAGAATCCTACAGTTTGGACCCGTGTTTACCACTGCTGTTATTTAAATCCATCTCCTTCACACTCTGTGGCTACCGAGCGCTTTGGTAGGCACGAAAAGTTCCCTCCCTCTTAGGTGAACTTGGTGGGAGTTGCACAAAAGAAAGCCTCTTAAAACGTTCTCATCTGTGAGCTTAGGCATTGTAATGACTTGACATTTAAATTCTGTTATTCATCAGCACTTCAGAGGAGAGCTTGATTTGTCTAAATGGATCTGAAAGGCCACAAGTGAAGAAAATCAGAAAAACCTGGGGCTGAAAATCAAACGCTTGTATGTGAGGAGCATTCTCACAGGCTGCACGTAGCCCTTTCATTGATCAATTAACTCTGCTCAAAATGACTTCTTCTGAGCCCATCTAGGAGAACCCAGAGCCCTCCCCCAGCACTTACTGATAAATGTCTTTTCTGAGCACAGCTCTGCTCAGAGGGTTGTCAGCCTGAGGAGCCATGGAGACAGATCCAACCTTGAGAACCAAAGTGTCTTCTTTAATTGCTGGATTAGCTGCAGTCAGGAGGAGAGAAAATGTGGGTTTGATTAGAAGTCAAATGCACACAGCAGAAACACCAAGAAACTACTTCTTAAACACATCTGAATGTCTGCTGAAGGTTCAGTTCTACTGAGCAGTGACAACAGATGCAGAAATACCCCACCCTAAAACTGCAAACTCAGTAGTGCTGCTGGGAGGCAGGAAAGACAAACAGATTGTCACTTAACTTCCTCACAGACTTTCATCACAGAATGGCTCAGCTTGGAAGGGACCTCAGAGCTCATCTCCCCAAACCTCCCCACCATGCCCAGGGACACCTCTCAGCTAGACTCAGCTGACCAAAGATTCACCCAGCCTGGCCTTCAACACCCCCACCAAGGAGGCAGCCACAGCCTCCCTGGGCAGCCTGGGCCAGACTCTCACCACCCTCACACTCAACAGCTTCTTCCTCAGCTCCACTCTAACCCTGCTCTGCCTCAGCTCCAAACCATTCCCCCTTGGCCTGTCTCAGACACCCTCAGGAGCAGTCCCTCTGCAGCCTTCCTGCAGGATGCCTTCAGGCACTGGCAGCAGCTCTGAGGTCCCCCTGGAGCCTTCTCCTCTGCAGGCTGCACACCCCCAGCCCTTGGAGCACCTTTGTCAGACAATAAAATCTGATCTGTGACTTCTCTTGTTTGTCTTGTTTTGCCCCAGATGCTGTGGATCCCACGGACTTCCTAATGCTATGGCTGCTTCTCCAATAACTACCTGCTGAAATCCCAGCAATTCCAGCCACACAGCCTCAGCCTAGCTCTAGCTGCATTCCGCTGCAAGCATCCTGGCAGCATTTGGCATGGGCTGCAGCACACATGAGGCATTCAGACACAAGGACTGAAAGAAGAGGCTGCAATCTGACACAGGCACAAAGCACAAGATGTACACTGCTCAGTGCATTCCACACCAGCAATTGAATCACTCCAAGAGCAAAAATCTGTGCTTTCTGCTTCACCTCCATCACAGTCAAGTTTCAGCCACATGTACAAAGTCCTACTTCTAAATGCAGTGATCACATCAGAGTAAAAGCCTATCAGGGAGAAACCCAAGTTCTGCCCAGAAAAATACAGCATCACATTGCCTGTGGTGAGCTAAACCTGTGAGATTTACCGCCAGGGAAAGACTGAGTCTGCTGCAGCTCCTGCTCAGCAGACACACACATGCCAGCGATGTCCACTGGCAGCACAAGGGGCACTGGGGGCAAGCCGGAGCAGAGGAGGTGCCAGGGGAACAGGAGGGAAAAAGTTTCTTACTGTGAGGGTGTCAGAGCCCTGGAGCAGGCTGCCCAGAGAGGCTGTGGACTCTCCTGCTCCGGAGCCTTTCCATCCCCACCTGGATGTGCTCCCGTGTTCCCTGCCCTGGGCGCTGCTGCTCTGGCAGGGGGTGGGGCTGGCTGATCTCTGGAGGTCCCTTCCACCCCTTAGCATTCTCTGATTCCTTACAAAAGCCTAAGCACAGATTTAACCCTGTAAGATCTGAAATCAGAAGGAAGAATGGAAGTCAGCTGTGTTTAACAAGAACTAATCTGCCATAAACCTCTCTTTATGATCATGTAAAAATCTGTAATCCATTATCAGCTGACTCCTGTCAGAGACATTTTCCTTTGCTCTCTCGGAGGGACAGCTCCCAAACTACCTGTTCAGTTTGCTCTCAGCACTCCACCTTCCATGTGCCTGGAGAAACACTCCTCTGCCTCAGCCCTGCTCTGCCAAGGCGTGGTAAAAATTAGCCTCATCAGCCTGGGATCCCTGAGCATAAGTTCCTCAGCCTGGCCGATCTGATGCTGCTTATCGGCGAGCAAAGAGGACGTTAGAGACCATATGTCAGGAGAGACTTCAAAGTGCAGAGCCGCGCTCAAGTGGCAGGAATAGATCACTCCTGCAAGTGCAGGACGTGCATTTATTCACCAGGCTGCCTTTGCTCTTCCACTAGCAACAGATTTATCAAGGCCTTTCCAGTGATCCTGGCTGCTGCAAGTCCTGCTGTCCTCAAGCGAGCCAGATGTGGATTCTCCCTGTCTTTACCACTTCTTGTCAGCTTTCTTTGCAACTTACAAGCTTTATTTCTAGTGTTCTGCTGTGCATTCATTCTTGCTTCTATTTGTTAGCTATTGCTTCTGCAGCCTTAGTTGTCTTCATCACCAAGGGAGCGTAGGAAGTTGGCTAGATCTTGAAACACTACCTGCAGCTGGGCCAGGCCAGCCCCAGGCACAGCTACAGCCTGGGTGCAGAGCGGGCTGAGAGCAGCCCTGAAGGAAGAGTCTTGGGGGAGATGGTGGCTGAGGAGCTCCTCAGGAGCCAGCAGTGCCCTCATGCAGCCCAGCAGGCAGCTATGCACTGGCTGCACCCAGAGGACCTCGGCCACAACACTGGCATTGGAATGGGCTGCCCAGGGAGGTGGTGGAGTGGCCGTGCCTGGAGGTGTTGCAGCCAAGCCTGGCTGGGGCACTTAGTGCCATGGTCTGGTTGGTTGGGCAGGGCTGGGTGCTAGGTTGGGCTGGCTGAGCTTGGAGCTCTCTTCCAGCCTGGCTGATTCTATGATTCTATGACTGTGGGCAGCAGGCCAAGAGGAAGGATTGTGGCCCTTGGCTCTGCTCTGCTGGGACCTCACCTCCAATCCTTCCTCCAGTTGTGGTGTCCCCAGCAGAAGAAGGACACAGCTGCTGGAGCAAATAAAGCATTCTGGGGGCAAACATCTACAATAGATCACACTTTCCTGACCTAGCACACCTGTAACATGGGTCACATTCAACTCTTACTCCTTACTATTGCTTCTAATTCCTCTTGCTCTTGAAGGCAATAAGCAATAAAGTCATGGAATGGTCTGGGTTGGAAGGAACCTCCAAAGGTCACCTAAGTCCAGCGGCCTCTGCAGTAAGCAGGGACATCCTCAACTAGATTAGGTTGCCCGGAGCCCTGTCAAGCCTCTCCTTGAATATCTCCAGGGATGGGGTGTCAGCCACCACCCTGGACAACCTGTTCCAGCATCCCACTACCCTCATGGTAGTCCATACTGGGCCAGACTCTATTTCTGACTTGCTCCATAGCACTGAGCATAGGAAAAACCTCTCTGATTGTTAATTTCCTTATCAACCATCACCTAACAGCTGCAGAATCAAACTATTTACAACAACTAACAAAAAAATACTGCCTCAGAACATAGAGGAGGAGGTAAGTACTTAACATTCTGATGCTGATAGAAAGGTGCTTTATCTGGCCTTCAGAAACAGAGGGGAGTTTGGGAAATGAGAGGTGGAAGAAGGAAGGAAAGCAGAAGAGTGCTGACTTTCTGAGGGGCACCTCAGACTGCAGCTGGCTTTCTCATGAGCTTACAAAGCTGCACTTATCTCATTCTTTCAAAGCATGCAGATTTTCCCTCCCTCCATCCATGCTTGCCCACAGCAACTCTGCTCTCTGTATGCACTTACAAGCAAAGGAGTGTGTTTAATTGTTTCTCTTAAAGATAGCCATGCAGCTACAAGCACATGGTTATAAAGGATGTCACTGACAGCTCGCCCTGGGACTCCCTTCCAACTGCTGTCATCAGTCTTTCTTGTCAGCACAGGCAGTCTAATTTTATCTTCTGTGTTTTCAGCATTCCCAGTTGCAAAACTGCAGAGGATGTTGGCAAAACCAAGACGTGTGTAAATTCCCACTGCCTGCTCTCCTTGCAGTTAGGCTCTGAGCACAACCTAACAGCTGCACTCTCAGGATTCCACTGTGTGCTGTCGCACGTGCTGGCGACCCCCCGCCGAAGGACCGACATGGACACCTCAGGGCAGCATCACACTACCTGCTGCTCTTCCTCTTCTCATCTCTAGAAGAGCTGCTGGCAGTGCCAGTGACTGTGTTCCCAACAGCTCTAAGTCCCATGTCACTGCCTCTTTATTTATACACCAAGATCTGCCGTGCTCTGTACTGGCCCAGAAGGCCAGGGGCAGCCTGGGCTGCATTGATAAGCATGTCCAGCTTTGCTCTTCCGACACCTCACCTGCAGTACTGGGCCCAGCGCTGGGCCCACAACGCAAGAAAGACATGGACCTGATGAAACAGGTCCAGAGGAGGGCCACCAACACAATCAGAGGGCTGGGGTTGTTCAGCCTGGGGAAGAGAAGGCTCCAGAGAGACCTCAGAGCAGCCTTTCAGTAGCTGAAAGGATCCTACAAGAGAATGGGGAGGGACTGTTCCCAAAGGCTGGCAGGGATAGGACAAGGGGCAGTGAGTCAGACTGCACATCAAGAAGAAATTCCTTACTATGAGGGTGGTGGAAAACTGGTACAGGTTTCCCAGGGTTGAGGCCACATCCCTGGAGACATTCAAGGTCAGGCTGGAGCAACCTGATGTAGAAGGGGATGTTCCTGTTCACTTCAGTGGGGTTGGACTAGATGACCTCTAGCTGTCCCTTCCAACCCAGTGCATCCCATGACTGTACAGAGATGCAGATCCAACTTGTGTATGAAAAGGCAGCCATTTCTTACCAAGAAGGGCACTATCGATCAGACAGCTACTGCCTGTTGTCCGGGAGAACACCTCACTCTATCCACACCTCTGGAATACCTGAAAGCCTCTTACATAAGTGAGTCTGAATAGCTTCAGCTAACACTGCTGGGCACCAGTCACAAGGCATGTCTCCAAACTGGCCCTTACAACTGAGGGCCCTAGCAGCAGCCAGTGACTTAGAGTATTTGTCTACAAGAGAGCAGAGCAAAAAAGAGTCTAGCACAAAATACTGTACCCTCTGCAGGGCGATGACCTTCCTCACTCCTGGGGAAGAAGACTCTAATGACACCAGTGTTGACATAAATCAGAGGCAAGTTGCGGGAAGTCAGAGCATGAGTCCGCATGGGCTGGCCTGGGGACTTCCTTTTCTCCTTCGGACTCCTCGGCAGCCTGGCTTGGAAAATGCTTGCAATGGCATTGAGCAGGGGGAAACAGAGGACAACATCAAAAGCCTGAGCAGAGAGGAGGATCTCATGCAGAAAGTGTGGAGAGCCATCAGTGTGACCTTCTGACAGCTTGTGGAAGGTCCTCCGCTCGTTCCTGGAGATCAGCTTGTGCCGCACGTTCTTGGTCACTGCTTTGGTGTAGGTGAGAGAAAGGAACCCATGCTGCTGGTGAGAGCCATCCAGAAGTTTTGCAGTTGTCTGCTTCAAGGGAGAAAAAAAATAAGCAAACTGCTACAAACCCCACACACCTGTAACGCCTCTGGACTGCCAAGAGCTCTGTCAGCCTCCTAAAGGGTTGTTCTGTGTTTTCCAACAGCTTTCCACTCTCTGGAGAGGACTAAAACAAGTCCCTTTGTTTCTGCTGTCACAGTATGCCCACACTTCACTGCTGTGCCAGCTAAACCTAAGGACTGCTGAACACTTTTTTCTGTTTATGTTGTATGAAATTTAGAGCCAATCAGTCAAAACCCCCAAACAAGCCCATGGTTTACCTCCATTTACTGCTCTTTGTTCACACAGGTATTCTCTGCAGGCACTGTAGAAGTAGATTCTAGCCCCTTGCATTGCTCCCCCTGCACATGCATGTATCAGAGGTGCTAAAGTAACACCTGGCTGCTGTGACAGCTTCACACTACCTGAACACAGGTGTATAAAGCACCGCGTCAGATCTGAGCTGCACAGGCCTCCGGGTGAAAACCGAGCTGGTTCTGCCCTCGAGAGCTCTGAGTTTCTAAAGACAGAAGCTCTGCTATGTGCTAAAGCACATCACTTCAATGAAGGCATGCACTGCACTTTGAAATGAGCAGATTCCTTCCCTCTCCCCTCAGCTGACAATGAGACACCCAGCCCCCGGAGGATGCAGAGCGCACTTCTCACACTCTCCTCCAAAGGGCTATAGGAAAAGTGCAAAGGTATGAAGCAGGACACCCAGGATCTTGGCAGTGCAAGAAGCATTCTGGCAGAACTGCACAGGATTGTTTAATTACTGCCTTTCATCACATGGCACAAATGAAAACAGTGCCATTTTGCATCTTCCACTTGATGCAGAACAAGTTACTGTAACCCAGGCCTGGTTAGGAGAAGATCAGTGTCTCTCTGTTAAACAAGCAGCAGACAGGATTTAGGCACTGCAAACCTGGGAGCTTTTCTAATTAAGTCAATTAAAACAAATCGGTCTGTCAGCTTCCTATAAGAGCTGAAACACTGCAGGAGAAAACAGACCAATGTGGACAAAATCAGACCACACAGAGCTTCCACTCTCGTGAGAAGGTTCTACACAGCCAGGCATTTGTCAGGACACAGAGCCACACCTCTGCTGTGAGCACAGACTGCAAGAGCTGGGGCTGTGCAGGCTGCAGCAGAGGAGGCTCCAAAGTGACCTTCTTGTGGCCTTCCAGGATCTGAAGGGGGCTACAAAAAAGCTGGGGAGGGACTTTTGAGGCACTCAGGGAGTGCCAGGACTGGGGGGAATGGAGCAAAGCTGGAGGTGGGTAGGTTCAGGCTGGAGGTGAGGAGGAAGTTGTTGAGCAGGAGAGTGGCGAGAGCCTGGAATGGGTTGCCCAGGGAGGTGGTTGAGGCCCCATGGCTGGAGGTGTTTGAGGCCAGGCTGGATGAGGCTCTGGGCAGCCTGCTCTAGGGTAGGGTGTGCCTACCCATAGCAGGGGGGGTGGAACTGGCTGCTCCTTGTGGTCCCTTCCAACCCTGACTGATTCTATGAGTCTATGAATTACAGCATGATTTGGGGTGGAAAGGGACCTTTAAAGGTCCCCTAGCACAGCTCCCCTGCAGTAAGCAGGGACATCTTTAAGCAGAGCCCTGTCCAACTGACCTGGACTGTGCCTAGGCTTCATTGTGCAAAATTCTTCCTAATATCTAGTCTAAATCTACACTGGTGTAGTTTAAAACCATGTCCCCTTGCATGGTCACAACTGGCCCTGCCAAAATGTTGTCCCCAACTTTCTTGCAGGGCCCTTTAACTACTGAAAGGCTGTGATGAAGGTTTCTGGGGCCCTCTCTTCTCCAGGCTGTACAACCCCAACTCTCTCAGGCTTTCTTCACAGGAGAGATGTTCCAGTCCCCTCATTCTGTGGTCCTCCTCTGGACTCTCTCCTACCATATAAAGTCTTTGAAAGATGAACGTGCAAGAAGAAAACAGGGTTAAATCTCCCACTGAGGTATCCTGAATCAGCAATTAACATCCCAAGCATTCAAACAAAGACTCAAACACAGAATTGGCAATTGTTGCATTATCAGAACTGGAAGGGTAGCTTTAAAAGGCTGCAGAAATGGATACTGCAGTGACAAATCCCTCGAGTAGAGATGGGGACTGCAGCAGCAAACGGCAACATTCAGTGCTGGCTTTTACATCTTTGGTCTCCACACATCACTGTATCTGCTTGCTTTGCACACACCCAGTCCCACTGACTTCAGTGCACTGCTGTGATGCACAAGGTTGTGAACCATCCAGCCTGCTCCTGTAGCTACAAAACCCAGCACTCACAACTACTATTAGAACCATGGAATCAGTCAGGGTTGAAAGGGACCACAAGGAGCAGCCAGTTCCAACCTCCCTGCCATGGGCAGGGACACCTCACACTAGATCAGGCTGCCCACAGCCTCATCCAGCCTGGCCTTAAACACCTCCAGCCATGGGGCCTCAACCACTTCCCTGGGCAACCCATTCCAGCCTCTCACCATAGAATCATAGAATCATAGAATCAACCAGGCTGGAAGAGACCTCCAAGATCATCGAGTCCAACCTATCACCCAGCCCTAGCCAGTCAACTAGACCATGGCACTGAGTGCCTCTTCCAGTCTTTTCTTGAAGACCCCCAGGGACAGTGCCTCCACCACCTCCCTGGGCAGCCCATTCCAATGGGCTCATGCTGAACAACCCTCATGCTGAACAACTTCTTCCTAACATCCAGCCTGACTCTCCCCACCTCCAGCTTTGCTCCATCCCCCCCAGTCCTGTCACTCCCTGACAGCCCAAAAAGTCCCTCCCCAGCTTTCTTGTAGCCCCCTTCAGACACTGAAAGGCCACAAGAAGGCCACCTGGGAGCCTCCTCCTCTCCAGACTGAACAGCCCCAAGTCCTTCAGTCTCTCCTCACAGCAGAGCAGCTCCAGTCCTCTGCTCATCGTTGTGGGCCTTCTCTGGACACCTTCCAGCACCTCCACATCCCTCTTGTCCCAGGGGCTCCAGAACTGGATGCAGTACTCCAGGTGGGGTCTCAGCAGTGCAGAGCAGAGCGGGAGGATCACTTCCCAGCAGAGTGAGTACAATGAACAAGGGGCAGCAATCAGTGCTATCATCAGTAGTAATTGATACTCAGCACCAAACAATATAGTTGATGACAAGAAACTAAAGCCATTGGAGGTGCGGGGGTTGTGCTAGTTTGAGGCAAAGTGGAGTATTTGAATGAGAGAAATTAGATGACAGGCTGTGAAAAGCAAACAATGCTGGTGTCTGCTGCACTCACAGGCTTGCTGAGATGTGTAAAAGCAAGGACACAAACATAGATAAGAGAGTGTGGGTCTCTGCCTCTCAGAGCCTGTGCTTCCCTTCTGCTTGGGTCTATGTAACTAATCCTCCTGCTTCCAACCCCCCTTGCCAATCCTTCCAGCTCACCTTGCATGCAAGGTGGACTCTGGGATAAGGTAGAGGGGTGGGAAGGAGGTGGAAGGGTGGTTGGGAGCCCCTCATGGGGGCTCTGGTTTCTGGAGGGCTGCTGTGTTTCTGTATTGCCTTTCCCTTGCCTATTTCTGTCTGTAGCTGTAGATGTAACTCTCTGCTTGTATCCTGTGCTAAGCTGTGGATGTAAAGCTGCAGTCCTTAACTTCCAGCCGGCTGAGCCCAGTCTGGGTGCGTTCAGAAGAGCGGGGGGCAGGGAACACCCAAACCATGCCAGGGGTTTAATTCCAGCTGGCATTTCTTAGTGGCAGTTGTGTGCAGCAGAAGTTTTCAGAAGGTTCTTACCGAGGGGAAGAAGCCTGAGAAGGTGCTGAAGGGGTCCTGCTTGCCGAGGGGCCGCACCAGCAGCGTGCGCCTGTTGAGCTTGTCAGTGCAGGACAGGAGCACACCTCCACACTGCCCCAGCGACCAGCAGTCTGCCCCGAGGCTGCAGCCAGGCCAGCAGGCACGGCAGAGGGCAAGACAGAAAAGGAACACATTAAAGCAGCTTTGAGCAAACCCCCCCACACTACATGCGCCTGTTTCTGTGTTACTTAAAGGCCACACCATGCCCTTACCTAAACAGCTGGAAGTTAGTCACATCAGGCAAGAGAAGGGCAAAACACTTCAGCCTGACCTCGAGGATGCTCAGGGAGGAAGCAGCCACAGCCTCCCTGGGCAGCCTGGGCCAGACTCTCACCACCCTCACACTCAACTTCTTCCTCAGCTCCACTCTAACCCTGCTCTGCCTCAGCTCCAGACCATTCACCTTGGCCTGTCTCAGACACCCTCAGGAGCAGTCCCTCTGCAGCCTTCCTACAGGACCCCTTCAGGCACTGGCAGCAGCTCTAAGGTCCCCCTGGAGCCTTCTCCTCTGCAGGCTGCACCCCCCCAGCTCCCTCAGCCTGTGCTCACAGCAGAGCTGCTGCAGCCCTTGGAGCATCTTTGTCACGTAACTAAAGCCTGCTCTGTGACTTCTCATCTCTGTGATGCTGTTTCATTTGTGTGTTTATCTGCATGAGAGTAACCAGCAGCACTTACCTGTTCCTGTAGTGGTCGATATTGAAGCTTTCGATTTTACATTTGATTTTGGTATAGACATCCTGCATGTCCACTGAGGCACTGAGGTCTTCCAGCTCACTGACAACACACACCTCTGCAACAGCCCAAGAAAACCCAAGTCAGCAGTGCTGCACCCCAGCTCTGCTGGTTTGAACAGCAAGGAATATGTCTGAGACACCAGACTTTGGAAATGATGCTGCTCATTCACAAAGCACTTTTTTGACTCAAGTGTCACACAGGCAGGAAACAGAACAACTCCTGGAATCCAGATCTTTTTGTGCAGATGTGTAGAGACTTAGATATTGGATTGTTAGCCCAGGAGTTCACACTATCATGCACCAAAACAATTAACAGGTTTTGGTCAAGAGATTTACTCTAACAAGACTTGAGATTTCCTTCTCCCCTGTAATGATTTTTTCAAGCCAAAGATTCAAGTACGTCTCCTGTAAAATCAGCTCTCCTCATCATTCTCCTCATCTTCTCCCACTTCTCTGAGCAGCAGTGCCAATTGCTAAGCAGCAGTGCTTCAAGTCCCACAGTGCATTTATAGAACCCAAGCTCCTTTCAAATAATTACTGCTTGGATGATAAACTAACTTTAGAATCACAGAATGTCAGGGCCTGGGAGGGACCTCCAAAGCTCTTCCAGTCCACCCCCCTGCCAGAGCAGGACCACCCAGAGCAGATCACACAGGAACACAACCAGGCAGGTTTTGAATATCTCCAGAGAGGGAGACTCCACAACCCCCCTGGGCAGCCTGTGCCAGTGCTCTGGCACCCTCACAGGAACAAATTCCTCCTCGTGTTTAAATGAAACTTCCTACGCCTCAGCTGAAGGGAAGAAGGAGAGCTGTGCACCACACACAGGTCTCCTTTCAACACCTACACTTCTCCCTTGAACTTCATACTACAGCTCCCATGACTTCAAGGACTGCATTGTGAAGTTGTCTGCAATTTGACATTATTGACACAAAATGAGTTTCCTAAAGATGGACACACACAAACCAAACTACTAAAGCACAGCAAAATGGAAAATGGTTGCTCCTGATGAAATAAATGCAACACCCTCTTAAGTCAAATCACAGAATCAGCTGGAAGAGAACACAAGGAGCATCCAGTTCTAACACCCCTGCCATGCCCAGGGACACCTCACACTAGATCAGGCTGCCCACAGCCACATCCAGCCTGGCCTTAAACACCTCCAGGGATGAGGCTTCCACCACTTCCCTGGGCAACCCCTCCAAGGCTCTCACCACCCTCATGCTGAACAACTTCTTCCTAACTCCCAGTCTGAATCTCCCCACCTCCAGCTTTGTTCCATTCCCCCCAGTCCTATCACTCCCTGACAGCCCAAAAAGTTCCTCTCCAGCATTCTTGTAGCCCCCTTCAGATACTGAAAGGCCACAAGAAGGCCACCTGGGAGCCTCCTCTTCTCCAGCCTGCACAGCCCTGACTCCCTCAGCCTCTCCTCACAGCAGAGCTGCTCCAGTCCTTGAGTCATCTTTGTCACACACCTAAAATCTGATCTGTGGCTTCTCATAATAATGTCACCTGGGAGCCTTCTCCTCTCCAGCCTGAACAGCCCCCAAATAGCCAATTTATTCTCCATTAAATCATCTTTCCATGCGGAGGGGCAAGTTAGCAGCAAAGAACGACCCAGCTGGCATGCACTAACCTAACCACAGCTGGTTGTTCCAGTGTGAAACACAGACCTAGCCCAGAGCTGTGCATGACAGTGTTTGGTACTGATGGTAAAGGCTGGGCACGGCTCCAAGTTCGCTCCAAAAGGAGGGAGGGGATGGAAGGCAGCAGAGTGCAGGGAGCAGCGCCCGGTACCTGTGCCGTTATTTCTAGGATCAGGAGCAAAGAGCTTGATGGTGATTTTTGGCAGCATCCACTGCATCCAGAGGCTGACACGTCCACTTGAGACCCCGATGCTGCTGGTGGTTTGTTCCAAGGTAATGGAGTCCGAGAAGGGGGAATCATCACCGCCCTGAAGAGAATCGCCCTGGAAAACAGGCAGCGGCTGAGGAGAACAACTATGGCTTGGCACTGCCCCTCCGCCTCCTTCCACCCAGCCTAGTGCAGTGCCCAGGCTACTCAGACTCAGTGCTGGCACATTTCAATCGTCTTCAACATCAGGAGAAAGATAAAATATATTCCTCTTAGACAATCACAGAATCAGCCAGGCTGGAAGAGAGCTCCAAGCTCAGCCAGCCCAACCTAGCACCCAGCCCTGCCCAACCAACCAGACCATGGCACTAAGTGCCCCAGCCAGGCTTGGCTTCAGCACCTCCAGCCACGGCCACTCCACCACCTCCCTGGGCAGCCCATTCCAATGCCAATCACTCTCTCTGACAACAACTTCCTAACAACATCCAGCCTAGACCTGCCCTGGCACAGCTTCAGGCTGTGTCCCCTTGTTCTGTTGCTGGCTGCCTGGCAGCAGAGCCCAACCCCACCTGGCTACAGCCTCCCTGCAGGCAGCTGCAGACAGCAATGAGCTCTGCCCTGAGCCTCCTCTGCTGCAGCCTGCACACCCCCAGCTCCCTCAGCCTCTCCTCACAGGGCTGTGCTCCAGGACCCTCCCCACCCTTGCTGCCCTTCTCTCAACACCTTCCAGCACCTCAGCATCTCTCTGCAATGGAGGAGCCCAGAACTGGACACAGCACTCAAGGGGTGGTCTGAGCAATGCTGAGCCCAGGAGCAGAAGAACCTCCCTTGTCCTGCTGGCCACAGTGCTCCTGAGCCAGCCCAGGATGCCATTGGCTCTGCTGCCCACCTGGGCACTGCTGCCTCAGCTTCAGCTCCTCTCTGCCAGCACCCCCAGCTCCCTCTCCAACTGGCTGCTCTCAGCCACTCTGGCCCCAGCCTGGAGTGTTGCTTGGGGTTGTTGTGGCCAAAGTGCAGAACCCTGCACTTGGCCTTGTTCAGTCTCATCCCATTGGCCTCTGCCCACCCATCCAGCCTGGCCAGGTCCCTCTGCAGGGCTCTGCTACCCTCCAACAGCTCCACACCTGCTCCTAGCTTGGTGTCATCTGCAAACTCACTGATGCTGGACTCGTGGTGGAGATCATTGATAAAGATACTGAACAGGACTGTGCCCAGCACTGATCCCTGGAGCACACCACTGGTGACAGCTGCCAGCTGGATGTGGCACCATTCACCACCACCCTCTGGGCCCAGCCCTTCAGCCAGTTCTTGACCCATCTCAGAGTGAATGATTCTATAGTAAAACTGTAAGGCTCCACGGCTCAGTTCCACTTGGCATAGAGCTTCCCTGACCCACTCCCTGCCAATGAAATCCTGTCATCAACGGACAATAAACAACCAGAAGCTGACAGGAATATTCTGAGATGCAGTGGGAAAGAGGATCAGAAAGCTGCAAGGCAAAGGAACAAAGATCTGCTGGAGGGGCCACAGAGGAGCCACCCAGTGTGGTAATCCCAGTACACTACAAACACACTGGTTGGTGAGTGCTGGGGGCTTGTGCTTCCCTGCAGCTGAGTTGTAATGAGTCTTCCTTCGTACAGTCACTGTCCTGACAGCAGAGAAGCCTTTTCATGACTTGCAAGTCCCTGCCAGCAGCATGGCAGCAGCTCTGAGCCTGCCAGCGTCTTTCTTCTGGTTTGTTTTGTGTAACTCATCCCCCAGCTTCTCTGGCACTGCCTTCCACCAGCTGCCCACAGCCTCAGAATTTGCCTCTGATCTCTCTACAAGATGATGCTTCTGTGCTGGACCTTCCCTGTGTCTCAGGTGGCTGTTCTCATCCGATCTCATCTGCTTTAGAGACGCTGGAGTCAGCAGTACTTTGGGAGTGAGGGATGCCCTGGGCAGCTCTAAAGGAAGAAGCCAGGCAAGGACCATTTCCCCCTGCTGACACCTTCAGATGGAGGCTATCACGAAACAGAAGTCAATTCAAGGTCAAGGAGAGAAACACTACTCGTTTAAACCTAAGGATGTGTTTATGTGCAGTTCAAGTCAAAGCTGAAGCCTGTGTTGATGCTGTGGGAACTGAAATGCAGCACTCTGCCGTTCCTGTTCTAGAGAAAGCCTCAATTTGTTTGTTTATTTATTAACAGCTGGACTCTTTCCCAAGCTCTTTCTGTCCTGCAGCACTGCAGGCACGCTTTGCCAAACTCTAACTTACAAACTGTGATGGAGGAGGTGGGAATGAGAGACAGGCTCCCTCCTCACCCCCCATGCACACCCTGGCTCTCCCACTGGACATGTTCCCAAACGCCTTCTCTAAGAAAATCGACTCTGTGCTCCCATTTTGGCAGATGCCTGGGTTTCCAGCAGTTGAAACGGAAGAAAACACGAGGCAATGAAACTCAAAAGGGTACAGCTAACAGCAAATACACACTGCCACCGTGCCAAGTCTCGAGTTCTACAGACAATTGGGTTGCTTTAGCTCCGTTAATTGACTGCATTCGGATGCTCACTTTCTGCTTCTCCCACTGAGCGCTGGTTTGTGTTTAGGCTTTGAGCACGCAGAGAACTCAGCCCTGTAGCAAACAGAGGCCAGGGTTTTCCCACACTTCTCTCTAGGAGTTTACTCTCTGAAGACATGCAGTGATGTACTGCTTTCAGAGGCTCAGGCAGTTGATCATGTCGGCAGAAGGTTACTTGTGGCAGCCTCAGTGGGGTTCCTGCAGAGCTGTGTTTATCCAGCACAACCTGACACAGAGCAAACTAACCCAGGACTGCGCAGGCAAACGCAACACCTGCACATTCTGAATCGGGGGAATGTGGCTCCCACCAGCTTCCAAGCCTATTACACCTGTGAAGTTTACAAGAAACCAGAGCTACAGGTTCTGCCCCGGATGGATCATTAGCAACTGATCCTCCTCTTCTAAATATGCAGTGGAGGAGAGCAGATGATGTGCTCTAACCAAAAACCACATAGGCATGGAAAAGAGAATCATAGAACCAAGCAGGCACCCAGCCCTGGCCAATCAACCAGACCACAGCACTAAGTGCCTCATCCAGGCTTTGTTTCAACACCTCCAGCCACGGCGACTCCACCACCTCCCTGGGCAGCCCATTTCAATGCCAATCACTCTCTCTGGCAAGAACCTCCTCCTAATATCCAACCTACACCTCCCCAGGCACAACTTGAGACCCTGGGCACACTGCTGGCTCATCTTCATCTCCTCTCTATCAGCACCCCCAGCTCCCTCTCTGCCTGGCTGCTCTCAGCCACTCTGTCCCCAGCCTGTAGCACTGCTTGGGGTTGTTGTGGCTGAAGTGTAGAACCCTTCACTCCAGTTACCTCATTCCAAGTCACTTCTGCATACCGCTGCTTGGAGTAGCTACCTTGACAGTGCAGCTAAACTGCATGGATCTGAGGCTCTCAGGGCTCACAGCAGTGCCATCTGCAGAGACGATCAACAGACAGCCCCAGCTACACAGTGCCGTCTCCTGCTCCTCCCATTCTCTGCTTCCCCAGTTCTACATGGACACTCTGATGATTTTCTGCCATTTAGCACATGTAAGCAGCTGAGTCTGCCCATTCTCTCCCGCAGTGGCAGTGGAGGCAGATGCTGCTATGCAGCTACCCTTCGGGAGGAGAAGAATGAAAAGTGCATCACTCCTCAGCCTTCTGTCAATGTCCCTGCAGCCAGAGGCGTTGGGCGGTCATGGGGGCTGTGAAACTGAGCAGGAGCTGACATCTCTCTCACTCTTGTTTTGCTTTGTTTTAAATAAGGTCCAATTCTTAGGGACATTTTACAGTGAGAAATCAAGAGACTGAAGCAAGGAGAGGCTGCACTCTTGTTTTCAGCACCCAGCCTGCTGCAGTTAAATATGCTGCTGCATTAACTTTCTGCTCTGTTTCCAGGTCCCCAGAACACTCAGAGTCAGAAACCCTGAACCATTTCCCCACAGCTTTTTGTGCCAAGGCCTAGAATACACAATTTAATCCTTTCACCAACTGTTGCAAATTGACCAATATGCTGAGTTTATTTTCTCTGCAGGATTTACCCTTGTTCCTCAGGAAGACCCAAACATGTGAAGCCTTCGTCCTTGGCCTGCCTCGAGCTCAGGGATGATCAGAGTTTGGCCACACTGATGCTGTGCCTTATCAAAATAACTTCTGCCTTCTTGCTTAATCACCAAGCCTCCCCAAGGACTAAACACTTCCACCACTGTTTGCACTTCAGTAAACAGTAACAAGTGGCCTGCTGTAGTCTGCACTACCTTTGCTTTTCCAAAGGAGGGATGGCAAAAATGACAAACTGCTTCCAGCCCTGCAGTACTTAAGCCTCTCACTCACATCTCCCTGTCTCGCCCCCACCCAGACCGGAGTGCAGCAAGCTAGGTAGCTCCAGCCACACAGCACTGCAGTGCTCACTATCAACTTGTCAGCATGAAAAGAATTACACACAGCTTAAAATATAAATCATCCCCAGATCACATAAACAAATCACTCCTTTTGCTGTTGAATATAAACAGTTGTGAGAGTTTGCTTTCTTCTGCTTCATTTATAGCAAGTCCACTGCGGCTGAAAGAAGCTTTACAAATAATCATTTGTCTCCTATAGGACAAAATAACCACCTTAAGCTAGAAAAATGAACCCCCCCACACCTATCACACAGCACAGTACAGATTTCAAGATGTTAAGACTAAAAAAATCAGAGGAACACATAAACACAAATGTGTGGGACACTGCCCCAGGTCCAGCCTGCTGCCATGCACATTACTGAATTACCCTCTCTAGGTCCTTGCTGCTCCTTAGCAATGCTGGCTACAAAACATGCAGCTGCAAGGGGCACCTGGGGCTGATGCACTCTGGTTTTGTATGCTCCCTGCTCTCATTTCTCCTACTAAAAATGTTAGAATAGAATCATAGAAGCAGTCAGGGCTGGAAGGGACCACAGGGATCAGCCAGTTCCAACCCCCTGCCACGGGCAGGGACACCCTACCCTAGAGCAGGCTGCCCACAGCCTCAGCCAGCCTGGCCTTAAACACCTCCAGCCATGGGGCCTCAACCACCTCCCTGGGCAACCCAGTCCAGCCTCTCACCACTCTCATGCTCAACAACTTCCCCCCCACCTCCAGCCTCACTCTCCCCACCTCCAGCTTTGCTCCATTCCCCCCAGTCCTGGCACTCCTTGACAGCCTCAAAATTCTCTCTCCAGCCTTTTTGTAGCCCACTTCAGATCCTGGAAGACCACAAGAAGGTCACTTTGGAGCCTCCTCTGCTCCAGCCTGCACAGCCCCAACTCTTTCAGTCTGTGCTCACAGCAGAGCTGCTGCAGCCTCTGAGCATCCTCCTGGCCCTTCTAATTACTGCTATAATACTCTGGGGGGAGGGGGAAGCTCTAATTTACAAAAACAGAAGGTATTTCCCAAACTAAACAACATGGACCTAGATCTGCTCCCACTGACTTCTTTGTGAGTAACATTAGATCAATATATTAGGTCTCAAGCTGTGCCAGGGGAGGTCTAGGCTGGATGTTAGGAGGAAGTTGTTGTCAGGGAGAGTGATTGGCATTGGAATGGGCTGCCCAGGGAGGTGGTGGAGTGGCCATGGCTGGAGGTGTTGAAGTCAAGGCTGGCTGGGGCACTTAGTGCCATGGTCTGGTTGCTTGGCCAGCGCTGGGTGCTAGGTTGGACTGGCTGAGCTTGGAGCTCTCTTCCAGCCTGGCTGATTCTATGGTTCTATGATTCAAACAGTGGAGAAGCACATTTCTGGCTGGTGCTACCTGCAGCCAGGTCTGGTGACAGTAAACAGAGTCAGTGCCTACTCTCACAGGCCAAAGAGCTTCCACTGGTGAAAAAGAAGGAGGGGAACATTCCTTAGTCTTTTCAGTAAGTGTATCATTTTATGCTCAACAATCCTCACCTGGAAGATCAGGACAGCACCCATGCCATCAGAATGAAAACCTAGCCTGTGCTTGGATGGCAGGAGAGACCTTCAGTAAGTTCAGAGACAGCCACCAACCACCAAGCCCACACATCAGAGCGGTACAGCCAACCTCTGCGGCACAAGCCATTGCATCTGCACTGTCTGAAGTAGTCTATCAGAAATGTGACAAGAAAATACGCTTCCTTTTCTTCTTCTCTCTGCTTGGCCAGGGGTAATTCTTGCCTCTTCCCATCCCTAAGAGTACAACACAGCTCTCAGACATCAGGACTGTGCATAGACTCAGAACAGCTTCACACTTATGATCTGCAGCAGTTTACTGCATGGCTTCCGAGAGCCTTTTTTAACGATGGGCAGCACAGGTACCAGAACTGCCCCCAAACACCATTCCCTGTTCTAACAACTCAGTGCTGCTGCACCTGCAAACAGGAACCATCATCTCCTGACCACAGGTACCAGAGCTGCCCCCAAACACCACTCCCTGTTCTAACAACTCAGTGCTGCTGCACCTGCAAACAGGAACCATCATCTCCTGACCACAGGTACCAGAACTGCCCCCAAACACCACTCCCTGTTCTAACAACTCAGTGCTGCTGCACCTGCAAACAGGAACCATCATCTCCTGACCACAGGTACCAGAGCTGCCCCCAAACACCACTCCCTGTTCTAACAACTCAGTGCTGCTGCACCTGCAAACAGGAACCATCATCTCCTGACCAGCAGTACCGCTCACTGCCTTCACAGAGAAGCAGTCAACACAGGCGCAATATGCAACTGTCCGGGGGCTGGCTTGCTCCTTCCTCTTGTTCCCCCGCACTAAGGAAACACTCTTCACCAGCCTATCAGAGCAAAGGCACATTACTGCTCCTCTGAGCCTTCCTTGACTGCTGCTCCCCACTCCTCGTCAGCCGGAGCTCGGGCGGCACCGTGCAGTCGCAGCAGCCTACCTCAGTAGTGGTGCCAATGTCAGCGGATGGGCTGCAGGTGCTGGTGTCTGGTGGAGCTGTACCAACGCTGCTTTTAACTGGAGAGCTAGGAGGGGCTGCTCCTGCCACAGGCTCACTGTAGGCTGAAGACTGATAGAGAATTCCTTTCCTCTGGATCTTGTTCCAAACTTTACCTGTGATCTCAGCCAATTCATACAGAAGCTGCACCTAGGATTAAGAAAAAAAACAGCCTTTTTCAAGATGAGGTTAAGGAACAATCACCAAAGTCCTCCAGTGAGACTCAGAAGGCAGCAGAACTGCATTTCTCCCCATTTGTAGCACTGACATGCAGCCACCCTGCAATTACAGCAACTGCCACCAGTTAGAGCAGAGTGATTCTGATAAGAATAATGTGTGCCTGCTCCAAATACACGGCCTGTGGCTCATAAAAGCACAACCAGTGACAGGCTCTTGTAAACCTGCTATTAATATCAGTGTTAACAATTAAGCCAAGCTGATTTGTGCTGCCTTTCACATGGAGAGATGCTGCATGTAGAAAAATAGAAAGCTGTAAACTTTATGGACCATTACCAACGCAGAGAACATTAATTTAAGCGCCATTAAAAGGCTGATGCCAGCGGCGCGGCGCTGCTGGGGTTGGAAGAAGACTACCCGCTATCAGACTCGGCACTCTCCTGGCATCTGTCGCTGCAGGACCCAGCAGCACACTGTTTGACTTGCACATTGTTTGACTGAGTTCTAAGATGTTTACACGAGTTTTTGTAAATAAGCATTAATCACAGACCCTGCCAGACAACAGACTGCAAGATACTGCAGAACACAAGCTGAGCGAGAGCTGCAAACAATATCTAAGCAGAGCCACAGCTGGATACCATACCCGCCCTGCCACTATAAAAAATGGGAATTCTCCTATTTATAAGAACTTTAAGCCTCAGGACACTTCGCCTCTGTGAAGCTGGCTTCTCATGTGGGCAGAACAGATGCAGAGAAACGCTCCTGTCAATCTCCACTTGATACAAAGCAGCGCTTGATGCCGTGCGTGAGAGCGTGCGATGAAGGCTCCAAGTACAGGCTGCAGCCCTTCCTTCAGAGGTGAAGGGCTGGAATTTTATGAAACCTTCATTCATCTTCCACATTCTTTTGAAGTCTCAGGGCTTACACTGAGCAGGTCATATACTCTCTCTTGACAGAATTTTTCCTTAAAGCAGATAAACTTCTCGGTACTTTTTTTCCGCCTCCCCACGCAGCCCAAGCTGCAGATGTGCTGTGCCAAAGAGCTCTTTCAGTTGTGCCTGCAAATATTTGGTGCCTGTAGCACTCTGATCTGCCCTGGTTAACACTTACTTTACTAATGGCACATTTCTAAGCTTTCCTGAGTCCCTTCCCTGGAACTCAGGCAGATCATCCAGTCAAGTCCATCTGCCTGATTAATAGAACATTAACTGGTGCTGACACTGCTGCCAAAAGAAAGAGTCTCTAGAAAGCTAATAGGATACAGACACACATCCAACTCATCCATGCTTGCAACCTCCCCTCCCTCCTGAGCAGAAGGATAATTGGAGCTCTCCTTGTCTTAATGAAGCAGGCCTGCCAGAAATTTAATCATGCTACTGTTCCTAAATGCACAGAAGAAGGCATAAGAAGGAACGAAGCTGTTCCTTTGTTCACACACAGGCTGACACACGAGGCGAGGAGGTTTGTCACCATCCAATCCGACGCTGAGGAGTGCAACTCTCACTAGGGCTGCAACAACCACGGTCACTGAAGTTAGTAATTCCTTATCAGGGAGGTTTCCTCTGTAAACTGCTCAGGCTGGGATCTTCACAGCCATTCTGGAAAGGGTGGCTCGTTGAGACAGCAGCAGCCACATCTCTGCATGCTGCCACCAGCAAGACAAACGACGAGCACCACCCTAACACTCTGCCCTGAGCCCAGGGACAGAGCCACAAGCTCGCCACGGACAGAGGCACGTTTTGACTGTGGGGAAGTGATCCTCATGGAGGTGTGTTAAAAAGTAGAAAAGGCCAAAAATACAACAAAAAGTTCATCAAAACAAGCCCAAGGCACGTGTGGATGTGCAGAGCACGTTTAGAGAGCTCAGATAAAGAGCTGAAGCTGTGCCTTTTGCAATGTTTCCTATACTTCATTTTATTCTGCTGGTTGTAACTCACCCAAATGGAAGGCTTTCCACTTCCCTCCTTGGCTGCACGTTTTCGCTGAGTAGTCTTAGGCTCTTGAACATTCACTTCTGGTTCTATTTCATAGAATCCCAGAAGGGCTCAGATTGGAAGGGACCTCAGAGCTCACCTACTCCAACCTCCCCACCATGCCCAGGGACACCTCTCAGATAGACTCAGCTGCTCTAGGCCTCACCCAGCCTGGCCTGCAACACCCTCACCAAGGGGGCAGTCACAGCCTCCCTGGGCAGCCTGTGTCAGAACCTCACCACCTCCACACTGAAGAACTTCTTCAGTGTTCTCAGCCTCAGCATTCCCCCTTGACCTCTCTCTAGACATCCTCAGGAGCAGTCCCTCTACTGCCTTCCTGCAGCATCCCTTCAGCTATCAGTAGGCAGCTCTAAGGTCCCTCCAAAGCTAATGTAAGGCCTCCCTTCTTCATAACACAGCAGTTAGCATCATTATTTTTATCACACTCTGCTCAGGAGAGAAAAACCAGCATGACAAAACCAGGATTAGCAGAGTTATTATCTGTCAAGCAGCTTCCCTCTCTCACTGCTTCCACCTCTCCTCTGCAGCAGAATCACCACTGACTCAGAAAGGTTCCACTACTTGGCATAATCTGTGGAGTTCAGCATGTTACAGCACTTTGTACTTCAAAAACAGCACATGACTGCCAAGCTGAGAGCTACAACCAGGGGCAATATCCTGGCAGTTTTGCACACTGGAAATGCCTGGGGGCTGTAAATGGCTGCAACCACCAGAAGAGGGTTTCAGATGAAATCACAATGCACATACAGTAAAACACCTCACCTTTGCTACCACTTACCAAGTGCACCAACGACCACCTGCCTCAGGGCTGCCACCCACAGACAAAACACAGCCTGTCATTCTGAAGAGTCAAGTTTCATAGCAGCTCTGCCCTCAATCTGTAACCATCAAATGCTCTTTATTTGCCATCTTCTGGCCTGAACACCTGGTTGAAGACTGATGGGGTTTGGCTTTTGTCTTTGCATTAGTCAAGCAGAAGGAACAGGCAAGGCAGGAGTAAGGGAGAACATACAGCTTAGGAGCCTTCATCAGACTCAGCTCATTTGCACCCTTTTGGACACAACTGCCATAACAATACTCCAGTAAATGAACACTGTCACAGTGTGCAAGGACATCTTTTAAGACAACAGGATTGGCCTGGATCAAAGCCAGTGTCCAGCAGGAGCAGGGCAGTAATGGTGTCCCTGAACTCAGCCCTGGTGAGGCCACAGCTGAGTACTGGGTTCAGTTCTGGGCACTACAGCATGGGAGAGATCTTGAGGGACTGGAGGGTGTCCAGAGAAGAGCAATGAGGCTGCTGAGGGGTTTGGAGGGCATCATGCAAGGAGCAGCTGAGGGAGCTGGGGCTGTTCTGTCTGGAGAAGAGAAGGCTGAGGGAGACCTCATTGCTCTCTGCAGTTCCCCGAAAGATTGGAGGAGAGTGGGGCTGGTCTCTTCTCCCCTTCTCTTCTCCCAAGCAATTCTGATTCTCTTTGGTCTGATATTGCACAGCACAACTTCATTTTAGCCTTTCACTCTAATGTGATTGCCACGGAGCTAGAGGGGGTGACCTGTGTTCACATGCATGCATTGGTTTGGGTTTTAACCCCCTACTGCAGGCCACCATTGTTTGCCTAAGAAGCATTTCATGTTAGGAAAAAAAAAAGGTAGTTCTAGGAAAATATGGTAAAAAAAATGGCATGGAACCACTTCAATCTCTGAATGCACAGGGACAGCAGAGCAGCAGCCTGGCATTTAATGGCACATCTGCAATTCATTTCACTCCACCAGCCAGGAGATGCATTTGTACTGTGGCTATTACATTCTGAAAGAGTTTGAGTTACCAAACTTGAGAGACCTTCAAAGGGAACCCTCATCTAAGCACCTTCCTCTTGACAGTCCAGTTAAAGAAACAATGAAGACAGAAGAAACCCTCTTCCACCAAGTGCAGAAGGACTGTGCTTAAACCCAGTGGCTCTGGGCTTGCTTTCATAAATCAATTAAATGCACTGACCTGGGGGTTGGAGCACTTTATTTCAAGGCACTCAAGGTCGACGTGGAGGCAGACAACAAATGAGTGTCTGGATTCTGGCCCCGAAGCAAGCAGCTTCTGTGAAGTAACAGCTAAAGTAGATGTGCAGCCCATTGGCTCCACTAAGTTCAGTGTCATCTGCTGCCCAAGGAGGGTATACACACTGAAATGATGCAGGCTGATCGTCCAGGGGAAAGCATCACCTAATGATCAACAAGAAGGGAAAACAGCTCAATACTTGAATCGTGAAAACGAGGCTGTCCTTTCCTCCACGGAGTTGTGCTAAGCCCCCTTAGAATCACAGACTGGCCTAGGTGGGAAGGGACCTTGGAGATCATCTACTCCATCTCCCCACCATCAGCAAGTGCAATCGACCACCACTACACCGACCCTGAAAGCACACAAATATTGCTCAAGCACCCACTCCATTCCACCCCTCCAGATCCAAACCGCAGCAGCTCATCTTTCACAGCTCTGTAACAATTAAAAGCCACTGAGGATTTTAACCCCAAGCTGTGCCAGCCCCACCTACTACACTGACTTCAAAGCAGTCTTCTTGCTTTCTGTGGTCTCCCTCAGAAAGGAGTCTCCCGAGACTGCTCTCCACTTGCTACCAGCATCACAGCAGCTGAGGAACTGCCTGCCCCAACTCAGCAACCTAGCGGCCGCTGCAGGCAGTCTCAGATCCAGGCCTGGTGAGCACCAACAAACCTCAGCCTAGGCTGAAACTGTCTTTGTATAGAGCACATTCACTTGGAGGAAAAGATGGAGACAAGTTCTCCTTCCTGCACCAAAATTCAGAGGATTATTTGGTCTCGTTTTTTAGGATAAGGGCCTGGAGCAATGGATAAAAAGAGTCCAAACTAATCTAATGCCCTAAACCCAAGGAATCAGAAGAGAAGGTGGCAGACAAATAAAAATAAAGTAAATTAACCCCCAACCAACAGCTATAGAGAGAGAAAGGACTGAAGTAGGGTGAGCAAACTACAGACAGCAACACAGGAACTTCATCTGAAAAAGTGGAAGCCAGGAAAAGATTCTCAATGAAAAATGTAAGCTTCTAAGCACAGAAAGATCTCACAGACACCAGAAATGCCCTCGCTATTAGTCTCAGTGCTCTGCCTGAAGAAACATTTTAGTTCCCCTCATGTCTTCAATTTATTTTCCTATCCTACCACTGCCATTGGCTCTGCTGCCCTCCTGGGCACTGCTGCCTCATCTTCAGCTCCTCTCTCCCAGCACCCCCAGGTCCCTCTCTGCCTGGCTGCTCTCAGCCACTCTGGCCCCAGCCTGGAGTGCTGCTTGGGGTTGTTGTGGCCAAAGTGCAGAATCCTCATCCCCTTGGCCTCTGCCCACCCATCCAGCTTGGCCAGGTCCCTCTGTGGGGCTCTCCTACCCCCCAACAGCTCCACACCTAGCTTGATGTCATCTGTAAACTTACTGATGCTGGACTCAATGCTCTGCTCCAGATCATCAATAAAGACATTGAACAGGACTGTGTCCAGCACTGATCCCTGAGGCACACCATTAGTGCCAGCTTCAGGCTGGCTGTGGCACCATTCACCACCACTCTCTGGGCCCAGCCCTCCAGCCAGTTCTTGACCCATCTCAGAGTGAATCTGTCCAAGCCAGGAGCTGCCAGCTTGGCCAGGAGCATCCCTTGCCCTTCAACTTTGCACCAGATCCAAGGCTCCTTTCAACTTGGGCCGTTCCATGGTTCTGTGATTCTGGTTTAATATCCTCAGAGCACACAGCCACAGGGACCTGCTGTCTGATTGATCTGAACTCTAAAGACAACCACATCACTTAATGCCTTTCAAGAAGTGATTCAGTTGCAGTTGCTACTGAAGTTCAGCAGGACCTCCTGCTCTCCACATCGCCCAGCGCGTTTCTGGCTGTGCAGTACTTGGTGTGGCTGAGGGAAGGTTTCTGAATCTTAGTCCTGTGTTCAGAATGTTCTTGTTAGTATCCCTGCAAACTACAATGACCTCAGGAATGTTCCAGAGCTCTGCAAACAAATGGCAGGTGTGGACTGGGGGCTGTTGAGTCATCTACTTTTGCAGCACGCTGACGTCTCAGGTCAGTAAGTACCTGAGCAGGATGCAAGATCCCCAGGTGACAGCATAACTATGCTGCTTTTTCCTCCTCCTCCGCCCCTTCATCTAAGGACAAAAATGCAGGAGTGAGCACAGAGCTTGTCCAAAGTCAGACTTCTGCTTACCTCTTCCTTTTAAAAGGGGGAATTACTGAAAAAAAACACAGTAACAGCCTCCAGGGAAAGCAATGCTGAGCAAATATCACTTCAGAGAGCTGGTGACACACCTCAAGGACACCAGTCTGACTCTGGAGTCTTCTACAGTGACAGGAGGCAAAGCAAGAGATTGCCCCAGGAAAAGTGCATCAAAACCACTGCCATCTACCTGGGGAGAAACAAAGACAGGGACCAGAAAACTCTGAACACCCTGTTGGTAACAGCCTGTGTAAGGGGGAGTTTCGGCTACAGCTCCACCAGGGAAGCAGCAACATCGAGGCTGTGAGAACTTCTGTTTGGCATTACTCCCGGAGCACAGAGCCACACACACACAAATTCCTTACCACAGGCTCTAGCACAACCAATGGGATTCCCTTCCCTCGCTAGCATCTCTCCTGCAAATCTGCATCTGACAGAATTCAAATGACTTCTTCTTCTCAGAAACGGTTTTCATTACACCATCAGTTTGAAACAACCCAAAGACTTTGGTCACATTTATCTTTTATCTGTCACTGTGATTAACAAATTAGATCCCTCCTCGTGAAAGCTGTTAGGAAAAAACACATCTGCCTTCACCTACCTTTCTTTCTCCTGCTTTTTGCTTCCTTTCTGTTTTCCCCTTTCACTTGGTCGCATCTCTACTTCCAGTATATAAAGGATCCTCTTCCACTTCCTCTTTCTCGCCTCCTTCCTTTCCCTTTCCCTCTCTCCTTCCCCTTTTTCCTTTTCCTTTCCCCCAAAGCCTTTTTGCTCTGCTCCAGTCCATCACTCAGAGTTTCCACAGGCTCTAACAAACCCAACTCATCAGGTATTCAGTGCTGGTTTGCTTTAATTTACTCCAAGGGAATTTTGGAATCTTAACAGGACCTCCTCTGCTGCCTGGGGATACCAGGTCATGGCACCACTTCCCTGTGGACCTGTTCCACTGATGACCACAGTCTCAGTAAAGAGCCTCTTCCCAGTGCCCACTCTGAAGGTCACCTCTGAGGTGATGGTGGCTTCTGGGTTGGGTGGTCGTGGGTTTGAGTTGGGTTTGTTTGTTTGCTAGCAAAGTGGCACAAGAAGATTTTCCTGACCTGCTTTAATTCTGTCTTGGAATTCCCAACTCACTGCCACCTCCTGTTGCACCTCACTGACTGCTCGTAGCTGTCAGGCAGCAACTCAGATGCCAAAGCCAAAGGAGGTAAAGGTGCACCTCTCCTGCCCCGTCCAACCTGGGCCATTCTGTGGCTCTGGAATCGCAGCACAGGCTCTCTGATGACGAGCTCCACGTTAATCCCCATGGGGCAAACCTTACTGTACCTGTAGCCACCACCAACACCCAACACTGCTACCAAAGCAGCACAACACCTGAGGCGCTCCAAGGCAAAGACCATTCTCACAACAGCAAAAAGTGGAAATGAAAGAGGAAGCTTTACCACATTACCTTCTTCCAGGATGGCTCTCAGCACAACAAATGGGATTTCCTGCAGTGGCTCCATGTGTTTGTGTCCAGCACTCATCACCTTTACCTGGGGCAAGCAGATGACGAGCGTGCCCGGCATGCTGGCCTGCCCGTGGTACCAGCTCCTCACCGTGCCAGGGATGTCGCCTGACACGATGGTGCTCGGGGATGGCAGGCTCTCGTTGGGCAGGAACACACAGCAGGACTGCACTTCAAGCTGGGAAAAACAAAGCCAGGAGAGAGCTGTCACAAACAGATTACCATTGCCTACCCCCGCGTGGAGCAGGCATCCTGCTCCAAAGCCTCAAGTCACCCATCCGCTACGGCTGATTAATCATAGAGTGGTTTACATTGGAAGGGAGCTCAGAGCTCAGCCAGTGCCAACCCCCAGCCACAGGCAAGGACAACTCCCACTAGAACAGGTCACTCAAGGCCTCATCCAACCTGGTCTTGAACACCTCCAGGGAGGCTGTGGAGCACAGAAGCACAACATGTGATCACATTCTGTGCTTCTGTGCTCTACAACCCCCCTGGACAACCTGTGCCAGTGTCTCACCACCCTCCCTGCAAAGAACCCTCTCCTAACATCCAGTTTCAATCTCTTCTCTGCCACTTCAAACCCATTCCTCCTCATCCTGGCATTACCAGACCTTGTCAATAGTCCCTCCACAGCCTTCCAGGAGCCCCCTTCAGTTACTGCAAGGCCATTCCAAGGTCTCCTCCAAGCCTTCTCTTCTCCAGGCTGCACAGCCCCAACTCTCTCAGCCTGTCCTCAGAACAGAGCTGCTGCAGCACTCTGAGCATCTTGGTGGCCTCCTCTGCACTGACTCAAACACTTCCATGTCCTGCTTGTGCTGGAGACTCCAGAACTGCCCCCAGGACTGCAGGTGGGGTCTGAGGAGAGTCACAGAATCTGGGAGTGTGCCGCCTGCAGCAGAGGAGGCTCAGGGCAGAGCTCATTGCTGTCTGCAGCTCCCTGAAGGGAGGCTGTAGCCAGGTGGGGTTGGGCTCTGCTGCCAGGCACCCAGCAACAGAACAAGGGGACACAGTCTCAAGCTGTGCCAGGGGAGGTCTAGGCTGGATGTTAGGAGGAAGTTGTTGGCAGAGAGAGTGATTGGCACTGGAATGGGCTGTCCAGGGAGGTGGTGGAGTGGCCGTGGCTGGAGGTGTTGAAGCCAAGCCTGGCTGGGGCACTTAGTGCCATGGTCTGGTTGATTGGCCAGGGCTGGGTGCTAGGTTGGGCTGGGTGAGTTTGGAGCTCTCTTCCAGCCTGGTTGATTCTGTGATTCTAAAGACATCACATCTTAAAACTGGTAACCCAGGTCTGTACTGCACATCCTCCCCCTGAGGCTCATAGTCCTACCAAGAGCACAAGAGTGAGCTGCTGAAGAGCTGGAATGTCCCTGCAGCACAAGGCCAGTGCCAGGCCAGGGAGAACCCAGATATTCATCTCAGCTTCAGCACTTGTGTGCCCTTTTGCTTAGACAACCTGACAGCAATTCACTGCAGCAAAACCTCCAGCAGAATTGTGCAAAAATAAATACATTGTTAGACGAGGGCTGTGTTTGTTTCTAGTGTGAGTTGTGAGATGAAGTTAATTACATCTTTGATAAGCAGTTTATTGATCCAAGGGTGCAGAGGGTACTTTATTTAGACTGGATGCAAAGCAGGGGTGTATTGTTACAGATGTGAGAGCTCTGGCCCTGGCTGCTTTCCCCTGCTAAATCAGTCATTGTGTCACTCTGCAGGGATTTTCTCAGGGACACAGGAGATCGTTCTCTGCTCTGTTAGCAGCACGCTGCAGGTCAAGCCACTGCGGGAAGATGATAAAGAGATGGCAAAAGGAATTCTGAGCAGTGTCACCTCTGCTTTATCAGTGCCTGTGCCCAGTAAACAGCTCAGAACAAACCACCCATTCCATCTGTCTCTCTGCAGTGATGAACAGCAAATGCTGCCTGGATGCACAAGCCACACAGGAATAATAACCCACAAACTCCACCAGCCTGGAGAGATGCCACACCTCATCACCTCACCAGCAGCAGGATCCACAGAAGACATCTCCCAACGTCCAGATCTCAATACTTAGCAGAGGTTTTACACCTCATTGACAGTTCAGTGCAGCTTTGTGCCCCAGACAAGCTCTTTAGGCCATCTTTGCTGCATTTTGCTTTGCTGTCTCAAGAATACTGCAAGGGAATCACAACACCTCTGCTCCTCCAAACTACTGAGGGAATTTCCTCTACCTAAGCAGCTTCTTTCCATTCATCTTCAAACAACTGAGAAGAAGTTGGACCGTGAATTTTGAGGGGATTCATGATAGTATTGCACCCTTCAGAGAGCCCAGCCCAGAGCCCCCAAGCTGCAGCAGGCAGAGAACATCTCCTGTGAGGCCAGGCTGAGGCAGCTGGGGCTGGCAGCTGGCAGCAGAGCAGCCTGAGGGCTGCCCTCAGTGTGTGCTAAAGCTGTGCAGGGCAGTGTCGGGAGGACGCAGCCAGGCTCTGCTCAGGGCTGTGCAGTGACAGCACAAGGGGCACTGGGGGCAAGCTGGGGCAGAGCAGGTGCCAGGGGAGCGGGAAGGGGAACTTTGTCCCTGTGAGGGTGGTAGAGCCCTGGAGCAGGCTGCCCAGAGAGGCTGTGGAGTCTCCTGCCAACCCCACCTGGATGTGTTCTGCGTGCCCTGCCCTGGGTGCTGCTGCCCTGGCAGGGGCTTGGGCTGGCTGATCTCTGGAGGTCCCTCCCAAGCCCTGGCGTTCTGCTTACAGGTAGGGTTTGCTGATTTGTGCTCCCTTTAAAGTTGCTATTTCTAAAGGCCTGGAGGCTTTTCTGTAGAGCCATCACTGCAGGACACACGGAGCAGACGGCAAAGCCCCGCGGCTGAGGGCAGATCAGCAACTACTGCAGCTACAGAAGGGCCCAATGAGTGCAAAACTGAATTTGCACCTGCTGAGCCTCTCAGCTGCAGATCTGCTCCCACACGGCCACCAGCTTCAGGGGAGTCTGTGCAGTTGCCTGAGAGGCTGCAGCCCTGCCCCAGGGAAGGAAGGGGGAGCCGCTCTCAGCTGGTGGGACTGCATGCGGGCAGAGGTGAGAACTCTGCTGCAGACCCTCCACCGGCCAGAGAGGGCTGCACAATAGCTGTAGCCCAAACTCTTCCAATTAAATCCATCAGTGGCATATATTAAAGCCATCCTATAAATCTTTTTACACTTTTAAAAGGACTGTTAAAGTGTATGTCCAAAATGGTGAGTTCCATGTGAAATGGGCCTGATTTATGTAACCAAGTATAAATCTGCAGCAGTAAATCTTGTATTAATGTAAGGATCTGACAATCCAAGGGAAAGAAAATGAAGTAATCTGCCAGTAAGAAGTCCTCAAGCTGGGGGTCAGATCCTGTTCATGGAAACCATCTGGTTGGGACCCTCCAAGCCACACCAAACACAAATGATCTTTAAAAAAATATCCTATTCATTAATGCCTCACAGCTGCACTCAGTGTTACTTCATTTTTCCATGGCAACATCCTTGCTGTTGCAGGGATCCTGTTTCAGTTTTGGTAGCAACGTGTTCCTGTGCCAGCACTGAACACATTCATGTGCTAAAGAGAGGGAATTATTACAAATTCCTGAACCAGAATCACTCCCTATTTTCATTTCTGTTATGTCAAGGCCTACCCATGCTAAGTAACACACAGATGATAAACCAATGAAGTCAGCAGTATTTTCCCTTCTATTTTTAAGAAGTTATGCAAACATGCTGCCTTCAGCTTTCACCAGCACAGAACCCTCCAGAAGTGCCAGGACTTTAAGACTCTGTGGTATAGAAAGGAATGGATTAAGTCAGGGGAAGAAATGGGAGTATTTTTAACTCATATTTTATAACCAGAGAACATTGCTGGAGGGAAAGAAGAGTGAAATACATCCTGCACAATTATTTGGTTTTCCTACCAGGGGTGTAGATGGGCAGGAATGAAACAAAGTGACACCAATAGTTACCACAGCACCGCAGAACGCCAGGGCTTGGGAGCAACCTCCAGAGATCAGCCAGCCCAAGCCCCTGCCAGGGCAGCAGCACCCAGGGCAGGGCACACAGGAACACATCCAGGTGGGCTTGGAAAGGCTCCAGAGCAGGAGACTCCACAGCCTCTCTGGGCAGCCTGCTCCAGGGCTCTCACACCCTCACAGGGACAAAGTTCCCCCTCCTGTTCCCCTGGCACCTGCTCTGCCCCAGCTTGTCCCCAGTGCCCCTTGTGCTGTCACTGCACAGCCCTGAGCAGAGCCTGGCTGCGTCCTCCCGACACTGCCCTGCACAGCTTTAGCACACACTGAGGGCAGCCCTCAGGCTGCTCTGCTGCCAGCTGCCAGCCCCAGCTGCCTCAGCCTGGCCTCACAGGAGATGTTCTCTGCCTGCTGCAGCTTGGTGCTTAGCTGGCACAAGTGCAATGAAGAGGGGCAGGTGGCACAAGTGTTCTTAACCTTTCCTGGTAGTGATACCTCGAGGTGATTCCCTTCCCTGAGCCACAATTTACAGCTGTACAACCCAGTCAGAGGCACTGCAGATGACCACAAAGCATCTCCTGGGAAGAGGTCTCTCTGCATTGAGCATCACTTTGGAAGCGAGGCAGAAAGGTGTTGTTCTGGGACCTTCAGGTACAAAATACAGCCAAACGTAATCACAATGAGGCCCCAGACTGCAGAGAGCTCTGCTTACACATCTCACCTGCAGCTCATGCTGTGGTCCCCCCTGAAAGACTTCCTCAGCCCCCGACACCCAAGCTAGCCCCACCAGAACAGAGCACGTGCAGGCGAGCCAGGCACACTGTCAGAGCTGAAACAGGCAGCCACGTTTTGAAGTCAGCTGTAGTAAGAATGTCCTTACTGCAAAGCTGAGCACACTGAGTACGAGATCCACAGGACAACGAAGGCACAGGCAAAGGAGCACCCCAAGGGCCAGCTGCAGTGCCTTAGCTCCCAGCACAGCACCTCAGCACTAGCAGCACTCCCAGCTTTCTGCAAGGGGGCCTCAGTTCAACAGGTTTTTATTCAGTTATGGACAAGTCTTCCTTTTTCTGTCGTGCCAGTCTGCACCAAGGTAAGCAGGCAGCCTGGCTCGGAAGTGCTCAGCAACTGCTGACAGCTGGCACTGCCCCCTCGCCGCTCAGAGGGTCTCCTCCCGAGCCCACTGCAGCCCACTGCCCCGAGAACAGGAGCTCTGGCCCAGCTCAGCCTTGCAGTTCTGCTCTCTGGATCAGTGCTGCACTTTGACTACAATCCTCTTCAGGTTCCATGCTTTTAAGGAAATCATATTTGCAATAATTTCAGGAAACACCCAATTTAAAAGTCAGGTTCAGGGGTACTTCCAGGCCTGTGGAATATGTGGCTAGGCTTCAGAAGTAATAATTACACTCTTGGTTGGCACTCACTGCAGCATTACTCATTAATTCATTTGCTTTCCATACAGGTCCTTCACTGTTCTCACTGGAGTCCAGCACTAGCAAGCAGACAAAAATAACCGTGTGCCTACTGCTCCACCATTCCAGCAACTATTGGGATGCAAGCACGTGAGAAGTGCCCCTCCTGCTCAGTGTGGCTGCCAAACAGGCTTCAAGGCCACACAGAAAACCCCCAAAACAACTACATAACAAAAGCTCTGCAGCTCAGTAGGAAACTCTTTTCACCTCAGCACCAACACCTCACCACTACCCCAGTGCACAAACTCCTCATGCAGAGGAGGCCAGGGTGGGGTTAGGTAAGTACCAGCCTTGGATCCAAAACAAACTTCCCAGTTCCTTTGCTTCCAAAGACATTTACTCAAACTTCCACTGCAAGAATAATGCTTTGATGATTTTAAGTGGCAAAGTTCTGCTCTAGCTGAAGACAACTGCAGGCTCTCATGTGCACAGAAGATCCAGGAACATGGAGCCAGCTTTAGAGAAAACCAAAAGCTCCACCATTTAACCACTGCTTCAGGCTGGAAACTTGCCTCGTTCATGCCAGATGATAACACAGAAACCTCTCTGAACTCAGCACAGAAATATAGTCACGTGTGTAATAAAGTGAATGTTTAACAACAGAAATAGATCACACTGCACTGGGACAGCAAACCAGAGTCACAGCCTTCGCCTGCCCTCTGTCGCCTTCGCAGCCCTCACCTTGCCTCTACTGCCTCGTACAAATTCCAGCCTGCCCAGTTAGCCAAAAACCCTCTGTGACTGCATCTGTGTCCTGGAAAAGATACCTAACTGAAATGGCCAGAGGGACTCCAGGCAATAAGACAAAGAAGAGCAAAGCCTCACTACTTCACCCAGCAGGATGACTGCAGGATTTGTGATTGCTGGGAAGCATCTTCCCAGGTTTTTGCTGTGGTGTTTCCCTGGAGTCTGCTGGAACTTATCCCAGGTAAGATGTAATGTCCTTCTGGCAAGATGCTGGCAGCTCTTTCACCAAGTATCAGCAAAGCATAAGGATGAAACACAGAAGAAGGGACTTCCATGAGGCTGCATAGAGACAGGCCAAGGGGAATGGTTTGGAGCTGAGGCAGAGCAGGGTTAGAGTGGAGCTGAGGAAGAAGTTGCTGAGTGTGAGGGTGCTGAGAGTCTGGCACAGGCTGCCCAGGGAGGCTGTGGATGTTTCCTCCTTGGGGGCCAGGCTGCATGAGTCTAGTTGAGAGCTGTCCCTGCCCACAGTGGTGAGGTTGGAGGAGATGATCTCTGAGGTGCCTTCCAGCCTAAGCCATTCTAGCACTCCTCCTAGAACTGTTGTAAATGATGCTCTACTCACAAATTCCTGACAAAACCTGGGCCTCTCCTCGTCACCAGCGCTCAGCCTCCCCAAAGCCCCACTAGCTGGAAGCTAACCTCTTCATTCTCTATTTGGCAACTCGGACTCTTAACCACTCTTGAAAGAGAAACCAATTCATTGTGTTGGCTGTTCAGATGATGAAGGCTGCCTTGAAAAAGGTATGAGCAGAACATCTTAGTCCTGATTAAATTTCCCAGCTCTTCAGCCTCATTACTATGTCCTTGTTTTGATTACAGCTCAGACTAAGCCCTGTTTCTCTAAGGGGTCTGACTGTGCTAGGTAGCAGCCAGCCCTACAATAAAGATGCTCTGCTTCCCTCAGCCTGCAGCTGCTCTGCCCTGGCTCCCCTTATCCAGCCACATTCATCTCCAACAGTCACAACGTTAGAAATGAAGGAAACAATCGATCAGGTTCCTGCCTGGTGAATGTGGGGCAGGCTGTGGATGGATCTACCTGGACTGCAGCAAAGCCTTTGACACCACCTGCCACAAGCAGCTCCTGGCCAAGCTGGCAGCTCCTGGCTTGGGCAGATTCACTCTGATATGGGTCAAGAACTGGCTGGAGGGCCAGGCCCAGAGAGTGGTGGTGAGTGGTGCCACATCCAGCTGGCAGCTGTCACCAGTGGTGAGACACAGGGATCAGTGCTGGGCACAGTCCTGTTCAACATTGTTAGTGATGATCTGGAGCAGGGCATTGAGTCCAGCATCAGTGAGTTTGCAGATGACACCAAGCTAGGAGCAGCTGTGGAGCTGTTGGAGGGTAGCAGAGCCCTGCAGAGGGACCTGGCCAGGTGCTAGAAGGTGTTGAGAGAAGGGCAGTAAGGCTGGGGAGGGGCCTGGAGCACAGCCCTGTGAGGAGAGGCTGAGGGAGCTGGGGGGGTGCAGCCTGCAGCAGAGGAGGCTCAGGGCAGAGCTCATTGCTGCCTGCAGCTACCTGAAGGGAGGCTGTAGCCAGGTGGGGTTGGGCTCTGCAGCCAGGCAGCCAGGGACAGAAGAAGGGGACACAGCCTGAAGCTGTGCCAGGGCAGGTCTAGGCTGGATGTTAGGAGGAAGTTGTTGGCAGAGAGAGTGATTGGCATTGGAATGGGCTGCCCAGGGAGGTGGTGGAGTGGCTGTGGCTGGAGGTGTTGAAGTCAAGGCTGGCTGGGGCACTTAGTGCCATGGTCTGGTTGATTGGCCAGGGCTGGGTGCTAGGTTGGGCTGGCTGAGCTTGGAGCTCTCTTCCAACCTGCTTGATTCTATGAATCATGAAACAGCAATGCAAGAGCTGGCTGAAAACTAAACAGGATTAACCAAAAGCATCTCCTCACCCTCAGTATTTTCTGCAACCAAGTCACAAGCCTGAAGTTCTTGCTCATGCAGAACTTAAACTTTCAATCTCTCTAACACTTTGAAGCCAAAGTACTTCTGAAAGCTAACACTGTACACCCAAAACATTCTTTGCTTCATTGGCCCAAAATCTATATCTGAATCTTCATGTTCTAAGACTTTGAAACTACTGAAATAAGACAATAAACTTCGGAGCTCCTTTAAAAACTCTCTAATAAAAAGCAGTAGAATGCATAAAAAGTGCCATAAAGTTTGGGGGACAGGGGGGGTCACTTCCTTTTCATCTTACCTGAAGTGTGAGGCGCTTGACTGCATTCCACACCACTCCAATAAATTCCTTCATCCTCTCCTCAGCACTTCTGCAGCTTTCCAATGAGTTCAGCATGGTTTTCACAGGCAGCGACAGGGGTCGAGACTCTGAGGCCGAGGACAAAGCACAGAGGAGGTCAGTAAGTACCCTCCTGCCCAGCAGCAAAGACTTCTGGTCTGCAGGGGCACAGGAGGGTTTGCCCTCACTGTGGCTGTGGCAGCAGCGTGTCCGCTCCTGGCTCTACAGCTGGCAGGGCGACTGTGCCAGTCAAGCCTGGTGAGAAACACAACCAAGTGAAATGCTTCCACCTCTTCAGTGCACACTGCTAAGAAAATACTGTGAGGGAGACTCCAGCTAGGCCAAGGAAGAGCTCTGAGGGTGTGCCGACCTGTTTGGTGAGGCAGCAGCAGTCCCAGCAGCTTGCACACACGCTGCTGCCACTCCAACTAAACAGGGCTTTAGTTCCCTAAGCTTGCAAGAAATGAGAGGCAGCCCCTGCTAAACCATGGCCTCAGAGATCCACTGACAGCAACTGGAGTATGCTGCTGAAAAGGCATACAAACGACAGAAGCTTTCTGCTGGTGGGACAAGGTTACCCTGCTGTAGGCAAACCTGTACTGGCACCAGCCCTGGAGAGCTCTTACTGACAGACAAGCTCCACGGCCAACCAGACACGCAGCAACCTCTCCAGCACAGCATGTGTGACCATGCCCAAAAGGCATCTGTCCCATGAGCTCAACAAGCTGGGCAAGCCTTCCTCCCCACATCACACCATTCCCACACAGCAGAACTGAGTTAAGCTGAGAAATAGCCAACTGCAAACTGATCACAGCTACCGAGAGGCCATGGCAGCGAAACGCATTAGCATGAAGCGCATTTAAAGGAAGAAACCAAAGTCTGCTCTTGGAGGTCTCTTCCACCCTGGTTGATTCTATGATTCCTCGTTAGAAATTGTGAGACAAATACCAAGGTGTCTGCAACCAATGCAAGCCATTAAAGAACTGATCAAGGGGGCTAAGGGATTAGAAATGAGATTAAAATGCAGCGAGGGAGAAAAGACAAACTTCAAACAACTCTGAAAAGATCTTAAATGGCCACAGATTATTTTTGCCACAAGTAAAACAAAACAAAAACTACCCCCACAAAAAACCCCACCAAACCCCAAAACAACTAACTCCAAACCAAACCAAAGAGCCATCTCCTGAAAACGTATTTGCTCTTCTCTGTGAAGCAGCAGGGGCTGGTTTCTAAGAGCAGTATTGTGCAGATGACAAAGCCAGTGAGGTTCACTATACAAAAGCCTGCTTGCACTGTGGTTTGCATTCCAGTTTCACCTAAGAATCTGCTTGCTTTTGTATCTGCAGCACAAAAGAACTAACCATAGATGTCTACAGAGAGAGGTCTATCATGGACTGCTAGAATGGCTCGGGCTGGGTTATTGCAGATCATCTCCGCCAACCTTCCCACCATGCCCAGGGACACCTCTCAGCTAGACTCAGATGATCAAGGCCTCATCCAGCCTGGCCTGCAGCACCCCCACCAAGGAGGCAGCCACAGCCTCCCTGGGCAGCCTGGGCCAGACTCTCACCATCCTCACACTCAGCAACTTCTTCCTCAGCTCCACTCTAACCCTGCTCCGCCTCAGCTCCAAACCATTCCCCCTTGGCCTGTCTCTAGGCACCCTCAGGAGCAGTCCCTCTGCAGCCTTCCTACTGGATCCTTTCAGGCACTGGCAGCAGCTCTGAGGTCCCTCTGGAGCCTTCTCCTCTGCAGGCTGATGCTGTTAGTGGAAGTGTGAAGGAACTCTATGCTGGGTACAGTGTGGCACCTGACCTGCACTTGGCAACACTGGATGCAGCTACAGGTTGATTCCCACCCCACCTCCCCCAGACTACAACCAGAATGCTGAACTGATTCCTGCAGAAAAGAACTCCTGGAATACAAAAACCTGGCCAATGTGAGAGAGGTCTGGCTGCTGAGAAACCAGTGGATTATCTGAAGCACTTGAGCCAACAGCTGACTGCTTCTGCTCAATGGCCTGAGTGACGATGCTTTAGTCGTGCCTGCTAGCAAAGGCAAGGCTGATGGCTGCTTTGAGAAGGTGAATGCAGTTAAATCACTGCTGAACAGACAAACAGAATCTAAAGCTGATCTTCATTTACCTGCAGTGCCTGGAAACATGAGGAGTTTTGGTGTTAATAAATGGTACAAGGGTGTAAATAAATGGTACAAGGGTGTAAATTTGCCCTTCTTGACCACAAGGGCACACTGCTGGCTCCTGGGCATCCTTCTGTCCACCAGCACCCCCAGACCCCTTTCCCCACAGCTACTCTCTAACAGGTCAGTCTCTAACCTATTCTGGCCCCTGGGGTTGCTCTTTCCCAGATGCAGGACTCTACCCTTGTCCTTGTATCTCATTCCATTTCTCCCTGCCCAGCTCTCCAGCCTGTCCAGGTTCCTCTGAATGCAGCACAGCCGCAGGGGGTGCCAGCCACTCCTTCCAGTTTGCTGTCACCAGCACACCTGCTGGCAGTGCCCTCTGTGCCTTCAGCCCTTGTTGAACAGCACTGGTCCCAGTACCCACCCCTGAGGGACTCCACTGGATACAAAGCTGACCTTACAGCAGCCAGGTCTGCTGTACTAAGCAACTGCAAACACATCTTGCCAGTGCCTTCAAATTAAACAGTGGAAGAAGCTGAGATGCAGAGAAATCCTTCTTTTGCTTTGAGGATGTTCCTCATAATTGATCAGACTGTGTCACCATTTCTGCCCTCACAGAGGAAGCCCCAAGCAACAGCAAACCTGACACGTCTGCCAGTCACCTTTTTGCACAAGGACAGTCCTCTGGCAGCAGCTCTCTGGTGCGATTGTCACTGCAGCCCAGGTAACACTCAGGGTGAAGAGTCATACTGGCTCCCGAGCCACTCACTTCCCAGAGTCAAGTGAAAAGCTACTTGTGCCAAGCAGAGACTTTTCTAAGTGGGTAACTAACACTGCTGGAGCAAACAGCTGAATGGCAAATACTGCAGATCACCAAAGCCTCTCTGACTCCTTGGACCTGTGTGCTCTGTCGGCAGGGACAGGCACAGCCACCCTGCAGCTGCAGTCCTCACACAGCTGCTGACGTCCAGAGGTGGGCACAGTTACTGAGGGGCTCTGGGAAGGCAGAAGAGCTTGTTCCAGTGAAGGGATCATACCTGTTACAGTTTTTGTTTTGACAGGGCTGCTGGCATACTCAGAGGCCTGGTTTGACTGCTGCCTTGCCAAAGGGGCGCTGCCAACAGATGCTTCATCCTCCTTCTTCTGAGCCACTGTCACGCCGAGCGGAACAGCTCCTGCAGGCTGCTGGGAAAAGAAGAGCCTTGTAAACCACCCAGAGCCAAAGCCAAAGCAGCTTCACACTGAGCTGTGACATGGTCATGAGAGGGGACTGAGTCCAGCATCAGTGAGTTTGCAGATGACACCAAGCAGGAGCAGGTGTGGAGCTGTTGGAGGGTAGCAGAGCTGTGCAGAGGGACCTGGCCAGGCTGGATGGGTGGGCAGAGGCCAAGGGGATGAGACTGAACAAGGCCAAGTGCAGGGTTCTGCACTTTGGCCACAACAACCCCAAGCAGCACTACAGGCTGGGGACTGAGTGGCTGAGAGCAGCCAGGCAGAGAGGGAGCTGGGGATGCTGGGAGAGAGGAGCTGAAGCTGAGGCAGCAGTGCCCAGGTGGGCAGCAGAGCCAATGGCATCCTGGGCTGGCTCAGGAGCAGTGTGGGCAGCAGCACAAGGGAGGTTCTTCTGCCCCTGGGCTCAGCACTGCTCAGGCCATACCTTGAGTGCTGTGTCCAGTTCTGGGCTCCTCCATTGCAGAGAGATGCTGAGGTGCTGGAAGGTGTTGAGAGAAGGGCAGCAAGGGTGGGGAGGGTCCTGGAGCACAGCCCTGTGAGGAGAGGCTGAGGGAGCTGGGGGTGTGCAGCCTGCAGCAGAGCAGGCTCAGGGCAGAGCTCATTGCTGTCTGCAGCTTCCTGAAGGGAGGCTGTAGCCAGGTGGGGTTGGGCTCTGCTGCCAGGCAGCCAGGGACAGAACAAGGGGACACAGCCTGAAGCTGTGCCAGGGCAGGTCTAGGCTGGATGTTGTTAGGAAGTTGTTGGCAGAGAGAGTGATTGGCATTGGAATGGGCTGCCCAGGGAGGTGGTGGAGTGGCCATGGCTGGAGGTGTTGAAGCCACCAAGCCTGGCTGGGGCACTTAGTGCCATGGTCTGATTGATTGGATAGAGCTGGGTGCTAGGTTGGGCTGGCTGAGCTTGGAGCTCTCTTCCAGCCTGGCTGGTTCTATGATTCTATGTCCTAAACTGTGCCTTTTCAAAGGTGTAGAAAACAGCTTGAACCAGTGATTGGAGCATGTGGTACAGGATACTCTGCATGCAGAGTGCACTTGAATTACTTCAGTTCTGTCTGCTGAAGAAAAGCTTCAGCTAATTAAAAAGTGAAATAGAATTTACTAACATACCATGGGTTTTGGCCAACCAAGATGCACATGAACACACCTTGGTGCCACCATCGATGCACCCTCAGCAAGTTTGCCAATTACACCAGCTGTGTGGGGTGCTGGACTCACTTGAGGGCAGGGATGGCAAACAGAAGGATCTTCACAGGCTTGAGAAGCTCTCCAAGAGCCAGCAGTGCCCTCATGCAGCCCAGCAAGCAGCTGTGTGCTGGGCTGCAGACAGAGCAGTGCGGGCAGCAGGGCATGAGAAGGAGTTCTGTGCCTTGACTCTGTTCAGACCTCTCCTCCAATCCTACCTCCAGTTCTGCTGTTCCCAGCAGCAGAAGAACACAGAGCTGCTGCAGTGAGGCCAGAGGAGGCCACAAAGATGATCCAAGAGCTGCAGCATCTCTGCTATGAGGAGGGGCTGAGGTTGCTGGGGCTGTGCAGCCTGGAGAAGACTCTGGGGAAACCCTAGAGCTGCCTTCCAGTACCTGAAAGGATCCTGCAGAAAGGCCACAGAGGGACTTTTCCTGAGGGTGTCCAGAGGCAGGCCAGGGGCAATGTTTTGAAGCGGAGGGAGAGCAGGGTCGGGCTGGCTCTTAAGAAGAAGCTGCTCGGTGTGTATAACGTTGTGCTGCAGCACTGCCTGCCTTGTGAACTGTAGCTGCGCTCCGGCTGACAAAGGCGGATTCTGCTGCTGCAGGCTGTGCAGGAGGCTGTCACTGAGAGATGAGCAGAGCGTTCTCTGAAGAGCAGCCATTAGGATTACAGGCATCTTAATCAGCCTGTGTGTCATTTCATTGTGTTGGTACTGGACCCAAACTGTCACCCCTGGAGCTGGGTAGGAGAAACCTCACACGTTGTGCCGGGAATCTCTGCGGGGCCCAAAGGGCTGTGAGGCGCGCGGTGTGCTCGTAAATGTTCTCCAACAGAAAGCAGATCCCTGCAGGGAGCAACATGTGCACACTACAGAGCCCGGGGCAGACTGGAAAGGCACTTAATTGAAAGAGGATGGCTTCCAAACGCCTGCAGTGTTTTCCACTGGAGAAGTGCACTGAAGGAAGCAAGACAACCAACTATTCAACCCTGCTCCAGCAAGAGCAATCAGCTGCAATGAAGGGGCGTGCAAGGTTCCCAGGGAAGCACCTGTGGCAATGACAAAGAGAACTCTCTGCTGAGCACACAGTATTCAGCTGTCTCAAAAAGCACTGAGAAGTCACTCTGGAAGACAGGAACGTGCCACTTGGATGCCCTCTAGCAATAACAGCAACAGGACAAAGCCAGCAGGGTCGAGGAGACAAGTTTCACAGCACAGAGGCTTCCCACCTGCAGGCAGAGAGGGCCTGAGCTGTGCCCATGTTCAGCCACATCACTTATTTCCAACACTCAGCAGATGACCTGACACAACCTTTCACAAGGTAAAGCCAGCTGCAGCTTTCCCATGACAGCAACTGCTGAGCCAAGATTTGGCAGTTTTGGGCATAAGACTGCAAGAAGATGGAGCTGCCAAGTGCAGCAAGAGGTCCTAAAGCATAAGCACAGCCAACGCAGAGCAGTGCACAGGACAAGGAGAGGCTGAGGGAGCTGGGATTGGTTAGCCTGGAGAAGAGGAGGCTCAGGGGAGACCTTATTGCTGTCTACAACTACCTGAGGGGAGGTTGTGGCCAGGAGGAGGTTGCTCTCTTCTCTCAGGTGGCCAGCACCAGAATGAGAGGACACAGCCTCAGGCTGTGCCAGGGGAGATTTAGGCTGGAGGTGAGGAGAAAGTTCTTCACTGAGAGAGTCATTGGACACTGGAATGGGCTGCCCGGGGAGGTGGTGGAGTCGCCGTCCCTGGAGCTGTTCAAGGCAAGGTTGGACGTGGCACTTGGTGCCATGGTCTGGCCTTGAGCTCTGTGCTAAAGGGTTGGACTTGATGATCTGTGAGGTCTCTTCCAACCCTGATAATACTGTGATACTGTGACAAGAGGTGGAAACACTGCCTGGAGAAGCAGTGTCTGCTTCCAAGCTGCTGAAGAAATGGATCAGCAGAGCAAGTCACACCAGTGGGCATGCAGTGAGAGACATGCAGGCTGTGGCAGGCAGACAAAGCTGGAAAGAATTAGGGCCAAACATGGAGTGCTGGAGCACTGCTCTGGACAGTGAAACAGCTGCTCCGCCTTTGCTCGCTGCAACCAGCCCTGACGCTGCTGCGGATGCCCAGCACAGCCTTGTCAGATTGCCGGCAAAAGACTGCAGAAGATGAAAGGTCAATGTTGAACTAGATGAAAAAGGATCCTGGAGACCTGGGGTTTAGCCACAAACTGATGAGGAGATTGTGGCTTGGGAAAGAGCAGCTGACAAGAGCCCCAGGGCTGTACGAGAAGAGGACTCTGGTGGGAAAGGAGAGCCTGCAGGCCAGCGTTATCAGAAGCACCTCACCACAAGAATCCCAGGAGCTAGCGATAAAGCAGTGTGCAGGGAAGTTTAATGCACCTTGAGATGTAAGCTTTAGGGTTACAAATTGGTGCTGCTCTGAAGCAGCTAAAGAAGAACCTTTGATAAAGTTGGTAAGATGGCTGTGAGGTTTCGCTGAGCCAGAACACCAGGTGAAGAGAAAGAGGAGCTCAGGAACACTCCACTGCTCTGCCACAGAACACTGAGAAATAAACATGACATCATCCAACAAAATCTGTGACTGGGGGGCTGGAGCCCCTCTCCCACAAGGACAGGCTGAGGGAGCTGAGGTTGTTCAGCTGGGAGAAGAGAAGGCTCCAGGAAGAGGGCTACAAGAAGGCTGCGGAGGGACTGTTTGGAGAGGCCTGCAGGGACAGGATGAGAGGCAATGGCTTGGAACGAAAGCAGAGCACATTCAGATTGGATGTTAGGAACGAGTTCTGCACTATGAAGGTGCTGGAAGACTGCAGCAGGTTGCCCAGGGAGGTAGGTGAGGCACCATCCCTGCAGCTGTTCAAGGTCAGGTTCACCAAGGCTCTGAGCCAGCTGCTCCAGTGGAGGATGTCCCTGCTGACTGCAGGGGGTGGACTGGATGCCCTTTGGCAGCCTCCTCCAACTCAAACCATTCCACAATTCCACATTATTTCCAGGCCAGGAGTACAAGGCATGGAAATAAAGGTCAGGAATAGCCAAAGACAAAACTGTTGCTCACCACACCCACAGCCCCCACTCCCTGGGACCTCATACAGAAAGATGCACTTGCCATTACACACAGAGTCTGCAGCACCACTCACCTGGCAAGCTGTGAACGGGGTGGTGCAGCTCCTCTGGCAGGGCTCAGGGCAAGAGCAGTGACTTTATAACAAAGGATGCAGTTATCTGACAGACCCTCCCAGATGGTTAAGCTTCATTGGCTGTTCAAACTCAGCAGCCTTGTGAAGGGACTTAAAACCAGTTCCAAATCCCTAATCCCAAACAGGGAGCACTAAAACACATCCTCCTCTCTCTTCTTTTGCTTAAACATTAGAAACCAGGACACTGGGAAATAAAAATTATAATATGCAAACCATAATATTTAAAATCATTCTAAACCAGACCAACAGCAGCAAACTATGAGGGAAAGGGTGACAGGGAAAGCGCCTGTGTAAGAGAAACGCCCTGCAGGAGTGTGTGGCAGAGGAAGCTTGCCCCTGGCCCATCTCCTCCCCTCCACCAATGCTCACCTGCTGGATGTGCCTGCTGCCTCGTTTCTGGGGTTGGTAGATGAGCCAAGTGTAGAGCACTGGATCAACATTGATTGCTAACCCTTGCACACTGGACAGCAGCACTGCACCTGCACACAGCAGAGAAGAAGAGAAAATGTAAAGTACCTGCTAGAGCATGGTCACAGAATTCTGGAGTGGCTCAGGGTGGAAGGGACCTCAGAGATCATCTCTAACCTCCCCACCAGGCTCAGGGACACCTCTCAGCTGCTCAAGGCCTCAGCCAGCCTGGCCTTCAACACCCCTACCAAGGAGGCAGCCACAGCCTCCCTGGGCAGCCTGGGCCAGACTCTCACCACCCTCACACTCAACAGCTTCTTCCTCAGTTTCACTCTAACCCTGCTCTGCCTCAGCTCCAAACCATTCTCCCTTGGCCTGTCTCCAGCTCTAAGGTCCCCCTGGAGCCTTCTCCTCTGCAGGCTGCACCCCCCCAGCTCCCTCAGCCTGTGCTCATAGCAGAGCTGCTCCAGCCCTTGGAGCATCTTTGTGGCCTCCTCTGGCCTCACTCCACAGCTCTGTGTTCTCCTTCTGCTGGGCACGGCAGCACTGGAGGCAGGATTGGAGGTGAGGTCTGAGTAGAGCAGAGTCCAGAGGCACAATCCCCTCTCCTGCCCTGCTGCCCACACTGCTCTGGCTGCAGCCAGCACACAGCTGCTTGCTGGGCTGCATGAGGGCACTGTTGGCTCCTGGGGAGCTGCTCAGCAACAACACCCCCAAGGCTCTTCCATCAGGGCTGCTCTCAGCCCGGAGCTGTGCCTGGGGCTGGCCTGGCCCAGGTGGAGCAGTGCAAGAGGAAGGCATGGAGCACACTGGAGGAGCTGGCAAGGAGCAGCAGGCAGCTGCTGTCTTTGCACAGAAGTTCTGCAATTTTACAGGGAATAAATAACTGAAATAATGAAATAAATAATGAAACAAATTCAGAACAGGGACTGTGGTTACTGGAAGGCCTCAGCAGCATTTTCAGTAGAACTACAGTAGTTCTGAGATTCACAGCTCCTGAAGCCATGCACACTGGATTCACTCTGCACTCTACAGCATCACTGTGCAGCAAGCTGAACTTAATAACAAAGTCCAATAAATCCTGAAAGGTTGACACACAGCTCAGTGTACTTCCCAAGCAGATGCCTCACAAGACAGAAACCCAAAACTGGAAATGGGGGGGGAAGGGAATTAAGAAGCTAAGCCATGGGGTTACTGTATAGGAAAAAAGCATACACCCATCTGAACTCCAACCTGGGCTGCCTGGTGAGTGCCCTGGGAACGTGGCAGTCAAGAAGGGCACCAAGATCTGCCCAGCAGGGGCTGGGAGTCAGAACACACACTGTGAGAACTCCTGCCCACAGAGCAGCCTCTGTGACCCGATGGCTTTAAACGGCAGGGACAGACCTCAGGAACACATCTGCAACCTGAGGTAAAGCATCCAGCGCTACCTCCGGGCAAGCAGGAGCAGCGAGGACGGCTCGGGGCAGGCTAGAGAGAGTAACAGAGGATTCACAAAGCATTTGCTGCAGCTGGGAGACTTTGTAAGATGCTCAGATGCAAGAAGAGGAGAATCCTGCATCTTAAAGAGATACCATCTGTTTCCAGCAACACTAAATGAAAGGTTTCATGTCTGTGTGATATGACAAGTGGGAGCCAGAGACCTCCCAAGGAGCTCAGGAACAAAGTCAGCCTACAGGAAGAGTCAACAAGAAATCCCACATTTAGAACAGACTCCTGGGGAAAAACAATTAAAAAAGGAAAGAAAAAAAAAGGGGGGGAAAGGGGGAGGTGGGGGAGGAGGAAGAAAGGAAAAAAAGGACAAAATGAAAAAACAAAGAGGAAAAAAAAGAAAAAAAAGAAAGAGAGAAAAAAAGAATAAAAAAGGGCAAAGAGTGTTAGTAGAAAAAAGCCCAAAGTGCTCCCAGAGCAGATGAAGATGATGCTGGTGAATTTAGTTTGTTTGCTGGAAAACATCAGGGAACAGAAGTTCCACACCAAGCAGTCAGCTCTTTACCTGGAGCTCTCTTTTCACAGCAGCAGAACCCCACAGAACTCTGAAGTAAGGTAGAAAAGAGAGCACAATCTTTGCCTCTTGCCATCGATGGCTTGTGCCAGGGAGGAAACCAAGCCATGCAGAACCACCCCTCCCGCGCAAGCAGCCAGACAAAGTGAGAGGCAGGGAACGCAAGTGCCTCCGGCAGGTACCCCGGGCTCCCTGCCGGCCCCTGTGCCACACCGAACGTCTCTCACTGGCACTGCACTCCAGGAGCAGCTCAACCTCCTCTGTAAAGCTGCCCTGTGCGATCCACTGCTCGCCAGTAACTAACTACAGAGCTGAGGAAGCTCCTCAGATTTGCCTTCTCCCTCCTCCTCCCAGAAAAAAGCAACCAGGCAGAACCCTCTTAAGGGGGGGTTTGAGAATCCCCCCCCCAGGTTTGAAGGAAGAGCTCGGTGATGAGCCCCAAGCAGCAGGCTGGCAGCAGGCTCCTTACATGTCCAAGGGCAAAATGGATTGCTGTTGTGTCTGCCTAAGTGCACTGCTCACGTCCCTGGCTTTCATTAAGACTGTGGCGAACTTTCCTCTCCCTCCTCCCCTCTTCTCCTGTAATTAAACCTACATTTCAGAAGAGCCAGAGCTCAGCCCCATCCCATACTGGGCTCCCCTCTCCAGATCTGGCTCTTGGCAGTTAGTGAGACCATCTATCTCTTCCAGCATCTGAAAGACTGAACTGAGCTCAGCACCGCCTGAGCCTTGCACATCTGAGAATCCCCTCAAGCCTTGCTCTCACTTGCCAGGCTCAGTATGGGCAAATCACTTCTTTCCTTCCTCCCCATCTTTCCTCTCTCCTGAAGGAATGAACCAAGGGGAGGCTGCAGGTGGGTGGAGGAGGACGAAGAGTCTGCAGAGCACAGCTGCACTTGGCACTCCCATCCTGCAGACAAGCTTCTGGACAAGCTTCCTCGGACAGTGACAGCTGCAGCAACAGCACTCATCTTCCCAAGGGGCTGGGGGCCTGCAGAGGATGACCTGGGGCCTCCTGCGCTTGGCTTGGCTCTGCCACCACCTCCTCCCACCTTGAGTGCAGAGCAAAAGCTGCTGGAGGAGCAGGGAGGAGAGGGGCGGCTGTCCTGGGGCTCCAGTCCCACTCTCTCCTTCCACAGGGAAAGTCAAGCATATAACAAATGGGATAGAACTCAATCTGCTCACTTCTAGTGAGGCAGAAGAGGACACCTGGGGGTTGCAGCTGCCAGAGCTAAAGGCAGGATAGGTGAAACAAGGCAGAGTTGAGCAGCAGAGAGGTGGTGCTGAGGGATGCTCAGCAGTGATTAATGAATGGCAAATGGCTTCAAATATCAGAGAGACAGAAGAGAAGGCTGAAGGCAGCAGGATAGTGAAAGACAAATGCAGAGATGGATGAGTGCTCTGGGGAGGAGGGAGGTGGCAACACTTGGCAGAATGCCGTTTTGGAGCTAGGAACCTGCAGAAAGAGTAAACTCCACCCCTGAGTCACTCCCAGCACTTCAGTGAACACAGAGCAGACAGTGAAAGCTCTGCCACTGCCTCACTGAAACCCAGCATGTAACACGAAGCCAGTGCCACACTGTGAGGCAGCAGCATCGGTATTTATGTGGAGAGAAAGGAATTTTATCTCTGCAACAATAAGGGATCCCTCTGGCAGAATTCTAAGCTCTGCTCTCTGTGTATGCAGCACCCAAATGCATCCATATTGAGAATTCCAACAACAGCTTTCAGTAAACTAACTGGAAAACCTCTGCAGGTACCTGAAGTTACGAGTTAATGCACACTGAGTACTGGGGAGGGACCACAAATATGAACAAAGGGAATCATCTGCAATAAAAGCTCACTCTGGCAAAGTTTGTTTGTCGTTCGTGACTAAGTAATTAAAGGAAGCATTGCAGCATCTGGCCATAGGAACTGCACTATGAATTATCTGAGCACTGGGCTCATGGCTCCTAGATGTCTGAAGGCACATGAGTAAGCAGGTGCTGATGCAGGATAAGTTACCAGCATTGACAGAGTACTCAACTAGTTTAGAGGGTAGCAGAAAGAAGAAATCTTGTCCCAAGCAGCAGAAGGACACAGAGCTGCTACAATGAGGCCAGAGGAGACCACAAAGATGCTCCAAGGGCTGGAGCAGCTCTGCCGTGAGCACAGGCTGAGAGAGCTGGGGCTGTGCAGCCTGCAGAGGAGAAGGCTCTTGGAGCATCTTAGAGCTGCTGCCAGTGCCTGAAGGGATCCTGCAGGAAGGCTGCAGAGGGACTGCTCCTGAGGGTGTCTGCAGACAGGCCAAGGGGAATGGTTTGGAGCTGAGGCAGAGCAGGGTTAGAGTGGAGCTGAGGAAGAAGTTCTTTAATCTGAAAGTGTGGCTGCCTCCTTGGTGTGGGTGTTGAAGGCCAGGCTGCATGAGTCCTTGAGCAGCTGAGTCTAGCTGAGAGGTGTCCCTGCCCATGGTGCAGAGGTTGGAGAGGATGACCTCTGAGGTCCCTTCCAAGCTGAGCCATTCTGGGATTCTGTGAAGAAACAAAACTTCCACTTACTGTCCCACTGTCCCGAAGTGCTTTTCTCCTGTGGCACACTTTGAAAAGGCAGCTCTGCAGATGACACCCAAACGCAGAGCTCTGTCTTATAGACATGTACAGGGAATGAGTTGTCTCTGCAGCTGCCTCAGAACAGATGCACTGTAAATCACTGAATGTGGAAACATCCAACTCTGCTTAATTTTAGCCTGGGAGTCAACTAAGGGAAAAGAGTGCTCTTGACTGCTCTGCCCACTGCCAAAGCAGCTCCTTGCTCACATTCCAAACAGGCTTTACCAATTAGCTATCCCATGGCACCACTGCCATTTGCAGTCACATCCCAGCCTGAAGAACCAGAACCTGCAGTTTCAGGGCCCAGAAACAAAGCACACAATCTCCATGCCCTTAGCTGTATCAATGGCAAGCCCCCACGACTGTCCTGCAAAGCTTGCCCAGGAGCCACAGTCCTGCATTTTGCCTGAGCTGCCAAGCCAGGCAAGGCAAAGAGGGACACTGCAGCTACAGCAGCACTGCTGTGAGTGTGACAAATGGGTGTCACCACCTCCTACTGCACCTACCCAAACGTGGCTGCGTGGCCCCCTACCCAAGCCACCCAAAGTGATCCAAAAGATCACCTGAGCATTCTTTTAGGTGCACATCAACCCAAATTTATCTCACAGAAGAAAACCCTCTAAGGCTACTGCACTTTCACTGAGTTCTGCCTTCACCAAGTGCTTAAAATGACTCTTGGAGCAATCTGACTTAGCTGCTTAGACCAATACCAGAAAACTCCACTAAGGAGTAATGGTCTCCCCTGAGCAAAGGTGCACTGCTCTGTGGTACCAAGCACAGTCCCTTCACTCAAGAATCGTCCTCTGCTCAAACACACACTCCACAGTATTTTAACGCTGTCAAAAGAGGAAGAAAAAGCCCAAAAGCTTCTGGAGAGGTTCAGGACAAAAGAACTTCTCCTGCTATCACGACCTTCTAACACCTCTACAGCTGTTTGCAGCAGGAAAGCACCAAGTGCTGAAACGGGAGGGCAGCAGCACTGCTTCTCTTCCAAAAGTAGAGGCAGTGAGGCAAACAAGTCAAAAAATCACACAGGGACAGTGTGCAGGTGTTAAAGCTCTGTGCTACAGCTAAGTGCCTACTGCAACCAGCAGGGCAGGGCCTGGTGGTAGCTGTAACTTCAAATCACCTGGGCCCAATGTCATTTGAATGTCATTGGTAATTATTGCAGATAAACCAGAGAACCCCAGAACAGCTCAGGTCCAAAGGGATCTCAGAGCTCGTTCACTCCAACATCCCTGCTGTGCCCAGGGACTCCTTTAGGCTAGACTCAGCTGCTCAAGGACTCATCCAGCAACACTCCCACCAAGGAGGCAGCCACAGCCTCCCTGGGCAGCCTGGGCCAGACTCTCACCACCCTCACACTCAACAACTTCTTCCTCAGCTCCACTCTAACCCTGCTCTGCCTCAGCTCCAAACCATTGCCCTTGGCCTGTCTGCAGACACCCTCAGGAGCAGTCCCTCTGCAGCCTTCCTGCAGGATGCCTTCAGGCACTGGCAGCAGCAGCTCTGAGGTGCCCCTGGAGCCTTCTCCTCTGCACCCCCAGCTCCCTCAGCCTGTGCTCGCAGCAGAGCTGCTCCCATTCAGCTTGTCTGTTACGCGTTTGGTGTGGAGTTTTCTTGGTTCACTTTTGGCTGGGCTGTTTTCCCCCCTTTTCGTAGGGCGGGGGAGGTGTGGGTGTAAAGTGTCTTGAAAGGCTGCTTTGTTTCCCAAACTGGCTTGAGCAGCACATACAGTTTCCTTTGGAGAGTACGGGGCTGTGGCTCGGGCAACTGCAGTGAGGAGCAATAGGAAGTGTGTAGGCAGCAGCAGCAGCAGCAGCAGCGCAGGGAAGCGTCAGCTTGGCTGGGGTGATGACTGAATCGCCCCGGTGCAAACACAGCAGCACTGGCCCTCTGCTGAGCTGCACGGCACGGCAACATCTGCCCAGGTCACCTCACTCTGCTCACCCTTAGGTCCCATTTCTGCACTTCACCATCACATTGCCTGTCCTCTACACATGAGGAGAATGAGGAGCTCTCTATTCCGCTGAGACAAAGGGCTGCACAGATAACAGCACCATATGCTATGGATTCAAACCCAGATTCACAGATTAGGTTGGAAGGGACCTTGAAGATCATCTGGTTCCACCTCCCACTGCTTTTTGTGTCCTATCACCACAGGCCCCTCTGAACAGTCTCTCCCCAGCCTTCCTGTAGGTTCTCTTCACATACCAAAATGAAGTTCTAAGGTCTCCCTGAAGCCTTCTCTTCTCCAGGCTGAATCACAGAATCATAGAGTCAACCAGGCTGGAAGAGAGCTCCAAGCTCAGCCAGCCCAACCAAGCACCCAGCCCTGCCCAACCAACCAGACCATGGCACTAAGTGCCCCAGCCAGGCTTGGCTTCAACACCTCCAGGCACAGCCACTCCACCACCTCCCTGGGCAGCCCATTCCAATGCCAATCACTCTCCCTGACAACAACTTCCTAACAACATCCAGCCTAGACCTGCCCTGGCACAGCTTGAGGCTGTGTCCCCTTGTTCTGTTGCTGGCTGCCTGGCAGCAGAGCCCAACCCCACCTGGCTACAGCCTCCCTGCAGGCAGCTGCAGGCAGCAATGAGCTCTGCCCTGAGCCTCCTCTGCTGCAGGCTGCACCCCCCCAGCTCCCTCAGCCTCTCCTCACAGGGCTGTGCTCCAGGCCCCTCCCCAGCCTTGCTGCCCTGCTCTCAACACCTTCCAGCTGGCATGGCAACACCTGCACACTGAACAGAGCCAGCTCTCAGGCTACAAGCAGTTCTGCCTCTCTCTCTGATACTGCCACAGCTCCATGCATGAGAGAGACTACCTGGACCTCTCACTAATGCCACAAACTACAGTAACTTGGTCGCACCTGACCAGGTTTTCACAATCCTAACAAAGGTTTGGGGTTTTTCACTTGCTGAGCGACGAAGGAGCACAAATATGTGCAGCAATGGCAGGGCTGTTCCTGCTCCTTTTCCATATGGAACCAGTACAACCCACAGTTACTCACCTCCAGGGATCAAGAGGAGACTGAACGTTCCATTGAAGCAAAAAGTTGTTTGCTGCCCTGAAGAAATGATGAGGCAATTTTTCTAGTTGTTTGCTTGCTGCCCTTGGCTGAGATCTGCTGGTGGCTGTTTAAAGGCTGGGGTGGCTGTTTCTCAGACTGCAAGGGCTTCCTAGCCTCAGCTGCAAAAGGCAGTGCTGCCCTGGAATAGCTTTCTGATGAACAGATATGTTCTTCAGCAGATTAGAAACGAAACTTTCACATGGCTGGGGTTTGTTAAAGCAGTCTTTTGCTAATTCCTACACCTAGTGGACTGAGATCAAAAACGAGAGGTGCAGAGCAGCAAATCCCTTCCTTCAGCTGACCTCTGCTTTCAGGCCATACTCTGTCCTGCACCAGGTTAATAAAATAAGAACTACAATGAACAAGAAATACTATGGCTCAGACCCAGTGCTCTCTACTGAAACTCCTCACATCACTTTCTCAGGGTGTTTTATCAAAGGCTTTTAGAGAAACTATGCTGCCCCTAAGGGGTAAGAGAGGAAGTGAAACAGGTGGAGAATTTGAGATGGGACAACTCGTGTAGGAGAGAAGAAACACGATGGTAGTTTTCACTATGGAGGAGGCAGACAGCCACTCAGGGACCTGCTCTGCCCAAAGCATTCCAGGAGATTCACTCCTGGTGGTGGCCAACTCTGCTGAGCTATCCAGAGTACCAGAAGCAGGGCTGAAGGAAGAACCCCCAAAGTACCCGGCTTGAGTCAACACAGACAATCACAGAATCACAGAATCAAGCAGGTTGGAAGAGAGCTCCAAGCTCAGCCAGTCCAACCTAGCACCCAGCCCTGCCCAACCAACCAGACCATGGCACTAAGTGCCCCAGCCAGGCTTGGCTTCAACACCCCCAGGCACAGCAACTCCACCACCTCCCTGGGCAGCCCATTCCAATGCCAGTCACTCTCTCTGCCAACAACTCTCTCCTGACATCCAGCCTGAACACTTCTTTCCTGCTGCTGTTACTGTCTGACACATGTAGGTGTGAAACAACAACTGAGCTGGCTGCTGGGGCTCAGCACATGAGGCTCCTCTTGATTCTAGCAAAGTGTGAGCTCAATGTTCAGTACAAAGGAGGGAACATGCAACAAGCCAGAAACCATCACCTCCACCACTGTAGAAATCCACTGAGGACACAGACACTGGGGACACTGCATGCAGCTCTGGCCAGTCAAAAGGCCAGAGTCTGAAGCATTCAAACCTGGAAACTTGTGTTTCACAATACCTTTCATTCAGCATTTATGCTCCCTGACTCACTCGATGCTCCATGCCAAAAGCATTCCACATTCTCCAAATCCCAGTGCAGGGAGCACAGAAATGAAACCCTACACACACGTGTGGCTTGGCTTCCACTTGCTGCTTAAGTCAGGCTCTTTTCTCCATCTGCTGCAGCCAACTCCGGAGCAAACGGGCTCTGGACAATGCCAGGTCCAAGCCACCTGGATGTGGCTCTCAGAGCCTCAGACGTGCTGCAGCAGCAGAGCCTCTTTTCCAAACACACCATTTGTAGACTGTGATGAGTGCATCTTTCTCAGTGTGTACACCAATCTCAGTCCCACCAGGAGCTGCACTTCACATGCTGCTTACACAGATGTTAATTGATGAAGACGCTGCAGTCTCCAGACATGCAGCAAATGAGTTCCAATCACCACAGACAATCCTGCAGCACAGTTTGATTTAAAGACCTCCACATTCCACACAGACATTTCTGCACAGAGAGCTTCAGCTGAAGGCCACAGGGCCAGAGATGGGTGAGCCACTGAGAAAACATCAGGGGACAAAGAGCTTCTGCAAGTGAGTGAGTGGGATACTGTTTTGACAGAGTAAAATTCTTGCTGAGTGAAATCTCGCAGTTGCTGATGCAGGAGCTGTGCCCAAAGCCTTCTACCTCTGCATGGTATTTTCAACCCCCCAGAGGAATGCTGGGAGACTCTTCTCTTGCAAAGGGAAAGCCTCAAACTGTCTCTTCTACTAAATGAACAACTGCACTGCAAGAACAGCAAGAGTCCAACAGTGCTGCACCAGCCAGACACTGGGCTGATGAGTACCTTAATGGACAAATGCCTGACTGGTCTTCAGGGTCTGAAAAAGGGCTCTAAGTGAAGAGCTCACATGGGGCAAGAAAACGATCGAGAAACTGACAGCAGAAGTCTCAAAGCTATCTCAAACAGGCTGGGTTTGGAGGTGAGGTCTCAGCACAGCAAGGTGAAGGGGCAAGATGCTGGCCACACTCCTCTGGATGCAGCCTGGGGCATCGTCTCACTCGTGGCTATCAAATCAAGAGCTTCCTAGGGACAAGCTTGCTAAATCTCACAACGTCACTGCATTGCAGCAAAGCTTCAATACAGGCTAGCAGTTAACCCAATGAAGCATTAGTTTCATTGTCATGTAAGTAGACCTACTTTCAAAGTCTTTTTGTTAACTTATTCCATCACTGCTAAACTCTCCTGGAAGGCTTGAAATAAGGGGAAAACTAATTGATTAGATGCATTTTGATTAGTGAAGCTGAACTGCTGCTCAGTTCAGTCAGTGCTCTAAATCACTTCCTATCAGAAATGAGATTAAAGAATTTTACTCTCATTTTTGGGCCTGTGTGAATGGTTCTCATCATCAAAAATATCAGCAACACTTTCTAGCTGGCTATAATGGTTGGTGAGAAACTCAACGTGAGCCTGCAGGGTGAGTGCAGCCCAAACAGCAACCCTGTGCTGGGCTGCAACAAGAGCAGTGTGGGCAGCAGGGCAAGGGAGGGGATTCTGCCTCTTGGCTCTGCTCTCCTCACACCCCACCTGCAGTCCTGGGGGCAGTTCTGGAGTCTCCAGCACAAGCAGGACATGGAAGTGTTGGAGCCAGTCCAGAGGAGGCCACCAAGATGCTGAGAGGGCTGCAGCAGCTCTGCTGTGAGCACAGGCTGAGAGAGTTGGGGCTCTGCGGCCTGGAGGAGAGAAGGCTTCGAAGACACCGTGGAGTGGCCTTGCAGGATCTGAAGGGGGCTCCTGGAAGGCTGGGGAGGGACTATTGACAAGGTCTGGTAATGACAGGATGAGGAGGAATGGGTTTGAAGTGGCAGAGGGGAGATTGAAAGTGGATGTTAGGAAAGGGTTCTTTGCAGTGAGGGTGGTGAGACCCTGGCACAGGTTGCCCAGGGAGGTTGTGGAGCACAGAATCTCTGCTCCACAACCTCCCTGGAGGTGTTCAAGGCCAGGTTGGATGAGGTCTTGAGTGACCTGTTCTAGAGGGAGCTGTCCCTGCCTATGGCAGGGGGTTGGAACTGGCTGAGCTTTGAGGTCCCTTCTAACTTAAACCATTCTACGTTTATCATTCCTATTTCTTTACTATTACTTTTAATCCTTGTTCCCTTTTAAAGCACCCAGTGCAAGCTTCCTCCCTGGAAAATCCCAGGTAAGGTCCATCACCCAAGTGCAGAAAGCTGCTGTCAAACACTTAGGCCACAGTGGGGGAGTTTCAATAGAGGTTGCCTTGAGAAAGTGCCTTGTTTTTTAAGTGGAAGCAGCTCTTCACAAGAGTGTCTTCTGCGGGAAACACTGCAAATAGCAGCAACATGTAGCCTTCAGTACTGCTCTGGCAGGCAGCCCAGCGCTGCAGCTTCAGGAGCTTACAAACCGCATTTAAGATGCTGAGCAACAGCAAAGTGTTAAGTGAACTGCAGCAAACATCTGCAGCAGCTCCGCCAGGACGCTGAGTTTATTGACAAAGCAGCTCCGCCCGCCCAGGGCTGACAACGGACAGGGAGGGCTCCGAGAAGAGCTGGTGAGGATCTGCTCCCAGGGCTCCTGGGTGCTCTTGCCGTGCACTCTACAGCGCAGCAAAACCTCTGCCTGCTGCTGACTGCTTAGCTCAGCTTCTCCTGCACTCGCTAACGCGTGTGATGGGCTCCTAAACTGGGAACACAGAGGAGAAAGAAAAGGAATCCAGCCAGGTAAAAGCAAAAAGAAACTAATTAAAGAGTTGTAAGCAATCACCTCTCAGAAAGGTGATTTCCTTGCAGCCATGCAATTACAGCTTGTGGCAGGCCCTGCTTGGGCTCCAGCAGCTAACCCCAGCTAAACTTCTTGCTAACCCAGGTGCCCCAGAGCTGTATCTCTGTTCTGGGGCTGCAGAGGTGCCAGCTCTCACATAGCAGCAAGCTTACTTAGAGAATCACAGAATCAACCAGGTTGGAGGCTCTGCTCACTGCTCCCTGGCATAGGACAAGGAGCAATGTCTGTAAGTTGCAGCCAAAGAAGTTCTGCCTCAACACAAGGGGGAACTTCTTTACTGTAAGGGTCACAGAGCTCCCCAGGGAGGTTGTGGAGTCTCCTTCTCTAGAGACTTTCAAGGCCTGTCTGGATGTGTTCCTCTGTGATCTGTGCTAGATAGTATTGTCCTGCTCTGGCAAGGGGGTTGGACTTGATGATCTCTTTGGGTCCCTTCCAACCCCTAACATCCTATGATCCTATGGTCCAGTCCAACCTATCACGCAGCTCTGTTCAATTAACTAGACCACAGAATCAACCAGGTTGGAAGAGACGTCCAAGCTCATCCAGTCCAATCTATCACCCAGCCCTGTCCAATCAACTAGACCATAGAATCACAGAATCAACCAGGCTGGAAGAGAGCTCCAAGCTCATCCAGTCCAATCTATCACCCAGCCCTGTCCAATCAACTAGACCATAGAATCACAGAATCAACCAGGCTGGAAGAGAGCTCCAAGCTCATCCAGCCCAACCTAGCACACAGCCCTGGCCAAGCAACCAGACCATGGCACTATGTGCCCCAGCCAGGCTTGGCTTCAACACCTCCAGGGACAGCCACTCCACCACCTCCCTGGGCAGCCCATTCCAATGCCAATCACTCTCTCTGCCAACAACTTCCTCCTAACATCCAGCCTATACTTGGCAACTTCTATATCTGGAAGAGGAAAAAACACCTGAGGGATGTGAGCTCATCTCCATTTTCTTGCTATTAAAGGAGGCAATTCTGAGCAGCTGCTCCTTCCCCAGCTCATTAACCTCACAGCCCTTTACTAAGATCATAGCACTGTGTGTAGGAACCAGATTTCTGGAACACAGTGCAGATGTTTCTAAGGTTTCTGCCTGTCCATAGCTTTACATTGTGTGATATTAAGAGGATGCTTGCCTTCTGGGTTGGGCATTTTTTTTTTTTTTGAGGAGGGGGGTGGTGTTGTTTGGGTTTTTGTTTGGAAATTAGAACATGTTGGAATGGTATAAGACATGACTGATGTGAGAGCATTTCAAGAGTGCAGTTGCCACTGAGTAAAACTCCATCTTGGATGAGGGGCTGAGGATTTTCAACGTTTCCTGAAGTCTCAGGTTTAAGAGAAAAGCAGTATATAGATACATCTAGATACAGTGAACTCCAGCAGCAGTACCACACGTGCTGGGTTTTGCTTGATCCCCACTACCACATCATTTATTATGAAAGAAGCTTTATCTGCTTTGTTATTACTACTGCACAGCTAGTTTCTCCTCCTAGATGTTTACAGCAAGCCCCAAGGTTATTCAAATCACATCAATTTTCTGCCCCTATTCATCTCTGCTTAGCTATCTCCACCAGGACACGCTAGATGCTAAGCAGTGTCTGCTGAAGAACATTGCAAGGCAAAGTAACTCTGCTCAGCTGGTTGCAGTTCAAGGCAAAAGAGGATGAAGAGTTAATATTCTGGAGCCCCCATTCCAAGAGGGGTGTGGACGTGCTGGAGAAGGGCCAGGAGGATGCTCAGAGGGCTGCAGCAGCTCTGCTGTGAGCACAGATTGAAAGAGTTGGAGCTGTGCAGGCTGGAGCAGAGGAGGCTCCCAGGTGACCTTCTGGTGGCCTTCCAGGATCTGAAGGGGGCTACAAAAAAGCTGGGGAGGGACTTTTGAGGCTGTGAGGGAGTGCCAGGACTGGGGGGAATGGAGCAAAGCTGGAGATGGGGAGAGTGAGGCTGGAGGTGAGGAGGAAGTTGTTGAGCAGGAGAGTGGTGAGAGGCTGGAATGGGTTGCCCAGGGAGGTGGTTGAGGCCCCATGGCTGGACGTGTTTAAGGCCAGGCTGGCTGAGGCTGTGTGCAGCCTGCTCTAGGGTAGGGTGTCCCTGGGCATGGCAGGGGGGTTGGAACTGGCTGATCCTTGTGCTCCCTTCCAACCCTGACTGATTCTGTGATTCCATAATATGACTGCCTTGAAGTTTTCTGTTTCATGTCCTTGTTTTAGAGCTATTTGTGCAGAAAAGACTCCCAGTCATTACTTCAAATCCAGAGCACTGGAAATAGTTTCCTATCAGCAAGAGCTAAGAAAAGCCAGGTTCTTCTTGCACAGTAACCATCTCCAACACTTCCTTACTGTAAGGAAAAGAACTCCATCTCAGCTCAGCCTCAAAGGTGTGCCTCAACGGCAGGAACAGGGAGGCTCCTAGCAGCAGCCTGCTGTAGTTAGGGACATACTGAACTAGCGAAACTGCTCTACACTGTGGCACTGGCAGCAAGCTCCTGCCTGGATTGCCACAGCGGCAGCGAGGTCCAGCGAGGGAGCAAGCACCTGGGCGTGCTGCTGCCTGGCCAGGGGAGCCCAGGGGAGCATGCTCGCCGCTGGCAAACCTCAGAGGGCTGGCAGCAGCCTCAGCGCTCACACCGAACGCGACTGTCCCTCGCCCATTCTTGCTAACCCGGATCATCACATGCTGCATTCTGCCTTAATCCCTTTCACATGACCACACAGCTCCGAACATCTCCCTGCGCGGCAGCAAATCTTTCTCGCAAGCTGCACTCTGATTTTCTGGTTTAACAACTTGCAGCACTTCCCCAAATTCAATATTCTCTAACAGCCTAAAGGATTTGGGTGTTTGAATGATTGCCTAGTTCTTGTTTGTCGATCCCTTCAGCTACAGGAGAGCAGGACAACAGATTGCAATGGGTGTTTTTAATTTAAACAGGCTAAACCTGAACTGCAGTAAAGCTTCCAGCCACTAAGAAAAATGTAGCATATCTGAAATCTTGCTAAGAGAGACTAAAACCAAATCCTGCACTGCTTGTAACTCAGTCACAGCGGTAGGAGAGCGAAGGAGCAGGGAGCAAAAGGAGGGACAGAAAAGACAAGAGTAGCTCTGAAGTGAAAATGAAACTCAGCTGTGAAAACCACAAGAAGAAAATGCATCCGAGGTCAGAAGATGCCAGAGTTCAAAACTCGAGGTATACACAGATTAACCTTCATTAAACTTCTACACTCCTGTCCTGGGCTGTGTACTCACAGGCTACAACCAGATGAGATACTCTTTACATGAGAATGTAAGAAAGTGGTAAGCTTCCTGCCACAGAAACCTGGTGCCAAGGTAACACGGAATCAGAGAATCAGTCAGGATAGGAAGGGAGCACAGGGAACACCTAGTTCCAACCCCCCTGCCATGCCCAGGGACACCCTACCCTAGAGCAGGCTGCACACAGCCTCAGCCAGCCTGGCCTCAAACACCTCCAGCCATGGGGCCTCAACCACCTCCCTGGGCAACCCATTCCAGCCTCTCACTACTCTCCTGCTCAACAACTTCCTCCTCACCTCCAGCCTCACTCTCCCCACCTCCAGCTTTGCTCCATTCCCCCCAGTCCTGGCACTCCCTCACAGCCTCAAAAGTCCCTCCCCAGCTTTTTTGTAGCCCCCTTCAGATCCTGGAAGGCCACCAGAAGGTCACCTGGGAGCCTCCTCTGCTCCAGCCTGCACAGCCCCAACTCTTTCAGTCTGTGCTCACAGCAGAGCTGCTGCAGCCTCTGAGCATCCTCCTGGCCCTGCTCTGGACACTCTCCAGCATCTCCACATCCCTCTTAAAATGGGGGCTCCAGAGCTGGATGCAGTACCCCATGTGGGGTCTTGGCAGAGTGGAGTAGAGGGGGAGAATCACCTCCCTGGCCCTGCTGGCCCCACTGCTCCTGATAAACATACTGCTTAAAACCAGCCTCTCTGAAACATCTCCTGTATCAAACACAACCCAGTGAACACTAATTGTGCTTAAAAATCCAGCCCAAAAAAGGCTTCTCAGACATGAAAGATGAGCATTTCTAAAATCAAAGAGCCTACTGCACACTTCTTTATTGGACATAACTTTTGCACTTAAGTGGAATAAAGCAGATTAATGAAGAGATTACCTGTGGATCTGTGCCCATCCCTCACGCTCTCCAGCTGCAGCAGCCACTTCAGCAGCTATGGGCACCAAAACCAGACAGCATTTTCTAAAGGAGGCTTTGAACATCACCCACTCAAGGTGGAGCACATCTTACACTCTGAAATGTAACTGTAAGGAGAACACTGGAGGGCAATGCACACAGGACCTACCATTAAAAAACCTTTCACTCAGAACCTCTGCAAATTAACCCTGTCTGGTATTACCCTACAGGGGGACAACCACCACAGCTTCCTCCTCATACCAGAAAACCACTTTGTGCTTCTTCCTCTGAGACATTCCACAGGGAGAGTTTCCGTGTAGGAGATCTCTCCGCTGCTGTGAAACCTGGGAATGCTGAGAGGTGCAACTTCATCCTTTTACTTTACTAAGGAAACAGCAATGGTTTCAAACACTCCTCAAAGAAGGACACACCACAGTCATATGCACTCTTACAGGGTATGCAGACTGTCTCCTCCAGCCCTGGCAAAGACTCCTGCCCTGAGAGACCACCACCTTCAGGGAAGGGACAAGAATCCCCACATGAAGAACAGATGCACACCAGCTATGCTCCCACGTCACAAGCACCCACTCCTGCCAGGACATGCTGGCTGGCACATAACAACTCTGAGCATGGCTCCCAGGTGCTGGCAGCAGTTGCGTGCTAGCAAACACACACGGGTTGCACACTTGTGAGGAGTCACCAGCCTGACGCTGGCACCCAGCCCAGCACTACCTGTAGGGCAGCTGGCTGCAGGGCAGCTCTCTGTGTCCTGGCAGTAACAAAAAGTCCTGCACTTCAGCCACAAACCTGATGGTACTCAAGCATCAGCACAGTATAAACCTCCAGTGTACTGCCTCTGGTTCTGCTGTCCCCAGCATGAGAAGGACAAAGAGATGCTGCAGTGAGTCCAGAGAAGGCCACCAAGGTGATCCAAGGGCTGCAGCAGCTCTGCTGTGAGCACAGGCTGAGGGAGCTGGGGGGGTGCAGCCTGGAGAAGACTCCAGGGAGACCTCAGAGCTGCCTGCCAAGAGCTAAAGAGGTCCTCCAGAAAGGCTTCAGAGGGCCTGTTCCTGAGGGTGTCTGGAGACAGGCCAAGGGGGAATGGTTTGGAGCTGAGGAAGTTGTTGTTGAGTGTGAGGGTGGTGAGAGTCTGGCACAGGCTGCCCAGGGAGGCTGTGGCTGCCTCCTTGGTGGGGGTGTTGAAGGCCAGGCTGGCTGAGGCCTTGAGCAGCTGAGTCTAGCTGAGTGGGGAGGTTGAGACCCCTGAAGTCCCTTCCAGTCTGAGCCATTCTAGTGCTCTACAGTTCAAAGTTTACTTTCCTTTTACTAGAACCACATTCAGAAGGAACCTACACTGCTGAAGATAAAGTGCTCTCCATTAGTGCAAAATGTTTGTAGGTGTTCTGTAAGGTGAGGACTCAAGCAGGCTTTTGTGGGGAAACTTACCCTCATCATTCTCCCAGCACCAAGGAAGCATATAGAGCAAAACAAGAAATGTGATTTAGTATCTTGTGAGGCTATAATCTCCTTTAACCAAGATACTCTTTACTCACAGGCAATGCACTTCTCATACTGCCCACTGCAAGCACTGAGCTGCCGCACAGGACTGCGTGTGCAGGAAGCTGTGCATCCTAAATGTCAGCCCATGGATCAGAGCTTAGGTGCCTTCAGCTGGAACACAGGAGTCAGGCTTCCATAGGGAGAGGAAAGGGATAGGGGTAAAAACCCCAAAGATCAGCACAACAAAGAAACCTACCACAAACCTCGGGGAACCTTCTCTCGGTTTCTTTACAGATCTTTCATTGACTGAAGAAGGACAAAAGGCAGTACCAGCTTCCCCTGTGGCCATCAGCTGGCACAGACCCACGGCGAGGCTCTCTGAAGAGACTCAGCAATGCCCTCTGCTGAGCCAGGCCAAGTTCAGCTCCATGGGCAGAAAGATGAGCCCAGGGCAGCTGGCTGAAGTGCAGCTCTGTGTCTTCTGTCATGGCAGATACCTCACTGGCAGCAAGAAAAAGTCCTGCACCCAGCCACAAACTCCGCGGAGCCGCAGCTCCAGCGCGGCACACACCAAGTAACAGAGCCCACATTTTGGACAGGTGCTCCCCCTGCAGCGCCAGGTGAAGGCAGAGGATTCTGCCACCTTGCTGGGGCGTTCCAAAGCAGCACACCAGGCTGCACACAGCTCCCCAGAGCACACCCCCGCAGCCCTGTGAACCCCTGCCACCAAATTTGCTTTGTAGGAGTGTGCTTGGAGCCACAAAGGCAACAGCCTGCACTGCCACAGCCATCTCTGCACTGCCACAGCCATCTCTGCACCATCACCGCAGCCTGCACTGCCACAGCCATCTCTGCACTGCCACAGCCATCTCTGCACTATCACAGCAGCCACTGCGCTGTCACAGCCATCTCTGCACCGTCACAGCAGCCTGCACTGCCACAGCCATCTCTGCACTGTATCAGAGTTCTGTTCCTTCACTAGGCTCAGTTTTCCAAACCTTCACCACATTTTTGTTGCTTCATAGGATCACAGAAGCAGAGAATGGCTCAGGTTGGAACTCAGCACTGCAACTCCTATGAAAAAGAGTTTGAGCTGCTCCCCTGGAGTCCTGCAAAGGGCACTTGAAAGTAGCTAAATAACCTTTTCCGAGTTGCAGTAGCAAGAATAACTCTTCAGTAATGCTAACCTTACTTAAGTCATAGCTTTCTATTTTTTAACTTAAATTTATTTCAAATTCATTTTATTATTTTAGTTATAATTTTATATCATTAAAAAAATCTTTTTTTTCTTTTAAAAACATTTCACTTTTTACCTATCATTTCACTTGGTTTTATTTTTTCATTTCATTGTTTACATTTTCCTTTTATTTAATTTCACTGTCATTTTTTATGTCTTATTTATGTCTTTTATGTCTTACTATTTTTAAGCTTTCATCTTGTTTTGCTTTTTAAATTCTATTTTATTTCGTTATTTTATATATTAATTTAATTTAATTTAATTTAATTTAATTCCCTTCATTTTATTATATTATTTCATTTTGCTACTTTATTTTTTTCAAGTAAAACTGTATTTTTTAATGTTATGCATTTCCTTTTATACATACATAACACATATATAGAGATATGTATACATATCCAACTATTTAAATATATCTATGCATTTCCCTTTACAGAAATACATCCACTTAAATATATATATATGTATTTCCTTTTATAGAAAAACATCCATTTAAATATATATATGCATTTCCTTCCATAGAAATATATCTATTTAAATATATAAGTATTTGCTGTTATAGAAATATATTCATTTAAATATAGATATTTATTTCCTTTTATAGAAAAACATCCATTTAAATATATATATGCATTTCCTTCCATAGAAATATATCTATTTAAATATATATCTATGTATTGCCTTTTATAGAAATATATCTATTTATATATCTATGAATTGCCTTCTAAAGAAATATATCCATTTATATATAGATATGTATTGCCTTTTATAGAAATATATCTATTTAAATATATATGTGTATTTCCTTCCATAGAAATATAACTATTTAAATATATATATATGTTTTTCCTTCTATAGAAAGATATCTATTTAAATATCTATGTATTGCCTTTTATAGAAATATATCTATATAAATATATATATTTCCTTCTATGAAAATATAACTATTTAAACATATATCTCTGTATTTCCTTCTATAGAAATATATCTATTTAAATATATATCTATGTATTGCCTTTGATAGAAATATATCTATTTAAATATATGTATTTCCTTCCATGAAACTATAACTATTTAAACATATATCTCTGTATTGCCTTCTATAGAAATAAATCTATTTAAATATATATCTATGTATTGCCTTTTATAGAAATATATCCATTTATATATAGATATGTGTATTTCCTTTAATAGAAATATATCTAGTTATATCTATCTATGAATTGCCTTTTAAAGAAATATATCCATTTAAATACATCTATGTATTGCCTTTTATAGGAATATATCCATTTAAACATATATCTCTGTATTTCCTTCTATGGATATCTATCTATTTAAATATATGTCTATGTATTGCCTTTTACAGGAATGTATCTATTTAAATACATACCTATGTACTTCCTCCTATAGAACTCTACCTATTGAAATCTAGGTCTGTGTTGCCTTTTATAGCAATGTTTGTTTGATTTTACTTTGAAATGCTCTGTATTTCCTTGTACACCAATATATATGTGCATAACCCCTGCCCCCCTCCCGGCCAGGCCTCTTCCTACACCTGCCTTGTCAAAAACAACTTTTCCAACCCAAGCAGGTCTGAAAGTTTTGTGACCCAGACAGAAGTACTGTGGTACCTTAGGCTGGGTTGATCACAGCTCACAGATGTCAGGGGCTGGAAGGGACCCAAGGAGCTCATCCAGTCCAACCCCCCTACCACACAATCCACCTCAGGGCACAAAGGAACACATCAAGGCAGGCCCGGAAAAGCCCCAGAGGAGGAGACTCCACAGCCTCTCTGGGCAGCCTGTGCCACGGCTCTGGGACCCTTCCAGTCAAGAAGCTGCCCCTTGTGTTGAGCTGGAACCTCCTGTGGTGCAGCTTCCATCCACTGCTGCTTGTCCTGTCCCAGGCAGCAGTGAGCAGAGCCTGTCCCCCTCTCCTGACCCCCAGCCCTCAGATAGTTATAGACATTGATTAAATCCCCTCTCAGTCTTCTTCAGACTAAGCAGCCCCAGGGCCCTCAGCCTCTCCTCACCAGGCAGTGCTCCAGTCCCCTCATCATCCTCATAGCCCTCTGCTGGACTCTCTCCAGCAGATCCCTGTCCCTCTTCAACTGGGGAGCCCAGAACTGAAGGCAGTACTCAAAATTAAGTCTCCCCAAGGCAGAGTAGAGGGGCAGAAGAACCTCCCTGGATCTGCTGGACACACTCTTCCTGATGCCTCCCAGGACCCCACTGGCCTCCTGGCCCCCAGGGCACATGGCTGTGCCATGGATGCTCTCCCCCAGCACTGCCAGGTCCCTCTCCCCAGGGCTGCTCTCCAGCAGTCACCTCCCAGCCTGTCCTGCTGCAGTTTATTATTCCCATCCAGGTGCAGGACTCTGCACTTGTCCTTGTTGAACCTCCCATCTGTCCAAGTCTCTTGTTTTGTTTGGAGGTTCTTGGGTTGGTTTTTGGTTTTCCTTCTTCCCCAAGCCCAGTTAATTATGGCAATGAGGTTACCTTCAATAACAACTGCAGCACCCAAGCGAGCAGCTGCAGCTCTTCCAGCCCATTCCCAGGCTTAGCATCCAGAGGGACCCCTCCTTACCTCACTGCCCTGCACCAGCTCCACAGCTTGGGGCAGAAGTTGCTGGGCCTCTGCCAGATTGCCTTCTAGAACTCTTGCAATGGTCTTTCTAACTTTGCAGTTGTAGATTCACTTCCTGTGTTGCAGCCCCTGCCCAGCAGCAGGTTATTTGCCAGAGGGCTGCAGGTCCATCTGCAACACTACCAGGCAGAACCACTGTACAAGTCCATTCCTCCTGAAGCACCAGCACCCAGCTTGCCAGCCTTCAGCCTGGTTGAATGCCAAGCACATAAAGGCAAGTTGAACTCAGACATCTGGCAGCTGACCCTGGAAACTCTCCAAACTGCTATATGCTAAGTGAATAAATCCTTCAAACTGAACTGGCATGACTGAGGTTCCAGCAGCTGGCCTGCCCAAGGTGTCCAGGCACACCGTGCTGTGGAGAGGGCTGAGAGGGGGAGAAAATGCGATGGAAGAGGAAGGAAGATGAGAGAACGAGTGCAAGGCTGAGCAGAGGGAGGAGCTCTGTGCTGTCCTTACAGGGTGCTCTCCCCTCTTCCTTTGTTTCCAGGTATCTTAGTGTCTTAGTGATGTGGCCCTGGGCAGCCTGCTCTAGTTGGAGGTGTCCCTGCAGCGGGGGAGGACAAGATGCCCTCTGAGTGTCCCTTCCAAGCCCCTGCAACCTGTGTCTGCGGAACACCTTCCCCCATCCCCTGTAGGTGCTGACCGGATCCATATGGGGGCAGTGATGCTAAAGGCAATCAAAGCCCTGGCAGCAGCCACCTCCCTCAGCAGCTCGCAGACCACTTCTTAGCGCAAGGAGCTTGACACAGTGCTCCACAAAATCACGTCAAGGCTACTGCTACTCAGAGCTCTGACAGGCTGCCACAGAGGAGCTGCTCTCTCCGGCACCCACAGCCTGCCTGTCAGCAGAGAAACGCTTCTGGATGAGAACTTTGTCTCAAGGTAAATTATTCTATCAAGTCAGCTGCCTTCTGCCCCGACAGAGAGACTCTGCCTGAACATTCAGAGTAGCAGCATCTCCGTGGAACTCAAGCTGAAGTCCTGTCAGACTTTAATGTTCTTTCAATCTTCACCCTTAGATTCAGACTGGGTTGGGCTGGAAGGGCTCTCAAAGACCATCTAGTTCCACCCCCCTGCCACAGCCAGGGACGCTGCACTAGAGAGCAGCACGGTGCTCCAGGGGCTGTTCTGAGAGTCAGGGGGAGTGAAAATGGGTAACAGGGTGGGAGAGAGCTTTGGACCTAATTCTAAATGGATGGGAACCAGCCAGTCACTTCCCTGATGTCACTGCTGCAGCAGCTGGTGAAACCCAGAGTGAGAACTGCAGCTTTCAAAGCAGCAGCAGCGGTGAGCTCTGGAGACAAGCAGGGGCTGTACTGCGACTCTGCAGTGCCCCTGCTTAGAGGAGAATGACAGCCTTGAAATAGCTTCCCGGGGCAAGGCTCACTATCAGTGTCTGGCCATCAGGTGAGGGCACAGGGGCAGGCAAGGGTGAGAGGCAGGGAGCATGGGCAGTGCTCCCGCGATAGCCACCGTGCCAGCTGGGGGAACCGCGGGCTGCATTACACGGGGGGTGGCTTTCTGGCTGCAGAGGTATCAGCTTTCTTCATAACTCGGAGCTAACAGGGCAGATGGATGCTGTCTGGCCATCTGAGCACGGTCTGGGCTGGTCATGCTAAGAACCTGCACAAAGAGCCAGAACACTAACAACTGTCTTAGTCACACTGCTGACCAGCAGACCTACAGAGATCCAGACCAGCAGAGCTACTGGAGCAGATAAAATTCTTTCCCTTGACATTTGCTTGTCCTACTCAATCAGCATTTCTCAGATCACCGTTCTGGTTTTGGCACTAGCAATTCTAAGCCTGCTGATGAAAAGAGGTGCTGAAAGGTTTCAGCCTGGAGAAGCAGTCACAAAGCATGTCTGCTGCACAGCCCAGCCCGGAGAAAACCTGTGCTCTGCACTAATCCTGCTGTGTCTCTGGGGCTCCTCAGCTAGCTGGTCCACCTACAGCAAGATACTGTGCTCTCCTTAGGGCACACAGCAGCTTGGCAATAGGGCCTTCGAGGGCTGTTACTAACTGTTGCCTGGGTGGAAGAAAAAGAGAACAGAGAGAGAGGAAAAACGAGGAGGGGGGGGGGGGGGGGGGGGGGGCGGGAAGAAGATGGCAAGAAAAGCCAAACAGCAGCAAACCAAACCACAACCAAACACAACCACAACACCACCACCAACCAAAAATCCAAACAAACAAAAAACCCCAAACCCATTAACAACCCAAACTCACAACCCCAAACAGCAGCTTTGGCACATGTCCATTTTATGCCCTTGAGTCTAGTTGCCTTACCACAAGGAACCAAAACACATTACCCAGTTTTATCTTGCTGTTACCTACAAGGCATCAAATTCACCCTGCAACAAACACACCAGTTCTGAACTCCAGAGGTTGTATGCCAGGCTGTTAGAAAATTCACTACCCAAGCTGAATGGAATGTGGAGTGATTTTATTAGCCTCTGACCCTTGTCAGGCATTCCTGTTCCAAACGCATGGAGGGTCCCCACTCTTCCAAAGGAACAAGACCAAACTACCTTCATGATTTATCCAAACAGGCCACACAGGCACCTAAACCAGCCCAGGGATGACAGAGGGCTGGATGTAACCAACTTGTCTGCTCCTAGTCAAAGCACCTGCAATACTCCAACAACGATCAGAGCATCACTGACAACTCCCTCTGTCAGCTAAGCTCAAGCACAATGCTGCTGGGTTAGATACTAACTGACCTGCCTATTCTCTTCCAGTGCAATGTCCAGAGCTAAGGATAGACAGAAAAGAGCATTTGTGTTTGTACAGACTTGGTCAGACTTTTTGCCTCCCTCACTCCCTCATCATCCCCAGAATGGTTGGAAGGGACCTCCAAAGGTCATCAAGCCCAAGCCCCCCTGCAGTAAGCAGGGGCAGCCTCAACTAGATCGGGTTGCCCACTCTTCAATCAGTCTAGCATCCACCTGGGGTTTTTACTACATAGTTAAGCAATTACATACAGCCCAAAAGACATGAAAAGTTCACTTGCATCAACTACAGCTGAGAGTGCATTACCTTTTCAGCTGTACAGGATGGTGGAACAACAAGACCCATTATTCCATGAGACAGTTATCTACCACATCACTTATTCAGCCTCACTTTGCTTACTGGGCACCTCCCACCACTCAGTCTTTCTCTTTCCTTTGCTCACTCAGGGTGGCTCTCAGGCAGCTGTAGGACACTATTCCAGCCTCTTCATATACCACACATGGACAAGAAGCTTTCCCAGCTGATAAACAGGAGCTTGTGCATACACACCAGATAAACTCTATCTACATGTACAGACACTTGCCTCCTTCTGTTCAGCGCTCAGTCCCTTCAGCAGAATCTGAGCTTCACCTTGGGCTTTATTTGGGGTGTGCCAGTAGTTAACTGAAAACATATCAGAGGAATCTCAGAAGCATCCCAGCCCTTCTTGCTGACCTCTATTTTCACCAGCAGCAAGGTGGACTGATTGGGTGACCCAAGGAGCCTTTTCCACGTCTTGCTTCTGTGCTAACTGACAGGCTCAAGAAGAGTTTGTGAGGAGGTGGGGAAATGAGAACATCCAACAACTACCTGAGGGGTGGTTGTGGCCAGGGGGAGGTTGCTCTCTTCTCTCAGGTGGCCAGCACCAGAACAAGAGGACACAGCCTCAGACTGTGCCAGGGGAGATTTAGGCTCGAGGTGAGGAGAAAGTTCTTCCCTGAGAGAGTCATTGGACACTGGAATGGGCTGCCCGGGGAGGTGGTGGAGTCGCCGTCCCTGGAGCTGTTCAAGGCAGGACTGGACGTGGCACTTGGTGCCATGGTCTGGCCTTGAGCTCTGTGGTAAAGGATTGGACTTGATGATCTGTGAGGTCTCTCCCAACCCTGATGATACTGTGATACTGTGATACTGTGACAACTTAAGAACAAAGAAATGGACGAAAATGAAAGACACTTTGGAGGCCAACCAATCTTTGCCACTTCAAAGATAACTGATTTCTTTTCCTCCTTTTATGGGGGGCTGTTTAAGCATCTTGTTGGCAACAGATGGAACAAAATGGTTTAGCCTGACATGTTTTCCGTACTACAAAACACAACTTTCAGACAACATTAACATCCAAAACAATACTCACAAGTTGCAATCTCAGGAAGTATTTGTTGACTGAAAAATGTGGATGAGTTTACATTTGCATAGTTCTCTTTCATCACAGTAAATTTACTGTCAGAGCAACAAAACATAGTTGAGTCCCTATTAGCAAGGCAGCACAATAATAGATGGCAGGTGTGAAATCACTTTGCAGTAACTGCTTTCCACCAACACTGCTGCAATTAGCAATCTGTCATCATAGCTACTTAAGGCAAAAGTGTGAGGTTTTCTGAAAAAACAAAGTGATTTTCCAGGAAGTAAGCTGTGTTCAGCATCCTCTCTCTTTTCCAGGGAAAACTCTGGCCAGCAGAAGCAGCCTGTGGCATTCATGCACTCAGGGCTTGTATCTTTTCTTACAAAGCCAAGAAACAGAAGCCTTTGGTAGCTGTGCCAGTGTGGGCATTTCCCACTACTGCAAAAGCACTGGCAGGAGGCTGCCCTGCAGCCTGGAACTCTAGCATACAGTCTCTGCTGGCTTCATAAGCAGATAAATATCTCCTTCATCCTTTATTTCAGTCATACAATTCTTGTAGTAACTGTCACTAGAGAGCTTCCCTTTAGCTGGTTCCCCTTTCCACTCTGTGTGTTTAAGACTGTGGCGGTTAAGAGCACCAACGGCACCAATTAACCAGCTGAGTGTCTCTGGAGGAGACCTGTCCAGACACCAACACCAAGCCTTGTGCTCACAAGGGCCCCTTCACTCCCTGGTTTTGGCAAAGTGCAGCAGACCTCTCACTCCATCCCAGCAAAAGCAAACTCAGCCTCACGCCACAGCTTTGCAGCACTGCCCCAGCCCTGCTGATGCTCTCGCTGCGGCTCCTGCTCGCACTGCTCTCCACAGCAGCAGCAGGTCCATTACTTCCTCGTTAGCAGATCCCACGGGAGAAGAAACAAATAAATAAGCAGCAGAGAAAGAAGAGTTTGATAAGAAAGGTGCTAAGGAAGGACAGTGCTGCCAAAGAGCTGTGCCACTGAGCAATCTATAAATTAGCTGCACAACCTAAGGAGGCTGCAGTGACAGCTCCCAAGCCCTGCTGCCTGCTCCTTATCAGGTGAAGACAGATCTGGGCCTTTGACATTTTAATGAAGTGGAATTATTACTGATGCAGGTTATCAATCCACCAAGTCAGCAAGAGTGAGCCAGCCAGCAGCTTGCTGACCTTTCCAGCATCAGCCACAGAATCCAACTATTTCTACTTACTGGCTTGAATTATGGGGACTATGATAAATAAAGTACTTCAGAGACATTTGGGCTCTGTGAGGCTCCTCCCAGTAAAAAATAAAGCACCTACAAATTGGTGCATGGCATCTAAGCTTTCTCTGCAGTTCTCTGTCAAAAGCGAAACAGATGAGAAGTGTCTCTGAATTGTGACAGCCTTAAAAACCTCCAAACCCTCTTATTTCAGTTTCATTTTGCAGTGTTGTATTACCGGGGAGGAAAACAACAACTTGAACCAAGACCATCAAACAACAACCCACACAGCAAACCAAACCAAAACCAACCCCACCAAACCCAGAGGAAACAAAGTACATTTCACAGCATCTCTGCCTCACTAGAAGGACAAAGCAAAGCAGCTGAGCAATGTCTCTAATCCAGGTTGTAAGATGAACTCTTGCTGGCAGAACGGTGATTTTACTCTGTCGTATCAGGGTCGCAGTTCATGTGATGCTGCACAGCTCATGTGATCCAGCATCAAATCCCTTCCCAAAGGGCAGGCTCTCTGAGCCAGAGCACTCTGCCAACAACCTACTGACCTTGCTGAGCACTTCTGAAACATCACTCACGACACAAAATACCTGTCAGAACTTTTATGCTGCCTGCCCAAGGCTGAGGATTCAGATGATTCAGTTCATGTTTGCTTTCTGCAGCTTCTCAGCTGCTTCAAGATTCTTACTTCTTGCAGATGTTCTAATCTGCTTCTTTTCTTTCTGTATGTGGCACTTGTGAGATTTGATACGGCCATCACCAGGCTTAAAGGAGCAGGAGGCAACAGCACAGTAGAAGAGAGAGAAAGGAACAAGACTGCAAGCAACCCTTTTACGAGGTTCCTTGCACTACATGCAGACTGATCTGGCTTTGCTGGGCTAGCTTGCCAGCCCCTACTGTCATTAGCAGACTTCCTATGTACTCTTCTGGCCTCCAACCTTACTGGGTTCATGACCTTTTCAGCAAACAAACACAAGTTTTACTAGCACTGGCACAACACATCCCTGCTGAACGCTGGAAAGGATTAGGCTCTTGCTAGGAGCAGCTGAAGAGCCATCATCTGAGTCCCAGGAAAGAACTTGCTATGGAGCCTGCCAACGCAGGGAGCACCTCCTGGGTCTTCTCAAGTGCCAGTGCTATGCAGTGCACTGTCTGTTGCATGGTGCTGTCACAAGTGGGAATGCTGCCTCTGCAGGGATGGTCTCTTTTCATTGGCAAGCCAACAGCTCTCCTCCAGGGCTGTCAGAGAACCACAGAACAGCTCAGGTTGGAAGGGACTCAGAGCTCATCTCCTCCAACCTCCCCACCACAAGCAGGGACACCTCTCAGATGGACTCAGATGCTCAAGGACTCATCCACCCCAAGTTGGGAGACAGCCACAACCTCTCCAGCAGCCTATTCCAGAGCCTCAGCACCCTTACACCGAAGAACTTCTTCCTCAGCTCCACTCTAACCCTGCTCTGCCTCAGCTCCAAGCCATTCCCCTTGGTCTGTCTCTAGACACCCTCTGCAGCACCTTAAGGTCCTAAGAAAATCAGGGGGGTCACTTGCACAGGGGCACTGCTTCTAGAGAGGGCACTCAGAATCAAGCCTACCCCTAGGAGGCAGCCAAAGGCATTAAGAAATGGCTGCCAGGCATTTCCAGGCGCTGCAGTACAACTTGCTCGACCTCTAGCCAGAGGCCTCCTCTTTCAAGAGCTGCCTGTGCTGGTCCCTTGGGTGGTCCAGGGCCTGGGTGGTCTGGTGACTGCAGCCTGGACAGCTCTCTCAGCCCTTACTGCATTTAACTGTCTCTCATCACGTTTGATTTTTCCAGAAAAAAGAACCCCAGCTTCACTCAAACAAGCAGCAGCCTTATTTAAATCTGGCTTCCTGGCCATGCCAGCAGCCTGACAGCAAAACTGCCTGACAAACCCAAGCCAAACAAACAGAAACCTTTGCACTGCAGCCTTCCAAACTCAGCTGAAGGACTCCAGGGACCCAAACTGATCCTGAGCACACAATACACCCACAGAGCAGTTGGAATCCTTCCTGCTGAGGCTGCTCTGAATGTCTAAAGATAGTGCAGTTTCCAGCAGATCCACCTGGCAGAAGTGTTCTTACCAGAGTGGGATGTCAGAAGGAAGAGACTGACTCACTCCAGGTGAGGTTTCCACCTCCACAGTTGGCTTCACTTCTCCTGGCACCTGGCTGAGCTCTGCCTTGGTTTTTGTTGTATGCACTTCAGGAGCAGTTTGCTGTGGTGTGAAGTTGTGTGAACAGTGATGGTACAATGAAGCAGCTCTTTTAAAACAGATCCTTAAGAGAGGTTACTACCCAGGAAAACAACAGAGGCAGCAGAACTGCACCCAGCACTGAACCCTAGCACTTAGCCAAGTATAGAATCATCCAGGCTGGAAGACAGCTCCAAGCTCATCCAGCCCAGCCTAGCACCCAGCCCTGCCCAACCAACCAGACCATGGCACTAAGTGCCCCAGCCAGGCTTGGCTTCAACACCTCCAGGCACAGCCACTCCACCACCTCCCTGGGCAGCCCATTCCAATGCCAATCACTCTCTCTGACAACAACTTCCTAACAACATCCAGCCTAGACCTGCCCTGGCACAGCTTGAGGCTGTGTCCCCTTCTTCTGGTGCTGGCTGCCTGGCAGCAGAGCCCAACCCCACCTGGCTACAGCCTCCCTGCAGGCAGCTGCAGACAGCAATGAGCTCTGCCCTGAGATGGGCAGGTGAGCTCCAAAGACCTTGTGTGGAATGCCAGCATGGGCTGGGAAGGTGCTCTGAAACCACAGGGGAAAACATCTTCTAACACAGCTCTGTCCCAAGACACAACCACATCCTAAAAGCTGCAGTGGCAGACCTGAGCTGTTGCTGATCTTAGGTGGGAAATGTGTGAGCAGCACAGGCAGAGCTGCTCGGATCACTCTGCTGCTGAACAAGCCCATGCCGACGGGGGAAGCACCCAGGGCCTGGCCTCCCCCTGCGGAACAGCAGCGACCTGCTCCGGCTGGCCCAGGCGGTGAGCGGTGCCACTTCACCGGCAATTAGCTGAGATCAAAGTTGCAGCCCCATGAGCAGAGTAGGTAAAACTGACAGTATCAAAGAGGGGAAGTAAATCACGGGTGACTGAGAAAAGATTACCCAGATTTATTTAGAATGCTGGGAGCTGTTAACAGAAAAGGACAGAGCCTTCCACAATGTTTATTTTCAAAACAGTGCTCCTGATGAAGCAGATCCGTGGGAGGCTGCTCTCAAGGGGCCAAGAAACCCTGACAGTGAAGCAGACTCTCCTGTAATAGCTCCCACTGCGAGTGCTGCTCAGAGTGATGTGCTCTCAAGACATTCATCTCTCAGTCAAAGCCAAGCAGCCCTCCTCCCACCTGGCAAGACCCCCACCAGCCGCTCAGAGCAACGGCAGAAGGTCACTGGTGTCAGGAAGAGGCAGAAGGGGAGAGAGTTCAAGTGCTCTACACGAAGGAGGCTTTAGGGACTATTAATAACAGGGAAAATCTTCTCCTCATTAAATCTACATGTCTTAATTAAGACTGACATTAAAAAAAAGCTGTGTGAACTCAAATTACACAAGGAAAACCATCTCTGGGGGTTGCAGTGCTTAAGGAGACCTCCACTTCCATCTGCTATTAGAAGGAATTAAATTCCTGTCTCAAATATTAGATGCTTAAAAAAACCAAACCCCAACCTACATTAACATGGTTAATACAGAACAATTCCAGGCTTCAGGCAACTCCTTCACAGCCAGAGTCTCAAAATATTCTTATGGCAAGTCCCCAGGCATTTTGCATGGATAGCAAGATGCACTTTTACAGATGACCTGATGCACAGAAGTTAAATCATTAGCCAGGACCAGTAAGTTCACACAAAAAAACCCAGAAGGATAAAAAATTAACACAAGATAGCTTCTTTCTGCTGCACTCCTCACTCTGGTCTTTTAACAGGGAAAATAACAAACAAAAAAAGCCAGCTGTGGTGCTGCTGGAATTACCTGTGGCAAACCCAGGCACCAGGACATGGCCCAGTAGAATGATGAACAGCACCAAGAAATGGCCCAGCAGGATGATGAAGAGCACCTAGAAGTGGTCCAGTAGGATGATGACAAGCACCAAGAAGTGGCCCAGTAGGCTGATGAAGAGCACCAAGAAATGGCCCAACAGGACGATGAAGAGCACCTAGAAGTGGCCCAGCAGGATGATGAAAAGCACCAATAAATGGTCCAGTAGAGTGATGAAGAGCACCCCAGTAGAATGAAGAGCAGTATATTTTTCACTTGAAGCTGATGAAGGGTAAAGACCCATGAGTTCTCCTGCAGGTAGTCAGTGAGGTGTAGGAGATTGCCTTGAGGAAGGGCTAAGATTCTCAGACCAAAGAATGCTGGTGCTACACTCTTCCCTAAGCAGAACCAGTTCCACACTTTCCACTCCTCATTTATATTGACCTTCCTATTCTTTCACAGATGCATCAGAATGAGTGTGCTTTTACCCTCTGAATACTGTTGGCTCCATCAAGTTAATTAATTACAGCTTAACTGAAATATCATTCAGAAGACCTCACACAGTTTTCAAGTGTAGGCTGAACACTAATCCTTCCCCCCCTGCCCCCCTTTCAACTAGCAGTAAGGATGAAGTCAATAAATTGTCAATTAATAACATACTTGCTTTGATGGCTCTTCAGTAATTTACTTTCATACCACTTCATAAATTTCTTAGGGGAACTTCTGGGATGGCTGATACAGTGCCTCTGCCATGGGAAAATTGGGCTGAAGTCTGCTCTGCTGCCAGTAAAGCAATAAGAGTAACTGGCTGATAATCCTCCCACACCACACTGTTTAGGTAAATGCACTCAACCAGGGCAAGTTTAATTTGTTCCACTAATGGCACAGAAAACTACTCAGACTCATTCACCAGATAAGTCTGAACTTCACTCCCCTGCTTTTTGCTGTTCTGCTCAGGCTGAAGAATCCAGCTCTTGGATGCTTTGCACTGCAAACCCCTTCTCCTTGATCCCAAGCATAACAGCAGTGCTGGACACTGGCAGCAACTAAACATTAAACTGCACTTCACAGAAGCAGCAGATCAAGAGCAGCCTGGAGACTGTTTGTCTTGGCTGAGTTTATTGTTACTCCTAAACGACTGCTCTGAGACCAGTGGTGCCAGCACCTACACCTTGCGAGGCTGCCACACCTGCGATCACAGAGTCACTAAGGGCAGAAGATCTTGAAGGTCTTGGAGTCCAACCATAACCCAGCTACCAGCACCACCAAGCCATGTCCTGAAGCACCACAGCTACAGCTTCAGCACCTCCAGGGATGGGGACTCCACCACCTCCCTGGGCAGCCCCTCCCAACCCCTCACCACTCTCTGACTGAAGAAGCTTTTCCTCATGTCCAACATAAACCTCTCCTGGTGCAACCCACTGCCTCTCATCTTCTGTCTAGGATTTCTACTGGGACAAGGCACATCTTTGTTAGGAACAGCTGATTCATTTGGAAGACATCCTAGTTTCTAAGGGCACACTACAAATGTAGCAGAGAAGCCCCACGGAGCTCACAAAGTCATTTTCCCTGAACTGCCAGGAGCACTGACAGTGGTGATACAAACTGCACCAGCTGTTATGTGGCACACAGACTGCATCCAGGAGTGCTGCAGGTGTCAGATGCATGACTGAGATTACTCAGACGGCTCCCATAGCACAATCATACAACGGTTTGAGTCGGAAGGGACCTCCAAAGCTCATCCAGTCCAAGCCCCCTGCAGTCAGCAAGATCAGGTTGCTCAGAGCCTTGTCCAGCCTCACCTTGAATAATTCCAGAGACGAGGCCTCGACCACCTCCCTGTGCAGCTCGTTCTGGCTCCCCCACAGTACACACGCCTGTGTGCCTGGGACTTTCCCTAAGCCTGTTTCCTGAGCCGACTCTTTGGTGGAAACCAGTTGCTCCTTAGGAAAAGGCAGCAGTAGAGGCTGCAAGGTGAGTGGCAGGCAGGATGTCGTGCTCCCCTGCTTCTCTTCTGGTGCCCATGACCACCAGTCTCAGGATCCACTTTGCAAAAGAAGCAAGACTCAATATTATTCCACTGCCAAAAGCAATGTGAAAGTAGCAGAGACACCTCAGAGGAAAGGTAGGAGTACCCCTGGACTACAGAACGTGGTGACTGCTGTCTGCCTCCAACACTAAGCAGGAAGACAAAGCTCAGACTGCCCTGCCAAACACTGCCACAGGCAAAAGGAGTGCTCCTGCTCTCACTCACCTGGTGGCACAGCAGCCTGCACAACCCCTGCAGTAAGAGTGGCTACCTCTGCACTGTTGGCTTGGGAAAGGGAAGGATGCTGGCACACAACATCTGGCACCTCTTACCCAAAATCTCAGATTCAAGTGTAATGAGATGCAGACTTTGAAGCTGTCCAAACATTTGAAGGATGACTGAAGTCCACCAATGACCTCCTACATGCCTGTCTTCTCGAAGCAAATATGGAATCAAGCCGTGAAGAGAAGGAACCTGGCAAAGGACTCATCTGCACATGACTCTGCAAGCTGCAACACTCCAACAGTGCAAAGAGACAGACTCCCAATGCATGGCTTTCAGTAGCTATTACCCTGCATCCTCAGTGAGCATAGCCACTCACTGAAAATGCAATGCATCTGTATGTTAAAACAAAACAAATAAGGCCTTAAAATGCAGTTGAAACAATCTGTGAATTACAACTGTGTACAAGAAGCAGCTAAAGCTGTGAATTAGAAGTGTACAAGAAGTAGCTAAAGCTGTGAATTAGAAGTGTACAAGAAGCAGCCAAAGCTGTGAACTAGAACTGTGCACAAGAAGCAGCTAAAGCTGGGAACTAGAACTGTGCACAAGAAGCAGCTAAAGCTGGGAACTAGAACTGTGCACAAGAAGCAGCTAAAGCTGGGAACTAGAACTGTGTACAAGAAGCAGCTAAAGCTGTGAATTAGAACTGTGCACAAGAAGCAGCTAAAGCTGTGGATTAGAACTGTGCACAAGAAGCAGCTAAAGCTGTGGATTAGAACTGTGCACAAGAAGCAGCTAAAGCTGGGAACTAGAACTGTGTACAAGAAGCAGCTAAAGCTGTGAATTAGAACTGTGCACAAGAAGCAGCTAAAGCTTTGAATTAGAACTGTGCACAAGAAGCAGCTAAAGCTTTGAATTAGAACTGTGCACAAGAAGCAGCTAAAGCTTTGAATTAGAACTGTGCACAAGAAGCAGCTAAAGCTTTGAATTAGAACTGTGCACAAGAAGCAGCTAAAGCTTTGAATTAGAACTGTGCACAAGAAGCAGCTAAAGCTTTGAATTAGAACTGTGCACAAGAAGCAGCTAAAGCTTTGAATTAGAACTGTGCACAAGAAGCAGCTAAAGCTTTGAATTAGAACTGTGCACAAGAAGCAGCTAAAGCTTTGAATTAGAACTGTGCACAAGAAGCAGCTAAAGCTTTGAATTAGAACTGTGCACAAGAAGCAGCTAAAGCTGTGAACTAGAACTGTGCACAAGAAGCAGCTAAAGCTGTGAACTAGAACTGTGCACAAGAAGCAGCTAAAGCTGTGAACTAGAACTGTGCACAAGAAGCAGCTAAAGCTGTGAACTAGAACTGTGCACAAGAAGTAGCTAAAGCTGTGAATTAGAACTGTGTACAAGAAGTAACTAAATATTCTGATTCTTAACTCCTGTATCTTCAACTGGCTTGTGAAAGCTGAAAGACTTGAAGGGAGGATGCAGTGATTACAAGGCTACCCTTGGTTAGCTATTAAATGATCACATCTCCCTTCAGAGTAAAAATGCAGCCAGCAGCCAGTAGCTGACATCTCACTTCCAACGTTTCGCAGCTGCTCTGAAGCACATTTGAATGCATGCATCTTACTTTCCCAGGATTTCAAAGTCCACATCCAGGCTGCTGCTCAGCCCTTCTAAATGAGTAATTCAAGTAGGGCATGACTGCTCCCTGTATTAACTTGATAAAGATGTTGCACTCCAAGTGCATCAGCAGTTGTGTTAAGTCATCGTTTCGCAGGCTCACACTCAGCTCTGGGTTGTGCTACCAGTGCAGGAACTCCAACAACACTACTGGCTCCAAATGCTAACAAAAGGCTTTCCCCTGAACAGGGCCAGTACCAGGAAGATTATTCTCTTTGGATTAGAGCTTTTTCCAAACTCCAAAATGCAACTCAGTGTACCTTATTTCCTGGCTTGTCATTAAAACTCATTTCATACACTGGCTGCAACCTGCACTAGAGTTTTACTCAGTTAGTTTAGACAAACAACTGCTCAAAAGGAGTGAGCTGTACCCTTTAAAACACACACAGCTCTTTGCAGAAATAGTCCATCATACTGAAGATGACTTCACAACCATCAAGCTGTCCAGAGGCTGGTTAACACCTACAGTTTTAATACAATACCTTAGTTTTCAGCTTTTTAAACTAACAAACCTCTAATCAAAACAACCATCTTGCACTCGTTTTGATCTCTGAGAAGTATTAATCCAGGCATCGTGCTGAAACAGCTTCCAAACACTACAAAGCCCTAGACAGACACAGAGAGCATCCTTCATTTCTCTGGATGAGTTTTTTTAGATCACAACCGGGAGAGAGTTGCTCAATACTGAATTTCTCTTATCAGAGCAGGGGCATTTTAAGAGAGACCAAAATTAGAGGCAGAGGGGATTCATATTCTCCTTTTCTTAATTTATTCCCATTGAGTAGATAACCAAACATGAGTAGAGCTATAGTGAGAGCCTGCAGAATCTCTGCTATGAGCACAGGCTGAGGGAGCTGGAGGTGTGCAGCCTGCAAAGGAGAAGGCTCCAGAGAGACCTCAGAGCTGCCTGCCAGTGCCTGAAGGGATCCTGCAGGAAGGCTCCAACTCCATCTCCTTCATCTCAAAACCAGCTCAGGAATTAGCAAAGCACTTTGGAAAAGCAGACTTGGCAGTAATTTGCTCTGCTGCAAGTGAGCTCAGCATCAACAGCTAGCAGCAGCAGTGTTCAAGTGGGGACCCAGAACTTAGCTCAGCAAATTACTCTGCTCCAGCAACTGGCTCTGTCTTAACTGAAGCAGCTGCAAGGTTAGGGCAGCACCTACAATCTTTTCCTTCAGACACAATTCCAAGGAATAGAACCAAGTCACATAAAATAACAAAATAACACAATAACCAGCAAAATAACATAACATAAGCTTTTCCCCTTGCAAAATACCTTCTCCTCTGCTGAACACTGCAAATCATATTAAGAATTAACAGTATTCAGCTAGTTAATTCAAGCACATATCCACTACAACCCTATTGCTGCCCTCCCCAGATGTAGTACTCCACATGCTACTCATAGACTCATAGAATCAGTCAGGGTTGGAAGGGACCACAGGGATCAGCCAGTCGCAATTCCCCTGCCATGGGCAGGGACACCCTACCCTAGAGCAGGCTGCACACAGCCTCAGCCAGCCTGGCCTCAAACACCTCCAGCCATGGGGCCTCAGGCACCTCCCTGGGCAACCCATTCCAGCCTCTCACCACTCTCCTGCTCAACAACTTCCTCCCCACACCCAGTCTGACTCTCCCCACCTTCAGCTTTGCTCCATTCCCCCCAGTCCTGGCACTCCCTGACAGCCTGAAATGTACTTCCCCAGCGTTTTTGTAGGCCCCCTTCAGATCCTGGAAGGCCACAAGAATGTCGCTGACCATGTCAAGATACCTCCTGCAGGAAGGCTGCAGAGGGACTGCTCCTGAGGGTGTCTGCAGACAGGCCAAGGGGGAATGGTTTGGAGCTGAGGCAGAGCAGGGTTAGAGTGGAGCTGAGGAAGAAGTTGTTGAGTGTGAGGGTGGTGAGAGTCTGGCCCAGGCTGCCCAGGGAGGCTGTGGCTGCCTCCTTGGTGGGAGTGTTGAAAGCCAGGCTGGACAACTCCTTGGGAACTCAGTCTAGTTGAGAGCTGTCCTTGCCTATGGTGGGGAGGTTGGAGGAGATGAGCTCTGAGGTGCCTTGCAACCCGAGGCACTGTAGCACCGCACGATGTGGTGTGTTCCAAGTGACTTCAGTCACTCCACATGACATCTGCACACCACACCAGCAGGCTGACCGCAGCTATTACAGAGAGCCGAGGAGCTGCCCAGGGCTCTGATCTCCTCCCCCACTATAAGCACTTCTGTCACTGTGCACAAGCACTGACATCTTGTATGTACTACGCTGCTTTGGTGCACAGGTAAAAGGAAAACGAGAATCAGCTCCTGCAGCACACAAATGATTAAGTGGCCTGAAAGCTCAGAGTGACTCAGTGGTTCCTGCAGCACTGATTTCTGTATGGTTTGCAGGTTTGTGATTAGAGCAGAGATTGATTTCTAGAAGCTTCAGGGCACATGGAAGAAATTTAACCTAAGTGAAATCTATCCAAAGCTGGACACTTTGAAGAGAACCTGCTCAAAATAATTGTCAGTTTGGTCTAACATAGAAAGAGTTTTACCTTGGGGCTCATCGCTGCCATGGTACAGTTGAATTAAACACAAACAAACAACTGATTTACTGCTAAGAGTCTAAGCTGCTTTGTGCAGCCCTGGCTGTGAACTGCTGCTTTTCACATAAACTGAACTCTGCAGTCACTTGGTGATGGCAGAAACTCATTCTGTGATCCTCAGGTTGCTGTTTGCAGCGCCAGAGAAAGGACCTTCTGGGGCAGCTTCAGGGTCAAAGCAGACAGTGTGGCTGAGCAGCCACGCTCTGTGCATTGAACACTGCATCCTAAACGTGAGGCTGGTGCTAAACCTGGATCGTAAGCAGAACACTGCAATCTTGGCCCTGACCTGGAGCTTCTTTTTAAGCTACCAGACAGATGAAAATTACTGAGAGAAAACAAAACCAAACTAAACTCAGAAAGAAATTATGTATTTGGATCACACTTTCTGCATGAAAAACAACGGAGAGCAGCTTTCCCCTGGAAGGTACTGTACTTCTGTTCACTAAAAGGTGCCTTAAGCACTTGTTATTAGCATCTGAGAAGCAAAAACTGGCCTGGGCAGAAGAGATTTCTGCTTTACTACCCAAAGCCCTGACTTGCAGCAACATCCAGCCCCTGACGACACGAGAGCCCAGCCGTGCTCCATGAACCATTTCCTTCCCCAGAGTGGCAGTGAGAGCAATATAATTCAATTACAGAACCTGGAAACAGTTTAAACGCCATTTGAAAGCAAACAGCTACAGTCCCCTATGCCCACGCCTGGGAAGCATCCAAATGGAAGTTCAAGATCCCATGGCAATTTTTCAAGCTGAGTAGGAGCTATCCCAATCTCTTGGCCAACAGACATTTCCTCAATTAAAACCAGATTTGAACGTCCAAAGCTCTGTGTCAGCAGCTGCTGCGAGTCCACGCCTGGCATGCTCCTAAAGCTCCCTGCGCCACCAGCCCGGTCACCGCTCCGGGCGGCACTCTGCCAGAGCCCACGGGAGGCAAGGGGGCCGTGTTCCCATCTGAGCAACGCTCTGCCAGATGCCACAGGTGGCAAGGGGAACGTGTCTGTGTTCTCAGCAGCACGTGAAGCACAGCCTGCTCCAGCCACCACCCAGCCTGGCCAGGCAGGGAGCATCCACAACCTCCCTGGGCAACTTATGTCAAGGTCTCACCATCCTCACTGTCAACAGTTTCTTCCCAATCTCCAGTCTTAAATCTGCTCTCCTCAACTTCCAACCCATTCCCTCTCATCTGAGCACTACAAGCCCTTGTCAAAAACTCCCTTCCTGGCTTTCTTGTAGCCCCCTTCTTAGAGCAGAATCAGGCCTCCCAAATCCCTCACTCAACAGATTTCCTAGTGCGATGTCCCAGGCTCCTGCTCTTGGGAGTTGAGTCACCTTCATCATCCATGGCTGGGTCTTTCTTTGCCACATTACCAAACTCTTAAGTGACAATATTAAGATAAGGAAATCAGGAAAAGGCAGAAGCCCTTTGGCTATAGGCAGCACTCTGCTACTTCCCCAGTGCAGCTGAACAGTGCACCTTGAAAGCAGCAAAGGCTAGAAAGAAAACCAGGAACACTTTCAGGGACTGTAACCACAGAGGAACTTCCTAACAGGACAGACAGGGATGTTTTCTTCGCTCTGAGCATCAGCTCTGCAAGTATCACTTCACAAACCTGAGAATGCTGAAGCTGAGACTGGACAGGATTGTAAGCTGCAGGTATCACTTGAAGGACTGATGGTGTATTGAGGGAAACCAAAGGCAAGGTAAGCAGAGGGCTGAAACACTTCTCCAAGAGGATCTGTGGGATGACTTGCTGGAAAGCTGAAGGAGCTGTCTTGCTCCAGCACTGTGCAGTTGCCTCTCTCTAACCAGAGCTGGCTGCCGGTTGCCAGAGACACAACCCACTGGAATCAGGGGCAAGCCAGTAGCCTCTGTCCTGCCTGGAGCTGCTCCCACGGACAGGGCATTTATAGCTGCAGTCAGCAGGGCAACAAAAAGGCTGTGCTGGGGACAAGCTCCCTTCCCTCTTTGAACAAGTGCCAAGCGCAGATCAGCGTGGGCCAGGAGGCTCGGGGCTGAGAGACGTCCGACCCTGAGCTCGGTGGCAGCGCACGAGGTAAGCAAGCTGTGAGGGTGCTGGGGAGCACTGAGCACACGAGTTGGCAAGTGTACAGAACCAAACCCAGACCTTCTCCTTTCTCAGGCAGGTTTTACTGGCTTGCATTTACTGCTGCTACCAAGGTGCCCACAGCATCCTCCCTCCCTGAGCCGCTCAGCAGTGCCAGCATCTGCTGCCCCTGCCTCGACTCCTGCTGAAATGAAGAGATGTCTGACATTCGGGTTACCAGGACCCATTGACTCCAAACCATAAGGCAAAGAGAAAGGGAGGGAGAAACCGAATTACCACAAAATGCTTCTGCTCCCAAGTTCTGCACCTTGGATGACTGCAGCTCAGGCACTGCTGGTTTGAATCCAATTCTGGAAACTACAGCACATGATTGGAAAAGCTCTTCCAAGAATGTAACCTCCTTTGAATTTAAACTCACCCTGCTCCAGCACAAGGCTACACGAACACTGCCTCGTCAGGCTCCTACACTGTTTGCATTCCTCTTTTTCCAAGGCAAAATAAGAGAAAAGCCACATTTTCAAAGCAATTAAGAGGACATAAACGTTGTGCAGTGCAAGAGCAGAGCTCTCAAAAGAGCAGAGTCCTGGCAACTATCATAATCCTTTTGAAATTGCTCATATTAAGATTAAAGATCACTTTGTTCCTCTATTCCCACAACTAGCTGGTATGGTAAAGAGATCAGTCCCCCAGTTTTATATGTAACATCTTTAACATTTGCTCTCCTTTCTGTGCATGTGATTAAATGTAACATTTTGAAATCCCAAAGTTCTGAGAAAAGCATAAATCCTTGTGCACAGCTGCTGTTCGGCTCTGGAAACACATGCATTTGCTTTTCCAGCATCTACCATCAAAACGTCCCCAAGGAGCTGAACTGCAGAACACCTGCATCTCTTCATTTAGTTCCAATAACAGAGCCCCAACTTCAAAATTACAAAAATAGATGCTGTGCTCAGCTGCAGCCCCACTCTGCCCCTAATTCCCGTGAACAAAAATGCTAAGGGCATGAAATCATTCAGGCAAGCTCTGTCATCGGCAGGATAAGACTTTTTGCACCAGAAGCCCAGTGGGAACTTGATAGAAAACTGGCAACAATTACAGATAAAGTACATAGTGAAATCCTCAGGGAAGGAAGAGGAAATGTAATAAGATAGATGGGTATAATTTTTACACGTTCATGCTCAAGCCACAAATGTGAATGGTCTTTAATTGCTCCAGTATACAAAAGGGTTTTACCCCTTTGTTGGGTCACAGCTCTCAGACAGAATTTAGGGGAGTTTATTCATTTTCTTTTACGAGTTTGGGGGGGTTGCATGTTAGTTACTAGCAGGAGCACTCCCTTGAATTACAGCTGGGAACTTAAAATCATCTTTGTTCCTGCTTTTAAAAGCCAGGCTTTGCAGTATCCCCAAGCTTTAACTGCCAGAAAGGGAGACTTGGGGCATAGCTATGAGTGTGTGCATGAAAACCAAACACCTAAAGTCTGCTTGCAGATAAAAATCATCTGGTTTATGAAAGGGGGGAAAAAGAGTCCTGTTCCTGCTGGTACAACCCCTATGGCACTCTGAGATTCATTTCTTCAGTCTCAAAAGTATGGAAGACCAAGGAGGAGAGAAGATGGAGTGCCCGATCTAAACCTACACAACACCGACAGAGTAGCTGATCTAAACCTACAAAACCCTGATAGTGGCAAAAATAACCCCAAAACTGCTGAAGGAAAACCATCACTTAGCTAACAAACTCCAGCCTTTCCGAGGGTATTTGCTCCTCAGCCTTCCTGCAGCTTTCCCAAAGCAGAGAAGCCTCTCACTCCTCTGCTCCGCGGGCTGTTTGACCACGCATGGCACGACATGACCACAGGTACTTCTGCTCACTGCCTTACTTCACTGCATATTTAAGCTGATCTCCAAGAACAGGATTTATTAATTGTGCTTTTTATTTCAGTTCCTCTTGATTTATATGCCATAAAGCTCTCCCGAGCCCAGCTGTGCACGCACTCCCAATTATTCCACACGGCAAAGCAAATAGAGCTTAATCAGCTCACCTCATCTATTCGACAGCTGCTCATAATTAAGTCCTAACACCAGCAGTCATTTGGAAATCTCCCTCTTGCTCTCAACGGCCAGGTGAAACAAACAAGGTCTGCAGCTTGCTCCAGGGTTAATAAAGCCAGAGTTACTTCAGAGAAGCAGTCAGAAGACCTTCCCAAGCCCTGGGGTGATGGAATAATCTCCTCTCCTGTATTTACTTTCTAGGCTGCAGTTTTGATAAGTCTGGGGAGGGTAACCACTGCTTTTTACAGCTATGCAGAGAGACATCTGAGGCACTTCTGCATAGGACACAGCTATCCAGAGTCGACAGCCCAGCCTGCAGACTGCCATTTAAGGACTAAATGCAATCCTGTTTATACTTTGTCCCTAGCACCTCCTCTGCCACACTCAGATACCTTCCACTGCGCCCATAGGACACTCTGCACACCAAAAAGTGAAACACTCTTGTGGAGTAACCAGCAGCTTGTGTACTTGTTACCCATGGCAGTGCTTGTGCCTGGCTGCGCCATACACCGCGTGTGTAATGCTGCCCCTTTCGGCGTTACGCTGCATGGAGCTCTTTCCTTTCCTGCTTGCTCTCCATGCTGTGAGGTACGACCAGAACCAGCATTCTTTCCTCTTCGTTCCAGCAGCACCAAGCAAACAGAAAGAAGAGCCTGGTGCCAAATGCTCCAGCAGCACTCCAGCTGCAAATGCACCCTCCAGCTCTGCAGGGCCACCCTCAGGCAAGCAGTGCAGTCACCTTGGGCACCCCACATCCTATCAGCCAAGTGGTTCAAGACAGCAGGCAACTGCTGGCTCTGCAGGGAGAGGAGGAGGCTCCAGGCACGCTCTGATTTATTCAAGAGCCTCAAGTCATTTACACAGCCTCTTCCTTGGCATTTGATTTTAAACCAAGCTGTTTTCCACGCAACTTCTCAGACATACAATGCATTAATTCGTTACTCTTCCTCCATTAACTTTCTGTGTAACAAAACATTTTTACCTTTTCCTGTATTCCAGGCTCCTTTCACAGCACCTAGACATTCCCCTGCGAGTGCATCACTTGCTTTTGCACACAAAAAGGCATTAGCTCGCTCTGTCCTTACTGGAGGCAGCTGCTCAGCTTGGCAGAGCTGCAGTGCAGCCCTCTGCCCGGCTGCACGGTGTGAGCAGCAGCTCCACTCTTACTCACTGTGCAGTGCCATGGATCCCTCTAACTGCATTTACCCGAGTGCTGGGTGACAACCTACCTAGTCCCACCAAGCTGGACCTGCTGCCCCACCCCCGCCTCAAGAACTTGTCTGCACCCTGTGAGAGTCAGCTGAACAGACTTCTGCACTCAGACAACGTGGCCAACCCTGGCCTTACCTCCAGCAATCTGCTAGCACAGAGCAATGCTAGATGACTTTCCTCCTCTCTCCTGGACAGCTTTCTTCCATTCTTTCCACAAGCAGGCTGCATTACTCTCTTCACCCTTCTCTGTAGCTCAGATTCTTATTCCAGGACATCCTTATCTGACATTAGGAGGATAAACTATTCAAACGGCACCACTTCAGGGCTGCACAATCACCTCCAGGAGCACAGCCTCAGACAGTCCTTCTATTCCCTGAAGCAGGAGTTGAATTTGCTGTCAAATTCTCCAGCCGAGCCTTCTTAAATTCCCAGCAGTGACTGCGACTGACAGTAAAAGCATTTTTATGCTCCCACATCACTCTGTGTTTTCCCTCCATGGAGTTTTCATAGTCACAATGAAAAGCACAGCCATGCCTGCTGCATTAAATTGCCTCAGCTCCTTCAGCAAGTGTTTGCCTGAGAGAGCTTTAGTGCACTTCCTCATCATTTGTATACAACCCGAGACCATTTAACCAGCAATGCAGCCTGGTTCCACCTGTATTGAAAACAGACAGAACCCCCCAACAAACAGAAACAACTGAAGAGGGATTCACAATGTGTTATTCAGACAACTCACAGAATGCTTTAGCTTGGGAGGCACCTTAAAGCTCATCCAGTTCCAACCCCCTGCCATGGGCAAGGACACCTTCCATCAGCCCAGGTTGCTCAAGGCTTCATCCAGCCTGGCTTCAACCACTTCCAGGGAGGAGGCATGCACAGCCTTCCTGGGGAACCTGTTGCAGTACTCTTCAAGTTCCTTTAGCATATCATTCAGCTTTCCCCTCCCATTTGTCACCAGCCACAGTCGTCACCTCAGTGACCCAGAGGTGCAGAGCTGGCCTCTGAGCACGCAGGTCAGCCATGGAGTGCACAGCTCCTTTCAAACACAATTAATAGTCTACAGCAGAAGTGAGAAAGTTAAAAAGAGCCTCAAAAAAGGCAGAAAATGCAACATTTGGTAGCAGCAATAAATATTGTCATGGACACCCTCCAGTCCCTCAAGGTCTTTTCTATGCTGTGGTGCCCAGAACTGAACCCAGTACTCAAGCTGTGGCCTGACCAGGGCCAAGTCCAGGGACACCATCGCTGCCCTGATCCTGCTGGACACTGCCTTTGATCCAGGCCAGGATGCTGTTGGCCTTCCTGGGCACGCTGCTGGCTCATGTTCAGCTGAGTGTCCACCAGCACCCTCAGATTCCTTTTCACCAGGCTGCTTTCCAGCCACTCTGCCCCAAGCCTGCAGCACTGCTCGGGGTTGTTGTGACCTAAGTGCAGGACCCAGCTCTAGGTCTTGTGAAAGCTCATTCCACTGACCTCAGCACATGGACTGCACCTGTGCAGGTCTCTCTGCAGAGCCTTCCTCACTGACACTGCATTTAGTGTGGTCTGCAAACCTGCTGAGGTTACTCCCCAAGAAACATGCAATGAGTGACCCTGCAAAATACCCTGCCAGCTGCTGCAGGGCTTGGTGCTGCCACAGCCTGCCCTGGCAGGAGAATCAGCTGGCACTTACCCAAAGGTGGCACCAGACTCGCTGTGCCTGCTGTAAGGACACTGACAGCCATTCCTGGTGAGACACCCTGGAGAGGAGCACACCTGTCAGTCTGCTTTAGTGCTTCATCGCACCAGCCTCAGCTCACTCCTCCGCTTTCGGTGGGGTTTTTCACCTGCTCGCCTCCACTCTCAGTCAGGCAGCAGACCAACTTTAAAACCATGGTTTGTCAGTTGCACCACACCGACAGCAAAATCCAGACCCAGGTGCACTTCACACACGTACTGCAGCGCTGCTCGAAGCGGGGAAATGCTTCACTTGAAGCCCACAGACAGCAGAAGCAGGTCAGCTCGGAGTGTCTGTGCCCACCAAGCCAACAACAGCCTCACATTCAGCCTCTCTGAAGAGATTAACTTGCATCTCATTGAAATCCATCACTACACTGAGTTTGATGATGTCAAGTACGTGCTCTGTGGCTCCTTAAAAATCACCTATTGTTATTATTAATAAACTTCACACAAATCCTTAATTATGGTGCAAAAGCAAATGAACCCTTTTGAGTCACTATGGCAGCTTTGGTAGGAGAAAAAGGGAATAAAAAATACAACTCATACTTTTAGTTTCTGCTGTGAGCACAGGCTGAGGGAGCTGGGGGGGTGCAGCCTGCAAAGGAGAAGGCTCCAGGGGCACCTCAGAGCTGCCTGCCAGTGCCTGCAGGAAGGCTGCAGAGGGACTGCTCCTGAGGGTGTCTGCAGACAGGCCAAGGGGGAATGGTTTGGAGATGAGGCAGAGCAGACTGGAGACGAGGAAGGAGTTCTTCAGTGTGAGGATGGTGAGAGTCTGGCACAGGCTGCCCAGGGAGGCTGTGGCTGCCTCCTTGGTGGGGGTGTTGCAGGCCAGGCTGGACGAGGCCTTGAGCAGCTGAGTCTAGCTGAGAGGTGTCCCTGGGCATGGTGGTGCGGTTGGAGGAGATGAGCTCTGAGGTGCCTTCCACCCTGAGATATTCTAGGGTTCAGTGATTCTACAATTCTAGGATTCTGTGCACATGGACCCTGCTCCCTAAAATGTTTAGAAGGCAACAAATCCCTGCAGCACTCCATAGTGAATTTGGCACACACCAACAGGCTGCCTCTAGTTTGTGCCTCTCACACCCTGTGGAAGCAAAGCTGTAAGGTGTGCAGCACAAGCAGCAGAGACCTGAGCCTTCAGCACATTGTACAAGCCCCTTTTGTGAAAATGATGTTGGATAGGAAAAAGGCAACGTGAGAGCAGCTGCAGAGGAGCTGTGCACTTACCAGAGTTAGGGCAGTAGTCTGTGTACTGTGGAATCTGGATGGTGAAGGCTACCAAATCCGGGGCTAGGAGGGATTCCGGCTTTCTGCTCTCATTGAGCCATTTACTGCTGTGTAAGTCTCTGGTGTCAGATGGGCCTTGGATTAAAGGAATCAGCTTCTCCTTGCCACCATCACCTAAGGTGAAGATTAGACTCTTTAAAGCTCTGCCTGCCACAGGATGCACTTTCAGCACAAAGCTTGCCTAGTCCAAAGAGCACAGCTATCAGTGTAAGTACAGAACTGAAAGAGGAAATACAAAGAGCAACCTCACATAAAGCACTAAACAACTTCCTTAATGCCATCTCATAAATGCCTTTACATTCAGGAGGGCTTCAAATGAAGTAATCAATTCTCTTTAAAATAGTCATTTCCAGCCCCACTCCATAAAATAATATCTTTTAACACCATAAGGACTTCCATATCAGAACGGCCTCAATTCCCAGTTAAACCCACCGCAGCTTTAGCGGTCTTGCTATGAGCTGCCTTCTGCAAAGATCACAGACACTGACTGCAAAAGTTCCTGCAGGCTCTTAAAAACATTCTATTAGGGAAATGTAAAGCCTTATTTCTCACAGAGCCCTCCCGAAGGTCCCCAGTGAAACACCTGCTCCTGCCATTAACGGGAAACGGGACATGAAACAGTAAACACATCAGCCTTAAGCCAGAACGCAAACAGCCTGTGCAACAGGGACACGCGGAGCTATTCCACCCTCTTCAGTGCTTTTACACTCACATTCGTTTCATGAGGGAAGGAAAAAATCCTTCTGTTTTCATCCAGTGTAAGCCTGGACTGCCCTAGGGCCAGAAGGCATCATCCTGGCACACTCGGGACGGCAGTAATAAAGGCTGCCCAGAAGAGACTAGCCAAAGCCCCGGTTCAGAGGAACAATGAGTAAATTCTTGTTTCAGTAAGTCTCCTTGTAAAAGGCAAGGCCAATTCTCCTCTACAGGCAATAAAGTTTTACATGGTCCAGCTGCACATACCTGGGGCTTTGGCACAAATTTTTATGGATCCCACGGTCCCAGAGGCGCATTTGACCAACGATGTGCCGCAGTACTTCAGCTCCACGTTCTGGATTGAGCCCTCCAGAGTTGGCAGGGGATTCTTAGATTTCACACCTAATAAAAGAAAACTGCAAATGTACTGCCCTGGTGAATTTAAACATTGCTGTGCTCCTTCGCCGAGGCATTTAAATTTCATTAGACTTTAATTATCTCCCTCAGATGCTCTGGCGCTTCGGGTCTGAAGTCAGAGCGTCCACACGGCAGTGAGGCAGTGCTGCAGAGCGGCACTTGCACACAAAGCGCTGCGGAACAGAGAGATGCAGAGAGGCAACGACGCGAGCAGACGCGGGCAGGGAGGCACCCAGGAGCACGGCAACTCGGAGCGCCAAAGATCTGCGGGGACCGGGCACAGGCGCTTCCCTTGGCGCTTCATAGGCGGCTGCCTCCGCCCGTCCCTTTCCTGTTCTCCTCTCAGCCTCCCGCTCCAGCGTGCTAAAAGGCCTGGGTGTCCTCAGCCTAGGCTCAGACACCACCATCCTGCCCAGCAGCCGCAGGCCACGGCGCGCAGAGGGCCAGCGGCACCCTCGGCACCCTCCGGCGAGGCTGGAGCCCGGACCTCAGGTCACAACTGCAAACGTCCTGGTGGTCTCTCCTCACCCCCAGCGGCGCACACCAGCGAGCCACCACACTGCCTGCTGGCAGGCGCTGCTGAAGGGCTGCCTAGAACCACAGCAGCACCGCAGGGCATCTTACGGACCGGGACTGAGCCGAGCTGGCAGAGCTGGAGGGCAGCAGCCCCCAGAACAGCCCCGAGCACGGAGGGAGGCAGCCAGCCCTCCCCCTGCTGCAGCTCTGCCCATCACTGAAACACATAAATTCACTTGCAAATTAGAAATAAATAGCTTCAACACCTGTAAGAGCTGGGCGAGGAAAAACTAACAGAAGTTACCTTCTTTTATGGGGTTTTTCCCCCCGTGCAGAAGTGACTTGGAATTTGTCAGTTAAAATTGGCCAGCAGTTGGTTGATTATGCAAACATTAGTGCAATTATGGGAACGTTTCCTCACAGATGTAATGGAGGAGTGGTTCCAAAACCCACAATTAGGCTAGGAAAGTATTAGGGAATATCAGGTTAATATATATATATATATTAAAGCATTTTGATATGTATTTCAGGATAGTCACAGAGAGCTAAACACAGCAAAGAGACTTCACAGAGTCTCTGCAGAATTCACTCATTCAGGTTTTGCACCATCTCTAGAGACTTAAACCAAAGCATCACAAAGTCACAGACTCACAGAATGGCAGGGGCTGGAAGGCACCTCCAGAGATCAGCCAGTCCAAGCTCCCTGCCAGAGCAGCAGCACCCAGGACAGGGCACACAGGAACACATCCAGGAGGGTTTGGAAAGGCTCCAGAGCAGGAGACTCCACAGTCTCTCTGGGCAGCCTGCTCCAGGGCTCTGCCACCCTCACCATTCAGAAGTGTCTCCTCATGCTGAGCTGGAAGCTCCTGGGTCCCAGCTTGTACCTACTGCTCCCTGTCCTGTCACTGGGCACCACCAGCAAGAGACCAACACCTTCATCCTGACACCTACCCCTCATCTATTTGCAGACACTGATCAGAGCCCTCTCAGCCTTCTCCTCTCCAGACCTAACAGCCCCAGGGCTCTCAGACCTTCTTCTCAGCAGAGATATTCAAATCCCCCAATAAACCTTGTAGCTCTCTGCTGGATTCTCTCCAGCAGATCTTGTCTCTTGAACTGGGGAGCCCAAAACTGGACATGGTATTCCATATGTGGTCTCACCAGAATAGAGCAGATGGGCAGAAGAACCTCCCTAGCCCTTCTGGCCACACTCTTCTTGATGTGTGTCCCCCCCCCGGATGCCATCTGCCCTCTTTCCCACCAGGGCACATTGCTGTGCCATGCAGAACTCGCTGCCCACCAGCACTCCAAGGTCTTTCTCCATGGAGCTGTTTTCCAGCAGGACAACCTCTGGCCTGTACTGGTGCCTGCTGTTATTCCTGCCCAGCTGCGGGTCTCTGCACTTGTCTTTACTGACCTTCGTGAGGTTCTCCTCCACCCAGCTCTCAGCCTGCCCTGGTTTCCCTGGATGGCAGCACAGCCTGATGCGTGTCACACACCCCCCCCAGTTTGGTGCCACCTGTGAACTTGCTGAGGGTCCACTCAATCCTCTCAACCCAGGTCACTGATCTTTAATATCTATTAATGACCTTTAATAGCTAGCAGCTAGTTAGGAAAAAAATCCTAATAAAAGGACAGCAAACAGAAGATGTTGGATTAAACTTGGCAACTGCGCTTCCAGCTCCTAAACACTGAACTGGTTTTGGTGCTGCATACAAACTCATCTGGTAATTACACTTCCTGACATGGATTCATGCAGGTTTTGCTCTGGTAAGACATTAAAGTATGCCTCAAATCCCAAGTACTTGCCAAGGCAGGAAGAGAGAAGCAGCAGAGCAAGGGACACAGGCTGCCACAGAAAGCAGGCTGCACACCCTGTGCATGTTTTCTTATCACAGCTGAGGCTCTTTGCTGTGTTGGAGACATGTTCAGCCTTTTCCTCCAGTGTGACTCACAGAATGCTCTCTGCAACCCATCTGCGTGCCTGCCACTGCAACAGCCATCAGCTCTCAGCCTGAAAGATCAGCTACTAGTTTTAGTCTCCTGAGCACACCCTGGTTCCCAGTCTTGCCTGGGGTAAGCCTCTTTAAAGCTGAAAATCCCCTTTGATCTCAGGTGTGGTATCAGACACCAGACATGAATTTGCCAGAAGCAGATAGGGTATCTGCAGGCAGTTCCTGGCCCTGGCTTTGCCTCCTCATGCTCCCTAGCAGCTGCTGCTAACAGAGGCAACAGGGTTTAAAAAGAGCAGAAGCACCAAGTGTACTTCTCCAGGTCTTCTGCCTGTTCAAACCCAAGGAATACAAAACACTGCCACTAACAGCCAATGCTGCAACCACAGGAAAACAAAGCTGAGTTCGTTATTTGACCTCTGTCTATTAAGTCTTCTACCAACTGGAAGCTTCTTGCTAGTTCCACCTTTCAACCACTCTTTCATGCCTCGAAATCCAAGCTGTGCTGTCAGATCCATCTCCCTCACTTCTCCAAGGAAGACCATCTACTTTTCAAATGAAGTACTTCCCACCATGGACTTCACTTTCAGACTCGTGCAGCTTGCTCCAGGTGCCTGCAGTCCCTGACATTCTAAGTAGGAGCAGGAGGGAATCCAATACCTAGAAAATCAAAGCTGTGACCTGCCTTTAGACCAGCTCAGGATTTCTGCTAACGACTCCATCAACATTAACAATCACTTCATTGAAATTCTGCCCTTAAAAGTTGCCTAATTAGTGATTTTCCCAGCAGCCTCCACATCTTTCACTAAGCCTTTTGTAATAAGGTCAACTTGCAACCATTAATGGAAACCCAAGTGACAAAACCTGAACTGAGCACTAGAAAAGAGACAAGAAGCCAGCTGAAGCTTCTGAGGACTGTGACACCAAATCCCTGAAATATAAGCACTAACTCTTCACTAAAAGAGATGCAAAGTATGATATAGTCAATTAACAAAGCAGGGCCTAAAACTTCCAGAAGTAGTTCCATACTTTGGTTATGGCCTCAGAAGGAATCCTTGCCATTGTTAAAGCATTAAGTACCAACAAAGCCTGACCTAGGAACATGCTGCAGTGAAAGCCTCTCATCTGCATCTCAAAATGATTCCAAACTCAGTAAAAAGATCAATCCACGAATAAAAGCAAGGAGCTCAGAAGCAAATCAAATAACACTTAGGCCTAAGCCTTACTGGAACCAAGACAAAGGGCCCACTTAATTGCACACATACACACTGAAGCTCTGCATGCCTAGCGTGGAGCAGCCAGCAAACAAATCCAAGTGTAAGAGCAACCTCCTCTTTCATGAGGATGGCAGCGTGACAGTGGGCAGGACACAGGACTGAGAAGGCTTTAGTGGCACTGCTCCTGCTGCTGTAGATATGGGCTCAAAAAGGAGGGAAGGATGGATTTTCCCTGCTGCTGCACTTCAGACACCACTGGACCCATTGAGGCAAGTGGCAGCAGCCCAGGTTAATGCACTAAAACAACTTTTGTCTTCCAAGGGATGGCAGAACAGCATTAGAATCTGAGCTGCTACATCTCAGAAAGCACATCCTGTCACTCCTCACACCAACACGCCGCCAGCAGACAAATGCTAACGTTCACACAGATGCAAGGCTTCAAGGATACAGATAAGCAAGGAAGGACTTGAGGAACGTCACTGCAAAAGACAAGACCAGAAAGATGGAGAGAGCTGATAGTTTGCACTCCAAATAACACATCCCAGAGATGGAAGTGGTGCATCTAAGGTTAAGCTCCACAGCCCATGCAGAATGCCCACATACAAGGTACATCAAAACACATCTTCTCATTAGTATTTGCTAATCTGATCACAACCTCCTGAACTGCACTTCATATCCTGGGCTTTTCTGATGTCTCCCTCAGCTCAATCCAGGCCAGTTCAAATCTCTCCCCTTCTAATGCTCTAAAGCACAAGTTGCAAAGCGTCTCAGGCTCTGGAACAAAGTCTGCCTTTTACAACTCCTCCTTTAGTCAGAAGGTGCACAGCAACAGCAAAAGGACACTTAGAGCTTTCTAGGACAGCAAAACACAGGACAGAAGAGCAAAGCCTCAAGAGAAGCAGAGCTCACCTCAGGTCTCATCACGTTCTGCTCCAGCTGCAGAGCTCATCTCTCCAGGACACTACTTCAATAAGCCACCAGAGCCTGGAGTGTGTACTTTGCTTTTCAAAAGCCTCTCTCCCCAGAAGAGCTGCAAACCTTAAAGTGCTCTGTAGCACACCTATGAGCAAGAGATGTGAAAAGCCATATCTCACCTGGACCTACACAAGGTGGAGAGCTTCCCTGCAACAAGGCCTGGTCACCTGCTCACTGTCAATCACTCACAAGCCCAGTCTGAGACACATAACTCCTTATGGGCAGAACACTTAAGGACCAGTAAAAGGTCAACAAATTGAGGATTCTAGAGGATGGACACAGTAAAGCTTCGAGAAGCATAGAAACTGCAAAGGTTGGTAAAGGTTGAAAAGCGCAGAGGCAACCTGTGAGACTGCTATGAAGAAACCAGGGAGCACCACCAGCTGAGGTGCGATCATTAACTCTCGCTCCCTGACCTCTGACAGGCAGCCGGAACAGCTCCAGCCTTGGGACAAGGCAGCAGCTGCCTGGGCAAGAGAGGAACACTGTCTGGAAAAGAACTGGGAATGGTAGGAAGACAGTAGGATGGGTAAGTAAAGCATGATAGATGTGAGACCGCCTCTGGAATACTGTTTTAGGCTCCCCAGTTCCAGAGAGTCAAGGATGAGCTGGAGAGAGTCCAACGGAGAGATTCAAGGATGATTGAGGGATTTGAGCAACTGTGTTGTGAGGAAAGGCTGAGAGCCCTGGGGCTTGTTTGGTCTGGAGAGGAGAAGGCTGAGAGAGATCTGATCAATGTCTATAACCAGCTGAGGGGTGGATGTCAGGATGAAGGTGTTGGTCTCCTTTTGGTGGTGCCCAGTGACAGGACAAGGAACAATGAGCTGAGCTTCCAGCTCAGCATGAGGAGACACTTCTGGATGGGGAGGGTGGCAGAGCCCTGGAGCAGGCTGCCCAGAGAGGCTGTGGAGTCTCCTTCTCCGGAACCTTTCCAAACCCTCCTGGATGTGTTCCTGTGTGCCCTGCCCTGGGTGCTGCTGCGCTTGCAGTGGGGTTGGACTCAATCTCTGGAGGTCCCTTCCAACCCCTACCAGTCTGTGATTCTGGGAAATTACAAGGAGACAGGTTAAGATACACTAACAGACTCCTCAATTTCCCTTCTCAGGCTGCTTTAAGGAACAGAAAGGTCTGAAGCTACCCCTTCGCTCGTAGTTTTCCACACACATAGGTGACAAGACTTCACTTCCTTTAAGGATGAGTTTCGCTTCTAACTGCAGTATCACCTTACTCAGCTGCAGTTTCTTTATGGCACCACTGTCCTCCTCCCAGCCGTTTCAATACACATCCTTTAGGCTATAAACCTAACCCCACAACGCCTTAGGTTTAAGCAAAATGTTTACCTTTCCTTTTAAACATGAAGCCACTAGCGAGAGGCAGAGAGCAGCAGCACCCCAGAGTGCCTGCAATGGCAGCTTCTTGCGCCAGGAGGATATTAACCTTTAATCCCTCAAATCACTGCAGAAATGTTTGTAGGAATATTTTTAGCCTCTTTATCTGGTCACAGTCCTGCAAGTTAAGTCGTGTCTGTGCAAACCAACCATTTCACCAGCAGTTTTGTATTTTTTAGAGCCTCATATAAAAAGCACCTGCTCAAAGTGAGTAATGGAGTTTTATATTCCCGCACTTAGGAGCAGTGTATGTAACCTATTCCGCTTTCCTCCCCTGTGGAACATATTTCAGCTTATATTGCACGCACATTACCCACGTGGATAAAGACTCTCTGATCAGCAATTTGGCCTGCAGACAGCAACCTGCATGAACACCACCCCCGCTCCTCAAATACAGTACCCACTTGATTCCCCAGCACAAATTAAAGCCATCCTCTGAGGATGGTGATCTCACCTTCGCTATGGGCACATGAAGCCCATGCATGCTGCCAGCCCAACAACGCCAGCCTGCAGCACAGAGCCTACACAGCCAACACACAGGCTGCCAGTGCCAGGAGAAAAGCTGACACACAATCTTCCCTGGAAGAAAGAAGATCAATATATAACATATAATATATATAATAACATGCGTCCATCGTAAGAAGGACACAGAGCTGCTGCAGTGAGGCCAGAGGAGGCCACAGAGTGGATCCAAAGATTGGAGCAGCTCTGCTGTGAGCACAGGCTGAGGGAGCTGGGGGTGTGCAGCCTGCAGAGGAGAAGGCTTCCGGAGGACCTCAGAGCTGCTGCCAGTGCCTGAAGGCATCCTGCAGGAAGGCTGCAGAGGGACTGCTCCTGAGGCTGTCTGCAGACAGGCCAAGGGGGAATGGTTTGGAGCTGAGGCAGAGCAGGGTTAGAGTGGAGCTGAGGAAGAAGTTCTTCAGCATGAAGGTGCTGAGATTCAACAGGCTGCCCAGGGAGGCTGTGGCTGCCTCCTTGGTGGGGGTGTTGCAGGCCAGGCTGGATGAGGCCTTGGGCAGCTGAGTCTAGCTGAGAGGTGTCCCTGGGCAGGGTGGGGAGGTTGGAGTAGGTGATTTCTGAGGTCACTTCCAACCTGAGCCATTCCCTAGATAGGGGAATATAACTGTCGCTAGGAAAAAAAAAGAACCACCTCAAGTCTTTCCTGGAAGGAGGTGCCCTTTAGTGTGAGTAATTTCTGAGAGGTTAAAAAAGGTAAAGGTAGAAAAAGAGAAGAAAATCTGAACGCAGGGGAAGGGGAGAAGTCCTGCCCCAAGCAGATTGTTAGGGACAACTGAATCTCAGCAGTAGCACTTTCACAAACCTACGAAGAAGGGCAGCACTTCCTTACTACAGCTTATTAAGGCAAGTGCATGGAACATGCTTCTTCATAGGTCAGAAATGTAAGGAATTCTTCAAGCTCAGCATATGGCTTCCCTGTGGAATTCTGTATTTTTTCAGAAGCTTGCAGCAGCCTCACAAGAGCATTCTTTAATTCCACCACCATTCACGAGGGAGCCCAGCATGTAACACGGGCAGGAGCAGCGAGAAGGACAGAACTGTTTGGGAGCTGGCTCCCGGGTTTCATTTTAAAACAAGAGAGCAGGGAGCTTTCACGGCTCAGATGCAACATTTGAGCGAGCAGGTTTGCATGGCTAAGCAGGAGTGCGCGACCGCAGCAGCCCACGCTCCGAGCACCGCCAGGCTGCGCACGGAACCGGCGCTCAGCGTCCCGCAGCGTCCCTCGCCGCTCGGCTCTCCACCCTGCAGCCAGCCACCCTCCCAGGGCCTTAACGCAGGCAGCCACTCTGCCATCTTCTGCCACCCAGGGCTCTCCCTCTTGGTGAGGTTTAAATAGCACAGAAATAAATTTGCCAGAACAACTTAAATGAAGCATAGGATTGCCTGTCAGCATTGCTGCACCTCAGCACTCGCTCGCTGCGCTGCACAGGAAGAAGGGCTACATTACATTAGCTTGATTAGTACCTGATGGAATGCTGCACAAGCTTTGAGGTCAAGACAAGTTTACAGAGCCCATGAGAAGAAGTGGAAGGAACAGATACTCCACAGGCAGACATTTGAAGGAGTAGCTGTGACTGGGGAGAGCATTTTTTCTATTTCACTGCAATTAGGTTCAAGCTACATTAAGCTTGTTTGCTGCAAACTGGAACTGATTTACTTAGTCCTGATGTACATACTCAGAGTCAAAATCCATGGAAGAGAGCTTCAAAGTCCTCAAGAAATCCTGATAATCCTTCACAGTATCTAAGAATGATGTGCCAAAGAGAGTTTGAAAATAAGTTGAAAAGTCAACAGTTTAATCCAGAGAAATCATAGAATAGAATCAAGCAGGCTGGAAGAGAGCTCCAAGCTCATCCAGCCCAACCTAGCACCCAGCTCTATCCAATCAACCAGACCATGGCACTAAGTGCCCCAGCCAGCCTTGGCTTCAACACCTCCAGCCACAGCCACTCCACCACCTCCCTGGGCAGCCCATTCCAATGCAAATCACTCTCTCTGCCAACAACTTCCTCCTCACATCCAGCCTAGACCTCCCCTGGCACAGCTTGAGGCTGTGTCCCCTTCTTCTGTTGCTGGCTGCCTGGCAGCAGAGCCCAACCTCACCTGGCTACAGCCTCCCTGCAGGCAGCTGCAGACAGCAATGAGCTCTGCCCTGAGCCTCCTCTGCTGCAGGCTGCACACCCCCAGCTCCCTCAGCCTCTCCTCACAGGGCTGTGCTCCAGGCCCCTCCCCACCATTGCTGCCCTTCTCCAAACACCTTCCAGCACCTCAACATCTCTCTTGAACTCAGGAGCCCAGAGCTGGACACAGCACTCAAGGGGTGGCCTGAGCAGTGCTGAGCCCAGGGACAGAAGAACCTCCCTTGTCTTGCTGCCCACACTGCTCCTGAGCCAGCCCAGGATGCCATTGGCTCTGCTGCCCACCTGGGCATGCTGCTGGTTCATGCTCAGCCTAGGAACGTTAGTAGGAACTCGCTGCTTTCACAGGGCTGTCCCTTTTGCCAATTAGATGTCCTTAGCACAGCTCCAGCCCTGTATGAACTGTCCTCACTGGCACTCTGGCTCAGCTGATGGAACGGGGGCCTATGTGAACGCCAGTTCCACGCTCCTCAGCAGAAGGATGTCAGCTCCCTGAGACCTGTTTTTCCCTTTCATCTTATCTCCAGTTTCTGTGTAGATTTATAATGCTCATTGTTTCCAATTGTAACAAACCACCTAATGGCAGCAAGGAAAATCTGTTAACCTCAGAATGGTTTGCAGTTGTGGCCATGCCTTTTGTCTGGCTGCGGGCAGGCCTGCAGTCCGTTTGAAAGGCAGCCTGTCTGTCTTTCGTCTGACAGCCACCGGGCTGCACAAATTGCTTTCTGCCTGCTCACCTGTCCACAGCTGCGCCTGCGAGCGCAGGACCCCGCAGCCTGCCGGCGCAGCCGCCCCGGGACTGCTGACATGTGCTGCTGAGGAGCCCGGCAATTGGAAGGAATTACTGCCTCGGCTTATTGCACAACAGCTGTGCCTCAGCCCACAGCTAGAAGCCTTCCCTGTGTGCCTGCAACCTGCAGCGGCGGCGACCCGTTTGAAGTGAGATCCTCCCAGCAGGGCCGGCTGGGGTGCTACAGAGCTGCTCCATCTTGGCAACACATTTCCTCTCGCAGCCAGGGAATCCTGCCCCTCAGCACCTAGGCTAACTTCCCAAACAGAGGCTGTAACAACAGCCAGTCACAGATCCACAGCAACAGACAGGTTGGCAAAGCCCCTGAGGATCACCCAGTCCAACCTAGAACCCTACTCGACAAGATTCACCTGAAACCACATCCCCAAGCACCACATCCAAACCACCCTTTTAAGACTCCCTATGCCCATCCAGCAGAACTAAGCTGAAGTGTTTCCATTCTGCACTCCTGTCTGGCCTTCCATGCAGGGGTGACCTCACTGCTGGCTACAACTACCTGAAGGGAGGCTGTAGCCAGGTGGGGTTGGGCTCTGCTGCCAGGCAAGCAGCAGCAGAACAAGGGGACACAGTCTCAAGCTGTGCCAGGGCAGGTCTAGGCTGGATGTTAGGAGGAACTTCCTGGCAGAGAGAGTGATTGGCATTGGAATGGGCTGCCCAGGGAGGTGGTGGAGTGGCAGTCCCTGGAGGTGTTGAAGCCAAGCCTGGTGGTGATCAATGGTGCCAGGTCCAGCTGGAGAGCTACGACCAGTGGTGTCCCCCAAGGATCAGTGCTGGGGCCAGTCCTGTTCAACATCTTCATCAGTGACATTGATGAGAGCACAGACAGGCAGAGTCTGCTCAGCAAGTTTGCTGCTGACACCAAGCTGGGAGGCTTGGCTGAGACAGCTGCAGGCTGTGCTGCCATCCAGAGACCTGGACAGACAGAGCTGGGCACAGAGGAGCCAGATGAAGTTCAACAAGGGCAAGTGAAGACTCCTGCACCTGGGGACGAATAACAAACTGCAGCAGCACAGGCTGGAAGGTGACTGCTGGAGAATAGCCCTGTGGAGAGGGACCTGGGGGTCCTGGTGGCTAACAAGTTACCCATGGCACAGCAATGTGCCCCTGTGGCCAAGAAGGCCAATGGGATCCTGGGGTGTATTAGGAGGAGTGTGCCCAGCAGGCCAAGGGAGGTTCTCCTGCCCCTCCACTCTGCCCTGCTGAGACCTCATCTTGAATACTGCGTTTTTGGGTTCCCCAGTTTAAGAGGGACAGGGATCTGCTGGAGAGGGTCCAGCGGAGGGCTGTGAGGATGATGAGGGGACTGGAGCACTGCCTGGTGAGGAGAGGCTGAGGGACCTGGGGCTGCTCACTCTGGTGAAGACTGAGAGGGGATTTGATAGATGTTTGTAAGTTATCTGAAGGTTGCCAGGAGAGGGGGGACAGGCTCTGCTCACTGCTCCCTGGGATAGGACAAGGAGCAATGTCTGTAAGTTGCAGCAAAAAAGGTTCTGCCTCAACACAAGGGGGAACTTCTTTACTGTAAGGGTCCCAGAGCACTGGCACAGGCTGCCCAGAGAGGCTGTGGAGTCTCCTTCTCTGGAGCCTTTCCAGGCCTGTCTGGATGTGTTCTGTGTGATCTGTGTTAGGTAGTATTGTCCTGCTCTGGCAGGGGGGGTGGACTCAATGATCCCCTTGGGTCCCTTCCATCCCCTCACATCCTGTGAGCCTGTGAATAAACAGCAACACAAAACAACACTAAAATTGCTCCCTGTGTTATTTGCTAGCTTTAGCAAACGGAGCTCATGCGTCCATTTCATAGAATGGCCCAGGTTGGAAGGGACCTCAGGGACTCCATGGGACACCTCTCAGCTCAAGGCCTCATCCAGCCTGGCCTGCAACACACCCACCAAGGAGGCAGCCACAGCCTCCCTGGGCAGCCTGTGCCAGACTCTCACCACCCTCACACTCAACAGCTTCTTCCTCAGCTCCACTCTAACCCTGCTCTGCCTCAGCTCCAAACCATTCCCCTTGGCCTGTCTGCAGACAGCCTCAGGAGCAGTCCCTCTGCAGCCTTCCTGCAGGATGCCTTCAGGCACTGGCAGCAGCTCTGAGGTCCCCTTGGAGCCTTCTCCTCTGCAGGCTGCACCCCCCCAGCTCCCTCAGCCTGTGCTCACAGCAGAGCTGCTCCAGCCTAGCTCAGATATTTGAAGGCAAATACTACCTTTGAAACTATCTTCAGCACCAAGGCCTACCAACAATGGCAACCACCTTCAGAGCACACATTGACCCCATGAAGAATTATCACCGTGCTCAAACACACTGGGAAACAGGACAGCAAAGCCTTGAGGCTAAGCAGCCACATAAACTGGGCCTGCACAGTTCAGACCCCACAGCGAGCTGAAGGGACCCCCTGGGCGAAGGGATACGGCACACGCACCCCATCAGTCAAGCCCTGATTACGTCCAGCTAGCAACTGCACATGGCTAACCGTAAAGCCCTGCCGGCACCAACGCTACAGCAGACAGCTAAGCACCGGAGGCTCTATGTGTACGCTCCGGCAGGTTGAGTGCAGGCATTGCTACGGTCGGGCTCTGCTGCCGAGGCTCGGAGCCGTGAGAGCAGCCTGAGGCGGCGCTTCTGCGCCCGGCACCCAGCAGGCACAAAGGTGAGCCTCCGTTCGGTACGCAGGCCGTTGGCAGCTCCGCGTCTGCGCGGCGCAGGCTGAGCTCCGCGGCTGGCACCTCCAGCTCGCAGGGATGTGCACTTCCAAGCACAAAGTGCCCGACGGCAGCCGCGCCAGGGCCGCTCCGCAGGTGCGCGGCGCACACAAACGCGCAGCTGCAGCCGGGCGCGCCCAGCGCTCCACCGAGCAGCGAGCGGCCCGCGGCAGCTGGATCAGCCAGCCCTGCTGCAGGCCCGCCGAGAACAATGCGGGTTAGTATTTTGGGCAAAGCGTGGATGGTGAATTTATGGTTCTGCTTGGCCTGACCAAATAACGGCTGCCTTGTGTCACTCGTGTGCAATGTCTGCTTATTAACGGGGTTTTGTGCTCCAACGGCTGGAGCGGGGCGAGCACTTCGAGCTTTTAATATAAACAATAAGGTAGTTTATGTAGAAAATAGTTTATTAAGTGCAAAATGTTAAAAGGTTTTCATGCTAGTGGTGGGTTTTTGACAGATGTTACAAGTATTTGCATTGGCTGGAGCAGACAAATCACTGGAATCAATTACAGGGAGGATATCAAAGCTTCTTACTCGCTCTGTGCTGCACTCAGTCATCTCTACAGAGCATTGCTCTCTCTCCCTGTTTTGCTCTAACTGCTTAGAGCCTTTCTTGTTTAAAATATGGGTTTAATGCTTTTAAAAGAAAACAAACCCAAAACACAACAATAAAATTGCTCCCTCTCAACTCCCTGGAAGACCTCAGCATCCAGAGTACTTCATGGTGCTCATGCAGATGTTAACAATATTTAAATCAAGCACAAAAAACAGCAAGCCTAATTTTATGCAAGTTTCCTCCAAGAAACTCTTTATGTCCAAAGCAAGGTATGACAAGAATCAGTATGGAAGTGCACAAAACTTTTGGCACCCATTTCCCCAGAGCAGTCTGTGCAGGAGATGCATTTCAGCACTTAGAAATTGCCTCAGAAAGGTGAGAGCACAGAAGAGTCATCGAGAACAACCCTAGGTGCATTTCACCTGTGAAACTTGGAGTTCAGAAATAGGCACTTTCCAAGCTCACAGACACAGCTCTCTCCTCTGAAGATGAGATATTCACACACTCATGCATCCACAGAATGGGTTGGGTTAGGAGATCATCCAGGTCCAGCCCCCCTGCCACAGGCAGGGACACCTTCCACCCCAGGGATGCGGCACCAGAGGCAGAGAGATGAGCAGCACTCGGCCATCCTAAACTAAAACATGGCAAACACAATCATAGAGGAAGACCTGAGAACAAAATGTGGATAGTTAGAAGGGGGGGAAATGGAAATAGCAAAGCTAATCATTCCCTTCGTGCACACAAGTCAGAACAGCAAGCCTGACATTTCAGGGATGCTCACCTTGGATCTACAGCCTACAAAAGGTAACTTGTACAAAGCTTTAAAACCATAGAATCAACCAGGCTGGAAGAGAGCTCCAAGCTCAGCCAGCCCAACCTAGCACCCAGCCCTGCCCAATCAACCAGACCATGGCACTAAGTGCCCCAGCCAGGCTTGGCTTCAACACCTCCAGCCATGGCCACTCCACCACCTCCCTGGGCAGCCCATTCCAATGCCAATCACTCTCTCTGACATCAACTTCCTCTTAGCTGTTGCGGAACCTTCCATGACACTAGCATCCAGCCTAGACCTCCCCTGGCACAGCTTCAGACTCTGTCCCCTTCCTCTGTTGCTGAGGGCAGCAGAGCCCAACCCCACCTGGCTACAGCCTCCCTGCAGGCAGCTGCAGACAGCAATGAGCTCTGCCCTGAGCCTCCTCTTCTGCAGGCTGCACACCCCCAGCTCCCTCAGCCTCTCCTCACAGGGCTGTGCTCCAGGACTCCACATCAAAGAGGCAAGAACAACTTGGAGAGAGGAGACTGATGGGTCGATGGCAAAGTTATGAAGATGTACTGGTGAAAAAGATCACTGACAAGCAGATCATGTCAAGAACTACCATCATAACAGAGCTCCTTAAAAAGGGAGTGAGCTCTGCTTCAGCAAAGCCTGAAACATGCTTCTTGAACAAGAGCTAAAGAAGATCACTTTGCCAGGGAGATGTCCCTAAAGCAAAGCTGTGTTGTTACAAACAATGACTTCTGGCAACAACCTGTGTTTGCAGGCAACCTTTAACAAGCTCTTCCCATGAACACTGTACATAACTTAGAAGAGCAATTAGTAGTCTAAGTGCTAACCAATCCTGTGCAGTAAGCCATAACAGAAATGAAGGCAGAGGGATGAGTGAGTGAGGAGAAGGGTGAAGAATATTGGTTTTCCCTGGGAAGCACAGAGATTCATGGATTAGACATGGATCTATCAGCCAGAAATGTGCCTTCTAAGCCTGGTTTTGGCAGGTATTTCCTGCCTGACCTGAAGAAAAACATTCAACTTCTGGGCATTTCTCCCTAGAGAAAGTGGAGGTCTTAGAGGGGCATTTATTCAGCAGACAGAGGAGGGCTCATGGTTTGAAACAGTTGTAATACTATGACACAGACCAATGGCTGCTCAATTAGCACAGAACCATTACACAATGTTGCTTCTGTAGACCTTCTGCTTCTGCACAGAAATGACCTTAACCTTGCTGTCAGTTGGCAACCCTCTGGGTGAGCTGCAGGCCACAGTGCCCTTGCTAGAAGCAAAGCTTCCACACCAGCCACGGCAGTGAGGGACCCAGTCACAGGTTGTGCCAAGCACAGCAGCACCCTCTGTGTGGATGCACAGTGCTCAGGTGCTCATCACTGACAGTGGTGAGTAGAACGCCCTCGTAAGAGACAGAGGACAAGCAAGGAGAGCCAGGAACACACTCAGAGCATCTGAGCTCCACAAAAGGGAAAGCCCTGCAGAAGCCAGCAGCACCTACTGCCCCCAGCAGTCTAAGATGGCACTTGTCTTGGTCTCTTTTTATGGGTGTGGATTTGAACCTGATCTCAGACAATCCTTGTCAACCAAATGAACCCTGGGCCCGTCATGATTCCAGTTTCCCTTCGCAGCCTGTTCTCATCTCCAGAGACCTGTGATCCAGTACAAGCCAAAACAAAGCCATAAACTCTCCTCTCTAAATGGAAAGCTCAGGGAAGTGAAGCACTTCCAACAAGAGGTCCTCTCTGGGCAGGAAAATGAGGTTGTCTCAGTTAAGTGAATTCCCAGCTCTTCTAATGACAAGGCTGTGTCCACGCAGCCAGCAGGCAGAGATGGGTGCAATGGCTCTGCCCAGACAAGTCAGTACTTAGAACTTCTCCAGTCATCTACTCTTTTGTTTCCTCCTCATTTAAAACCCCAGCTCAGCCACTTGTCCACCTTAGCTGGCTGGGATGTCAGGCACAGCTCTATCAACATCTCAGACTGCCTGAGCAGTGCACACTGTCTGCACCTCCACCACAATTTAAAGAGCCTGATAACAGTTCCATTGATAAAGACCTTCCTCCACGAGGAGCTACACTGCTGCCCAAACAGCTGAAGCAACATTGTCAAAGTGGAGCCAGCTCCAAACCCCTCTGGGCATTGCACAGGCCATGCTCACCTCTCTCTCCACTCCTACCTCCCCGCTCCCCCATTTCCTTCACATAGGAGCTATTTTACAGGGTGACTGCAATGTGACACCATGATCACTGCAGCTAGAGACAGCCCCTTCCAAGCCAGCTGTTCTCCGCTTCACCAAATGCCATTTAAAAGCTGCTTCACAGCAACATTATTGCTTCATGCTTAAAAGACATTAAGGCCAGGTTTGGGCAGTTCCATTCCCTTGATTCTATCAGCAGTAGGTTCAATTTATCATTAAAGTCTGATGCACGAGAACTGGTTTCCAGACTTCAGTTCATGGTCTTCTGGCACATTTGGCCCATGGACAGGGAGGCAAACCACAGCACTTTGAAGCAACAGCCAGCGAATGCCGCTGTGGTTTACCAAGAGTGGGATGCACAACATCTTAGACCACAGTTAATGAAATCAAACCATTTCTGGTGCTTTTTAAATGTGGCCTGCGTTACTTGCTTGGAAACTACACAACTGCTGCAGCTCTGAGCTTTTGCTCTTTTTTTTCTGTAGCAAATGGTTATCTCCTACCTCCAGTGGTGATTAAATCAATCACTGACTACCACTGCCTGGTATTTTATAATCTTAAGACAAACTAACTCATTAAAGAGACTGCAGGTTCTGTTTTGTTTCCACATACAAATGAAATTCCAACTGTGCTCCCTACTCAAAGATGTGGTTTGCCTTAGTTTTGTCCTGTAGGCACAGGCATACATTGCAGATGTGGGAAGATGGCATTCCTGGCCACAGCACTGTGTTCTAACCATGTAAGCCAGCAGGCTGTCTCTGAGAACCAACATCTACAGAACCTAAAGGAGGAAGGGCAATAAGACATCACCACAGAGTTTCTCCACCATGTACTTCACACAGGTCACACCAACCACTCAGCTCTCACTCTGACCACTTAGAGCTCAACAACCTCTGGTCACTTCCCAGGAAGAAACAAGCAGACAGCACAGGGCAGAGAGCCCTGGGGCTGCTTAGTAAGGAGCAGAAGGCATCAATGTCTACAAATAGCTGAGGGGTGGGTGTCAGGGTGAAGGTGTTGGTCTCTTGCTGGTGGTGCCCAGTGACAGGACAGGGAGCAGTAGGTACAAGCTGGGACCCAGGAGCTTCCAGCTCAGCATGAGGAGACACTTCTGGATGGTGAGGGTGGCAGAGCCCTGGAGCAGGCTGCCCAGAGAGGCTGTGGAGTCTCCTGCTCTGGAGCCTTTCCAAACCCTCCTGGATGTGCTCCTGTGTGACCTGCCCTGGGTGCTGCTGCTCTGGCAGGGAGCTTGGACTGGCTGATCTCTGGAGGTGCCTCCCAACCCCTGCCATTCTGTGGTTCTGACAGACTCTCTCCAAACAGGAATGTAACCCTCCAGTAGGTGCACAGACATGTCCTCGAGCCACATGTGCCAGTACAGCAGAAGCCAGCTAAGAATGCTACTTAGGGGCTGCTGGGAAGGCTGTTTCTCTATGCTGACCCTTGAAGAGCACCAAACTCTTCCCTGCAGCCTGTAACTCACTATCCAGACTCAAGGCAGTTCACTTAGCTCTGATGCTTATGGAACCAAACTGCAATTTGGGTGTCTGGATTAAAGACGTTGGTGCTCGCTTGCAAATACTCTTTAGAGGGGCAGGCTCATGGTTCTCCACACCATGGCACACTGAGCTCTCAAACCTCCTTCACTGTGAAGAAATCAACTCTCTCTTCTGGATAAGCATGGATGATCCATAGGGGAGCAGAGCTAAGTGACATTCTCCCTGAAGACCCCACTACAAGCTTTAGCTTTCATCTTCTTGCAGGACATTTTATTATGCCAATAAAATAAATCCAGAGGTTTTGAATATGGGAATCATATAACCAAGCACGTTAGAAGAGAGCTCCAAGCTCACTCAGCCCAACCTAGTACCCAGCCCTGCCCAATCAACCAGACCATGGCACTAAGTGCCCCAGCCAGGCTTGGCTTCAACACCTCCAGGCACGGCCACTCCACCACCTCCCTGGGCAGCCCATTCCAATGCCAATCACTCTCTCTGCCAGCAACTTCCTCCTAACATCCAGCCTAGACCTGCCCTGGTACAGCTTGAGACTGTATCCCCTTCTTCTGTTGCTGCTTGCCTGGCAGCAGAGCCCAACCCCACCTGGCTACAGCCTCCCTGCAGGCAGCTGCAGACAGCAATGAGCTCTGCCCTGAGCCTCCTCTGCTGCAGGCTGCACACCCCCAGCTCCCTCAGGAAAGGAAATTCATTTTGCAGTGTTCAGCAAACTGCTAACAAACCACAATAATGACACCTTCCAAATGGCATTCAAGCTCTGAAGAACCTGAAGCAGGAGAGCAAGGGAGAATTCCTCTTGAAGTTCAGTTACATGATATATAAAATATTCTCACACAAGGCCTCTCTATTTACACTGCTGCTCCTTGGAGTGGTTACACAGTATGTGACAGTGTAGTTCCTAAAGCTTCCAGACAACAGCAATAAATAGAGGAAAGAAATGTTTTCAACACAACAACTAGAGTACATAATTAATAATCAGACAGATGGTTCAAGTTAATTCCCAGAGGAAATAGCTAACTAATCACCTCTTCATACAGTACACAGCAGCAATGTGCAGATCAGCTGATGCTAAACACACTGACTTCATCCCACCACGGGAAGCTAAACATCTGCCCATGCATTCAAAGATCTGTGTTGCCAAAGCATTTTACTGCAGCAGGAGACAATACAGAAAAGACCATACAAAAGGCATAAACAAGAGAAGATCAAGGAGAGATGATGTTAACACCACTTGGGAAAGTCAATTTCCTCCATAACTGTGACACAAATAAAACTGAAGACTTCTAACACCAGTGGCAAAGCTAAAACAAACCAACTCTGCTCATACTTCAGATTTAAATGCCTTGGAAGAAAGAGAAGATCACAGAATCACAGAGTCAAGCAGATTGGAAGAGAGCTCCAAGCTCAGCCAGTCCAACCTAGCACTCAGCCCTGGCCAACCAACCAGACCATGGCACTAAGTGCCCCAGCCAGGCTTGGCTTCAACACCTCCAGCCACAGCCACTCCACCACCTCCCTGGGCAGCCCATTCCAATGCCAATCACTCTCTCTGCCAACAACTTCCTCCTAACATCCAGCCTAGACCTGTCCTGGCACAGCTTGAGGCTATGTCCCCTTGTTCTGTTGCTGGTTGCATCTGCTGGTATGGACACACATAAATGCAGTGCTAGAGAGAGGAAACAAGAGAGATCTCCTGTCTCACACAAGGAAGGTTTTGTCTCCTCTGCTAAGTGCCATCACTGGAGAGTAAGGCCCCAAATGCCAGATGCCTTAAGAGGAAAGCTTAAGAACAATCTCTGGTGATGAGCAAATGTTGCTTTTCCAGAAGACAGTTGGAAGTGTTCAAAGTGGAAGCTGCTGGTAGCTTCACAAACCTGCTCATTGAGAACTACTCCAACTTCCAATGTGTTTGGTACATGTAGAAGAGAGCACACAGCAGGCTTACAACTCATTAAGCTGCTTCTCAGCCACACACCTCAACTGGCAGTTCCCAGTTACGTTCTGCTGCGAGTGTATAAATGAAGTCATTAACATCCCAAAGGCACCTAGTGTCTCAGAAGAGCGGCACCTAGAGAAGGTGCATCTGTGCTGCTCTGCTGGTGTGACTAAGCACCACAGGCTACACAAACACGTGAAAGGCTCTGGGGGGACACAAAGACCCAGAGATGCAAACGCAGCAAACACCCACTCTGACTGCACCCACTCACTGCACCACAGGCAGGCCACTCACCGGCGCAAGCAGCTGGCGGCACAGCCCAGCCTTCCCTAGGGAACGCAAATCCCACGGGAGCCAAAGCGGAAATGAAAGCGAGGCCAAAAGCTGTTTGGCTCTCCCGCCTCAAAGCTGCTTACAGCAGCCTATGGCAGAGGGCTCTGCCGCCTGGCTGCACCTGGGCAGTGGCACTCCAGCAGGGCCACCTCAGCGGTGGCACCCCAGCAGTGCAACCTCAGCACTGGCACCCCAGCAGCACCAACTCAGCACTGGCACCGCAGCAGCAGCCCAGCAGTGCAACCTCAGCACTGGCACCCCAGCAGCACCAACTCAGCACTGGCACCGCAGCAGCAGCCCAGCAGTGCAACCTCAGCACTGGCACCCCAGCAGCACCAACTGAGCACTGGCACCGCAGCAGCAGCCCAGCAGTGCAACCTCAGCACTGGCACCCCAGCAGCACCAACTGAGCACTGGCACCACAGCAACAGCCCAGCAGTGCAACCTCAGCACTGGCACCCCAGCAGCACCAACTCAGCACTGGCACCGCAGCAGCAGCCCAGCAGTGCAACCTCAGCACTGGCACCCCAGCAGCACCAACTGAGCACTGGCACCGCAGCAGCAGCCCAGCAGTGCAACCTCAGCACTGGCACCCCAGCAGCACCAACTGAGCACTGGCACCACTGCAACAGCCCAGCAGTGCAACCTCAGCACTGGCACCCCAGCAGCACCAACTCAGCACTGGCACCGCAGCAGCAGCCCAGCAGTGCAACCTCAGCACTGGCACCCCAGCAGCACCAACTGAGCACTGGCACCGCAGCAGCAGCCCAGCAGTGCAACCTCAGCACTGGCACCCCAGCAGCACCAACTGAGCACTGGCACCGCAGCAGCAGCCCAGCAGTGCAACCTCAGCACTGGCACCCCAGCAGCACCAACTCAGCACTGGCACCGCAGCAGCAGCCCAGCAGTGCAACCTCAGCACTGGCACCCCAGCAGCACCAACTCAGCACTGGCACCACAGCAACAGCCCAGCAGTGCAACCTCAGCACTGGCACCCCAGCAGCACCAACTCAGCACTGGCACCGCAGCAGCAGCCCAGCAGTGCAACCTCAGCACTGGCACCCCAGCAGCACCAACTGAGCACTGGCACCGCAGCAGCAGCCCAGCAGTGCAACCTCAGCACTGGCACCCCAGCAGCACCAACTCAGCACTGGCACCACAGCAACAGCCCAGCAGTGCAACCTCAGCACTGGCACCCCAGCAGCACCAACTCAGCACTGGCACCGCAGCAGCAGCCCAGCAGTGCAACCTCAGCACTGGCACCCCAGCAGCACCAACTGAGCACTGGCACCGCAGCAGCAGCCCAGCAGTGCAACCTCAGCACTGGCACCCCAGCAGCACCAACTCAGCACTGGCACCGCAGCAGCAGCCCAGCAGTGCAACCTCAGCACTGGCACCCCAGCAGCACCAACTCAGCACTGGCACTGCAGCAGCAGCCCAGCAGCAGCAGCTCAGCACTGGCACCCCAGCAGCCCCAGCCCAGCAGCGGCACAATGCACTGACTGACTCTAGCAAGAAACTGCATCAAATGCAGTCACACAGCCTGACTGACAGGGAGTGTGTATGGATACTACAAAAAGCCAAGCACTGACATCAGTCGCTGAGCTAGAGGGAAAGAGAAGTGACTGGGAGCCTGCAGGGAGGTGGCATCTTACCTGTCTGCACAGAACATTGAGCAAACCGAAGTGGCCCCACACAGAGCTCTAAAAAATCTAATCCACGAACAGAACAGAATCCATTTTCTGCCAATTACATCACGAGGAGGCCTTTCCTTGTTCACAGGCCAGGTGTGGTAGCTCTTACCAAAGCCACTGTCAGTGGTTGTAGGCCACAGATAACATTAATGCTCAGAACAGTTTGGGATACAATCAATAGCTGAGCTGGCACAGGACACTCAATGCAGCTACCAGAGGCTTGCCTCACAGCTCCTTACAGTTGCAGCATCTCCTGGCAAATGGGCGACAAAGCTGGCGAGGGGCCTGGAGCACAGCCCTGTAAGGAGAGGCTGAGGGAGCTGGGGGTGTGCAGCCTGCAGCAGAGGAGGCTCAGGGCAGAGCTCATTGCTGTCTGCAGCTCCCTGAAGGGAGGCTGTAGCCAGGTGGGGTTGGGCTCTGCTGCCAGGCACCCAGCAACAGAACAAGGCCTGTTACACAACAGCAGGAGCCTGTGTCAGCTAGAGCAACAGCAAATCACATCCTTTGCAAGGCACCACAGACAAGGTCTGCAAACCCTCTCACCCTTACAAAAATGTCTGCAACTAAGATCTAGCACCAAAACGCCTCAACAGCAACTAAACTGTCAAAAGTCAGCATTAGCTGTCTTAGAATTTCATCAGGGAGGAAATACCTACCAGGACAGACATGAGGAAGAGAAGTTGTGCAAGTGCTGAGTAATTTGAGCCTGCACTGAAAATTATTATTGCACCACATATTAGCCTACAACCAGACAGAACAAACATCTGACTTTTCAGTCAGATAGCACAAAAATGTTTCCTTCCCATCAACAGCCTGCATTCAAAATAACACCAGAGAACATAAGGATTAAATCAAAGGTCTGCCCATACCAGCAGCCCACCTGGAAGCAATGCTGGATTCATATGGAACAGCAACAGAAGAGGGAAAGTCTAAATGACATTTTCTAGACGATCCTCCAGCTTATGCTGGGGACACCAGGCCAGGAGACAGGATTGGAGGTGAGGTCTGAGCAGGGCCACGGAGCAGAATCCCCTCTCCTGCTCTGCTGCCCACACTGCTCTGGCTGCAGTCGGGGAGAAGGTTTGCTATGCAATGACACAGGTCCTAGGTGAGTTGTGGCTTATCATGATTCCTTGCACATTTCCAGCATCCACACTTTTGAAGAGTGGGATCCTCTCTGCATAAGCTTGGTCTGCATTCTCTTGTTCAGATGCACATAAGCCTGGGTTTGATTCCAGTGGAGCCTGGCAACTATGTAATTTACATCACAGTCTGCAACCGCCCTGCTGCCAGCATCTGACATTCCTCCTAAATCCTGTCTTTTGCAGTGCAGAATAGAAGGATTTTTTCCCCAACAGTTTCATGAAAAGGAGTAGTTCACCTCTGAATTGCTGGAAGTTGTGGAACAAAGCAGAAAAGCCACATTTGGTGTATCTTTAAATCGGCTACTGAGAACTTCATACAAACGTCACCAGACAGAGGCAGAGGCAATCCCGCTTCAGGTAAGTGCCACATTAGCATGAACGCTCATAAAAGCTGCCTGAGAGCAGGGAGCCCACTTAATGAAAAAGCAGAAACGTTCCCATATGTTCCCTGAAGTATTCTTTGCCCTTCAAATGAGCACATTCAGATTGAGTCTCTGGCTTTGTTTCAGAGAAACCCCATCTGTAGGCTGCATCGCTTACAGGCACATCTCAGTCATGCAATAGCTATGTCACAGCTCATATATCACACAAAAATCACATTGGAGGCCACACAACCTCATACACCCCAAGTCTTCCATTCCACTGAAAGTAATCCTAGGAGAGCTCTTATTGCACCTCGCTGCTGCTGTCACATGCCTTGTGTTGGGAAACAGAGTCCACAACTGCAATATCAAACAGATCTTCGCGCAGATGAGAGGGATGCGAAGGAGAGCTCCGCCGTGCTGATCCGCTCTGGAAGCCTTGCTTTGATTAGCAACAAAGAAACAGGTGTGGGACCAGGACAGAAATAGCAGCACTGCACAGCCTTCTGCCACACCGTGGATGAAACACAGGCAGTGCACAGGAGGCTTGAGGAACTCATCCCACACCTTTAGATCACAAGGCTAACGAAGCTGATTGTCACAGTGAGGACAGAAAGGGGTGAAGCTGCTATTTTACCTTCCTGCCATCAAAGGGCTTCAGTGACAGAACAACTTCATTTCAGACTCAACGGCAAGAACAACTGATAAGGCAAAAGGCTTCCAGCCACATAGAGGAGTCCACAGAAATACTCACTTTTGTGGTGAAGAAACAGCATTGACAGCTAAGGCAGAGAGCTTGGAGCTATAGCGGTGTTCAAGGAAGCCAAAGGCATCCTGGGCTGGCTCAGCAGCAGCGTGGCCAGCAGGACAAGGGAGGTTCTTCTGCCCCTGGGCTCAGCACTGCTCAGGCCACACCTTGAGTGCTGTGTCCAGGTCTGGGCTCCTCAGTTCAAGAGAGATGTTGAGGTGCTGGAAGGTGTTGAGAGAAGGGCAGCAAGGCTGGGGAGGGGTCTGGAGCACAGCCCTGTGAGGAGAGGCTGAGGGAGCTGGGGGCGTGCAGCCTGCAGCAGAGGAGGCTCAGGGCACAGCTCATTGCTGCCTGCAGCTGCCTGCAGGGAGGCTGTAGCCAGGTGGGGTTGGGCTCTGCTGCCAGGCAAGCAGCAACAGAAGAAGGGGACACAGTCTCAAGCTGTGCCAGGGCAGGTCTAGGCTGGATGTTAGGAGGAAGTTGTTGTCAGAGAGAGTGACTGGCATTGGAATGGGCTGCCCAGGGAAGTGGTGGAGTGGCCGTGGCTGGAGGTGTTGAAGCCAAGCCTGGCTGGGGCACTTAGTGCCATGGTCTGGTTGATTGGCCAGGGCTGAGTGCTAGGTTGGGCTGGGTGAGCTTGGAGCTCTCTTCCAGCCTGGTTGATTCTATGGCAGGGGACAAACATGTCAGCAGGGTACACTCCATTCTATCAAATAAACAGGGATAACACACTGAAACTGCAAAGGAGATGAATGGGTGGGACAGATAAAGAGAAACTGCTACTCTGCACACAGAAAACTCTTCCTGCCTTACAGCAAACAAGAACTTCAAGCAAAAAAGGAGAGGAAAGCTCACCAAAAGCAGCAAACACAGATACTCATTCCAGGGTGAGAGCCTAAGAGCAAAGCCACCTGGTGCAGTCAAGGAGCCTCATGTTCAGCCTGGAAGCATTTGTACAGTAGATGGGTTCCAGAAAAGACTGAGCCATATCATAGAAACCTTCATGACAATCTTTGTAACTCAGACCAGATTCAGAATGTAATGGGGAGGGAAACACACAAATTGGCTCTCTAGAAAATCATTCTCTGTCCTTGTGCATGTGCTTCAAGGTATTCTGTTAGGAAGTCTGCAGCTTTCTTCTCCTGCAGCCCAGTTTGCTCGTCAAATGCTCTCACAGCAAAGGCAGTGCCTGAGTGAGCACCTGAGAGAAAAGAGCCAGAAAAAATACAACCATTTGCCAGTGAATGCTCTGGGCTGAGTTTCATCTCACAGGCACCTCTGTGGACTCCACTGCACTGCTCCCATACCTGACCACCAGCTCCTTTCTGGGGATCCTTTTCCCCTCCAGTGTTGTAACAGCTCTCTAGTGACATCATTAGAAAGCAACTCCCCTGAAGGCTTATCTTCAAACTCAGACAAGTCATTCCTTTGAGGCAGGAAAGGAACTGGAAGGGCATGAAATTTCAAGACTGAGATCCTGACAATAACTTAGAATCAGTCAGGGTTGGAAGGGACCACAAGCATCACCTAGTTCCAAGCCCCCTGCCATGGGCAGGGACACCCTACCCTAGATCAGGCTGCCCACAACTTGATGCAGGACTATTCCCCTTTGCAGCTACTTTATTTTCCTCTACTTAGGGAATACTCTGTACCTGCAAAGAGAGAAGTTCAAGCCTTTCTGCAAATTTCCAGGAGGCCAATTTTATGAGTTAAAGAAGTGGTTGCCCTTACTGCTGACTAGAGCAAGGTACTACCTTGGCGAGAAGCATAAATCTGCTGGCAAGCTGCACTTCATTGATAGCAGCTGGAGGCTGCAACACACCAACAGACAGCAGCGTAAGAAGTGATCCCTCTGGGAAAGTAGCCTGGACACAAGGCAAACATCAAAGCAAGTTTTATAAAAAGCTCTCTTGAAAGACAGAAGATCAAGTGCTTAGCACTCTGCTGCTCACAGCCACCTCATCTCAGTCCAGCGGACAGAACGCAGAGCTAACCGATGACACCAGGAGCTGCGGAGCTGGGGCAAGATGCGATCATGCGAGCTTCCAGCAGCGCTGCAAACGCTCTTCTGTCAGTGCCTCGGAGCTGCACCGTGCAGCTCACAGCCAGTGTAAAAGAGCAGACACAAACACCTGTGGGATCCTAGGACCTCTGAAGTGATCAGGTCTGCTGGCACAAACAGGACTGTTTTGCCCAGCGCCGAGCAGCGCAGCCTACCCTCCTGACCTGTGCATCGCCTTCACCACCGCACAGCTTCACAGCAGCGGGAGAGCTGCTGAATGCACACCCAGCCTGTGTTCTGGAAGCCAGGCAGGAGTTAGGCTCTGCAGAAAGATTAAGTATAGCAGACAGCTGACAGGCACCCAAGACTGCGCACCCTACAATTCCAAATCTGACATTTGCTGCCAGGAGAGTACCCATGCACATGGCCACAACTCCTCCCAGCAGCAAAGAGCTCAGTTAGAGACTTCCAGCAGCCCCTCCCAATTTGAGTTTGCTGATCACCCTACTCTTTTTCCAGAGGCAATGGAACATCTTCCTGCTGCTCTTTTCAAAAGCACTTTTTAGTGACTGGTATTATGACTGGAGTCAGAACTTCTGCATGCATCCTTGTCTTAAAACACAGGCACCAAAACTCCACCACAGCTTTGTGCCTCCTGCTTTATTCTTCTATCAGCAAACACTGAAGGCTTCCTGGATTACTCAAAATTTGGCAATCTCTCTGGGCCCTCCCCCAGAAAAGAATCTTTCCTTCTGTTATCCCTGAAGCTTCCATGTCTGCTTGGAGTTCTCCTCAGAAACTTACCAGGTTCTGTTATTCAGCAGATTTGTAGAACCCTGAAATGGCTCAAGGTGGAAGGGACCTCAGAGCTCATCTCCCCCAACATCCCTGCCACGGGCAGTGACATCTCTCAGCTAGACCCAGCTGCTAAAGGACACATCCAGCCTGGCCTTCAACACCCCACAGAGGAGGCAGCCACAGCCTCCCTGGGCAGCCTGGGCCAGACTCTCACCACCCTCACACTCAACAACTTCTTCCTCAGCTCCACTCTAATCCTGCTCTGCCTCAGCTCCAAACCATTCCCCTTGGCCTGTCTCCAGACACCCTCAGGAGCAGTCCCTCTGCAGCCTTCCTGCAGGATCCCCTTCAGGTTCTGGCAGGCAGCTCTGAGGTCTCCCTGGAGTCTCTTCTTGTTCTTCCCCGTCATCTGGTGGCAAGACTGAGTTCCAGTAGTCTCAAGCACGCTCTGTTGCTCTCAGAAGAGAGGCCATCACTTCAGGCTCCCTGCAGTTTTTCTCCTGGTGCATTAGCTGGCAGCCAGAAGGCAGAAGGGCACTCTACCTGCCTGCTGTCCAAACACACCTTTAGCAGGACGAGAAATAACATCGAGCTGCCAGCTGAGCACACAAACAGGTGCTCTAAGTCACAGCTTCCATGGCTCCCTGTGCAAATAAACTGCAGGCTGGAGGAGGGACACTATTTATAGCTCTGAGCTTGGCTGTCTTGGCTCTGGGAGCCCACCTACATAATCAACAAGAGTTCACTGTTAATGCCACCAAGCACACCAAAAGTTGTTCTGCAGCACAATTCACCTTCAGCAGCTTACTGCAGTTGAGGACGTCTCCAGATTTCAGCTGTATTTGTGTTCCTTTCCCAGTCCACAGCTCTTGCAGCTTTGCTTTCTCTCCCTGACTGCACACTAAGGACACATCCACCTGCACTGCCACAGACATTTCGGCAGTCCCAAGTGGATTTTTCAGTACATGAGATCCTTTAGCACAACATTACAAAGCAGAGCTAAGCTTATTTGAATGCTTCAGCTATGCCTCCCACTGCTCTTTCCCAGAATGCTGTACTTCTCAAAGTTCATTACTACACAATTAGACCAGAAAAAGACAGGTATAATTACTGGTTACCATGTATGCTGCACAGTTAACTCCTCAGTACAGACCACTACAGGCTCACTGCTTCAGACAGAGCATTTATTAAGATCCTCAACAGGCTAAACACTACTTATCAACCCCAGAATGGTTTAGGTCAGAAGTGACCTGAGAGATCACCTCACCACCATGCCCAGGGACACCTCTCAGCTAGACTCAGCTGCTCAAGGCCTCATCCAGCCTGGCCTGCAACACTCCCTGGGCAGCCTATTCCAGACTCTCACCACCCTCACACTGCAGAACTTTCCCCTCAGCTCCACTCTAACCCTGCTCTGCCTCAGCTCCAAACCATTCCCCCTTGGCCTGTCTGCAGACAGCCTCAGGAGCAGTCCCTCTGCAGCCTTCCTGCAGGATGCCTTCAGGCACTGGCAGCAGCTCTGAGGTGCCCCTGGAGCCTTCTCTTCTCCAGGCTCCCCAGCTCCTCCTCATAGCAGAGGTGCTCCAGCCTTTGGATCATCTTTGTGGCCTCCTTTGGACTCACTCCAGCAGCTCTGTGACCTCCTTCTGCTGGGGACACCAGAACAGCAGGCAGGATTGGAGGAGAGGTCTCAGCAGAGCAGAGCCAAGGGACAGAATCCTCTCTCTTGCCCTGCTGCCCACACTTGATGCAGCCTAGGATAGGATTTGCCATCTGGGCTACTACTAAAGGGATGAAACATTGCACCTATCCCATGTTCAATATAAATCAGGTCAGGACCTCAGACTGTCACTGAAGATGCCTCCAGTAAGAGGAAGCGAAAGAGTACACACAACTGCATGGAGCCCAACAGCCCAAGGTAAAGGACAAGTTTGCTTGGGCTACTTCTCCACACTCTGAAACTAGAGCTGGTCGCTTCATCCCCCCCGAGATGTAGGCCATGGGGACCACTGGCACCTGGCGTTCAGGAGGACAGGAGTGGCCACAGCCACCAACGCAGGACAGCCAACTGCTCACGCTGCGTCCTGCCCGTCCCACGCCATGCCTCAGGCGAGGGCACGCTCACACAGACCTCACACAGCCTTTCAGCCACGCTCCTCAAAAGCAGTGCCCGAGCGGCCATGTGCTGCGCCACAGAGCCCAGGCGATTAGAGCTTAAGGAGCTGCGCTGGCGCGGAGCTCGCAACGCTGCTCTTCTGCCGGGCTTTGTCGGCAGGGGCGCAGGCAGAAGGCAAAAGCAGCTTTAAAAGCAGGGGTATGAGGAAGGCAAGTTGCTTATTTCAGCCTTTTCCCTGAGTGGTAAAAGCGGCAGGCAGCCCTTTTTTCATACGTGCACCTGGGAAGAAGGCTGAACCCTGTTGCTTTTCTCAGTGCTAGGCTGCTGTGGTCGGGGCCAGATGTTTAAACGTTACAGCATGCACATTTTCCTCTCTTCTTCCAAGGCACAAGCAAAATAAGAGGAATCTTTGACTTCACTCCACCAGAGACCTATTTAATAGTTTGGCGGTTATGTCAGGAAAGGTAGCTTGGCTGAGTGGATGCTGACGACATACAGAACGACATGATCCTAATGAGTTGGAAAATATTGGCTCTCGGGAGATCCCACCAGATGCTACCGCGCTGAGAAAGCTACTGTATTATTGAATTTCACTTTTATGAGGTCAAATTTATTATCCAGCCATTAAGGTATCCCACATGAAATCTTGCATAAAATACTTTTACAGTTACTTGCTGGAAAAGGAGATTCTTATTTTAACTTCAAGACATCATCTACATGAGGGATTCAAATGCCTGTTTGATCACCTCAATACAGGAACCTAAAGGTCTGCAAGCAATTTCCCTGCCTCCCCCCACCCCAAAAAAAAAAAAAGCCAGATTAATGGAACTGAACTGTCAACAAAATAATGAACTACCTGAGCGGGACGAGGAAAAAGTGGTAGCCAGGTCCATTTTTCCAGAGTAAACTAAAGCCATGTGTGAGTGTGTGCATGTTTGCTTGGCTGAAAGGGTTAGAAACTGAGTGCTTTGGGTACCTAACAGCAAATAAGCCCTCCCAAAAAAAATCTATACAGTGAACTGCTCCAGAAGATTAACCATGCTCAGCCTTAAAAAGGTCTTCACTGGCACAGCTCCTTTCCAGGGTGTTGTGGAGCAGTTTTTGTCACAAAAAAGTATGACAAGAGTAGTCTCAAGCCAAGGAAGGTGCAGTATTTGAGCACTGACACAATAAACAGCCAGTGCACAGGCCACAGCACCCCTCTGGAAATCCTCCCTCTGCCTGTCCCACCCAAAGGCTGAGCTCAGCCAGCTCACTCACATCTATTTGCAGGCAGCTGTAGGAGCACAGACCTCGCTACCGTGCGTGACAAAGCCACACTGTGACAGACACTGCACTCCGGCAGAAGCTAAGCACACACCTTGCCTTTCTGACACCACCACTACAAGGACAGGGGTTGGGGCTCTGCAGCCTGGAGAAGAGAAGGCTTCCAGGAGACCTTGGAGTGGCCTTCCAGAATCTGAAGGGGGCTACAGGAGGGCTGGGGAGGGACTATTGACAAGGTCTGGTAATGACAGGACAAGGGGAAATGGGTTTAAGTCGGCAGAGGGGAGATTGAAACTAGATGTTAGGAAGAAGTTGTTTGCAGTGAGGGTGGTGAGACACTGGCACAGGCTGCCCAGGGAGGTTGTGGCTGCTCCCTCCCTGGAGATGTTCAAGGCCAGGCAGGATGAGGCTTTGAGTGACCTGTTCTAGTGGGAGGTGTCCCTGCCGGTGGCAGGGGGTTGGAACTGGCTGATCCTTGAGGTCCCTTCCAACCTAAACCATTCTATGACCCAAAACTGCTTTTTTAAACAGCTTGCCTTTGGATGAGCTCACCAAAAGAGATACTCTTGGACTACCTGTGGAGGACAGGAAGTCTAATACCTAACAAGATCTGAAACACTGGAGGAAAGTCAGACTTTTGTATTCACCCAGTAGAAAAAGGTCTCTGGCGAGTAGGGGGAGAAAGGCAGGTGGAAGACATTAAGAGTGTCGATCTTGATGCTGTTTTCCCCTGCTGGTATTTCAGTGATCTATCCCCAGCAGGAATCTGCACAGGGAAGAGCTTGAGTTTGTTCTGAATTCCTAAAAAAAGCATTTAGGCTGAAGTTTTGGATCAGAAACATATTTCTGCTGCAGCACAAAGCCATAGGAGAGAACTCCAGATAGCAGCTAGGACCTGTGTTTGTGGAAATGTGCAGAGCTCCCTTTCTAAACTACATCCAGAGAAAGTCTTTCACCAGCTTCCCAGCAGACAGGTTCCCAAGGAGGCCTCCACACCTTCTGAGTCTCCCCACAGCAGTCAGTGTTCTGTGATGCTCTCTCCTCCATCCGTACTTGTGTTCCTCCTAGATTTTGTCTTAACTGGTATTGCTTTTTGCTTTAACTCCTTCTGCCTGCTTCTCCTGATCTTCCCCTGCACCTCTCTTCCCTCTCTCTTAGCTAATGACCTTTCTCTCTTTCCTTCCTCTGTATTTTCTCCTCCTTCCCCCCCAATTCACCTGTTGTTCTTTCCTCTGCAGCATCTTTAAGTCCGTGCTACAAGCACAGTCTCAGTGCTGCAGCTTTAAGGCTGGAGGAGGTGGCTGTGTTGGGAAAAGCATAACTAAGGAGCATAATTCTGCTAAAAGAGAAGCCACAAAGGTAAAGGTTCAAGCAATACTGGATCAATGGGGTATAGAGGCACAGAACTCACTGGCCAAGGCACCTGGCAGAGGTGACACAAGCACAACACTTGTGCAGGAGGGCGGTTTGCTCCCAAAGGACAAACCAGCACAGTGTCGGACTGCGTATCAAGAACAATCCAAGCCTGTGATCCAGATGGGAGGCACACACTCCCTAGAAATCTTTGGATAATGGCACACCATTAAAGAACTGGAAAACAAACCACAGGAGTCCTTTCTTTTCTTGAGAACGGGGTCACATCTGCTCAGGGCAGGTTTGTTTCAGAGGTGAGTTAGAATCTAGAGAGAGACTGTCTGCTTGTCCTGTTGTACTTCTGATTCAGTAGAAAGATGGCTTCTAGAAGTCTGGAAACAGCAAGGCAGGCAGGCTCCCAAACCAAGGCACACTCCCCAGCTGCTGGGTTCTGCTGGAGAAACTCACTGATCATCAGCAAAAGGGTGTGAGTGACTTAACAGGCAAGCATGGTCCTTCCCCACCACGTCACCCTCGGTTACCTCGCTGGAGGAGAAAACAGCAGCTGAAGTCCCAGCTTCTCCAGGGCCATTGGAGCTAGAGTTTTAGCTCAGACATAAACATATTCACAACAGAGAAGCACAGCAGTAGAAGCTCTGAGTGGAGAGGTGAACTCTCTAGAGATAGGCCCTATCATGGCAACAACAGATAAGTTAATGTAACTTAACTGGAGCATCAAGAGCTGTATGTCTGGAAGCACAGCTTGGACCTTCCCTTGCTGCTTCTGCCGCTTCAGCTGCGCCTGCTGCTCTCTGCCCCCGCTGCTGTTTTGGCTGCTGCTGCTTCACCACAGCTTGACCTCTCTGCCACTCTCACTAAGGTTATTACATTTCTCTAGTAGTTTATCTCTCCCTATACTGTTAAACTGTAAGACTTTCCAAAAAGAATCTGCGAGTTAATTCTACCGGGGGAGGTAGAATCTGTGTCCCACCCTAACCCGGGACACACTCCTCTCAGGCTTTGTCAGAAGCTTCCAGATGGAGATGTTGCTGCCACAGTAGATGGAAGCTGACCTTAAGCATGGGGATGGTTTTTCAACAAAGGCATTCCAAGACGAGGCAGCAGACTTAGAGAATCAAGCAAGCCCAGAATCAGGACAAAAGGACAGAGAGCAATCATTCCACAGCCTTGAACTCAAAGCTGCCTGCATCTATCTCATGTGGAGTATCACTGCAGAAGCTTAAGCCTGACCAGGCCAATCATTAAGCTGTGAACAAGAGGAGATCAAAAGGAGTGTGCTGCTCTGTTTGTTTGCTCTATTCTAAGTGCTTCCAGTGTGGGCTCCAGATTGCTATTCTGCAGCTGTATGGTTAGCAGAGTTGTGTCACAGTTCACTGAAGGGCTGAAGCATGTTAAATGATGGTTAATGTGGACCTGTGCAGAGCCTAAACCACCTGAACTGTGGACTGACTGTACTTTCACATTTCCTTGAGGCTGGATTGGAAACCTGCTCCCTTCAGAAGTACCAGCACAGGGAAATAAAACCTCACAATCCCATCCTTGGTGAACCACACCAAATCAAGGGATGAAGAGAAGCAGTGGCTTTTGAGTGAGGAGGAAAAACTAAGCACCTAAAACAAGCTACAGACCTGAAAACACAGCAGCACTTTTGAACCTTCAGATCAACACAGATTTAACCTTCAACAACAACATGAGTGGAAGAAGGAAAACAGGACTGAGAAAAAACAAGTCTGGTAAAGACTTCCAGTGGTAACCTGATCTGCCATTCTGCCTCAAGTCATTATTTACTGCATCTGGATCATTCTCCTAACGTTCTCCATGACTAGTGATGATGCAGAATGGTTTGGGTTGGAAGGGACCTCAAGGATCAGCCAGTTCCAAACCCCTGCCACAGGCAGGGACACCTCCCACTAGAACAGGTCACTCAAAGCCTCATCCTGCCTGGCCTTGAACATCTCCAGGGTGGGAGCAGCCACAACCTCCCTGGGCAACCTGTGCCAGTGTCTCACCACCCTCACTGCAAAGAACCCTTTCCTAACATCCAGTTTCAATCTCCACTCTGTCAGTTCAAACCCATTCCCCCTTGTCCTGTCATTACCAGACCTTGTCAGTAGTCCCTCCTCAGCCTTCCTGTAGCCCCCTTCAGATCCTGGAAGGCCACTCCAAGGTCTCCTGGAAGCCTTCTCTTCTCCAGGCTGCAGAGCCCCAACTCTCCCAGCCTGTCCTCATAGCAGACCTGCTCCACCCCTGTGATTATCCTCGTGGCCTCCTCTGGACTCACTCTAACAGTTCAATGTCCTTATTGTGTTGGGGGCTCCAGTATGCCTCTGATTATCAAAGCCCTTAATAATGCAGCCCCACCTCTGGGAATGATCAGAAGTTACAGCACTGATCAACAATGCAGCTTCACCTCTGGGAACGATCAGAAGTTACAGCACTGATCAACAATGCAGCTTCACCTCTGGGAATGATCAGAAGTTACAGCACTGATCAACAATGCAGCTTCACCTCTGGGAACGATCAGAAGTTACAGCACTGATCAACAATGCAGCTTCACCTCTGGGAATGATCAGAAGTTACAGCACTGATCAACAATGCAGCTTCACCTCTGGGAATGATCAGAAGTTACAGCACTGATCAACAATGCAGCTTCACCTCTGGGAACGATCAGAAGTTACAGCACTGATCAACAATGCAGCTTCACCTCTGGGAACGATCAGAAGTTACAGCACTGATCAACAATGCAGCTTCACCTCTGGGAATGATCAGAAGTTACAGCACTGATCAACAATGCAGCTTCACCTCTGGGAATGATCAGAAGTTACAGCACTGATCAACAATGCAGCTTCACCTCTGGGAATGATCAGAAGTTACAGCACTGATCAACAATGCAGCTTCACCTCTGGGAACGATCAGAAGTTACAGCACTGATCAACAATGCAGCTTCACCTCTGGGAATGATCAGAAGTTACAGCACTGATCAACAATGCAGCTTCACCTCTGGGAATGATCAGAAGTTACAGCACTGATCAACAATGCAGCTTCACCTCTGGGAATGATCAGAAGTTACAGCACTGATCAACAATGCAGCTTCACCTCTGGGAACGATCAGAAGTTACAGCACTGATCAACAATGCAGCTTCACCTCTGGGAATGATCAGAAGTTACAGCACTGATCAACAATGCAGCTTCACCTCTGGGAATGATCAGAAGTTACAGCACTGATCAATAATGCAGCTTCACCTCTGGGAATGCTCAGCAGTCAGAGCAGTGCAGCACCTAAGGCAGCAAGGGTGGCTGGTTCATAGGAGGGAGGCATGGAAAAAATCTGCTGTATGGGAAAATTAAATGCATCCAGAAAGTGATGCCAAGGAGTGCAAGGCAGTGGCTTAGCTTACATCCTGGAGCTCAAGTGTAAGCTATAAATACCCATGCACACAACACACATTCTGTCTGGTAACTGCCACAGGTGAAAACCTGGACTGAAAGGCTCCAGTTGCATGCATATTCCCCAGCAGTGCCCTGTACCACAAGAAATACTGAACCCAAAGGATCCCATTTACTCACCTGCAGTTTGGAAGACCTCATGCAGCAGAGCTTCATTCACCACCACCGAACTGAAGCCGCCAGCAGGATGACTCCAGCTCTGATAAATGGTTTGCAGCAGAAGGGTTTGAGCTCTGGTTGCTTGAATGGTCAAATTAGGCAGCTCAAATATGCACTCAGTCAGTGGGACGTGAGCTCGCTTGGTCCTGCTCGAAACAGGCAGGGAAGAAAGAAGACTCAGTACTGTGATGCACAGAAATGATGTCAAAACTCAGCCACTGGGCAGCAGCTTCCAAGCCGTTAGTTTGGCAAGGCTGAAGCTGTGTTTGTTACACTTGTGAGAGCTGATTCCATTTACAGTGAAATTCACCTAAATATGGCTTCCATCACACAACTTAAATTTACATCTCCCTCCAAAACCTGACAGGAAAGAAAACCCAGTTAATTTTATCTAATCTTTATCTGCAGCTGGGTCGAGGCAATGCCAAGCACAAATCCAGGCTGGGCACTGAGCAGCTGGAGAGCAGCCCTGAGGAGAGGGACTTGGGGGTGCTGCTGCAGGAGAAGCTCAACAGGAGCCAGCAGCCCAGCTTTCTGGGCACTTACAGCCCAGAAAGCCAAGCAGAGCCTGGGCTGCAGCAGGAGAAGTGTGGCCAGCAGGGCCAGGGAGGTGATTCTCCCCCTCTGCTCTGTTCAGACCCCACCTGGAGTACTGCATCCAGCTCTGGAGCCCCCATTACAAGAGGGATGTGGAGATGCTGGAGAGTGTCTAGAGCAGGGCCAGGAGGATGCTCAGAGGCTGCAGCAGCTCTGCTGTGAGCACAGACTGAAAGAGTTGGGGCTGTGCAGGCTGGAGCAGAGGAGGCTCCCAGGGGACCTTCTTGTGGCCTTCCAGCATCTGAAGGAGGCTACAAAAAAGCTGGGGAGGGACTTTTCAGGACATGAGGGAGTTACAGGATTAGAGGGAATGGAGTGAAGCTGGAAATGGGCAGGTTCAGGCTGGATGTGAGGAGGAAGTTGTTGAGCATGAAAGTGGTGAGAGCCTGGCATGGGTTGCCCAGGGAGGTGGTTGAGGCCCCATGGCTGGAGGTGTTTGAGGCCAGGCTGGCTGAGGCTGTGTGCAGCCTGCTCTAGGGTAGGGTGTCCCTGGGCATGGCAGGGGGGTTGGAACTGGCTGCTCCTTGTGCTCCCTCCCAACCCTGACTGATTCTGTAATTAACTCTTGCTTTTACAATACTGAATAAAAGCATTTCCAGGCACTGCCACCAAAGCAAAGGCAGCTCATGGCAGTGAGGTAAAAACAGAAAAAAAAAATGTCTTCAGAAGTTTGAATTCCTGAGAATCATTTCAAAGCTGACAGGGAATCAGCAGATGGAATCCGCACAGTGATCAAGGGAGCCATAGAGACAAGACTCACACAACAAAATACAAGGAGCCCCACATCCCAGATTAGATTTCCCCTCAAATTCCACAGCTCATTAAGTGATCCCAGCAATTGTCAATGCAGTTGGCTTTATAATGAGGGAAGTGGAAGAGGTAGGAGCAGGCTTTGGGAGGGTACTGCAAGGTAAAGGATATTTTGGTTGGAAGTAAAATGCTCTGTGTCAAAACAGATCACTGCCAGTAAAAGCACAGAATGGTAGGGGTTGGAAGGGACCTCCACAGAACACTCAGATCAATTCCCTGCCCCAGAGCAGCAGCACCCAGGGCAGGGCACACAGGAACACATCCAGGAGGGCTGGGAAAGGCTCCAGAGCAGGAGACTCCACAGCCTCTCTGGGCAGCCTGCTCCAGGGCTCTGCCACCCTCACCATCCAGAAGTGTCTCCTCATGCTGAGCTGGAAGCTCCTGGGTTCCAGCTTGCACCTACTGTTCCCTGTCCTGTCACTGGGCATCACCAAAAGGAGACAAGCACCTTCATCCTGACCCCCACACCTCAGATACTGACAGAGGTTGTTAAGATCCTGTAGGGCCAGGCTAAGAGAGTTGGGGCTGTTCAGCCTGGAGAAGGCACCTGGGAGACCTTAGAGCAGCCTTCCAGCACCTGAAAGCCTGGAAGGGAAGCTGAAAACAGGAGAGCCAGGAAGGGATGTTTTTACAAGAGTTTGCAGCAACAGAACAAGAGGGAATGGATTGAAGCTTGAGGAGGGCAGATTTAGGCTGGATATAGTGACAAAATTGAGGGTGGTGAGACACTGGCACAGGCTGCCCAGGGAGGCTGTGGATGTTCCTTCCCTGGAGGCATTCAAGGCCAGGTTGGATGAGCCCTTGACCAACCTGGCCTAGCAGGTGTCCCTGGAACTGGGGGTCTCTTCCAATCTAAACCATGGTACAAAAAGAGTGGAAGAGCTTTCCCCCATCCCCGAGCCTGACTATTCACTTCACACAAGGCACAGCTACTGCACTGAACTCTGCTGAACCTCACTCTCAAGTTCCACACAAACTGCTCCCTCAAGGCTAATAACAGCCTATGAATTTATTTGGTTTTTAAAAAATATGCAAATTCTACTGAATTGTGCTTTACCAATCCCATAGGAATAAATCCTACTGCTCCTTTTCAGACAGCTTTGGAGCAATGGGAAGTAGAAGAAAATAAATCCCTTTTTAATAGGCTGGGGCAGAGGTGGGGGGAGGGAAGTATCAGACCATGTGTGAAGCAAATGCTGCTTAAAGGAAATTTAACTGGCCCTGGCTAGTGATGAAAGCACATTTATAATTCAGGATTTATTATAATGGTTCAGAAACACAAATAATGCATTTAAGAGAACTCAGAATACAAGTTGGCTACCAAGCTGCACCTGTTAATACAGAAAATCCATCATTAATAAGGTACTGAGCTATATTTAACCAGGTTTTATGACCCAAGAGATGCATTCAGGCAATAACTGAAAATACAAAAAGGAATCATTTTTCCCCAGTAAACCAATCTGTGCTTCTCTGCTGCAGCATTAAACTTGTGTTAGGCAACCGAAGGTGACTGCACATCTGAACTCATCACCGCATTACAACGGTAACGGCACGGGGCTGGAATCTAAGCCTGCTGTTCAAACTGCACCTGAGCAACAACAGAAATCATTATTGCTCAAACCTTTACTCTCAAAGAGTTAAGAGGCAGTGCTGAACATATGTTCAATTAACTGAGCAGGTTAAAAACCTACCAATTCCAACATCCTTCTCCAGGGGAAAATAAATCCCAATGTAACTAGCAGGATAGGCTACTCATTAAAGCTCAGCTTGGCCAGGTTCCAGGGTAAATGGAAGGAAATAGGAACAAGCAAGTCTTGCTGTGTAGTGGCATGGAGTGAAAATGAATCTGTCCTAATTAAATGATTTCTAAATACACTTTGGTTGTACCCAGTTTGCTGACAAACTGTAATACAGACTTGCTGAAATATCTGGACGAATCTGGCGCAGCATGAAAGGAAATAATTCTCCTCAGTGCCCTTGAATAAAAGCATGAATTGGTCCTTCTCATCCACCAGGCACAGGCACCCCTATAACCAGGCCAGGGAAGCCCACAGGCCTGCTATGAAATGGTTGCAGCTTGTGGACTTTAGGAACAGCAACTCATTCTTTTAAAATCAACACCTCCGAGTGATTGAAAGGATACAGTGGGGAACAGCTGGGTCCAGGGGTTTACACAGAGTCCCCAACTGCAAAGCTGGGGAAGGCTTCCAGAGACTTACTTTCTGTTATTACTCATATCCTGCACAGTAAAATACCATGAGTTCAGTTTTTCCAAAATAACAAAGCCAGGAACCTGCTACTAGAACCCAGCAACTGTGCCCTAGGAGAACCTGAATGCAATTTAAACGCCTGAGTCGTTCCACTCAGCATTTGCAAACCTTTCCGCTGGGGCTAAAAGAAGCTGCTTGCTGGTTTTGTGCTCGACAGGAGCAGATGCTTCACCTGCACTCCAACCACAAATCCATGTTCCTCCTCCAGCTCATCTGTCACAGCAACTTTAAAAGACTGCTTTGATCCTTTGTCTTAACGTTTAAGCAGCTATTATTGGGTAAGGAAAATAATGTCTGCTACTTAATGATGAATACCAGAGGTCTGAGGGGAGGGCACAAGGAGAAGGAGAAAAGGAAGGAAGTTAACCACTACAGTCTTGGGACTGGAGAATAAATCTTACGAAGAGCAACTGAAGGAGCTGGGGCTGCTTAGTTTGAAACAGAGGAGGCGGAGGGCAGACCTCACTGCTGTCTACAACCCCACCTGGCTACAGCCTCCCTGCAGGCAGCTGCAGGCAGCAATGAGCTCTGCCCTGAGCCTCCTCTGCTGCAGGCTGCACCCCCCCAGCTCCCTCAGCCTCTCCTCACAGGGCTCTGCTCCAGGCCCCTCCCCAGCCTTGCTGCCCTTCTCTGGACACCTTCCAGCACCTCAACATCTCTCTGCAATGGAGGAGCCCAGAACTGGACACAGCACTCAAGGGGTGGCATGAGCAGTGCTGAGCACAGGGGCAGAAGGACTGCTCTTGTCCTGCTGCCCACACTGCTCCTGAGCCAGCCCAGGATGCCATTGGCTCTGCTGCCCACCTGGGCACACTGCTGCCTCAGCTTCAGCTCCTCTCTACCAGCACCCCCAGCTCCCTCTCACCACTCTGTCCCCAGCCTGTAGTGCTGAGTGGGGTTGTTGCGGCCAAAGTGTAGAACCCTGCACTTGGCCTTGTTCAGTCTCATCCCAAAGAGCAGAGTTCAGGGTTTCTTTCTGAATATTCCAGGTGCTGCAGCAGAAGGGCACAGGACAACCACTCCAAACCTGACTGCTGAAGAGTATCTTTTTAACAGCACTTCTGGAGCTGAAATGTTTGGATGCCAACTCGCCACAAACACACATTTCCTTGAAACAAAGGTGAACAGAAAATGCAGGCAAGGAAAAAGCTTCAGCATGAAGAGAGATTATCTACTGCCAGGTCTCACTCCAGGGTAACAAAATTCAGCTCTGCATAGCAGGACGAAAATAAATGCATTATTACAAGAACAAACACTAAGAAAATCAGGCCAATATCTAAAAGGGAGAGTCCCTGGGAAGAAGACATCCCTTTGAAGCACAGAATGCAAGGATCTGAGCTGGAAAGCTTTTAAAGGCACTTATCTTGTTAGCTTGGAACATTCGGACATTACATTCTTTGATGGCTAGATTAGAATCTGTGGTTGCCAGCTGCAAATAACAACACTGCTTTGTGTCTCAACAAGAAAGTGCAAACCAGCCACCTCACTGGGATGGCTGTGGGAACTTTATCTGCTGCGAGACACCAAGAGGGAAATAAATGTTTAAGCTACCAAAACAAAAAACAAACAAACATCAACCAAAACCACCCAACCAAAAAACCCAAGAAACAAAAAACCCAACCCAAAAAAAAGAAGCTTGGAATGTCAGGGTAAGAAAGTCTTTATTTCCCTTTAAAGCTGAATCCAGCCACAGTAAGCATCACATGAGTCCTTCCAGCCACTGGGAGCCAGGGAGGAAGGGCGGAAAACAGGAAGGAATGGAGGAGGAGGAGAAAGGATAAAAGGAAGGAAGGGAGGAAGGTCAAGTGTAAGGTCCTGTGCCTGGGTCGGGGCAATCCCAAACACAACTCTAGGCTGGGTGGGGAATGGCTGAGAGCAGCCCTGAGGAACAGGCCCTGGGGGTCTGGGCTGATGAAAAGCTCCACATGAGCCTGCAGGGTGAGTGCAGCCCAGACACAACCCTGTGCTGGGCTGCAGCCAGAGCAGTGTGGGCACAGGGCAAGGGAGGGGATTCTGCCCCTTGGCTCTGCTCTCCTCACACCCCACCTGCAGTCCTGGGGGCAGTTCTGCAGCCCCCAGCACAAGCAGGACATGGAAGTGTTGGAGCCAGTCCAGAGGAGGCCACCAAGACGCTGAGAGGGCTGCAGCAGCTCTGCTCTGAGCACAGGCTGAGAGAGTTGGGGCTGTGCAGCCTGGAGAAGAGAAGGCTTGGAGGAGACCTTGGAGTGGCCTTGCAGGATCTGAAGGGGGCTGGCTGCGGGAGGGCTGGGAAGATATTATTGACAAGGTCTGGTAATGACAGATAAGGAGGAATGGGTTTGAACTGGCAGAGGGGAGATGCAAACTAGATGTTAGGAAAGGGTTCTTTGCAGTGAGGGTGGTGAGACACTGGCACAGGTTGCCCAGGGGGGTTGTGGAGCACAGAATCACCCAATGTGATCAAAGATCTCATTGGGTGATGCTGTGCTCCACAACCTCCCTGGAGGTGTTCAAGGCCAGGCTGGATGAGGCCTTGAGTGACCTGTTCTAGTGGGAGGTGACCCTGCCTATGGCAGGGGGTAGGAACTGGCTGATCCTTGAGGACCCTTCCAACCTAAGCCATTCTGTGATAAGGGAAGGACTAAGAGCTGCTCTAAATAAGAGATTTTGTCCCACAAGATAAGGTGGTTAGGATTTGGGGGGATGGGGTGTGGTGTTCTGTGAACTTCTAGTAAGCTCCTTTCTGAAAGCACCCCAAATGCCAGTTCTGATATCTTTTAAGACGGAAGTTACAGCATCAAAAAGAAGTTGCTGGAAGGGGGAAGGGTACTTTGGTTCTTCCATTACCACAAAAGCCTTTAATACAGCCAGAGAGGGATCAAGGGTATCATCAGCAGCAAGAACAGGAATGGACAAGGTGCCTTAATGATTCCCAGCTACAGACTGCAGTGCTGCAGAGACTTACAATTATTATACTGTGGCCTCATTAATTAGCAACCTCAAAAGAATTTTAAAGGGTAGCAGAAGCTATATTTAGAGCAAAACATGAAATCTCAGTAAATGCATAAAGCTTTTCACTTCAAAGGCTAAAATTATTGTTAAATCCAAATTAGGCACCTCTAGTCCTGACTCTGCCAGTAGCTTTACACCATTCTTTCCTTGAAAGCAACATGCACTTGGCAGCAGCCACAGGGATACAGGGCTTGGTGCTCACCTTTGGGCTCTACACTGGGAGTCTGATTACATCTATTTCACTGCTTAAAAGCCTCACACATCCCAGGGAGCCCTTAAGACATCAAAGTCAGCACACAGAACCCTAGAATGGCTCAGCTTGGAAGGGACCTCAGAGCTCACCTACTCCAACCTCCCCACCATGCACAGGGACACCTCTCAGCTAGACTCAGATGATCAAGGACTCATCCAGCCTGGCCTGCAACACCCCCACCAAGGAGGCAGCCACAGCCTCCCTGGGCAGCCTGTTGAGTCTGAAGAACTTCTTCCTCAGCTCCACTCTGACTCTGCTCTGCCTCAGCTCCAAACCATTCCCCCTTGGCCTGCCTCTAGACACCCTCAGAAACAGTCCCTCTGCAGCCTTCCTGCAGGATCCCTTCAAGCACTGGCAGCAGCTCTGAGGTCCCCCTGGAGCTTTCTCTTCTCCAGCAGAGAGGCATCATTAGGGAAGTACAGTGGAAGTCCTAATGCATGGACCTGATTTTTTCTCTTCAAGCCACTGTTTTGCCAAGTCCAACTGTCTAAAGCAGTGCTCTCGATCCTACCAACTCCCAAGGCACTGTCTGGAAGAGAAGATGCATAGGAAAAAGTGAAAGGTGAGAGAGCAACTACAGCACCAAAGTACACCTCCCAAATGCCTCAAGCGAGGCTGGCCAGCAGGATGAGCCCACAGCTGGGCTCCAGGCCTTTCAGTCTCAAGAAGCAAGTTTCACCCAGGTTTTGTGTGTGCCAAGTGAAGAAGGCCAAGTGCAAGCTCCAGGCAAGCTCTGCAGGTATGCACAGTCTCACCTGTCAGCTGGAGCCCTGCCACTCTCAGGCCAGGGCAGCTGCCACTTTCTCAGACAATGCTGAAGGGACTCAGCATGTCAGAAGGTGTCCCAGCTCTGAAGCCTTGACCATATCCTTCTGAATTAGTGTTTTTTTCCCCCCTCAATCCTTTTGGGAGTGGAAGGGAAAGCTACAGGCATGCATGTGGGTATCAACTGGGGAGGTGGTTGAGTCACCAACCCTGGATGTGTTTAAAGGTCATTTGGTTGTGGTGCTTGGGGATATGGTTTAGGGTGAACTCTTAGAGGAGCAAAAGGGAGAAAAGTACCAAATACCAGCAAAACTCTGGAGAAGTGAAGGACAAACACTGCATGGGACACTGCCAGCAGCGAGTCCTGCACAGGCTCCTAACTGAGAGTGGCACCTAAAGGCCTAAAGACACCTTTTTTGCAGACAGTGGAAACACTACAAGAAGCACGTTCCAGACACAGCCAATATAAAGCAGAGCTGCAAATTTTCTGTCATATCTGTGGTGCATAGCAGAACTTGAGCTTTCAGACAGTGAAGTATTGTTATAGAATCAGGGTCAGCCAGGCTGGAAGAGAACTCCAAGCTCATCCAGCCCAACCTAGCACCCAGCCCTGCCCAACCAACCAGACCATGGCACTAAGTGCCCCAGACAGGCTTGGCTTCAACACCTCCAGCCACAGCCACTCCACCACCTCCCTGGGCAGCCCATTCCAATGCCAATCACTCTCTCTGACAACAACTTCCTCCTAACATCCAGCCTAGACCTCTCCTGGCACAGCTTGAGGCTATGTCCCCTTCTTCTGTTGCTGGCTGCCTGGCAGCAGAGCCCAACCCCACCTGGCTACAGCCTCCCTGCAGGCAGCTGCAGACAGCAATGAGCTCTGCCCTGAGCCTCCTCTGCTGCAGCCTGCACCCCCCCCCAGCTCCCTCAGCCTCTCCTCACAGGGCTGTGCTCCAGGCCCCTCCCCACCCTTGCTGCCCTGCTCTGGACACCTTCCAGCACCTCAGCATCTCTCTGCAATGGAGGAGCCCAGACCTGGATACAGCACTCAAGGTGTGGCCTGAGCAGTGCTGAGCCCAGGGGCAGAAGGACTGCTCTTGTCCTGCTGCCCACACTGCTCCTGAGCCAGCCCAGGATGCCGTATTTTGTACCTCTCACCAATCTCAAGTGAAGCAAAATGTGGCTTTAACACTGAAAACCCTGCACATACTCAATACTATCAGCTTGTTTCTGGTCCAAATGCCAGCCAGTACTGATTTACCACAACCAGCATGAAGCATTTACCATGTGCAACCACTTTGCCTGGACAGGTATTAGTTAATAGCCTTAATTTGCTTTCACTGAAGAGTCATGACAATTAATTAGGCTAAATAACCACACTGGAAACACTGCAGATGATCACCCACCCCTGCCTGTCTGCTCTGCTGAATCCCCTCCTCATGGACCAAGCAACACAACTGCTTCCAATTGACACTGATTGCAAGTGCACTTCCCAGAGCTCTGCTGAACGCTGCCTGCCACATCTGCTGAGAAGCAGTAACATTAGATCTGCACTTGATTGCAAATAAAAATAATTAAACCAGAGGTTTCCAACTGAAGTTAATTTGTAGCCACACTAATCAAGCTGCCAGGCATGTACTGGGAATGCAAAGCCTCTCTTGGACAGAGGCTTGGTCTTGGTGTGCGACAGCTTCTTCCAGAAGAGTGCAGCTGAGAGGGGCCCCAAAATGTTCATACTGATACCTGACATATGATCATGGTAACACAGAATGCACTGGGTTGGAAGGGTCCTCCAAAGGTCGCCTAGTCCCACCCCCCTGCAGCAATCAGGGACATCCCCAACTAGATCAGGTTGCTCAAAGTCCCATCAAACCTGACCTCAAATGTCTCAAAGGACAGGGCCTCCACCACTTACCTCCCTTGGGCAACCTGTTTGAGTGTTCCACCACCCTCACTGCAAGAGGCTTCTACCAAAGTCCAACTAATATCACTGCACAAGCTCCTCAAGCACCTTCAGCCTCCTGCAGAAGCACAGCCCATTGCATTTCTACCACAAGCACTGTGTTAAAGCGTGCCCTCAGTGGAAAGAATGAGAGCAGTGAGTCACCCTGCACTGCTGCTCAGGCTGCCACGGTGCTCTGACCTACCTCTTCAAACACCGAGCTGCAGCCTTCTGAAAGTGCCCAATTTCCTGCTCCCGAGGGCATGCTGAAAACAGCTACCAATACCTTGGGGCAAAAGCAAGGCTGATTCAGTCTTCTGCTCTTTGCTGCATCTGCCAGGCCATGGCAGCGAAGAACACAAAGCTGAAGCAACGCAGCATGCTCCCTAGGCTGACTGTTCACATCTGAGGCCATTCTCCCCAGGAGAACTGCTCCTCTCTGCTTTTGCACAGCCCATGGCCCAAAGACACTTCCACACGTGCCAGCTCTAGCTCACACGCTGCTGCTGCTGTGGCTGAAACCCTCTCCTGTCCCCACGTGCTGATGGCATCTGCTCGGGCACGCAACCTCGGAGCCTTTCTGTTCCCAAGGACACCCTGAATTTTCATCTGGCAGTTACATCCAATTACTGACATCAGTAATAGCCACAACTGAAAGCTACAAAATGAGTTTCATCTGTCTGCAGCCTGTTTCTGCTCCTGACCCAGGAAACTGCCCAGGTGAAACGCAATCCAGCCCCGGCCTCGACTGCCCCGACTCCTGCTCACTGTGACTGGGCAGTAACACAGGCTGCCAAAGCCAGCAACACCTGGCCACTTACTGCAAGGCCTCCCACATTTAGCAGCCAGTGTCTGTAGTCTCTGCAGATCTGGCTCTGCACTGCCTGCCTCTGACTAGCACAACTGCACTAAACCCTGTGCTGACTACATCCCATGACTCTCCAGCTCATCTGCTGTGACTTCTAGTTCTGGTCATGGTCATTGGGTTACAGCTGGACTCGATGATCTTAAGAGGTCTTTTCCAGCCTTAGTGATGCTATGAAAGTCAAGCATAAGGTAAGAAAACACAGAATCATATCATAGAATGGTTTAGGTTGGAAGATACCTCAAGGATAAGCCAGTTCCAACCCCCTGCCATAGGCAGGGACACCTCCCCCTAGAACAGGTCACTTCAGGCAAACCTGGTCCTGAACACCTCTGGGGAGGTTGTGGAGCACAGAATGGGATTACATTCCCTGGGCAACCTGTGCCAGTGTCTCACCACCCTCACTGCAAAGAACTTCTTCCTAACATCCAGTTTAAATCTCCCCTGTGCCAGTGTCTCACCACCCTCACGGCAAAGAACCCTTTCCTAACATCCAATTGGAATCTCCACTCTGCCACTTCAAACCCATTCCTCTTCATCCTCTCATTACCTGACCTTGTCAATAGTCCCTCCCCAGCCCTCCTCTATCCCACTTCAGATCTTGGAAGGACACTTCAAGGTCTCCTCCAAGCCTTCTCCTCTCCAGGCTGCAGAGCCCCAACTCTCCCAGCCTGTGCTCACAGCAGAGCCGCTGCAGCCCTCTCAGCATCTTGGTGGCCTCCTCTGGACTGGCTCCAAGAGATCCATGTCCTGCTTGTGCTGGGGGCTACGGAACTCCACAGAGCCCACCTGGAGGTGTTCAGGACCAGGCTGGATGAGGCCTTGGGTGACCTGCTCTAGTGGGAGGAGTCCCTGCCTATGGCAGGGGGTTAGAACTGGCTGATCCCTGAGGTCCCTTCCAACCTAACATTCTATGATTCTGTGACCTACTGCTACAGACATTGTAGAAAAAAAAGCCATAGAAAAAAACACAAACCCAACCAAAAAACCAGAACAGCAACAAACAGCAAATTCTTCTCAGCCTTCTCTTTGCCAGCCAACATTCCTGCCACTCATTCTGGGCTTCTAACCACCTTCTGCTAATTCTCAGTTGTTCTTAGACACCCTCCTGACAGCTGCTTTCCAACCTGGCACGCAATGCCACATCAAGTAGTTGCAGACTATTGACATTGTCTTTTGCATCTTGTTGTGCTCGACGAAAAGAAAGGAGCAGATGGTTTCACTTGCAGAGAAAACAGATTAGCTTTACAACTCAAAAGATGTCCCAGGCTTAGCTAAGCAGGGAGCTCGAGCACATCTGTAAGAAGAAAGTTGTACTAACTGCAATTAAAGCAGACATCCATCCGCTGGGTGAAAGAAATGCTGCTCTGGAGACGTTTATGGGTAGTTACTGGAATTTACTGGGCTGACATTGTTGAAATGTTATCTGTTCAAGCATGCTACCAACGGTTATCAACCAGCAGTAAAAAAGTAGTCATTCCTACAGTATTTGATACTCATTGTGAGAGTTTTACACCCAAGCAGAGAAAGAAAGGCACTGCACTGATTTATGTCAGAAATCAAGTTGAGATTTTCACCGCTAACTCAAACCACACTACCTGGGGGATTCCATAACAGTCCATAAAATGCCTTTGTTTTTAGAAGCCAAGGCTCTGCTGCAGCTCTTTTCTGGGGAGGAACAGCAGAACACATGTAGCATCAGAGGCCTGGGCCTCGAGCAACTCTGGAATGCGAAACCTAAAAGCAGCCCAAATAAAGCAGGTGGGGTAATGTGGGGGGGAGGACTGAGCCTAGCTGTAATGACATTCCCAGCTTAGCCTAGCAGACCCATTCTCGCTCGCTGCAGGACTTCAATGAGGCTCCCAGTCCTCACGCTGACTTCCATTTAGTCCAAGTGCTGTTTGATGCCTTTCAGCTGGACTTTTATTCACTTCAAGCTACACTTCATTTACCCAGCCTGCTGCTCTGCTCATTTGGTTTTCTACTTTATTACCAGCAAATTGGTGTTGCTTGGGTCGGATAAATCGTTGGAATAAAGTCATTTTGTATAATTATTTGACACTGTTAATAAATAAGCAAGCTTCAGAGAGGTATCAGACCACAGGGGAAAAAAAGTGAGAAAGCTACTAAAATGATTTTAAAATGAACCAGACCTTAGCGAGTGTTGGGCTGAAAAGACAAAAATCAGTCCTGAGAGACGATTTCTATCTTAGGGCAGGACCACTCCCCTGTCTTCACTCCCCAGAACTGCTGCCTGTCTTTTCCTGTTTGCCATCTGGGCACACCCCATAATACTCTTAAAAGGGTGAGAGAAGAGGAGGCTGCCAATAAAGAGAATGTGAGCAGGAGCTTGTGCACACAGGAGCTGGGGCAGCACGGCAAGCACAGAGCGGCGCTCGTGACGGCGGCGAGAGATGGAGCGCGCTGAGCGCAGGCATGCCCAGAGCACAGCAGAAGCACCACCACCTGCCTCTCAGCACCTTCCCACTGACAGAGGTTTCTGCATCTATTTTTTGCCTCGAAAATATTTTTTTTTAATTTTGCACAATTAACCCAGGTTTTATAACTTGGAAAGGAGGCACCAGATGAGCCTTGGGGCACCTCTGCCAACTTAGAATCACAGAATCAGGCAGGGCTGGAAGGGACCACAAGGAGCAGCCAGTTCCAACCCCCCTGCCATGCCCAGGGACACCCTACCCTAGAGCAGCCTGGCCACAGCCTCAGCCAGCCTGGCCTTAAACACCTCCAGCCATGGGGCCTCAACCACATTCCTGGGCAACCCATTCCAGGCTCTCACCACTCTCATGGTGAAGAACTTCCTCCTCATGTCCAGGCTGAATACCAGAACTTGGTATTCTAGGTCATAATGTAGTAGATAAGTTTAAGTTTACCATTAAACACTAATTCATTTTAGCATTGACTGAAAAACTGAGGCCCTGGAGCATGTCCAGAGAAGAGGCTGATGAGGGGATTAGGAGGCATCATAGGAGGAGTGGCTGAGGGAGTTTGGGTTGTTTAGTCTGGAGAACAGAAGGCTGAGGGAAGACCTCACTGCTCTCTGCAGCTCCCTGAAAGGAGGATGGAATAAGGATGGGGCTGGTCTCTTCTCCCAAGTGACCAGTGACAGGACAAGAGGCAAATGGGTTTGAGTTGTGCCAGGGCAGGTTTAGGAAAACTTCTTTAGTGAGTGGTGAGAGGTTGGGAGAGGCTGCCCGGGGAGGCAGTGGAGTCACCATCCCTGGAGGTGCTCAAGAAGCTGCAGATGTGGTGCTCAGGGTATACATTAGTGGTGATGGTAGTTGGGTTATGGTTGGACTTGATGATCTTTAAGGTCTTTTTTTGTCCTTAATGATTCTGAGACTCTGGTAAAAGGATCACTAACCAGAGCTTAGTGGTCAGTGTCAGACCATGTAAGGAAAAGCTGTCAGAGCACCAGAGTAAAGAAGTCCTCTGCTCAGTGCTGATTATTGACTGGGGCATTGCTTATTTTTTCAGCAAAACACTGTGAGAGAGCAGCATCTCCTCTGAAGTGGTTAAGTACTTCTGCAAACTATAAACGGAAAACTTGAGGATGCCAATTAGGCTGCTACCACCTGCTGGTGTGCTGATCGTGCTCAGAGCCTTTGAGATTTGCATGGCATCACTTTGTGAGTATCTTCACTACATAGCACTACAACCAACCCCTGGTGGAGGCTTTTCTCCTCTATAGAATCAATGATGTTTTTCCAAGTAAAAGAACTCCAGAATGGCTCAGGTTGGAAGGGAACTCAGAGCTCATCTCTGCCAACCTCCCTGCCATGCCCAGGGTCACTTCTCAACTAGACTCAGCTTCACAAGACCTCATCCAGCCTGGTTTTCAACTTCCCCAAGCTGGAGGCAGCCATGGCCTCCCTGGGCAACCTGTTTCAGAGTCTCACCACTGAAGAACTTCTTCCTCAGCTTCAGTCTAACCCTGCTCTGCCTCAGCTTCTAACCATTCCCCCTCCTGCTGAGGGTATCTAAAGACAGGACAAGTCCCTCTGCAGCCTTCCTGCAAGATCCCTTCAGCTACTGGCAGGCAGCTCCAAGGACCCCCTGGAGTGTTCTCTTCTCCAGGCTGAACAACCCCAGCTCCCCCAGCCTGTGCTCATAGCAGAGATGTTCCAGCCCTTTTATCTTTCTGTAGGATTCTTGGCATGCACTGAGGCATAAAATAGCTGCTCAAAATGAAGGACAGAGAAAACCAGGGTCCTGGCCAAAGTATTGGCAAAGCACACGTCCTTCAACACCATTTTTGTAACTGCAATTTATTAATAAGATCCACTACACAGGGACACCTACCCTGGAGAGGCAAATGTCAACTTTAATAGTGCCTTTCCATGGAACTAAAGGGAATAAATAAACATAATTATATACTCATACAGAATGGCTTTCAGAGCCAAAGTGTTTGCACTTAAAATCTTAACTACTACAAGCAGCTTACTACCTGATTGCTACACTAAAACCCTTCCAACCACAACAGAGTAGCAGGAAAAAAATCTTTCATAGAATAACAGAATCAGCCAGGCTGGAAGAGACCTCCAAGCTCATCCAGTCCAACCTAGCACCCAGCCCTATCTAATCAACCAGACCATGGCACTAAGTGCCCCAGCCAGGCTTTGCTTCAACACCTCCAGGGTGTTCCAGCCCCCTCACCAGCTTTATGTGGGTTTGGGCTGCTTTGGGATTCATTTTCCCCCCACCTACACTTGTTGCTTTTTGTTTGGTTGAGTTTAAAAGAGCAAGCTGATGTGTTCAGTTACAAAGACCCAGCGTGCCATCGATGTGGAACTCGAAGGGGGACTGGAAAGTGGGTCACAGACTGCTACAAGGTCTAGAAGAAAGCCCTTTACTGCAGGGCTGCTTCTCTCAATCAGCCAAGACCCTCAATGTCAGTTAACACCCATCCTTACCAAGAAACTTACTCATGACAGTAGACTTTAGTAGGAGACAGAACTGTTTAGGGAGGAATCTGAAGCCTGGCAGATTAAAATCATTCATGAGAAGTGCAAGAAGTGCACAAGTCAAACACGATGCTTAATGCTCACCAGTACTTGGGAAACTTGATCAGCTTGCCATAAAGAGCGGTGCTGAAGGAGGGGACCACTGGCACTGGGAAGCAGTACAGCCCTTTGCTGTCCAGAGAAGTCAGCGCCGCTTGAAAGCCAAATACCTGAAACAGATTCAATCGGTCAAAGGGCAAGATCAGATCACTTTTAAGGTACTTCTATAGCATAATATACACCTTTTAAAACACAGGAAATAAACTGCCTCCTGGCTTCAGATCATTCCTCTTCCCCCTCAGAAACACACAACTAGAGCAATCGACCTAAAAACTCTCATAGCAAGAAACACAAAAACTTTGCCCCTACTCAAGAAGTGCTAACTTTGCTCTGCTGTTTGCCACAAAGCTGAAATGATTTATCAGAGAAAACAGACTATTCTATGTCCTTGAATTATACCGAATTGAGATTCTAGATCAGTTGGCAGACAGCACCCTGCAACACAAAATCGCTGACTGTAATTACAACAGCATTGGCCTAAAAAAGCGGTAGTTAGGGAAATGAGCAGCTTCTCTTCACAACTTTTTCTTTCCCATTAGGAGAAGCATCTAAAGACAAATTAATCCCAAGTATTCATTACAACTCTGCCCTGGTCACTATGGAAAGTGAAGCATACATTGCTGGCTTGTGCCCAGCGTCTCACCCACCAGCACCCCAAGTCTGCTTCTGCAGGGCTGCTCTCAATCTTGCAGTCACAGCAACATGCAGATGGCAAAGCCCCTCAGGGTCACCAACTCCAACCTAGAACCCTACTCTAACAAGATTCACCTTAAACCATCTCCCTAAGCACCACATCCAAACCACTCTTAAAACACACCCAGGCTGGGTGACTCCATCACCTCCCTGGGCAGCTCATTCCAGTCCCTGACCACTCTCTGTGAAAAACCTTTTTCCAATGCCCAACCTAACCCTCCCCAGCCTCAGCCTGAGGCCATTCCCCCTTCTTCTGTCTCCATTACCTGTGAGCAGAGCCCAGCAGCAGCCTCTCCACAGTGTCCCTTCAGGTAGCTGTAGACAGCAATGAGCTCTGCCCTCAGCCTCCTCTTCCTCACACTAACCATTCCCAGCTCACTCAGTCTCTCCTCATCAGATTTATTCTCCAGGCCCTTCCCCAGCTTCGTTGCCCTCCTCTGGACCCGCTCCAGCACCTCCACAGCTCTCTGGTATTGTGGTGCCCAAAACTGAACACAACACTCGAGCTGTGGCCTCACTGCAGACTCAGCCTCAGTTGCCACCCAGGGCTGCCCTGACCTGCAGCTGCTGAGTCCTGCAGCCCTGGCTTACCTTCAGGTAGCAGTGTGAGTAGCAGTAGTGCAGCAGGCTGTCGGAGGGGTGGCTGAGGCTGCTGACCACGTGCACCAGCTGCTCCGCATACATGGGCACCGAGTGCTCCAGGTTAACCTTCTCCACCAACACTCGGATGGAAGGTAGGGGCCGCAGGGGCTGGAAGCTTGTGGCATTCAGCAGCCCACTTAAGCTCTAGAGGAGGTGGAAAAACATGCAGTTACCACAGGATAGCTGTCTGCTCAGCCATGCTTACCTAACCTTCCCCCCACACACACACAAGTGTTCACAGATACCACTCACTGCAATTTCAGTCCCCAGACCTCCAAGCTCAGCCAGCCCAACCTAGCACCCAGCCCTGCCCAACCAACCAGACCATGGCACTAAGTGCCCCAGCCAGCCTTGGCTTCAACACCTCCAGCCACGGCCACTCCACCACCTCCCTGGGCAGCCCATTCCAATGCCAATCACTCTCTCTGACAACAACTTCCTCCTAACATCCAGCCTAGACCTCTCCTGGCACAACTTGAGGCTGTGTCCTCTTCTTCTGTTGCTGGGTGCTTAGCAGCAGAGCCCAACCCCACCTAGCTACAGCCTCCCTGCAGGCAGCTGCAGACAGCAATGAGCTCTGCCCTGAGCCTCCTCTGCTGCAGCCTGCACACCCCCAGCTCCCTCAGCCTCTCCTCACAGGGCTCTGCTCCAGGCCCCTCCCCACCCTTGATGCCTTTCTCTCAACACCTTCCAGCACCTCAACATCTCTCTTGAACTGAGGAGCCCAGACCTGGACACAGCACTCAAGGTGTGGCCTGAGCAGTGCTGAGCCCAGGGGCAGAAGGACTGCTCTTGTCCTGCTGCCCACACTGCTCCCAAGCCAGGCCAGGATGCCATTGGCCCTCTTGGCCACCTGGGCACACTGCTGCCTTGTGTGCAGTCACCTGTCGACCAGCACCCCCAGGTCTCTCTCTGCCTGGCTGCTCTCAGCCACTGTGTCCCCAGCCTCAAACCTGCAACACACATGGGGCTGTTCTCTAAAGAGATGATCTGTCCATGCCCATGAGGTGTCAAGCTCCCAAATCCATTGGGCTGCTCTGGGCTGAAGTGATGCTTCCCATGGGGCACCTGCCAACATCTCATCTTCTAATGTGAGAGCTTTCTTCAGAAGCCTCTTTTGCTTCCCAATTCCTTCTTCCTATGAGCACACAATGACACCTTCACTTTCCCAGTCTAGCTCCTCACCACACACCCCACCCATGTCAGGCCCCAAACTCAACTCAGCAACACATCTGACACAAGGACTAAGAGCCAGTGAGAAGACTTCTTTGAAGCAGCACCTGCTGATCCAAAGCAGTGAGGAAGTCCTGGGTATACAGACCTTCTCACCCATGATGATGGGCATCAGGTGGTCCAGTAAATTGAATTCTGCCACTGGGATTATGAGTGTACACTTAAGAACAGTGAATGTTGTGAGTCGAGTGGGAATGTATTCCTCCAGGGCTGCTACTTCTTCTGAGCTTGGCATGGTCCTGCTGCCATCGCTAGTATCTGCAAGGAACCAGAAATCCACCTTTGGCTTCAGCACAGAGAATGCCTTCAGCAGCTGCTGCTCAGACATAGGGAAGGACTAGAAATAAAAGGAAAGTTCCCCCCCTTCACAGTGAATCATTTCAATCCACACAGGGTCTACCTAAGGCTAAAAGCAACCTGGACCTTCCTCACTTTGAAACCTGGGCAGCTCCCTCAGAAACTCAGCAGTTCACCATAGCTTCTTGCCAGGCACTTTCATCCTGTGTAACTATTTCAAACCAAGAAATACCAACAGGGACACCTTCTTCTCTGAGACTTGAAAACTGAGGGGTGGACTTCTCAATGACAGATGCCTTCTTTACTTAACAAGAAGCTTGTGACTGAACTAAATGGCCCCCAAAGTCTGAAACTGTCTCAGTCTAGGCAAGAGAAGACTCCAGAGGGACCTTAAAGCTGCCTTCCAATAGCTGAAGGGATCCTGCAGGAAGGCTCTTCCTGAGGGTGCCTAGGGACAGGACAAGGGGGAATGGTTTGGACAGTAGGGTTAGAGTGGAGCTGAGGAAGAAGTTGTTGAGTATGAGGGTGCTGAGACTCTGGCACAGGTTGCCCAGGGAGGTTGTGCCTGCCTCCTGCCTAAGGGTGTTCCAGGGCAGGTTGAATGAGGCCTTGAGTCTGGTTGAGAGGTGTCCCTGCCCATGGCACAGACTAAAAGTTCTCTGAGGTCCCTTCCAAGCTAAGCTACTCTGTGAGCTGGCTCTGATGTCACCCCGCAGGTGTGTGTCTCTGCAGCAGGAGCACACCTGGCTTGGCTCTGCTGTATGGCTCATACTCGTGCTCCAGAGCACAAACCACCATCTTCATGATGCGGTGCACCGCGCTGCTCTCCAGCCGCAGGGACAGGGGGCCCACGGTCAGGCTCTTCGTGGACATCTCCTGAACGCTTCCCACATCTTCACTCTTTGCTGAAGAAAGGTCTTGCTGATTCCCAGAACCTGCAAGTTTTGTAAGTAAGAACAAATTACAGCAGACACTTGGCCTGTACAGAGAACAGAGCAGTGCGAGCTGAACACATCCGTGCCCTGCGACTGCTCTGACAGGGCTACACAAACACTGCTGCAGCTCAGCACACAGCAAACAGGACAAGATTCTGTCTTCCCTCCCAGCACAGCTTAGGAACCTTTCACTACCTTGGTATCTCTCAAACTGGGGATTGTCTGAAGGTCTCCAAACTTGTGTGGCAAGTTAACAGCAGGTGCCAGTGGCAGCTGTGCTGTTCAAACCTTCCTACAGTTGATCACAGAGATGTCACCCCAAACAAGCAGGGAAAGGATGAGCTGCAGAGGAACTACAGATGCCAGCTGCTGCTTCTCTGGCTAGAGCAGCAGGCACACACCCGTGCTGCCATCAGCAGAGAGACAACTGAGGACAAACCCTTCTCCTCCATCCAGAGCAGAGGTAAACCATGGGAGCAAGAATGAAAACTCCTTGAAGCTTTGTGTCCCAGATCATTTTCAGAAGGACCAGCACAGAGATTAAAAGGTGGCTTAGACTGTATCCAAAGATCTATAACCCTTGTGCTCAGAATGGCAACTAGTGTGAAGTGCAGCCACTGGCTTTCTGGTAGGGATGCAGGGTAATGAGGCCGTGGTAGGGTGAGAGCGATTGAAGCTTGAGGAGCACAGATTCAGACTGGAGATTAGGAACAAATTATTTGGAGTGAGAATGGTGAGACATTGGAACAGGCTCCCAGAGAGGTCATGGATGGTCCCTCCCTGGAGGTGTTCAAGGCCAGGCTGGATGAGGCCTTGAGCAACCTGGGTTGGTGGAAGGTGTCCCTGCCTATGGCAGGAGGTTGGAACTGGATGATCCTTAAGGTCCTTTCCAACTTAAACCATTCTGTGACTCCATGGATTTGTACAAATCACTTTCTGCTATAGTTCCATTTAGTTCTAACAAGTGGAAAGAGAACGTGACAGAAACCTGAATGGTTCTACAGAGGTAGCTGATCACAGGTTCCTTCGGGAGCTTCAGAGGTGCTTCAGGAAAACCATTTCCAACACTGAGCACTCAGCCCTCTGTAAACTGCCAGCCCAACTCGAACTGACAAAAACCAACTGAACAACTAATAAATAAGGGCTCTGTCCCACAGGACATCCTGGTCACAACTGGAAACACACAGCCTGGATGGGTGCAGCACTGCTGGGTAAGGAATTGGCTGGATGGTGGCACACGCTGAGTGGGGATCAAGGGCACAATGTTCACCTGGAGACAGTGCCAAGTGGTGTCTCTCAAGGGTCAGCTGGCACCAGTGCTGTGTGACATCTTTGTCAAGTGACAGGGACAGAGCAATCAGTGCACCCTCAGCAGGTCTGCAGATGGCACCAAGCTGTGTGGCACAGTCGACTTGCTAGAGGGCAGAGATCCATCCAGAGGGACCTGGACAGGCTGCAGAGGTGTGCCCAGGCCAATCTCAGGGCATTCAACAATGTCAAGTGTAAGGTCCTGCACCTGGGTCAGGGCAGTCCCAAGCACAACTCCAGGCTGGGCAGGGAATGGCTGAGAGCAGCCCTGAGGAACAGGCCCTGGGGGTCTGGGCTGATGCAAAGCTCCACAGGAGCCTGCAGGGTGAGTGCAGCCCAGACACAACCCTGTGCTGGGCTGCAGCAAGAGCAGTGTGGGCACAGGGCAAGGGAGGGGATTCTGCCCCTTGGCTCTGCTCTCCTCACACCCCACCTGCAGTCCTCTGTGCAGTTCTGGAGCCCCCAACACAAGAAGGACATGAAGTGTTGGAGCCAGTCCAGAGGAGGCCACCAAGATGCTCAGAGGGCTGCAGCAGCTCTGCTGTGAGCACAGGTGGAGAGAGTTGGGGCTCTGCAGCCTGGAGAAGAGAAGACTTCCAGGAGACCTTCCGAAGCTCAAGAACCTTATAGCAGCCTTCCAGTATCTGAAGGGGGCTACAGGAAGGCTGGGGAGGGACTATTGACAGGGACTTGTAATGACAGGACAAGGAGGAATGGGTTTAAACTTGAAGAGGGGAGATTCAAACTAGATGTTAGGAAAGGGTTCTTTGCAGTGAGGGTGGTGAGACACTGGCACAGGTGGTGGTGTTCAGGACCAGGTTGGATGAGGCCTTGAGCGACCTGTTCCAGTGGGAGGTGACCCTGCCTATGGCAGGGGGTAGGAACTGGTTGATCCTTGAGGTCCCTTCCAACCCAACCCATTCTATGATGCTAAGGTAACAGAAGTCTTACAAAGGGAGTGCTGCACAATAAAGTTGCTGCCTGTGCTATTTTTTGTCAGCTAGAATTAGACAGAAGCTGAAAAGCAGAGCCCATTTGGCCATGCAGCTCAGAGCTCCAGCAACAGCCAAGGCTACACAGCCCCTCTGAGAACTCCCTGCCTTATGCTGAAACACCAAACACCAAAGCTGGGGAGGAACAAGAGGCCTGGTTTCACAGTAAGACTACTCTGTGAGACTGTCTTGTTTCTATTCAAAATACTAGAATTGGTTAACACACCTCTAGGAGTGCCAGCTGGAGCTGCTGAGTTAATGCTGTCCAGGAGGCACTGGTGGCTTAATCAGTAATCATATGCTGCAAGGAAGGTTAAAGGTGCAAAGAAAGTGTCAAACTCAAATTGCCTCCACAGATAAAAATCTTACAATCACAGTAACTGCAGCCCAGACCTGCAGCTGGGTTAGGGCTTTTGCAGGGGAAGGTAGTATGCACTGGGTGTAACCAAACCCATGGCTCAAGTCAAAACAAGAACTAGTGAGAAGCAGACTTTCACAGAAAGGCACTCACAAGTGTCACATGCTCAGAAGGGAGCAAGAGTTACACTGTTTGCAAAATCCTCAGCTGTTTGCAGCTTCAGAGTCCTACAACAGCTTAGGCTGGAAGAGACCTTAGAAATCATAGGCTCAGTCAGGGCTGGAAAGGACCACGAGGAACATCTAGTTCCAACCTCCCTGCCATGGGCAGGGACACCCTACGCTAGAGCAGGCTGCTCAAGGCTCAATCATCAAATCCATCCATAGAAGGGTTTAGCTTGGAATTCTATGAAGAGATGTCAGTCCAGTCCTTGTGTGTTCAGAGCAACAAAACAAAGCACTCCACAAGGACCCACTTGCATGTTAAGGGAGAAGAGCCAGCATGAGGCTGCCTGTGCTTACTCCAGAGCTCTAGCAAGGACACAAGACTTGCCCCAAGTCTTCAGCTGCCCTCTATATACAGACCTAAAGATTAATTCTCCACACTGTCTCTTATCCTTGCACTTTTCTTTGTAGGAGAAAGTGACAGGAGATGATTAACTTCATTCTTCAATCAAGCTTTCCTAAAAGATTCCTTATTTCCCCCCAATCAAGCTAAGAGCTCACTGTGACAGATATCACTGTGATTACTCATGCAGTGGCACAAAAAAAGGGCAGGACAAAAAAGGGAAGAACAGCAACTAGCAACAGCTAATCAAAACAGTTCAACCTCAAACACATCAAAGATGAAACCATTTGAGCAACAAACACGATGGTAAATCTAAGGTAAGCTAGAGGACAGTTGGTCAAAGACCAGCTAAGCATGAATAGTCTTTGTTTCTGTTATTTAACAGGGTAAACAAGGGGAAAAAAGGTACCTTTGCCACTGGTGCTCTGCATTGTGTACAGGTAATCCATGTAGAAAGCCCCAAACCTCTGCATTCCAGCTACCTCTGTGTACGTCTCCTACCAACAAAGCAAACCAAACAAAGCAAATGTTGTACAAGGGAAGAATCTTGAGATTGCCATCTGATAGGCTGGCATGAGAGAGATGTGCTGATGTTTGGATTTGGGCATCAACACAAGGAAAAGCTTATCAAGACAAAGGACAGAGGTTATCCCCAAGAATTCACCTTTCCAGCAGGTAATGTAACTTCTATTTGAGGCTACACAATGGCACATCCATAATTCCAGTGGACATGCTGACCAATGCATCAATAACATTTAGTTAATTAGTACCTTTAATGGAGCAGATATTCTTCCCTTGACCTCCTACATGCACCAGCTCTGCCTAAGCCAGCTATGCTGAAACTGAAGCTTTTCTATTTCAGGAATATTGTGGCTTTAAACAGTAGGAATGTTATTGAGCCTGCATTTAACATTTTAGTCATCAGGCAGCAAGTTTAAAACTTGGCAAACCATCAAAGCAAAGACAAGCCAAGGAAAGAGCAAAGCTCAAACTCAAACCACGCTACGTGGTCTCATTCATTTCACTTACACTCCAGCAGCAGCCCTGAGAAAGGGGAAAACAGCAAAAGTAGAGACATTCAGAACTGTAAAAGCTTTACCTGTGCAATGACAGAACACAGAGCTACACCCCTGCCCACACCTGAAGGGACCACTTGGTCACTGCATCCAGGCTTTAACAATTGCAATGAGGGAACAAAGTTCTGCTGCACAACTGACAACAAGAGACTGCTGCTGACTGCAAATCTGTCTCTGGCACAGGCAGAATTAGCAAGGCTTGCTCCATGGATACAAGCAGAGCATGCAGGCCATAAAATGAACATTGCTCAGGATTTGCTTTCTATGAGAGCACTTCTGAGATCCAAGAGCAGGAGCTGCTTACCGTTAGGGTTTAAAGCAGTGTCTGATGGTGACAACCTCTGATAGCTCTCCTCTGAAGGTGTTCCACAGTCAGAGCTTTTGAAAACTAAAGGCAGGCAGGTAGCTTTTGGGGCAGGAAGGCCTTGGGATTTCTCTTGGACATGTTTAGATCACTTTATTTCTTATATACAAAACACAGGCTGCTTTACCTGGCCTTGGCTGCTTCACATTTTTTTGGCTGCTTTACCTTTCTTTTTTCAGCCATCCGCAAAGTAGGACTTGGTTAAGCACAACCAAGTAATGAGCATCAGTGCTCTAGTAGGACTCAGACTTAAACAATCACTGGTAACACCTTAGGGAGCATCAGAAGGTGTTTTCTCCTAAGAAAAAAGTAGTCCTCTGACCTTATGCTGAGCTGCATCCAGTATGAACTCCGCACGAGTGCCGTTGTTTTCTGGGCTCCTGTAGTCGAACAGGGAGTTGGTGAGGTAGGTCATCCCCTTTGCACTCAGACTCTCTCCACAGTTAAAGAAGTAGGCCTCCTTTGTCAGGTAGCAGAAAATAGCAAAGCAGGGAGAAAGAAGACAAGACACAGTGATGTGAACAGAGCAGTTTCAGGTCTGCCATAACACACCAGTGCTGTGAGAGCATCAAGAGCACATTTTGTGGTGAATGAGAACAATTAGAGCTCCACTCCAACAATACTGAAGCTCCTGCCCACTCCCTCCCTGCCCCCTGGACTGAAGGCATACAGATGTGATGGCTGCACTGGTCATTAGATGAGCAATTAGCTGGATGACTGCATACAAAGCTCAGTGTCCAGATGGCACTGGGTGCCAAGTGGTGACCTTCAGGGGTCCGTACTGGGACTAGCACTGCTCAGTATCCTCACCAGGGCTGCAGGCAGCAAGGCTGCTGCTGATGCCAAGCTGAGTGGTGCAGCTGGTAAGACTGAGGGGAGGGATGCCACCCAGAAGGACACAGACAGGCTAAAGAACCGGGCTCAGGAGAGCCTCCTGAGGTTGAATAAGGCAAAGTTCAAGGCCCTGCCCCTAGGTCAGGGCAACCTTCAGTAGCAGTTCAGGCTGGGGGCTGAGGAGATTGAGAGCAGTCCTGCAGAAAAGGCCTCGGGGCTGCTGGTGGATGAGAAGCTGGCCAGGAGCTGACAAGGCACACACACCAGAACCCCTTGTTCAGCATGGCAGCTGGTAGCTCAGCACACTCACCTCATCACTCCTGTTCATGTTCTCTTCAAAGTCCTTAATCCCCATAATTCCTTTAAGGCACATAGCTTGGCAGCCAACAAAGCCTATTTGGCAATCAAAGAAAGGTTCACCTTTCATGAGGACCTAGTGAGGGCAAAAAAGTGAAGAGATATTCTGAAGAATTCAACTCCAAGAGAAACAGAAAAGGTGGAGAAAGTGAACCACAATATGGTTATGTATTTAGACTTAAATAAAAGTGAAGTTAACCAAATAGGGCACTTGGAGGGGGCAACTCCAGGGTCTGATCACTATGGCACTTGACACTCAGGAATACTCTAGGGGACTCCTGTAACAAACACACCCAATTACAGCAGGATGTTAAAAAATCTGGACTGAAATCATTTCCCCATATCTTCTTGGTAATGACTTCATCATTTAAAACAAACCAAAGAACCCCAAACCTGCAATGGAAAATTACCTCAACCGTGGTTCCCTCTTGTTCCCAGCATAAAACTTCTTTGGATTTGACTTTCTGAGGGCTGTAGTAACTACTCTCAGTTTGCATTTCAGTGAGCTGTGAAACAACAGGATAGACACCTCACATGAGTTAGCAGCAGTACTAACCAGCACCATCACTAATGGACAGCCCTCCCGAAGACAAGCCAGGGCCCAAAACTTAGTCACAAGCAGGAAGAAGGTACAATTAAACAGCTGTAAGGCATTGTCCCAGTCAGAACTCCTTGTATTCAGCTTCTGGTTTAAGGCTGCTCAACAGAACATTCTGAGTCCTCTGCAGTAGTTTTAGTTTCTAAAGAGAAATTATGGGAGAAAATGAAGGACACAGAGAGAAAGCTGCTTTATAAGCACAGCATCAAAGAGGCTGCTGAACTGCTGCCACAGAGCGTCAGGGGCCAGAGGGGACTTCCAGAGATCAGCCAGTCCATGCTCCCTGCCAGGGCAGGGCAGGGCACACAGGATCACAGGCTATCAGAGGCTGGAGAGGACCCAAGGAGATCATCCAGCTCGAGACCCCTGTGTGAGCAGGAGCACACAACCTAGCACAGATCAGAGGAACACATGCAGACAGGCCTTGAAAGGCTCCAGAGCAGGAGACTCCACAGCCTCTCTGGGCAGCCTGCTCCAGGGCTCTACCACCCTCACAGCAACAAAGTTTCCCCTCCTGTTCCCCTGGCACCTCCTCTGCCCCAGCTTGCCCCCAGTGCCCCTTGTGCTGTCACTGCACAGCCCTGAGCAGAGCCTGGCTGCGTCCTCCTGACACTGCCCTGCACAGCTTTAGCACACACTGAGGGCAGCCCTCAGGCTGCTCTGCTGCCAGCTGCCAGCCCCAGCTGCCTCAGCCTGGCCTCACAGGAGATGTTCTCTGCCTGCTGCAGCCTGGGGGCTCTGGGCTGGGTGCTCTCGAGCAGTTCCCTGAGCTCCTTCTTGAGCTGAGGGGCCCAGGACTACCTTACAGAATCACAGGGAAAAAAAAACATTTCTTCCCAGCAAATAATTCAGCAGCATCATAGCAAGGACACATTTTTAATACAGTTAAACTCCTCTTGAGAACCATGCACTCACACTTCCTATGTGATTCCACTATGAAAATGGCCACTGGTAAAACACACAATCAGATAAAAATCCTGTCACATGCAGCAAAGGAGAGAGGAAAAGAGTCACAAAATAATGAAGGTCTCCCATTTTGCATTTAAAAACCAGACTGAGCTTTGCTGAGCAGCTGAAGTAGCTTTCTACCTTCTACAGAAAAATATCCCTCAGCTCTCATTATTTCCAGGAGTGGAGACACATGGATGTGGTCTCACATTAAAATGTTGTAATCCAAATGTCCTCAAAAATTGGATGGGGGGAAACAAAAGTGGGGGAGGGAGGGGAAAAAAAAAAAAATCACTGATCACCCTTCAGCTGTTTGCAATTTTTGGAGAGGAAAAGCAATTAATTGATTAGAAGAAGGCAGTCATTCCAAGAGCCATTCTGGGCGTCCTTAGGAAGCGCCGTTTCATTTGGCAGCCTGCTCGGCTGCAATGGTATCCACTGCTCAGAATGCTAATGCAGAAACCTGACCTGCTGCTGGCCAAAGTCTGAACCACAGCATTCATTCCATGCATTCTCTGCGTGCAAGCAGGACAAGGAACTCTGTTTCCCCATCACCGTATTAGCACCCCACAGCACTCACAGAATGGGAGATGTTGCATTTGGAGTAGGCTTGATCACTTCCTGAGAGAAAATGCAGAAACTTGCCAGTGAAGCACCAGGAAAGCTCAGCCCAGCAAAGCATGGTCAGAAGAGAGGCCATGGCACTTTCCAGCAGTTCTCTCACGTGAGGAAAGAGCAGAAAGATTCCTGCTGCACAGCACCGTGCAAAGGCAAGAATCTGCTCAGCCTTGATCACAAGAAATCGAGTTTCACCATCCCAGCTCCCACCAGCATCCTTCTCTCTAAGCTGGAGAGACATGGATGTGGTGGCTGGGACTCTCCAGTGGATAAGGAACTGATCACATCTGGAGAGATGATTCTGCCCCTCTGCTCCGCTGAGACCTCACCTACAGTGCTGTGTCCAGCTCTGCAGCCCTCAACACAGGAAGGACAAGGACCTGATGGAGCAGCTCCAGAGGAGGCCACAAAAATGGTCAGGGGGTTGGGGGCCCTCTGCTATGGGGACAGGCTGAGGGAGCTGGGGGTGTTTGGCCTGGAGCAAGAGAAGGCTCCAGGCAGACGTAATAGCAGCCTGCCAGTACCTGAAGGGGGCTACAAGAAGGCTGCAGAAGGACTGTTTGCAAAGGCCTGCAGGGACAGGATGAGGGGCAATGGCTCCAAACTAGAGGAAGAGCAGATTCAGATGAGTATTAGGAATAAGTTGTGCACCATGAGGGTGCTGGAACACTGCAACAGGTTACCCAGGGAGGTGGCTGAGGCCCCATCCCAGGAGATATTTGAGGTCAGGCTGGATAAGGCTTTGAGCAACCTGATCTAGTGCAGCATGTCCCTGCTGATCGCAGGGGACTGGACTGGATGACCTTTGGAGGTCCCTTTCAACCCAAACCATTCTCCAATTCTATGATATAATTAGAGAGGAAGAAAAGATCTTCCACTACTCACTTCCAGCCTGTTTGTGTTGGGTTGTTTTTTTAATTGAGCCTTGAAGCAGGCTGACACAAAAGATGACTGAATGTCACTTGATGCTTTATGTCCTGAAGCTTTGCAACCAGATTTGTCAGGAAAGTATCAACCTATTCACAGATGCCTGCAGCTCCCAAAGATACTTGTCTCATCCTCTCTGACAGCTGCTGAGCAGCTAAATGCTCTGCTACACCCCCAAACCAAACCAGCTAGGAGAAAGTAGCCATGAAGCTCCTTAGAACTCTCTGCTGTGCAGAGCCAAGAGGCCAAACGGGCAGAAAAGGGGCAGGGAGCTGCAGGTGGCAGCCAATCATCTGAAAGACTCAAAATGACAAAACTCATCTTGATTTATTTTGCTGCTCAGAGAAACAGGACTGCTTGCTGGTTTGAAGAGCACTGTCTTTGATTTAGTGCAAGCTTAACTGTCAAACCAAGAGCCACGTTCAAGTACAGTGACACCCAGAGAATGTGTTATATACAGTCTGGCACATTTACAAGTACTTTGCCAATTCAGAATCTATTTGTGTGTGTCTGTGTGCTTTCCCTTCAAGATCATTTTGGTTGGAAAAGCCCTCTCGGATCATTGACTTCAACCATTCTCCAGCTCTGCCAGGGCTAGTGCTAAATCACATCGCTCAGCACCGCCTCTCCAGCCACGGGGGTTCAACCACCCCCCTGGAGAGCCTAGGCCAGAACTTGACAGCCTTTCAGTGAAAAACTATCTTCTTACCTTAAAAGTCACTGTTGCCTTCGTACAGTAAAACCCAACTGAGATAACAGGATCCTTGAGGGACTGAGATTTCTGCTGGTGGAGCATCATGCCTTCATCAATTCCACCAGAGTCGTTCTCCTCATCCTCATAACTCACAATGGCAGGAACAAAAGACCAAGCCCAAGAAACCCATCCTTGCTGCTGGTCATCATCTTGATGCAGATAAGGATCTTGACTGATAAACTGCGTAGGATATTGCATCACTGAGCTTGTTTCATCCTCTGCACCTTTTGAAACAAAACTGAATTTGAAGTCCAGCATGCTTGAAAATTCATTGACCATAGTGCAGGTTACAGGATGTGACATTTATCTAGGACAGCATTTCACAGTTGGTTTAAAAAGACAGAAAATAAGTAGACCTTTACATTCCTGAATGTTTCCAAATGCTTAACTCATTAATATTTTCCTCCCCGCTCCAACAAAAACAAAAAACTAAGGAATAGTTTTATTGCTGTGCACTGCATCCAACCTGGCCTTGAAGACCCCCAGCCTGTGCCAGGCTCTCACCACCCTCAAACTCAACAACTTCTTCCTCAGCTCCACTCTAACCCTGCTCTGCCTCAGCTCCAAACCATTCACCTTGGCCTGTCTCCAGACACCTTCAGGAGCAGTCCCTCTGCAGCCTTCCTGCAGGATCCCTTCAGGCACTGGCAGCAGATCTGAGGTGCCCCTGGAGCCTTCTCCTCTGCAGGCTGCACCCCCCCAGCTCCCTCAGCCTGTGCTCACAGCAGAGCTGCTCCAGCCCTTGGAGCATCTTTGTGGCCTCCTCTGGCCTCACTCCAGCAGCTCTGTGTCCTTCTGCTGCTGGGGACAGCAGCACTGGAGGTAGGATTGTAGGTGAGGTCTGAGCAGAGCAGAGCCAAGGGACAGGATCCCCTCTCCTGCCCACACTGCTCTGGTTGCAGCCTAGGACATGATTTCCCTTTTGGGCTGCATGAGGGCACCTACAATTTTACTTTTGTATTTTAAATGTTTTCAGCTTAACAGAATTTGAAGAGACTTTGCTCAGGCAGCAAAATACATGTCCATGAGACAGGCCTCCCTGCTGCTGTATCTCAAGCTCTCAGTCTTATGTTTAGGTATACAAAACCAAACTGCTGCTGGGATATTCTTAGAGAGGTGATTTATTTTATCACTCCAGTACTGGCATCAGAAACCTAAATCCCAGCCAAAACAATGAGTGATAACTGAACCCAGTCAGTTCTTTAAACTGGAAGGGTGGGTTAAATTGTTTAATGAATCTTCAGAACCCTTTCAGAGAGTCATAAAAATAGAATCTCTAAAGGAGGTCTGTACATTATTAAACTGTACAGAATCTAGGCACAATTACAGTGGAATTAATCTTGGCTTTCACAAAGCCTTAGTCTTTGGGGGGAAAAAAAGAGTCAGAGCACTGTGGCTAATAAAGCTCAGCAGATAACATATTTAGTTTCTTATTGTACTCCAGCACCATTTTTTTCCTGAAAATAACACAACCACATTTGAAGTTTGCTCAGAAAAGTTCACATCTGTGGTTGGAAATCTGGAAGAGAAATGGACCACAAGGAACTGATAAAGCATGGGGTGCTCTTCCCTTCCCATACACAGATAGGATGCAAAGCCAGAAGTAAAACCAGTGAACTGCCAAACTCATGGCACTGGTCACCTGGCTCGTGGCACTTTGTTACTCCTGCTCAGCAGCATTGACTATGAGGGGAAAAGAAGAAATATGCCCAAGTTCTCTCAGTGTGAGCATGCATGCAGCCATGTGTGTGCCTGTGCATGCACACAGGCCTCTGGTGTGCACACAGACACTGAGCTGCACAGGAACTGTTCATCATGGAATCAGCCAGGCTGGGAGAGAGCTCCAAGCTCACCCAGCCCAACCTAGCACCCAGCTCTATCCAACCAACCAGACCATGGCACTAAGTGCCCCAGCCAGCCTTGGCTTCAACACCTCAAGCCACGGACACTCCACCACCTCCCTGGGCAGCCCATTCCAATGCCAATCACTCTCTCTGCCAGGAAGTTCCTCCTAACATCCAGCCTAGACCTCTCCTGGCACAGCTTCAGGCTGTGTCCCCTTCTTCTGGTGCTGCTTGCCTGGCAGCAGAGCCCAACCCCACCTGGCTACAGCCTCCCTGCTGGCAGCTGCAGACAGCAATGAGCTGTGCCCTGAGCCTCCTCTGCTGCAGGCTGCACACCCCCAGCTCCCTCAGCCTCTCCTCACAGGGCTGTGCTCCAGGCCCCTCCCCAGCCTTGCTGCCCTGCTCTGGGCACCTTCCAGCACCTCAACATCTCTCTGCAATGGAGGAGCCCAGAGCTGGATACAGCACTCAAGGTGTGGCCTGAGCTGTGCTGAGCCCAGGGGCAGAAGGACTGCTCTTGTCCTGCTGGCCACACTGCTGCTGAGCCAGCCCAGGATGTCACTGGCTCTGCTGCCCACCTGGGCACACTGCTGCCTCATATTCAGCCTACACAAGCAGTGTGAAGGAAGAGTTCATGACAGCTCTAGTCTCTATGTGGCAAAATATTTTTCAGTGAAGACAGAAATAGACTTCTAGAAACACCTCTCCAGCTCTGGCTTGGCCTCCCAACAACTGCAATCTGGTTTGTGCTCTGGAGGAGATCATTGCATCAAATAAATCTGAACGTGCAACCCAGTGCAATGATGCTTGAGCACAGAGCAGCTGAACAACAACTGTGCTGGTTGTTCATCCCACTGCAAGCTCAGCCTGGCTGCCCCTTCTGACAGCTCTGTCTGCTCAAGGGAGGAGCTACACAGTTCTGGGGTTTTAGAGGTGCCTATTTCATTAAGCACTTGGAAGTGACATTCACAGCTGTCACTTGCATTCTGCTGTACATTTACAGACAGCAATTCAACCTTCCTGAGGACACAGACAAGAAATGAGGATGACAAGAGATGCCTTGCCAAAGATTTTACTCTTATTTGGACCTGAGAATCTCTAATTCCACCCTAGACTGAGCACTTCTAGGTAGATGTCTTCTGTCTTAACCTTATCTTCACTTAAGTCATTTCACCACCCTAAGAATCACAGAATGCTTTGGGTTGCAGGGCACCTCCGAAGCTCATCCAGTCCAAGCCCCTTGCAATCAGCAGCAACATCCTCCACTACATCAGCTTGTTCAGAGCTCTGGCAAGCCTGACCTTAAATAGCTCCTGGGATGTGGCCTCAACCACCTCCCTGGGCAACCTGTTCCACCACCCTCATGATGAAAAACTTGTTCCTCACATACAACCTAAATCTACTCTTCTCTAACTTCAAACCATTGCCCCTTGTCCTGTCCCTGCAGGCCTTTGCAAACAGTCCCTCTGCAGCCTGCTTGTAGCCCCCTTTAGGTACTGGAAGATTGCTGTAAGGTCTCCTCAGAGCCTTTTCTTCTCCAGGCTGAACAACTTCAGCTTCCTCAGCCTGTCCTTAGAAATCTGAGATGTTAGTATAAACTAAGCACCTCTATGCCTTATAACACTGCAAATCCCTAACAAACATAAAACCTCAGCATACAACCAGACAAATATATACATATATATATAGTGTGTGTGTATAGAGAGAGAGTCATAGAATCAAGCAGGTTGGAAGAGAGCTCCAAGCTCAGCCAGCCCAACCTAGCACCCAGCCCTATCCAGTCAACCAGACCATGGCACTAAGTGCCCCAGCCAGGCTTGGCTTCAACATCTCCAGGCACGGCAACTTCACCACCTCCCTGGGCAGCCCATTCCAATGCCAATCACTCTCTCTGCCAACAACTTCCTCCTAACATCCAGCCTGTGTGTGTTTGTATATAAGTGCATTAGCAAAGTTGGTATCCCCTGGAAAAACAACAGAAAATTGAGGCTGGAGGGAAAGGTTCACTGCTCAAAATCCATCCCTGCTTTAACCCTAACAGTATCTGGGAAGCAGCAGGTGGGAAGCCATCACACGAAGATAAAGAGAATGGCAATAAATGTTACACAGAAATAAGCAGCAGAGAAGAGCTGCCAATGTAGAAGGACAGCAGTACTGCAAAGCCAGCACAAAGCAGTGCTCTGCTGTTTAGAGCAGCTGCTGAAACAGCCATTCTCAGAGGCACCTTTCAAAGAAAGATTTCAAACCACTGGCAGCAGCCACTCTGAATCAAAACAGAAAAACAGGAGAGAAGTCAAAGCTGCCTACAGACAGGAGCCTTGCATCATACAGTGACAAACACCAATGCATCCTACTGGGTCACGACTGAAATCATCTCTCTAAAGTTTAAGCTGAGTTTAGCCAGGAGCACCAGAATACTTTTCAGACATAACCTAGAAAAAGCTGTTAGAGCTCTGCACACCTACCCAGCCTCTACCCAACTGCAGCCTGCCAAAGTACTTTGCAAGCACTAGCCCTGGCCATTCATATTTGTAAGAAGCAAACAAATTGCTCTTACAGAGTAAAGCTTGCACTCACCTGTGCCATTTCCCAGTGTATCTTTAGCATGGCCAGCCAGATCTTCACATTCCCCATCTCTGCAGCTGCCTATTTCCCCATAATAAAGAGCAATCCCAAGCTGCATTATACGTATGAACATAGGAAGCTGCTGATCAGAGATTGAAAGCTTCAAGCTCTCCACTAAGGTGTGGATCTAGAACACAAAAGAGCACAAAGGCAAGTAACACACAATTAACACCCCGGCTCTGCCATCACTGAAGCCATCACCCCCTCAGACCACACCACCCCAGGTCACTTTTGAGTGTGCATTCTGACTTCTGACAACAAAAGCTACAACAACACCAGGCACAGGGCTATAAATGATGACTGGCAAAGACAGCCCCACTGCATTCCCATCTGGTTTAGTCCAGGATCCACTAAAAACGGTAAAGAAGATAACAATAAATTGTCACTTTTTACAGCAACATTACTGCTCAAACAGCTTGGACTGCTCGAGAGCAGCTCCACAGAGAAGGACCCTGGAGTCCTGGTTCATGAGAAGTTCTCCAGGGCACAATGTGCCCTGGTGGCCAGGAAGGCCAATGGGATCCTGGGGTACACTAAAAGAGTGTGTCCAGCAGATGGAGGGTCTCATCCCCCTCTGCTCCACCCTGGTGGGCGCCCTGCAGAGTGGCTGTCACGAGGCAGGAGCCAGACGCCTTTCAGTGACAGGACAGGAGCAAAGGACAAACTCAACCACAGGAAATTCCAGCTCAAGGTGAGGAAAAAGTTTTTCACTGTAAGACCAACAGAGGCCTGGAGCAGGCTGCCCAGAGAGGTTCTGGAGTCTCCTTCCCTGGAGCCTTTCCAAACCCAGCTGGATGCGTTCCTGTGTGCCCTGTCCTAGGTGCTCCTGCTCTGGCACTAGGATTGTGTTTTTCCTGTACAAGATTATCTGCAGAGTTCTATTTCTCTCCTTATAGTGATTACACTTTGTTTTTCAAAACCTCAGGGAAAACAAAGATTAGAGAGCACTCCTTCCTTGCAAGCTGTCACTGTGCAAGGACTAACTGCACCACATGAAGAAAACACGATCAGGACATCCCGATGGCGAAAAGCAATGGCATTAGCTCTGCCTTTTACTTTACATTTCAAGAGAGAATTTGAAAAGCCTCAGAAGTTCCCAAGTCAGCAGAATAATTAAAAAGTAAGAGATGCTGTGGATACCTACTTTAATAATAGATGGCATTTTGGAGTTGAGGTTATCATAAGTGAAATGCAGACGAGTCCTGAAAGAACATTTATAGAGCAGAGGCTCCTGGTAGAATTCAATTTTGCCACTGGCATTTCTCTTATCAAGGCAAACTGTGCAGTCAGAGAAGTTGATCATCTTTCTCAGGACCAGATCAGTGGCTTTGAAAAGAAACAGAGAGGTTAAAAAAACAGAATATATTGCATAAGAAAGATCAGTGATGCATACACCTTCCTCCCAAGAGGAAAACAAGGCAGGATAGTTGTGTTGATTGTTCAGATCACCAGCACAGTATCTCCTTACATGGCTAAAGAGAGTCATTTAAGGAGTCACAGACTTTTTCAGCTCAGTACTTCAGAAGTGAGGACAATCTGCTCACATCCAATTCAGATTCTCACCCCTCCACTCTACCTTCTATCTGTTTATAAAAGAAGAGTAATGCTTCCTGTGCAAGCAAAGGCCCAGCAATACTGTTGGCATGAGTGACCACTACTGGCATCACCACTGGCACCATTCTCTCAGGAAGAACTGTGAGTATTTCCTCCCAGGTTTTCTTTCCAATCTGCCAACACAAACAAGAGCTCATTCCAGTGACCTTAGCAGCAAGCACTTTGTAATTCTGTTGTGCTAGCTCACGGCAGCCTCAGCCAGAACAAAGAAGTGAGCCCAGAGGTCAGAAAGCCACTGCATTCCCCACTCTGCCACACATCAGTTGTGCGACTTTAAACACTACTACTGTGCCCAGCTTGCACCTCGACCAGCTATCAGTGAGGACAGCTCAACTCAGAGGTCAGTGACTCTGTGAAGAGTGCCCCCTAAAATAGGAACATCTGCACTCACCAGAGACGTCCATGAACGCTCGATCCCAGAACTCATTGACTGTGTAGCACTCTGCAGAAGTGATGTTGACAGAGAGGACAATGTCATCCTCCACATATTTCAAGATGAGGTTGTTGATGACGATGTTGACATTGTTCACAACTCTCCTAATCAGACTCTGAACATAGCCTATGGAACAAAACCAGTTCGGAGGAGTTACAAGAGTTGCCACATTCGTTTTTCACTGATGTTGCTACTTCCAACCTGTACACTTGTTAAAAACCACACCTGAAACAAACCAGGTATCAGTGTCCCTTCTCCATCTCAAAATCAGGGAACTCAACATGCTTCAGCATTCAGTGCACTTATGTCAGGCAGTGCCCAAGATATGCAGCAAATCACAGGGGACAGAAGCCTGAAAACACCAAGAGATCCAAACCAAAGATGCTCCAAAGGCTGGAGCAGCTCTGCTGTGAGCACAGACTGAGGGAGCTGGGGGTGGGCAGCCTGGAGAAGAGAAGGCTCCAGGGGCACCTCAGAGCTGCCTGCCAGTGCCTGAAGGAAGGCTGCAGAGGGACTGCTCCTGAGGATGTCTAGAGACAAGCCAAGGGGGAATGGTTTGGAGCTGAGGCAGAGCAGGGTTAGAGTAGAGCTGAGGAAGAAGTTCTTCAGTACAAAGGTGGTGAGACTCTGGAACAGATTGCCCAAGGAGGCTGTGGATGAGGTTCAAGATCAGGCTGGATGAGGCCTTGAGCAGCCGAATCTAGTGGAGAGGTGCCCATGTCAGGGAGGTTGGAGGAGATGATCTCTCAGGTCCCTTCCAACCACTCTAGGATTTCTGATGTGCATACTGCATCTGGATCTGTGGAAACACATCTTTTGGAGTGCTCTAACTTCATCCCAGGTGTCAACATTACAAGAAGCAGGCCTCCAGACATACACTAAGACCAAGCCTTTCTGAGAGGTCCACAGATACCACACCAGAAACAATCTTGAGCAACTGCACCCCTAAAGCTGTCACAGAAGGCAGCACAACTACCCAACTCTTAGCCAAACCTAGAATCATGGAATGGTTTAGATTGGAAGAGACCTCAAAGCTCAGCCAGTTCCAAGCCCCTGCCATAGGCAGGGACACCTCCCACTAGAACAGGTTGCTCAAGGCCTCATCCAACCTGGACTTCAAGACCTCTAGGGAGGGAGCAGCCACAACCTCCCTGGGCAACCTGTGCCAGTGTCTCACCACCCTCACTGCAAAGAACCCCTTCCTAACATCCACTTTCAATCTCCAACCTGTCACTTTAAACCCATTCCTCCTCATCCTGTCATTACCAGACCTTGTCAATAGTCCCTCCCCAGCACTCTGTAGCCGTCTTCAGATCCTGCAAGGCCACTCCAAGGTCTCCTCAAAGCCTTCTCTTCTCCAGGCTGCACAGCCCCAACTCTCTCAGTCTGTCCTCACAGCAGAGCTGCTGCAGCCCTCTCAGCGTCTTGGTGGCCTCCTCTGGACTGGCTCCAACACTTCCATGTGCTGCTTGTGCTGGGGGCTGCAGAACTGCACCCAGGACTGCAGGTGGGGTGTGAGGAGAGCAGAGCCAAGGGGCAGAATCCCCTCCCTTGCCCTGTGCCCACACTGCTCTTGCTGCAGCCCAGCACAGGGTTGCTGTCTGGGCTGCACTCTCACTGCAGGCTCATGCTGAGCTTCTCATCACCCCAGGGCCTGTTCCTCAGGGCTGCTCTCAGCCATTCCTTTTGTTCTCAGGTGGGACCTGAGGAGCAAACACCAAGGAGCTGCCGGAGCCGAAGCGCTGTCCATGGTAGGCAGCAGCAGATGCCAGAGCACTGCGAGTCCAAGCCACTGGAGCACCTTGGGTCTCACAGCTAAGAGAGCCTCCAGATCTGACTCCCGAAGCACTCACTGCAAAGCCTGACAACACTGTGTAGTGCATAAGAGTCCACACACTGCATGTCAGCTTTCTCCTGTGAGAGCACTCTACTCCCCCAAGACAGCAACAAGCCCAACAACCGCATTGCATCCTTAACCCGTCTAAAAATCACTTGCCCCAAGAAATCCAACTGCAACTCATTCCTGCATGCTCCCATTTCATCCTGCACAGAACGACACCACATGCTCCAAACTCCTGCACAAGCTCAGGCAGAGTTACACAGCTACTAAGATCACATGTCTCACATCCCTGACTCTGGTGGGGTTTACACAGAGATGCATTTATCATTAAAAAAATCTCCCACTTCAACTGAGCTACATTTTATGTTGGGGGGAGAAAAAGAAGTGGTACAGGACTTGATAACCATAGAATCCTGGAGTGGCACAGGTTGGAAAGGACCTCAGAGCTCATCTCCTCCAACCTCACCACCATGGGCAGGGACACCTCTCAACTAGACTCAACTGCTCAAGGCCTCATCCAGCCTGGCCTTGAGCATACCCAGGCAGGAGGAAGCCACAGCCTCCCTGGGCAGCCTGGGCCAGACTCCCACCACTCTCACACTGAAGAGCTTTTTCTTCAGCTCCAGTCTAATCCTGCTCTGCCTCAGCTCCAAACCATTCCCCCTTGGCCTGTCTGCAGACACCCTCAGGAGCAGTCCCTCTGCAGCCATCCTGCAGGGAAACAGATGGAGAGCAGGGATCCATCCAGAGGGACCTGGACAGGCTGCAGAGGTGGGCACAAGCCAACCTCATGAGGTTCAACAAGACCAAGTGCAAGGTCCTGCAGCTGGGTCAAGACAATGCCAAGCACAAATCCAGGCTGGGCAGTGCCAAGCTGGAGAGCAGCCCTGAGGAGAGGGACTTGGGGGTGCTGCTGGACCAGAAGCTCAACAGGAGCCAGCAGTGTGCACTTGCAGCCCAGAAAGCCAAGCAGAGCCTGGGCTGCAGCAGCAGAAATGTGGCCAGCAGGGCCAGGGAGGGGATTCTCCCCCTCTACTCCACTCTGCTGAGACCCCACCTGGAGTACTACATGCAGCTCTGGAGCCCCCACTACAAGCGGGATGTGGAGATGCTGGAGAGTGTCCAGAGCAGGGCCAGGAGGATGCTCAGAGGCTGCAGCAGCTCTGCTGTGAGCACAGACTGGAAAAGTTGGGGCTGTGCAGGCTGGAGCAGAGGAGGCCCCCAAGTGACCTTCTGGTGGCCTGCCAGGATCTGAAAGGGACCTCCAAAAAAGCTGGGGAGGGCCAGCAGGGAGTGCCAGGACTAGGGGGAATGGAGCAAAGCTGGAGATGGGGAGATTGAGGCTGGAGGTGAGGAGGAAGTTGTTGAGCAGGAGAGTGGTGAGAGGCTGGAATGGGTTGCCCAGGGAGGTGGTTGAGGCCCCATGGCTGGAGGTGTTTCAGGCCAGGCTGGCTGAGGCTGTGGCCAGGCTGCTCTAGGGTAGGGTGTCCCTGGGCATGGCAGGGGGGTTGGAACTGGCTGCTCCTTGTGGTCCCTTCCAACCCTGACTGATTCTATGATCCCTTCAGGCACTGGCAGGCAGCTCTAAGGTACCCCTGGAGCCTTCTCTTCTCCAGCCTGCACACCCCCAGCTCCCTCAGTCTGTCCTCATAACAGAGGTGCTCCAGCCCTCAGATCATCTTTGTGGCGTTAGAATCTGAAAATGAAATGTCTGAAAAACTAGGAGGAAAGAACTTTGAGGTGACCCACCAAGCAGGTGAGGAGCAGTAGAGAGCAGTGATCAGAAAACTCTATGGCATGTTTCCTGTGTTCACCATCTTTGCTGTACTAAATGAGTTCTGGAAATTTACATTCTCAACAAAAGGGCAGGAAAAGATGGAAGGATTAACTGTGGGTTACTGCCATTTGGTTCTGTTTCCTAATGTTCAAGGATTTCACTCACCTTTATGTGCCTTGTAAGCAGGTAGAGATTAGCAGGAGATTTAGACTGGATGTTAGGAACAAGTTCTGCACTATGAGGGTGCTGGGATATTGGAACAGGTTGCCCAGGGTGGTAGTTGAGACCTCAGCCCTGGAGACATACCAGGTGCGAAGTGACAAAGCTCAGAGCAACCTGCTGTCCCCACTGACTGCAGAGGGGGCTGCTCTGCATGACCTTTGGATGTCCCCTCCAACCCAAACCATTCCATGAATCTATGAACTTAACCACTGTGGGCACCTGGGTGCAGTGTGGCTACCGTGTGCCACTGGAACACAAGGCAGCTCCCGAGCCTCTGCCTTACCTGGAGGCAAATCGGGGTCAGGGGAAGCAGAGTGCTGGACCCGCCGCGGCCTCACTGCTGCCTTCATGCTCTCCGTGGTGCTGCGGTTTGTGGAGCTGGAGCCGCAGCTTTCGTGCTCTTCCTGCTAGAGGAAAACAAAGCAGATGAGTCACGGTGAATCCAGCTCCTGCTACTGCTCTTCCATCAGCTCCACCCTGGACATGCAGCCAACTACAAACACAAAACCAGCCAGGCAAAAAAGCAAAGCAATATTCCTGTGAGTGTATTAGGAGAGCAGCTTAGAGAGGAAGCAAACTCTCACAGCTCCTGCCTCAAGCCAAATGCTCTCCTCCAGAGGTGGAGTTTCTTGCCCCAAACAAGCAAAACAGATCTTGGCACTACTGGGATCACACAACAAGGTCACAGAAAGAAGGGTCTGGAAAACAAATGTTAAGTGCTGCAGTGCCAAGCAGAAATGTGAATGATCTGAAGGGACTGCAGCAGACAGACTCATCTGTGTATCAGCAGAGCAGTAGTCAGCTTCTACAAGGATGAGTACCCATACAGGCCTTCACATTCTCCACTCAGGAGGCACTGGAAGAAGCTGGGGGGTTACTGTTGTATGGTTATTTGGCCATTTCAGTCAGACAGGACTTTCCCCATCCCAATCCAGGAAAAATGAAATGAGTGCTTAGCATCAGCTGTGTTTGGAGGACATTTGCTTGCTTTGTTATTTCTGACAACCTTCTGATGGAGGCACTGTCTCAGAACTTCTAAGCACAGCACAATGGCCTGAGAAGCCTCTGCTCTCCTCATGGCATACTTGAGGAACAACAGCAGCCTGAAGCCCTTGGTTTACCTTTAAGCCTGGGATTCAGTCTGGAGAAGAAAAGGCTCCAAAGAGACCTTATTGTGGCCTTCCAGTGAGCATACAGGAAAACTGCTGAGGGACTTTTTAGGGTGTTGGGTAGTGATAGGATTGGGGGGAATGGAGCAAAACTAGAAGTGGGGAGATTCAGCCTGGATGATAGGAAGAAGCTCTTCACCTTGAGGGTGGTGAGAGACTGGAATGGGTTGCTCAAGGAGGTGGTGGAAGTCTCATCCCTGGAAGTTTTTAAGGCCAGTCTGGATGTAGCTCTGAGCAGCCTGATCAAGCATGAGGTGTCCCTGCCCATGGGAGTGGGGCTGGAACTGGATGATCCCTGTGGTCCCATCCAGTCTTGACAATTCTCTGATGGAAATCTCTTCATCGAGGTGCGATGAGCAAAGCTCACCTCTCCTTCACACCTCCAGCTGACCAAGAAAAATGAGGTCACAGACTGGCAAGCCAAAATTCTTGGACTTGCTGTCAGGCAGAGGCTGTGCAGCTGCCTCCTCGGCAGCACAACAGTGTTCTGCAGAGGAGCCACCGCGCCGCTAGCTGCGTGTCACTGGCACCAAGCCCCAGCGTGTCAGACTGACCAAACTGCGCTATTAGCACACTGCCCTCCTTCCGGAGCCCACTTTTGGCTTCCACAGAGCACTGCGGGGTGACCATTCAGCAGCTGGATCCAACAGGATCACATCATGCTTGCCCTTTGATATGTGGGCTGGCCAGGAGAAAAAGAAAGAGGGTTGGGGAAGACAACGTTCTGAACGTGTTAACTGTATCAAGCCCAACTACATCCAAGTCTAACTTTTCTATCTGTGCACTGACACAACCACCTTCAGCCAATCTTCCCACAGGCTCATGCCACGTTTTAAGGTCCCACTAGCATTTAAAGTTGAACTAAGAGTGGTTGAAGCTTTCACCACTTTCAGAGGTGGGAACAATCACCGACAGTCTGGAGTATGGGGGAGTGCTTTGTTGGAACGGGGCAGAGAACCCTCAGCCTGAGCTCATTTTGAAAGAAACTCTCTCATCTCAAGCCATCAATATCATCAGCTTTTCACATGTCCCTCAGCTGCAAGCCTGTTCTGAGGGGGGAAGGCCAGAACCACACAGAGCAAACCGGCTACGAAAGCAACGGACCCAAAGCGGCACATGTCTAAAGATGGTGCCACAGGGCAAGACAGAAACTGACCCCTGTGGCTAAAGCCACAGCAAGCAACAGGCTGCACCTACATTCAAGCAGCGTTCAGCCTGGCCAGCCATTTGATGAGTAGATTTCAAGGCAGGGAAAGCATCCCCTCCATCTCTCTGTGCTAGACAATTAGCAGGCTTTAGAGCAGCACAGCACTCCTTGGCCACACTACTCTCAAGAGCTCCTGCCTGCCAGTTTGTAAAGCAAACCTTGGCTTCTTTATTTACTGGAAGGTGACAAGAGTGGCCAGGAGCCTTACAGGAACTACATTCCTAACAGGACATATACCCCAAAGCTTGCTGTACCTGCACACTCGTGCTCACTGTTCGCTTTAAGAGCACACTGCTAATTTCTCAAGCATGTGGCTGCCTCCTAAGCCCAGAAGTAAAACATGTTCATTAAAGAGATGGGAAAAGGTTCCAAGCAAACTGCCAAAACTAGCATAATTATGAAACTATTTAATGCTGGAACCAACTAGAGTCACACTCTGTGTCTAGATCACAGTGATGTCATCAGAAACACCCAGCCAAAAGGCACTAAAACTTCTGTGCTCCCATAAATCCACCTCACACCAGATGACAAACATTTTAAAGTCACAGTCAAAATGACTGGGAAGGGGGTTAAGGTTCTGGAAGTTCTAATAACTCTGGTCAGGAGATTTGATAAATGCCAATTCATTTTAACATTATGGATCACAGAGTGGTAGGGGTAGGAAGGGTCTTCCAGAGAGCACCGAGTCCAACTCCCCCTGCTAGAGCAGGAGCACCCAGGGCAGCTCACACAGGAACGCATTCAGGCAGGTTTGGAAAGCCTCCAGAGAAGGAGACTCCACAGCCTCTGTGGGCAGCCTGCTCTGGCACCCTCGCCGTGAAGAAGAACGATTCCAAACCAGTCACAAGAGCAGAGTGCTGAAAACACTCATGGTGTATCTGGAGAGCTGATGGTTAAAGAAAACACCACTCAGCCCCAGAAATATCCTTAGTGAAGCCTGAAGAGTTACAAACAGTCACCATGAGGTCCTGCTCAGGGAGGGTGTTACACAAACACCTCAGAGCAGGGCACAGAAGTTTGCACCTTTAGGCTCTCTTTCCCTTTCAGCAAATGTGCCAGAGCAGGTAGAGGGCTGAGATGTTTTCCTGCAGCACCATGGTTACTGCTGAAACTATGCAAGTCAGAAGTGCCATGCTAAAGACACCTCGGCCAGCAAACCTACACGCAAGAGACTCAGGCATTTCCTCCTGCCAAACATCACAAGGCTTAAAGAGCATTAGAGCTGACAACACCCGAACACATCAAATGTGCAGTTGATGATTATCTCTCAGAGTAAGCAGAGTTCTCTTCACTCATTAGTCTCCTTTCCAACGTTAAAATACATCGTTTCTGGTCTTTCAAACGACACTGAAAATACACAAAGCCTATTTAGTTGCAAGGCCTCCAAAACGCCTCTTAGGTTTGCTCTTCAGAGAAAACAAGGCTTGCTCCCGGGATCACTTGGCTATTCACACACATATTGTCCCCGACTTTCACTCAATCAAGCTAAAGAAAACCGAATTACTGGGGGCAAAAAAAGGGTAAAGAACACAGGAAAATGAAAATGTATCAACCCAATGGCCATTATCCTAGAGCCACAGTTACAGCTGGAAAAGATCTTGAGGACCATCGAGCCCAACCAGAACAGGATGTTAGGGGCTGGAAGGGACCCAACCCCCCTGCCAGAGCAGGACAATACTACCTAACACAGATCACAGAGGAACACATCCATACAGGCCCTCCAGAGGAGACCCCACAGCCTCTCTGGGCAGCCTGTGCCCTTACAGTAAAGAAGCTCCTTCTCTTTTGCTGCAATCCACACCCATTGCTCCTTGTCCTATGCCAGGGAGCAGTGAGCAGAGCCTGTCCCCCCTCTCCTAGCAGCCTTCAGATACTTACAAACATTTATCAAATCCCCTCTCAGTCTTCTCTTTTCCGGACTAAACAGCCCCAGGTCTCTCAGCCTCTCCTCACCAGCCATGCCCTCCAGTCCCCTCATCATCCTCTTAGCCCTCCGCTGGACACTCTCCAGCAGATCCCTGTCCCTTAACCCAGCTACCTTCACCACTGACCCACGTCCTGAAGCACCACAGCTGCAGCTTCAACACCTCCAGGGATGGGGACTCCACCACCTCCCCAAGCAGCCTCTCCTCTCACTGGAGAAGCTTTTCCTCATGTCCAATCTAAACCTCCCCTGGCACAACTCAAACCCATTGCCTCTTTTCCTGTTGCTGGTTACTTAGGAGAAGAGATCAGCCCCAGCCTCACTCCAAACTCCTTTCAGGGAGCTGCAAAGAGCAATAAGTCTTCTCTGCCTTCTCTTTTCCAGACTAAACAACCCCAATTCCCTCAGCCACTCCTCCCCTATGATGCCCCCTCAGCAGCCTCATTGCTCTTCTCTGGACACCCTCCAGTCCCTCAAGGTCTTTTCTATGCTGTGGTGCCCAGAGCTGAACTCAGTACTCAAGCTGTGGCCTCACCAGGGCCAAGTCCAGGGACACCATCACTGCCCTGATCCTGATGGACACTGGTTCTGATCCAGGCCAGGATGCTGTTGGCCTTCCTGGGCACGCTGCTGGCTCATGTTCAGCTGAGTGTCCACCAGCACCCTCAGATCCCTTTCCACCAGGCTGCTTTCCAGCCACTCTGCCCCAACCTGGAGCACTACGCAGGGCTGTTGTGACCCAGCTCTAGGTCTTGTGACAGCTGATTCCACTGATCAGGTAGAGATAATTACACAGGCAGCTATTACCAGGTGGGTATTAAAGGCTGCAAGCCCTATAAAAGTGATTGGAAGCAGCTTTTTCCCCCTGCTAATGCACAGCTGTTAGGTGAGCACCTTCAGACCATCTGCATACCACACGGCATCATGATTGGAAACCAGAGACAGCATCACAGAAGCACAGAACCTTGGGGTTGGAAGGGAGCTCTCAGCCCAAGTCCCCTGCCAGAGCAGCAGCACCCAGGGCAGGGCACACAGGAGCACATCCAGGTGGGGTTGGAAAGGCTCCAGAGCAGGAGACTCCACAGCCCCTCTGGGCAGCCTGCTCCAGGGCTCTGCCACCCTCACAGCAACAAAGTTCCCCCTCCTGTTCCCCTGGCACCTGCTCTGCCCCAGCTTGCCCCCAGTGCCCCTTGTGCTGTCACTGCACAGCCCTGAGCAGAGCCTGGCTGCGTCCTCCCGACACTGCCCTGCACAGCTTTAGCACACACTGAGGGCAGCCCTCAGGCTGCTCTGCTGCCAGCTGCCAGCCCCAGCTGCCTCAGCCTGGCCTCACAGGAGATGTTCTCTGCCTGCAGCAGTGGCCACAAGGGCACCTTGCTGGCTCATGGGCACCCTTCTGTCCACCAGCACCCACAGGTCCTTTCCCCACAGCTGCTCTCCAGCAGGTCAGTCGCCAGCCCATCCTGGCCCCTGGGGTTACTCCTTCCCAGATGCAGGACTCTACCCTTGTCCTTTGATCTCATTCCATTTCTCCCTTCCCAGCTCTCCAGCCTGTCCAGGCCTGGCTGAATGGCAGCACAGCCTGAGGGGGGGTCAGCCACTCTCCCCAGTTTGGTGTCAGCAGCACACCTGCTGACAGTGCCCTCTGTGCCCTCCGCCAGGTCGCTGATGAACAGTACTGGTTCCAGTACCCTCCCCTGAGGAACTCCACTAGGTCGAGACCCAGCAGACTGTGCACACCTCGGGCTCACCCAGCTCCTCCCAGCCATGCAGGCAGAACAGAACAAAGCCACTGTGCCCAACAGTTCTGGTAAGCAAATGAGGCACCTTTGGTAACACCACAGGACTGGCAAGGCTGGGGGTTTCTGCTTCCCCCTCTTGGAGGAAGCAGCTGTGGTTCTCAGGTACGAAGAGGCTCCACTTCCAAGTTCATTTGCCCCAGCACTACCCTTCAAGCTGAGTTTGGGACAATCTCCAGATGAGGTGGGGAGGTAGAAGGTCAGCAGTGAGGGAAGACTCAATCCATCAAACCTTTTGCTGAAATGCCTGCAGGTGGATTGCTGTAGGTATATTACAAAATACCACCGTGCCTGCACAACTGCAGCCTGTTAGGAGATAAGCAGTGAAGCCTGCTATTAACTGGAGCACAGCAAAAGCAGCTGCAGCAAGCCATGCCCTGCAGAGAGCCAGCAAACCACCTGCTGCTCCAGGGGGCCTTTGTGCAAAAGCCTCTGCTCAGTAGGAAATTAAAATGGCTCAATGTTTTCAAACCAATCTCAGGGCAACCAAATTACTGGTTTCAAAATTGCATTAATTAAGAGCAAGGAAACCCCGCATGAATTTTGACAACTGGGCAACCTGCTGGGCCACACACAAGGTGAGGAAAGGGCTGTGGACAGCAATTGCTTGGATGGCAACTTTGGCAGGCAGAGCCTCGGCAGACTTCCCAGCAGGTACCATGACCACTGACCTCCTGCAGCACCTTAAACACTGCACCCTGCAGCAACAAGGACTCTTCTGCATCAGCCACCACAATCAGTGCTTGGCCCAAGCTAAAGGACAAATAACTACCTACAGAATGGACACCAACAGCCAGCTGGTTCCGACTGAACACGGACAGGGACTGCTGTTGAAGTTCAATAACCAATTTTATCAGGAACTTCTAACAACAACAAGCAAACAAATAAACACCACCATACCAGAAGATCCTATGCACATTACCTCTGCTTCCCAAGTCCAAGGAAAATACTTTCACAGAATCAAAGAATCAACCAGGTTGAAAGAGACCTCCAAGCTCTTCCAGCCCAACCTAGCACCCAGCTCTATCCAATCAACCAGACCATGGCACTAAGTGCCCCAGCCAGGCTTGGCTTCAACATCTACAGCCACAGAGACTCCACCACCTCCCTGGGCAGCCCATTCCAATGCCAATCACTCTCTCCGACAACAACTTCCTAACAACATCCAGCCTAGACCTCCCCTGGCACAACTTCAGGCTGTGTCCCCTTCTTCTGGTGCTGGCTGCCTGGCAGCAGAGCCCAACCCCACCTGGCTACAGCCTCCCTGCAGGCAGCTGCAGGCAGCAATGAGCTCTGCCCTGAGCCTCCTCTGCTGCAGGCTGCACCCCCCCAGCTCCTTCAGCCTCCCCTCACAGGGCTGTGCTCCAGGCCTCTCCCCAGCCTTGCTGTCCTTCTCCCAGCACCTTCCAGCACCTCAGCAACTCTCTGCAATTCAGGACCCCAGAACTGGGCACAGCACTTTGCAGCTCTCAGGAGAAAGTGTGGAAGTGCTCAGTCTGGTTTCAGTCACAAGATTCATCCAAGCAGAGTATTACATGCCTTGAGCTATTCTAATGGAGTCCAAAGCTGGAGGGGTTCTGTCGTGCCAAGACAGCACTGCTCTGCCAGGCAGGTGCCTGTTCATCTGTAGGACTTGTTAACCTTTCAGAAATAAAGGTTTCCAAACACAGTAAACATTGATAAGAGCTACCTTGGTCCTCCAATTAGTGGCTGTTCTGATTTTCAGCCTAGTTGCTGGAGATGAGATTCTGAAGAACAGAAATCTTTGTGGTTACTGGTAGAGGAGTGCAGGACAAGTGTCCAAGGCCTGCCTTTGTGATGCCTTCTAAACTGCCATGAGCAAACCCTCCTTTCTCTCTCACCACCATCATTTGTTGCAGAACTAGCCAAGTGCTTCCCAGCTCTTTCCCATGAAGAGGAGAACGGAGCACAGCAGGATGTTCTCTGCTCAGGAGAGCTCCAAAGCCCACTACAGCAGAAAGCACAAAACACCACTGTCAGCAGATCAGGGAAAAATGACTCCAAGAGCTGGGAGCCATCTTCCATCAGCAAGCTACACACTCAGGACTTGTGCCAGTCCCACAGGTGCCAAGGACTGGATAGGATCTTGGTATTAGCACATTCCCCAGGTTGGCTTCACAATGGATGAAGACACAAAGCACTACTTTCACATCAGCTGCACTTTACCCTTAAATACTCAGACTCCTATAATTGCATCCCAACCAATGCATTTATGAGTCAGAATCATCAACCTCTAAGCAGGTCTGGCACAGCTGGAGGGAAGTGCTAGTCAGATGGCAATTCTGAAGCAAGTCTGTTACTCACTAGATGCTAAAACCCTGGCCAGTTCATCGCAGTCTGCTCCCTGTGATCTCATCACCTTGATGCTTGCTTTTAATACCAGCTCAAGATGAAAACTGGGGGGGAGGGAATCATTTCGCTGGAAGGACTGCAGTTTACTTTCAGACTGCTGAAAAACTGCAAGCACCACTTCTGAGTGGCAGACTCTTAGATGTGCTCATAAACAGAAGAGAGGATCTTGACCTTTAGGTTACAGTCCCAAGGAGGGAAAGCTAGCGGCAGAAGAGCTGGTGTAACAGCACTACGAGGATGGCTGGGCTTTGGAACATCTCTGCTGTGTGCAAAGGCTGAGAGCCCTGGGGCTGGTCAGTCTGGAGAAGGCTGGGAGGGATCTGATTGAGGTCTAGAGCCAGCTGAGGGCTGGGTGTCAGGACAAAGGTGATGGTGGTGCCCAGTGACAGGACAAGGGACAGTACAAGCTGCAACGCAGAAGCTTCCAGCTCAGCATGAGGAGACGCTCTGGTGAGGGTGGCAGAGCCCTGGAGCAGGCTGCCCAGAGAGGCTGTGGAGTCTCCTTCTCTGAAGCCTTCCCAAACCCTCCTGGATGAGTTCCTGTGTGCCCTGCTCTGGGTGATCCTGCTCTGACAGGGGGGCTTGGACTCAGTGGTCTCTGGAAGACCCTTCCAACCTGTGATTTCAGGTGAAAAGAACTGTTGTATGTGCATAAGCAGACAAAAGAGATGCCCACTGTTGTCTCCAGGCCACCTAACTGCTCTCAACTTTTCCATGGATACAGCCATAGCTGAGCTGTGCACAAGGCAAGCAAAGTAGACCATCCTGAAGAAAGCCTGAAATGAAGTTGTACTTGTTGCACAAAATAAATCAAGTAAGATGTAATGCCTGTTGATGACAATCAAAGTGCTTGCACATGCACTCAGGACTCTGATCTATCCTGGCCACCAGATGCTCCCTCCTCCAAGGCAGTTTATTGTGGCCTCAGCAGATTTTTCTCATGTTGGTAAGTATTTTTTCTAGAGTCCTAATGCAAAAGCTTAATATTATTCAGGATTGCAAGCAAGTATCTAGGATGAAACACATATATAGAATCACACAATGGTTTAGGTGGAAGGGAGCTCAGAGCTCAGCCAGTTCCAACTGAGGTCAGAGCTCAGCCAGTTCCAGTGTCCCACAGGCAGGGACACCTCCCACTAAAACAGGTCGCTCAAGGCCTCATCCAGCCTGGCCTTGAGCACCTCCAGGGAGGTTGTGGAGCACAGAATCATCCAAAGATCACATTGGGTGATTCTGTGCTCCACAACCTCCCTGGGCAACCTGTGCCAGTGTCTCACCACCCTCACTGCAAAGAATCCTTCCCTAACATCCAGTTTCAATCTCCCCTCTGCCAGTTTAAACCCATTACCCCTCATCCTGTCATTACCAGACCTTGTCAGTAGTCTCTCCACAGCCTTCCTGTAGCCCACTTCAGATACTGCAAGGCCACTCCAAGGTCTCCTCCAAGCCCTCTCTTCTCCAGGCTGCAGAGCCCCAACTCTCTCAGCCTGTGCTCAGAGCAGAGCTGCTGCTCCTCTGGACGGGCTCCAACAGTTCCATGTCCTGCTTGTGTTGGGAGTTCCAGAAGTGCACACAGTCCCTGATGCAGTAGGGCAGGACAATCCATCTAGATTGCTCCTTTGGCCTCCTCTCCTCCCTGTGACTGCACTGGAGCAGGCTGCCTGCTTTATCGAGCAGGTCTGTAGCCTCTCCCTCACCATGCTGTCAGTCCAAATGTAAATGCACTCTGGCAAAAGAGCTGAAGAACTTCCAGAAAAGATGGCCCCTTCCCACTTCCAGGACAATGCATTTACTGAATGTGCTCCTGTGTGCCCTGCCCTACCATTCTGTGACTCTGTGACTGACACTGAAAATGAAGGACACCACCTCATAGCATCCTGGGCTCTTTACATCTTTGCCCTTTGACAAATAGCTCTGATAGACACCAACTAGCACAAAGCTGACAGGTGCCTGGGTAAAGGGAACCAAGGGAGGACCTTCAGCAAGCCTCAGGATATGGTTTCCCAGCAAATCCAAGGCAGAACCACCATAAAAACGTCAAAAGAAAACATCCAACAAAAAAAAGGATAAATTGCCATGTTTCCCAATAGAGGGATCAAGCTTGCTCCCAAGACAAAGAAAGTAACATCTACAGTTGAAATCCATGTTTATTTCAGAGCTGGAGTTAAGCTAAGGTGACAGAGAGAGTTCATTGCCCCAAAGGTTCCAAACAGAACACAACCTACATCAGTTGTGCACTGAACCACTCTCTAAGTGCAGCTGTTGTGAAGTGACAAGCAAGAGCTGAAGGGAAGGTTTCTGCCCAAGTTCAATGCCTGTACCTGACGGACGACCACTGAACCACCTCGTTTCGGAGCAGAGAGCTCTCTCTGCAGAAGGCACAAGCTGCTGTTTCAGAGCAGACTCTGCACTTGAAGGAATGAAGAGTATTTTGTCTTTTGGAATTTTAAGATGTGTTTACCAAAAGGTGGATAAATTACAGGATTTTTCCACTACAGAATCTGCAATCATGCCCATGCTGGGAGAGTAGGGTTTGCTATAATGAGGAGCTAAAACACATTCCAAGGACTTGAACTCTGCTTTAATCTATCAGCAAATGAGGAAAAACTGCTTCCTCTCCAAGGAAATCTCTTCAAATGCATTACCTCACCTCGGTCCCCCTTACACCGTACCAAGCCAAACTCTTCACCCGACTACATGGAACAAAGCTGGATTGTAGGGGCCAGATTTGATGTCAGCTGGATCGGGATAAATCTGGAAGTACTCCAAAGTAAATCAATTGAGGTATTCCAGAGCTATGCCAGGGAAAGCTGAATCAGAATCTGACCCTAGACTTCTAGGAACGATGCCAAAGATGCTATATAAATCCTTTCACCCTATGCCTTGGAACAAAGACACTGACTATGGGCATTACATTTCCTTGCTGTAAGTAGGTCAGAAAAGAAAGCAAAGTAAAATCAGGGGAGGTACAAGGATTACTCTCAAGCTGTCTGCTCTATACACCTGTATCTACACAGCAGAACAGCTCCTCTGTACTTTTTATAAGCACACTGCTTCAACATTACTATTTGCATTTGCCTCAGTAAATCTCTTCTCTGGAATATAAATCTCTGAGGCCGTGGGACCTGAGTTTCAAACCTGCATCTACTTCTCCACATGCAGAATTAAAACACAGACACGCTTCTGCTGGGTTCTGCTTTCAAGTGTATCAAAAGGACTAACATTTGAGGGGGGAAGGGGCATAACAACCTTGAAAATAGCAGAAGTTTGCTCTGAAGTGGGACTCCATACCAACCCTACTGCAGTGGTCACTGCTTTGTCTCTGTTCCTTTCCAAGGCTCAAGAAGCTTGGAGTGGCCTTCCAGTATCTGAAGAGGGCCACAGGAAGGCTGGGGAGGGACTGGCAAGGTCTCGTCATGACAGGACAACAGGTAATGGGTTTGAACTGGCAGGGGGCAGATTCAGACCAGATGTTAGAAAAGGGTTCTTGACAGTGAGGGTGGTGAGACACTGGCACAGGTTGCCCAGGGAGGTTGTGGAACACAGAAGCACATCTTTGACCACATTGGGTGATTCTGTGCTCCACAACCTCCCTGGAGGTGTTCAAGGCCAGGCTGGATGAGGACTTGAGTGACCTGTTCTAGTGTGAGGTGTCCCTGCCTATGCCAGGGGGTTGGCACTGGCTGAGCTCTGAGCTGCCTTCCAGCCTAAACCATTGTGATGGTTTGGGTGTACCTGCCCCCCTCACACTTTAGAAGTACCCAACTAGTCTCAGCCGGCTCTGGGAATATAAATGAAGCTATTTATTTACAGCTAGCACAATGCACAAGCAGATATTTACAGTATATGCACTCACAGACAGAAATAGACAAGGTAAAAGGTAATACAGAAGCACAACTCCCCTCCCAGAAACCTGAGTCCCCAGGAGGGGCTCTCAACCACCCCTGCACCTTCCCCCTGCCCCTCTCAACCTTACCCCAGTCCTAAGGAAGAACAGAGGTTCAGCCAAGAGGTTAAGAAGCAAAGGTGAGTGGCAGGTGAGGTCAGGGAGCTGCAGCTCAGTCAGAGCCCAGCCAGAAAGTGAGACAAAATGGTGAGAGTGTTATCTGATGTTTTGCTTTCTTCTTGTTCAGCAAGACTCTGAGGGAAGGAGACATCACCACTGTTTTCCTTTCACAGCCTGTGATCTAGTTCTTCTCACCAAAACATTCTAGCCTGCTTCCAACTAGCACAACCATGCCATGGTTCTATGAACATGTGCCAGGACAGGACCCCCACGCACCAATCCACCCAATCCAGAGACTCCCTGAGGAGCGATGAGGCTGTGGGCAGCCTGATCTAGGGCAGGCTGTCCCTGCCCACAGCAGCAGGGTTGCAACTGGCTGATCCTTGTGGTCTCTTCCAACCCTGACTGATTCTGGGCTGGAAGGGACCTCAAAGACCATCCAGTTCCAACCTTCTGCCACAGGCAGGGACACTTCCACTCGCTCAGGTTGCCCAAGGCCTCAGCCAGCCTCCGGGGAGGGTGCACCCACAGCCTCTCCAGGCAGCACCCTCCAGAGTCGCACACCCTCACTGCAACGCGTTTTTCCCTCGTCTCCAGACCAAACCTGCCCCCCTCAAGCTTCAATCCACTCCCTCTCGTCCTGTCACTACAAGCGCTTGTAAAAAGTCCCTTCTTGCCTTTCCTGTAGCCCCTTCAGGCACCAGAGGCTGCCGTTGGGTCCGGAGCCACCTGTTCTCCAGGCTGAACAGCCCCAGCTCCCGCAGCCCCTCCTCACAGCAGAGGTGCTCCAACCCCCTGCTTACCTCTGGAGCCGCTCCTGCCCTTCCTGCCGGACACAGCAGCGCAGGTGAGGTGTCCCCAGCGCAGCGGAGCAGCGGAGCGGGATCCCCTCTCTCCGCCTCTGGTCACAGCGCTCCGGCCCCAGCCCCGGCTGCCCCCGGCCCCAGCCCCGGCTGCCCCCGGCCCCAGCCCCGGCTGCCCCCGGCCCCAGCCCCGGCTGCCCCCGGCCCCCGTGCTGCCAGCGCACACTGCCGCTTCGCGCCCGGCTTCTCGCCCCCCGGCCCCCGAGTGCGCAGCTGCTGCCCACCGCCTGGGGCCAGCCTGCCCCGCTCCCCAGCCCCGCTCCTGCACAGCTGCAGGCCCTTCGCACTTGGGCTCGCCGAACCTCACGAGGCTCACCTGTGGGCGCCTCTGCAGCTGGCCCAGGTGGGTCTGGATGGCTCCCATCCCACCCCTCACGTGCTTGGTGCCAGCTGCAGCCTTGTGCCCCTTGCACGGCGCTGAAGCCTCCTCAGCGAGACCGCCGTGCCCCTTGCACGACACTAAAGCCTCCTCAGCGAGACCGCCGTGTCCCTTGCACGACACTAAAGCCTCCTCAGCGAGACCGCCGTGTCCCTTGCACGACACTAAAGCCTCCTCAGCGAGACCGCCGTGTCCCTTGCACGACACTAAAGCCTCCTCAGCGAGACCGCCGTGCCCCTTGCACGACACTAAAGCCTCCTCAGCGAGACTGCCGTGTCCCTTGCACGACACTAAAGCCTCCTCAGCGAGACTGCCGTGTCCCTTGCACGACACTAAAGCCTCCTCAGCGAGACTGCCGTGTCCCTTGCACGACACTAAAGCCTCCTCAGCGAGACTGCCGTGCCCCTTGCACGACACTAAAGCCTCCTCAGCGAGACTGCTGTGCCCCTTGCACGACACTAAAGCCCCCTCAGCGAGACTGCCGTGCCCCTTGCACGACACTAAAGCCTCCTCAGCGAGACTGCCGTGCCCCTTGCACGACACTAAAGCCTCCTCAGCGAGACTGCCGTGTCCCTTGCACGACACTAAAGCCTCCTCAGCGAGACTGCCGTGTCCCTTGCACGACACTTAAACCTTCTCAGCGAGACTGCCGTGTCCCTTGCACGACACTTAAACCTTCTCAGCGAGACTGCCGTGTCCCTTGCACGACACTAAAGCCTCCTCAGCGAGACTGCCGTGTCCCTTGCACGACACTAAAGCCTCCTCAGCGAGACTGCCGTGTCCCTTGCACGACACTACAGCCTCCTCAGCGAGACTGCCGTGTCCCTTGCACGACACTAAAGCCTCCTCAGCGAGACTGCCGTGTCCCTTGCACGACACTAAAGCCTCCTCAGCGAGACTGCCGTGTCCCTTGCACGACACTTAAACCTTCTCAGCGAGACCGCCGTGCCCCTTGCACGACACTAAAGCCTCCTCAGCGAGACTGCCGTGTCCCTTGCACGACACTAAAGCCTCCTCAGCGAGACTGCCGTGTCCCTTGCACGACACTAAAGCCTCCTCAGCGAGACTGCTGTGCCCCTTGCACGACACTAAAGCCTCCTCAGCGAGACTGCTGTGCCCCTTGCACGACACTTAAACCTTCTCAGCGAGACTGCTGTGCCCCTTGCACGACACTTAAACCTTCTCAGCGAGACTGCTGTGCCCCTTGCACGACACTAAAGCCCCCTCAGCGAGACTGCCGTGTCCCTTGCACGACACTTAAACCTTCTCAGCGAGACTGCCAGGTTCCACAGCTAAGAGACGCTGAAGCCTTGCAGCCAGGACTCACTCCTAATGTGCTCTGCAGCTTCTGCAGCAACAAATCTTCCCTCCTAACACAGCCCAGTTCCAGGGAAGGCTCAGAGGCTGGTAGCTAGCTCTTGTTCTCTGAAGTGCTGGCCCATGTGCAGCAAGCTCCTAACGCTTCAGCTTTCAGCAAGTATTTCCCAGCAGCAGTGACAGCACTGAGAACAATTCTATCCATGTATGTGTTGATTTCATGCTAAATCTGGAGACTCTGAATTCTCAACCTAGCTCTGAAAAAAGACCTGGTCTGCTTCCTCACTCTATGCTGCCTGCCAAGTGCATCAAGATGGCATTGCCCTAGACAGACACCAGGTCTTGAGGAACCTCTAGTTCCAGCAGAGGAGGCTTGGAAACCAAAAAGCACTACCTACCACCCATAAAACTCAGTGCAGTCAGCCAGTGGATAACCACTCAATACATAAATAATGAGTGGGATGAGGCTGACCAGAGTGGGATGCATTTAGAGAACACAGCTAAGAAGAGCTGAGACTTTCCCACAGCTGATGTCTTCCCTGTATGCCATCTTTGGCCTTCCCCACATCACCCACTAAGCTCTTTCAGCACACTGACAGGCAACACACAAACAAGTCAAGCAGCTTTTGGAGGGCAAATTGTTTTCTATGAGGTAAGCAAACTGTGCAATTCGCCTCACAGTAAGACCCATGCCAGACTGTGGGAAGCAGGCCAAAGCTGGAAGAAAGATGGAGGGCACAGTATGAGCTCCATCAGCTAAGCAAACTGAAGGGTAGACAAGAAGGAACACGGCAAAACACTCAGGAGCCTGAGAAGAGCTGCTGAGATGCCATTTCACAGTGTTTTGTCAAAACTGTGTTTTACAGAATTTGGGAACACTGACAGGGAAAGAGGAGACCTAACATGCAAGAGTGGAGAGGTTGCAAAAATCAAAACCAATTTCTCGAGTTGAATATCAAAGCCCAACTACAGCTAAATTGGAGTTCCCAGGAGGAAAGAAGCAGCTGCTCAGGAAGGCAGTGTTCACATTCCCAATGTCTGAGAAAAAGAAAACTCCAACACTTAGAAATAAATGAGTTAAATAATCATGCAAAAATAAAAGTGAGAAAGTGAAAAAGACTGAAAGTGTTTGTCCAAAAGCCAAAAGGTTGTAAAGAAGTACAAATCACAAACATGTGGTGCAGGGAGCACTGACTTCAGCTGAACCACACGTTGGTCCAGAAAAGAACAAGCCCCAAACCCACATCTGCGTTAGAACAAAACCCAGGAACTGTGCTGTGAAGAAAGAGATCATTCAAAGTGTAGGAGAAAATAAGACTAACCCACTGGAATACTGAGACAAGTGCCAGAAATCCTGCACACAAACCATCCCAACATGCTGTGTCCTTCCCCACTACAGCCTCCTGGCAAGGCTCCGGGGCAGAGGGGACTGCTTGGCCAGCCAGGTGCTCCGAGGCAAACAAGTGAACCCTGCAGGAGCCAAGGCAGAGCAGCCCATCAGAGTCTCCTCCTTTGGCTTGTGCCACCAGGCAGCAGCTCACACACCCCCCAGCAACAGCCAGCACTGCTGCCGACGCAGCCACCTTCAGAGCAAGCACTGCAACCCCGGGGAGGCAGAAAGAGCAAAGCACTGCTTCACAGCTCCACCTCACTCCACCACCTCCACAAAAGCTTCATGCAGCTTCTCAAGCCACCTGCCTTTGCTCCAAGTCCTTCACCACCTGTCTGCACACCCAGCTGAGACCAGCTCCTGCTTTCAGCCTTCTCTGATGGCAGCCTCCATGACTGGAGCAGAGAAGGCTCCCAGGTGACCTTCTTGTGGCCATACAGTATCTGAAGGGAGCCTACAAAAAAGCTGAGGAGAGACTTTTTAGGCTCTCAGGGAGTGCCAGGACTGGGGGGAATGGAGCAAAGCTGGAGGTGAGGAGGAAGTTGTTGAGCATGAGAGTGGTGAGAGCCTGGAATGGGCTTCCCAGGGAGGTGGTTGAAGCCCCATCTCTGGAGGTGTTTAAGGCCAGGCTGGCTGAGGCTGTGGCCAGCCTGCTCTAGGGTAGTGTGTCCCTGCCCACAGCACGGGGGTTGGAACTGGCTGCTCCTTGTGGTCCCTTCCAATCCTCACTGATTCTGTGACTGTCAGACAGGAAGGTGCCTGCTGCTCTGACAGCCCTGCTTGCGGGCTGCTCTCCACTGCTTCTCAAGTTATTATACACCTCCAAAGCCTGCTTGTAAGCCTGATAAAAGGAACAGTGTTTAACTGTCTGTATGCTGTGCCTTTCTATGTGCTTGCATCCTGCAGTCTTCCCTGATTTCATAATTAGTTATCCTTGGGGTAGAGAGTTTTCATCTTTGTATACATCAGCATAACCCTGAAGCACTGCGTCCTGATTGAAGGCAAGGACTCGAACATGAAGCAGTAATGCAGGTGTTACATTTCTCCTTGAATCTCCTCATCTGCATGAGTTCCAAGCCCCAAAACCACTGAATTCAAGGCTGAATATGAAAATTAATCTTGTGGTTAGTTACAGTGTCAGGAAGGTGAAGGAAACAGACACAGGATTGTCCTTCCCAATTGGCACAGCCCCCACTTTGGGCACAGAAGTGTTGTGGCACTGACAGAGAATTTTTAAAGTTAGCTTTTTTTTTTTTTTTTTTAGATAAATAAATAAGAGAAGAAAAAAAAGGTAAGGGTCCAACAGCAAAAAAAAATAGAAAAGAAGCCTAGGAGGAAAAACAGTAACAGCAGAGGCTTAGCAAGGGGATTTCCACTGCAGACCAAAGTCCAAGATACAATACACAGAGATAAATAGTATGAAGAATTTAATACCCTCTAAACCAACAGAAAACACCCCTGAGGAACAGTCTCTTGGAGTCAGCCTTCCAATAGCTGAAGGGATCCTGCAGGAAGGCTGCAGAGGGACTATTCCTGAAGGTGTCCAGAGGCAGGCCAAGGGGGAATGGTTTGAAGCTGAGGCAGAGCAGGGTTAGACTGGAACTGAGGAAGATGTCCTTCATTGTGAGAGTGCTGAGACTTTGAGATAGGCTTCCCAGAGAGGTTATGGCTGTCTCCTGACTGGGGATGGATGAGGCCTTGAGGAGCTGGGTCTAGCTGAGAGGTGTCCCTGCCCACAGTGGGGAGGCAGGAGTGGATGATCTGAGGTCCCTTCCAACCTGAGCCATTCTGGGATTCTGTGACCTTTGAGAACTAAAGTTTATTGCTGATTATGCCCTTCGCTGACATTAAGTTCTCAGCAGAACAGTTCCAGTGGGAAACTGAATTCATTCTCCTCCCATATCCCACCAGAGCAACATTCTGTTTCTTTCAGGTTTCTCACTCACTGACTACAAAGACTTCTGCAGCAGCCACTTCTAGCTGTCACACTGCGACCTACAACACAACACCTTGTCAAAACATTGCCTTCTCACAAAACACTTTCAAACAGTAATTCACAAAATAAAATTCAAGCTGTCGACTTTTTAAGCCATATCCTCAGAGAACAGCAGCAGAGTGCTCTGGTTCACGTTCTCGTTAGCCAAAGATAATCCTGGCGTGGCACAGGCCCAGCTCCGAGCCTCCTGAGCGCGCACAGTGCCGAAGGATCTGATCTTCCAGAATCCTTTCTTGCCTCTGGATCTTAAACATCTGCAACAAACACTTGATTGGAGAGAGCTCTGCATCCCTGACACCTGACCTCTTGCTGCATGCTCCACCACACTTCAGCCTCAAGCCCCATGCCATCAGGCCACCTGCTCCCTCCAGCAGTAGCCGTATCAAGTGCTAGTCCTGGGTCACACAAAGCTGCGCGCGGGCTACAGATCTTGCTCTGCAGCTCTACAATGAGTTGCAACTTGCTGCTTCTAAAACCAGGTGTCTCCTGGCACCCCTGGCCTTCAAAAACCTTCCCTTCACGCTGCAGAAGTACTCAGCACGTAGCTGTGGGTGTGCACACACGTGGCCATGCACATCTGCAGAGATTCCAGCCACGGAATGCCAGCATCTCTCAATGACTCCCAGCTCCTGCTATGACCAGGTGACCCACCTGGATGAGGGAAAGGCTCTGGCCATTGTCTACCTGGACTGCAGGAAAGCTTTTGACACCATCCCCCACAGCACTCTCCTGGAGAACCCTGGGGCCCACAAGGCTGAGGATGCTCTCTTCTCCCAAGTGAGCAGGGATGGGATGAGAAGCAGTGAGATTGAGTGGTGCCAGGGGAGGTTTAGGTTGGACATGAGGAAAAGCTTCTTTAGCAAGAGAGCGGTGAGGGGCTGGGAGAGACTGCTTGGGGAGGTGGTGGAGTCCCCATCCCTGGAGATGCTGAAGAAGCTGTAGCTGTGGTGCTTAAGCATATGGGTTAGCAGTGATGGTAGCTGGGTTATGGTTGGACTCCATCATCAAGGCCTTTTCCAACCTTAATGATTCCACATGCCTTGCAGGTGGCATAGCTAGGACTAGAGATTTCTGCTCCAGCAAGAAAAGTCTCTTAGCTCTGGAAGCAGAGGAGATTATTACAAGAATTATCAAACATCACAGTATCACAGTATCATCAGGGTTGGAAGAGACCTCACAGATCAAATCCAACCCTTTACCACAGAGCTCAAGGCCAGACCATGGCACCAAGTGCCACGTCCAATCCTGCCTTGAACAGCCCCAGGGACGGCGACTCCACCACCTCCCCGGGCAGCCCATTCCAGTGTCCAATGACTCTCTCAGGGAAGAACTTTCTCCTCACCTCCAGCCTAAATCTCCCCTGGCGCAGCCTGAGGCTGTGTCCTCTCGTTCTGGTGCTGGCCACCTGAGAGAAGAGAGCAACCTCCCCCTGGCCACAACCACCCCTCAGGTAGTTGTAGACAGCACTAAGGTCACCCCTGAGCCTCCTCTTCTCCAGGCTAAACAATCCCAGCTCCCTCAGCCTCTCCTCGTAGGGCTGTGCTCAAGGCCTCTCCCCAGCCTTGTCGCCCTTCTCTGGACACGCTCAAGCATCTCAATGTCCCTCCTAAACTGGGGGGCCCAGAACTGAACATAGTACTCAAGGTGTGGTCTAACCAGTGCAGAGTACAGGGGCAGAATGACCACCTGGGCACACTGCTGGCTCATGTTCAGGCAGGTATCAATCAGCACCCCCAGATCCCTCTCTGTCTGGCTGCTCTCCAGCCACTCCGACCTCAGCCTGTCTCTCTGCATGGGGTTGTTGTGGCCAAAGTGCAGCACCCTGCACTTGGAGCTATTGAAGCCATCCCCTTGGACTCTGCCCATCTGTCCAGGCGGTCAAGGTCCCGCTGCAGAGCCCTTCTGCCCTCCAACATAATGGAAAAGTGGTTTCCAACCTTTCCTGCTTGGCACAGGGGCCTGGACTAGGGGATCTCTCAAGGTCCCTTCCCGCCCATAGCATTCTGTGATTCTGTGGTTCTTGATGGCTTGTACCTAGTTATTGATCTCCAGTGTTATCAGCTCATCATGCACCCTATCAATCACTGAAGGGCTTTGCACAGGCTGGAATCTTCTTTTGCATGAACCTGGATGTAAGTGGGAGATTCTGTGCTGAAATGCGAACAAGGCACTAAGAAAAAACAAACACACACAAAACCTCTCAGAAGTATCACACCTGACCAAAAGCTCACCAGTGGCATACCAAATGACCTCTTTGAATGAACTCAGAACTGCATATTGCAGCTTCACTGTGTGAGAAGGAAATCTTCCCTAGGCTTGTGAAACAGTGCAGTGGACAAATCATCTCCAGGACCTAAACAAAAAGCAATTTGAGACTCTCACCCATAAGAAGTCTTCCAAGTACACTCAAGCAAGTACTGTAACTTCTAAAGGGAAAAGAAAACTGCCCTGCAGGATCTTCACAGCCCTCCTTCACAAACCACACCACTACTTTTGAGAAACACCTGCTGCTCAGTGGCGCTACACAGCTGCCTCAAGCAACCAGCACTGCTACTTGGAAGGCAGAAGCTGCTCTTGAAATCCCTTTCTTGTCTGGTCAGAGGAAAACCCTGGCAGAGCACTATGGACAGCTTTGACACTTGCCAGAACATAGCTACAGCTATCAGAGAATTGAAACAGGCATGAAGAAGGACACCAACCGTGCTGAGAACAATAATGTGAGCCACTCAGAACCTAACAGGGACTACCACTTCATGCGTCAGACACTTCAGACTTGAAAAGGGGGAACCTATAAAAGCTGTTCTCATCAACCTCCCAGGGTTAGCAAAGCATTCAGCACATTTCATACCTGAGCTCCATCCTTTAATTTCAAGATGCATTCCATTGTATTGATAGTGATGACAACTGGTTCTGACCCCAGCTTTGTCCATGGCACATGAATTCGAAGTTCATGAATATGCCCACTTAAAAAAGTAAATGGAAGTTTCAGCTCCTAAGAACAAGAACAAAAGAGTCATTAATTAATTACTGAAACACTTCCAAACCCAAGACAAACCTGCAGCACAAACCAGCACAGTTCTAGAAGAAAACCCTAGTCGAAATCTCTTCTCCCCTCTCCAAATCAGCAGAATGCCACGGGGCTTGGCAACTGCTCTCTAATTGCTTGCACATTCACATTAATCAGCCTGTTCAAAGGAGACCTTTGCATTACCAGCTCCCGGTAACAAAAGGCAGTTTAAAACCCAATCTCTCAGGTGAAGCTACTGCAGAACCTGTCACTACTCAACAGAGAAGCAGAAATGGCCCAGGGGAACACAAGTACTGTACTACTTTGAGGCTAACTGGAATGTTCAAGTGAGAAGAATCAGATGACAGGCTGTGAAGAGAACAATGCTCATGTCTGTTGCACTCATAGGCTTGCTGAGATGTACAAGAACAAGGACACAAACACAGATAAGCACCAACACAGTGAACAACCCCAGAACCCACAGCCTGTCCTCATGGCAGAGGTGTTCCAGCCCCCTAAGCAGTTTTGTGGCCCAGTTCTGGATCTGCTCCAACAGGTCTCTGTTGCTGTTGTGTTGAGGAGTCCCAGAACCAAACACAGCACTGCAGGTGAGGTCTCCCTAGGGCAGAGGGGCAGCATCCCCTCTCTCCATCGCTGGCCATGCTGCTCTGGATGCAGCCCAGGCTGCCAGTGCCCACTGCCGGCTCACACCCGGTTCCTCACCAGCACTCCCAAGTCCTTTTCTGCAGGGCTGCTTTCAATCTCATCAGCCCCCAGCCTGGACTGGAATGGGCTGCCTGGGGAGATGGTGGAGTCCCCATCGCTGGAGGTGTTTAAGAGGAGGCTGGATGAGGCACTTCCTGTCATGGTTGTTAATCAGAATGGTTGGGGGATAGGTTGGACTCAACAGCCCTAGAGGTCTTCTCCAACATGGTTAATTCTGTGATTGATATCAAGGATTGTCCCAACCTAGGTGCAAGATCTTGCACTTTGCCTTATTGAACCTCCTGAGATTCTCCTTCCACCTCTGCAGCCCTTCCAGGTCCCTTTGGATGGCTCCATCCTGTCCTTCAGCCTCATCAACCACACCACTCAGCTTGGTCTCATTTACAAACATGCTGAAGGTGCCTTAGGCTCACTGTCAATGTCACTGATGAAGATATCAACCAGCACTGGTCCCAAACAGAGCCTTGAGGCATTCAAGAGTTAAGTGCAGTCACTGCTGACAAAATCTTCAGCAAGGACAGCTGGGCAAAATCCTCCCTCCACTTTAATTTTTTGTCAAAGTACACCTTGCAGCAGGAGGGCAATGGTGTTAGCAAGAATCACAGAGTCAGCCAGGCTGGAAGAGAGCTCCAAGCTCAGCCAGCCCAACCTAGCACTCAGCCCTGCCCAACCAACCAGACCATGGCACTAAGTGCCCCAGCCAGGCTTGGCTTCAACACCTCCAGCCACGGCCACTCCACCACCTCCCTGGGCAGCCCATTCCAGTGCCAATCACTCTCTCTGACAACAACTTCCTCCTCACATCCACTCTAGACCTGCCCTGGCACAGCTTGAGGCTGTGTCCCCTTCTTCTGTTGCTGGCTGCCTGGCAGCAGAGCCCAACCCCACCTGGCTACAGCCTCCCTGCAGGCAGCTGCAGACAGCAATGAGCTCTGCCCTGAGCCTCCTCTGCTGCAGGCTGCACACCCCCAGCTCCCTCAGGCTCTCCTCACAGGGCTGTGCTCCAGGCCCCTCCCCAGCCTTGCTGCCCTTCTCTCAACACCTTCCAGCACCTCAGCATCTCTCTTGAATTGAAGAGCCCAGAACTGGACACAGCACTCAAGGGGTGGCCTGAGCAGTGCTGAGCACAGGGGCAGAAGAACCTCCCTTGTCCTGCTGCCCACACTGCTCCTGAGCCAGCCCAGGATGCCATTGGCTCTGCTGCCCACCTGGGCACTCTGCTGCCTCATCTTCAGCTCCTCTCTACCAGCACCCCCAGCTCCCTTTCTTCCTGGCTGCTCTCAGCCACTCTGTTCCCATGCTTTCATAAATCAAGTTAAAAATCTCTGCTTCTGTCTCAAGTCAAGGCAAGTCTTGACTCCAGCCTTGACCAAGCTCACCCAAAGTCATGTCCCCATTCCATAAGGTGTCACTTACAGACTTTCTTATAAAAACACTCCAGGCAATCAAATTAATAAGCCTCTTCAAAGTGGTTTTCCTTCATCTCATTCACCAGTATACTAAGGGATTGTAGCTAAAAGCCTCTCTCCTACGGACTCTGCCTCAGGTTTACAATCTCCACACAAAAAAAAAATTAATCCAAACAGTCTCAGCAAAGCCACCAAAAAATGAGCACTGTGCAGGTCAGCTGCAGGTTGTGGAAAAGCACCTTGTGCTCCACAGCCTTGGTGGGGAGAGGGGAGGCAGAGTGCAGGCAAATTACAGCACTAAAATGCCATCTGAAAATACAACTTAAGAGGCAATGGGTTTACTAATCAAGACAGTGAACTATGGCTATTGAGAGAAGTGAGATCCCTTTCCAAACTCACAGACATGCAACTCTTGTCACTCATCAATACTGCAGAGCGTTCTTAGACCCTGACTTGTGCTCACAAGCATGAAGCTGACTTCAAAAGGCACTCCACGACAGAGCTTTTCCCACTGTGTGCTGGGTGCATGTAACATATGCTTGGTTTTACCTAGGTAACCTCAGGGTACTGCAAGAGAGAGGCAGGAACTCTGGCAGAACAAGGTGTCAGAAGGCAACGCACAGCACGTCTGGAACGCAGAGTTGTGCTTTCTCAAAGCAATGCAGACACAAATGCAGCCTGACATTACCCTGACTGCACAAGCAAACTTCCTTTAAAGCATGGCAGAGAAATCTTTGTTGTGCTACTCCAGCAGATGACACAAAAAAATGTCTGCCCAATTTAGCACCTTGGTCATAACACAACGTAACAAAGACCATTTGTATTCCTCCTCCTTTCCTGCCAGGGAAGCAGCACCCAGGGCAGGTCACACAGGAGCACATTCCAGGAGGGTCTGGAAAGGCTCCAGAGAAGGAGACTCCACAGCCTCTCTGGGCAGCCTGCTCCAGGGCTCTGCCACCCTCACCATCCAGAAGTGTCTCCTCATGTTGAGGTGGATGCTCCTGGGTCCCAGCTTGTACCCACTGCTCCCTGTCCTGTCACTGGGCACCACCAGCAAGAGACCAACACCTTCATCCTGACGCCCACCCCTCAGCTAATTGCAGACACTGATCAGATCCCCTCCCAGCCTTCTCCTCCCAGGACTAAACATTCCCTGTTTAATTCTTCTCTTAGTGCCCACATTGTCTAAATCTCCTGTTATTTTTGCTGCATTTCTCTCAGCTCCTTCACTTGGATACATCAGGACACAGGAGTGCAGCTAAAACTTGCTACACTACACACAACAGAAAGCAGCTTTATCTGTCTCACACACTCAGCTCCTTGAGTTGTCAGCTCAGATAAAGACAGATGGAAACAGTCCCTCCACTAGGACTCAACCAGTTTGCATTAACAACAAGCTAGAAATGCTACGTCAAAGGTTTTACTTGCTCCAGTTTGTCTTTTTAGGACAAAGCTTTACAGAGCTTCTGATCCAGTCCACACAAAACAGGAAACCGACCTGTCCCTCGGTTTCTCTTCAGCTTAGCTACAACTGGAATGATGGAAACTGAAGAGACAATGCAGAGCACACAATTTGTTTGGTGTGCATGCTGAAGAACATCTCCAGCTTTGCTTTGGGACAGTCTGAGCTCACAACTGAGTGCAACTAGTAAACATGGCTGGGAAGGAAACAGAGTTCCTTCACACTGCCACACAGGAGCTACTGAGGAAGAAACACGTCCACAAAAAAGCCTTTCCCTTCACTTAAAGGATGGGCAAAGAATTACCATTCATTGCTGGAGAAATGGCAAGGAATTAATGCAAGAATAACCACATGCAGGGCTGGGGGAAAGGACTCGGACCTGAAGAAATACTCATTGGCTCCTAGAATGCTAGGTTGGGAGGAACCTCGGGGATCACCCAGTCCAATCTTCCACTGGTCTAACCTGTGCAGAGCAATCTAAACTCCTTAGCTTCTTTTCAGCCAGAGACAGCCACCACTGTAAATACAGCATACCTGTTCGAGCACATCCAGCTTCAGCTCCAGCTTACTAAGCACAACATCTCCCCCCCAGAGCGACAGCTGCAGATCTGAAGGCTTCAGGTTCTTTATGTAGCGGTTCACATAACTCATCAGAATAGGGGTGACGTAGGACTCCAGCATTCTGGAAGATCTCTGTGGTGCAGGTCAAGCGCTAGGGGAACAAAGAGGCAAGCCAGTGAGAGATGACTGCTAAATCTGCCAGCCTAATCCTCGCAGAAGCCAGAGCGGCGCTGGCTCGGCTGGCTGAGAAGCTGCGTTTCTACTCCTGCTCTTTGAGCACCCACCCGCGCAGAGACACGCACGCCACATGAACACGGAGCGAGATGGACGCCCAGCTCCCGGAGCCCGCCGGAGGAGGCGAGGCAGCTTGCCCTGCTTTTGGCCACTTTCGGCGGGTCTCAGCCCGCACCCGCACCCGCACCGCCTGCGGTGCCGCTACCGGCCCGCGCCTCACACGCCGTGCCCGCCGCAGATGCCAGCGCCGTGCCCCCTCGGCTCCCCGCGACCCGACACCCTTCGCAAGCCCTCCCAGCGCCCCTGCCCTCCCTGCCGCGCTCAGGAGCCCCTTCCCCACCTCCGGCACTGCCGCAGCCTCTCCCGGGCAGCGGCACGAAGCCCGGGACCCCCCGCCCGCACCTCCGGGACACCCCTCACACCTCCCTCCTCCTCCCCATGCCCTCTCGGGACCTCCTCACCTGCTCCTCCAAACGGCCCCGAGGCTCCGCGGCCGCCGCCAGCCGTCGCCCTCCCCGCGCCGGCCGGGCCGCGGGACCCCGCGCAGGCAGCCGCGGCCGCTCCGGCCCCGCCGCACCGGCACTTCCGGGTTGTGCGGCGCGGGAGCGCCCCGCGGCCGGAGGGCTCTGGCGGCAGCACCGAGCCGCGGCCGGAAGGCATTGGCGGCAGCACCCCAGCGGCGGCCGGAAGGCTTTGGCGGCAGCACCCCCGCGGCCGGAAGGCTTTGGCGGGAGCACCCCCGCGGCCGGAAGGCTTTGGCGGCAGCACCCCCGCGGCCGGAAGGCTTTGGCGGCAGCACCCCCGCGGCCGGAAGGCTTTGGCGGGAGCACCCCCGCGGCCGGAAGTCCGCCGTGACGCGGGAGGCGCGGGTACCGCAGCCGAGAGCTGCGGCAGGGAGCGGCCGCGGTGGGAGCCTGGGGCCGGTCCCTGTGAGCGGGGAACGGCGAGGGAGCGGAGCCTCCTGCGTTCGGGATCCCTGTCTGCCGTTTCCTGACGCGGCGGAGGAGATTTACCACCGCGTAGGTGTCGGTTCCATAAGTATGAAGTACCCCATTTGGCCCCCAACACAAGAAGGACATTGAACTGTTAGAGTGAGCCCAGAGCAGGCCACCAGGATGCTCAGAGTGCGGCAGCAGCTCTGCTATAGAATCACAGAACGGTTTAGGTTGGAAGGGACCTCAAGGATCAGCCACAGGCAGGGACACCTGCTAGAACAGGTCGCTCAAGGCCTCATCCAGCCTGGCCTTGAACACCTCCAGGGAGGCTGTGGAGCACAGAATCACCCAATGGCATCTTTGATCATTTGATCTTTGATCACATTGGGTGATTCTGTGCTCCACAACCTCCTTGAGCAACCTGTGCCAGTGAGGAGAGGTGGAGAGAGTTGAGGCTCTGCAGCTTGGAGAAGGCTTCAAGGAGACCTTGTAGTATCCTTTTGGTATCTGAAGAGGGCTTACAGGAAGGCTGGGGAGAGACTACTGACAAGGTCTGTAGTGACAGGATGAGGAGGAATGGGTTTGAACTGGCAGAGGGGAGACTGAAACTGGATGTTAGGGAAGGGTTCTTTGCAGTGAGGGTGGTGAGACACTGGCACAGGTTGCCCAGGGAGGTTGTGGAGCACAGAATCACCCAATGATATCAAAGATCACATTGGGTGATTCTGTGCACAACCTCCCTGGAGGTGTTCAAGGCCAGGCTGGATGAGGCCTTGAGCGACCTGTGACAGTGGGAGGTGTCCCTGCCTGTAGCAAGAGGTTGGAACTGGTTGAGCTTTGAGCTCCCTTCCAACCTAAACCATTCTATGAAATACCTTCTATGTTCTGTGTGCCCAGAGCTCTTCTCTCTAGGTTGATCAGGGAGAAGAGCCCTCCCCACAGCCTTGAGTCCTTTTGGGGTTGTTTGTGGCAGCAAGAAGGTGCCCTGGACTGGTTAATGGCCTCCCCATGGCTTGGCATGTGGATGAGCTGGAAAAAGGCTGGAGCTGTTTCCTTTTCCAGGGTGAAATGCAATAGGCAGTGCCTGTGGGAATGACTTTGATGTAGATAATGAATAACCTTCACAAAGGCCTCGGGTTTGAGGTTTAAAGGAGGGCCTGAGATATGCCTGTGGAGTTACATGTTCCTGGAAATCTGGAGTCCTGTGTGTTGGATCTGTGTGGTTAGAGGACAGAATGTGGGCCAGGGCATGGCAAGCAGGGCCCAAACCCCCTGCAGCAGTGTGTTGAAATTCCCTGAGCTAATCAAGATCTGAAGGCTCCAGCTCCTGGTGGGTTAGCAACCTGTGCTGCCTCTGGCATGCAGTTGCTGAGTTAATCCTAGAATCATAGGTTCATGGAATGGTTTAGGGTGGGAGGCTCTTTAAAAATCATCTAGTTCCAACCCCCCTGCCTGGGGTTGGAACTCCCACTAGACCAGGCTGATCAAGGCCTCATCCAGCCTGGCCTTCAGCACCTCCAGGGAGGAGCATTCATGACCTAGGGCAAGCTGTTCAGTGTCTCATCACCCTCACTGTAAGTGAACCTAACCTCGTGTTGCACAGACCATAGCCTCACCTGCTGTGCCATCTTCACTCAGACCACAGCCTGCAAGCCAGGATTCACCTCAAAGAGCTGAAGCAGTGTGGACTGCTCTTTGTCTTACGATGCACACCGCTCCCACAGCTCTTACTCAGCACACTGGACCATTCCTCAGCAGCTGCTGCTTGTTAACCTGTGGCTAAGAGGTGGTGGCAGCCAGGCGAGGGCCAGAAACACTTCAGCAGCATCGGTGCTCTTTGATTACGGTTGTGCTTCTGCCTCACAATTTCTCTAGTGCCAGCGTTCCCCAAGAGTTCCTTCTCACAACTGTTACATGTTTCTGCCCTCTGCGAGGGCTGTGGGAGTGCTGTAACTGGTACAGTGTGGTGGGGGTGTGCACTGCAGGCCAGCTCGGTGAATGCTCTGCATTCGTGGGAGCAGCCTCGTTTCTAGCGCAGCCTCCCCGTAGAGCGGCGCTGACACAACAGAGGGGTGTGCCAGCAGAGCAGTCCCATGCCGAAGCACACCCTAAGCACGCACAAAAAGCCCTCATTTCAGCCGAAAAACATTCCTCTCTTCCTCTGTCCAGTAGGTGATTACTTTTGAATGACACATCCAATCAGCAAAGGAATGCTTTCTGAGTTTGGAATCGAAGAACTACGCCCTGGTTTGATGGGAATCAGTAAACTGGACGGAAAGTAGGGGAGACACAGAGTGCTCCTGGCAGCTGCTTGGCAGCCCTAGCAGCTCAGAACAGCTCTGTAATTTTCCTGGCAGTTATTAGCATTTCATTATAACTACCTCCATCTCAGTTCCAGTTCAAGTATGTTGACGCCCTGAATAATTTATTTCCTACAGAAGTTAAAAAAAAGGGAGGCAAACATCATGTGGAAATCAGTCCTTGACAGGAAGGAAATGGGTGGTGGGAAAGAAAGTAACTGGAGAGAGTTCCAAGAGGTCCCTGATGTACAGAGGGGTGAAAGTCAAGTAGGCAGAGAATGTGCAGGTAGCAGCACATGGTGTACAGCAATGCACCTGGGCACAGTGAGGCGAGGAGGGCATGCCTGCTGCAAAGACCTTCTGCCTCAGCTAGCCCACTCTGTTCAGTGTTCAGCAAGTCAGTGAAAGGTGTTTCATAGAATCATAGAATGGTTTAGGTTGAAAGGGACCTCTGAACCCAGTCCTAACATCCAGTTTGAATCTCCCCTCTGCCAGTTCAAACCCATTACCCCTTGTCCTGTCATGATGAGACTTTGTCAGTAGTCCCTCCCCAGTCTTCCTGTAGCACCCTTCAGATACTGGAAGGCCACTATGAGGTCTCCTGGAAGCCTTCTCTTCTCCAAGCTGTCTATCCTTATCTGTGATGGTTTGGGAGTTACCCACCCTCACACACAGTGGAGTCACCCAGACTAGACTCAGCCAGCTGGAAGTTAGGGAAGGAAGCTATATCCCTTCCCTTCAGAAATAACTAGCCCAATCTCCATATATCTCCCATGACAAATCTGCAGAGATTGGAGGTGGGATATCAAAAAGATAACATGAAGTTCAGAGGAAATAAGAGGTTAGGTCAGATTGCAGTTAAGGCAGAGACAACCATGCACAGACCACCAGAGAGGAGAACTGAGAGCGGGGAAGTGTGTGAGAAGGGAGTGCCTTAGCTATATTTTGGCTAGTTGTGTTTCTCGGCAGAAGAATGAGTGATACAGGGTACTGCTGGTTGTTTTTTTTCTTCTCAAAGCTAAGGATTTAATTTGGCTCAAACCAGCACAGGTTCATTCAAATTACTCAAGCAGCTGTGAACCCCTTGAAAAGCTAACAAAAGTTTATGAAGTTTGATTTGAAGGCTGTGAAAGCCTACACAGGACTGTGTAGTGCTTGTTCAGAAGGGAAGAGTCTGGATGGGGCACTTCGTGCCATGGTCTGGTTGATTAGACAGGGCTGGGTGATAGGGTGGGCTGGATGAGCTTGGAGCTCTCTTCCAAGCTGCTTGATTCTGAGATTCTATGAAAAGGGGACAGGAATTCAAGGAAGTTCTTCTGGCCTGGCTCAGGAGCAGTGTGGGCATCAGGACAAGGGAGGTTCTTCTGCCCCTGTGCTCAGCACTGCTCAGGCCACACCTTGAGTGCTCTGTCCAGGTCTGAGCCTTTCAATTCAAGAGAGATGTTGAGGTGCTGGAAGGTGCCCAGAGAAGGGCAGCAAGGCTGAGGAAAGGCCTGGATCACAGCCCTGTGAGGGGAGGCTGGGGAGCTGGGGGTGTGCAGCCTGCAGCAGAGGAGGGTAATTTTTACCTGAATATCATAGCAAAAAAAAAAAAAAAGTTTGAGCTCTAGGCTTGAAGTAGTGATTTTTTTTTTCTCAAATATTGAGAAAAATGGACTGAATTTTGGCACATTGAAAATGAAAAACCAATGTTAAAAGAAAAGAGAATGTGTAGCTGTGATTATGAGCAGGAGTCTGCTGAATCACTTAATGTTCACACCAAGTAGTTTGCAAGTGAATGAAGGTCATGAAGTTCTGGAAGCCAAGTGGCTTTGGGTACCTAATCCCAGCTCATTGCTGCCTCAGATGGCTTTTTGGGAAATGGCTTTTCCCAGCACTAAATCTCTGGTAGATGTAAATCCCTGCAGCAGCTTGGGGACAGAATGCTCAGGGCACTGGGGAGCGAGGCTCGTTAATGCAGGCTTGGATTTTAACCCTGCACGCTGCAGGCTATGCAGTGCACTCCCAACCAACTTAAGCAGGGTGAGCAGAGCTGGGGTGGAAAGGGTCTGGTCCAGGCAGTGATGGTGCCTTGGAGTATGAGGATTTAGCTGCAATAACTGGTGCTTGGAAAAGTAGGCTGCAGGCATAAATTCTTTTCCATACGTTGTGATTGCTTTGGGAATTCTTAGCCCTCCAGTACAGCAGCAATCTTGTCTCTGTGGAATACCTCTGCTACTGAGCTTTTATTCAGACACCAGGATGAGTAAATGACAGGATGGGGGACCTGGATGGAGCAGAGTAGCAATGTAGAGTCCTGGTCTTCTGGGAGTATAATTGCCAGGTAAGCCATGAGAGGCATGCATGCCTCTCTAAAGCAGGAAGGCAGGACTTGGAAGTGGTTTCCCAGGTTTTGTTGAATTGCTAGGAAAGGAGAGCAGTGTCCTTCCTGCAGCAGGGACATTTTAGGGTATGTAAAGATACTCAGAATCACAGAATAGTTTGGGTTGGAAGGCACCTCCAAAGCTCATCCAGTCCAAGCCCCTGGCAGTCAGCAGGGACATCCTGCACTGGATCAGGTCGCTCAGAGCCTTGGCAAGCCTGATCTTGAATATCTCTGGGGATGGGGCCTCACCTACCTTCCTGGACAACTTTTTCCATTGTTTTCACTGCCCTCATGGCTTACAGTTTGTTCCTAACATCCAGTCCAAATTTGCTCTTCTCTCATTTCAAACCATTGTCCCTCCTCCTGTCCCTGCAGGCCTTTGCAAACAGTTCCTCTGCAGCCTTCTTGTAGCCCCCTTCAGGCACTGGCAGGCTGCTATTAGGTAAGCCTGGAGCCTTCTCTTCTCCAGGCTGAGTACCACCAGCTCCTTGAGCATCTCCCTGTAGCAGAAGTGCTCCAACCCCCTGATCATTTTTGTGGCCCTCATCCGGACCCACTCCTTCAGGTCCATGTCATTCTGGTGCTGAGGTCTCCAGAGCTGGACACAGCACTGCAGGTGAGGTCTCAGCAGAGCAGAGCAGAAGGGCAGAATCGTCTCTCTCGGTCTGCTGGCTTTGGATGCAGCCCAGGCTGTGATCTGACATGTACCAATAGGCTTAAGGGGTTTATGTATCCTTTGGGTATGAAGAGATGCCTTTGACCTCTACACCTAATCATGGCATACATCAAAATAAAAGTCAAGCAAGAAGGTACAATTTCTGGTCCCAGCACATGAAATGTCTGTCTGACAACTGTTAAATGGCTGTGTGAACATGTCATTGATTCCTGCCCACAGGCAGCAGGAGATTTATGTGTGAAAAGTCTCACACAGGTTCTTGCTTGACTGTTAGGGCACTGTTCTTGCAAAACAGCTGCATTTCCAGTGACAGCTTCTAGCAGGCATCCTCTGGAAACGTCCTGCTTTTCAACAGCTACATGATCACCTTTCTCTCAGGTTTCTATATGTGTGTTTACCCCAACATCCAAATATATCTGAAAGGGGCCTACAGGAAGGCTGGGGAGGGACTACTGACAAGGTCTGGTAATGACAGGAGGAGGAGGAATGGGTTTGAACTGGCAGAGGGGAGATTGAAAGTGGATGTTAGGGAAGGGTTCTTTGCAGTGAGGGTGGTGAGACCCTGGCACAGGTTGCCCTGGGGGGTTGTGGAGCACAGAATCACCCAATGATATCAAAGATCCCATTGGGTGATTCTGTGCACAACCTCCCTGGAGGTGTTCAAGGCCAGGTTGGATGAGACCTTGAGCAACCTGTGATAGTGGGAGGTGTCCCTGCCTGAAGCAAGAGGTTGGAACTTGTTGAGCTTTGAGCTCCCTTCCAACCTAAACCATTCTGTGATTGTATAAATGTGTTGTGCTTCTTAATAGTTTTCAGTTTAAGTATTCAATCCACAGACTGTAGCTACAGTTGAAATATTTACAAGTATCACTCTGCTACCATATTTTTTCCTGAATTTAGGAATATTATCAAAAGATAAGAGGTAACTGACACCTTTTTCTGTCTTTGGTTGGTTCTTTATAGGGTGAAGAGAGAAATGGCTTTGAGTTACGCTAAAATCCAGTTCCATTCCTTATCTGCTGGCAAAATGAGTTTCCCAGTGAGGCTGTAACACCCTGTGGTGCCCCTTCTTTGGCTTGGCCTGCAGCTGGAGCCAGGACCTTTCTGCAGGAGCTGAAGTCGGTAAAGAAGTTGTCAGCAATGCTGTAAAGAAGATACTTCACAGTTTCTTCTTAGCATAGGTGAAAATGCCCTTAGGTTTGATTTGCATATTGTAGAGCTGCTATTAATAAATATCAGATATGGTGAACAGCTGCAAGAGCTGCAAGGCCAAGAAAATACATGTCAGCTCCAAAAAGCCACTCTTGGAACTTGACAGCCCCAGCTCCCTGGGAATAAAGTCTTTCTTACTTCAGCGCTGGTCTCCTGGGCCTCTTGGACTGTGCCGAGAAGTAAACATGGGTTCTGACCCTGAGATGAGGCTGGAGGATGGAAATCAGGCTGCGAAGGGCATGAAGAACTAAAGAGAGAACACGTAAAGCACATAGTGGAGATGCTCAGGTATTTTTGGAGAGAGACTTTTTGTCATTTCCAGAAGTCTGGGTTATTTTTTGTCCTAGCCTATAACTCAGAGGCCTTAGGCTTAGCTTTTTTCTGTCCCAGGGCTGCCAGATGTTAGCGTTCAGTGATTTTCTGACACTAAGTAGCTGTTTCATGCCTCTCCAGAAATCAGTGGCTAGAAAAGCTCTGCAAGGATCCCACTTCTGGTGGAATGACTGCTTAGAATTCCCTCTGACCTTGAAAAACAAGACATAGCGTTTGAGAGAAATGTCTGCCCCAAGCAGTTGGGCAGGCAGTGAGATCTCACCTGAAAAGAGCAGCAAGGAGTGACCGTCCTGAGGCCACAATGGAGGCTGTGCCCACACTCAAAGCCGGGAGCCTAAAGAGCCTATTTCATTTGAAACAGAGGAGGAGAAGAGCAGGTGCATATGACCCCAAGGATGTGGGAGAGCCTGGCAGAGGTGGCTGGTAGGTAGCTGTTCTTCATCTTTCAGTTTTGAGCCAGTTTGGTTTTGATGAGAAGCTTTGAGACGCTGGTTTGGTCTTGCTTCCAGACAAGTGGTTCTTGGTGTCTGGGTAGCCATTGGCAGTTCCTCGCTCCTCTGGGGTTTTTCTCTTCAATGATGCAATTCTCTCTGCATTTTATGTTCAGTATTGCTAACAGTATCAATCTAGATGTGAAAGGGAAGTTGGAGAAAGTGGAAATGTGTTTCAGCCTTCAGTTCCCTAAGTAAGCAGCGTTGCCTGCCTTGTGTTTTATTCCAGGGGCTGACTGGTTGGGTTTTTCAGCCCATACTTGTACGTAACACACTTGCTAGCAATGGGTATGAACTCTCAGGCTGTCATTTCTGACGTGCATTGCTGTGAGACATGAGAACTTCTTATTTCTCAGGCCACAAGCCACCAGTTCTCTCTGTACAGATAAGCATCATCCAGTAGTCGAAAGATGAGTAATTACACCACCCAATTTACAATTCATAGAATCACAGAATGGTCTAGGTTGGGACCTCCAAAGCTCATCCAGTCCCAACCCCTCTGCATTCAGCAGGGACATCCTCCACTAGATCAGGTTGCCTAGCACCCTGTTGAGCCTCCCTTTGAACATTTCCAGGGATGGGGCCTCAGCTACCTCCCTAGGCAAGCTCTGCCAGTGTTCCACTGCCCTCATGGGTAGTTCAAATCAGTGTTCCTGATGCCATTTTCAATTCTATTACATGCACCTATGGTTTTCTCCATGGAATCTAGAGGCTGGATGGATGAGAGAAGTGTTGGCTTTCCCTGAATTATTAACAGTAGCCAGAATTTGAGACCCATCTGTTTATAGCCTGATGTAAGTGAGAGATTGTGCTGATGTTGTATGGAATATTGCAAAGAATTTTATTAGTGGTGGCTCTCACTCTTTCACTCTTTTCTGGTGAATTCCTAAGGTCTGGTTGAAAAAATGAGTAACTCAGTCTATTAGTCATTTACAGCTGTGACACGGGCTGCAAACCCAAAGTTCACTGCCTTCTGGGCAGCAGGGTTTGGAGAGCTTGTTGGAGGTACCTCATGCCTAAGAAGAAATATGTGTGAATCAGTGGGACGGACTGAACTCTCCAGAAAGCATTCTTAGTTGTTATGGGAAGGCTGACACCAGAGGAATCACCTGGTTGATGGTGATGGACCTCCCAGCCCTACATCCAGCTGTTTTGTCATCACCATTACTGTGTCCCCAATCATTGCTAGGAATGCAAATCAGGCCCAACTGTTTAGCATGCCTAAAAGATGTTCCCTTCCCAACAGAACACCACTGCTGGTTTTAATTCTAGTTACAAATCACCTGGGAAAACTGAGCCATTTCAGGCCATTTGCTCTTTGTACCTCTCCTGTTTCACACAGTTTCTTCTTCATCAAGAAACAAGTTGATGTGTCAAGGGAGAACTAGCTGTGTTTCATAGGAGAGTGTGTTTGCTTCTTTCTGACACATGAATCTGAAACAGAAAGGATGGACACTTGGCTTAGGGAACTGGACAAAACAATTATCAAAGGAACCTAAACTTTACCAGTTCAAACCCTTTGAAAGCAAGGCAGCTGCTGTTAATTAGAAAAGGTAGAGTGCCTGTTTGCATCATCTCCTGTCTGAGGGGCCACAGCTTGCTTTTCTGCAGCACCTGGCAATTGCAAACCTACACCGCTCCTCCTCTCTGCAACGTCCTAACCTCCCTTTCGCCTGTCTCCAGCAGCAGATATAAACGATAGAGGTTTGAATGCTTTGCATTTCCTTCAAGCACATCACCCTTTTCTCTCTTCACCCTTGCAGCAGATCCACACTGACTTCTGCTCTGGCAGTGATGCAGATTGCCAGGTTTTTCCCTCTGTATATGTCATCACCTAAGAGGTCTTTCATACATGGAGCCAACATGTTTTAAACGTCTACAGAGCTCCTCACTGTGCTTTGTCATCTCCTTTCTCAAAACTTACTGTCACCAGGATGTCTACCAAAATGACAGCAGCTAGGAGCAAGGGAACTGATACCCTCCCAGTCTGGTGGATCACTGTCACACAGTTATGTCCTTGGGCTGCTCATCCATCAGTCATATCTGCGTGTTGTCTGTAACCTTAGGATGTAATTAGGTGCGATGTTTTCCTGTGGCAAAGCTGATGTGCAGAACACATGCCAGCTGTTGCCTCTCTGCAGAACATAAAGCCAGATGACACCTTTATGTTGTCTGTTTTTTAGGCAGAGACCATCTTTTTGATCTGGGTTTGTGCAGTGGCTTGTAAAATATTACTCTGATTGCAGATTTTAGCTCTGCTGCAATGAACATAATTTTGGTAGCAAAATCCTTTCAACAACATCCAGTCCATGGGACTGCAGTGGTGCAAATCTGGATTGCACTGCTTAGATGGCTCCTAAAACTGTTTGAGTTAAAAGCAATGGCTCTTGGCTTGTGGCTTCTAATCTCTTCCAGCTCAAGGGCTTCCTGAGAGTGGACTATGTGAACTGCCAAGAGAACTAAAACCCTTCCAGTTTGCTGCAGTTCCCAGAGCTGCACACTATATAAAGAGAGGGATGCAGTGGCTGCAGAGAACAGAGCCAGAAGGAAAGCAGTGTGTAAATATGACTGGGAGAGGAGATGAAACCAAGTCTGAGTTTAAACCAAAAGATCCTAGGAACTTCAGGGAGCTAGGAGCACCTCCAGCAGTTCTGTCTCTGTCCAGGTGCAACAAGAAAGCAATCACTTCCTTGCAGACACTGAGACAAAACCAGAATGGGCAGCAGATGTGTCACTTTTCCCAGCTAAGCAAACTTCTGATGGGGTCTTTCACTCTCACTTTACAAGATGAAAGAGCAGAGTGGTGCAGTCCTTAATGAGGTTGTAACAGACACACACCCCCTGATTAACTCCCTCTCTGGGGCATCCCTACCTTTTGTGCCCTCTCATAGATGGTTAGTGCTAAAACCACTACCACATTACCGTTTCCAGTGGAGTGAGAGGCCAGGGCCATGTCACAGGAGTCCTTTGCTTCTGCACCAGTGGTCAATCCATTCTGAGAAGATAAAACTGCAGAGTAAATACTGGTGTTATTCTACATATCCTAGCAGAATCGTTTCAGCTGTGGGTTGTAGGCTGTGTGAGACAGTGCACTGCTCAGCGTTGTAAAGGCTCCTTTCAGAACCTGGCAAGTTACAACATATATTATTTTAATGAAAGCATAGATTGTGGAGGCTACAAGAAAATCCACAGGAAGATCCTAAATCCTCCAACACTCTGGATGTTTCAGCAGCCTGGATTTGGGTTGACCCTAATAATGTGTGTACTTAGTGCTTAGAATCACATGTAGAAAGTCCATAGAAAATATCATTTACCAGCTGTGCAAGTATTTTTCTAGTGACTCAGACTCTCTGCGTTTTTGTTCCTGTAAAAAACTGTGATGCTTTTAAGCCCAGCAGCATAAATTACATTGTTACTTCTCTGCCCTAACAGAAGGTAACTTTTGCCCACAGTTCTGCACTTGAAAAGGGGGCTACAGAGAGCCGCCTGTGTCCAGTGCACCTCCTGGAGCTGGGTTGTTCTGTGTTGTTAAGAGTGGCTTTGGGGCACTTCTGCTATCATTTACTTCCTGATTATCAAAGATTCACAATCCTCTTGGTTGCTCAGTGTGCCACGAGTGGTGTGAGACACCTGTGCTTTTGGACACACCTCTGGTTGAAGAGACACCCTCTATTCTTAAGTACTTTGTTGCTGCGGCAGGAAAGTGTCACTGGCACAGAGCAAAACTATGCCATAGAATAAATTATCTTACATGGTCATTTACCTAAGTCTCCCATGAGGTGAAATCTGCTCCAACAAACCCCTGCATGTGAGGCAGGCTCCACAGGGAGCAACGTGGATGGATGAGAAATGTTTGCAAGCAGGGAAGTCAGCAGTTTCATTTTCTCATCGTTAAGAGCCTCACTGAGATAAATAGGATCAGGACTTGACTGAGCCCTGCATGTAGCAGCTCTGGGAGAAGTGAGTCAAAAGTATTGCATTACTAAATCATCAAACTTCATTTTGTTGGGTTTTGGCACAAAGGTTGCACCAAGCCATTAATCATTAAAAGGCAGGTGCAAAACACAGCAAATGCATTGAGCCTCTGCTGCTGGCCTTGGGACACACCACCCCCAGTGACTCCTCGGGGCTGAGCCCTTTGCCTCCTCCACTGGGGTACTGGGGTGGGAAATTAAATCCTTTTCCTCCTCCTTCCCCAAGCCCTCAGTCACACGTGGTGTTCCCCAGGGCTCAGTGCTGAGGCTGGTCCTGTTTAACATCTTTATCAATGGTTAGGATGAGGGGACAGAGGGCACCCTCAGAGAGCCTGCAGACAACATGGAATGAAGCAGCAGTGTTGATGTGCACGAGGATAGGAAGGCTCTGCAGAGCCCCCTGCATAGCTTGGATGGATGGGATGAGGTCAGCTGTGTGAGGCTCAACACAGGCAAGTGCCAGGTCCTGGACTTCAGTAGCAGCACCCCCATGCGATGCTCCGGGCTTGGGCACAAGTGGCTGGAAAAGTACCTGGCAGAAGAGACTTGGAAGTGGTGGCTGAAAACTGACTGAACATGAGCCAGCAGTGTGCCCAGGTGGCCGAGAAGGCCAGCAGCATCCTGGCCTGCATCAGAAATGACATGGCCAGCAGGGGTGGGGAAGTGATTGTGCCCCTGCACTGGGCACAGGGCAGGCTGCACCTCAAGTGCTGTGTCTGGGTTGGGTGTCAGAAAGACACTGAGGTGCTGAGCACGTCCAGGGAAGGGCAAGGAAGCTGGCAAAGGGTCCGGAGGGCAGCTCCGGTGAGGAGAGGCTAAGGCAGTGCTGTTGTTTTCCAGGTAGGGCAGATGTGATGCAGGACTTACCTAGTGTGCTGCTGGTTCTGAAGCAGCCTCCCCTTTAGTGGCACATGCACAGGACTCAATTAGTTTGCAGAAGGGCTGCAGGATTTTCTTCTGTGTTCACTTAAAGGTATGGCCAAAGGACCATCAGGAGAGCTGACTGTGGCTTAGCAGGTATCCCATACACAGGAGACAAAACAATCCTGGGAGCTGGTGACTGCCAGGCTGACCCAATGTGTGTTCCCAAGGGCAATTTAACATGAACTCTTGTTTAGAATGTACCACATGTTGTGCTATAGCAGCCCAGCTTCCAGTCTCATTAAAGTTTTCCTCAAGCTCAGCTCTCTGTTGCCTACGTCTGTCCCTCTTCCAGGTGGGCAGCAGAGCCAATGGCATCCTGGGATGGCTCAGGAGCAGTGTGGGCAGCAGGACAAGGGAGGTTCTTCTGCCCCTGTGCTCAGCACTGCTCAGGCCACCCCTTGAGTGCTGTGTCCAGTTCTGGGCTCTTCAATTCAAGAGAGATGTTGAGGTGCTGGAAGGTGTCCAGAGCAGGGCATCAAGGCTGGGGAGGGGCCTGGAGCACAGCCCTGTGAGGAGAGGCTGAGGGAGCTGGGGGGGTGCAGCCTGCAGCAGAGGAGGCTCAGGGCAGAGCTCATTGCTGTCTGCAGCTGCCTGCAGGGAGTCTGTAGCCAGGTGGGGTTGGGCTCTGCTGCCAGGCAGCCAGCAACAGAAGAAGGGGACACAGTCTCAAGCTGTGCCAGGGCAGGTGTAGGCTGGATGTTAGGAGGAAGTTGTTGTCAGGGAGAGTGACTGGCATTGGAATGGGCTGCCCAGGGAGGTGGTGGAGTGGCTGTGGCTGGAGGTGTTGAAGCCAAGCCTGGCTGGGGCACTTAGTGCCATGGTCTGGTTGGTTGGGCAGGGCTGGGTGCTAGGTTGGGCTGGCTGAGCTTGGAGCTCTCTTCCAGCCTGGCTGATTCTATGGCTCTGTGATTCTTTGCTGTTAGATGAAATTCTCCATGATTTGTCCTTAGGCAGTAATCTCAGCAGTTTCAAATGAAATACAAAGAGCTGAAGGTATTCTCTTATGTGAGCACAATGAGTATAGAGAGCTTGTTTCTTGGGAAAGTTTTACAAACAGATTAATAAGAGCTGCAGGAATCTGACTGCAGAGGCATCATGACATCATTTTGAAACGAGAAGCACCATTCTTATATCCTCTCTGTCTGTTAGTGGAAAGTTTTCCATTCTCCTGGAGAATTAGGTTTGTAAATTGCTGTTTCCTTAGAGATTGCAAGGCCAAAGTGGTTCTGTTCTTTTAATTGCTTGAACTTCTCTCTAACTTCAGTACCAGATACATGCCTGCAAACTCAGCTTTCACTAGCAGTCCAGCATGTACATAATTAGTAATTGAGCTTTCAATCACTCTCCCTCTCATGTTCCACTCTTTTCCTGTCCTTCAGCACAGTTATGTGCCCTTTAAGCTATTTTTATCAAGTGTGACAACTTTGAACTTGTTCCAAGCCCATATTGAGTTAGATGTGACCTTCTGGCGTGGCAGTTAAATTTCTCTCAAACCCTTGCATCTAACTTGTACCTCTCTATATTTACTCCTAATGTAATATCTTCAAAGAATACCAGAAGTCAGTGAAACATGAACTTCTTCTGTAACAGCCTCCCAGCCCCAGCCTTGAGACATGACTTCAGGAGGATTTACACATGTGTAAGGGCTGGGGACCATGTGTGCAAATAGGGACACATCTTGTATCATAGTAAGGGTCAATAATAGGGCTGCAGAGGGAAACAGGGACTGTAGTTCGTGACAAATTCTGAGGCTTTGGCATTTGGTTTCATTCTGGTGGAGGCTGAAATCAAGCCTTTTCAGCGGGTTTTGAAAGCAAGATAGGCCACAAAGGAGGCAAACAGACACACCACTAGGGCTAAGGAGTGCTCGTCATGGTGAGTCCCCATTTCACAGAACCACAGTCACACAGAATCACAAGAATGTATTTGGTTGGAAAAGACCTTCGAGATCATCCAGTCCAACCTTCGAGATCATCCAGTGCAGCCTTTGAGATCATCCAGTCCAACCTTCGAGATCATCCAGTGCAGCCTTTGAGATCATCCAGTCCAACCTTCGAGACCATCCAGTCCAACCTTCGAGATCATCCAGTCCAACCTTCGAGATCATCCAGTCCAACCTTCGAGACCATCCAGTGCAGCCTTTGAGATCATCCAGTCCAACCTTCGAGACCATCCAGTCCAACCTTCGAGACCATCCAGTCCAACCTTCGAGATCATCCAGTCCAACCTTCGAGACCATCCAGTGCAGCCTTCGAGACCATCCAGTCCTGCCTTCGAGACCATCCAGTGCAGCCTTCGAGACCATCCAGTGCAGCCTTCGAGACCATCCAGTCCTGCCTTCAAGACCATCCAGTGCAGCCTTCGAGACCATCCAGTGCAGCCTTCGAGACCATCCAGTCCTGCCTTCAAGATCATCCAGTGCAGCCTTCGAGACCATCCAGTGCAGCCTTCAAGATCATCCAGTGCAGCCTTCAAGATCATCCAGTGCAGCCTTCAAGACCATCCAGTCCTGCCTTCAAGATCATCCAGTCCTGCCTTCAAGATCATCCAGTGCAGCCTTCAAGACCATCCAGTCCTGCCTTCAAGATCATCCAGTCCTGCCTTCAAGATCATCCAGTGCAGCCTTTGAGACCACCCAGTCCAGCCTTCAAGATCATCCAGTCCAACCTTTGAGACCATCCAGTCCAGCCTTCAAGATCATCCAGTCCAGCCTTTGACCTAGCACTGAAGGGGCAACACTAAACAATGTCCCTAAGCACCAGGTCCACAAGCTGCTGAAATACCTGCAGGGATGGTGACTCCAGCACTGTCCTGACCAGACCATTCCTGCCACTGGAGCTCTTTGTGTGTTCAGCTGCAAAGTGTTTGTCTGAGATGTCCATGCCTGCAGTGTCAGCTTTGCTCTAGGTTTGCAGGGAAACAGCTATCCAAGGGAGCAAATTTTGTGCTCAATGGATGGTGTTTGGTTAGAAATGAAATGCTGATTGAGTGTGATCACAGGATCACAGAATGGCAGGGCTGGAAGGGACCTCCAGAGATCAGCAAGTCCAGCCCCCTGCCAGAGCAGGAGCACCTGAGGCAGGGCACACAGGAACACATCCAGGAGGGTTTGCAAAGGCTCCAGAGCAGGAGACTCCACAGCCTCGCTGGGCAGCCTGCTCCAGGGCTCTGGCACCCTCACAGCAACAAAGTTTCCCCTCTTGTTCCCCTGGCACCTGCTCTGCCCCAGCTTGCCCCCAGTGCCCCTTGTGCTGTCACTGTACAGCCCTGAGCAGAGCCTGGCTGCATCCCTTCACATCTTTATCAGCAGCACTGAGGGCAGCCCTCAGGCTCCTCTGCTCCTAGCCCCAGCTCCCTCTGCCTGTCCTCACAGAGAGAAGTTCTACTGCCTGCAGCAGCTTGGTGGCCCAGCTCTGCTTTAGCTGCTCTCAGACAAAAGCTACCACTGTTTGATCTTTCCTTCAAAGCAGAACAGTGTTGATAAAAAGCCTTTGAGTTATACCTGTCATGGCAACAGCAACGAGCACATTAAAAGTGCACTGTGAGCATTTTGTGTCCCAAAATACTACCGCAATGCCATGCTGGCTGCTTCTGCAGTGATGCTGTAGCCAGTGAGAGCAAAGCAGTTCTCCTAGAACTTGGGCTTCCATTTGCTTTTCCATTTGCATTAGACTGCAAAAGTTAACTCTTCCAGGCCAGATAAGAGCCCTGGCAGAAGTTAGCTGATCATTTAACTGAATATATAAACTGAATGTCCATTTCCTGCAACAAAATCAAAAAGGAGTCTCAACAAGCTTGGGCAGAATTGTCCTGGACAAATGGAATACAGCTTTGCCTGTGGGTTGGAGAAATCTTGGAAGTATCAGTGGGTGCCTATTTTGTTCAGCTGCTTTACCAACTGCAAGCACTGAGCAGTGGAGATGATAGGAAACAGTTAAAGCCAGTAAAGACAACTTTCTTTAAGAGGCAATAGCAATTGACTGATCTTGCAGCTAGAAAACTGATGAACAGAGAAAAAGAAATCCATTTTCTTTCCTGGGTTTCCAAGACAATTTGTCTAAATTTAGTCTTTATGGTTGAAGAAAACTCACAGACTCTATTTAAAATTTAATAAAAAACGTTTCCTTTCCCCATCATGTGTTGCTAGAATGACCCAAGACAAGTTTCTGGTACATTGTGCCTAAGGGCTAAAGTAATCATTCCTGTCTGAATGTAAAACACTATCCAGCAATCTGTCCCAGATCTTGACACAAGAATTGGCCAAGGAGACTTTTCTTCTGGTCCTTTTTATTAGAACAGTATTTCAAAGGGTAAATTGAAAAATAATAATGCTAATTTTTTAAAGAGTGGAGAATTGGAGCTCCCTTTCTCAAGGATCAGAGGATGGTTAAGCTTTTGCATTGATGTGGGAGCACCAAAGAGGCAGGAGCTAGTCAGGCAGAGGCAGCTGAACAGATGATGGGAAGTGTAAATGCTTCGGCGTGCCTGGCAAGTGCTGTAAATATGGATTGTTCCCACTCCGTGGCCGTGGAAGCAGATCAGGAAGATGATAACTAATGAGCTGCCCAGGGAGGTGGCTGAGTCGCCAACCCTGGATGTGTTTAAAGGTTGTCTGGATGTGTTGCTTGGGGCTATGGTTTAAGGTGAATCTTGAAGAGTAGAGTTATAGGCTGGGCTTGGTGATCCTGAGGGGCTTTGCCAGCCTGCATGTTGCTGTGATTCTGTGCTAACCAGATTTTGACCAGGACTCAGAGTTAGGGATAGAAACAGAATTCAGGAGTTGGTCACTACAGACTTTAGTTGATGCATGCCCAGCAGTTCCGACTGCTAGGCACTCTACCAGCTCTCTGGAGCTGTGTGGGTGACAGCCACACCAAGGCCACCCAGTGCTGACCACCTCAGCTCTGACTGCAGCATCACTTTCTGCTCTCTGACTCAGCCCACTCTGTTACCAGCCTTCACGGTTACACTGCAGCAGGCCACAGCCAGAGCGCAGAACCAGTTCTGTCACAGGCATCCTCAGGTGGAGCTGCACCACCAAGGCAGTATTTCAGCATGGCAGCCCCCACTATCTGTGCATTCAGAGAGTGATGCCCAGCTGAGCACACACAAATTCTTCCTCAAGTCAAGCTTTGGTTATGCTGTGTTCCAGAGCTCAGCCAGGAATGGCTGTCTGAGGCCACATGAGTGACCTGCCCTTGTAGGAAAGAAAACAAGGCTACAGGGAGAGTGATTGGCATTGGAATGGGCTGCCCAGGGAGGTGGTGGAGCCGTCCCTGGAGGTGTTGAAGCCAAGGCTGGCTGGGGCACTTAGTGCCATGGTCTGGTTGGTTGGGCAGGGCTGGGTGCTAGGTTGGGCTGGCTGAGCTTGGAGCTCTCTTCCAACCTGGCTGATTCTATGGTTCTTTGAGTCTATGAGCCAGCAGAAATTCCATTTCAACCAACAAACGTGGGAAGGGCCTTCATGGGCTCCAACATCTCGTCGTCTCAAAGACAGACATGGTCAGTCTTCCTGTGGTGTTGGTCCACCGAGGTGGTGTGACCGGCAGGGATCTCAGAGCCGCGTAAAAACGCACCCCCGGGATGTTTGAGAAGCCTTTCTCCTGCAGAGCTGTGGGGAGAGGCGTGCAGCTGTGCAGCAGCGGATGCCAAGCAGCAGAGGGAGTGCGTGTCAGCCGCACAGCGCTCCCCGCGGCTCCGCACAGCGCTCCCCGCGGCTCCGCCAGCGCCTCGGCTGCGGGCTGACAAACAGCCATGCTGGCAGCGCGGGGAGAGCTCCCAGCTTGCCTTCTGGAACAGCCCCGAGAGAAACCCAGGCGTGTTCCATTGAAACAGCCTGGCAGCAGTATTCCCAGGCTGAAGAGTGGCGGGGGTTGGGGCAGGGCTGTGTGACGCTCCTGTGCTGTCACAGCCGTGGCTCAGCTGATGGGCGCAGCCAGGCTGTGCGCTGTGCCTCTGCAGCCTGCAGCTCACGGGGGCATCACTGCCGTGGGTCACACCAACCACTCCTTCCTGCCATGAGGCCATCACCGTCCGTTGTTTTTCTCTTGTTCTCTCTTCCCTCTTTTGCCCTCTTTACAACAGGTTTTGCTCTTCCTTATTTCTCTTTCTGCTGCTTTCTCCAGCTGTCCTTCTCCCCTCATCTCATTAGCACCAACTCGCAGAGAAGATGGGAAGCTGCAGCGGTCTGGCTGCTTGCGACATCTCTGCTGCTCTCGGGCTGCTCACCCTGCTCACAGAGCAAGTACCAAGTGGCTCCAGACATAGCTGGCTGCAGCTGGGTCTGCTGGCAGGAGTGCTTGGCTCAAGGAGAGGTGAGGTTTCGCTGCCACAGGATTCTTCCTGCCATCTTTCCCTGCTTCCTCTGACACTGGACCACAGCTCCAAGTAGTTCTTTTGGCATCAAGGCTGCACAGCTATGGCTGTAGGGTGCCTCAGAGGGATTGCGTGTGGATAATTGGGGAGCATGGATTGCTCCAAGAAGGATTTACCAATCCTCCCTTCAATTTAGCACTCATTTGGAGAGGTTCCTTTTCCTCCCTTTTAGCTGTTTCACTCTGCCCTTATTTTACGTAGTTCTCTCTTATTTTCTTTTCCCTTGGCTTCTTGTGCTCTTTCTCTGTCCCCGCTGACCCTTATTTTTTGTTCTTCTCTGTCACATTCTTTACCCTCCACTCCCTATTTCCTATTGTTCTTTTCATCCTTGTTTCCTTTAGCTGCCCCTCACATCCTCCCCCAGCAATTCTCCTTGTTTTGCTTTCCTCTTCTTTCTTCTCATCACTGCCTCTTTACCCCCAATGCCATCTCCAAAGTGATATCCCACATCTTCATCCTGCCAGAAAGTAGTGCTGCTTACAGACTCACAGCTGTTCTCCCTTCTCCTGCTGGTCATGCCACTGAACTCATCTTTCTTTCCTTGGTGGAAATAGGCTCTGAGCAAGGTTACATTTTTTGTAATGGTTAAAACAGAACAAGTGTTTGAGCAATATTAATTCAACACATTTTTCCCCATTAATGTTTAACATGCTTGCTTTTCAAACACTCACATTATTTTACAGTGTATTTCAGTCTTAACAGCAGTTAATTAACAAGCACTAAACCTAGCGTCGTTAAACTGCAAAGTTCATTTTAATCTGCAGCTTTCCCACTCATCTCTGCAGGTTGGATGTCTGCAAACAGAAACTGACTCTCTGGTTCTCTAAGTCTCTGGTTGTTTTCGTTTTTAAAGTCTGTCCTATAACATGACTTGTTGCAAATAATTATCCCCACTCATTATGTGAGGTGATTGTTTAAATAATGATGGTAAAGAATCCTTTGGGAAATTAATATTATTCAGTCACTATTGAAGCAAAACCAGAAAGGTCTTTTGCCTCTGAAGAGGAGACCTCAGTGACACTTCTCTTTACATCCCATGATGGGACAAGAGACAATTTGGCTTTCCATGGTGCAGAGTAACTAATATTAGCCTCCTTCATCTTTTTTTTTTTTTTTTTTGCCTTTCTGAGCCACTGTGCCCTTGAGCTTTTTAAACAACACTAGGTCAAGTCAGCTATCTAAGGAACAGTTTGCTAGAGAAAACAAAAAAAAACATTGGTGTCTGAGTGTCTTCAAATGCACTTTGTACCTTCTTGTTGTAGCCTCAGCTATTGACAGATCGAGCTGGGGAAATTTCTGCTCCTAAGCAGCAGCAGCAGCAGCAGTTCAATCTGCTGGAGAACTTTGCACATCACAGCACATTGCAAATGGCATTCTCATCCCTCTCTTAGTAGCACAGGAGTTGGGGAGAGCTGGCAACTTATAGGCAAAGGAGAGATCCAGCTGAAAGAAATACAATTCCAGCAGAAAACAAATGCAAAATGAGGGATTTTGGTGAAAGTAAAGAAAAAGTTACCCAAATAAATTCTCAAACCTTGCTGAAATTCTATGTCCTCTGATCTAATTTCAGTTGTACTTGTAAAAACAGTGACATATAAATTAGGGTGATTTTTAGTGACATTGGTTTGGATTAGTCAGGACTTTTTATTCTTCTTCCCCCCCCCCCCTCCCCCCAGTTTTTTCTTTCCTTTTTCTTTCTATTTTCTTTCTTTTTTTCTTTCTATTTTCTTTCTCTTTTTTCCTTTCCTTTTCCTTTCTTTTTTCTTTCTTTCTTTCTTTCTTTTTTTCTTTCTCCGCCCCCCCCCTTTTTTTTCCATTTTTTTTCCTTTTTGTTTCTTTCCCTTTTAATTTTTCTTCCTTTTTATTTCTCCCCCATTTTTCTTCTCTGAAGTGTGAGCCCAATCTCTGAGGAAACATTCCCTCTCCACCACACAAGTGGTAAATAAAAGCTACAAATAAATTCTGCTATTTCCCCAAACGTATGGGATACAAAAAAATGTATTCATTAGTGTGAGATGTAAAAGTGTAGGCTCACACTTCTGAAATCTACGGCTGTTCCTTTCACACTTATGCCAAAGGCAAACAAACATAATTCTCCCTGGCAGCTGGACGACATTCCAAACAGCCACCACATTAATTCACTCACCTCCATCAGCCTCCGCCTGCAACCTGCACAGCTTGCTGCCAGGAAGCCTGGCAATAAATTCCACCTCTAAATACCAAACAAGGCAGCAAACACCATCCGATGCATTATCCCACAGGACAGAAGGGGCTCTCTCCCTTGGGATCCCAGGGAAGGGGTGTTTCAAAGTGTCCCTTGGATTTTCCCTCGTTGCACTTGTGGAGGTCAACGGCTGGCACAGAAAATGTGGGTTTGTGCAGGCAGAGTCTGGATGCTTGACTCCAGATGTGAGTGGGTTGGGTAGTGGAGCCTGTAGCTGGATGTTTGAATGAAACTAATATTCTATGTGCTGATGAGTTTCAAACCTCTGATAAACCTGATGTGATGAGAAGGCTTCAGTTTCTGTGCATTCCACTGCTCCTGCCGAAGGCTGCCGTGGGCACCACACTGCAGACCTGCCACCAACGCTGGTGCAGGGCTGGCTCTTTCTCCAACCAAATGTACATGAAAACAGGGGCAAGGATCGAATATCCCTGGCTATATGTAGAGATCATGCTTACAGACACCTCTTGGATTAATATGTACTTTATATGGGTGTATGTTCGCACACAGACCTTTTGCCTCAGCCTTTAAGTTGCTTACCTCTTAATTTCGTGTTGAAAAGCAAGAAATGAAAGTGATTCTGTTCCTGAAGGAAGCAGAGTGCACCTCTTGCCTCGCAGCAGCTGCTAACAAAATGGCCACTGCCTCGGCAGACAGAGAGCTTCTCCTCAAGGTAGAAGGTGCAGAAGGCAGGGAAGACACCAGTGACATATTCAGAGATGGTCAAATCTGGGCTGGTTTGTGGCTGTTTTTTTTTCTACTCCTCTTTGCCAGGACAGCTGTGAAATAAAGCAAACGCAGTATAGTCACGTTGGTTTCCCAGCAGTGATTTTCAGGAGCTCACCTTGGAACAACACCCAACAATCTAAAAGTTTTCCAGCTTCTCAGGTTCTTATGAGTGTGAAGATCTGGGCTGGGAAGCTGGAGGGAGCAGCTGTCAGAGAAGGTTCTGCGTGGTTTGGCTGAACCTGTCTCGGCACATAAGAAACTCAGGCATTCTGCACATTCAGGCCCCAGCCAGAAGTAAGTGGAGCAAATGGGACAGTGAATGAACAAAATCCTGGGACAGTGAATGAACAAAATCCTGGGACAGTGAATGAACAAAATCCAGGGACAGCGAATGAAGAAAATCGTTCTCCAAAGTGAAACAAGCACTTCAAATCTCCCAAAAGTTTCACTTTGTGTTCTGAGCAAAGTTGCTGACAGTAATTTGATGCAAACTGCTTCCACCCATGTTGGTTTTACTAACTTCATGTTAGTTCCCTGCCTTTAGGGATGGCAAGAAAAAGCTCCCTCTGTTTGTCCTGCCTTTATCTTTGTAGAGTTTTGCAGAGCTGATAAAAACACAGAAGTTCACCCAGAACGATTTCTTTGGATTTCAGCCAAACCTTTGATAATTTGTGTGGCCTGAGCTTCTGTCTCAGCAGAAGTAGATGGGTTTTGAACAATAAGACACTTGGGTCTTTAAAATGGATTTTACACCTTGGAGAAGTCTTCTAAGAAGGCAAATCTCACACCCTGTAGGTGTGTAAGTGTTTCACGGTCCCTTTGACTGAACACCTACTCCACATTACACCAAGGATTTATTTTCAGTGTTTCTTTTTGTGAAGGTGGAGAAGTTGTTGATTTGATTTCCACTTTTCTCCTTTTCAAAGCTGCCCTGGGCTCTCCACCTGCAGGCTGTCTGGTGGCTGTGCTTGCTGTAGAACGAGGGTTACAATGAGCTTTCTGAGACTTAATCCAACCCCTGTTTATCCCTCCTTCCACACTGTAATTGCACTACGCTTCCTGCTGCTGGATCCTCTCCTAGGACAGGTTTCTGAACTGTAGGGTACAAATTGTGCAAGCGTTGCCCTGTTTTTATGACAGCAGAGTTGAAAGCTTTCCTTACATAAGCTTGATTTACTCCATTCTGCACTAGGATTGACACTTTTCAATTGCATGTTCTTCCTCTTTAGGATTTTCTTAAGCTTGGAATAATATAATCTGGTTTGTGAGCTTCCTAAAGTATCAGCATAGGGCAAGGAGCTGTGGAGTCAACAGAGCTCGCTGTAATGACTAGGCAAGGACTAAGTGCTGCTCTCCTTCCACAATGAGAACTCCTGTTGACCTTGATGAACGGGAAGGAAATTGTCAGTTTTAGTTGTTCTCACCTCCGAAAGGGTAGTCACTGGGCAAAGAGGCCTGGAGACAAAACTACTTCATTTTAAGGACAGCTAGCAGATGTGCACCTTAATTTGCCCTTGCAAGTCTTCCAGTGCTCCAGGATTTTTCATACCAGCTGCTGAGATCTAAGCCATTTTACTTGCAGGATCTTTTGAAAGCAACAACACTTTTCTGCTCTATTTTTGCTCTGCCTTCTTAGTGGAGATTTACTGTCTGAACTCTAGAGCTGCTTTTGGTCTGGGGGGATGGTGGTGCTCAGTTTTGAAAGTCTCAAGATTTTATCTTGAGTTTCAATATTTGCTTCTTCCTTTATAGCTGCCACGCTTGGACGTGAATGAACCCATGACCGTTTTAAGCTTCTCTTTCTTTATGTTTCTGCCCTTCACGTTTGTAACGTTTGGAAATCCAAACACCAGTTTGGTAAAAGGTTAGAAGTTTAAAAAGTCCACCTTCTTTTTTTTCTGGAACTTCAGATTTTGAAGGCAATCTCGTTATTTTTGACACCTGTAGGATGCCAGCAGAACTGTGTGTTTCAACAGAACTTGGAAAGTGAGGGACATAGCTTTAAAGAATGGCTGACAGGGGGGAAAACAACAGCCCAATAGGCTTTTCAAACGGGTTTGGAATTCACTTTATCAGCAACAAAATTAAGAGCCTTTTTTTTTTTTAATTTTCTATATCATCTATGCTGAGTTTACAAGACAAAACTCTGCTTTGCCAGCTGCCAACCTGCAGCTTTCGCCTGAGATTTTAAAGTAAAAAAATACATATTTCTTCTGCCTTATAGACCACTGCTGGTGACAAAGACTCTGCAGTGGGGAAACAGCTGAAAAGTTTGTTGACGATGTGCAGAACAGAACAGCAGCCAGCTCACCCTCCCAGAGCTCCGCAGCTTTGCAGCACTAGAACAGCAAACCCAGGCTTTTGGTCAGAGAAGTAAGCGTCTCCAGCGCCAGGGCAGGCAGGGAGCAGCTCTGCTAAGAATGAGCTTACGCCTCAGTGCAGCAGCTTTGCTGCCAGTGCCCCTGCTTTCCGCTGCCAGTGCCCTTGCTTTACGTTGCCTTTGCCTCTGCTTTCCGCTGCCTTTGCCCCGGCTTTCCGCTGCCAGCACGCAGCCCCAGGGCGGCTCTGGGTCTCAGCGGCGCTGCCTGCCCGCAGAGGTGCACCGCCAGCCCGCAGCACGACCAGGCTGGGCTCTTCTCTGCGGGAGGGAAAGGGAATGACAGAGCTCCCAGCTTTTCCGTCAGGTAGAAATGCCGGCAGAGGCAAGCTGTGCTTTGCTCGGTTGCAATTGGGAGCAAAGAGGACTCAGCTCTGCTAGGTGGCTGCATGGTGGCTGGGCTGATCTCCGTCACAAACCAGAGCTGCTGCTCCCTTTCCTCCTGCCCATGCTAAAGAAATCGCAGTCGCTTTAAGAAAGATGTGCTGCTCAGCATAGGATTACTTTTCTTACACGGTCTTGACATCAAACTTCGTCTGTCTCACAGAATCTCCGGGGCTTTTGCAGGACTTGTGGCTCCGTCTCTCGTTCCTCGCCACAGGAGGGGGAGAGCAAGGCAAGTTCTCCCTCATGGGACTCTAACTGTTCACAGTCTGTTCCTTGCGAGAGCAACTACATGCACGAGCAGCTTGCAACCCCTTACAAGGTTAGAATCTTGCCCGTGGCAAGGATTAGTTTAGCGCAGAGGCGTAAATAACAGGGGGCTGTCCGCAGTGAGAGATGCGGCTCTTGGGCTCGGCGTTATTAGCGACAGGCGAATCGCACACGTACGAAACTCTGCTGCTGATGCTCATGGGATAAACTTCATCGATCGTGGCCTTTTCCACCTGCCTTCTGATCTGTGTGCCGTCTAGGTCTCCGAGAGCAATGTGAACAGCCCGAAATACACTGCTGACCAAATAACCAAAAACACAAGTCGTCAGATAAAGTTTTCCTTTCCTTTTCAGGGGTGGGACAAACGCAGGTCTCAGACAGTGATACTCAGTGTTGTGCCTGGGGTAGGTGCAGTGGGGGAGACACTGCAGGAGAGGGAGAGGTCTAGAGACAGCAGAATGCAATATTATGGCGTTATGAAACATGGAGGAGGAGGAGGAGGAGCTATTTTCGGGTCATCTTGGCGAACTCTAAAGTCAGAAAATGTCCTCTGTTAGGTTGTCTAACTTGACTCAGGCAAACCCAGTAATCTGATTTTAGAAGAGAGAGAAAATACGTTCAGAGTAAAGTAGTGTTTAGCATTCAGGTGCAAAGTGCTTCAGGACTACATTGCTACTCCCAGCGTTTTGTAACTCGTTCTGTTGGCAAATCCAGTATGGAGTCACAGATGTCTGTCACTGAAAGCAATTCACTTCATCCAGTTTGTTTCTTTCCACAAAAGTAGACAGGCATAGCATTCCTTTGGCCATTTGCCCAATCATTTGGACTAATGGGAGAGAGGTGCCCTGCAGTTGTGAACAGTTGTGTCTCTGCTGTGAATCTTCAGTAGCTCTGGTTTGGCTCATTGGGGTTTTTTGCTGTGAACCTCACTTGAGAAATGCCTTCTCCATGGGTTTTATCTTCTCCCTCCCAGCAGGATTCTGAATATGGTCCTGTCCTATCGTGGCCATAGCACAGAATCACAGAACTGTTCTGTTAGGAAATGACCTCCAAGATCATCCAGTCCAACCATCAACCTAACACCACCATGGCCACCAAAACATGTCCCCATGTGCCATGTCCACACATTTCTTGAACACTTCCAGGGATGGTGACTCCACCACCTCCCTGGGCAGCCTGTCCCAATGCCTGGCCACTGCTGCAGCAAAGAAATTGTGGGTAGTCCAGTCAAGCAGGTACCAAAGGATGGCAAACCCAACAATCTCCTCATGCCTGTGCCTCAAAGAATGGAACAGAATGAAGCGGCACTACTGGCCACAGGAGGTCCACTTGAGAGATCAGTTCAGGTATCGCACTCAAATATCTGCTGAACGAAGCAGGCTGAAGCAGCAAGAATCACTCTCTTTGCACCAAGCAAGAGAAGACAGTGGTTCAGGGCAGCACTTCTTATCAAACAGGGTAAAAAAAGCAACCCCTCTGTGCTTTCAGCAGAGGAAAACCTTTGCTTCACTTCTGAAAATATTTATAGAAGGGAATAAAGAGACTGACTCCAGGAGATGTGTGTCTGCTGCTGCAGAGCTCCAGCCCTGAGTCAGGCAGCACTCTTTCAGTGCCAAGTTCTGCTCCAGTAAGGCTACAGAACTTGGCCCATTAAAAATTACCACATTAGCCTTCCTTTTTCAATCAGCTGTTCCAAGCCCTTTTTTTCCCCTCTTGTTTACATTCATGCAAATCCAGAGAGGAAGTCAAATGAAGTCACTAGTCCCTAGGTTATACCATTGTAAGGGTTTGTTTTTCTAAATTCCATGACTCAGCTGTTAGGGACTTGTTTTGTTATCATTTTAGCAAACATTCTGAATCCCAGGAAAGTTCATCACCTGGCAGTCTTTTGTTGCTTTGGTTTTTTTTTCCTCTGAGGGAGTTTAATACCGAAAAGGAATCAAAAACCGCTTAGGAGGTTTGACTTGGGACTACAAATACTGTGGAGGCACAGGTTTTGCCAAGTGGTTAGCTGGAGGCCAAATTCTGCAAATCCTAAAATGGTGTGAGTGTTGCTCTCTGCTTGAAAAAGACTTGTAATTTGAAAGGCTGCTCTCCTGAGCAGGGATCTGCAGAATTTGGCCTTTTCTGACGAGGCTGAACTCGAAGCTTTGCTGCCTGCAGTTAACCTGCGTTTTGTTTAAAGGGATCCCATCAGGAAACTGGAAACAGATTTTTCTTAACTAAGTGCTTACAGTTGAATTTAGAAATGCTGCCCTTGTCAGAGGTTAAACTGTTCCCTGCTTTGCTCTTATAAGCATTTGAAATGTTCTCCATGAAATACTGTAAATAGGAAATAGAAGGAAGGAGGCTACAGTCTGTGCACAAGAAAGTCTCAAGCAAAAGGGCCACTTCGTTGTCCTTCTCTAAACATACTAAAAGGCCAGCCAGCTGCTTGTGTTTAGCCAATCAAAAGTAAGGTTTCACACCAAATTCTGTCAATTAAAGTATTTAGGAGGCCTCATTAACAGAGGAGAGCACTTACACACACGAGCAAAGCCAGTGGCTGCATGTACACGATGAAGTACTTAGTAATGCAGATGATGCTGCAAAACTGGGGTAAAAAGGATATGGACTAGTTGAGCATGGTTCTGCTTAGAAATTAACCCAAGAGGAGCCCAAAGAGCTGAGCCACTGAGCCTCTCTGTCTGTCTGTCTATCTATCTATCAAGAAACTAAGCCCAGTTTCTAATTTCCATAGCATCCCCTTCTCTCTTACTGGGCAGGATTAAAACTCTGGCAGCTTAGACCTGTCTCTGTTGCTTACTCTCTAGAAGGTCTTGACTTGTTTTCTGTGTGGAGAGAGTTGGAATTCCTGTGAGGGTGTAGATAGAAATGTTTATATACATGTCACTGAACCTATTGTGCCTCCTGTCCACCTTCTCTCAATGTCAATTCAGGCTACATAACACGATCAGAAACGCAGCCCTGTAATTAGCTACAGAGCCCTAACTGCGTGTGAGGAAAACAAACGCCTCTCCTCCAGCTGGAGTGCCTCTAGACCTTTGTTTGCAGCCTCCTAGGCTGTACAGGAGGGTACAGTGCATCCCCATCCCTGACAATCGGTATAAGTACTTGGGCACTGACTCTTGAAAGCCACTCACTGTCTTACTACTCTGCTCCCTTGACCTACAGTTTCCTTTAGTTTCTTCTCACCGTTCCAGAGTTCTTGTGCAAATTCTGTTATATTTCCATTTTCCTACTAATTGTCTGCTTTTCAATTCTACTTTTGCTCTATTTCCAGCTTGTTTGTCACTTTATTTACCTATCAGGTACTTCTGGTTCTTTATTCTTCTTTTCTTCTCTTCCACTTTTTTGCAGCCTGTCTCCTGACTGCCCTTGCTTTATTTTATACACCCTTCTCCCTGGCTTGCTTACTCCCCTTTTCTAACCAGTGCCCCCCCTCACTGCACCCATTATGTTTGTGTCCCATTTGCACTTGGAAATCCTAAGTGGTAAGGAAATATCTTAGGCAGGCCCAGAAGGGAAGCTGTTCTTATCGTGATTCCCTGCAGTGGGTGTGAACAGGATCAGCTGCACAAGGAATGGCAGAGAATTTCCCTTAACATGGCAAAATCCCTGAGCTATAAAAGATAAAGTCTTTAGGAAGTAAATGGAGCAGTTTGAACACCGAGCAGTAGCAGTGGCACATAAGTGCAGCTAGAAGAAGCCACCTTTTGAGGGGGCTTCTTAATTCAATGAAGAAAAGCTCTGTCCCAGTCGAAAGGTAAACAAAAAAGACAAAACCGGGAGAGAAGCAGGCAGCAGCTGGGACTGGCTGTAAGCACTCTTCTGCCCCTGCAGTGCGTTTTGCACCAAACCAGCCGTAACTCCCAGCAGGAAGCACTCGCCCTTGAACCTTTGAAACACAATCTGAAAGGTGACTCTGTGCTCTTTGCACTTCTTCACTGTCTTCGCACTTTTAAACTTTCTCCTCCTTTGCTCTTCTAAGATACACTTACAACACACCGCAGCTGGTTTCTCCTCTGCCTTCTGTCCCTCCCTGGCTCTTTGGATCACTCCTACTGCTCTTTCTCCCGACTCTTCATGTGCTCTCTCTGTAGTAATCTTTTAACTCAGAAGTTTCATCAGACTTTCAACATCTTAGAGGTCTTCTCTGCTGGCTTCTTCCTACGCTACAGTTTATAAATCCAGGCTCTGCTGGCACAGCCACAGTAAACTGCCTCCTGCTCTCCTTCTTCCTCTTGTATGTGCTCTCATTCCCTGCTCTGCACACGCATTGCCCCAACACTTCCAAACCAAAGTAAATCTCTGGGTACATGAAGATTTCCCCAATATGCACCAAAAAAAGCCACTTACAGGCTCTATGCCAAACCCAATTCACCATGTGAGGGTTTTACCACATGTTCAGCCTCCCCTCAGCACATGCGCCCCACTTTCTTCCACAGCATTCTTCCACATGTGCACAGAACTCCCTTCTGGAGTCTTCTTTCATAGACTCATAGAATCAACCAGGCTGGAAGAGAGCTCCAAGCTCAGCCAGCCCAACCTAGCACCCAGCCCTATCCAACCAACCAGACCATGGCACTAAGTGCCCCAGCCAGGCTTGGCCTCAACACCTCCTGCCATGGCCACTCCACCACCTCCCTGGGCAGCCCATTCCCATGCCAATCACTCTTTCTGCCAGGAACTTCTTCCAGCATCCAGCCTAGACCTGCCCTGGCACAGCTTGAGGCTGTGTCCCCTTGATCTGCTGCTGCTTGCCTGGCAGCAGACCCCAACCCTACCTGGCTACAGCCTCCCTGCAGGCAGCTGCAGACAGCAATGAGCTCTGCCCTGAGCCTCCTCTTCTGCAGGCTGCACACCCCCAGCTCCCTCAGCCTCTCCTCACAGGGCTGTGCTCCAGGCCTCTCCTGACTGATCCATCCTCAGATGACTTCTAAAGGAAGAGGTCCACTTTTGAGTGATAAGGTATCATCTAGACTAGCCAGGGAGTGAGCATTGTGGGGGACAAGTTGGCTCCTCTAGTTCAGAAAAACTCTCCTGGTTTTCTCAGAAGGCTTTTTAGCTTTTTACTCCTGAAAGGAGCAAGGACCATCTTTGTCCTGAAAAGCAGGATTTTGATAGCAGCTTGCTCAGCAACTGGCCCAGATCAGTTTCCTTACTTGATCTTAGGAGAAAGCTCGTTTGAGTTTTTTACAGTATTTATAGCATGCTTTTGGCACACTTGGTTTGAGGCTTTTGGCTTCCCTCAGGGATGTCAGAGGAGAAACTGAAAGCTAAGATAAGAGCAGTTGCATGACAGAAGTTAGATTCCCAAAGATGTGCAAGGAAAACCATAACTATGGATTTTTACATGGCCAAAGGCCAAGGTGTAAATAGTACAAAGCTACCCACCACAAAATGGGGAACTACAAAATGTTTGCAGGGCCACCAGTTTAGGAGGAGCCTCATCTCATCCTGCCAACCAGGGAGGCTCTCAGCGCCCCTCAGCAAGAAATGCTGAAAGACTTGCACCTTACTTGTGCCCCAGGAACCTCAGAGTGGTTCTCTCTTACTAATAAAGCAGAAGTGGGAAGGAGGATAGTCTTGGACAGCAGGTCTGAGAGCCAGTGCTTGTTTTGCAGCCAGTCTTTGGGAGCAGCTGGACCGGACCAGCAGTTACATGGTTGTGTCACTGCTGAATGAAACACCAGCCATCTTCTCAGCCAAGTCACTCTTTGCATAAGAGCGTGTCAGCCACTTCATGTCTTTTATGGTAAGCAGCTTTCAGGCTGATTCACTTGTATGCCACTTATGCCACAGGACAGAGCCTCCTCCACTGGGCTTCACTGGGGGCATGATGCTGCTTTAGCTAAACACCTGTGCCGTATCCACTCCGTCCTATGTTGTAGGTGTGACAAAGCAGCTGCACACAACATCCATGGAGTCTGAAAGCCCCACAGAGATATTTGTTCTCATTCATCAAATAATGTGCAGTGGTCTAAGAGGTCTGCACTGCTGGTGAAGAAACCTCTGCCTGTGCCCGTGTGGGCTGCCAAGCAGCAGCAGCGGAGCTGAACGAACGGGTTCTGCCTTACGCCATCCTGCTGCCAGACCCTGTCTGGCTGATTTGCACAGCACCCATCTGTGCCATGCCAGCCTGCTGACGTGGCTCGCTGAGAGCTGAGGGATCACTGCTGGGCTCAACTTGGAGACTGTGCTAACGAGTGTCTGACTCCCAGGTGGTGGGCAGGAGCAGGAGCTGCAGAGAGGGAGAGAAGACTGACTGCTCTCTAATTTTCCCCATTCTCATTTTACATTCTCATCAGCTTATTTACACTTCTCTTTATTACTTAGCTTTATACTTTCCTGTGCTATTATATCTCCTTTCTCTTATAAGGTTATAAGAAATATCCACTGGTATTTCTTCCAAGTCTTTTGAATGCATAGGAAAGCTCATTCTTGGTGCAGCTACTGGAGGAAGATGCCACAAGAAGAGGAGAACTTCAGCGTGATGCTGCCATCCCATCTCATATACCTTCAAATGCAGTGGCTATAACTAATAGGCAAGCATGTGGCCTGATGCCATTGAAGCATGGAAAGAGTCCAACAGAGAGCCATGAGGATGATTAGGGGATTTGAGCATCTCTCCTACAAAGAATGACAGCTCTGGGGCTGCTCAGTCTGGAGAAGAGAGGACTGAGAGGGGATCTGATCAGTGTGTACAAATATCTGAGGGGTGGGTGTCAAGTGGCTAGGACCAAGCTCTTTTCACTGGTCAGCAGCAGTAAGCCAAGGAGCAAGAGCTACAGACTGAAACAGAGAAGGTTTCACCTCAACATGAGAAGGAACTTTTCTATAGTGAGGGTGGCAGAGCCCTGGAGCAGGCTGCCCAGAGAGGTTGTGGAGTCCCCTTCTCTGGAGCCTTTCCAAACCTGCCTGGAGGCATTCCTGTGCAGACTACCCTGGGTGATGCTGCCTTGGCAGGGGGGTTGGACTGGATGATCTCTGGAGGTCCCTTCCAACCTCTATAAAGTTTCATGCTTCTATGATTCTGTGAATGGAGGCATGGCACTGAAGTCAGAAACTTCTCATACCTTTTATGCCAAGGTGGCTCTCACCAATGGGGCAAAAGCATGCACTGGGCTGAGTCTCTGGCAGTCCAGTTGGATGCGTGTGTTTGAGGGCAAAAAGTCCTAAACAACTTGTAACAAAAGCTTCTAGCACTGCAAAAGTGGACTGCTTCTTTTTGGCCAGAGCAGCCCTGCAGCTCTGCAACAGAGAAAAGGAGCATGTGCTCTGACAGAAAGAAAATGCACCTATATCCCATTCTTAATCAGGGATTCAAAGAAGCAGTGAGCCTCTACCCAGTGCATGTGTGAAGTGGAGAGCTTTCTTTTTTGTTGTTCTTCTCATACAGCTGGGTTCAAGGAAGGGATTTGTAAATTATCTGAATCCAAACTTTGCAGGACAAAGATTTACAAGTGCCTGTGTCTAGGTTTCTGACAGGGTAGCCAGACATCAGAGAAAAACTTTGCTGCCTCTCAAGAGCATTGGAGCTATCAGGATGAATTGGGCACGGAAGATAATGTGTGTAAGGGCAGCTGGGTGTCTGAAAATAGAAACTCTTGAGGATAAAGCAGAGCCATTTTGGAAAAGAATGGTGTGTTTGGAGAGCCAGAGGCACAGCAAACTGGCCAAACTATAGCAAGGATATCCAGCAACCTGGCGAGCAGATGTGAGATGTGGGGAAGTGTGGTTCAAGCAGCAAAAGAGAGGATGAAAAACTGCAGCATCCCTAGCAGGCCTTGGAGCCTTGCAGGAGTGGACCTTTTGAGAAAATGCACCACAAGAAGTTAGAGGTTTGAGCCAGCAGTTTCTTACACAGTAAGCATTTATACATCTCTTGAAATGCAAATGCCAAGTGGAGGCACAGCCATAGCCCAATGTAAATTTAGCTCATGTTACTTTGTTTTCATGCTGCATGTTATGAATTTGAGCTCCCAGCTGAGAAACTTAACCCAGGGGTGAGTTAACCTGGGTGGTTGCAGACACTTGAACCGAGGCTGCACATAGGACCACTGCAAAGAGCAAATAAAAGATACAGTCAGCAGTTCCTGAATAAAAGCCCACACATACCGAGAGCCTGACCAGCATCTCGAGGCCACAGACAGTGCCACCTGCAGATTTCTCTGTCCACAGCCCCAGGATTGCTGTCACCAGTGGTGGAGAGAGGACGAGGAAGAATGGTGTGTATGAGAAGGTGCAACCAAAAGCCTAACTGCCTTCTCAAACAGGAGACTCCCCTGTAATCGAGGACCTCCCCAACTGAGAAAAGACTCAGAAGTAAATTCTCGTGGTAAAACACAGCAGTGGGCAAGCAAGCATTTCTCTGAGACATCATCTGCCATTGGAATGGGCTGCCCAGGGAGGTGGTGGAGTCACAGTCCCTGGAGGTGTTGAAGCCAAGCCTGGCTGGGGCACTTAGTGCCATGGCCTGCTTGATTGGCCAGGGCTGGGTGCTAGGTTGGGCTGGATGAGCTTGGAGGTCTCTTCCAGGCTGCTTGATTCTATGACTCTATGATCACAACACTGAGCCACTGGCACTGCTCTGAAGGATGTACAATCTGCCTCTGCTGAGGTATGATCAGCTCTGCATTGAGAAACTGCAGCCACTGGAAGGGCTGACTGCAAGACAGCCTCTTGGCACTGCCGGAGTGTAAACACTCATTAAACTCCTACGGGCTACAGCCAAGACCCTGTGCTCCAGCACAGCGTGGAGCAACACCTCTGCAAGCCCTGGGGAGAACAGCTCAGATCCCACACACAATTCAGAGAGAAGGAGAGAAATGAGTCTGCTAAAATATGTATGATGCTAATGGCTTTAAGACTTCAAGGGTGCGTGACAGACTGCTAGGCACAGGAGTTGGCTGTGGATATTTGCTCTTAATTTTGGTGCTTCAAATAAATGCAGCAAATCATGGGTCATTAGTATAAATGTATTCCCTATGGAGACACTGCCATAGCAACTTACTGTACAAAACAGGTCCACTCACAGATTCATACAATCAGTTGGGTTGGAAGGGACCTTAGAGATCATCTAGTTCCAGCCTCCCTGCCATGGGCAGGGACACCTTCCACTAGCCCTGGTGGCTCAAGGCCTCATCCAACCTGGCCTTGAACACCTCTAGGGAGAGGGCTTCCATGACCTCCCTGGGCAACCAGTGTCACCCCACCCTCACTGTAAATTCCTGCATTGTACTGTTGGCTGATACCAGTAACATGTGAGAACTGAAGTCCCAGCTCTGCTGCTGCTGCTGCCATAAACAATGCCACTATCAGCAGTGATACCTACACCAGCTTCCATCTAAAGTGTTTGTGACACCACAGTGACTATGCCCAGGGCTGACACAAGCTTCACCAACCTCCCAGGGCTGAGTGCCTGGTTTACTGTGGTGCCTGTGCAAGTCACAAATTACTGATGACATGGTCTGGAGTGGTGCAAAGATGCTTACTCATTGTCCATTAAGCATGAAGTGGCTTTGAGAAGGTGCTTGCTCAGAGAAGACAGCATGCAAGGCTGAAGGGACACTGCTAAGCTATCTCTACCCTTGCTTAAGAACTGAATGATCCAAGCTTTCACTAGTACATAGGTTTGGAGAAATCCACCTCCAAGCACCCCCTTGCCTCCCCCTGTGCTCCTTTATGAGCTCCTAGAACCAGTGATGCTGAGGGAGGGGATGCCAAAGGATGTGCCTCCCCCTGGCCCAGCTCCACTGCGCTGTGGAAAGGTAGGCAGAGAGATCTGCTGTGGATGAAGCCACAACTTCTCTCTGCTGGAGTGGAGCATCTGAAGGTCCTCTCTTTTGCTCCACCCAGCACTAAAGCTGATGCACACACCCAGATACCTAGACATATATGAGAGAATGAATTCTTTCCTGTGCCCATGTGTTAGCCTGTATATAACTTGGCCTACATAAGGAACCTGAAATCTCTTCTAATAGAATCTTTTTAAAAGCTTCTAAATTACTCATACCATTAAAAAACTGAATTAATCTCTGGATGTTTAAGGTCAGCAACCTGCTGAATGTTGCCTCTCAAGGGGCACTGCAGCCAAAAGGGATTGTAGAGATCCAGTAGCACATGCAAAGAGTGAGGAAGGTGAGGTGATTGCTGCACTTAGCGTTGGTAGGATCGTGACGGACTGCAGTCCGTTCCCAGTGTCTGTAGTCCGTAGAGGATGCTAATAGATTACACAGACTGGGGAGGAGAGCAGTGGGACTCGTTAAAGAGTCCCCAGATATGTTTTATAGCAGTAGACTCAAGGAGTTTAATCTGTTGTTTTAAGAAAGAAGAGGCTAAGAGCTGGGATGACCACAGCCTGTAAGTCTCTATGGCAGGAAGATGATTTTGATAAATGAGAGTTAGTTTAGTAGACAAAGGCATAATAAGATTTAATTGCTGGAAGCTGAGTCAAGGAAATTTTGTAAAAGGCACAAAAATGTAAGGGCAAGAACAGTTGTTCCTTGAAACAATTCACTAAGGGTTGCTGTGGGCTCCCCATCACTGGAAATATTTTAATTGATATTGGCTGCTTCTCTAAACTTTGTGCTCCGGTTCAAACAGGAATTCATTCAGGGAAGTCCCATGGCTTGTATTATGAAAGAGACCAAGCCAGATGATCACAGTGGTCTCTCCTGACTTTATAATTTATGAGCTCTGATATAATCAGACCCTAGCACGACATAGCCATAGGCAAAAACACTTCCTATTTGTCACAGATTATCCTGAGAAATGTTAACATCTTCTCATTATTTCATCAGGCTCAATCAGGCATTGCAGTTTATGGCTGCATTGGGCTGGGGAAACAGAGCTGTCCTTGCACATGTCTAACCCTTTCACCTTAAAAAACCTCAGCTCATCCTAACTATTCAGCATTTAAGTGCTGAGAACAATGAGTCCAGGCTCCAGTACCGCTGAGTTGTCCTTCAGGAGGAACACACAAAGTGTATGCTAATCAATGAGCAACCCTAGAGTAAACCCTGCATCACTACCGCCTGGATGGGACTGCACCTGACGTCCCTTGATCTTTGCACACAACTCTCGTTGCGTACACAGCAAGAGCAGTAAATGGCTCCGAGGAGGCAGATGCTGTTTCACAAAAAGGTTTAAGACAAACACAGACAGCAGGGAAGTGCTGATTTAGTAACAGAAGATTTTACAGCAGAGAAGGTCAGCAGTTGGCAGCAGCCAGGATTTGATTTTGGTGAGCTGACAAGCACGAATAAATGCTGTGCAGAACAGGTAGTCGAGTGCCAGCAGGATTTTTCTTCTGAAAATGTTATCTTCACTCAGATCTCCTTCAGCAGAATATCATCAGTCAATCATGAAGCTGGCTGCTCCAGCTGAATACTTTCACCATTACACCATCCTGCGTGGATGCTGGGTTCAGGCAGTGGAGACATAATCCTGCAAACCCTGAAGAGGAGAATGTTTGCTGATTTAAGAAGAGGCTGTTGCCCCTTTATAGATTAGGGAATCAATTTTCAGAAAGCATCTTTTAATCCAGGCTGAATTCCTCTTCCAGATAGATTGGTTGACTAAATTGATGGAGTTAGCTCTTGGGTTACTAGGCAGGAAAACAGACCAAGTGTTACCTCCAGCATGAATTTCACACATGGTCAAGGCACTGCCTTCTGACCAGGTTCACAGAACACATCTTCTCAACTAAGGTAGAGTGGGTAAGAGCCAGCAATGGCCTTAGCACTGACTTACAGCAGAAGTCAGAAGTGGGCTGAAGTACCACCCAGCCAGTTGAGTCATGGTAGCATTTAGCTAGCAGATTGTATTTGGTCGTGTTACACTCAGCACCTGAGCTGCCCGGGTCAGACTGGTCTCGGTGTTTATGTTCAAAGTTCATGAGTTCTCCTTAAAAATCCGAATTCTGCTTTTCATAATCATAACAAAAGACATTTCGAAAGAGCAGTGGAGCCGTTGGTCACCTTTCCTTCGCAGCTAGGTGGTGTTTCAAATGGCAGCAAGCAGAGGGCACACGGCGCTGCCGCAGAGCCTTCCCAGGCGCCTCAGCAGCAGCAGGGGCGATCACAAAAGCCGGGGATTGACTTAATGAGCTGACAAGCAGCGGCTTGTGGGGAAGTGCAAGTGTGCCTCAGAGTCAGCAGCAGGACTCAAACCGGATAGGATCTTCTTTGTTTCTTGTTACTTTTTGACCATCCTGACTGCATCTCTACGGTCACATCCTCCACATTTTATCCTTCTCTGGCTACCTGCTGCACTTTCCCCCTGCCCTCTCCTCTCAACACCCTTCTGCCATTCCTGGCGTTGGCTCTTCTGTATTACCTCTTTTTCATTATAGAGCTTTACTTTTTCCTCTTGCTGGACGTTTGCCTGATTTATATTACTTGAAACCACCTCAAACCCATTGAAAGTAGATCAGCATTTAATCCTATTCTTCACAGCATGCAAATGTCATGACTCGAGTTGTACTCTCCTGCTTTTCGCCCTCTAACTGGTACTTAGACAAAGAAAAGGTACAGTAAATACACTACCCATAGATGAAATAATTTGAGCACAAAAAGATTAGATCTATGGTTTCAATGCAGGCATTGCCTTTGGGTAAGGAGCTGTCATTGCAAAAGGCAGAGCTTTTGATTGCCAGAGTTTCGTGGGCTGACCTGCACACCCCAACAACTGACAATCACACTGTTGTGTGCTGTCAGGGGGAATAAAGGCCTATTGGCTGAGAGAAGAAACGAGAGACTGTTTATTTCGGTCCCAAAGAAGAAGTAGCAAAGCGACCTAAATGAAAGCAAGGCCCCTGCAAAGATCATTGCATCTCTGAGGAGATGAAAGGGGGGTGTCAGGGGTACCTGTGATTTATAATAGCTTGGCAGTCGCAGGCTGTGATGTGTGAATGGGATGTGTTTTCCTAATAAGAGGAGTAAGTGCTCTGAGTTGATCCTTAAATAAATGCATAAAGTGCTGAGAAGCACCAGCACTGAGGAGTGTAAATACAGGTCTGAAATGGCTGCTCTTGATGCAGTGACAGAATATATTGTTCCTTGGAGAGTCTGCTGTTTAGGGAGAAGAAAATGAATATACTGTCTTCATTCCTGCGCTGCCTCCTTCTTTCTTCCTTTTGTCATCTTGCCAAAATTGTTTGCTTTTGAAAAATAATGAAGGTTGTTTTTTAGACAGCAACCCTCCTTGTACCTTAGTACAGTGCTTCGTTCCTTCAGAGTGCCCAGCAAGCAGCACCAAGTCCTCCTAACAAAGAGGCTCGGAATACTGCAGCGAGATAGGGGAGCTGAACCCTGCGGATGAAACCACTCAGCTGGGGTCCCGCATGTAAAGATTCTAAGTGACACTGTTATACAAACAATGGCTCTAGTAATAAACAATGCCATTGAATAGCTGATAGTGGAATCAAAGCTGGGATGCAGCGTTTGCTGCTGCTGCTGCTTTTAACATTGTGGACCACACAGCCTGCCTCCAGGAATCCATTCAGTAGCATTCTTCTTACTTTGCCGTATGAGCCTCCTACCAACGAGTAATTGATAGCTGAGCTATCAGTTTAATGGGTTACATATTATGCCTTACTTGCATGTTTTATCAAATGAGATCTAGGATCTGTTCTAAACACCTTACAGATTTGGAGTACATTGAGAATGCAGTGTGACCTGGGTAGATCTGAGTACTTCTGGATGCTCCATGACTCCAGAAAATTAATGTGAAGGTCTCCACACCTTTCTGACTAGGAAGAGGTCCCTGTGTCAGAAAAAGGAGTCCTGCAGCTGACGAGCCCAGCTGAAAGTATGAAGCTTGCTAATTCACTCAGATTTTATACCTGGCTGAAATCAAAGTGCCTTTCATGATCAAGCTGAGGCAACTGCAAGGGACAATGTGAGTCCATCATCTTGTAACTGCCCAGGCTTTACTTTTTCTTTGAGGGAAGCTTTTAACCTATGAGCAACTTGAATAGCAGCAAATTTACAATATCCTGCTCACTCTCACTGACCCAAATACCAAAGGTTCAGGTGTCAGTAAGAGGGGAAAATCCATCATTTTTAAACAGGACTGACAAGTAGTGTAGAACACTGATAGAATACAAGAGCATGCTTAGAGCTGTGCAGGCCAAAGAATGAGACAGTAATCATAGGACCAACCAGGTTGGAAGAGAGCTCCAAACTCAGCCAGCCCAACCTAGCACCCAGCCCTGCCCAACCAACCAGACCATGGCACTAAGTGCCCCAGCCAGGCTTGGCTTCAGCACCTCCAGCCACAGCAACTCCACCACCTCCCTGGGCAGCCCATTCCAATGCCAATCACTCTCTCTGACAACAACTTCCTAACAACATCCAGCGTAGACCTGCCCTGGCACAGCTTGAGGCTGTGTCCCCTTCTTCTGTTGCTGCTTGCCTGGCAGCAGAGCCCAACCCCACCTGGCTACAGCCTCCCTGCAGGCAGCTGCAGACAGCAATGAGCTCTGCCCTGAGCCTCCTCTGCTGCAGGCTGCACACCCCCAGCTCCCTCAGCCTCTCCTTACAGGGCTATGCTCCAGGCCCCTCCCCAGCCTTGCTGCCCTTCTCTCAACACCTTCCAGCACCTCAACATCTCTCTGCAATGGAGGAGCCCAGAACTGGACACAGCACTCAGGGTGTGGCCTGAGCAGTGCTGAGCCCAGGGGCAGAAGAACCTCCCTTGTCCTGCTGCCCACACTGCTCCTGAGCCAGCCCAGGATGCCAGGATTCCTCAAAATCTATTCTTCAGATGGGTCATCCTCATGCAGGCAGAGTCTCCTACAACTGCATTTGGCAAGATCTCAGAAAGCTTTCTCCTCCAAATAAAAATCCATCATCCATAGATGTCTCCAGTGTAGCTGCTCTCACACCTGGCTGCTCTGCACCTTCTGGTGACCAAAGCTCTGGGCGTGCAGCTAAGAGGAAGCTGAACCCACTGAAATGCCAAATCCAGTATTCTGGATTTGGAACACTCCCTCCAGGACTTTGTGACCATAAACCCATAAATGGATTACATTCATTCAGTTGGTGTTTTTTTCCCATCTGTGACAGCTCTTGAGGCGTGCCACATGAAGGTGAAATGGGATGGTCAAAACACAGTTTCTCTCCTGGCCTACAGTTCAGCAGGAAGCACCAAGACACATGCCAAGGCTTTCAGAGTCTTGGATCAAATGCAAAGGCTGAAGAGCAGAGGTTTAAATAAGGACACTGACATTTTTTAGTATCTGGATGGGGACATGACTGTCACAGAGCAGGAGCACTCACAGCCCAGCTGCAAATGGGTAAAAGTTGCGCTGAAAGCAGTCAGCTGGGGCGTATGAGGCAAGAACTCCCACAGCTTTCTTTCCTTCTCCCCTAGCCAGCAGTAAAAATCCCACAGAACAAGAGAAAGTTCCTTTTAGTGTGGAGTTTAGCCATTGAAAAATAGGTATGTCACTTTGGTACAATGCACTGAGTCTCAAATAACACAAGAATTCTTATATAACCCAGGAACCAGTGGACTCAATTGTTTATAATGTGTCAACAATAGATGCAGGAGGAATTTATAATCATATTTTCATGGGGAGCAAGCCAAAACCCCTTCTGCAACTCAAACAAACTGCTTCACTTTTTCATTTTGGACAGGTTTAAGACACAAAGAGATCTGACAGCGTGTCAGATGGATTTGTCTGGTGGCATTTTCCCCATGGGGCTGACGCAAAGAGAAGTCAGAGATTGGCTTGTTATGTCCAGTGTGTATCTGATAGTTACTACACAGGTGGGTGGTCACAGCAGGCTGGTGACAAAGTCTCTGCAGAAGAGGAATTACCAAAAAAGTGCTTCACCAGCAACATCTTCTCTTCTTCCTGCCCCTTCTCCACTTTCCCCCCTCCCCTCAAACCCTTCTTCTCGTTCTCAGCATATCTCTCCTGTAGACTTTGGGGGGGTTCTTATTTTTCTGTCTCTTTTAGGCTCTCTGAACAATGGAATTGAAGTGGGGTTGACTGAATTAGTTCAAACACAATAGAAAGACAGTTTCAGTGCCTGGAACTTAAAGACAGATTTTGCCTGACTGACATCTGCTAGTCCTAGCTCTCTTGAGACAGTGTTTGAAGATGCCTTCTTCTCCAACTGCCCCATCCTCAGTATCTTCTTCATTTCCTCTGCTGTTAACCAAATCAGCTGCTTTTTTCTCCTAGACTTCCCTCCTTCCCTCCTCCATCCATGCCCATCTCTAGCCCGAAGTGTCTCTTAGAAGGGAGTTCAGCTATAACGCACTTGAGCACTCCCAAAAGCCACCACACGCCTCTGTTAGTGTCGCAGTCCTTGCAGGGCTGCGCTCCTCCGTGGCCGTGGCTGCGCTGGGATTTACGAGAGGGTGGCACTGTGAGAACACAGCTCCTCTCCCTCAGCCAGGGCCCTTCCCTGACACCAGCTCCCCGGGGGCTGGCCAGCAGGGAGAGAGGAGCTCCTTCCTGCAGCCGAGCGAGGCTCCTTGCCAGAGAAGCAGGACAGCGGCCGGGATGTGGCTCAGGCGCACGGGTGCTGACCGCTGCAGGGGGCTAGAGGGGTGCGGCGGGCAGCGGCCCCAAAAGTTTTCCTGTCGAGGAGCAGCAGTCTGCCTAAGGCAGCGTAAAGGACTGAGTGGTGACCCAGGTGCTTGCCATCTGGTGGGCACTTCTGGGGCTCCTCTGCTCTGTGTCATGCTCTGAAACCTTCCCGATCTCCTTGTGAGCCCTCAGCTTTCATACTCATGCCCCTGTTTTGCCTTTGTTGCTCACAAGCCGGTTGGGTTTTTTGGTAGATCTTTCTCTTCTGGGGAAGTCTTGACACTTTAGTCCATTCATTCCCCAGCCAGCCCTCAGCTGAGTCTGACAAAAGCTTCCCTGCTCTACCCTTCATTCCTGCTCAGAAGCAAAGGAGAAAGGGTTGGCATCCTGGGGAGGGAAGGGGTGGAAGCGCTGGTCAGAGCAAGGCACAGCTGTGGTGTCAGCCTGTGAACGGAGGCTGTAACGCAGAAAGCCTGCAGGCAGGCCAGCCTAGGGACAAACTGGGCAATGCTCTCTTCACCTGGGAACCTTTCACAAATCCTACTGACACAGATTCCTCTCACAAAGTCCAAAGTCTACTTTGGTTCAACACCTGTGTTTATGCCATAGTTTTAAAGGCCAAGATCTCAGGTCAAAGTGGTCCAGAGCTTCCATTTCCCCCCCTTGGATTTAGGGCAAAGCACTTGGCCAAAGGAGCTTTGTCTTCAGTGATGAGGCTGAGGGATTTCTGCTTGAAACATTCTTGGTAACACAACTTCAAGATGCTTGGCACAGCTGAAATCATGTGAAAAATCTGATGCAAGAAAGCAGATGAAAGCTGCAACGTGGTTGAAGGGAATCGCAGAGATTGGACTGAGGACAGGATTTGGCTTCTAGCGCTGAACATTCATGAGGCCAAACATGATATGGAAACTGTTTCAGTAAAAATGTACTCCACAGAATCAACATGCCAGCGAGCCTGAACAGCTTCATCTAGCACTGCTCCACTGCTGGTGCTTGGCTTTCCACAGGGTTATAACTTTTTCCATTCAGTCCCAGCTCTGCCTCTCAGTCCCTATCGATTTCTAGGGGTGCAGGAATCTGTATGTGATTCCTTTTTTAGGAGAGAGCTACATGCTTCAGAGCCTCCCACCCAGCAGCATAAGTGTTTCCATGTTGTTCTGAAGCCACTGCTGCTAACAGAAGGATTAACAGGCACAGCGAGGTGTGGAGAAGAGTACTGGATGTGAGAAGGGCTGTCTCTGGTGCAGAGGAGTGTCTGTGGCAGTACCCTGGCTCTGCAAACATGGAGAGAGCTGTGGAAAAACTGAGACTTTGATATCGCAGAACAAAATTAGTTAGGGATGTAGCCGGGGTTTATTTCTTTTTCGCTCTCCATCTCCATCTGATTAATTTATCTTAGTGTTCCCACAGTGTTTCTTTGAAGCAGCCCAAGTGCCACTGGCTAGAAGAGCTTTCCACTGTATTTTCCCCACAAAGCTGCTGAAAGTTGTTCAGAGAAAGATTTCACACATATACACTTCTTTTCATATGGAAATCTTTAACTCGTGAAATGAGGAGAACTCTTTGGTCTCATATCCAAGGTTTATCCTAGCTACACACTTTTAAAGAGATGATAGTGATTTGCACCACTAAACAAAGAGCACATTAGTACTGCAAGCAGCCATTTTCCATCCAGCTAAGCTTTCTTTGGAATGTAGCTGTCAATTTTTCCCTTTTCAAACCCTGAAGGAAGTATCCACATTTATTCAAAATAAAGAATCCAAACTCTTGGACTCCTCAGAGCAAAATAAGCCAGAAGGTGGAGTTGCAAATGTAATTATTATCTCTTTAGTGCCCGAGGACAATGTCTTTAGCTAACTAGATGCATTCCACTGCTACTAATGCAGTCTGTTCATGTTTTAAAATGTTTATTTTGTCCTATCTACTCGTAGCGTTCAGTGCTGTTGACAAATACAAGCACCGTCTGCATCCAATAAACACGTGAAAAGACTCCCTGAAAACATCCCTTTCCTATTGGCCCAGCATCAGAGTCAAGGAATCTGTTTCATAAACTCTTTGCCATGCTCTTGTTTCATGCAGATGTGATAAAAGTAATGCTTAGCACATCCTACTAACGGCTTTAATCCAGTTTAGAACAGTGTGCATCTACCTAAAATGCACTTAACCTGGCCAGTTTTCCCTATGGAAACACACAAACTGCAGAGGTCAGGCAGCTGCAGTGCTCAGGGAAGCCCTTGTGCTCTGTGGGTTAGAAGCACTTTGTCCTGGAAGAAAGCACAAAGCTACAACTCCATGAGAGTATTTTGCTTCCACCTTTTGCACGCAGGTTTCTGCGTCTGTCTTCGCCTGCGCTTCAAGCTTTCCTGCTGTCCTATGCTGCAAGTAACTATTAGCTGAGATGGGAAGGAGCTTTGAGACTGTGAGCTGAGAAGTGCAAAGCTCTGTAACTGTGCCTGCCCACGGTCTCCACGTTCTGAGTTTGAAATGCTTGGAGGATATCTCTCACGGGAGGCAAGATCTCCTCTGGCACGCCGCGCCGCACCTTCCTACCAAACTGCGATTAGCAGAGCCAAAGAGTGACGGACTCAATAGTGCAAAAATTAGCCCTTGTTTGTAATGTGAGAACACTGTCTTGTTGCAGGCAGGCAGAAATGATACTCAGCTGTCAAGGGGGCTGCTCTTATTTACTTGTTTTCCTTTGACAAGAGCTCATGGCACCGATCTGGGATAGGGGCAGCTTGCCTGCAGCTGAGAGGTTGGGTTGTTGGAACGACTGTGAAAGCCTTCTGCAGCTTTGTTGCACTGCGAGTCACCCAGCTGCTCCAAAGTCCCAGTGTGGGGGGACATGTGTGTGGGGCTGCATGCTGTGCCTGCATGAAACTTTCACTTCTACAGTCACATACCTGAGAAAAGCTCATGGAACTGTCTGTCCTTCCAGTCAAAGGAAAAGAGCCTTTTAGCCCTCTGGGAGTAGGAGGCTGAAGATAATGCAAGATGCCATCCTAAGCAAGAGAGGGGATTCTGCCCCTTGGCTCTGCTCTTATGAGACCCCAGATCAGGGGTGTGCAGCCTGGAGAAGAGAGGACTCCAGGAAGACCTCAGAGCTGCCTGCCAGTGCCTGAAGGGATCCTGCAGGAAGGCTGCAGTGAGACTCTTCCTAGGGGCATCTGGAGACAGGACAAGGGGGAATGGTTTGGAGATGAAGCAGAGCAGAGTTGGGCTGGAGCTGAGGAAGTTCTTCAGTGTGAGGGCAGTGAGTCTGGCACAGGATGCCCAGGGAGGCTGTGGCTGCCTTCTGCCTGAGGGTGTTGAAGGCCAGGCTGGATGAGGCCTTGAGCAGCCAAGCCTAGTTGAGAGAGGTAGGGAGGTTGGAGGAGATGAGCTCTGAGGTCCCTGCCAACCTGAGCCATTCTGTGAAATCATGCCAGAGCCCAACTGGGGCTGAGCTCAGCCAGAATTGACTGTGGCACATGGAGGTTAGGAAAGGCAGCTGGTTGGGTGAAGGGGGAAGCCTGTGCATGCCTCACTGGCCATAAGAAAGAGAAGCAGTCCTGTGAGGGGCCCAAAGCTTAGCAGCTCATCTCTACAGGGAACAGGCTGAGCTACAGAAGCAAGCGTGGAAACTTTGAGTAAAAGTGTCTGTTGTTTGTTTCTGCTGCATTCAGAGAAACAAGATTCTGAGCACATGCTTTGTAAATAAACCAAAGACATTCCTGACTCCTATCATCAATTCCTCCTCCTAATGGAAAAGATCCAGCAAGTTTCCACTCTGTGAATAGGGGCAATAATATAAGCATGAGCACAGGGTCAAGTGAAGTGCTGTCCTCACTTATACTGGCACAGCCCTGCTCAGATCAGTGCAAGAAAACAAGTCCCTCGAGAGGAGGCTTAGAGATACTTTCTCTTTTATTTGGCCTTTCAAACCCAGAGAACTACATGTAGAGGGATCAACTGTGTTCATTCCTTTTGGCTAGAAGGAAAGTTGCACTTCCAAAGGAGTGAGCAGGATTTGATTTATCAGAAAAGTCTTCATTTCCAGCCCAGCATTTTTCTATCCCTGAATGTCTGGAGTTAGCTTGCTCAAATCCCTTCTTCCTCAGCCTTCCCAAATGCCAGTCTGTCCTTGTGTTGCAGTACCAGGCTGCCTCGTGAGAAGGGAAGAGACCTGATTGTTTCAGGCTCAGAGGCCATATATGAGATGCTTTGGACAGCAGGGAGTGGGCACTCAGTTTCTGTAAGGTAAAAAGCATTTCCCCTGAGAGGCAGGGATTTGGAAAGCACAACTGAGTATTTCACAGTAAAAATGCATTGCAGTGCCTGTGGATTATAGATAATACAACTGGGGGGGAGGAAAACCAGCAAGTTTTCCTGGATGGCAAGCTTGTGTCCTGCATCGTTCACAAAGGGGAAGACATGGAAAAAGCCCTCAGAATGACTCTTAACTGCTGGCCACACACAGCCTCCAGGGCTGGAGTTCATTATCAGTTGATAAGGTAGCCTCCATAGCAATGCCATATTGCACTGAAACGCTAGCAGAAGCCTTGACATTCTCCACCTTCTATTTAAAAGTCACCACTGAAAAACTACATTTAGTCCTATGAAAACATTGTATTGGAAGGCTTCTGACTGTTCCTCCCAGGATACTGTGGTAGAAAAGTGCATGCAGGGTTCAGCATGGACACTGGTGGAAAGGGCATAGCTGTGCAGCGCAGGCAGGGTGTAACAAGTGCGTCCGTGCGGGCAGCCTCATGCGCTCTGGTCACATCTTGCAGCAAGACAGAGGAGAGAGCTGAGGCTGAGCTGAGCGGTTTGTTCACAAGGGCTTTCACTGCCCTAGCCCTCTCTTGCACAGGAGAAGCCCTGGCGCTCCACTGCACTCACTGAGGCAAAGCAGTGAACCTAGTGCTAGCTCGGCTGTGAGCCCTAGGGCAGCCTCGACAGTTCTGTGCCGTTCTTTTGGAAGGGCTCAACTCTCAACCAGATTTCCTGCTCGGGCTGCATTGCAACAGCAGGGCAGCGGCCAAGCAAGCGCAGCCGCCCCAATGGCATCAAAGGACGGCTGGGAGGGAGCCTGCCTCTCCAGAGCTCACAGCTGGAAAGGCACAAGAGGTGTCACCGTGCGCGGGAGCGGAAAAGAAACAGCAGCTCTAAGAAGGACAAAGTCTTACAGGAGAGCTGATCTGTAGTTAGAAACGAAGGGTGAAGCACAACCCTCAGTTACAAAAAAATCAAAGCTCTAAGGGCAGCTGCCTTAAAGGAGCAGAGAGATGACCAGACCAAAGCAGTGACTGTCCTGGGCTCGTGGCTTCTGTGCTCCTGCCCGTGTGGCCCGGGTTAAGAAGTGAGAAAGGACAGTATTTCTTGTGTCTGAAAGCAGGCAAGGAAAGGGAAAGGCAGGAGGACGAGGCAGGAGATCTGTAGTGGGTTAGAGCAATAATGACTTCTACCTTTCTGTTTCTGGAGCAGGTGGTCCAGACACAAAGTGTAGAGAAACCAAAACCTGAAAGAGACCTTTGCAAACTAATAGAGAAGCATAAGTAGGAGTTTCCAGGGGGAGTTATTGAAAGAGTGCTTACGGAGCTGGAAGAGAATGACAAGAAAACAGAGGGAAAGCAAGAAGTAAGAGTGCAGGATTTCAGGAAAAAGCTCTGGTTGCTGAGGAGAGAAAGCATAAAGTTGGGAGGGGCAGTCCAAAAGGAGCAGGACTCAAGCTAAAGGGATGGGGTGGGGAAGGTCGGAAAATACTTCCCCGATACGCTTCCACTACTCACAGGGAGTTTGTGCTACTGAGGAGCTGCAAGTCCAGTTACATCCCCACGTCCCAGGCAGACAGGGATCTCTTCCCTCAGCTGGGCTGATGACCACTTGCCAGCAATGGAAGCCTCACTGTCTGCTGGGTGACCCAGTCCCTTTTCCTCCCAGCACAGGGCTCCTGGTCCCACTTGCTCCTCTGGTGCTTACACAGCCCTGCATTAAGCCAGCATAGAACTAACCCAGCAAAGCAAATAGTTTTCCACCAGCTTAACTTACTATTAAGCAATACTTTAAATAGCAAAGAAAATACATGGGATGACATATGGAGACACTTTCCCACAGAAGCATTAAAAGGGAGTTTAGCAGAGTGCAGAGTTCCAAGATCTATAAGTGACTTTGATGTCTGTAGCCTCACCTTTACTACTGCTTGCAGTCCCAGAATACCAAAGGGATAACAGGATGGATATAGAGAGGCCAGTGTTTGCTCTGAGCAACAAACTAAAAAGGCTACAATACTTAAAAATAAGAATAATCACACCAAAATATGTCTTTTTTTTCTGCACAGACTAAAACCTACATAAATTTAAATTGGGAGTTCTCATGACACTATGAAACACCTTAGATAGTTAACTGAAACTGCAAATGCACCAACCAGGTGTAGCTGGTCATAGCAAAACTGATCATAAATCCTGGGCTGGCTCAGCAGCAGTGTGGGCAGCAGGACAAGAGCAGTCCTTCTGCCCCTGGGCTCAGCACTGCTCAGGACACACCTTGAGTGCTGTGTCCAGTTCTGGACTCCTCCATTGCAGAGAGATGTTGAGGTGCTGGAAGGTGTTTGGAGAAGGGCAGCAAAGCTGGGGAGGGGCCTGGAGCACAGCCCTGTGAGGAGAGGCTGAGGGAGCTGGGGGGGTGCAGCCTGCAGCAGAGGAGGCTCAGGGCAGAGCTCATTGCTGTCTGCAGCTGCCTGCAGGGAGGCTGTAGCCAGGTGGGGTTGGGCTCTGCTGCCAGGCAGCCAGCAACAGAACAAGGGGACACAGCCTGAAGCTGTGCCAGGGCAGGTCTAGGCTGGATGTTGTTAGGAAGTTGTTGTCAGAGAGAGTGATTGGCATTGGAATGGGCTGCCCAGGGAGGTGGTGGAGTCTTTCTGCCTGGAGGTGTTGAAGCCAAGCCTGGCTGGGGCACTTAGTGCCATGGTCTGGTTGACTGGGCAGGGCTGGGTGCTAAGGTTGGGCTGGCTGAGCTTGGAGCTCTCTTCCAGCCTGCTTGGCTCTATGATTCTAAATGTGAGGGGAAAGTGGCAAGTCCTGCCACATGCAGCTTCTGTGGACTCTGTGTTGGGCTTTGTACAGGATGCCAATGTAAAAATATTAACCTTGTAATACCTTAGCAAATGCTTCATCTGGGCAGCAGAAGAATGGTGTTTGGTCATACATGTGTGCCTTCAGATCAGGCTTGCACAGCTGTGCAGTGTAAAGCCAAAATGACTTTTGGGGGGCATAATGGAATGTTAGCAGTGCAAACTATTGATAGCATGAACATGGATGCCCCTCAAAAACAACGGCACATTTACATAGAGAGAGCAGCCAAAACATAGAGAATCATAGAATGGTTTAGGTTGGAAGGGACCTCAAGGATCAGCCAGTTCCAACCCCCTGCCATAGGCAGGGGCACCTCCTGCTAGAACAAGTTGCTCAAGGCCTCATCCAACCTGGCCTTGAACACCTCCAGGGAGGGAGCAGCCACAATGTCCCTGGGCAGCCTGTGCCAGTTTCTCACCACCCTCACTGCAAACAACTTCTTCCTAACATCCACTTTCAATCTCCCCTCTGCCAGTTCAAACCCATTCCTCCTCCTCCTCCTCCTGCCATTACCAGACCTTGTCAATAGTCCCTCCCCAGCCTTTCTGCAGCCCCCTTCAGATCCTGCAAGGCCACTCCAAGGTCTCCTGGAAGCCTTCTCTTCTCCAGGCTGCACAGCCCCAACTCTCTCAGCCTGTCCTCAGAGCAGAGCTGCTGCAGCCCTCTCAGCATCTTGGTGGCCTCCTCTGGACTGGCTCCAACACTTCCATGTCCTTCTTGTGCTGGGGGCTGCAGAACTGCACAGAGGACTCCAGGCAGGACCTGAGGAGAGCAGAGCCAAGGGGCAGAATCCCCTCCCTGGCCCTGTGCCCACACTGCTCTTGATATAGAGGCAGTCCGTTTGCAGAGAGGAGGAAGGACTAAAAGCTGAGCATTTCAGCCTCTTGGCTCCATTTCTGTGTTTGCTCAGGCAGTGGTTGCCTTCATCCCAGCCCTGCTCACTGCTCAGCCTGGCCTCAGCACTGGCTGTCAGCACTCCCATTTGCAAGCCTGTGCAGCGTCATCTGCTCATCACAAGCATGGTAGGAGACACACTTGAGCTTGGGAGGCCCTGGTGCACGTGTGCCTAGCAGAAGGAGCTGTTTATTTGGGCAGATAGGTGACACTTGTCACTCAGCTTTCCATCAGGCCTCTGGGAAGGGCAGGCTGCCAGGGTAGGTGTGCCAAGGGCAGCGCTGTCATACTGTGCCCAGGATGGGAGGCACAGCCACAGTGTGATGTCAGTGACCCAGTTTGCTCAGGTTCATAGCTGTGGAGCAGGAGGACCTGTGGAATGGAAGCTCTGCTTCACCAAGGTGCAGAGCCCATGCACCTGTGGGGCTCGGGGCCCTGCCTCCCTGGGCACAGAGCACACGAGGGTGCAGGCAGCAGAGAGAAAGGTGCACAGCAGCCAAGTGAGGAGCAACAGCAGCTGCGCCGGAGCTGAGGGAGTGCTGAGTGCACAGGCAGGCTGAGGGCAGACAGCAGAGCTCCCTTTCCCACAGGAAACTCCCTGGAGATTGCCAGGGATTCTGGTGAAGATGTGTGCTGCTGCTAGTCCCTCCTCAAGCTCAGAGATTCAGACTCTATTCTTTGTGAAGAAGCAGCATTTCAGCAGAGAACTATCCTCAGTCTCTCTTCCAAAGGAAGCACCCAGAAGAGCCTTAGCTGAGGGCTCACACTTGGCCAGACTATGACAGTACAGCTGGTCCAGTTTCTGACGTCCCAAAGCACTTGTAGGAATACTACTACCAATGGGCAGTGCTGGGCACTGTCCCAGCCTGCCAGTATGGGGCAGGGCTTGGGCTTTCTACAGCAGCCAAAAGCCCCACACATGGGGTTAGTCCCCTAGTGAGGGGCGCTCTGGGGGTCAGAGGGTCTGAGGCAAGGAGCTGGGCCCAGGCCTGGTTGAAGGACTGATCTCTTGTACAGAAAATGCATCATCTGCCCCAGATAGTTTCAGTGCCACTAATATTTGAACACTGTGCTGCTGCCTGGGGAAAGGTGAGAACAGGTCTGCTGTTCTCCTTTGGACATTTTTATCTAGGAGAGAGAGAGGCTGGATCCAGGTCTCATCCTGTGAGTACCTCATGCAAGCACTCCTTACCAGCTTCTCCAGGGGTCAGATTTTGGCCTTTGATTAAGGTGAGCAAGACTTCACCAATGATGATCTCAACCTTCTGTGAGGCAAAGCCAGTTGATGAAGTTCACATCTGCCTTGGCCTGCCTAGAAACCATAGGACGGGTTAGGCTGGAAGAGACCCCAGAGATCATAGAACCATAGAATCAGCCAGGTTGGAAGAGACCTTTAAGCTCATCCAGCCCAACCTATCACCCAGCCCTGTCCAGTCAACCAGACCATGGCACTGAGTGCCCCAGCCAGGCTTGGCTTCAACACCTTGAGTACTTTGGGCCACACCTTGCGTGCTGTGTCCAGTTCTGGGCTCCTCAGTTCGAGAGAGGTGTTGAGATACTGGGAAGTGCCCAGAGACAGGCGACCAAGGCCCTGTTCTCCAGGCCCCTCTCCAGCTTCCTTGCCCTTCTCTGGACACATTTAATCCACCCTCCCTGGCATGGGCAGGGACACATCTCAACTAGCCCAGCTTACTCAAGACCACATCCAACCTGGCCTTGAACATCTGCAGGGAGAGGAGTCCCACAATTTCTTTGGACAATCCATTCCAGAGTCTTGCCACGCTGGGAGTGAAGAAATGTAAGTTACTAAATGGGAAGCGATACCTGGCAGCTACTCAGGGCATGGAGGCAAAAAGCCTTCCTGAGATCCAAACCTGGGATGGGAAGTGTGTGGGCAGAATAGAACCTCTTGTGCTTACCTACCCTCACCCCCACGCTGAGCTCTTTGGGAAGGTGATGGGGGACCTCTGTCAGGAACGGCAATGGCTGCTTCCATGTCTGATCCCAAAAGACTCCACTAAGGATCCCCAGGAATTTCATAAGTAACCACATATGTAGGACTGTTACTCATCTTAACGAAAAAAAGATAGGCACTTCACAGGAAGATATCCAGAGAGGAGTTTGGGCTATGGATTACACAATGTGTAACACCCCACCCCCCACCCCCAAAAAAGACAGCTTCATTTATACAAGAACAAATTTTTCATCTGACAGTGCTAACTGCAGTCGTTTCCCATCCTTTGAAGCAGTCCTGGCTCCACTGATGTAGATGACAAAACTCCTGTTGACTTGGCTGGAGCGGGACTGCAACCTTTGCCTTTAAGAACACGCCAGCTGATTGAAAAGTTTGCTTTAAAGAGGAAAAAAGTCCAAAGCAAAATGTGCTTGCATTTAAAAGATTCGATGCCAAGTTTTGTCCCAGAGCGAATTACTTCAGCCTTGATGTAAATCTATCAAAATAGGTTTCAAAAATGTAAAGATGAACACACCCTTAAAGAACAACCCAGCCCCCCTGTTCTGCTCAGGTCTGTACTAAAGAACAACCCAGCCCCCCTGTTCTGCTCAGGTCTGCACAAAAGCACTGTGCACAGGCAATAATATGAATAAAGGAGAAAAGAGAGAACTGCAAACAAATAACCTCCAACCCTGTGGCTACAGCCTGCAGTTTACAAACAGGCAGCATGTTGTAGTCCTAAGTACTTCACAGTAACAATGCTCATGTACCCAGCTTCGGTTTCGTTGACAGGACCAGCACTCAGGAAATCAAATTAATCTATTTTGAATTACTTTACATCAAGTTAAATTCATTAATTGCAAATATTTAATCTGAAGCTTTAAAGGATACATTTTCCATGTGATTTAGTGTCTTGCACACTACAAGAAAGCAGATAGATTGAGGAGCAATCTATCGCTGTATCCTGCCTGTGGTCATTTTTAGAAGCATTTGCTGGAGAACAAAGTGTAAATCTAAGGCAAGTGTACAAGTATCAGGTCAGTATTTGATGGGGTGCAGAGTTCTTTTATTCTTTCTTTAACCTAATGTGAGCTTTGCTCAATCTGTTCTGTGTCTTGCGGAGATCAACCGGCTAACGCTGCCGTTCGTAGAGCACACTGAAACTTCTGCTTGAGTAAAACATTTGCATCCTTCCCATTGTAATCTTGATTCATTCCTACTAATGTTAATCAAGAGGAAAAAAACCCAACCTTCTGCACTTTCATATTTAAGTGGAGAAACAGCTGGTGTCTTTTGGCTCCTTCTGAAAATTAATCGAGCTGCTAAAGTCAGAATAATACCCAAGCTGAGCAAGTTATGCAGCTTCCCCAGCTGCTCTGGTGCAGCTCATTGATCATTGCAGTGATAGTATGACATGGGACTGATACAGTTTTGCTGTATTACAGCAATATCAAAGAAAAGAAGGGGGGGGGAAAGGACTTGATGCTGCAGGATGTTGTAGAAACAATTTCTCTACTTTCTGATTATGATTAAATCTTGGTGTGCTTTGAAATCCCCAATGTGTAATGCAAACCAGGATTTGGGGTGTTAGGAATGCATCCCCACCCATCTTCCAAAACGCTCTGTGAATTATCATCTGCAGACCCCAAATCCTTGAGAGGAGCGGGGAAGGAAGGAGCGGGAGGCAGAGGCGGGGGGAGAACGAGAGGGGGGAGAGAGAAAGAGAGAGAGAGAGAGAGAGGAGAGAGAGATTAGAAGCACTTTTCACCTCTTGGTCCCGTCAGTGTGCTCAGCGCCGAGAAGCGTGCTTCAAATCCAGTGTTATCCTTAGGCCCGATTCAAAGGGAGTGAAATGGTCTACTGAGAAAACAGTGGAAAAAGTAAAGGTCCTGAAGAAGTAAGTGCTGCATGTTGAAACGTATGCATGTCACACCCCATTTGTCTTTCATAGTGAAGAATAAAGCAGGCTGTCCCGCAGCAGTTATTATACACCATACTCTTTACTTTAAAAATGCAAGAAATTTGGCTCCAAGAACCAAAAACAAGAAAAAAATCAACTGATGAAAAGCATTTATGTCATGGTTTAAATTAAGACCTTTGTAATGCAAGAATTACATCAGCAGTGGGCTTAGCTTAATGAAAATAAGACAGTGTTTTTAAAGACCACGGAGGAACGAATCGGCTCTGCTGTCTGAAAGAGCGCGAAGGCAGATAGCGATAAAGAGCTGATGGGAGCTGGAGTCCGAGCAAACCACACTCCGCTACCTTGTGGCGTTACGGAGCTTTTTAGCCCGTTGGCAGTCCTGGCTCAGCGAAGCCAGAAGCCGTTTTATACTCACGGGTGGGTGTTAAAGCTTTTCAGGGAGTATTGGCTATTGCTGCGTCGCTTTGCTATGCTCATTGCTCGAACTCCTGCTTGAGCAGAACAGAAATTTGAGGTTTTCCTCTCCTTTGATGTGTTTTGGGGTTTGGGTCCACCTAACAAGAACTAAAAGTTCCAATGTTCTACTCCATCAACTTAAAAAAAAATATTTATTACTGTATTATTTTGCTATAATGATGGTTAAGGGCTTAAAAGTGATTTGGGAGGAGAGGAAATGAATTAATATGAGCCACTTGTGGCTACTAGCAATGAGATAACCATGGTTTGATTCCCGTCAAAATACAGGGCTGGAGGTAGCGCAAGGGAAGCAGAGTCTCTTTGATGCGTATCGTTCGATAGAAGCTTTCCTCCTCCATCCTTTGTGCACATTTTTAGCTGCCAAATGTTTCATGAGAATAGGAGCAGTAACTTTCTGGTGAGAACAAACAAGTTAAAATAGTGGATTCTGGTGGGTAGGGGTGTACAGCTCAGACAGCAAACTTTCCGCCTGGTGAGTGCAATTAGGCACGATTTTAATATCTCTTCGGTGCGTTTCTGTGGCAGAAAACTGCAAAGCAATTGGATTGAGTCCATGGTTTGCTGTTATGGATAACAAATGCAACTGGTTTAGTCAGACAAGCTCATATATTTCGGGGGAGAGGGTGTGTAATGCGTGCGTGTGTCCAAATTTTCGTCTGTGTTTTTCGCTCTCTGTGAAACAACACAGACAACTACCAAAAGTTAAGAGTAATTATAGCAGTCTTCCAGGGGGGAAAAAACCAACCCAACAGCAAAACCTCAAACCACAGTATTGTGCTTTGCTCTGCTTCTTTTCAGATATGAACTGATTCTGAATTAATCATCCACATCTTGCAAAATGAAGTTAACTGAAGTTTTGGGGCGTGTAGATAAGCGAGCTGAGCCTGTGTGCGTCACCGAGAGGACCCCGGTATCTATGGTCTGTGAGACACTGTTTGTGAATAGTGTGTCCAGCTCCTGCCAGGGTTGGAGGTGATGCTGTTAGCACATTGCTAGTTGAGATGGCTTAAAGGTTCTCTGAATTACTATTGGAGAAGAGGTTTTGGGGTTTTAAATCCTTTATCTTGACAACACTTCTTGATGTGTCCATTGGGATTGATTTCCAGGAAGAGAGTCAGTTCTGCAGTGAAACAAGCTTTGTCAGCCTTGTCTTCCGTGCCTACATGCACTCTCGACAATGAGGGAATGAGCAGCAGAGGGTTTCTAAGGAAAAACAAACCAAAAAGAGTGTGGCAGTGTTGTAGAAAATAAGTATTCTCTTCCACTCTCTGAGAAATTCTGGCATCTTTTTGTTTCATTTTGAACAAGTGCAGAACGCAGTTTACTTTCATTTTCTGCTTCTTCTGGGCTGCAGGAATGGAAGGGCAAAGAGAAGGGATTTGGAAAGAAAGGGCCTGATTCTGTACCCGAAGTAGGTCAGCAACCAGGGCTCATATCAGTGAGACCTGCTTGAAAGCAGCAGAGGCAGGACTGAGCTAAAGGTGACCTGATGTGCAAGAAGGAAGGGAGATAAGGGAGTTGAGTTTGCTGCTCTTCGTATTTGCACACACACACGAGTTTCTTATCACTGCAATACAACCCTTCCTCTTACAATCAGTGTCTCCCAGGCAGGACTCAGAAGATTGTTAGGAGTTTGTCCAGTCCTTGAAAAACAGCAGACAATGCACAATGTTTACCAAGAAATCCCCCTCTCTTGCTGAGTATTGTTTTCAAAGAATTGGTGTAGGAGCTCAACAAAATAAAACCATTTCAAGCTGCCTGGATGGGGAAAAAAATGTTTTCTCTTCCAAGGGTTCTTTGCCCCCTTTATTTCTGTCATGTCAGCTCCATTGCGCTTCCATCATCTCTGGCGTTCACAGTGCTCAGGGTATAAAGGTTAGCACCTACTTTCCTAGCAGCAGAAAGAGGGGAAATGTGTCAGTCTTGATACAGGATTCCAAAGAAATCCAAGCCTGACACCTAGGCTCCTCTGCCTTTTGCAGGCCACCTGGCACCAAAGCCAGTACCCACATCAGGGTTGTCTGAGGGGTGGCAGCTGTGTGCTGTGGGGGCAGCAGGTGCGAGCGGATGGGCTGTGAGGCAGAGAAGGTCGATAGCAGCTCTTGCCCTGTCGTGCAGCGCCTGCTGTGTGACCCCAGCTTCTTCCCAGTGCACCAAGCAGAGCAGCCTCTCTGCCTGGGAGCCGAGGGCTTGGCAGCTGCTGCTAGCCAAGAGGTGGCTTTTTCCTTTCACCCTGTCACCCGTAGGTGGGTTTGGGTGGGAATCTGAGCTCCTGCCCCGCCAAAGTTTCTAAGCTTTCAAAACACTCTCCCAAGCAGAAAGAGCACCAACCTGAAAAGCCTTTGTGCTATGGGACTTCTTCTTGTGGGCAAGGTTGTGACAGCTGAGACTGCCGGGCAGGATCCTGAGCGAGATCATTTGTGCTGTTGTTGAGGAAACAGATACTGACACTAAGTCAAAACAGCAGCTCTGTAAAAGGTGGTCTAGGAGGCATGATTCCTGCAGAGCCAGCCACTCACCTGGCGCTAAATTCCATCCTTCTGCTCGCTGCTAAACCGCCTTAGACGGAGACACAAACCCATTGGAGGGTTTGTTAATTTTCTTAATATTAATTTTCCGTGTTGGGAAGGCTTCTCATTACCACAAATATGCTGTGCAACTGCTGGCTGCACGGCCAGATCTGCGTCACAACTGCTCTCCATTAAGGTATGAGCCACATCATGAAGATATTAGAGAATGTCTGAGCTGAAGAAATGGCTATCTGCAGTTTAGAGCAGATTTATGTGGGTAGGGAGGCTCGGCTTAGTGTTCTGGGGAAGCAAGGCATCCCTGGGAAGCTCGGTGTGGAGCTGGTGCTCGTGGGGCCTGATCTCTGCAGTTGTGTGTGCTCCTCTGCAGGCTGGCCGGAGGCAGAGGCCGTGCAGCTTGCGAGCTGGCTCTGGCAGATGACAGGCAGACGCCCTGCAGCCCGGCCGCGCAGGCGGCCACACCAGCCTCGGAGGCTGCACTTTGATACGAGGCAGGGGAAGGATCTCAACAGCAAAGGTTATTTAAACACATCTGCTTCTCTCTAGAACACAGTGAAAGGTGCTACAGCTCGAGACTTCAAAGTTTGGAGGATGATTTGCGGTTAAGCCGTGGCTGTTACAAGCTATAACAAGAACTCTGCCCGTGCAGTGAAAAACCACTAATAAGGCTACCTTGACTCTAGAGCCCGACAGGGACTGAGCGGCCGGCGTCTGCCTTCCCCAGCTGGATGGTCGAATTACAATAAACAATCAAATCATTAGCAAATTAAAACTTAAATAGTCTCCCTGCTTGCTTGAAAGGGGGGAAAATGGCTCTGAACGCGTTTTTCTAGTGCTAAGCTGCCCTTCATTGCATCGCGGACGTGTGAATTTTTTTCTATAGGGAAGTCCAACTTTAACCTCTTCAGCAGCTAGAGCTGAGCTTCACACTCCGGCACAGGCAAAATTGCGCCCTTCCATCTCCAGCCATTTTACTCTGTTCATTTGTAATTGTCCTGACACATTCCTGCTCCCGGTGATTTGCCTGGTCTCAGAATGTGACTTTTATTAGGAGGCTAATTCGAGAGCAAAGAACTCTTCCTTTAAGCAGCGTTTTGTAAAGCGGCTGTTGTAATGTCTTACAAACTGCTGGTCTTAGACCACTGCAACAGAGGCTGCCACTGCTCTGCTCTGCCTTTCTGAAACATTTACTTTATCCTAGCAAAAAAAACCTCTAATTAAGCCTCATGATCAGCCTCGCTGCATAAAAGTTAGTTTGCTTGAGCTGCTAACAAGAACGCTGAGACACAGATGGGTTAAATGAGTTGTTAAAGCTGCACAGTAGCTGCATTTTTATTATAAGGGCTAGCTCGCAGGGTAGCCTCACTGATTTAAAATATGAACAAAGGAAAGAGGATCCATATGAGAAACAAATGAAAAAAATTCACCCTCTGTGGACAAATTTCTGATGAAAAGGATACGCAGGGTGATCAAAGCAAAGTCTAAAGCGTGAGCGTCTGGAGGGGAAAGGAACCTTTAAGAGATGTTTTAGTTATAAGAATGCAGTTATCCAAATGTCAGGGAATTTGATCAAAGCTGCTCTGCAGAGCTCAGGTTTAGCATTAGGTGAGTCATTTTCTTTTATTAGTGATGCTTTTTCTTCAAATGGGTAAAAAGGTGAGAGCTTGGATATGTTGAAGGTTTCATTGGCTTACAGTAGGGACAGACAAATGAGGCCCACCTAGTTTTACAGTCTGGCCCACAGCTACTTTGTTTTTAATAAAGTGCAGCATATTGGAAGGACATGTCTCAGCATGGCTTGGCCCATCCAAACTGGATCAAGATGGAGAGCCCTGTACCCTGTAACGAAACCTGTCCACTCCCAGCACGGGGCCTACTGTCCCCAGGGAGTGGGAAGGGTCCCTGTCTCGCCATGCAGCAGGAGCCAGCCAGCCTTGCTCCTACCAGCCTTGCACCCACCCCTCTCTTGCCTTCATATTTTCAGGCTCCAGTGCAAGCAATCCTGGGAGTTCATTCAACCTTCTTGACTAGTCTTTGCACACCACAGAGTGTCTCAGTGTGGTACTGGAGTACCATCAAGTCCTTAGAGAAGGTTTACAAAGCCCACCTGATCTGGTGGCAGAGATCTTCTCCCCACCAGTGCTCCAGCCCACACCTGTACAAAAAACATCCTTGGGGCTCCCCCAAGGAGAAGGAATGAAGGGCTGCCCAAAACCCCAATTGCATCTCTCATGGCCCCCAAACAGCATCTGTCATTGCCATAAGGCAATGTTTCAAGGCACCTATGCTGCTGCCTGGCAGAAGAAATTAGGTTTGAAAATGAACCACCTTCCTAATCCTCTTTCTTGTGTCTGGGGCACCACAATGTGCTTGGGGGGTTGCTGGGATGCTTAGACAGCAAACAGGGGTTTTTGGAGCGTCGTTGGGAGGTTGTCTGCTACAGACAGGCCCCAATCCTCTGCTGATCTGGATGCTCTTGGGTGAAGAGTCCAGCACAGGCAGCAGTGTCAGAGCTGAGAGCTCAGGGAGCTGCTGCTTTCCACAGCTGGCCACTGAAGCCGTGCGAGTGCTCTTCACAGCACCTTTGCTCAGCTGCAATTTCCTCTTGCTGGAACCTGAAGAATTTCACTCAAACCAAGTTGCTGCCTGCAACTGGCTGTGGGGCGAAGGCCACTGAGCAGGGAAGCTCTTATGCCATTCCCTCACCTAAATCAGGACCTCACAGTGGGGCTTTTAGGGGAGTTAACCTGCTGTGCCCCAGAGTTTAGAGACAGTCAGTTAACTGCTGGACAAGGTAGTATCAGCACACAGTTTGGCTGCCCTTTGGTGGGCAAGTGCCCACATGCACTGTCTCACCTGCTGGCTGCTTGCATCAAAAGCCAGGTATCTCTTCAGTTATGGGAGAGGGGAAGTGAATTTGTGTTTATGAGGGGGTTAAATAATATATAACAGCAGTTTCTTGGCAGTTGCTGAGATTGCTGAACTTTCACACCCCCTATTTTCCCTGCAGTAACTTGTTCATCTGCCTGTATTCTCGCTTCCCAGTTGGAAAACCCTGCTGAAACAAACAAACAAATGCTGTAGGGTTAGACTTGGGCAAAGACAGCAAGGTCCCTACCTGCAGCCCTCACTCTCGTGCTGCAACCCAGATCCTTTGGGCTCAGTGGGTGATTTTAGGGAACTGATCCCGTTGTGCACCCAGGAAATGCCAAGGCCACGCGACTGCATCTTGGCCTGTTTTTTTGTTACAGTCTTTGTGTGCCTGGAGTTTGTTTTTATCTTAATTAGGCAAAGGAGACTCAGAAACACTTGAGCTGCCCACAGCTGAACTACTGAAAATTTGCTAGGCAGTTTTAAGGTTGGTTTCTTTTTTTTTTCTAATGAGAGTTTGAAAACATGAATCATGACAAAAGTATGGTTGTAGCTTGGCAAGAACATGACATGTGATGGTATGAGCAGCCACATGCCTCTTAATGCAGCATTAATTTCAAGACCACTTTTCCGTAAAATAAAATTAGAGGATAATAGGCACATGACAAAAGAAGATGGGGAGGATCTGACCCGTTCACCCAGCTTTGTTCTGTCATCTGTGTAACTGAAATCCCCTCCAAGTCTTCCCTGTTTTCCTGGCTGTTCTCTGTTCAGTCCACGCCTGAGCATGGACAGGACAGGATCAGGCCATCCTTTCCACTGAGGAATGGGAAAAAGAGGCCACAAACATGGAAAGGAGAGGTAGAGTCATGGAGTTCTTGTGTGGCTAAATGATTCATCCCAGCAGAGCCAGCTCCTGGGCTAGATCAAGGCTGGGTTTACATTGCACACCAGCCAGGCAGCCTTGACAGGGCTCTGAAGGCCAGGGTGCCCTGCAGGCAGGTGCACTGCATTTGCATTGCCCCCCAGGCAGCCTGAGCATGCCCGGGGCTGGAGCTGCACACAGATCCCATCTGCCCTGGCAACTGGGCCTCAAGGGCTTCTAGAAGAGCCCCCGAGGGTTTGCCTTCCCGCAGGCAGGTGGGGCAGTGCGCAGCCAGCACAGCGCAGGCAGCCACGGGCTTGTGCTGCAGGTAATAATTAAGTATTAATTAGCCCTGTCCCCAGCACCGGCTTTAAGGGCTCTCCAGCAGGCAGCTTGTGACCATAGGTGGGGCTGAGCTGGTCCTTCTCCTGCTGATGCACCGGATGCTGAGCGTTGTCACCCAGTTTAGCCTGGGGGAGGCCATGGGACCTGGGGAGAAGAAAATGCCTCTGCCGGGTAGGAGCACTCCCTGTGCTCGCTGACTGCAAGCCCTGGACGAGCATAATCCATCCACCTGCCGGCGTTCATCAAGCCAGAGAAAGTGCAAGGTTTTAAGTAGAAGTACCAGGATACAGCAACAGAAGCACCTACAGCATCTAAGCTGTGCAAGAGGCTGCAAGCCTGTGGCGGCCGCGTCCATGCCACACAGAGGCTGCGGTGCAGGCTCTGCCTGTGTGCTCAGCGTGGCACGTGGAGCCCAGGCTGCTTTGAACGCAGGCAGACTTGCATTAACACGATGGGAAGGAGCAGCTGCATTCTAGCTCGCCAGTGATCCATGCAAAATGGGTCACCGGGAGATTTAGAAACTGTACCTTTCAATCCCAGCCAAAGAGATACATCAAGGCAGGCTGACGTGAGGCACGGCTGACACACCTTGAGGCATCTTCAGTGCGCTGAGCGCTGGTGACGCCAAGGGATGTCAGCTGGCAATACTGGAGACGGTGCCTCCCAAATCATCTCCGGGAGGGGGGGGGGAAGAAATGAACGTTTTGCTTCCTCTTACGCTTGAAAAAAGGAAAGGCAGTCAATCGATCAATCTTCTCTCCCCAGACAGACGAGCGGGTCTCCAAAATGCTCTGGCGCGTAGGGCTGCAGCGAGAGAGCCCCAGGTCAGGGCACTGCCGGAGGAGTGGGAGTCTCGCAGCAGTGCCTGCAACAAGGCACCGCTGGCACCGCCTGCGCCGGAGGCTTCCCTCCGATCGGCACGGGAGGGTGAAGTTCGCTCACCGCAAAGCCAGAAGTCTGGGGGGTTCCTGCACGGAGGGAAAACTAAAAGGGTGGGGGTTTGTGATTTTCTCCCAGCCGCAGCCCTCAGCCCTGTGAGGCGATGGAGCCACTCTCTGGATCCTACGAGAATTTCAGGGAAGCAAAAGTCCTGCTGCTCCCCTTCTCCTGCTGTGAGGAGGGTCATGGACCTTGAGGGTCTGAAAATTAGCTCGGTCAGTGCCGAGTGGCCCAGGGACTGCTCAGCACCCTCCTTGACCCACTTCTGCTGCGGCATCCATGGAGTCACTGGCAGGATGGCTTGCTTGTGGGAGCACTCTCCCGGCTCCCCAAACCCAAACCGGCCCTGTGGCAGCCACCGGGCTCAGTTGCTGGGGCTAGCAGTAGCCCGCAGCAAACGGAGATGCCGCCTTCAACCGGCACAGCCAAGTCTGAGAGGAGACGTCTGTCTGTCCCCTGGGGCCACTGCATCTCCCAGCAGAGCAGGCGGCGCTCTGCAGAGGCAATGCCACCTGTGTGCCCAGAGGTACCCCTGCCCGTGGGACGGCTCGGGACGTGAGCCGTTCGCGCTCCTCCTGGCACAGCCGTGCTGGCAGGGCCCCGCCGCACCGACCCCTCTCTGCAGGCAGAGCTCCGTGTTTTCCCTGCCGGTCCGTCTTCAGTTCAGTTCAGTCAGCACCGCCAAGTTTCACCCCAGTGCTGAGGGGCCGCTGCTCGGGGCGAGCCGGGAGGGGGGGGGAAATGCTTTCGGGGTCCCACCCTGCTTAGCATAAAGTTCTGGGCAGGGTTTAAGAGCTGCTCTTGGGAAACGGTGCGGAGGGAGGCTGGGAGGAGGGGGAGCAGCCCACACTTCGCATTTCCCTAATTCCACCGATCTAGGAAAGATGTTTAATGTTCTCAATGTAAATATTTTTGCATCTCTTGTTTGATAGACGAGAAGCTTTTAGAAAAAAAGTTTCACAAACATCGGCATCTGGGTTTTTGAAAATGGAGATTAAAATGACCCTTCCCTGCAGATGTGGTGCCTTTATTTTGGATGTGTGCAGGCGTTTTAAAATCGCTGTGTTCCCCTCTTTTATGACTTCAAAAAAATAACATTCTGGCTAGCAGCTACCCTATTTTTTGGCCATAATTACACCATTAAAAGCAGGGAAAAGAACTAATGAACACTTCTGTAATTAGAGAGGAAAAGAGATGCTGTCAGGAGGGAAGGATAGGTTAAAAAGACAGAACAGCATGAATATAAAAGCAGCTTATGCCTAAATAACGCAGCTTGGTAAACAAAGTCACACATGAAGCACTACCTGCAGTGACAATATTTGGAGCACGGAGCAGTAAGAGGCTCTGAGCCACCAGCACAGCTTAGCTGACCAAATGCAAACTCGGTTGTGAAACGCTTGGTCCAGGACGTTGCTGTTGGCTCCTCCTGACCTCCATGAGGGCTGTTGAGTTTGTGGGCTGCAGCGCTCCTACCCTGAGTGGCCAGAGCCCAGACCACCTGCACCACCTGTCCTGGTCCTCCTGGAACCACACTGCTGTGTCATGGTCTCTGCCAGAGCCAGCATGCTTAAAATGCCCTGAGTATATCCAGGGCACCTGCACTGATGTCTCCTGAGCGCCGTGTGGACGTGGCAGTGAGGGCACCGAGTGCATGAGGAGTGTCAGGCAGGGAAAGAAAGGTCTGGGTTAGTGAAGAGAGGGCGGCTCATGAAGGCTGGTGGCTGCAGGACAGATCAAGGCAACAAGTGGAAGCTGGGACGGTTCAGAAAGAGTGAATCTGAAAGTGTGGGTGAGGGAATTTGCTTAGGAGAAGAGGTGTTGAAAACACAGAGTGAGACATGGGAAGGTGAAAAAAGAAGCAGGAGGGGAAATACAGTGAAGGAGATGAAGGAGAGACTATGTAGAAGGCAGTGTGTAATACAGAAAAAGCAGCTCCTGAAGCAAACATGCAGAAGCAGAGCAGTGAGAAGGGGAAAAGGAAAGGGGAGCTCAATAATCAAACAGCTCCAACAACTGGACCCTCAGTTTGCAGATGCAGTCTAAAGGGCTGACATTTTTTACCTGATTGCCCCCCTCAAATGGAGATTATAACCACATGCTGGGTTTTCTCCCCAGCATGAGGCACAGTTAGTCCTTCTCCCTGCTTCTCCACTGCAGCTGCTGCCTCTGACACTGCAAACGTGCCACAACAAGAGGGGAAAAAGCCAGTGCTGAAAAAGAAAAGGCAATGGGAGAGAGAGAGGAACATGGGGAAGCAGGAGGCAGGTGGTTTGAGGAGCTCTAGGAAACTGTGGAAGTGCTGAGTTGTGTGCTGTGTTCTGGGACTGAGCTCCGGAGGAAGGAGGATACCTCACACAGGCTCTGACAGCAGTCCTAGGAATATTTGTGGCAGTCAGGATGGCACTTTATGGCTATAAACCCCTTAGCCCTGCCCAAAAGATGGCTTTACAGGGCTTGTTTCTGTTCCCAGCAGGTCTGAACCCAACGAACCGTGTGTGTATTTTAACATGTTCTTTATAGCTGTCTCTGAAACTTCCCAGGGAGAGATGATCTTTTAAAGAGTGGATGGAGCGTGACAGTGCCATAGGCGAGCACACTGATAGTAAAAAGCGATACTAAATCCTCCTCTGACACTTTAGGGATGTAGCTACTGGTTTAGATTTAAAAACCAGTCCAGGGACCAACTTGTCACTGCCCCTCTTCAGCAATTTCAGCTTTGTTCTGGCCACTGAACATTTTAAATCCTCTGAAGAGAAATTTCCAGCCTGCGTCTGCTCAGGAGGAAGATAATTAAACAAGCAAGCCCAAACAATCAAATAAAACCTTAGTTATATGCAATCATTTTAATTTAGTCCTTTGATATTGCTCATCTGATTAAGTTCTCTCCAAACAAACTGCAGACAGAGCTTGGCCCAGGAGGAGCAGGCTAAGCCCCTCTGTATCCTGACAAGGGTGTTTACTCCAACCGAGTTATCCCATCCTCACTGTGAGGACTTGGGGACACAAAAGGGCCCGGGGACAAAAACTTGGAGAACAATAAGTACAGAGAAACTTAGAGGAAATAACCTAGTGGGAGAACAGGAATGCACTGGGACTGAAAAAATCGGTCAGTGAGGAAGAAATCAGATATTCAGATGATGCCCGTGGAGAAGGAATGAGAGGTGCCCATGGTGAGGTTCGGAGAGGAGCAGTGTGGAGAGCAGAGCAGCTTGGAGAGGGAGGACAGGAGCACTGCCAGCATAGGGTAGGGGGAAGGAGGGAAGGGATGGAAAGCATGGGGAATGAAGAGGAAGAGAGCAGATAGCCCTTAAATAAACTTTGACTAAGGAGGCTGTTCTCCTGCCAGCAGACCAGCATTTCTGCTACAGTTTTCCCTCTCCATCATACTGGACAGGAGTAGATGCAGGGAGAGGCTTTGACAGCCTAAGAAATTTTGGCTGAGTTTGAGCCTGCCGTGTCTGCTGCCAGTGGAGACTCACCTGTCTGCCTTGGTCGGTGGTAGAGCAGGGCTGGCTCTGGGGTCCCTGCTGCTTGGCCCGGGGTGGGCATGGTAGCCCTCTGCGACAGGCAGCAGGCAGACAAGCAGCCTCGGACAGTAACACCGCCCTTTCTGCACCGATGGTCTGACTGCAGCCCCAGGGCTGCCGGTCTTGACTTGCGACTCGTTAACAGGGTTCAGGCAGTGCGATCCCTGCGGCAGGACCAGCGAGGCTCAGGAATGGGGACGCTGCAGCCACCCAGGTTCTCTCCTACTGGGACTTGTGATCCCCTGTGAATGGACCGTGCAGGAGCCCTGACACCCTGCTAGGTAGGGGCCAGGAGCAGAGCCTTCTGCGCTGGGCTTGGGCAGATTGCTCCCTATCTGGACTGGGCTTCCTGAGCCAGGGTGGAGGATTGGTCCTTTCCAATCTGGGTGTCTCCAGCCTGAGAAAGAACTTTTGGGGCCCCAAAGTACCCAAGAAACTGCGGGGAGGGTGCTGGGATTGACAAAAGCAGTGGAGTAGCAGAGGAGGGGATGCACATCCAAGCCACTCTGCAGTACATCAGGCAAAATGCCTCAGTGCCGGCAGCAGGACTTCCTGGAGGGGACCAGAGGGGCTGGTGAGGGGCTGACAAGAAAGACAAGGGAGCAAAGCTTGGGTGACCACTGCCACCATCCTGCTACCCACACACTGAGTGTAGGCGCTGATCGTGCAGCCCATGGAATGGGTATGACGAGCCACCAAGAACTGTTCCTGCCGGGGGCACCTGGGGGCTTACACGGCAGCAAGGGAAGGTTGAAAAAGGAGAAGCCTAACATCAGAGTGAGTGTGTCACGGGATGGGGGAACAGACCCTCTCCTCAGCACCCTTCCATCCACTCCCGCCACCCGTGACCTGTGCTCAGCAGCAGGATAGGGAAAGAGGCGAAGGTGGGGGGTGGAGGGGGGGTGAGGCGCTCCAGCTGCCAGCGCCGCTGTTCTGCAAGGGGCCTGGCGAGGAGCCCCGGGGGCGGGGGGCACTATTTGTGCCTCCCTGTTTGCTTCCAGATCTGCCGGGAAGGAATCCTCTTCTGCGGGATAAAGTCCCTGTCTACGAGGTGAATTGCCCGTGTCCAAAGTCTACTGCAGGAGGCTGGCTGCTGCAATCTCCTGGAGAGGGATGAGTTTTACAATGCATGGGCTGATTGCAAATAAGTTACTAATCAGCCGCTTGGGCGTAAGAACGGCTCTAAGCATTATTTCCTAAGATCTGTTTATTTGCAAGTGTTGCTTTCTTTCTCTTCTTAAAAAAAAATCGTTCATGAAAATAATAATTAAAAAAAAGTACAGAAGTTAATATTTAGACATTTGTATTATTAAGTAATAGAGCTATAAACTCTCCAGTATGGCACTTTCATTTTACTTAACAATAGATAACACAACAGCGACAGTGAAACAGGCCAAACAAAAGCGATCACCAAAATTGTTGTGACAGTACAATTACCCAGCTAGGAAATTTATTCAATATGCTTTGCCATGGCATTGACACAGCGGGATAAAAAAAAGCCCAAACGTTCAGAGAATAATACAACAAGGCAAGAGGGATTTGGAAAACAAAAAGGATTTATTTTGAAATACACTTTGAAGAGATACTTTGCCTCCCCGATTTGTTATCGATGCGCATCTGACCACGACGATACGAAACAAACGAAGGAAGAAAACCACGTTCTGTACAGAGCTCTAAAATGAGCCGCAAGTATCTACAGGATGAGCTTGACAGCCTGGGTGTAGGGTGGAGAGGGGCCCGATCCTGCAGCCCGCACTCTCTAAACAATTTTCGCAGACGTGGTAGGAAAGCTTGGCCCCGAGTCTGCCAGTGTGTCTTGGCCTGTGTGCGTGTGTGTGTCTGTGAGCTCCTACAGCACAGTCCTTGAGTAAAATGGGCAAGTGGGAGCTGCCGGAGCGGGTGCGGGTGCTTGGCTGCTCTAGAAGTCCTGCCGCGGGGTGTGAGTTAGACTGTGCCGCCGTAGATCACAGTTTCGCCTGAACACTTTGCCGCACTGCTCACAGTTGTAGGGCTTGATGTCTGTATGGGTAAGAAGGTGAGTTTTCAGGTTACTTCTTTGATTAAAGGTTCTTCCACATGTGGGGCATTTGTGTGGAGATTCCTGTTCAGATTTGAAGCAAGCAAAGGATTAATCCTTCACAAACTACCTGGTTTAACGTATTTACTGCACTTTTTTCTTATTGCAACGCACAACTTGAAATATAGAGCTTGGACACGAACGAGAGGAGCCCCGGGTGGACAGGAGGCCGCCTACCTTACCCCGTCCTGCCCCTAAAGGCTTCTTTTATAGTGCTCCGTTCGTGGCATTTCGCGCTGCTGGGGCGCACAAAAAGCGGCCGCCGCGCCGCCCTCCCGCTCTGCGGCTCCCGCTGCCCGCCGGCGGCCGCAGCGGTCCCGACGGGCAGGCGGGACGCTCCGCACCCCTCCGCGCCACTAGGCTGCCCCGCTCTTTGCAGTGCCGCCGCCGAGGCAGTGCCGCGGCCCTCAACGAAAAACGGCTCGAAGCGCCGACTTAGGCATAACCGAAACCAGGGCTCGCTCTGCGCCGCCAGCCGCATCCGCGCCGGCGTTAAACCCGTCTCCCGCGACAGCCGTTTTTATGCGGATCTCCCGCGGCCGCGAAGGTTACAGCCGACCTCTTCCCTACTCCGAGGAAACACGGAGCCGTCAAGTGCTGGAACCCCCTCCCTCTCCTCGACAGCCCCTTCCCTGCCGACAGCCACCGCCGTTTTCCCCGCGGCGGCGGCACCCGCGTGGAGCGGGCCGGGGAGCGTCGGGCTCACCTGCATGTGGAGGGTTTTGTGGACCGCCAGGGTCCTGGACTGGCAGAAGCCCTTCCCGCACTCCTGGCACTTGAAGGGTTTCTCTTTGGAATGGATGTACCTGGAGGGAAAGCCGAGGGATGAGCGGAACTGCCGGGAGCGCTGAGCCTCAGCCCGTCCCCAGGCCCCGCTCCCCTAGGCCCAGCTCCCCCTAAACGCCCCCACGCTGCTCCTTCCTCCCCCTCCCCTCCCTTCCTTCCCCTCCCCGTCCTCCCCCCACCCCCACCTGTATAATTGTGTTTGTAGTTAAATTCCTCTATGGGTTCAAAATATTTGCAGGCATTCGTATTGAGGGGCGATTGTCCTCCCCGGTGACTGATCGGGACAGCATCTGCTCCGCCAGCAGGACCTGAGCCCACTCTCCTCTGAAGGCAGCGCGGGTGCAGAGTTGGAGGGAGCGCCCACCTGTGCCCCGTCCTCCTTCCCGCATTGCCCTGGGACGCCTTCAGAAACGCGACAGCCCCGGGCGCTTCAACCCAGCCCCACCAGCAAGGGTGCGGGCCCCACGCAGAGTGCAGGTCTTGGCTGCCCTGACCTCTCCGCGGCCGCGGAGTCGGAGCGGGAATTTATCCTGCTGCGTTCCCAGCTCAGCCCAGAGCTCCTGGAGCGGCTCAGCGTTAAGCCCCCTCGAGCGCTCCCCACAGCTTGTCTCCTCACTGCCCGACCCGGTCACGGTGGTCCCTCACCGGTGGTCTCGCAGGTGGTCCTGCCTCCGGAAAGCCTTGTGGCAGATGTCGCAGGTGTAGGGCCGCTCGTCCGTGTGGGTCCGCTCGTGGATGAGGAGGTTGTAGGACTTGGTGAAGTGCCTGCCGCAGAACTTGCAGATGAACTCCTTTTTTGTCTTGGAGGGCAGGCGCCCGCGGGAAGGCTTCCTGTCCGGGGACAGCTTGCTGATGCCCGACAGAGGGGAGGCTAGTCCGGGGCTCAGCTTGGCAAGCTCCCCCACCTTGGGGGGGGTCCTCCTGCGTGGCGGCTACGGCCAGGTTGGCAAAGTCAAAGCGTGGCCTGTCCTTGTGCAAAGCTGGGAGGACGTGGGCGATGCCGCCTTGCTTGGGGTGGAAGAGGTGCGTGGCGAAAGGGAGCGCAGGGAAAGTAAAGCGGGAGTCCACCAAGCCCTGGGCGGCCGCCATCTCCGTGATGGTGGAGCGGGTGATTTCATGCACATTGGGGTAGCCCAGTGTCCAATGGTTCATGTGCATGGTTTGCACGGCGCTGAGTCCATACAAGCCTTGCAACTGGTCCACAGCTGCAGGGAAGGTGTTCACAGCCTGGAGGAAGGAGTAGTTGGTGAGTTGGAGGGACGGGTGCAGTGGGATGGGGGCTGGCAGAGCCTTGCTTCCCATCTTCCCAGAGTGGGCGCAGGCCGGTGGTGCAGCTGGTGTCTCTGCTGGGCTTTCGAGACGGGGAGAAAATCCTAGGAGGAAAGAGGGAGAAAGGGGAGGAAAGACACTTTTACTAAGAGCGGCGTGGTTCCCTTCAGCCGAGTCGAACGCGGCGGAGGAGCCAGGACGGGCCAGGCACGGCTCCGGTGCGCTGCCTTGTTGCAGCCCCAGCGACCCTGTGCAGCTCCGGCTCCCGTCCTCCTCCAGGGCCGGCGGCTGCCACCGACCCACCGAAGCGATCGCTTCTAGAGAAACTAAAGCGTAAAAAAAGTCTTACAAAATATCGCTTCCAGAAGCATCCACCCCAAGTTAAAGTAGAGGAGAAAACGAAAACCTCTGCGCCAAGACAACTGAAAACACCGCAGAGTCGAATTAAACGAATCGTGGAAAAATACACCGAGAACGGAGCCGGAGCCGGGGCTGTCTTGCTCCCCGCCGCCCCGCTATCAGCCCCCCTCCAGAGCCCGCTACGAAGACCCCTGCTCTCCTGCCCCCCGGCACCGACCTGGCCCCCGGCGTCGCGCTCACCCTCCGCCCGGCCTCCCGCGGGCACGGAGGCCCCGACTCCAACCTCTCCTGGCTGGGGCCTCCCCGGGAAGGAGCATGGTGCTCACGGAGAGCCGAGGCAGGCCCAGGGGGAGACGGAGTGGCAGGGGAATAAACCCCGCGTTTCTCCCAGCTCGAGTGCTTATTTTTCTTCCTTCAACAACAACTCATTTATCAAGATAACCAAGGAGAGAAAAGGAGCTCCTACCCCGCACACACACCTCCTACCCTGCCCCCCGCGCCGCAGGTCCTAAATAAATCCACTTTGCGCTGAGATCCCTTCCAGATGGCCAGGGCCGCCCCACGCAGCCCTCCCGCGCCCGTCCGATCCCATCGTCGGCGAGGAAAGCGGGCGGCCTGGAGGCCTTCGCACCCCACCGCGGGCTGCCCCGCAGGCGGCTGCATCCACCCCGCAGGGCCGGGAGAAGCGAGCGCTGCTCTGGCGGGACGGAGTCGTCCAGCCGAGCCCCCACCCGCGCTGTCCAAGGGCCGGGAGCTCCGGCGGAGCGGGGCCCTAATGAGCGGTGTGTGGCTGCCAGAGGGTTTCACTCAGCCCATTCAACCGAAACCGCCGGGCCCGCTTCTCCCGCCACCCAGGGGACTCCTTGTCGTCCCCGGGGACACGCTCCCCTCCCGCGGGGCAAGGGGCATCGGCGTGGGCGGCAAGCCCTTGCGCTCTCTGGTTTTTGGTTTCGGTGAGGGTTCACTTCCAGCAGCCAGGCAGATGCCATGACCCAGAAAAGCCGTGAAAGCAAGCGCCGCGGTTTCTACAGGCCTAAAACAAGAGGCAGTGCCGAGGGTGCCCCAGCACCTCCTGGGATTTGGGTGGAGGGACTGGTAACGTGTAGCTTACAAAATAAAGAGGACAGTCTGCCCCCTAAAAGCCAAAATCAAAACCCCCAAAACAGCAACCAGAATGAAGGAGGCTCTCGAGGCTCGGAGCCATAGGAGCAGCGCCCGTGCCCCTGCGGGCCGCTGCCGCCTTCACTGCTGCCGCACGGCTCGGGCCGCTCCTCTGGCACTCTGCAGTCCCGGAGAAAATCGACCTCTCCAGTTTTTCCCCTAAAATACCTTTTCTCCTCATTTGTGCCACCGCACTGCATTGGCCCTCTTGCGGGGGAGGGAGAGAAGGGGGGGGAGGGGGGCTAGCAGTGGGGCAACGAGGTCGGGTGTGAATGGCAGCGCTACCCACTCCTGTTTTCGTTTGCCTTGAAACCTGCCTCTCCCGGATTTCCTCCTCTGCTGCTCAGCTTTTTCGTTTGCGGTTGTATCGATACGATCCTAGCGCATATAGAGATTCCCCCTCCCCCCCCCCCCCCCCCCCCCCCCCCCCCCCCCCTCTAAGCGCGGGTAGTAATATGTAGAAACTCATTTTTCAAGATGTAGTGTGAGTTCCTATTCTCTTTCCGCCAGGAACCGACACGACGGCAATAAAATCGCTTTTGCTGGTTGCTCCCGCGGCTCCTGCCTTCATTCCGGCTGTCTGCGGTGCCGTTTCGGAGCCACCACTGTTGAGCTATGACCGAGGTAGGTAGGGTATTTGTGTAGGGCAGAGCTTCGTCTGTTACACCGGGTTTGGCTATGTGTGAGGATGTCATCGCACGGCGCTCGTTTTCATATCCGAGAACCAAGTCCGAAAAACTATGCCGAAAACGAAATCCGCATCTCAGTGCAGAAACTTTTTAAATGTCCTTGCTGCCTGAGCCACTGTACGGCTGCTACTATTTGTACTCACAGGTAACGTTATTTAAACCGATCAAAAACCACCAGAAACTGCCTTTGTGCGCAATTTTAAAGCCTACTTGCAATAAAAACCGGGGGAAAGCCAACCAAAAACGGATGTTACTTAAACCTTGGCACTTCCTTTTCCCTTTCCATTCATAGCGCTTAATTAAATTAAGACCGATTCCTCGGCAGTGCAGCCCTCTCTACCTGCCTGCTGGATGCCGACCCGCTGGCCCGGTGGGCCCTTCTCTTCTTCTCGCAGTGGGGCCAGAGCCGTGCCCCGAGGGCGCTGCTGTCGTTCCCGGGGAGCGGGAGGGCCCCGGGGCGCCTCTATTCCCCGCCGGCTGTCTGCTCAGCCAGGTGCAGGGCCGCTCTCAAGAGCAATCCGTAGGTCAGCCCCGTTGTTCCGCGCTCGGACCGGCGCCCACTCGCAATAAACTCCGCGGGAAGGACGGCGATCGCGCACCCCAGCCGCCGCCGGGCTGTAAACTGAAAGTAAACCCGGCGGTACCGCGCTTCCCGCAGCCGAGGGTCGCTCTGCTCCGCGGCCCGGACGCATCCCCGTCGCCCCACTTCTGCCGACGGCAGCGGGCAGAGCGAGAGTCTGGGGTAACCACTTACCTACCGCAGCCGGATGCTCCTCCCGGGGCAAAGCCGAAGCGGCGGCCGCAGCACCTTCACGGAGACATTAGATCCACAGCGGGGGCGCTCAGCGGGGCCAGGGCCCGGCGGCGGCAGGCATGTTGCAGAGGATTGGGCGGTGGCTAGGAGTTCTGGCTGCAGCAGTCCCGGGGCCCGGCATAGACCGCCGCCCGCAGCCTCCCGCCTTCGACCCCGGTGAGGCTCGGCGCGCGTCTGAGCCGCCCCCTGCCCGGTCCATCACATTTCAGCGGTGAGTGGCGTGGAGCTCTGTCCCCGCCCGCCCGCCGCCGCCGGCCCACCCCGCGGCGCGCACAGCTCCGCGCTCGGGGCCGCGCCGCTCCGCCCCGACGGGACGGGACGGGACCGCCCCCGCCCTCGGCCCGCCCCGCCGCGACGGCCCCACTGTTTACTTGTGTTTGTGTAGCAACTAGGTTTTAAAGGGGCAGAACGCCCCCCGCAACCCCTACCCCCCCGCATCACCTAAGGTGACATTTCTCTCCGGGAGCGGCCTGCCGCCCCCTGCCCCGCTGCCGGCCGCACCGCCCGCCTCGTCCGCCCGCCGTTTCACACCCAGTGCGGCTTGCCTAAACACTTCCAATAAGCCCCCAAAACCCACAGCGTGGGAATTCTGTGGCCCCCCACTTCTCCGAGGTGACCTCTAAGTGTAGGTAACGCTCACGTCCGAACGGCTCGGTGGCACCGCCCTATGGACGGACAACTGAGCGATCCGACTCTGCCCTTTCGCTGTTATTTTGGGCTCCTTAAGGCACAGCCAGGAGAATCTTTGTGGAGGTAACCCCAAGCGCGGTGACTAAGCACACAATCCCTACCTGGAACAGGCAAACAGTTTCGAGAGCAGTTTCGATTTATTACGGGGGAATTTACTGCTAAATGGGGCCTCTGTGACCTCTTCGAATTTCTCGATTAAAGCGCTGCGTTTAGTTTCGTCGTTAGCTGCGATACCCGTGCTTGCATACAACAATTCTTTATCTGTAACGTTACCCTTGTTTGGGGTTTTTTTGTGTGTGTGTGCATTGCTTAAATCACAGGTATGGGGAATTATTGTATAATTCCGCTGGAGATTGGAGGTAGGTTTTGAGAAGTATAAAAAGATGTTATAAGAAATGGTATTTAGAAACGGCTTTGATAAACTGTCAAGGTGGAGGCTGTGCCGGTTCATTCGAGCCTGTAGAAGAGAGGTGGTAACGGCTGCCTCCAGATTTTTTTCCTCTTCCTTTAGTGTACAGTGGAAAAGAAAATAAAGAAAGGGGGAGGAAAAAAAATGAAAGGAAATGAAATAAAGGAAAAGAAATAAAGCGATGAAGTAGAAGTCGGCAGACGAAGGTACGGAGATGTCTCTTTGCAGGGCAACGCAGTCGAGCCTGACGCTCGTTGCAGCCCGCGGGTGCGCCCGGTCGTTCGAGTTGTTTTTTTTCCTTTCTTTTCGTAAAGTCCTGCTTTGAAAATGCTCTATTTTAAATCCCAGTCGCCCTAAATTAATCGTGTTTCGTCTTCTGGGCAGTAAGGACACCGACGTTCACAATTCCGGGAGTAGGGTGATTCCCCCGGGCCGGGTGCGAGTTTGCTGCGAGCGGCCGAGGGAGCTTGCGCGGGGAGAGAGCTCGGCGGCCGCCGCCGTGCTGAGGGGCTCGGGCACGAAGAGGGGAAGCCACCCGCATACCCTCGTTGCTCTGTTTTCTCGAGCGAGACCAGTGGCTTCAAGAGCGGAGAGGAAAGCGGACTTTACAGCCGCGCTTTCCGCCCCGCACTGCTGTCTCGGGACACGAGGATCGGGGGGATTGTTTCGGGAGAGCTAATATTTCATGCCCTCAACAGCAAGGAAAAGCTACTCGAAATTGCGGCGGGAAAAATAAATAATAATAATTAAAAAAAATAAAAGAAGATCAAATCAAAACCAGCTCGCGGTCAAAATCAAGCAATCAAAAACTCCCAACAACAGCCCCCCCAAAATTCAAACCGCTCAGTCCGCGGGAGACCCTCAAAGCGGCGGGACTGTGGACGGGAGCGGAGCCGAGCGGAGTTGCCGCTCCGGCCGTTTGAGTCCCCGCAGTTCGTGGCACATTTCGGCTACCCCGGGAGAAGGGAAAGACTCTCGCCCGCTGCAGGCAGCGCGATGGCAGCCCGCGACATCTGCACTGGCCGGCAGCGCCTAGTGACCCCGGCGCGCCGCCGCCCGGCCCGGCCAGCAGGTGCGCGGCGAGAGCTGGCGGCGAGACTCGAGGTCGCTCGGACGTCGTGGCGATCCAGGGCAGCGGACAGTCGTCGAGCAAGGGTGATACCACGGAGGGGACGGGCAGCTGGATGCGGCCGAAGCGCCGGGCTTCTGCGTCACCTTTCCGCGGCCTCACGGCCCCTCATGTCTTCACGGGCCTTCCACTGCCTACCGGTGCGCTGGGCCGCCACCGACGGCCACTCCGCGGGCCTGCGGAGCTCGGGCGCTCCCGAACCAGCAGGTGCCATGCTCCACTTCTGCAGAGCCCTTCTTCCCGCTCCTCCTCGAACGGGTTCGGAGCACGACCATGGGGCCGTTCGCCGCGGGGCCGTGCGCCTTGGGGCTGGGGGCAGCGAAGGGAGCCGCGCGTCAGACGGCAGCGGCGGCCCGCGGTGCTGCAGCGGCCCCTGGAGGCCGCGGGGAGCTCTGTTCGCTCCCTGCGCTACCAGCGCCTGCTTCGGCCCGCGGCAGCCTGGCGGCGACGGGACCCGGCAAGACGGGCGTCCCGGCGGCACCCGGCCTGGAGCCCCCTCCGCACCCGGGAAACGGGGGCCGCGGTGCCCTGAGGAGGGCAAAAGGCAGCGACACTCTCCGCGGGTATCTGACCGCGCATCCCGCGCCGTCGGCTCCGATCCGCACTTCCTGCTGGTCCCGACACCGCTGCGGTCATCTCAGCTTCCCCTCCCTCTCTCCTCTCTCCCCCTCCTCCCCCCCCCAAAAATCCTCCTCAGCGCTGGACTTCGTCCAGGGCAGCAGGGAGATGGACAGCGTTTGTTCCCGAGACGAGGGGCAGAGTAAAGCAGTCCCTTTGCTGGAAGGGCAGCCTGAGCTTGACCACCCGTCCCGTCCTGAGCACAGGAACGCATCTGGGAGGGGGAACGGGGATGGGACCGCGGCTCGGCAGCAGCAAGGCCCCGCGGCGGGGGTTGGCGGGAGCTCCCTCGAAACACGGTGCGTGGCCGCTGTTAGCGCTGCTGCACGAAGCGGCTCCGACCTCCGCAGACCGCCGCTGTCAGCACTGGGCGACCGCAGTCTCATGGGATTCATCCCATTCACAGGACAAAATCTTTCGTGGGAGCCAGGGGCGCGCCTACAGAGGCAGAAGAAGCGTCCGGCAGCGGAGCAACCGGCCGGTGCTGCAGCACCGACCAGTGGGGATACCGGGGCCAGCTCCAGCCCAGGACAGGGACTCTGCCCGGGGAAAGGGCCGGCAGTGCAGCCCCTGGTGCAGACCTCTCCCTGCGCTCTGCTTCGGGAGGCGCTCCGACGGCTCCCGAGGGCCGCTGTCCCGGTGAGCGCGGCCGATGCGTGCAGAGCAGAGGTGCCCCTCGGCAGCAAGCGCACCCGCGGGCCAGATCCCAGTCCCGGTTTGCCGCCCGCTGACTGACAGGTCGGTGCTGCGAAGGACTCGGGCTGCACATGGAGGACTTACTTCGCTTTCTCGTTTTATCTTTCTTTCGAGGCACGCAGTGGCCGGCCGCCCATCTGGCACACGATTGCGCCGGTGTTCCTTGGTGACTGAATCACCGCCGACTTTACTCGCATTACTGGGATGGGATTTTTTGGTCTTGTTTTTAATGTCCCAGTCAGGAAACGCCGAGGTTTGACACACAGGCGGAGGCGGCCGGAGGCGAGGCGCTGGGCCGTCTCCGGGAGACACCGCTGATGTCCCCCTCAGTATCTCCCTTTCTCCCCCGAGACCCGGACTGATTTCCACACAAGAAAGCAATCAAGCGCACAACGACCTCAGCAGGCTCGATCTCGCCCGCGTCCTCCACCGGCGCACAACCCCCGCTACCCGCTCGCCCGTGTCCCCCGCCAGCGGTCCCCGGCCGCGGGGCTGTCCCTGGGCAACAGGGAGCGCGTCGAGCCACCCTGCCCGCGGCACTGCCAGCTGCCTGCCCCGACGAGCACCACCGCTGAAACCAGCCCGACCGGACACACGCTTCCTCGCCTTCCTCTCGCAAAGGAGCACCAAGCCCTGGGGAAGGGGATTTGGCTCTTCAGCCGCTGCCATGTCCTGGCTCCCCGCTCCCAGGATCTCCCGACTCCCTGTCAGGGGACTGTGGAGCTCACAGACACGCAAGGAGAAGTGTCAGAACGCCCTTGGCCGACGCCAGCTTTGCCATGTGCATGGCGGTGGAGTCCCTCGTCCAGCAGAACTTGAGCGCTGTGCCCTGGTGTAATTGTACGGTGAGGATGTGGCGAGGGAGGACGTGGCCGCTGCGGCCGACACCGCGGGAAGCGAGGAGAGAACACCGCCCGATGCCGTGCTGCCACCTTGCCCCGACGGCAGGTACCGAACCTGTGAGAGTCCCGGGGGCTTCTGTGGAGCAAAGGCTCCGTGGCAGGGGCAGGGGCGGACACAGCCGACCTGCTCCAGTGGGGATGCTTTGCCCCAGGCCAAAGGCCAGGGATGTCCGTCTGCTGCCGGGGGAACCTTGCCCTTCGCAGCCGTCTCGTCCTGAGGTGAGCCCACCCAGCATAGCACAAAGCCGGCAAACTCTCCCGAACACTCCAGCTTGCTGCCTGCTGATCTTCTCAAGGAAGAGGGGGAGAAAAGCCCTTGATAAATTGGCTTTTCAAGCCCAACAAAAAAAAAAAAAACAAGTGAGACGTTTCTGTGGTGCCTGAAATGAGCAGTTGTCAAGACATGAAGAAATACAACGTGCCGTGCCTTATTATCGTTTGGTTTAAGCAGCCATTTGGCTAAAGTCTTTCCTGCCGTCAGCACTAAAACACTGAGCAGGGCTGTTGCCTACAGCCGCGGCTGGAAGCCCAGACACCCATCACGCACGAGTGGGCCCCTTTCTCATCGCTCCATGCCTCGCCGCCCCTCCCTAGCCGAGCGCAGGGATTGCAGAGGGTCCCCGGGCTGGCAGGCTTTGCTTACTCTCTGGTGCTGGCATTTTACCTGCTTTGGCAGACGTGCCAAGTAGCGGCCTGCAGTGTGGAAGTCGGATTCAGGGCTACCAGGGTAGCTTCAGAGCTACCTGCCTGCTGCACAGACCTGGGCTTGTATGCTTTGCTCATGGGGGAGGGGGATTTCAGGCACCGATGAAGTTCTGCAGCTGCCTCTGGCTGGAAGGTTTGTGAAGTTTTCAACCTCCAAGCCAGCTGTTAGGGGGAAAACCTAAAAGCAATATTGTCTAAAAGCAATAAATTGGTTTAAGAAATGCAGTTGTACGTTTGCAGGCCTCGTAACTCACCTAGGGCATGAGAACTCCAAGGCAGCAGAGAAGGGGGCGCATGCATCGTGTCCTGTGATGTATATTAAATAACTCCATTTCCTTTCAAGACCTTTCTATATCCCAGTGAGTAACTTGATTTTCACAAATAAAATTAATACTGTAGGGTGAAAGTCAGCAAATGATCAAAAGGCTCAGAGGGTTTTTTCCAGTTGTAAACATGCAGGATCCATATGGTCATTAGATACATCTGTGGGTTAAGCACTGATTTGTTTATGCAGTCCTGATGCTTAGGATACTCTTCTGTCCCGTATCTGCATACTGTAATCCCCCTTACCTACCCTCTGCTCGTGTGTTTCCTGTTTCCAGCATGCATTCTCCATGTGTAAACTGTGGTGAAGGATATGTTATAAAGCAGGGTACTGCAGAGCTCTGCAGATATGTTCAGAGCACTACAAGCACGGTGCGAGCATATGCAAACCATCACTTACAGATGTGCGCAATGTCCATGTTAATCTCTGCGTGGTTTTGGGGTGGTTTGTGGCATCTAATTCAAATAAAAGGACAATAATGGCTATTGTGAAGAAGTACCAATTGTTCCCAGGCAGGCTCACCCCTAGAATGACCAGACAAACCTTACTGATGAAACTTCACTTCTTAACAAAACCAGGGGCTGAAATGCTCATGTTCCCTTCAGCTTCTCCTGTTGCTACCTCACAGCACCACGGTGTGCACCATTCTGTTGGGTGAAAGCACAGCTGCTACAATACATTCTGTGGATGTGGTGCTTGTTGATACACTTTGGAGAGTTTTCAGAGTGGAACAGTTTGGATCTAGCTTGTGGCAAGGGAACAAGAGGCCTTTTTCTCTATGAGCTTTCCATAGCTACTGTGGAGAAAGATCAGGGCAAGATCCCTCTGGAGTACAGGAAGGCTACATAAGGTACAGGAACAGGTAGAGCTGGGTACAGGAGCAGAGACATTTAAGAATGTATTCCCTTTCCCCTTTCCCTTCCCACTGATCCCTTCAGATGACAATGTGCACAAGCAGTGCACATGCAGTGCACACTGGGGACAGTGTCTGCTCTCTGGGTACCGTGTACCAGGCACAGACAGAAAGCATGCAAGATTAGAATGAACCTAGCAGTGGACTTCCACCTTATTTGCTCATGGACTTCTGTTTTCTGCTCACATGGGGATACAGATGCCTGCTCAGAGGCCTGTCATTCTGTCTGCTCTCTTAGTTCCCTTCTGCAGGCCCTTTGGAAGTATTTGAGGGATCTACACAGGCTGGGCTGTTCGTACATGGTCCACCTCATACAGAGGATCAATAACTATTGTGGATCTGCCTGGCTTGCTTTCACTGTTTCATCTATTTGACCTGCTTACCTCAGATAGGCTGGTGCAAACTCTTTGTGGGTCCTGCTGCTCTTTCAGATGCCCCTTTGGGAACTGTCTCCAAGAAAAACACAAATGTCAGCATCAGAACCCATTTTAGCACCAGAGGCACTGAGGGCTCTGCAGCAGAAATGGAACTGCCTCTTACTTTCAGCTTTTCTGATCAGTGGAGAGGAGGAAGAGATACTGTCAGCCACACTGCAAACGTTCCAGTGTAATGTGTTCCCCCTTCCCACTCCCTTTGTCCTGGTTGTTCAAATGCAAGCCTGAGCTGCTCAGTTGCACTGTTCTTGTGAGCCTGCCTGACTCCAAACTGCTGGATGGAGCCCACCTGTGCAGGTTCAGCACTCTGCTGTGCCAGGAGGTAAGAGTGGCCATAAAAGCAAGCAGCAGAGACCCTGGGACAAGGAATGCTTTGGAGTAACAGCCTTCTGGGCTGTGGTGGAAGCAAGGATCAAGGAACTTTCAGGGAGCCTGGGACTGTGCCTATGGAGAGTTGTGAGGAAGCTTCCATCATTAATAGACTTTCTCAGGACAGAGAATCACAGAATTAACTAGGTTGAAAAAGAGATCATTGAGTCCAATCTTAAAGTCAAACCTGCTGATAATAAGTGAGTAAGCATTTTCTGGACCCAGGAAAGGCTCCACAAGAGGACTCATGAAGCCATCAGAAAGGGTTCTTGAACAAAACCCATCTTGTACTTGATGTCTTTGTGAAACCTGAGAACAGAGAAGTCTCCATGACTTTGGCCAGAGGGCTTAGAGCAGTGTGGCATGGTAAGAACTGCTGCTGGGAAGAGCACCAAGTAGATCTAAGAGAGTCTATATTTCAGTGGGAGCTGACATGAGAGGCAGTTGCTGGCAATGGCAGCATCACTGAGGCTCCTGAGATCTGAAAAGGAGACCAGCGACAGAGGTCATTAGCAGCTAAGGTTAAGCAGGGTTAACCATGACCTTTCTCCAGTCTCCAAGCAGACAGCTCTTGAGCAAATACAAAACCACAAAAGAAACCTTAAACAACTACAATAACAAAATAAGTGGAGTCAAACCTGCAGATCTGTTTTATCGAAAGCATAATATTTATAGATGACAGATACTGAACGGCAGAAGAGTTGTTTTAAGGGCCATCCCTGGAGCTAGATAGAGAAGGCACACTTGAAAGCATTCTGCCTTTTGAACCACAGTGAGACAGGATCTTGAGCTTTGCAGAAAGAGCATTTGCATCCCTCGAGCTTGGCAATGCCTCCATGCTTGGTAAAGAAGGATGTTAGAAGTACCTGAGCTTCTGTTAGAGTCACAGGTGGAGCCTGACGTGCCAAAAGGCTGCGCAAAGCATCCCTTCAGTCTGCTCTAGTTCAGAACTCGGCTTGTGCTATCTTCCTCCTGCTCAATGGTTACAAGAAGATACATAAAACCAGACCAGAGCTGATGTTTACTTTTATTCCAGCTAATGGTTCCTCACATCTACAAGAACTTCTAAGCAGCAGATAAAAGCAGCTGCAAAAGTGATCTAGAAATAAACATCCAGAAGAAAACAGAACTGCAATCAAAGTTTCAGCTGTCCTTGTCTTAGTCCTTATCAGTATTCTTTTTAATCAGGCACATTTTGAAGTCAAAGGCTTATTTCCAACAGCTTTTGTCCATCCACCCATATGTATGTGTGGAAGTCCCTTGAAATACTACCACAGAAGTTCTGTTTCCTATCAAAACGGTGCACGTTGTCACTGCAATTATTAATTATCTTTCCCTCATCCCCCGTGTTCTCTCTGGGCCCCTCTTTTGCATCTGGCATGTGTACTGACACTCGAGATGACAAACACTGATAACTGCAAAGCTGCAATGCTGCATACTTCCAGAAAGCAAAGCCTAGCCAGAGTTAGTCACTGATTTATGTCCCCTGTTCTGCTCAACAGCACAAGGCTGATCTTTTGTTGGGTCCCCCCCCCCAATTCCATACCTTTAATCCTTACCACCTTCAACCTAGTGTGTGTCAAATTTCCATCTTATTGTTGCAGCTGTGGTTTCTTGCAAGTCTGCTTCTGGAAGGCAGGGACACATTCTTCACTTTATTCACAGATTTAAATGCTCTGCTGCTCAAAAATGCTTGAACTCATTAAATTGTGACAGCAGATGAGAGGCTTTGCCATGCTGAATGGTGGATGCTGAGGTTTTAAAGCACAAACCAGGGATCTTGGGGCAACTATTTCTATTCAGTCCAAATGTGTAGAAGGTGTTGTAAGTTAGGTAGGGTTTGTTAAGTCCAGGATTGGGTTTTTTTTTTTAGCAAAGAGGTTATTTGCGAAGTACACAAGGCAGAAAAACTCATAGAATCATAGAACCAAGCAGGTTGGCAGAGAGCTCCAAGCTCAGCCAGCCCAACCTAGCACCCAGCCCTGGCCAAGCAACCAGACCATGGCACTAAGTGCCCCAGCCAGGCTTGGCTGCAACACCTCCAGGCACGGCAACTCCACCACCTCCCTGGGCAGCCCATTCCAATGCCAATCACTCTCTCTGCCAAGAACTTCCTCCTAACATCCAGCCTAGACCTGCCCTGGCACAGCTTCAGGCTGTGTCCCCTTCTTCTGGTGCTGGCTGCCTGGCAGCAGAGCCCAACCCCACCTGAAAAAAGCTTCCCTACACCAAAACCACCTTCCACAGGTGTACAGATGAAAGGAAACCAACTCTGCACCACCTAGGTACCTGTTTAGCTAGGATGGCTTCATGCCCCACCGTTGGAGACAGCTCACCAAGCAGATTGGTTCCAAAACAATCTGCATGCATACAAAAGAGCTCTACAGAAGTTAAGTGCTTTAAGTACAAGCTCCGCTGCTTCAGGAGAACCCCAATGGCTTCCCTCTGCTCTCCTGTACCCCTTCACATCACCCTCCCGACCCCTTGGGCAGCTGCCTGTGAAGGGTCACTCTGCCTCTGAGGGAGCTGGTGAGAAGAACCATACCTTTGCTTCAGCCTTCTGCGTCCAACGTGCGGTGCAGTAATCCAAACCCACTTTATCGTCTTTAAAGGCTGAGAGCTTTGTGTTTTCCACCAGAGCAGCTGAGACATGTCCCGTCCCTGGAAAAGGCCAGGAAAATAGCTGAGAGCTGTGCAGCTTAAACCGCTGCAAAGAACCTGCCAGAGGCCATCTGTCAGAGCCCAAAGAGTTCCAGTTACGTATGATTTCATTTGATCCCAGAGGCTAAATAATGGACAGGAAAGCTTTAATAATGTCATGTAGATTATGTGTGGAAATGTAAAAGGAAGGGGATACAATGCCAGGCCAAAAGCTCCTCGTGTGCTCAGGGCTGCACAGCCAGAAAACACAGCCTGAGCAGCGGGCTCTGGTAATAAAATTAGCAGTTGGAAGGGCTAAGGTATTTACTCAGGTGAGACTATTTGATTAAGAAAAGAGATGACTTCATGTTTTCCAGGAAGCTGCCAGGAAATTATCAGTGGAGAGAGCCTCGATCCTCTCTCTTCCACATCAGTTCCACTGCCACGTGAAACTCAACATGGTAACCAAGGCTGGCTGCTCACCCTGACCGACAGCAGTGCCAAGGAGACCCTGGCTACGGAAAGGACAAATCCCAGCGGCCCTCCCTTACCTCTACCTCCTGGTAAGTTCGAGTTACTGCACCTGCTGACCCGCAGGGTGTGGGCCCTGTCGCCAAGTCACTTCCAGAGGGGGCGAGTTCTGGCTGAGAGGGTGAAGAGGCAGCTGGCAGGGTGGTGTGAGCGGCCACTGCAGATCTGTCAAGCACCACCTGCCAGATCTGCCAAGAGAGTGAGGCTCCAGTGCCACGTGACACGATTCAAATGCTGGCAAAGGAGGGATTGGGGAGCAGGGCTCAGAGGCAGGATGGTCATGGGCTGAAAGCAGAAGCAAATGGTTCCTATCCAATAATATCTAAAACCTTGTGTGCAGAGCCTCACAAAGGAAGCAAGTGTAATGTTTCCTGGCTTTCTTCAGCCTGGCACTTGTGGTAGTCTTTCTCTGGCTGGTGCTTTTATCTCCCTTGGGACAGCCATAACTGTTTTAGCAGCTGAAAACTTCTGCTCACCGGCTTTTCTTTCACTGGAGGGGTCTAAGGCTTTTTCTTCCCAGGTTGGGTCTTCATTTGCAGGGAGTTCCAGCAGGTTTCTTAGGTTTCTCATTTCCTCTTCTTATTTCTGCTCTCATCTGTTTTGCAAATGGCCACCATAAGGTTAAGCTTATCTAATGGCCAGGCCTCTGGCTGGAGCAGTGCCAGCAGCACTCTGAAAATCAGTCATCTGAAAGCGTTCAAAGGAGATGGCCATCACCTTCTCCCTGAACCTCAAACTCAGAACTGCCCCCCTAAGCACAGCCCCCAGTGCCAGCAAAAGCAAGAGCTTGCCCTTGCATTCAGGTACCACTTTAACCAGCTTCCTCAGGTGGCTCAACGGCACTAGGCACTGCTGAGTGAATCCAACTCAAGAAGTAATCAGCTCTTTCCTCAGCGTTTGCAGAAGATAGAGGTTGGACTACGCACAGTGCAGAGTGAGCATCTCCAGGGCGGCTCCAGAGTGAAAGCAAGCTTCATCCTGCAGGTTCTTCTCCTTGTCCCATGAGTTGAGACCCTTTGCCTTCACTGGCAGGGTGTTCTTCAGGTCTGCCTACTCCTGCTCATCAGGTGTGAGCATGGCAAGTGCTAACATCAGAGAGGCTTGGGGGCTGTGCCACAGGTCCTGCCAGCAAGGGGCAAGGGCAGAAGTTTTCTTTCCCATGTTAAGGGCAAGTCTGCACCAATGCAAGATTTGTTACAGGTCGCCTCTGCGCAGATGTACACGGAGGACAAAAATCTCATTACCTTCACTGTTCCCCCCCCGTGAGACCTGGATTCTATTCAAAAGGAGGAGGCCAGGAGGAGTACTGGCTCTCCAATTTAGAAACTTGAGAGGGAGCCCAAAAACCTGCCCGAGGTCTGCATGAGTCACCCTGAGGACACAGCACGTGGTGATAGAGATTGCTGTGAGCGCTAAGGAGCTTAACCTTGCAAAGAGAAAACTAGAAGGCTGTATTGTGACATTTATTTAGCTAAGGTCTGAGAAGGAAGAGCTGAGAGCAGCTCCTACGCACAGTCTGGGAGAGAATCAGCTTTGTAGGAACGGGGTCCGTGTGGAAAAATCATTCCTCATTTGGACTTCTGACTTCCCGAGGAGAAGGAATTCTGACCCTGTGGAGACAGAGAAAACAGGCCCAAAGGAGGCTGCAGCATGAAGACACCTTCAGAGCAACCTCATTTTGGAGAGAGGGCTGACAACTCGAAGAGAAAGATCTGCTGGGCACAGCCATGTCTGCCTCGAGGGCTGATTCAGTCAGTGCTCACAGGGAGACCTGAGAGCCCGCTGGGATCCTGCTGCCTCAGTGCTGTGGGATCTGCTGCTGGCCGCAGCAGGAAGGCTGCTGAGTCAGCCGCTGAGCATCAGTCAGCCGCTTCCCACAGCAGCGGACGCAGGAAGCAGAGGCAGGAATGCACGATGAAGCCAGAGGAGGTATGGGAGTACGTGAGCTGAAGGCTCTTCTGGAAAGGACAAGCCTACATTTCACAGCGGCTTATTAGGCTACAAGCATTAGCTTGGGCTACTTGAGTAACTTGAGTTAGAACACATTTAGGAGCAGGCTGCATTTCAAGTGGCTCTGCTGAGAAACACAGCTTCAGTCAATAGCTGTCTCTGCAGAGACTGGCGCAGCTCTAGCCATGGCACCTGGGGACTTGCACGGGTCATGGTTCTCCTTGGCACAGTCACCTCTGGAGTGAACATTCTGCAGGCTGAGCAGTCTGCGCAGCTGTAATGAGGCTCCCTCCAGCTTCTGACCTGTGCCACAAGGTCTTGTGCCAGGACTAGCACAAACCAACACAAATCTGTTGCATTTCTGAAGAGCATTATTTAAGCACGAGACTGTAAGGGATGATTACCATCACAGGCACAGAACTTCAGAACAGCCTGCCTAAAAGCAAGGCACTTCAGAGCAGCCTCCCTAAAAGCAAAACAAGTCTGGGCAGAAACCTCTGCCCCCCCTTCCTGTAAGACACCTGTTCTCCTTAAACCACTTTTTTCCCCCCTCCTCTTCTTTTTTTTTCCAGTGGAAGTCACCCCAGCTGAATTAAATTTGTTTCCCTTGGGCCTGCATTTTCTTTAGCCAACACAACAGCTGCAGCATGTGGAGATGAGCCACGAGAAGTGTAACAACACATGTTTGTGATTGCTGTATCAACTCTGGCAGATTTAAGTGCAGAGGTCTTTAGCTGCCTTCTATTAGAGAGCCAGCTTGACAATATACACAACATCTTGCAAAGCAGTAGCAATAATGGAGAGGTTTGTGCATTTCATGTACATGCTGGTGCAGTAAAACCAGAAAGGGGCTGACTGTTACTTATAGCTCTAGAGACTGGATTAAGCACAAACATTTTCCTTTGCACGTAAAAGCAGAAACAGGGCTGGAGGATGGGTTAACTACAACAAAATCCCCCGAGCCCCCGAGCTAGCTGTGAGCCAGTCCTGCAGACACTCAGGCATTCAGAATGTGCAGTAACCCTGTGATTTCAAAGCTGCAGTGAACTTAATCTCTCCAAGAAATTGCTGGATTCCTGGAAAATAATGCACAATCTTGGGGCAGCATGCCTTTTTTTATCCCTTCCTCCCCTCTGTTTTTTTCCCCTCCTTTCAAGAGCAGGTGCCAAAAACTGGTCTTGTGGAGCCTTACCCAGTGTATGTTAGTTTAGCATTTTTAAACGCCTGCTTTGGAGGGTTGAGATGATGCTATGAGTATCCCACACCCAGTGTAATGAGGCACTTCTCTTTGAAGGACCCTTTGGAAAGGTGAAGATAAATGCCAGTAAAGCAGCCCAGAAGCAAGCCTCTTGTCCCTGGTGCTCCATGCAGAATAAGTGCTGCATGCATTTGTGGGGGATTCTAACACAATTGCCTCACTTCAATCTTCCTGGACATCTCCTCTCTTCAAACTGCAACGCCAGTGCCTGCTGTGTGATGTGCATCCCCTGCCCTGCGCTGGCGCTCTGCTGTGCAGTGCACTGTGCAGTACAGTGCAGCACTGCCTAAGTGTCCTTGTGACTCCAGCAGCAAACGTTCCCACTGGCTGGAATTTCAGACGCTTCGTGTCTGACCGACAAGGAGGGGACCACTTCCACACTCTTTTGTCTTTCCTGACTGCATCACTTCTAATCAAGTGAACCTATCAGACATTATTAAAAGGTTGTCAAATAAATGGTAGTGTCTAATGTGGTCTGCCTCCAGTTTTGGCCTCTCCTCCATCCTCCTGGGAGATGAATCGAGCCAAGGCTGGGAATGCTACTCAGGCAAAAAACCATGTTTATAGGCACACTCCCATGAGCAAATTAGGTAGGACTGATCCCCAACGTAGTAAACATGAAAGAAAGACCCTGCTGATGTGAACAGCTTTTGTGTCAGGTCCTAGAGATATTCTGCCTAGCCTGACCTGCACCTGAGCAGGGAATGCCTACCTGTTCATCTTTCCCAAGGAGAGATGCAGTGTGTATTAAAAGATGCAGTTTGGCTTCCCCCGCCTTGTTTCAGTTTTTCATTCTTTTCCCTACTCTTCAAATGAGCACATTCATTTCTAACTTAGTTTTAAGGCAGTTTAACTGCATATTGCTGACTGGATAAGAGCAGCCTGACGCTACCAGTGTAACAAATTAGATCATGGAACTGGAGAAGGGCTGGAGGATGCAGCAGTAAAAGCTGTGTAGCAGCCAGTTCAAGGTTACACAAAAACATTCAGCTCTCTCTTGTTTAGAAGACATTGAAATGTGATATACGAAGACAGAAAAAGCAGTGTCTTTAAATCTTAACATGATTAGCAGTTTTACTCTGTAGGGATCCAGGGGAGGGGATGGACTCCACCCTGAGGAAGATAAAAGACTTCAGTTTTCTCAAGTGGAAGGAGTGATTCATTTTAGGTGGAAGTGGTATGCATGTGATATTCCTCATGTGGTAAATGAACTGTTTCCATTAAGAGAGCTCCTAGCGTATGGAATTGCCCTGTTCCCCCTGCTCTGCACAGAAAATTGTACGACCAGGATGTGTGCTTTTTGCTAAGCCCAGCCTGGGCACAAACAGGCACTCTCGATGGCTGTTGGTAAACTTCTCCTTTTTCTTGCTGTTAGAGAAGTCCATTAACCTTCCCCTGTGTTCTGCTAGCAACTCAGAACATCTTCAGTGAAGGAACAGTGAAAGGAGCTTAGGTCTGAGATGTAATGGGGCTCATTAGCTCCCTGGGTAGTAACTTGCTTTATGTTTTGCTGTGTTCTTCTAGCCTGACCTCTGAACAGTCACTTGAAAGTTCTCTTTCCAGCAGAAGGTTCCCTTGCTTGGCACTGGCAATAGTTCCTGTACTCATCCTTAGTAGCACTGAGGATGCCATAAAACTCTACCCCACTGAACCAAACTGAGCCTGATCCGACTCAAATCGGTGCGTCGGAGACAGCCACTTCTGTGAACCTTCTTTATTTGCCACTTTCCAGTGTCTTTAGAACACAGGCTGCTGGGGAAAGGCTTCCCACTGCTGCTAAGAGCAGAATGGGAACCTAAGTGCAAAGCTGACTCTTTTCCTTGTTTTGAATACATTGCTCCTTTCCCCGGGATCTTATCTTGTAATCAGAGCCGTTGCTTTACGGTCAGTCATGAAATGGCTGTTATGCCACTGAACTTTTTTGGTACACTTTTAAGGCCAGAATTGTGTTTAAGTCTTTCCCCCTCCCCCCAAAGTGTGACTGTACATGTTATATGAGCAGCTTATTTGGAGCTGAATTATGATCTCCTGGCATGTTTTGATTGGGAAATGATGGAAAAAAGTAGGAAACTGCAATGTTGTGGTTTCTGGATCTGAAAGCATCTAGAATGACTGATCCTGCCACAGCCAACACACTTGCTGTGCAGTATCTATGGGGTAAGCTGCAGATGTGCTGCACAAGTAAATAGGAAGAGTTTTAACAAAAAAACCCCAAACCAATCAACAGCTCCAAACCCCAAACTGATAAAACCCCAGAGACAAAAAGAACCCTAAAACAAACCCAAAAAACCACAACCAAACCAAATAAACCAAACAAAACACAAAACAGCAATAAAAAAAAGAAAAACAAAATTAAAAAGGAGAAAAACAGGGGAAAAAAAGAGGGAACAAAGAAAGAAAGCAAGCAAGCCTCTCCGCAAGCAAACAAGCTGCAAGCATCTGACGGCACTGCTTTCGTGGTGCTCAGCCTTCACAATGTGCTTTCCAGCCGTCTTGGGCTCCCCCTATTTGTCCTTCACTGTTCTCTGCTTGCGTTTCCCACTTTTAATACCTCTTGTCGAGCAGCTCAGTGAAAGGCCCACAGGGCAAGGAAACTTCCCTTCTTCAAAGCTGAGAAATGGGTCTTGCAGCCTCTGGAAAGCTGAAGTTTGTTTCCTGCAGTGCTTGCCTCATCCAGTAACAATGATGGAACCATTGTGGGGTTATTGATACTAGTTTCCATTGCTAGCACAGGGATCAGGCTTTGCTAGTTAGATGGTATTTGTTTATTCTCCAGGGTGTGAGCACACCCCTTTGCAGACTGCAGAACAGATGGTCCCCCAGAAAGACAGGGAAGAGTTTTATGTGGCTGGGAATCCAGAGTAACCCTCAGTATTAGCACAACAACAGCAATTGCCTTACAAACCAAAATTAGGTTGGAGATTTTTTCCTTCTTTCCTGTTTTATTTCTTTCTGGTCAAGCTGATGGCAATCTGTAGATCCCCAGGAGCATAATCAATGCAGCTGCAGCACAGGCTGGACTATCTTCTGTGCTCAGCTGTAAATAGCAACTCTGTCGCCATGGTTTATTTTTACTGTGCTGTGCTATAATAGGAAAAATAGCAAATGGTAAGGCTATATTTAGCCTGTTACCAAGAGTGTGAGCTGAAGGGCTAGGCAGCAGCAAAATCCTCTCCTAATCAACACATGTAATCATATTTTGGATGCCAAGAGGATGTGTCCTAGGTAGTGAGAGGAACTGCAGCAGCACAGCTAGTACTTCACTATTCAGGTTTTCACTGCCCTTTCTGATTTGAACCAGGTTGGTTTTGACAGAGTGGGTATGGCTGGCAGAATCTGTGCCTCTGTCTCTCCTGACTGCTGATGTTCTGCAGCTTTCTTTTGCAGAGCCACCAGACAGTCAAGGTCCTTTTATTTATTTTTTTTTTTTTTTGCAGTTTTTTTTTACTGCTCTCTCTGGTTTGAATCAGGTTGATTATGGAGCAAAGCTAGGTTCAGTCTGGAGGTGAGGAGGAAGTTGTGAGCATGAGAGTGGTGAGAGGCTGGAATGGGTTGCCCAGGGAGGTGGTTGAGGCTCCATCCCTGGAGGTGTTTCAGGCCAGGCTGGCTGAGGCTGTGGGCAGCCTGCTCTAGGGTAGGGTGTCCCTGGGTATGGCAGGGGGGTTGGAACTGGCTGCTCCTTGTGGTGCCTTCCAACCCAGACTGATTCCATGAGTCTATGATTTTGACAGAGTGGATATGCCTGGCAGGATCTGTACCTGTGTATCTCCTGACTATTGATTTTCTGTCTCTTTCTTCTGCAGGCCCACCAAAGAGTCAATTTCCTTTTGCATGTCATTAATTCACCACTAAGTTGTGATTAGTTCAGGAAAGGAAATAAAACCCAAACCAAAACAGTTCAATTAATCTAAATTTTAGTCCAAACTTGAGAATATGCTGCCTTGATATTTTATTTATAACTATTTGGTGACTGAGAGGGCCAGGAAAGTATCTAATGAATTCTTAGATAAGCCCTCAAGGTTACTTCACACTAGACATGATAGGTAGGCAAAACTGCAGGCAGAAGTCAGCTTTCCTTATCTTCTGTATAAACAAGCTGGTATTTCATCCAAGGCCTTTTCTTTGACTTCCAGCATACCAGATTGCTATCAGGCAGTCACAAGGAGAGCCATGCAAACATGTTGTTGTTGACTGTTTGTCTAGTGGATTTTTGAATCAGTTTCTGAGGAAGGCAGAGTCCTGCATTGGTTCTGTCCTTGTGCTTCCTCACCTTCTCCCCTTCGCGGTGCTTTGGGGCTTAGCCACCTAAAATACACAGCCACGTGTGACAGAGAGCTGGGGGGCTGTAATTGCACTAATTGCCCTTCTGGTTTTTGTAGGACTCACAGGTGATCTGGAATGAGCTGCCCAGGCAGGTGGTGGAGTCACCCACCCTGGATGTGTTTCAGGGTGGTTTGGATGTGGTGCTTGGGGCTCTGGTTTAAGGTGAATGTTATAGAGTGCGGTTCTAGGTTGGACTTGGTGATCCTGAGGGGCTTTGCCAACCTGCATGGTGCTGTGACTCTGTGAGTCTGTTAGAGACTGGCTTGGGTTTTGGAGAACAAGGTTTAACCTCTTTCTTCAGCACACATGCTCCCTGGCAACGTCCTGTGTCCAGCCTCCCACGTGGCTTTTCCAGTGTCAATCTCTGCCTGTTTCTGTGATTCTGTGATGGGCAGAGGAGGCAATGCCCTGTTCACATGGAGCTGTCTCCCCTTCCTGGGCAGGGGAAAAAGTGAGGCAAACTCTATCCTTAGGTGCTAGGTTTGAGACCATGCTGCTGGCTGACCTGCAGCCTTCTTCTGTGAGCTAAACACCCTCTGAAAGCCAAGCTGAAGAGAAGGTTGTGGTGCAGACCCAAGGTACTTGGGCTCCACGGGGTAGTGTCAGAGTGAGCCAAGGCACAGCGAGGTATCAGTGATGCAGAAGGGTTCTAAGGAGTACAGAGCTGGGAGCATCCCTGGGGTCTATGCAGGCAGCAAGGACAGTGAGCTTTGGGATGCCGAGGCAAGGAATGGAGCTGCTGTGGAATGAAGAAGACACCGAGGGTGGAAGCTCTGAGGACCCTGTAAAAGTACTGGGGGCTACTATGGTTAGGAGAGGGGAAGAGATGTAGGCTGTGGAAAGCACCATGGAGATGCTGAAGGACCAGGGGCATTTCCTCTTGGCAGAGGCCTGCTGGTAATCCTGCTGTGCCCTTGCAGCCCCCGTTAGCCACAATGCCTGCTGTTGAAATGGGCCTGATCAAATCCCTTTGGAAGTAAACGCTGCTTTTATTTGCTACCAGAGGAACTAGATAAGGGCCCTGCTAGAACACACACAATTTATTTGCATGACATTTAGGAATGACTTTGAAGTATCTGTTTGGAATGTAAATGTTACCATTAGTAATGCCTGTTAGGAGCTCAGACATGAGTTTCTCAACCAGCATTTATCCTTCTCAGGTTTATTACGAGTTCCATGCAACTGAGGCAGGGCTGACACCTTGCAGCTTTTTGCTCCTTACATTTAGGGGCCTGGGGACTCTCTTAGTTTGTGGTTATACAGCACCTCATACTTGTCTGTGCCATCATGGTTCCTGAGCCCATTGCAGTCTAAGTAATTACCAAAGAGATGATTTTATCTGATTACAAATCCACACTGTAATATTATAGTACTCAAAAACTAAGTATGGTCTTCATCCATCCTTTGCTCTAAGGAGTTGTACTTGATGCTGCTGCCAGTTCTGCAGAGAAGGCAGTCTCAGTGCATGCTGGTAAACAGTGAAGCTGGTGGCATATTTTTGAAGAAGGAGAGTCATTTGGTTAGTTTGCTTCTAAAGTTCTAAGCCCAGGCTACATGAAACCGTTTCTTACTCACCTGCTTTCTTAGCAGCGCTGGAAGAAATCATGGGAATAGCATGTAGATTGTCTGCAGCCTCCTCATCTCCATGTTGTCTAGACACCAGCAGTCTCATAGTGTATTCATGCCTCCAGATCATCTACCCTTCCCTTGATGGAAAGGCCAAATGAGGTAGTAGAACAGAGGCAGTGTTTTCCCTTTCAAAGTTCCTCCTTTGCTGGTGGCTAGGTACAGTGTTGTAGGGAATACCAAAGCAGGGCTGCCTTTCACAGGTGGTTCCCAAAGTGGGGTTGCAGGGGCAAGGGGAGATGGGGTCACTTATACCAGATCATTGGCTAAAATACTGCTTGAAACCATGAGAGGTGAATAAAGTGATCTGGGAAAATATTATGCATACCATGTTATCTTCTCGTTGATATTGTATTTTCAGCACAAGGGTACTCAGAAAGCATCCTGGCAGCTGCACAAGGCATAACTGAAGCTTCTCTGAGAAGGAGAGGGAATTACTCCATATTTTTCAGCACTGCCTGCCTAGGTTATAAGGGCAGGTCACATAACTCTTTCCTCTTCTGGGCATCTTGGGTGTTTTCACATTTTTCTTTCTTTGGTGGCATAAATGAAGGACACTCCTACCCCTTTCTTCCTCAAGGATCAGGTAGGTCAGGGTTATTTTCTGGGAATGGGGACTGTGGTATTAAATAATTTTGAATGAAGAGAGTGAACATCTAAATCTGCTCTTCTTGGACAAGTCTGGTTTGGATTTGTCCTCATCAACTGTTGTTAAAGGGGAAGGGAAGAGTGGCAGGTTTTCCAGAGAGAGAATCAGAATCAGCCAGGCTGGGAGAGAGCTCCAAGCTCAGTCAGCACAACCTAGCACCCAGCCCTGCCCAATCAACCAGACCATGGCACTAAGTGCCCCAGCCAGGCTTGGCTTCAACACCTCCAGGCACAGCCACTCCACCACCTCCCTGGGCAGCCCATTCCAATGCCAATCACTCTCTCTGACAACAGATCCCTCCTAACATCCAGCCTAGACCTGCCCTGGCACAGCCTGAGACTGTGTCCCTTTCTTCTGTTGCTGCTTGCCTGGCAGAAGAGAGCATAACCTCCCCTGGCTACAGCCTCCCTTCAGGTAGTTGTAGAGAGCAGTGAGGTCTGCCCTGAACCTCCTCTTCTCCAGGCTAAACAATTCCAGCTCCCTGGGAATGGGGAGTGGGAACACTTGTCCTATCCCTGCCTTTGTCCTGCTGTTCAAGCTACGGTACTGTACCTGTACAGTATTATAGTACCTGTAGTTTTCCTAAGAACCCCTTCCCGTGCTTGAATGTGTCATTTGTTGCTGCTTTGGCTTAAGAAATGGATCTGGACAAAGCCTGCCCACTCTGAAATACTGCCTTAGAGATTTATAGAATTGTAGAATGGTTTAGGCTGGAAGGGACCTCAAAGCTCAGCCAGTTCCAAGCCCCTGCCATAGGCAGGGACACCTCTAATAGAACAGGTCACTCAAGGCCTCATCCAACCTGGCCTTAGACACCTCCAGGGAGGGTGCAGCCACAACTTCCCTGGGCAACCTGTGCCAGTGTCTCACCATCCTCACTGAAAAGAATCCTTTCCTAACATCCACTTTCAGTCTCCCCTCTGCCAGTTCAAACCCATTCCTCCTCCTCCTGTCATTCCCAGACCTTGTCAATAGTCCCTCCACAGCCTTCCAGGAGCCCCCTTCAGATCCTGCAAGGCCACTTCAAGGTCTCCTGGAAACCTTCTCTTCTCCAGGCTGCAGAGCCCCAACTCTCTCAGCCTGTCCTCACAGCAGAGCTGCTGCAGCCCTCTCAGCATCTCTGTGGCCTGCTTTGAACTGGCTCCAACAGTTCCATGTCCTGCTTGTGCGGGGGGCTGCAGAACTGCACACTTTGCACTCCAGGAGTATGATAGCCAGATAGGGATGTCAGGCTTCCCTTCATTAGGTGGAACTGGTCAGCAGCTATAGCCAAACTCCCTGTAATGTGAAGCTGGACACTAGCCACATGGCATCTTCTACCTGCCTGGCCTCACTTGTCCTAGCACTGTGAGACAGAAGTCTTGTGGGGACCTTGCCCACCACTTTCTCATGCACTCATAGCACACTGCATCTGAGGCATCTCTTGGCTGCCTCTTCTGGGTGGTTTTTCTTGGCGTCTCCTGCAAGCAGTTGTCTGTGGTGTGAACACATCTGGCAGCATGGCTGGTGAGCTACTCTGCCTTGTGGGATGATACTTGGAAGAGCTCTGCCTGATCTATTGTGCAAAGGAAGCTGTTCCATTGCAGTTTTTCCGTGACTCAGAAAAACAAAGAAACACAGAAGGTTACATGGTGTGTGATTTGTTTTATGGGTTCATTCAGCATTGCCATTGTGTGTTTAGCCCAACCACAGTGAGTCAACCGGGCTGGACTGACTCACCCAAGGACTGAGGACTTGCACAGCAGCAAGACTTCAGTCGCTCAGAATCTCCTTGGGGAAGCACATCAGGGAGATGAAATTAGGTATGGAGTGAGGACTGTCCTTAGGGGGGACTGCCAGTGTCCATCTAAAATTACAGTGGAACCCAGGACAGCTCAGCACTGGGCATGGATCTTGCTGAGCTTCTATCAGGCAAACAAAGGTACTTTCAGGGAAGGGCACAGAGATTGGTGTTAACGTTTAAGCCCTTCTCACACTGATGCAGCTGCATCTGGGAGCATTGCCAGCATCTTTAAAACTCTACAGCACAAATCCCCAAGTTGTCAGGTGTAGGATTTGCAGGTAAGGACCATATGGTGCTTGCAGCCTAAAAGCTGCTGTGTGAACCATTTACGTGGCAGCCTCCTATGGCACTGCAGGATAGCTTGGATGTTTGGGCATTAGAAAGCCAAGTTCCAAGTGCCGGCGTTTTTCACCTCGAAGCTGTCCTGCCGCCCGAGCCAGCCTCCCCGTCCTGCCACGGCTGCCTCTGGACGTCCTCCCTGCCGCGCTCTGCAGCCGGTTCTGCATGGAGGCTTAGCTCCTGGAGGAAGGACTGGCTGCAGCTCAGCACCACACGCAGCTGCCCCGCGGCTGGCACAGGCGGGCGGATGAAAGGCGCAGGCCGCCGGCAGCGCTGCCCCGCGGCGACACGGCCCGGGGGCGACAGCTGGGAAGGAGCGGCCGAGGTTCTGCCCCAGGCCCGCTCCTGCCCGAAGGCTTAGCCCCAGGAGCCAGAGGCTGAGGTGAGCAGGTAGGGAGGAACGGCTATGAGACCCCGGGGCCCCGGGTCTCTGTTTCCGCCTCCCGGCTCGCCCCGCCCGGCCAGGCCGCCCCCGGCGCCGCCGCCGCCGGAACGGGAACGGGCAGCGCCTGGGCGGGACCACACCTCCCGGCGTGCCCTGCGGCCGCGGCCGCGCCGAGCATGCCGGGAGCGCGCCCCCCCCCCCGGCTCTGCTCGTGGGGAGGGGCCAGACCCGCCTGCGGCTCTGAGCGGCACCCGCGCCGCCCAATCAGCGCCCGGCCCGTGCGGGCAGCGGCCAGTGAGCGGCGCGGGGCGGGCCGCGGCGGCAGCGGCTGGCGGCGGCGGTGGCGGCGGCCGGAGCGCGGCCGGGGGCGGCGGCGGCCGGGGGAGGGCGCGAGCCCCGCTTAAAGGGACCGCGAGCTGGCGTCGAAGTTGTGAGGAGTTGAGCGGTACCGGCCCGCGGTGCCCCAGGGGTCGGCGGGGGAGCCCCCGCTGAGGACAGGGCGGCCGGGGGGCAGCAGCGGCATGGAGCAGACAGCGCCCAAGAGGTAACGACCCTCCCTGGCGGCCCCGGCCCCTCCCGGAAGCGAGCGCGGCGGCACAGCCGGGATGAGGCCTTGGGCCCGGGGGGAGCCGTCGGTTGGTCGCGCCCGCCCTTTCCCCGACCCTTCTCCGACCTCGGAAGGCTCCGATTCTGGGCGCTGTGAGTGGGGTGGTGGGGCAACGACGTGGGGCTGAGAGCTGCCTGGCGGCCGGAGGGGGTTTGTTGCGGAAAGTCCTCTGCCAGGGGCACATCCCCGAAGTAACCGGCCTGGGTAACCGGCCGGCTGGGGGCCGGCCCCTCGAGGCTGGCTGAGCTGCGGCAGTACCGTTTTAATGTGGAACGAAAACTTCATCGCCGAGAACATTTTGCTGTCTGGGAGGTCGCTCTGCATTTTAGTGCAGGCTGCTGGAAGAAAGCAGCAGAAGTTGTTACCCGTACATTAGAAAGTGCCCTTGTGTCCCGCTGGCGGGGGTGGGGGTGGCATAGCTGCAGTTACAGAGCAGGGAGTGGGAAGAGGAAAGGAATGAAGTGCTCGCTCGGGGTGCGCGTTACCTAGGTGGTGAGGTCGGGGGCGTTTGGCGTCTCCTCTGAGGGTGTAACAGAGGTGAGGCCGTGGCCTGTTGCTAGAGATGTGGCGCTGGCTCCTTGGGGCACAGGATAGGTTTGCTTTAGTCGTGTCGGATAACGTTACATGTAATAATACTTTAACCTGGAACAAGTCTCTCTTGGCCGCGCTGTGTGTTGCGCAGAAGGCAGCTGCGTAGTGCTGTGGCACACGGAATGACACGTTTTGCATAGGTACTTAGCTGTCGCAAGCATTTGCCTTTGGCTTCTGTTAGTTTAATGGAAAATCTGTGCACCATGAGTCAGTGTAGAAGATCGTTCACAGAGAGAGAGATTGGCATTGGAATGGGCTGCCCAGGGAGGTGGTGGAGTGGCTGTGCCTGGAGGTGTTGAAGCCAAGCCTGGCTGGGGCACTTAGTGCCATGGTCTGGTTGGTTGGGCAGGTCTGGGTGCTAGGTTGGGCTGGCTGAGCTTGGAGCTCTCTTCCATCCTGGTTGACTCTATGGTTCAAAGATACTAATCAGATTTTGTATTCTATTTTAAGTATTCCTTTTGCATTAAATATTTTAGAAACAGCTTTCTGCAGGAATTCATAGAATGGTTTAGCTTGCAAGAGACTTCCAAGCTCAACCTGTTCCAACCTGTAGCAGCTCTGCTATGAGGACAGGCTACAAGAATTTGGGCTCTGCAGGCTGGAGAAGAGAAGGCTTCCAGGAGACCTTGGAGTGGCCTTCCTGTATCTGAAGGGGGCTGCAGGAAGGCTGGGGAGGGACTATTGACAAGGTCTGGTAATGACAGGAGGAGGAGGAATGGGTTTGAACTGGCAGAGGGGAGATTGAAAGTGGATGTTAGGAAAGGGTTCTTTTCAGTGAGGGTGGTGAGACACTGGCACAGGTTGCCCAGGGAGGTTGTAGCTGCTCCCTCCCTGGAGGTGTCCAAGGCCAGGTTGGATGAGGCCTGGAGTGACCTGTTCTATTAGAGGTGTCCCTGCCTGTGGCTGGGGCTTGGAACTGGCTGATCCTTAAAGTCCCTTCCAACCCAAACCATTTTATGATCCCAAGGAGAGCCAGGCCTACACTGTAGTTCTGGGTGCTGCATGTCTCAAAGGAGGCAGGACAGGTACCAGCAGGAATATGAGTGCCTAAGGAGTAATCAATGTTGCCACTGCAATGCTTTAGGATATCAAAGGATTGGATACAAAACTCGAGGTTAGCATTAGATTTGTTGTTTATTTATTTTTTTAAAGGTGCAATATTTTCTGACTTTATTACCTGTCTGGAGGTGTTAGGGAGCTAACCTAGGAGGAGTTAGTCCTCTGGCCTAGCTGTTTAAACCTTCAGATTCAATCAGGAGGACCTAGAAAGCTGATGAGAGAACTTCTGAATTCTTTGGCACCTGTTTATACTTTTCATGGTTTTTGAAGCCTGTTTTTAGAAATTTGCATGTGATGAGAGCTGAATGTATTTGTTTCTTTCATGGGAGGGAAGACTTGAACTGAGTTTTTTACGAGACAATTAACTCAGGTTTCCATGAGATGTGAAGTGTTTTCATAAACCTGCATATCTGTGCCCTGTTAGTTTTCTGATCACCATTCTCAGCTCATCTGTTACAGCATCCTTTTTTTCCTGCAAGTCCAGAAGGACAGGTGGGGTTGGGCTCTGCTGCCAGGCAGCCAGCACCAGAAGAAGGGGACACAGCCTCAAGCTGTGCCAGGGCAGGTCTAGGCTGGATGTTAGGAGGAAGTTGTTGGCAGAGAGAGTGATTGGCATTGGAATGGGCTGCCCAGGGAGGTGGTGGAGTGGCCGTGCCTGGAGGTGTTGCAGCCAAGCCTGGCTGGGGCACTTAGTGCCATGGTCTGGTTGGTTGGCCAGGGCTGGGTGCTAGGTTGGTCTGGCTGAGCTTGGAGCTCTCTTCCAACCTGGCTGATTCTGTGAAGGAGTGTAGATTATTTTCTGTGGGCTGAATTGTTTTGATGCCTGCTTTAAATGTAGGGGTGACTTGGAACAGTCACACCATGTTTTGTTAGCAGGCAGATGTAAGCAGTAGGCTCCTGTGGTGCCCGTTGGCAAACCTTTCCAGTGCCTTGGCCTTAGCAGTGCTGCTGGAACCCTTTTGGTATGGCTCTTCAAAACGTTATTAATTTTCCTGGTCATTTTAGAAGGTATTGCTCTTAGGAGCAGGTGCCAGTAAACATCAGTGGTTGAGGTTACTCTCGCAGTTAGCTGAGATCGAGGTTACTGACTTGCAGTGAGTAAAAAGTCCCTTGGATATGCCTTGTGCTAGGCAGCTCTTTGCTGAAGCAGAGGACTCAGCTAACAGTCTTGCTTTCTTGTTCTTGAGGCTCTGCTGGTATCCTAAGCATACTGGACATGCCCCTTAGTAGTGGCAAGCGAAGGATGTTTGTAGTAACTTATTCTGTGAACACTGCTTTTAAGGCTGCAGGTGACCTGATAAGAGGAGGAAAAAGTTAGAAACAAAAGAAGCAAAATTTGTTTCTTTAGTACCTACCTACAAAATCTCTCCACCCAACCCCCAACTTCTTTTTGTCTCAGCTTGGAATTGTTTAGTAATGATCTGTGTGCTTCCCTGTGAGATTTAAGTTCCATCTTAGTGCTTTCTTGTCTCTAAGAAGCAGAGAGAGGTCAAAAAAAGCAGAGCTATGTGTCCCCATGTTTGCTTTGTAGGCTGCTTTTGCAGCCTGTTTAGGTGCTCTCATAGGAGTTTTGTGCTATTTGTGTTGGTATTGTGCCTTTTCCTTGGGGTGAAGACTTTTATTCTCCCATAAATGCCTGTGCTTTTCAGCTTGCTGCCTGTTTGCTGCTGAAAACTGCATGCTCTTTACAGCAGGTTGTGCACCTTTCCTTGCTGATTGCAGATGCTTTTTGTATTGCTGTAATTGCTGCATCCGTGAAACAGTTCTGTGATACAAACGTGTGCACCCTCCCCCAGCTCTTGCTGTCCTTGTCTAATGCCAATCCATGTGACCTGTGCTTTGGTCCACTTGCTTTAAACTTGTCTTTACTTTGACTCTGGAATTCCTTAGCCATTTAAGGTTATTTTTTATTAGTTCTGTCCATCACAGAGCAGTGTCTCTTACTATGAAGAGCTTTCTTCTTATCACTGTTCTCTTGATACTAGGTTTGACAGTCTTTGCTGGCTGTGCTCTTCTCCCTTCCCCTGTTTTTGCTTCCTTTCTAGGAAAGTGTTACAGGATAATTTATTTTCCATAAGGTGCTTGGCATTTTGCTTCTCTTCTTCCTCTTGCTGCACATGGAATACTTTGTCTTTAACATTATAGCACCAGCTATTCCTCAGCTCATCTTCAGCAGTACCCTTGGCTGTCATACAGGATTAACTCTTTGTTTCAGTCTTGCAGCGAAATGCCCTGTAACTTCTGGGCTGAAGGATTTACACGTTGCAGCCACCCAGCCTCACTGCCGTGTGTCTGCACTTCTGCTTTCCTGTGCCCTGCTCAGTGTCAGCTCCATTGAGAGTCTGTAGCCAGGCTGTGTTCTGAGAGCTGTCAGGAGTCTGGGGTGTCTGGATGGATGGAAGGAATGATGGAGACTGGGGAAAGGCTAGGATTACCTGAAAAGGAGGAAGGGTAGTGGTAGGAGTGGATTGAAGGTGCTGGGAGATGTGTAGGATGATGCTGAGTGATTTAAAGCTGTGTGGGAAAACTGAAAGGCAAAATGTAGTGGCGGTGGTGGCTGTGTACAATTGGAGGTTTTGTTGCCCCTGTCCCTATGTACGTTTGCAAAGGTGCAAAGGAACTTTCCTGACAGCTCTTAGACTGCTCAGCTCCTGTGAGTTTGGTTGTGTGCTACCTGTGGAGGTGGTGTGCTGCCATCTGCTCCACAGTCATCTTGCCTCTGGGGTCTGCTTTCAGCTTGATGGAACTCGCTGGCTTAGGAGCCATGGCAGCCTTCAGCCAGGAGGTAGTTCACATGAGTGAAGGACTGGCTCCTGCTTTCTTGGAGAACAACATGATCTACTCCAGGCAGCAATAAGCACATTGTTGGTGTGCTGGCTGCTTTTTGGTGAGAGGTGTGCCTCGCTGTGTCCTTTGGCTGTTCCTGCTCTAGCAAAGGAAGTGACTTGGACACTGAATTGCTCTCATGCTCCTTTGAGTCAAGCAAATGTTAGTGGGAAAGTGATAATGGGAAAAAAAAGCCATAACTTCTTCCATTGTATGGTGGTTGATTTAAATTACTGCATTTAAACAAGATATTTTAATTGAATTTAAAAAATCTTCTGAGTGCTGCTGTCATGAAAATTTGCTCGAGTTCTGTGTCCTCTGTGCCTCCAAGAAACCAATCACTTGTGCCTTTCTTTTAGCAAACTGAAGAAGCTGAGTGAAGACAGTTTAACTAAGCAGCCTGAAGAGGTTTTTGATGTTCTGGAGAAACTTGGTGAAGGGTAAGTAAAGACAATTCTAAAAGGATGGGATCAGAGGGAAACAATAATACATATTGGAATATTAGATAGAGGCAGTGACTTCCAGTGTCCTAAGCACTGCTCAGTAGGCTTCCATGCTTCCCCAAAGGCATGGTGGAGTTCCAGGCTGAGCCTGATGGATTTGGTGGCATTCCACGATGGAGTGTGAGTTTTGGCAGATAGGGGAAGAGCAACCAACTTGCACAGAGCATCAACAGTGTCCCAGATGACATCTGTGTCTCAGCTGGAGAGACCTGAATTCTGTGGGTGGAAGGGGTTGGCACTCGACTTGTGTGTGATCAGCAGTGTGACGTCCAAGTGGGAACAAGTGGCGAGTGGTGTTCCTTGGCTTGGTGTTGGGACTGGCATTCTTTAGCCTCTTTGTCAGTGGCATGGATGGTGAGTTGAGGCAGCCTCAGCACGTTTGCTGTGCAGTGTGGGAAGGGATGCCACCTAGAGGGACTGTCACAGGCTGGAGAGGTGGGCCTGTGCAAACCTCATGGAGTTTAACAAGACCAAGTGCAAGCTTCTGCGCATGGGTTAGGGCAGTCTCAAGCACAAATACAGGCTGGGTCCATGAAGAATTGAATATGAGACAGCAATGTGCACTCATAGCTCAGAAAGCAAGTTGCATCCTGGGCTGTGTCAAGAGAAGCAGGTCAAGAGAGATGATTCTCTCCTTCTCCTCCACTCTGCAGTGCCTCACCTGAAGTATGTGTTCAGCAATGGGGCCTGCAGAGTAAGGAGGACATCAGTCTGCTCAAGCAGGTCCAGAGATGCACCACATTGATGATCAGGGCACTGGAGCACCTCTGCTATGAGGACAGGCTAAGACAATTAGAATTGATCAGCCCAGAGAAGAGAAAGCTCCAAGGACACCTTGTAGTGTTCTTGTGATACCTAAAAGGAACTGTTCATGGCCAGGCCGGATGGGGCTTTGAGCAGCCTGACCTAGTGGAAGGTGTCCCTGCCTATGGCAGGAGGATTGCACCTAGGTGATCCTCAAGGTCCCCTCCACCCAGAAGCCATTCTATGACAGCATATCTATGCATTTTTCATGTCTCTTGTTTATGAAGGCAGCAAAGCTGCTTGCACCTGTGCTGGGGTTAGGTACACTCCACGCTGAGGCACATCTTTCCTGAGGTTCTGATAGAACTGATGTTTTTTTCAGCCTAAAACTTGTGCTTAAACATGGCCTTTGTGAGTGTGGAGTTTCTGTGTAATGGAAACGAGCAGCAGCTTAATCTTGTTTAAAAAATTCAAATTCTCTTTGTTTTTATTTGTAGGTCTTATGGCAGTGTGTTTAAAGCAATACACAAAGAGTCTGGTCAAGTGGTGGCAATTAAACAGGTCCCTGTGGAGTCAGATCTTCAAGAAATAATTAAAGAAATCTCTATAATGCAGCAGTGTGACAGGTGGGTGTGACAGTTCTGCTGTTCTGAGGGCCTCTGTGGAGATGGATTTGTGCTTGTGAATGCAGCTGAAATATGCTGCTGCAGACTTCATGCAGTCTCTTTGACAGCTTACTTACAGGAGATGCTTTGAAGAACTTTTCCAAGAGCAGTGTGGGCAGCAGGGCAACAGAGGGAATTCTGCTCCTTGACTCTGCTCTGCTCAGACCTCACCTGCAATTCTGCCTCCAGTTCTGGTGTCCCCAGCATAAGGAAGACACAGAGCTGCTGGAGTGAGGCCAGAGGAGGCACAAAGATGCTCCAAGGGCTGGAGCAGCTCTGCTGTGAGGGAGCTGGGGTTATTCAACCTGGAGAGGAGAAGGCTCCAGTAGCTGAAAGGGTCCTACAGGCAGGCTGCAGAGAGACTGTTCCTGAGGGTGTCGAGAGACAGGCCAAGGGGGAATGGTTTGAAGCTGATGCAGAGCAGGGTTAGAGTGGAGCTGAGGAAGAAGCTGTTGAGTGTGAGGGTGGTGAGAGTCTGGCCCAGGCTGCCCAGGGAGGCTGTGGCTACCTCATCCCTGGTGATGTTGAAGGCCAGGTCAAACAAGTCTAGCTGAGAGGTGTCCCTGTGCGTGGTGGGGAGGTTGGAGGAGATGATCTCTGAGGTACCATCCAACCTGAGCCATTCTAGGGTCACATAAAGAGTTGAAAGAGCAAGTACTTGCTTCTGCTTTGAGTTGTCTGTGTGTGCTTCACTTGCACCGCCAAGGCCAAAGTCAGTGTTTCCTGTCTTGGGCCTTGTGCATTCCTGGTAACCTATTCCATATTGAAAGATCACTGAAAGGCTTTGATTTCTGTATATATATAGAGTAGTGCCTTTTGGAATTTTATTGGGCACTCAGACTTCATTCTAACAAAGCAGTGATTAAGCTGATTGCTGCTGTAAAAAGGATTTGATGACTTGCTGTTTTGCTGTGTCAGTGTGAGTCCAAGTGCCATCTTTTTAACAGCAGTTGTGATTCATTTCTATTTTTTACTAATAATTCACCTACTTGTCAATTTTTTTCCCCATCTAGTCCCTATGTTGTCAAGTACTATGGCAGCTATTTTAAGAACACAGACCTGTGGATTGTTATGGAGTATTGTGGGGCTGGCTCTGTTTCAGACATAATTAGACTTCGTAATAAAACGGTGAGTCGGGGTTCTTTTTTAAATCAAACCATGTGTAACACCTGTTAAAATTAACTGAGCTAAGACTGGAAGCCAGAGGAAGAGTTACAGTTACGAGACAAGGTCTTGGCTGGTGCTGAGAGGCCTGTCTGTGCCATGGTTCCTCAAGACACAAGCCTGTTTAGTTGTTCTGTCTCTTTGTCCTTTTCATCTGTGGAGTGATCAGCAGCAAATGCGTTTTGAAAGATGAAGATGCCCTGAGTTTAGTGAAAGTCACTGATTTGTGCAAGGCAAAAGGTGTGCACTTTGCAGTCTGTCAGCAGGCCATGGTTTGGAGACATGCATAGAACTGTCTTGCTCCCACTCAGAGATTAGGGAGTTCCAACTAGCAGTAGCCGTTTAGGTGAATGTTTAATAGGTCAGTCCTCTTTTGGTGCCCTGTATGTACCTTGCACCACAGAACACTCACAAAGTCTTATTCCTGTTAGTGTAGAAGGGAGAAAATGAACTTTATTGCCTCCCCTCAGTGCTCTTTTCCCTAGCCCTTGGAGAGGCAGAAGCATCAGCTGCTTTGTTAGTCTCTTCAGCCAGCCTCTCTCATACAAACGTCTAACCCAGGCAGTACATTCTGTGTCAGTCTAAGGAGTTCAGTTTCATGACGCCCAGGAGAGCATGGCCTTCTTCCAGATGTGCTGAATTTTACAGTGTTTAAAGTTGGGATGCATTTCTTACTGCTCCTTGTTGTGGCGAGGACATGTAGGAAAACTGCAGGGAAAAGAAAGGTTCATCTGTTGCAACTGGGTCTTTATTCTGGAGGTAGTGAGAAAGGAAGTGGATACTGTGCCACTGCTTTGAAATTGGTTAGCCTTCTAATTTGGAAGAGACCTTTGGAAATCATCTACTTGAGTCTCCCATTCCAGCAGGATGGATTTTTGACTCAAACTCGGAAGTTCACTTAGGCTGATGAGGACCTTGTCCATCTGGCTTGAAAATCTGAAAAGGAGGGGATTCAGCAGTCTGTCCACAGCCCTGAGGACTTCTTGTCTCTGGCCGAGCTTGCTGTGTGACTGTTGCCCGTTCTCCTTTCTCTTTGCTGCTCTGAGAACTGCCTGCCTCTTTTTCTAGGTTATCCTCCCTTTGGGCTGTTTAAGATCATGCTGAAGTGTCCACTCTTGTTCAGGCAAGACAAACCTTGCTCTGTCAGCTTGGCACGTGGGGTACTCCAGCCTCCACTGCTGGAATCTCCAGTTTGTCAGCATTTCTTTTATAGTAGCCTGAAACTGAGCCTTCCCTGCTCTGAGAGTGTTTTACTCACTCATGGCCAGCTTGTCTGCTGGATCCACCCCAGAGCCTGTCCTGCAGCAGTGCTGCCTGCCCCACTCATCTTCAGCCCACACTGGTCATGGCCTGGGGCTCTTCTGTCCTAGGTGTGAGACTCTCTCTTTGTTGAACTGCCAACTTCATTGTCAACCTATTTCCTCCAACCTGTGGGGGTCCCTCTGAGTGGCACCCTGCTTTTTAATGTATTGGTGGCTTGCCTCTTGTGTCATGACACCCCAAGTGTGATAGGGATGTGTTCTAGCTTGCTGTTCAGGCAGGTGGTGATGAGGGAAGCCCCCGGGGATGACTTAGGGGTCCCGTTTAGTGATGGCTGTTGGCTAAATGATGAGCCTGGCAGTTCAGCGAGTGGCTTTTCAACATTTCCTCCATAATTCCCCAGGACTGGCTGAAAAGAGATTACTTGAGCTGTTAAAGATCAAATGAAGTTACATCCTCAGCTACTCATGCTCACAGGGAAGTGGCCAGGTGAATCTGGGATGATTTCCTTCCAGACGACTTGTGCTAGCTGTTTGCAGTCCTTCTTTGTGTGTCTGGGACTTAGCTCCTGTGAGGATTTGCTCAGTCTCATCATGGAGACTGAGGGTAATCTGTACAGCCTGCACTTCCTCAGGAATCTTGCAAGCTTGTAAGAAGTAGCCTTGGGTTGGCACTAGCCAGCATTGTGGCACCTTTGGATGTGGCTCATCTGCTCCCATGGACTTGTACTTCCCCAAGTTACTGGAGTAATTCCTAGTTTGCTACAAGGCAAGGACAGCTGATGGTCACAGAAACCCTCCTGAAGACTGATGCAAAGAAGACACTGATAAATGATGCAGAAATCTCTGGTAGGTTGATCAATGGCATCCTGGGCTGGCTCAGGAGCAGTGTGGGCAGCAGGACAAGGGAGGTTCTTCTGCCCTGGTACTCAGCACTGCTAAGGCCACCCCTTGAGTGCTGTGCCCAGTTCTGGGCTCCTCCATTGAAGAGGGATGTTGAGGTGCTGGAAAGTGTTGAGAGAAGGGCAGCAAGGCTGGGGAGGGGCCTGGAGCACAGCCCTGTGAGGAGAGGCTGAAGGAGCTGGGGATGTGCAGCCTGCAGCAGAGGAGGCTCAGGGCAGAGCTCATTGCTGTCTGCAGCTGCCTGCAGGGAGGCTGTAGCCAGGTGGGGTTGGGCTCTGCTGCCAGGCAAGCAGCAACAGAAGAAGGGGACACAGCCTGAAGCTGTGCTAGGGCAGGCCTAGGCTGGATGTTAGGAGGAAGTTCCTGGCAGAGAGAGTGATTGGCACTGGAATGGGCTGCCCAGGGAGGTGGTGGAGTGGCTGTGGCTGTAGGTGTTGAAGCCAAGCCTGGCTGGGGCACTTAGTGCCATGGTCTGGTTGGTTGGCCAGGGCTGGGTGCTAGGTTGGGCTGGCTGAGCTTGGAGCTCTTCCAGCCTGGCTGATTCTGTGGTTCTGTGACTGTTCAGTAGCAGCCCAGCTTATCTTTTCTTTTCTTTTTCCCTGCATATAGACCAATCAAGGCTCTTCCTGTCCCATTTCAAACCCACCGTAGCCTTGGCATTCCTAACTCTGCTCCTTAGTATCCAGGCAGTGCTTCTTTATTTGTCTTTACTAATCTGGTACTGCTCTTTGTATGCTTTGGGTTTTGTGCTTTAGCTGGGTCAGGAGTTGCTAGTTCACTCAAGATGGCTTCCTGCTGTGCTTGCTTGTTATCTTGCATGTGAAGGAGGACTCTTCATGCTTGGAGGAGGTTGCCCTTGGTGCTCAACCAGCCCATCAAGGTTACATTGCCTGAGGATTCCACTTATTAGTTCCTTTAACAAGCTAAGGTTTGCTACCTGGAAATCTGGTTCTGCTACTTGCATTTGTCACTTCCCGCCACAATTTAACCACCACTATCTCAACAGTTGCTTGCCAAGCCTGCCTCTTCCATCCCTGGTGAATTCTTACTCTACTCATGACTTGCTGGTCTTGTGGACCATTTCCTGCAGTGGGCCTGTGCAGGACCTGCAGTAAAAATGAGTACTGCTCACTTCAGAATTAGCTTTTTTTTGGGTGTGTTCTGCCATGTTGCCCTTCCAGCTGGTATTGAGGTGACTGACTCTCTGACCACCCCACCTCACCCTGCAAACAGTGGCTTGTGTCAGAGGCTTCTTCTAGTGCTGAGGATGGCATCCTGTACTTCACCTTTCAGACTGGGTGTTGCAGCAGGTGCTGTGATGTCATCCTCCTTTTGGGCTCCCCTTCTGATTGTGACCTATAAGACTCATCTGTACCCATCTGCCTTACCTCGTCTCAGTGGGAGTCAAGAACCCCCCTCTGGAAACCTCTCCAGCATGTGCTTCCCTGTTCTCTTCCTCCACGTAGCTGAAGGCTTTGGCTTCTGTTCTCTGGTGAACCTAGTTTAAAGCTCCTCTCACTGGGTTAGCAGGCCTGGTGGCAAAGGTCCTCTTGACCTCCTTTGTCAGCTAGATCCTGTTTCTCCCCAGTACTCCTCATTCCTCTGAGGATCCTGTGTTCATCAAACCATTAATGCTTTGCTATCAGCAGCCCTACTGGAGGATGGTGATCTGCAGATGTGTCTGCTTCTGCTTGAGGCTTTGCTTCTGGTTGGCAGGACAGGGAAGACTGCCACACTGACGATGCAGACTATGCAGGGTGCCCTCGGTTGCTGTCGAGGGGTGGTGTGAGCAGGTGTGTAGTTTGGGAGCCAGGTGATCTGTCTGCAAATAACATCTTGCACACTGGTGAAGCTGCTTTCACACAGTGACTTGCACTGTTTTGATACCTGGCTGCCTGCTCATGCTGTTCCAGCTGACCTGTGCTCACAGCTGCCCTTCAGGATCCTGGCCTGATTCACAGAGGGTTCTCAGAAAAGGCCTTTGAAAACTCAGCTAACTAAATGGCTGCTGCCCTCAGCTGTGTGCAGACATGGCAGCTGCTTGTCCTTGTGCTAGTGAATTGTAGCTAAAATTTTCCCATGGGTTTCCCATCCTGCCTGTTGAGAATCAGAGAATCAGCCAGGTTGGAAGAGACCTCCAAGATCATCCAGTCCAACCTGTGCAACCTATCCAACCAAGATCATCTACTGCAGTCAACCAGACCATGGCACTAAGTGCCCCAGCCAGGCTTGGCCTCAACACCTCCAGGCACGGCCACTCCACCACCTCCCTGGGCAGCCCATTCCAGTGCCAATCACTCTCTCTGCCAACAGCTTCCTCCTAACATCCACCCTAGACCTCCCCTGGCACAGCTTGAGGTTGTGTCCCCTTCTTCTGTTGCCAGGTGCCTGGCAGCAGAGCCCAACCCTACCTGGTTACAGCCTCACTTCAGGCAGCTGCGGACAGCAATGAGCTCTGCCCTGAGCCTCCTCTGCTGCAGGCTGCACCCCCCCAGCTCCCTCAGCCTCTCCTCACAGGGCTGTGCTCCAGGCCCCTCCCCAGCCTTGCTGCCCTTCTCTGGACATGTTCCAGTAGAGACTTGGGCTCTGCATGGAAAGTTAACACTTCCTTCATATGATCCTGTGCCTAACTTGTTATACTTGAGTAAATCTGCTAATTCTCCTGTGGTACTGAGTTCTTATTTTATCCATTAGCATAGTGCTGGCTTGTCCCCTTAGTTGTAAAATAGGAGGAAGAAGAAGGGACTGTGTTCATTAGCTTGAGACTGTTACTGAATGTCTCAGACCAAGCTGTGCCACCCTAAGTAATTCAGGTGCCGTGATTTGGTACTTCCCTCCAGACGTAAGCTGTGACTTTGTTTGGAGTCTGTCTTCACACAGAGCATGCAGATAAGCTTAAAAAAAGAGGCCTGAAATGTAATTGCTTTTGAAGTGAAGCTCAGTGGAAGTAGCTGCAGGAGAGTCTCATGGAGTTCTCTAGCAGGCAATGGAAACAAGATTCTAACTCTGACCTCAGGCTAGAGTTGCAACCGCAGCAGCTCTCTGAAGTTTTCTGCCTTAGTTATTGTTACACTTAAAATATTACAAGTGGGAAGGGTATCCTAATAACTGTTATCTCTTCTCCCTTGCTCATTTGCTCATGTCTCCTGCATCTCAGTCTCTGTTAGTCCAGCTTTGTCTTCACACAGATGAGGACTACAAGAGGTATGCAGTTATGGTTGGTGATGTTTGAGCTTCATAGCTTCTAGTGGAAGAATGGTTATAGCATGGTGCTTTTATTTGCCATGAGAGTGGACTTCCCTAGAGTGCTTGACCTAATCAAACTGTTTAGATGCAGTAATGTGATACTTCCTGGAAGCAGCAGGCTTAATATGCATGTATTACTTAGTGTAAAAAGAGCAGCTGGGAATGGACTTAGGCAGTTACAGCAATTCAGCTGACCCAGGCCCCTTCAAAGGGGCCCTGGGGAAAGAGAACGATTGTGAGCAGAAAACCTGTAGCTGAGTTGTCCCAACAGCTGCATGAAGTGGGTAACGTATGCTAGGCTGTGTAAAGGCACCCTTAAGTCTCTGCTGTGCATGGCATCCCTAGTCAGATGTAAAGATATCATTAGTTGGTCTTCTAAAAGCTGTGTTAACACCTGAATTTGCTGCGGTCTCCTTGCTCCAAATGTCCATTTTTGAAGACTAGTTTCATGGCTAAGTTGTTTGTGTAGGCTGTAGAGTTGCTCACCTTTATCATTCATTTTGATGTGTGATTTGCATGTGCTTTGGATGATGAAGGATTCTAAAGTGCTGCATTGATGACTCATATTTAGAAGGGAGCACCAAGCCATCAAAGGAACAAAGCATACAGGATCAGAACTAGCCAGAGATACCACGCAGAGAAATGCACCACAAGACTTCAAATGAGCATTTTGGTACAACTGGAAGTTAGAAGCAAAGTAGAAAGATAATGTCTGTGAAATTCTTGTGAGGTGCAAGGTGTAGTAGGTCCTGTGCTAGTAGAAGAATGATGCTGTATGTTTGGAAGCTAAGAATGAAGGAAACCTGCTTACAGGAAGCAAGATAATTGTGTGGTTTGATCAGGAATAGCATGGTGTAAGAAGTGTGCATCTAGACCAAGGCAGCAATCTTGGCTGCAGCATGATTCTAGTATTAAAACACTAAACAGTTTGGGGCATTTTGCTTGTTGTCTGTGGTATTTCTACTGGCATTACTTGTATGTCCACGCCAGACTCCTGTTAGAGAGTACTGGACCAGTAGTGTGCTGTGCCAAGGCACTGACTGGGCTGATTCTGCTCGTAGCTGTGTGCTTTGTAAGCTGGAAGTCACCTGCAGAGGCACAGGCACTACGCTGCATGTGTGGTGCCTTTTAACCATCTTTATGATGAGAGCCTGCAATTTAGGGTAAAGAAGGGAAGAGGCATCGTTAGGAAGTATTGTGATGTAGATTTAAAGAGTTGGTTTGTGACTTTGCAAGATTTCAGTTTGTGGTGTTTCTCCCATGAGTTGCTTGGCTTAAAAAGGGTTTCTGCATCAGGCTTAGGTTAGCTCATGTGCCGTGTAAAGAACTATATATTGTGCTTTGTTGTCTTTAGAAACTCACAACCTACTGAAGAGAAACCTCTGCAGAGCCTCCTGAGCACAGTTTCTCCTAAGAGCATTTTGAGATGAAAGGGGACAGTAAGATGTAGGCCTGCCTGTTATTGCAAGGGGTTGAGTTTGGGGCCATGTTCAGGATTAGCTGCATGGAAGTCTTTGGAGATTGAGGACATTGGATTGTTTCTGCACTGGGGTGGCTTTGGCAAAGCTGTGGCAGGAAATGCTACACTCAAAACCATACAGTATTTGTTAGTAGCCAGAGTTGACATTGCCTGTAGTGTGAGTCTTCGGGTAATCACAGCTTTAGTGTATCTCCCCTCAAACTTCCTGGCTCACATAATGAGAATTGCCTCTTTCCTTACAGTTGACTGAAGTCCCTTCTTGCTTGATTCCAAGTCAGGTAGAAGCTTTTACTCCCTTGGTGCCATGCCAGGAAAACCATCTTGTTAGAGCTGTGTGTGAGAGGGGTTTCCGTTCTGGCGTACAACCGCTTGAGGCAGCACTGCAGCCAGCACAAAGCTGCTTTGAGCTGTGTGCCGCTGAGCAGAACACACTGCAAGGTCTCAGAGACACTGCAGGCAAGGAGTGGTCGAGGCAGCGGCTGCTGGCTGTGGAGCGTGAAGCCAATGACACCATGCTCATGGAGGGCACTGAAACTCTCTGGGTGTAGCAACCTGGGTACCTACTTGGAAAGCAGTGCCAGCTGGGGCCGCTCTTACTCTGCTCTGTCCGACTGTGCCATGAATTGGATCAGGGAACTGGTTGGTTGGAAGAAAGTTGTCAGACAGGTTTGGTTTTGCCTGGGGTCAGTTAAAGTTGTGCAGTGGTAGGGTGACACAGTGGGGACTGCTGCTTTAGTGAAAAGAGAGACTAGAGCTTGGCAGTGCTGTGTAAATAAATAGATGTGGAGCTGTGCCCTGGGACTCTGCAGCCAGGTTTTATGAGTCTGTTTAGAGGCTGGCATAGGAAAGTGGTTCTGTTTAAGTAAGTGAAACTCATTATTAGTAACTTGAGTGCAGCCCTCTTTCTGAATAACCCTTTTTTCCTTTCTGCAGTCATTAGAGTGATGCTGAGTAGGATTTCTGTTTCTCATAGGCTTTTGGTGGTGGTTTTTTGGAGAGAGGTGCAGATGTGCACCGACACTTTCAGAACTTAAACTGGAAGGAATTTCTGAGTAGGGTTGGAAGAGCAGAGAAAGGGAGGAGAATGCAAGCCACTGCTGCAGCCAAGTCGGAGTAGTCAGCTTCACTTTGCAGTTTCTTGCAGTTCATAGAATCAGTCAGGATTGGAAGAGACCACAAGGATCATCTAGTTTCAACCCCTCTGCCTTGGATAGGAACACCCTACCCTAGGTCAGGCTGGCCAGAGCCTCATCCAGCCTGGCCTTAAACACCTCCAGGGATGGGGCCTCAACCGTGTCCCTGGGCAACCCATTCCAGTTCCAAGGGTGTGTCAAGTTCATTTGCTTAGTTCTTACATTAAAACATCAAGGACTGTAGTTGATCAGCATTTCAGCTGCATGAATAGCTGCTCTGTATTTCTTTGAGCAGTTGCATCACATGGAACGAATTGTGTGGGGTTTTGGATTGGTTTTTTTTTTTATTCTAGAATAAATGGTGAAAATCTGAGAAGTGTTCTCAGAGAGGCTGGTGCCTGTAAAAGATTGCCTCTTTCTTTGATGACACTGGTATTTGTTCTATTGCATTGGTCTGAAGCAGTGAAGATAACTGTGCTGATGACTTGCTCACTAGTCCATATGTTTTGTTAAACAGATAAGTGAAGATATAGCTCAGTTTTATTTAACTTTTTTTACTGGCTTATTTTTTTCTTGGGTGATGAGGAGACTGTTGGCTTGTTGCCAGTTGACACTTGCAGCTTATTGTATCATTTGTCATAGTAAGTGAGATCTGCAGCATAAAGTAGTCAGTAAGAGAAGCAATTTGGACTGCTCAGCCTACAGCATCTCTTTATTTCTAGTGGGTGTTTAATCATTTATTTATTTTGCCTGTAGACTTAAAGACCTGTGTGGTGTGCTTAATAGAAAGCCAAGCAGAGGGGTTCTTAGTGTTTCCTTTCCAGACTTCAGTAAATACTCTTATCTCTTAATATGTATTAGTCGTGTGGTGTAGAATTCGTGCAGCAGGCTAAAGTCAACATCTAAAGCTTACTGACTTTTTTGACTGCTAGGCAAGGGAATATTGCTTATTTTGCCATCTGAGCTGCATCATTCAAGCCCTTCTCTCATTTAGTAGCTTGCTTTCTCTAACTGACCTCTGGGCTAATTCAGCTCCTGTGCTCTGCTGAGATGCCACTTTCAGCACTCTGTCCAGCTCTGGTTCCCCCCAGCATAACAGGGACATGGAGCTGCTGGAGCAGGTCCGTAGTTGGCCACAATGGTCAGAGGGCTGGAGAACCTCCCCTGTGGGTACAGGATGAGAGAGTTGGGGCTGTTCCCCATGGAGAAAAGAAGGTTCTAGGAGACCTTAGAGCACCTTTCCAGTAATAAAAGGATGAACTACAAAAAAGCTGGGAAGAGACTTTTGATAAGGGTTTATAATGATAGGATGAGAGGAAATGGATTGAAGCTTGAGGAGGGCAGACTTAGACTGGAGATTAGGAAGAAATCATTTACAGTGAGGGTAGTGAGACACTGAAACAGGTTGCCCTTGGAGGCTGTAGATATCCCCTCCCTGGAGATGTTCAAAGCCAAGTTGGATGAGGCCTTGAGCAACCTGTTCTAGTGGAAGGTGTCCCTGGCCATGGCAGGGGGCTGGAAGTGGGAGATCTTCCAACCTGAAGCATTCTGTGAATCTCTGAATTTGGCTGTATGAAGATGCTATTTGGCACATTCCTCTATTGAAATAGCTGAGGTACACTGTGTGGTATACTGAGGTACACTGTGTGTGTGAGTTACAGTCATCAGTGTGAACTGGTCCTGCTTGAAATAGTTAAAACATATAAACTCTGCCTGTGTACCTTAAAATGATGTTGTGCTTTCTTGCAGCTAACAGAAGATGAAATTGCAACTATTCTGAAATCTACTCTTAAAGGACTTGAATACTTGCACTTCATGAGGAAAATACATAGAGATATAAAGGCTGGGAACATCCTGCTTAACACAGAGGGGCATGCCAAATTAGCTGACTTTGGTGTGGCTGGCCAGTTAACAGTAAGTCCCCATGGAAAGAGAAGTTAAACATTGGTGCTCCTAACCATGTTCTCTTGCTTTTGTCTTTCTTCTGCCTCGAACCTGCTGTCTGAGGAGTGACTAGTGGTAGAGCTAACATTCTCTATCATGAAGAGTACATCAGAAATTGCAAGGCTGTTTAGTTTCTAGCTGTTTGTTCTTATAACCCAGTGTACTTAAGTGCCTGAGGATCCAACTTTAAAGTTTCCCTTGAGGCTGTGATCATGATCATTGTGTCCTTTTTTGGCCTCTACAGGTTGATGGGCTAAATCTGTTTGGTTGGCTACCCTCCTTTGGGTGGTTATTTTAACTTTTAAATGAATAGCAAAAGAATCTGAAAATAAACATCCCTGTTTTAATTAGATTAATCAAATGCTTGCAGGATACAATGGCAAAACGAAACACTGTGATAGGAACACCCTTCTGGATGGCTCCTGAAGTGATACAAGAGATTGGCTATAACTGCGTGGCAGATATTTGGTCCCTTGGTATCACCTCAATAGAAATGGCTGAAGGAAAGCCTCCATATGCTGATATTCATCCAATGAGGGTAAGTTTATGTAGCACTGTTTTCTTGTTTGTTTGTACTGGAAAAAAACAAACCACAACCTTCCTCCCCTCAACCACAACCAAAAAAGTACTACCCCAAAAACACCACTACCACCAAAATGAACAAAACAAACCTAAACCACCCCCCTGCACCCTACACCAGACAACCAATAGCCCCAGACCTCCTCCAATTTTCAAAGGAATAATATTGGAATCAGAGTAGATTTAGGTTGGATGTTAGGAACAATCTCTTGACCATGAGGGTGGGGGAACACTGCAACAGGTTGCCCAAGAAGGTAGTTGAGGCCCCATCTCTGGAGATAGTCAAGGTCAGGCTCAAGAGGGTGCTGAGCAAGCTGCTCTACTGGAGGATGTCCCTGCTAACTGCAGGGGGTTGGACCCTTTGCAGGGCTCTTCCAACCCAGACCATTCCAAGTTCATGGACACATTTCTTAAGAGTAAGGATTTTTGCTTGCTCTCTTGCTTCCTGGTCACTGCAGTTTGCCTCTCTTTTAACATGTGTCTGTAAGGGGCCAGAATGCTTTTTCTCTCCAGTTGAGAGAGCTAAGGCAGTAAGTGTTTAATTAACTAGAAATGTTATAGTGCCTATTCCATACTGTACCTGCACTTGGAGGGTTCCATAACAAACAGACCATCCTCTGAAAGGGAGTTACGAAGTCAAGATGACCTGAAGAAGGATTCAGGATTATCCTGTGTGAGCACTGCTAATATTAATAATTCTTTTAAATTTGTTAGTGGTTGGAACACCTCTGCTATGAGCACAGGCTGAGAGAGCTGGGAGTGTTCAGCCTGGAGAAGAGAAGGCTCCAGGGGCACCTCAGAGCTGCTGCCAGTGCCTGAAGGGATCCTGCAGGAAGGCTGCAGAGGGACTGCTCCTGAGGGTGTCTGCAGACAGGCCAAGGGGGAATGGTTTGGAGCTGAGGCAGAGCAGGGTTAGAGTGGAGCTGGGGAAGAAGTTGTTGAGTGTGAGGGTGGTGAGAGTCTGGCACAGGCTGCTGAGGGCGGCTGTGGCTGCCTCCTTGATGGGGGTGTTGAAGGTCAAATTGGCTGAGTCCTAAAGCAGCCAAGTCTAAGTGGGAGGAGCTGCTGCCCATAGTGTGGAGGTTGGAGTAGATGAGCTCTGAGGTCCTTTCCAACCTGAGCCCTTCTGGGATTCTTCTAAAGAATAAAATGTCAACAGAAGCTTTTGCTTTCTGAGAAGGAGCAGCTGTAAAGGAATCACCTGCAGAAGTTAATGGAGAACAATGTTTATCTAGGTAGAACTGGTGCCACTGTTGGTCATGCTTGTGTTTTTTTAATGAGCTGTAGAAGAGCTACACTGATTGCACTGAGCACCAATAAACAGCCTTTCTTCAGCTGTTGATTTTGACAGCCCATTTGATATCATCTAGCACTTTATATTGCTCAGAGAGATTAATTTCTCTTTCATCTTTGGTCTGGTGCAAGAAATGGTGTGAATACTTGACTCTCTGATTTGCTTTGCTTTTGTTGGTGTCTCCTGTGTCAGGATCTTAATGTAAGTGAGTCCCAGCTGCCTTGGTGTGGCTGTGATGCAATCTGTCTGCCATGCTTCCCTCTATGTATACTTCAGCTATTATCCCCCATGCCACAGAGGCTTTGCCTGCTGGGGCTGTGTGATCACAGCACATCTCACATGCATGGATCACTTGTGCAGTGGTGTCCATAGTTAAGTCCACCTCACCTGGAGTACTGCATCCAGCTCTGGAGCCCCCATTACAAAAGGGCTGTAGAGATGCTGGAGTGTGTCCAGAGCAGGGCCAGGAGGATGCTCAGAGGGCTGCAGCAGCTCTGCTGTGAGCACAGACTGAAAGAGTTGGGGCTGTGCAGGCTGGAGAAGAGGAGGCTCCCAGGTGACCTTCTTGTGGCCTTCCAGGATCTGAAGGGGGCTACAAAAAAGCTGGGGAGGGACTTTTTAGGCTCTGAGGGAGTGCCAGGACTGGGGGGAATGGAGCAAAGCTGGAGGTGGGGAAGTTCAGGCTGGATGTGAGGAGGAAGTTGTTGAGCATGAGAATGCCTGGAATGGGTTGCCCAGGGAGGTGGTTGAGGCCCCATGGCTGGAGGTGTTCAGGGCCAGGCTGGCTGAGGCTGTGGGCAGCCTGCTCTAGGGTAGGGTGTCCCTGCCCATGGCAGCAAGGTTGGAACTGGCTGCTCCTTGTGGTCCCTTCTAACCCTGACTGATTCTATGATTCCACTTCCAGCCCATCTGTGTGTGGCATCCCTTCCTTGATGGCCTGAGGCATCATGGGCTCACTGAACTAGAAATGACTCACTCTTATGTTGCCAGTCCAGATCTACCTGAGCCACTCTAATCTTGGCAGCTTGATCTACCTGCTGGTGGTTGTGATGTCCTTCAGTGGCTCACCTCCTGGGTACATGGGTGTCCACAGGATGTACTTTGATCACTGGGTTCCATGCCTGAGCAGCAATAGCTTGCCACAGTTTAGCTGCCCAGGTGGGTTTACCTCTGCATTGCAAGTTGTTTGTCTTCCATTGCTGCATTTGCCACCAGCCTGGGAACTGGGGAAGAAACAAATACAAGAAACCTGGAACAGGAAACTTTCCAAACTCTAGGCTATATCACAAGTCCCATAAACCACAGCCAACCTCTTCCTGCCATACAGTGCAGGATAGAGGATCGAGCTTGCTCTGTGCCACTGTGTTGGGGGGGTCCCTCCTGTTGGGGTCATTCAGCTAAAGCCAAACAGTGGGGTTCTTAGTTTTTTCTTTGGGTGTGCTGTTTGGAGCAGAGATGTTTGCTGAGGTTGTATGGCAAGGTGCACTCAGTTAAAGCTAGTGAGTCTTTGCAGTTGGGAACATTGTGTAGTCCTGGAAGCACAGCTCAGGAATCTTCCTGCACCATGATTTTAATTTTTCCTCTGTGATTGGATAACTTAAAGTTACTGTTCCAACTGAAAATGCTCAGGCAAAAGAAGTATCTCTGAAGCTTGTTATTGATGAGATTTTAACTTAAGATGAAATAACATTTGGAAATATTTTGAAGAACTGTTGATGACAAATCAAATCATTTGCTCATGCTGAGGATTTTGTTTCTGTCCGGTTCTGGGCCCCTCAGTTGAAGAGCAGGGAACTGCTTGACAGAGCCCAGCCCAGAGCCCCCAGGCTGCTGCAGGCAGAGAACATCTCCTGTGAGGCCAGGCTGAGGCAGCTGGGGCTGGCAGCTGGCAGCAGAGCAGCCTGAGGGCTGCCCTCAGTGTGTGCTAAAGCTGTGCAGGGCAGTGTCGGGAGCACGCAGCCAGGCTCTGCTCAGGGCTGTGCAGTGACAGCACAAGGGGCACTGGGGGCAAGCTGGGGCAGAGGAGGTGCCAGGGGAAACTTTGTTGCTGTGAGGGTGTGAGAGCCCTGGAGCAGGCTGCCCAGAGAGGCTGTGGAGTCTCCTGCTCTGGAGCCTTTCCAAGCCCACCTGGATGTGTTCCTGTGTGCGCTGCCCTGGGTGCTGCTGCCCTGTCGGGGGGCTTGGGCTGGCTGATCTCTGGAGGTCCCTTCCAAGCCCTACCATTCTGTGGTTCTGACTTCATTTTCACATCACTACATGTAGTTGCACTAAGTGCTGAACGGTGAAGACTGTGTTATCAGAGAGGACTTTTATATGCCTGCCTATAGCTGCTTGTAAATCAGAGGTCATTGAGTTTGAAAGCTTGTGAGGCTGTTTAATTCCTGTAATCAAATGAGCGCTATCAAAGGCCAGAGTAATTTAGCACAACAACTGTGGATTAGGCAGAACATGTGTTCTTGTTAATAAATTAGGTTATGCTTTTTAAGAGCTTGTATGCAGTTGATGATCCTCTACATCTGATCCCAGCAGCTTTCCTTCGTTGTTATTAGTGAGTTGTTCCAGCGGTTAGCAAGAAATACACAGATTTAAGCTGCAAGAGTTTTCCCAGTGTCATTTGATACAGCTTCACAGGGCTCTTGGGCATATGCAGATGCTTTCCTACTTGGTTTGAGTTGTGACATAGAATTGATACAGGCAAGCATGAAAGCTTGGGCAAATTTTCATTGCCTTTTCTAGATGTTGCTGGAGTTCTGTGGTATTTATGTAAGGCACAGTTTTGTCCCTTGGGAATGCATGTTGGAATTGCCATGTGAGCTGTTTTGCTGTAGGCTGGTTGGCACTGCCACAAAGGTAATGCACTGCCAGTAGGCCATTTCCTTGTCAACTGCATTTACAGCTTAATAGAAATGTTACATGACTTCTTTAAACAAGTGTTTTGGCAGAGAGGAAACAGCAGATTCCGTGCAAACAAGCATAGCTTCCTCTGCTTAACCACACTGAGCTACTCCAAAGAGCTGTGCTCCTTTCAGCTGGGAAAGAATGAGAAGTGGGGGGTACAGAATGGAATTTCATGGAGGGGAAAGCCAGCAGGATTCTTCTCTCTGTTAGCACATTGGGCTGCATAGGTGTCAGCAGTGTATTTTGTTTCAGCAGGCCCTGCAGTTGTCATTCTTGGTTTTGGGTTCAAAGGTCAATGCCATTTGCCAGCCCGGTAAATCTAATGCTTCACTGCCGTCAGGGCTCTGGAATGCCTCACATACGGAGTGTCAGGATCCTTTTCTGCTTTTGCTGCTGCTGACAAGTGAAACTTCTCTGGTGAGAACTCAAGAGAAAACACAGGAGTGTTTTCAAGCGCTTTTAAAGGCAGAGGGAGCACTCTGAAAGGTGGTGAAGCAGCCACTAGAAGCGGCAAGGAATTTGCTGATGAGTCAGAAAGCGCTCAAAGGCAGATAACTTAACCCATCTAGCAGGGCTCAAGGTGTGCTGGTTGCATTAACTGGGGTGAGTGTGGCCAACACTGTTTGCATCTGCCTTTGGCTGCTCTGCTGGCATGAGCAATTACAAAGTCGAAGGGCAGCTAATTAAAGAGGACTTCACTGTGGCTCTACAGCAACAGTCAGCTGCAGTCATGTTTTAATAGCTGTGTTCTTATGTCCCCTGTTGATTGCAACGTGTGTGCTGTCCTCTAGTCATAAAGCATCTGTGTCCCACCACTGTCTGGGTTTAGTTAAAGCCATCAGCTGCCTTGTTCAATCTCTCCTCTGCATGCCTTACCTTTCTTTATTGTTTCTGGGTTTCTGATGTTTTGTTTAATAGTTTTTACTATCTTTGATGGAAGCATAAATCACAGAATGGTTTAGCTTGGAAGGGACCTCAAAGCTCAGCCAGTTCCAACCTCCTACCACAGGCAGGGACACCTCCCACTAGAACAGGTCACTCAAGGCTTCATCCAGCCTGGCCTTGAACACCTTCAGGGAGATTGTGGAACACAGAATCACCCAATGTAATCAGAGACCACATTGGGTGATTCTGTGTTCCACAACCTCCCTGGGCAACCTGTGCCAGTGTCTCACCACCCTCACTGTAAAGAACTGCCAGTTTAAACCCATTACCCCTCACCCTGTCATTACAAGATTGACACTTTATTGCTCTAGTAGTTCTTGTTGGTTACATGCTGTTAAAATATCTTTTGTGTTTGCTGATCAAGCCCTGTTCTCAGATTTGTCATGTGAAAGAGTTGTTCCTGCTGCAAGATACTTTAAGCTGCTCATTTTTCACTCAATTGTAATCCACACACTACTGATACTTAGACTCATAAAACCAAGCAGGTTGGGACAGAGCTCCAAGCTCAGCCAGCCCAACCTAGCACCCAGCCCTATCCAGTCAACCAGACCATGGCACTAAGTGCCCCAGCCAGGCTTGGCTTCAACACCTCCAGGCACAGCCACTCCACCACCCCCCTGGGCAGCCCATTCCAATGCCAATCACTCTCTCTGCCAACAACTTCCTCCTGACATCCAGCCTTGAACCTCCCTTGGCACAGCTTTAGACTGTGACCCCTGGTTCTGTTGCTTGCCTGGCAGCAGAGCCCAACCCCAGCTGGCTACAGCCTCCCTTCAGGGAGCTGCAGACAGCAATGAGCTCTGCTCTGAGCCTCTTCTGCTGCAGGCTGCACCCCCCCAGCTCCCTCAGCCTCTCCTCACAGGGCTGTGCTCCAGGCCTCTCACCAGCTTTGTTGTTCTTCTCTGGACACCTTCCAGACTACACTCAAGGTGTAGTCTGAGCAGTGCTGAGTACTCCCTTTGCTGAGAAGCAGAGTAACAGCACTTTGCCTTGAAGCTGACCCCAAACCTTAAAAATGGCTGGGTCTTAGCCCCTTCCTCTAGGAGCACCAGCAATCCTCCTTTGTGTTTGTGCAGTGACAGGAGTGCTTATTGCTGGGATTTTTATGACCAGTGTTAAGTGTGGGCTGCTGATTATTGAGATAGCCTCTCCTTAGCCAGGAGTTCCTGACCTCTCTGTTAAGCAAACACAGCGTTTTTGTTGCCTCACGTGGTGCTGGATAAAGGAGCTGATGTTGTGAAGAGTTGCACTGACAGGAGCCTGCTGAGCAGCAGTAGTTGTAGGAGCATGAAGAAGGGCAGGGAGAGTGAGTTGAGTGAATCATAGAATCAACCAGGTTGGCAGAGGCCTCCAAGCTCACCCAGCCCTGGCCAAGCAACCAGACCATGGCACTAAGTGCCCCAGCCAGGCTTGGCCTCAACACCTCCAGGCATGGTGACTCCACCACCTCCCTGGGCAGCCCATTCCAATGCCAATCACTCTCTCTGCCAAGAACTTCCTCCTAACATCCAGCCTAGATCTGCCCTGGCACAGCTTGAGACTGTGTCCCCTTCTTCTGGTGTTGGCTGCCTGGCAGCAGAGCCCAACCCCACCTGGCTACAGCCTCCCTGCAGGCAGCTGCAGACAGCAATGAGCTCTGCCCTGAGCCTCCTCTTCTGCAGGCTGCACCCCCCCAGCTCTCTCAGCCTCTCCTCACAGGGCTGTGCTCCAGGCCCCTCCCCAGCTTCATTTCTGTGGAGCTGCTGCCTTTGGCCATGGCTATGCACCTGTAGACCAGCTGTACTTAGAGACTTGGAGCCCAGGCTTGTGGACCAGGTTTAAAACTGCAATCTGTGTTGTGTATAAATTGCTCTTCTCTGGGAGGTCAACACTTGCTGACAGGTTGATATGCTTCAGGTAAATGCTGGTAGCTCTCTTCCCAGAAAGCTCTGAACACCCCCAAACCAAAACCCCAACCTGCCTGCCCAAACTCTTCCTGCCTGCTTGTCAGGCAGCTGCAGTAATTCAGTCATGCCCATGGCTGTGGTGTGGAAGGAGCTGGTGGTAGATGTTTTTTTCAGCACTTCCCCTATTGGCCTTTGTTTCTTTCTGGTGAGGTTTGTTGGAGATAGACATGTGGGTATCACATGTTCTGCAGTGAATTAGAGGAAGCCAATTTGAACTGCTTCCATTTGCCTTAAGTCCAATCATGATATTTATTTTTCCATGGCACTTACCCAGATTATCCATGCCTCCTGCTTAGCCTGTGTCATTTCCACTCTGCACTAATCTGTTTGTAATAACCTTTTATTCCTGGTGTATCTTAGAACAATCTCCCATTTCCCAGGTTTTTTTATTCTCAGCATATTGCATTAAAGCTGGAGGCTGAAGTGAGAATGGTTGCTTTGTAAGGCTGTGACAGCCAGGGGAAGGTGTCCTGTTGAGCAGCACTATCTGATCGAGATCAGTGTTTCAGTCAGTGAGAAAACAGTTTCCTCTATGCCTTTTGTGCCAGAAGCTGAGGAAAGGGGAAAAGAGAAGCCACTTCTGGAGACCTCGGATGTTGTTCTGCTTGGTCCTGTGTGTTTCTGCTCTCCAGCAGATGGACTCATCTGGCTGGTGTCTGTTTTCTTTGAGACCTCACCTATCTTATCTCAGCCTTACTGCTTGTCGTTTAGAGCAGCCGTATAGAAGTATATGAGATGGCTTCTGCTTATCTGTGGAGAAGAGGTTGACTTCTACAAGGCCTTTTCTTTTTGAGAACGCTCTGGGGCACTTCTTGTTAGTTTCCCACTGGAAATGTTGCTTGCTGTTTCTAGACAGCAAACTAGTATTTAAAGGGATTTAAATGAGACACTTTTGATTGCACATGATTGTTTATTTTGCTACCCACTGAGTGTCCTGTGCATGGCAGCGAGCTGTGATATGACTCGCTGAGTGCAATCTCAGGGAGGTCATACCTCTTTGGCTTGTCTGTTGTGCATTCTGTGTTGGGATAGCTTCCTTATGATGAAATACCCTCTGTGTGTTTAGATAACATAGCACAGTCATTATTTTAGAGTAGTTAGCTCTTAGGGCTGGGGGAAAGGCGTGTGAGAGGCAAACACGTGTGGCTGTGCCACTCTGGGACCTGGTGTAATGCCGTGCTGCTGCTGGGCTGATGTTGGCCTCTGAGGTAGGTAAAGGACAGATAGGCCATCTGCAAGTCACTCAGTTCACTTAGAGTTAACCAGCTTGGGAAAGGCCTCTGAAATCATTGAGTCCCACCTGGCACCTAACCCTTCTCATTAACTAACCCATGGCACTAAGTGCCTCTTAAACACCTCCAGGGATGGGGACTCCACTGCCTCCCCGGACAGCCCATTCCAATAGGCAGTCACTCTTTCCGTGAAGCCTCAATGCCCTTAGAGCTCTTTTCCAACCAAAACTACTAAATGATGCAATTCTATGAACACCTCCAGTTCTTTGAGCTTTAGAAATTCACATTGATACAGGAACAACAAAAAAGAGACCTTCCTCTGGACCTCATTGTGTCTCATCTTGCTTAAGAGAATCCCATCTCTCAGGAGCAGATTTCGGTGTGTTCTGTCTTGTACAGTGTCATAGTCATTCCAGATGCATAAATAAGAAGTGATTATCTCCCATATGGAGATGTATGTACAATGTGTGCTTCCAGTGGAGACCTGAGACACTGATGTGATCTGGTCGAGGCCGCAGGCTGGAACTGGAGCAGCCTGTCTTGCTGCAGGCTTCCTGCTGAGCCTTTGGACCTCTCTAAGCTTTAAATGGTTTTTTTTCCCCCATTTCATTTAAAGTAATCTTAATGCAGACTGTGGCAGTGAGGAGTCACAAAGGAGCATGTCCAGCTGGGTTTGGAAAGGCTCCAGAGAAGGAAACTCCACAGCCTCTCTGGGCAGCCTGCTCCAGGCCTCTGTTGGTCTTGCAGTGAAAAACTTTCCTCACCTTGAGCTGAAATTTCCTGTGGTTGAGTTTGTCCCTTGCTCCTTGTCCTGTCGCTGAGCTCCTGCCTCATGACAGCCACCCTGCAGGTATTTGTAGGCATTGATCAGGTTCCCTCTCAGCCTTCTCTGCTCCAAACTAAACAGCCCCAGGGCTCTCAGCCTTTCCTCCTAAGAGTCCCTTCAGCACCCTTGTAGCCTTCTGTTGGACTCTCTCTAGTAGTTTCCTCTCCCTCGTGAACTGGGGAGCTCAGAACTGGACACAGGATTCCAGATGTGATCTCACCAGGGGAGGTGAGAGAGGGAGGAGAACCTCCCTTGACCTGCTGGGCATGCTCTTCTTAGTGCACCCCAGGATCCCATTGGCCTTCCTGGCCACCAGGGCACAGCAAAAAACTTCTCATCAACCTGGGCTCCAAGGTCCCTCTCTGTGGAGCTACTCTCCATCAGGCCAACCCCTAACCTGTGCTGGTGCTTGGGGCTGTTCCTCCCTGGGTGCAGGACTCTGCCCTTGTGAAGTTCAACACGTATGAGTGTGGACCTCTCCATCTGAATGCTTGTGGTGTGGTAAGTCCTTGCTGAGGTGTGATTCCTAAGTCCCTGCTCAAAGCTTAGAATCACAGAATATCAGGGGCTGGAGGGAACTTCCAAAGCTTATCCAGTCCAACCCCCCTGCCAGAGGAGGATCACCCAGAGCAGATCACACAGGAGCACACCCAGGTGAGTTTCAAGTATCTCCAGAGAGGGAGACTCCACACCCCCCCTGGGCAGCCTGTTCCAGTGCTCTGTCACCCTCACAGGAACAAATTCCTCCTCATGTTTCCGTGGAACTTCCTAAGCCTCAGCTTCCACCATTGCCCCTTGTCCTGGCACTGGGCATCACCCAGCAGAGCCTGGCTCCAGCCTCCTGCCACTCACTTTTACATATTTACAATCGTTGCTGAGGTCACCTCTCAGTCTCCTCTTGTCCAGGCAGCACAGCCCCAGTTCCCTCAGGCTCTCCTCCTAACAGAGATGTTCCATTCCCTTCAGCTTTGTGCTGGACTCTCTCAAGCAGGTCCATGTTCCTCTTGAACTGAGGGGCCCAGAACTGGACACAATACTCCAGATGTGGCCTCAGCAGGGCAGAGTGCAGGGGCAGGAGAAGCGCGACTCCTTTCAACAAGGTTTCTGGAACTGAGATGATAAATGTTGGGCAAATTGGGTAACTGCACACACCTGACCTTGCACATCTGTCCTAGTGCATCCCTAAACGAGGTATTTACATAAGCTCTGCCACACCCTGAATATTTTGGTATTAGATCTGCTGGTCTCCAAGAGCATTGCTGCTGCTGGGAGATAAAGTGCCACAGTTAGTGCTTGCTGTAGTTGCAGAGAGAGTTGCACTTGGCTGCTATCTTTGTCAGCATTCTTTACTGGGTGCCTGAAAGCAGATTTTCCTTTGGGGTGCTCTGTTTAATGTGAGGAAATACATTAATAAGTTTTATGGAATCCACTGAAGGCAGGTTAACTGTTGCAGCAATGTCATGTTTACTAGGTGAGAAGAGCCACTTCCACCCTTGGCAGTCCTGTCAGCTTGACGTCGGTGTTCACTGTGGTTGAGTTCTGTTTCGCAGTGGGCTGAAAGTAAATGAATTGCAGAGTGTGAGCCTGTGGAAGAATCCTTGTCAAAGTTGCACTTGTGGCTCCTGGGCAAAGTGCTCTCCGAGCTGCAGAGATTCTCCTCTCTAGTTTGCTGTTGGTTATCTTTTCAAGCTGTGTATAGATCCCCAAACAGAGAGCTCTGAGTTGTGATTTCAGTGAAAAGGTGCTCAGTGTTCACTTGTGTGTGTAGGATGATCTCGAGGAGGTTCAGCTGCTTTCCTCCGTGGGCTCCTGCTCTTTACAAGCACAGATATAGAACCTTTTTTAGCATTTTGTGCCTACAGGGTTCATGGAGGAAGCAAACTTCACAAGGGTTTAATTTGCCTACTTGTGACCAGACCTTCTGGACTGGCTGTGGAGGACACAGTGTGGGGAGTTTGCTGTCTAAGTAAAGAGGTCAGCCCAGGCAAGTAGCCCTGGGGTAGACTTTAGTTTCTTGTGATACAGAAATAGAATTTCTTCCCATTTTTGCAGTGTCATAGAATTTCAGTGTCAGTTACTATTTTCCAAGCACAGCTTATCCCCAGAAGATAAAGGGAGTAGAAGAAATAGCAGGGTGTCCTCAGACAGATGTAGAGGTGTCTGACTACAAAATATATGAACTAAAGCCTGTGGCAATGACTTGAATTTCTTAAACTGCAAGCAGTAATCCAGTGCTGGGATTTACCAGCTTGGGTTGCAGGTCTCATGCTGCTGCAGTGATGTGCTAGTATGGCAGCATCCCGTTCCCAAGACCTGAGAGCTTGCTCTGCAGAGGAGTAGCAGCCTCAATATCAGCCCAGTTGCTCTGGAGAGGCTTTTTTGTTATGCTGTTGTAGAAGCAAGGTAGGAGAAAGACCATTTGTCCTCTGGAAGAACTCCCTAATGCCACAAGGAACTTTTTGAAGAGGTTTTTGCTATGTTGCTTTGTCACGTGCCTGTACTCCCTTTGCCCCCAGGAAAGGCTGGCAGGTTGCTCTGGGACTCTGAGAGTGCAAACAGCATAAAGGGCTGGATGCAAACAGTAGTTCAGCTCTCTTGCAGTAGAGTCACAGAGGGTGCAGACCTGGCCTGGGGATCTAGTTTCTTTTACTCAAGATGCTGCCTTGTCACTATCTGACTCTTCATAGAGGGGGAAAATGATGTAGAGCAGGATTTAAGGAGCAGAAGAGAGTGAAGGATGAGGATAATGGAAAGAGGGTTGGAATGAGGGGTTTGGAGTGCGTCACACAAGGAGCAGCCGAGGGAGTTGGGGTGGTTTAGTCTGGAGAAGAGAAGGCTGAGGGGAGACCTTATTGCTCTCTGCAGCTCCCTGAAAGGAGGTTGGAGGGGGGCTGGGATTGCTCTCTTCTCCCAAGTGATCAGTGACAGGACAAGAAGCAGTGGGTTTGAGTTGTGCCAGGGGAGATTTAGGTTGGGCATGAGGAAAAGCTTCTTCAGTGAGAGAGTGGTAAGGGGCTGGGAGAGGCTGCCCAGGGAGGTGGTGGAGTCCCTATCCCTGGAGGTGTTGAAGCTGTAGCTGTGGTGCCTCAGGACATGGCTTAGTGGTGCTGGTAGCTGCGTTATGGTCGGGCTTGATGATGTTAAAGGTCTTTTCCAGCTACAGTGATTCTGTGACTCTCTGATCCCAGGTTGGGCTGCCCATGTGCACAGAAAGCAAATGCTGGTCTGTTGTGTGTAATGAAGTAGCAGGAGCTGAAAACACTTGAAATTTGCACTGGAAGTGGGGTTTAATTTGGATTAAATGGAAAACATTTCTGTCATGCTTCTGAATGAGGATTTAATTAAAATGAAATTAGTTCATCTCTTTAGACTTACTCCTGAATAGGAAATCTGAAACATGCTGCAGTTGATGGTTGGTTTTCCCCGACTTTGATTAATCACTTTCAAAGTAAAGCAGAGGATCAGTGCAGTAATTTCATAATTACACACAAGTGAGTTCACTTGAAACTGTAACTAAACTGTAAAGGAAGCTTGATCTTGGTTAATTTCATCTAATGCTGTGTACTGCTACAGCCAGAGGAGTGTGGGCAGGAGAGAGGATCCTGTCCCTTGGCTCTGCTCTGCTCAGACCTCACCTCCAGTCCTGCCTCCAGTGCTGCTGTCCCCAGCAGCAGAAGGACACAGAGCTGTGGATTGAGGCCAGAGGGGGCCACAAAGATGCTCCAAGGGCTGGAGCAGCTCTGCTGTGAGCACAGGCTGAGGGAGCTGGGGGTGTGCAGCCTGCAGAGGAGAAGGCTCCAGGGGGACCTCAGAGCTGCTGCCAGTGCCTGAAGGGATCCTGCAGGAAGGCTGCAGAGGGACTGCTCCTGAAGGTGCCTAGAGACAAGCCAAGGGGGAATGGTTTGGAGCTGAGGCAGAGCAGGGTTAGAGTGGAGCTGGGGAAGAAGCTGTTGAGTGTGAGGGTGGTGAGAGTCTGGCCCAGGCTGCCCAGGGAGGCTGTGGCTGCCTCCTTGGTGGGGGTGTTGAAGGCCAGGCTGGATGAGGTGTGGAGGTTGGAGTGGATGAGCTCTGAGGTCCCTGAGCCATTCTGGGTTTTTATGGTCTTTGGTACATGAATGAGGCTCTCAGCAGTGCTAATCTGAGGAAAGGGCCATACTGGGATTCTTCTTGTTTGATTGCAAGATATGTAGTAGGGACAGGTTTGCCCTGGGAATGCTGTTTTTCAGAGGTGTTGGAACAGTGAACAGAGCCACGAAACTGATGGAAGGATTCTTGGTGACTTGAGTGAGCGCTGTGTCAAGCCTTACATCTGTAAGCATTGCTGAAGACTGTTTGGTAGAGCTACTGTGGGTAAAGGTTTGTGGCACAGCCTCGTGGGGACTGCAGCACAAGCTGCCAGAACTCTCTACTGGCTGCCTTCTCCCTGGGGAGCTGAAAAATCAACAAGCATACAGCCCCTCAATGAAAAAGCTACCTCTGGAGTTTTAAATCCATGGGGACCTGCTCCTTGGTCCTGTTAGTAAATCTATAAACACAGATCAAAGTGTGGAGCAAAACATTTTGCAACTTAAAAATCCCAAGAAAATGTTGTTTGTAAATAGGCACTTAGTAATAAACCATCATGATGCATTAGAAGTGGAATCATGATTTCAGTCTCACAGGACTTTGTTATTAATTACAGACATTCTTACTTGAAAAGGCTTTTCAAGTAACCCTGTGCTGGGCTGCAGCAAGAGCAGTGTGGGCACAGGGCAAGGGAGGGGATTCTGCCCCTTGGCTCTGCTCTCCTCACACCCCACCTGCAGTCCTGGGGGCAGTTCTGCAGCCCCCAGCACAGGAAGGACATGGAAGTGTTGGAGCCAGTCCAGAGGAGACCACAGAGATGCTGAGAGGGCTGCAGCAGCTCTGCTGTGAGGACAGGCTGAGAGAGTTGGGGCTGGGCAGCCTGGGGAATAGAAGGCTTGGAGGAGACCTTGGAGTGGCCTTGCAGGATCTGAAGGGGGCTACAGGAAGGCTGGGGAGGGACTATTGACAAGGTCTGGGAATGCCAGGATGAGGAGGAATGGGTTTGAAGTGGCAGAGGGGAGATTGACACAGGATGTTAGGAAAGGGTTCTCTGCAGTGAGGGTGGTGAGACACTGGCACAGGTTGCCCAGGGAGGTTGTAGCTGCTCCCTCCCTGGAGATGTTCAAGGCCAGGTTAGATGAGGCCTTGAGCGACCTGTTCTAGTGGGAGGTGTCCCTGCCTGTGGCAGGGGGTTGGGACTGTCTGAGCTTTGAGGTCCCTTCCAAGCTAATCCATTCTGTGATTCCATTGCTTGTAGACACCATTTTCTGCTTGGTTTCCTCACTTCCTTGTTAACCTGCACTGTGGCCTTGGAAAGTCGCTCAGCAAGGTGTTTATGCTCAGAGTTAGACCTCCTTTGGCTAAAGACCTCTGCAGAACGTTGTAAACTACAGCACAGCCTTCAAGCCCTTGAAGTGAAGAGCTGTGTGTATTTACCACACATGCCCCAGCTTCCTTTCTCTTTCTCTCCACCTCGCCAGCTCCAGCACTGCCACCAAGTGCAGAGGGTTAACTTTCCTTCCGAGGTCTGGCAGGCAGCTTTATTGAAGAGGAGGGAATTTTGTGTATGGCTTTGAACTGCAGTAGGCCTGTGTGGCTTTTTGTGTGTGACTGGTGTCTTGTTAAGCCAAGAAAGGACTCAGTAAATAGCTTTAAGAGGTTCTTGGAAGCTCGAATCCACATTTATTTATGGAAGGAAGGTGTGCACTCGTTTTTCCCCTTTGCCTTTGACATGTTTTCAGTCTGCACAGCAAAGCTGACTGGGAGGAAGTGCCCTAAAGAGACTTGATTATTAGATCATAAAATCACAGAATCATAGTGTGGTTTAGGTTGGCAGGGACCTCAAAGATCGAGTTCCAACCCCCTGCCATAGACTGGGACATCTCCCACCAGCTCAAGGTCTCATCCAACCTGGCCTTGAACACCTCCAGGGAGGTTGTGGAGCACAGAATCAGCCAAGGTGATCTTTGATCACCTTGGCTGATTCTGTGCTCCACAACCTCCCTGGGCAACCTGTGCCAGTGTCTCACCATCCTCACTGGAAAGAACTTCTTCCTAACATCCACTTTCAATCTCCCCTCTGCCAGATTAAACTCATTAACCCTCATCCTGTCTTTACAAGGCCAAATTCTTACCACCTTGTTACACTGTGAACCAGCAGCAGTTTGTTTTCTTGGGGCTTAGTTAAAGGAATATTCATTTGATATTTTTTTTTAATGATGTGGGAGAAAACCACAGTCAAATTAGGGAGAAAATATTAGGGCTCCTTTGCTACTTACTGTAAGGTTTTGAAGCCCTTTAGGGTGTGCAAATCTTCCAGATTGCTTCAGCTGAAAGGAAGGGAAAGACTGGAATGAAGAACGTGGGTACACTGTTTCTGTCCTGGTATTACATTGCCTTAAAATGTGCACTTGGTCAGTTTTAAAGATGCATATTTAATGGCAGAGATGTATTTATTTAAATAGCAAGCTTGCCAATCAGTCTGAATTTGGTTCAGTTAAAACTTGATGGTCTAAAGACAGCTTATAATCCTTTTCTTGTGATGAAGTATTGTCAGCTTTGTAGTAGTGTTGGTTAAAAAGTTTATGGAAACTTTGTTTTGAGGTGGTTTAGGGGAGAGCTAGGTTTGAGTTTGGGTTGGGTGGCACCTGTTTTCATTTTGTTCCCCTGGCAACACCACTGGGATCAGGAATTGCCCCTAGACCACCCTGTCTTTGGAGAGGAATGAAACCAGCCTGGCTTTTTTTGTTCCAGCCTTTTACTGGCTGAATACAGAATCACAGAATCAGGCAGGGCTGGAAGGCACCACAAGGAGCAGCCAGTTCCAACCCCCCTGCCATGCCCAGGGACACCCTACCCTAGAGCAGGCTGCACACAGCCTCATCCAGCCTGGCCTCAAACACCTCTAGCCATGGGGCCTCAACCACCTCCCTGGGCAACCCATTCCAGCCTCTCGCCACTCTCCTGCTCAACAACTTCCTCCTCACCTCCAGCCTCACTCTCCCCATCTCCCTTCCCCCCAGTCCTGGCACTCCCTGAGAGCCTAAAAAGTCCCTCCCCAGCTCTTTTGTAGCCCCCATCAGCTACTGGAAGGCCACCAGAAGGTCACCTGGGAGCCTCCTCTGCTCCAGCCTGCACAGCCCCAACTCTTTCAGTCTGTGCTCACAGCAGAGCTGCTGCAGCCTCTGAGCATCCTCCTGGCCCTGCTCTGGACACTCTCCAGCATCTCCACATCCCTCTTGTTATGGGGGCTCCAGAGCTGGATGCAGTACTCCAGGTGGGGTCTCAGCAGAGTGGAGTAGAAAGGGAGAATCACCTCCCTGGCCCTGCTGGCCACACTGCTGCTGCTGCAGCCCAGGCTCTGCTTGGCTTTCTGGGCTGCAAGTGCACACTGCTGGCTCCTGCTGAGCTTCTGGTCCAGCAGCACCCCCAAGTCCCTCTCCTCAGGGCTGCTCTCCAGCCAGTCCCTGCCCAGCCTGGATTTGTGCTGCAAGCTGTACCACAGAGTCACTGGTTTGTGAGCTGGTGTGCACCAGTGTGTTGCAGTTTGCCGTCCTGGTAGGGGAATTTTTTCTGCCAGTGCCAGTCTGTGGTGTTCCACTGTTCTAAAAATGTGGTGAGAGACTCCAGGGAGAGCTTTTAGCATCTGTGGTGGAAAAAGCTGTGTGTGGAAGCTGCCTTGCTCCCCTGCAGAAGAGGAGAGAGGGCAGCTCATGGTTTGTAGATGCCATGGTCTGGTTTTAAAGCTGTGTGGGTACACATTGTTACTGCAGGCCTAAGCTCTCGTTGCTAGCATTCTCCTGGGAAGGAAAGCAGGCCAAGAGAGGCCTTGTCTCCAGAGTTCTGCCTTCTTCTGAGCCTCCTTCCCATGTCTGAGCATTCACAGTGATTATGAAGATCATACATCTCATCTTCGTAAGGCTCCAGGGAGACCTTGGGGCAGCCTTCCAGTACCTGAAGGGGGCTGCAAGAAATTTGGGAAGGCACTTCTGACGAGGGCTTCAGTGATAGGATGAAAGGGCATGGATTGAAGCTTGAGGAGGGCAGATTTAGGCTGGAGATTGGGAAGAGGCTCTTGCAAGTGAGGGTGGAGAAGCACTGGAATGCGCTGCCCAGGGAGGATGTGCATGTCCCTTCCTTGGAGGTGTTCAAGGCCAGGTTGGATGAGGCCCTGAGCGACCTGTTCTAGTGGGAGGTGTCCCTGCCAAGGCAGGGGGTTGGAACTGGCTGAGCTTTGAGGTCCCTTCCAACCTAACCCATTCTGTGATCTTGATGAATTCTGGCACTCTCAGGAGCAGCCTGCTCTGGCTAAAACCCTCCCTCCACAGAGGCTGAGAGATCTAGAACGCTAGAGAAGGATCTTGAGCAGCTGTTCCCATCACTGAGCCTGCAGAAGCAGTTTCTTTCCAGTCAGTGAACAAGGAGATGGTTCTGGAGGCACACATGATGTGACTGAATCCAGGCAATGCTCTCTCGATTCATTTACTGCTCTTTCACCATATTTTCTTTTCCTCTTGGTTCAGTACTGTGTGGAAGATTCCTAGGAGGGATAGCTACAGGGTTGCAGTTCTGTTCCTTGGGCTGAGGAGCTTTCCCTGCAGGAGAGGTCCCAGCAGCATAGCCTGTGTTAATCATAAAGCCCTTTTCTCCTCCTCTTCCCACGGTGTTCTCTGCCGTTCTGAGGAACGGAGGCAGTGATTACAGCCAGAAATATATCCACTTGTGCTGAGACAGGGAGTGGAAAGGCTGCATTTGCACTTCTGTTTACTGCTGTAAAGCTTGAGAGTGAGTAACTTCTATTTGTCAGCTGTAGTAAACTTGCTGGACACGTACTGCAAAGCCTCTGCCATAACCACACACAGTAGTAATAATAGAAGCAGTTCTTTCTTCAGTCTGTGTTAGGCCTCCAGCAGCAGTGTTGTGTTCAGTTGTAGGCATTGTGCTTTCACAGAGTCACGGATGGGAGGGGTTGGAAGGGACTCCAGACGTGGTCCAGTCCAACCTCTCCTGCCAGAGCAGGCACCCAGGGCAGGGCACACAGGAACACATCCAGGTGGGTTTGAAAGGCTCCAGAGAAGGAGGCTCCAGGGCCCTGGCACCTTCATGGGGACAGAGTTTTCCCTTCTGTTGCCCTGGAGCCACTGAATCCTACGATTGCCATGGGAGGGCTGGAACAACATCCCAACTTCTGGGCAGAAGTGATCCCTCTGAAATGGCAACGCCTCTGATCGACCTGGCGCTGGTGGTGGTTTGTCAGGATCTCCTAACTGCCTAAGGAGGAGTCTCTCAGGAGGGCAACTGTTCCAAACAGACACATTTCTGAAGACCATTCCTATTTTTCTGAAGACAGTGAAAAGGTAAAGGTAGCCCAGGCTGGCTGCCTCCAGTGCAGCTTTAGTTATCAAACTGAAGGATCTCTCCAGCTTTCTCTTTTCCTGTCTAAGGCCCAAACTCTGAGCTGTTCTGTTTGTATTACAATTACACTAATTCAGTGCAGGTCACTTGCTTTTTACTGAGTCCAGATGACATTTAGTAAGCTAAACATGGGCCAATTAGCTGAAAAAAAAGCCGAGGAGGAGAGGCTGCTTGCCGCTGGGTAGGTCACACAGTGGCTGCACAACACAATTGCTTCAATTACATTTTGACTAACATCAAAGGCAGAACTGAAGGGAAAAACTACCACTTTTTTCCTGCACACCTTCTGGGTGTCTCCTGTTGAGAGGTGCTGAATTGGAAGCCATCCCTTTCCCACCTTGGGGTGGCAGACGTGAATAGACTCACCAGAAGCCTCTGTGGTTTGCTCCTTCTCCACTCAGATTTAAGCCTCCACCTGTTTAATAACCTAAGAAGTACCAATGGTTTAGTCTCCACTTTGCTGTTCATATGCCCAGTGGCTAAGTAGCCTTTTCAGGTCTGCTGCTTTTCACTTGCTGCAGTGAAAGACATGGGCCTGGAGATGTGATGAACACCAAGAAAGGTGTAAGGCTCTTCTACTTGTGCAGTGCTGTTTGTATTCCTAACTCACCCTGAGCTGCAGCATCTGCAGAGAGCCTGGCAGATCCTCCAGCTTCTCCAGGCAGCAAGCCAAGAACCTGTCTTCGTGTGAATGTCAGCTGGCATCCAGGAGTGAATCTTCCTGACCAAAACCCTGGCTACAAAATGATGGTTCAGAGCGGTGCTGCTAGATCAAAACATTGATCGAGACTTGGCGTAGCTGCCTGCAAGTCTGTCACTGCTCTTCTTCCTGACCACCTCTGCCTTCAGCACTCATTTCCCAAAGTTTGCCACTTCTCAAACATTAGCATCCAGCGCTACCCTAAAATGGAGTATGCATGAGGAGTGCTAACATAGCTGTGGAAGGAGAGGGGAAAGGCCATTTACATGTAACTGTATATAGCTGGCATGTCTTGAAGAGCCTTTGCATTCAAAATTCCTCCCTCTCTTCTGCCCTGAGGCCTTTCTGTATGAACTGGGAACAAGCTGCTTGGAATTAAGAGTATGATATGGCCCATTTATATGATACCAGCATTTCTAGTCCCTGCTTCAACTATTGCTGTACTGTTTGCATACTTCAGTGATTGCAGCAGCCACAGTGCCAGACCATCATTTTTCCTGTAACACAGGCTGTAAATTCTTGTCCTTAAACTGCTTTTGAAGGAATGCAATTTCTGTGTGTACCTACAGCAACAAGCCCTTCTTCCTCCCCCTCTGCTCTGCCCTGCTGAGACCACATCTGGAATATTGGGTCCAGTTCTGGGCCCCCCAGGCCAAGACAGAGCTCAGGGCACTGCTTGAGAGAGCCCAGCCCAGAGCTCCCAGGCTGCAGCAGGCAGAGAACATCTCCTGTGAGGCCAGGCTGAGGCAGCTGGGGCTGGCAGCTGGCAGCAGAGCAGCCTGAGGGCTGCCCTCAGTGTGTGCTAAAACTGTGCAGGGCAGTGTCGGGAGGACGCAGCCAGGCTCTGCTCAGGGCTGTGCAGTGACAGCACAAGGGGCACTGGGGGCAAGCTGGGGCAGAGCAGGTGCCAGGGGAACAGGAGGAGGAACTTTGTTACTGTGAGGGTGGCAGAGCCCTGGAGCAGGCTGCGCAGAGAGTCTGTGGAGTCTCCTGCTCTGGAGCCTTTCCAAGCCCACCTGGATGTGCTCCTGTGTGCCCTGCCCTGGGTGCTGCTGCCCTGGCAGGGGCTTGGGCTGGCTGATCTCTGGAGGTCCCTCCGAACCTCAGCGTTCTGTGCTTCTGGTACTGAGTGAACTTCATGGACTGGCACAAGCTGTGGTTTAGAAGGGAACTGTGTAAGGAGAAGAGACGAACAGCACAGACAGAACTGAAAAGGTGATCTTTTTGGAGAAGCAGCAAAGCAAAAGCAGTAGAAGTTTTAGATGGGATGCATCCAGGACAGAGTCAGAGAGTCAGTGCCTGTCATTCTGTTTTGCATATAACCGTGTCCAGTGAGTGGTAGTACAAGGTCAAATGTTTGGCTGTGCATCTGCCCAGCAGTGCAGGTAAATGCAGGATGCTTTAACAAGAGCTCTGATGAACCCTGCATGCAGACCCTCTGTGCTGTGTCTCTAACAGGCAGCTACCTTCCTTTGCACTTAACACCAAGGGCACAGAAATGGTTGTCTCAAGGAAGGAAAAAACATCTTTGGTTGACTGTCACTGGAAGGGTGATTTGATACCAGTGATCACACAATTCTTCCACATTCTTACCCTGTTACCAGTGTTTTATCAGAAGCAGATGGAAGCAGTACAACTTAGTCAGGATTACTGAACAACTTTCCTTTCAATTTCATAACAGATTAGGCAATGCTGCAGTGATGCATCTGAAGAGAGTTACAGGGTGCAAGCCCCAAGGCACAGGCCTGGGTGACATAACTCAAACCATCACCAGCTGAAAACCAGAGGCATTAGGAGCACAAGGTCTTGTAATGCAGAAGAAATGAGGAGTTTTATTTCTTAATAGATCCTGAAGTCTCAACAGCAACCAAAAGCTGCTGTTTCAGTAACAAAAGCCAAATAGAATTCCTACAAATTTAGAATAGGATAGGATAGAATCATAGAACCAAGCAGGTTGGAAGAGAGCTCCAAGCTCATCCAGCCCAACCTAGCACCCAGCCCTGGCCAGTCAACCAGACCATGGCACTAAGTGCCCCAGCCAGGCTTGGCTGCAACACCTCCAGGCACAGCAACTCCACCACCTCCCTGGGCAGCCCATTCCAGTGCCAATCACTCTCTCTGCCAACAGCTTCCTCCTAACATCCAGCCTAGACCTGCCTTGGCACAGCTTGAGGCTGTGTCCCCTTACTCTGCTGCTGGCTGCCTGGCAGCAGAGCCCAACCCCACCTGGCTACAGCCTCCCTGCAGGCAGCTGCAGCCAGCAATGAGCTCTGCCCTGAGCCTCCTCTGCTGCAGGCTGCACACCCCCAGCTCCCTCAGCCTCTCCTCACAGGGCTGTGCTCCAGGCCCCTCCCCAGCCTTGCTGCCCTGCTCTGGGCACCTTCCAGCACCTCAACATCTCTCTGCAATGGAGGAGCCCAGAGCTGGATGGCCTGAGCTGTGCTGAGCCCAGGGGCAGAAGAACCTCCCTTGCCCTGCTGCCCACACTGCTCCTGAGCCAGCCCAGGATGCCATTGGCTCTGCTGCCCACCTGGGCACTGCTGCCTCATCTTCAGCTCCTCTCTCCCAGCACCCCGAGGTCCCTCTCTGCCTGGCTGTCCTCAGCCACTCTGTCCCCAGCCTGGAGTGTTGCTTGGGGTTGTTGTGACCAAAGTGCAGAACCCTGCACTTGGCCTTGTTCAGTCTCATCCCCTTGGCCTCTGCCCACCCATCCAGCCTGGCCAGGTCCCTCTGCAGGGCTCTGCTACCCTCCAACAGCTCCACAGCTGTTCCTAGCTTGGTGTTATCTGCAGACTTCCTGGTGCTGGACTCAGTGCCCTGGTTCAGATCATCAATAAAGATATTGAACAGGACTGTGCCCAGCACTGACCCCTGGGGGACACCACCAGTGCCAGCTGCCAGCTGGATGTGGCACCACTCACCACCACTCTCTGGGCCTGGCCCTCCAGCCAGTTCTTGACCCATCTCAGCGTGAACCTGCCCAAGCCAGGAGCTGCCAGCTTGGCCAGGGGCTGCTTGTGGCAGACAGTGTCAAAGGCTTTGCTGCAGTTCAGGCAGCCTACAAGACACTTGACACTGAAACTCCCTGCATGTGTATAAATTAGCACTGCAACACCTTAAAGGCCATCTTGGGCCATAGTGATCATGAAAGGGTCAGAGCTTTACATTTGTCACTCACAAACAAGCAATTTAAAGCTAGCCAAGGGAAAAATAATGCAGAAGTGACCTCACCTTGTGAGTCTGCTGGAGCAACTGAGCCTGGGTAACAGGCAGTTGAAATGGAAGGGAGGATGCTGTCAAACTGCACCAGGGCAGGTTCAGGTTGGATGTCAGGAAGCTCTTCATGGAAACAGTGATTGGCATTGGAATGGGCTGCCTGGGGAGGTGGTGGAGTCGCTGTCCCTGGAGGTGTTTGAAAGGAGGCTGGATGAGGCCTTAGTGCCATGGGTTAGTTCATTAGAAGGGTTAGGTGATAGGTTGGACTCAACCATCTCAGAGTTCTTTTCCAACCAGGTTAGTTCTGTGATGCTGTGATGCTGTTGGTGGTTGTCTCTAGGTGGCCCCTAGTAATGCAGGTCACTCTGCGAGGTTACTTGCCAGAGAAATGAACAACCAGCCCAAAAGGTGAAGACTTTTGGCGATAGCTGAAAATCTGGAGTGTGAAAGTGTTTATCATTATTAAAGGGCAGGGTGTCCCTGCCCTCGGCAGGGGGCTGGAGCTATCTGATCCTTGTGGTCCCTTCCAACCCTGACTGATTCTGTGATCCCAGTGTCATGCATAAAAAGAGCCTTCTGGCTGCAAGCGGTGTTACAGCGGCGAGGCCCTGGGACCGTGCAGCTGCCAGGGGAGGAAGGGTGGCCGGGGCAGGGCTCTGTGCATGGTGCTGCTCAGAAGGCAAGGGTTGATGCTGCTCAGCAGATTTGCAGTTGCCCTGCACTATTGCAACATGTGTGAGATAGGTGAAGAATGCACTGACAGCAGTGGGAACGCAGGCAGAGCTCTGGGCTCCCTAGCAGTAGTAAATGCACAGCTCCTCAGAAAGGCTTAGCTGGCAGCAGCAACTCTCTGCTGTGGATCAGGTGAGTATCTTGCCATTAGCTGTTTGTCTGTCTTTATTACTTTATTGCTTTACATCTTCAGTGAAACATACTTTGAACAGTGAAGGTCATGATTCCAGAGGGAGGCTTGTGACAGTGAATGGTTCTAAACCTCTGCTACCTGTTGTGTGTTGGTGAGGATTCTGCATTGCTTTGGGCTTTCTTTGGGGAATTTTTGGGGCTAGCTGTTTTGTTTTTATCCTCCTGGTGTTAATCTGAAGTTTCTTTCTCCTGCAATAATGTGAACACAGAATTTACTGTAGATGTAGTATTGTGTACATGATTCATCAGTGGGCACTGCTGAAGAGCTCTCGACCTGAGCACAACAGAATTGCTTGTTCAGTGTCAGAGAGATGCAGGGAATGGTCTGGGTTGGAAGGGACCTTCAAGATCATCCCCCTCATGGACACCTTCCACTAGAGCAGGGTACTCAAGGCCTTATCCAGCCTGGCCTTGAACACCTCCAGAGAGGGAACATCCATGACCTTCCTGGGCAACCTGTGCCAGTGTCTCACCACCCTCACTGTCAAGAACTTCTCCTTAACCTGTAGTCTAAATCTGCCCTCCACAAGCTTCAATCCATTGCCCTTCATCCTACCACTACAAACCCTTGTAAAAACTCCCTCCCCAACTTTCTCGTAGCCCCTTTCAGGTACTGGAAAGCTGCTCTAAGTTCTTCCCAGAGTCTTCTCATCTTCAGGCTGAACAGCCCCAGCTCTCTCAGCCTGTCCCCACAGGGAAGGTTCTCCAGCCCTCTGATCATCTTCGTGGCCTGCTCTGGACCTGCTCCAGCAGCTGCATGTCCCTGTTACGCTGGGGGCACCAGAGCTGGCCGCAGTGCTGCAGGTGAGGGCTCACAGAGCAGAGTGTATTTACCTTCATGAAGATTTGGTTTGTCACAGCTACTCCAGTATTATAGCTTCAGCACTGTAGTTAGCCTGTGGGAGCAGCAGTTACCCTTGCAATGGCTAGAGCAGCCTGCAGGGCTTATTCCTGTTGTCCCAGAATGGCTCAGGTTGGAGGGGACCTCAGAGATCATCTCCTCTAACCTCCCCCACCATAGGCAGGGACACCTCCGAGCTAGACTCAGCTGCTCAAGGCCTGGCCCAGCCCGAACACCCCCATCCTCAACCTCCCTGGGTGACCTGTTCCAGAGGAATTAGAGGGGGAGGAGAGAGCTCTGAAGCCAGCATTCCAGGGTAGCTAACGAAGAGGGTGCTGGGAGCTGGGGGCAGAGGTGCACATTAGCCAAGTGCACAGCATAATGAATTTGGACCGAAGATTTGGACTGAGTGGTTGCTCTGTATTTTCTTGACATTCTAGACAAAAATGAGCCCAAGTGTATGTATTTTTCCAGCTGATCCAGCCCCTGTCACATACCAAGATTTCAAAAAGAAATGTACATGTTCCTGAAAGAGGCTCTCCAAGAAGCATGCAGAGCATAAATGTGGCTTTAGGACCCTAACTCTAGCTCTTCAGTCTCTCCTTCTGTGACTTTTACTGCCTGCCATAAAAGAGTGATTCATCAATTCCCTCTTTCTTCTCCTTGTCCTTTGTGAATTATGAAAGCAGTCACTTCTCTGCTGTGGCTCTTAGCTGCTGTGTAGTCGATGAAAGTGATTGGCCAGGGCAAGTAGTTGTGCCAGAAAACATTGGAGCTGAGCAGGACTCTGTAAGCAAGCTTTGCAGAGGGGCAAGTCGAAGTTCTGCTGAAGCAGGAGGCACACATTTTGGTCCCATGTCAAGGGAAGTTAGCAGCCTCCCTTAGGAGCAGTGTGTCTCAATAGCTACTGCAGAGCTGGCTGTTAAGAGCAGCTAGAGATAAGATTGAGAGCCATCAGTTGAAAGTTCAGAGGAGATCATTACTTTCAAGGACAGAAGCAGCTGAATTTGTTAGCTGCTGCTCCACAGCAGAAGCACTTCACTTGTGCTGATGATTACTCTGGGGTCATAAATGAAGTAGGTAAGGCCAATTGCATGGTAATAGAGTTCATATAGAGCAGCCCAGGCTGGTTGTGGGGCATCCCTGCCCACAGTGGGGAGGTTGGAGCAGAGAAGCTCTGAGGGCCCTTCCAACCTGAGCCATGCTCTGATAAGTTCCTAAACCTCATTAGGAAAAGCAAATATTAAAATGACCTCTGAAGCACTCTGAACGCAGGGGGAAGCAGCAAACCTACCCAATCTGAGTGCTTCTGCAAAATTCAGTGCAGTGGAGAGAGAGGAAGGTGAGCTTGGCTTGGCACAGCAGCCTTGGCAGTGTCTGTCTGAAGCAGCAGTGCTCCCATTTCACAGGCCTGCCAGATGAATCGAGTAGCCTCTGGAGCTCAGTAAGCAGTGCTGGATAGAGTGACAAGAGGTGTGCCCACTGGGGCACAGCTTAAACACAGAAAATCTCCTGGCAAGTAGCTGCATTAGTTGCAGATGGATTGACTTCCTGAGCACTGATCTGCGTGGAAATCCTAGCTTACCTCAGATTTGTCTGCCAGATCCTTGGCCTGACCAGAATGTGGATAAAGCCATTTATTTCCTTGGCTCCAGTGCCCTGCTAATGTGTTTTGTTTTCAACTCACCGTTGTGTTTGATTTTTATCTAGGCTATTTTCATGATTCCTACCAATCCTCCTCCCACCTTTCGGAAGCCAGAGCTTTGGTCTGACGAGTTCACAGATTTTGTGAAGAAGTGCTTAGTGAAGAATCCTGAGCAGAGAGCTACAGCAACACAGCTGCTGCAGGTCAGTGGTGCAGTTCCTGAGAAAATGCCAGCTTTGTGTCTCTCCCTCTAGGCCCAGAGCAGAACTACAGTGAAAGTGTCTGTGGGCACGTTGCATTAGGACTGTCACCACGCCCTAGTCCTTCTCCACTGTGTGCTCTTTCCTCTGCCAGCTCTTCTGTCTCTTCCTCCATTCCATTGCTCCTTTGCCACTTCTAAATATTCGTTGTTTGTGTATTATTTAGGGCTGGTTCTCGCTCCTAAGATTGGATCCTTGCTTTGTGGTTAGAGGCCCTCAGTAGACCTCAGGATTGAGCACCTCCAGGGAAGGGACATCCACAGTTTCCCTGGGCAGACTGTTCCAGTGCTAAACCACTCTCACTGCAAAGAATTTCTTCCTAATCTCCACTCTAAATCTGCCCCCCTCAAGCTTCAATCCGTTCTCCCTTGTCCTACCACTACAAGCCTTTGTGAAAAGGCCCTTCCTTGCTTGCTGATAGCCCCTTTTGGGTACTGGAAGGCTGCTTTAAGATTTCCCTGGAGCCTTTTTTTCTCCAGGCTGAGCAGCCCCAACTGTTCCAGCCTCTCCCCATATGGGAGGTTCTTCAGACCTCTGATCAAATTTCATGGCCTCCTCTGGACCCACTCCAGCAGCTCCATGTCCCCCTTGTGCTGGGGGCACCACTGCAGGAGGGGTCTCAGCAGAGCAGAGGGGCAGAATCCCCTCCCTGTGCTCTCCCTGCTCTAGCTGCAGCCAGCACACAGCTGTTTCTGGGCTGCCAGTGCTGGCTCCTGGGGAGTTTGGCACCAATTGACAGCCTCCTCCTCCAGGCTGCTCTTCAGCCACTCCTCACCCAGCCTGGATTTGTGCTTGGGACTGCCCTGACCTAGGTACAGGACCTTGTGCTTGACATGGCTGGGCTTCATGAGGTTGGCTTGAGCCCACCTGTCTGGGTGCCTCTAGATAGGTCCCTTCCCTCCAGCATGCCAGCTGGACCACACAGCTTGGTGCCATCAGCAGACTGGCTGAGGATGCCTCAGTGCCACTGTCCATGTCACTGACAAAGATGTCAGACAGCAGTGACCCCTGAGGGACACCACTTGTCACTGGCCTGCCTTTGGACACTGAGCTGCTGCCCACCTCTGAGTGCAGCCACCCAGGCAGTTCCTCACCCGGCCAGTGGCCACCCCTGGAGCCCAGTTTGGTGAGCAGGGGGTCAGGAGGGATGGTGTCAGGCAGAGGGCACAAGGCTTCAGCAGCCCCGTGGAGCAGATTTTAGGTATGTAACACCACATTTCTGGCAGTCTGGAGTTAGCTTTTGCCTGAATTGCATTTGCACAGAGTTGTTCTGCAGAGCTCAGAGTTGTTCTGAGAGCAGGTGGCGAGGAGGCAGCCAAATGCCTGTAACTGGTATTGTGCCCTGGAGTTAAAAATGAACCTTCCTGCTCAGAGGTCTTTGTTTGTTTGCTTGTTGTGCATTTCAGCATCAGAGACCCAGAAATGTTTCATGACACAGAAAGTACAACTTTGTTGAAGTAGGCAGCCAGAGTTGCTCTGCTTACAGCCACTAATTTGTGCTGTCAGTTTGTTAAGATTAATTAAGCTCTGTAACTGAATATCTGCACAAGTTTGCTTTCCTGTGTCAGAGAGCCACCACAGTGTTTATTTACTGCCTACTGCATGTTTCCTCTGGAGAACTCTGCCCTGAGCTACAGAGCAGTTGTTGTGTGATTGCATTTCCCAAGGCTTCTTGGTATTAAAAGTAGTCCAAGTAAAGGTTTAGTCAGAAAGCAACAAAAAGATAGTTCAGAGTCATAGAATGGGCTGGGTTGGAAGGGTCATTTGACATCATCTGGCTCCACCAGCCCAGGCTGCTCAAGGCCTCAGCCAGCCTGGCTTTCAACACCTCCAGGGAGGGGGCGTTCATGACCTCCCTGTGCAGCCTGTACCAGTGTCTCACCACCCTCACTGTCAAGAACTTCTTCCTAATCTGCAGTCTGACTCTGCCCTGCTCAAGTTTCAATCCATTCCCTCTCACCCTATCACTACAAGCCCGTGTCAAAAGTCCCTCCCCACTTTCTTTAAGCCCCTTCAGGTACTGGAAGGCTGCTTCCAAGAGCCTTCAATATTTAGGGGTGATAAACTGTAGCTAAAGTTCCCATCACAGTTATAGTAACGCTCTCTGTGGCCCCAAAACTGCTGTCAGTAACTCTTTAGTGCTAATGGCCTGTCCAGTGTTGTGGGAAGCACCAAAGTGACAGAATTCCTGTGGGAACTGTGTGCTGTGGCAGTGTAGTTTTTAACTGCTGTGTAATGCGAGACACTGCTGACCACTGCCATCTCTGCTGGTCAGTGGCAGCTGCACAGCTCCTGCAGTGGTGGCAGCTAATGCCATGGCTTCTCTCTCTGGCTTTGCAGTGGTGGCAGCTAATGCCATGGCTTCTCTCTCTGGCTTTGCAGTGGTGGCAGCTAATGCCATGGCTTCTCTCTCTGGCTTTGCAGTGGTGGCAGCTAATGCCATGGCTTCTCTCTCTGGCTTTGCAGTGGTGGCAGCTAATGCCATGGCTTCTCTCTCTGGCTTTGCAGTGGTGGCAGCTAATGCCATGGCTCCTCTGGCTTTGCAGTGGTGGCAGCTGATGCCATGGCTCCTCTGGCTTTGCAGTGGTGGCAGCTAATGCCATGGCTTCTCTGGCGTTGCAGTGGTGGCAGCTAATGCCATGGCTTCTCTCTCTGGCTTTGCAGTGGTGGCAGCTGATGCCATGGCTCCTCTGGCTTTGCAGTGGTGGCAGCTAATGCCATGGCTTCTCTGGCGTTGCAGTGGTGGCAGCTAATGCCATGGCTCCTCTGGCTTTGCAGTGGTGGCAGCTAATGCCATGGCTTCTCTCTCTGGTTTTGCAGCACACTTTCATTAAGAATGCCAAGCCAGTCTCCATCTTAAGGGACCTGATCACGGAAGCTATGGAGATCAAGGCAAAGCGACACGAGGAACAGCAGAGAGAGCTGGAAGAGGAGGAAGAAAATTCCGTGGGTACCTTTTTTTCCTGTAGCTGTCTGTACTTCATAGATCATTTGATGGTTTCCCCCTGCTTGCTCTATGGGCTCCTGTTCAAACACTTCTCTGGACAGGGTTGGTGCTTTCAGCCTGCAGAGCCTGAGCCTTCCTCTCGGATGTGTGGTGAGTAGTGTGCTGCGAGCTGGCTGCGTGGGCCTGCTGCCAGCACTGGTCACATGTTCATAGAATGGCTTGGGTTGGAAGGGACCTTAAACATCATTGAATTCCAACCCCTGCCATGGGCAGGGACCCCTGTCACCAGCCCACCTTGCTCAAGGCCTCATCTAAGCTGGCCTTGAGCACCTCCAGAGAGGGCACATCCACAGCCTGCCTGGGCAGCCTGTTCCAGTGTCTCACCACCCTCACTGCAAAGAACTTCCTCCTCATCTCCGGTCTAAATCTGCCTTCCTCAAGCTTTAATCTGTTTCCTCTCATCCTGTCACAGTTAGGGCACTAACAGATGAGGTGGGAGCTATGTGGAAGCTTCAGGGACCAAATAACATCTTTGGTCAGCAGTTTTGCAGCCCCTACTGTTATGTTTTCTATGTGTCTATTATGTGAGGAATGCTCAATTCATGTAGAGAATTCAAACAAGGAATTGCTGCTTCTGTCTAGCCCTGTTCTGCTTTTGATTGACACATGGAGATCAGTGGCTGTCAGCAACCTAGCCAACTGTCAATAATCAGTTATTGCCACATGTAGGCTTCTTTATTCATGCAAAAGTTGCTTTCTTAATGAGGTATTAATTATGACAAGTTGCAGTCTGTGTTTGGAGAGGTGAAGCAATGATTGTTGTAATTGCTCCTTTGTATTTGCACAATATTTCTTTGGCTGTTTTAAAGGCACTGCTGAGTCATTTCAGTTGTTCACTGTTTTAAGTCTGATATCCCAAGCTGTATTTCCCTGAGGGATTTATCTTTGCTTTCATTCATCTTTCATGTGTTGGAAGGTGTGATACATCTGTGTACCTCTCTCTCTCTTTTGTGTCACTCTGCATGACAAACTGTTAAAACTTTCTGTTTTCATAGCATTTGTCCTTTAAGCCAAGGAACAGCTGACATGTGAGCTGATTAAATCTGATTGCAGCCCCTTCATCACAGAATCCCAGAATGGCTCAGCTTGGAAGGGACCTCAGAGCTCATCCACTCCAGCCTCCACACCATGTCCAGGGACACGGAACTAGACTCAGCTGCTCAAGGCCTCATCCAGCCTGGCCTTCAACACCCCTACCAAGGAGGCAGCCACAGCCTCCCTGGGCAGCCTGGGCCAGACTCTCACTGTCCTCACACTCAACAGCTTCTTCCTCAGCTCCACTCTAACCCTGCTCTGCCTCAGCTCCAGGCCATTCCCCTTGTCCTGTCTCAGACACCCTCAGGAGCAGTCCCTCTGCAGCCTTCCTGCAGGATGCCTTCAGGCACTGGCAGCCTGCTCTGGAGCCTTCTCCTCTGCAGGCTGCACCCCCCCAGCTCCCTCAGCCTGTGCTCACAGCAGAGCTGCTCCAGCCCTTGGAGCATCTTTGTGGCCTCCTCTGGCCTCACTCCAACACCTTTGAAGTTAGGAATGTAAAAAGATGACTTTAAGTGACAGAGAGCTGTGCAAGGGGCACGGGCAGCTTTTGAAGAACATGCTGTTAAAATCCACAACCCTTTAGAGCCAGAAAGCAGTGATAGGAGGTGTAAGCACAGGGAGGTAATTGTATGCAGCAGGTCATCTTTACTAGATATAAGTTAGGAGGAGATGGAGGAGAAGGTGAAATGCTGCTTTGCAACACCTCTCTGTTGAACCTGGGGGGATTTGAGTGTGTTCTGAGAGTTCAGTCTTCACCTTGTTTACTGCTGACTCCAAGCTTCAGTGTGTGTCAGCATTGGGAATAGACTGGGCTTTGTACATCAGGAAGCTCTACAAAGTCCTTGTTCTTGTCCAGACTATAGGATGTGTTTATGGAGCTCCTACAGTGCTTTTACAGAGAGATAGCTGTGACTGCAGCCCCGCTGCTCAAAGGTGATGACGAGGTGTTAATGGTAAATGAAATGATTTTACAGGAGGCTCACTCCTGCCAGCCTGTAAATCTGCCTTGCAGGGACCGCAGCCCAGCCAGCCGTCTCTGGTGCCCTCTTGTGTTCTGTCTCCAGGCGCAAGCTCAAGAGCTTCGGCAGGCAAGCTGCCCTGCTTGCTTCACCTGCTTAGTTCTTTTTTCCAGTCACTCTTCATCCTTTCTTTTCCTGTGGATGTTAAAAATGCAGCAGCAGCAGCAAAATCCATTCATTTGCATCCCCTCGGGTCAGTTGTTTCTGTGGTGATGCAGATCTCAGGTGTGGTCATAGAATTGTTGAGTGCTTGGAGTTGAAAGAGACCTGCAAAGATCATCTAGTCCAGGCAATGAGCAGAGGCACCTGCAACTAGAGTAGGTTGCTCACAGCCCCATCCAACCTGACCTGGAATGCTTCTTGGGAAGAGGCTTCTGCCACTCCTGCTGTGCCAGTGTCTCACCACCCTCATCATAGAATCACACAATCACAGAATTAAGCAGGTTGGAAAAGACCTCCAGGATCATGGAGTCCAACCTATCACTTAACACCTAATTAACTAACCCATGGCACTGAGTGCCTCGTCCAGCCTCCTCTTAAACACCTCCAGGGATACAGACTCCACTACCTCCCTGGGCAGCCCATTCCAATGCCAGTCATTCTTGCTATGAAGAACTTCTTACTAATGTCCAGCCTGAGCCTGCCCTGGCACAGAAAAAAAGTCTTCCTTTTATCAGGTCTAAATCTTCCCTCTTTCAGTTTCAAACCATCTCCCCTTGTCCTTTCACAACAAGCCCTGCTGGAGTGACTGTCCCCATCTTTCTTACAGGCCCCTTTATGTACTGAAAGGCCACAGTGAGGTGTCCCCACAGCTTCCTCTCCTCCAGGCTGGCTAACCCCAGCTCCCTCAGCCTCTCCTCGTAGCAGAGGTGCTCCAGCCCTTGGGCCATCCTTGTGGCCGCCTGTGGAGCAGGAGGATATTGGTGATGTAGTTCCTTTATGTCAGTGGCTTTGCAGGCAGTCCCAGGACCCTCTCATGCTGTCTCTCTGCTGCTGTGCAGTGGTGAGCCAGAAGCCCCTGTCAAACACAGGCTTGGTGCTTGCAGACAAGAGAGCTGCAGAGAGTTTCATTCCAGACTGAGCTGCTTTTGTTGCCTGACTCTGGGATCTGCTCTCATAAACAGTCCGAGAACACGACACCTCAGCTTTAACATCTCCTGCTGCTTTTCCTTGTTAAGCTGATGTTTGTTTTTATTTAATCAGTGAGTTTACCTTTTTAAACAACAGATCAGAAGTTCTGCATCAATATTTATGAGCTGTAAAGCCTGAATCAGACTTCCTCTGAAGGGATCACTTTCATCTCTTGTGGCAGTGTGCGCTTACAGGACTTGCATCCCCTGGATGCTCTTCTGAACTCCTTTCTTCAGATGCAGTGCAGGTTACTGCTGGGTGAGCTGCATCTCCTAGCTGTGACAAACACCATCATTGTAGTGCTGGAAGCAGTCTGGCTTAACCCACACAGCTGGCAGGCTGTGGTGGTCTGCTAGAGGGTAGAGAGGCTTTACAGTGGGATCTGGACAAGTCATACCCATAGGCCAAGGCTCGTTGGATGAAGGTCAGCAAGGCCAAGTGCCAGGTCCTGCACCTGGGCCACAACAACTCCATGGTGAGCTAGACTTGGGGATGTGTGGTTGGAAAGCTGCAACTTGGAGGGGGACCTGGGGGTGTTGGTTGACAGTCATCAACTGAATGTGAGCCAACAGTGCCCAGGTGGGCAAGAAAGCCAATGGCATCCTGGCTTGGCTTACAAACAGGATGGGCAGCAGGGACAGGAGGTGGTCATTCTGCTGTGCTCAGCACTGCTGAGTGCTGTAGTCAGCTCTGGGCCACTCACTCCAGGGAGGGCACTGGGTGGCTGGAGCTTGTCCAGAGAAGGGCCTGGAGCACTTGGGTTATGAGGAGGGCCTGAGGGAGCTGGGGGTGGAAGAGGCTGAGGGAGACCTCATAGATCTCCACAAATCCCTGCAGGGATGTTGCAATGAGGAGGGGGCAGCCTCTGCCCCTTGGTGGTAAGGGGCAGGCCCAGAGGAAATGGTTGCAAGCTGCAGCAGAGGAGGGTCAGGCTGGATGCTAGGCCATATTTCTTCAGAGAGGGCTCTCAAGCATTGGAATGGTCTGCCCAGGGCAGTGCTGGAGTCCCCATCCCTGGGGGTGCTGAAGCAGTGTGTGGAGCTGGTGCTCAGGGACGTGGTTTGGTGGTGACCCTGCAGTGCTGGGTCAAGGGTTGGACTGGATGGACTTGTTGAGGGTCTCTTCTAACCAGATTTATTCTGGGGCATACAGACCCCCCCAGAGTTTTGCACTGTACTGAAGTACATAATCTGTGATCTAGGGAAAACTCTATAGGTCACAACTGTCAGGCACTGCTGCTTTGGGACTCTTCTGTTAGTACTGAGGTGTGCCTTTGTGGTCCTTCTAGCTGCTAGAAGATAACTGTCCTATTGCCAGAGGACAGTAGAGTGAGATAGAGGCTTTGGGAACTCTTACAGTGGACAAATAAATGCTGTTGGTTTGGAACAAATCCAGAGATTTAATTTGAAGAAATAAATGTAATTTGAAGAAACAGATCTAATATGAAAATAAAATGTGGTTTTAAATGGAGCAGCAGGTATGAAGTGAGCACTCAGGGCTCTGGGAGGACTGCAGAGCTGCTGCCAGTGCCTGAAGGCATCCTGCAGGAAGGCTGCAGAGGGACTGCTCCTGAGGGTGTCTGCAGACAGGCCAAGGGGAATGGTTTGGAGCTGAGGCAGAGCAGGGTTAGAGTGGAGCTGAGGAAGAAGTTGTTGAGTGTGAGGGTGGTGAGAGTCTGGCCCAGGCTGCCCAGGGAGGCTGTGGCTGCCTCCTTGGTGGGGGTGTTGCAGGCCAGGCTGGATGAGGTCTTGATCAGCTGAGTCTAGCTGAGAGGTGTCCCTGGGCATGGTGTGGAGGTTGGAGTGGATGAGCTCTGAGGTCCCTTCCAAGCTGAGCCACTCTGGGATTCTGTGACTACATTCCAGGCGTGTTCCTGTGGTCACTCACCTCTAAAATGAACCAGCCATGCTTCAGGAGAATGCTTCATTTCTGCTTTCAGTAGGCACTGCAAGGGAGCAGCACTGATAGTACAAGCCAAGGGAGCAGTGCCAGTAATGTTAGTCAAGCTTAACTGTGCCCCCAACTCAGGGCTTTGCCTGCCTGCATGCTGGAGGTGCCACACTTGTGTCGGTCTGGGTTTGTACTGTGGCACTCAAAGAAGCACTTGGAAATCTCAGCTCGGTTGCTCTGGCACTTTGCAATTGCAGTGCAAAGATACAGTTTTGGGCTTTGCATTCTGAGTAGCCTTGTTAGAAAGGGGAAGATCTAGCAGAGCAAACACCGGGGTTAGCTCCAACGTCGTTGGTGTAGGGGGAGGGTGGTGATAAGCAAAGAGAAGTAAAGTTGCCACCAGGAGGAGCAGCACCGAAATGCTCTCCTTTCTGGACCGGCACAGTCCTCCAGTGCTCCAGCTGAGAGCTGGCTGTGGCTTTGAGAATGGCAGAACGTTTTTAAGGATATAGATGGAGTCTCTGAGGGTGCAGTGAAAAGGCCAAGAAAGAATGCAAATGAAGAGTTCAGTGAGGCTGCAGATTAGAAGCTGGAAGAGAAGGATTCTTACTACATCTGGAATTTTAATACTAGAATGGCTCAGCGTGGAAGGGATCTCAGAGGTATCTCCTCCAACCTCCCCACTATGCCCAGGGACACTCTCAGCTAGACTCAGCTGATCAAGGCCTCATCCAGCCTGGCCTGCAGCAACCTCAGGCAGAAGGCAACCACAGCCTCCTTGGGCAGCCTGGGCCAGACTCACCTCCCTCACACTCAACAACTTCTTCCTCAGCTCCACTCTAACCCTCAGCTTCCAACCATTCCCCCTTGGCCTGTCCCTAGCTATCTTCAGGAGCAGTCCCTCTGCAGCCTTCCTGCAGGATCCCTTCAGTCACTGGCAGCAGCTCTGAGGTCTCCCTGGAGCCTTCTCCTGCAGCTCCCTCAGCCTGTGCTCACAGCACAGCTGCTCCAGCCCTTGGGTCCCCTCCCCTGTTACATTCACTCTGCCATACACCTGGGACATAGAAGAAAGCTTTTTAACTCTTCATTTCTGTGCCAGGTTTTGAGTTTGTGAGTTCTCCCCAGGCTGTCAGCCTGGCAGCCCAGCAGTGCAGCTGGCCTGTGTGGAGGTGTAACACTAACAGATGAGCAGCCAGGTCGTTGCTGCTGGGTGGTTGTGTGGGGTTTCTTCTGCATTTTTGGTGCTCAGCTGCACTCTGTCCAATGTGCCTGCACAGGATGAAGATGAGCTGGACTCCCACACCATGGTGAAGACCAGTTCAGAGAGTGCTGGAACCATGAGGGCCACCAGCACGATGAGCGAAGGTGCTCAGACCATGATCGAACACAACAGTACTATGCTGGAGTCTGACCTGGGGACCATGGTAATAAACAGTGACGATGATGAAGAGGAAGATGGGACCATGAAAAGTATGTCATTCATTTACTTTTAGTACTAGATTTCCTCATACTGCAGGGTTGTATCCTTAGTGGCTTTAAAGTGTCAATTTCCATGGCCTTTTCTGTCTAGAAGTACTCTCTGTGGGGGGAAAAAGGTGACTGCAGTGGGAGGTTCAAAGCAGAAACCTGTTTTGGTGCTTTGCTAAGTCTCTGGAGGACTCTAAAATTAGCCTTCTGTAAATTTTCCCTTCCACTGCTTGTCTCTTGCTTTATGCCTACTGTCCCACGTGCATTTGGACCAGTTCCTTGCAGCTCTACTGAAAGAAGTGATGTGCTGATGTGAGGAGTTGCTGCCTCAGTGTCAGTGCTCTTGGGAACTCCTCATGGCTCTCCATGGAGTCAGCAATCACTGCACATCCTGTGCAGAGTTGCTTTGCAGCTCATAAGCAGTTAGCAGGGTTTTGTTTTCCCGGTGAGTTGTGGTTTGAAGACTTGCTGCAGGGTGATTCTGTGATGCTTGAGCTAAGGCAGTGACTGTGGAAGCAGCAGTGAAAACTCCAGATCCACTCCAGCAGCGTGGGGGGCAGGGGATGTAACAAAAGGCAAAATCATTGTGAGTGTTTGGAAGTCTAAGATGTTGAGTTGCACTGGAATCTGCCTGAGCACACAGCTGTGGCATCAGCACTTAATGCTGGTGTGCTCGAGGTTGAGCTGAGCAGCAGTGCAGAGTGAGGCCCAGAGGATCATTTACTTAAGAGAGCAGCATCAACGGGGGAACCTAATTCCAGGTGCACAAATGTCATCTGTGGCTCCAGGCTGCTGTGGGGGGGGATTCAGTGTGCAAAGCTCTTGTCTCAGGAGTGGAACCCAGTGCCAAAAGGCTGCGCTGCCGTTCAGAGCACAGGCAGCAGAAACTGAATGAAATCCAGCAAGGGCAAGGGCAGAGCCCTGCATCTGGAAAAGAACAACCCCATGGACCAGGACAGGCTGGGGCTGACCTGCTGGAGGGCAGCTGTGGGGAAAGGGAGCTGGGGGTGCTGGGGGACAGGAGGGTGCTCATGAGCCAGCAAGGTGCCCTTGTGGCCAAGAAGGCCAAGAGCATCCTGGCATGCTGGGGGCACCAGAACTGGATACAGTGCCCCAGGTGGGGTCTCAGGAGAGCAGAGCAGACATAGAGAGTCACCTCCCTTGTCCTGCTGGTCACAATGCTTGGGATACATTTGGCCTTCTGGGCTTGGGCTTCTCCCCTTCTGCTGCTCTGTATTCTGCATTTGGTTCCCTGCTTGCAGGTACCTGGTGCACAGTCCCTGCTCAGAGCCAGGGCAGGCCAGCTGAGGAGGAGGCAGCCTTGTTTATTGCTAGGCTGGATGCTGGGTGCTGGGGTAGGAGGACTGGCCTCTCTTTGCTCCAGAGCCCAGTTTTATCTGGGCACAATTCCCTGCTTGTGAAAAAAAAGTGCTTCTAGTTCTTTTCTGTCACAGCTCCCAGAGGCCTCTGAGCATGGGTACTTACAAACAACAACTCACTGTTGGTTCTTATTTCGGCCCTGAGCAGGGAGACAGAGGGCAGAAGGAAACAGAACACAGAACTAAGCACAAGAGCAATTCACAAAAGAAAGAAGTTGCCATAAATATTTGGTGTCCCTAGGAAGGAAATGAAGTCCTCCTTCCTTAGATCACTTTTGGTTGTTCCTCCAAGCTCCTTGTTTGCAGTGCTCTAGCACTGAGCAGTATCAAAGAGCAGCTGGAAGCTACCTGTTCTCCTTTCATAAACCACACAAGCGTCTCAGGGGCACCCAGCTGGCTTGCAAAGGTGCTCTGGCAGAGGCAGCCAGCCTCCAAGATCTTCTGTCTTTGTGAAGCACAGAAACTCTGTCTGCCTGTCAGGGATTTGCATGTCCCTTCTTGGTGACATTTATTTGGGCCTTTTGCTATTGCTCCCATTTCAGCCACTAGCACACAGATCACAGAACCAGAGCAGGAGCAGCTGCAGCAGGGGTGGTGCAGCTGGGAGGTGTGGGGGTGCCATTCTTGCACTGCATCACTTGTACAGGGGCAGACACAAATGCAGCTTTAATGTTGCTCAAAATTGTTCCACAAAGTTATTTCACAGCACTACAGAGTGTCAGGGGCTGGAAAGGACCTCCAGAGATCAGAGCAGCAGCACCCAGGGCAGGGCACACAGGAACACATCCAGGAGAGTCTGGAAAGGCTCCAGAGCAGGAGACTCCACAGCCTCTCTGGGCAGCCTGCTCCAGGGCTCTACCACCCTCACAGGGACAAAGTTCCCCCTCCTGTTCCTCTGGCACCTGCTCTGCCCCAGCTTGCCCCCAGTGCCCCTTGTGCTGTCACTGCACAGCCCGGAGCAGAGCCTGGCTGCGTCCTCCCGACACTGCCCTGCCTCAGCCTGGCCTCACAGGAGATGTTCTCTGCCTGCTGCAGCTTGGGGGCTCTGGGCTGGACCCTCTAAAGCAGTTCCTTGAGGTCCATTTTGAACTGAGAGGCCCAGAACTGGACACAACAGTCTAGATGTAGCCTCAGTAGGACAGAGCAGAGGGCAGGAGAACCTCTCTGACCTACTCTCCACAGCCCTTCTAACACACCCCAGGAAGCTCTTGGCCTTCTTGGCCACGAGGGCACACTGCTGGCTCATGGGCACCCTTCTGTCCACCAGCACCCCCCAACTCCCTTTCCCCACAGCTGCTCTCCAACAGGTCAGTCCTCAGCCCATCCTGGTCCCTGGGGTTGTTCTTACTCAGGTGCAAGTCTCCACCCTTGTCCTTGTTAGATCAGCTTGGGGACATTCATCAGCCAAAGGGATGCTCAGCACCTTGTGTTGTTGCACAACAATGGATCAATACCAGATGACTTCATCTGGTAGCCTCTAATGCTGCTTGTGTGAGTAACTCTGCCTTGTCTCCTGTGTTTCTCCCCATTGTATCTTGCCACACGAATCTCATTACTCAGCCATGAGCTTTTGTGCTAAGGATGCTCAGGGGACAGAGGGAGGCTTCCCCATGTGCAGATGACTGGATTAGTTCCTGTGAAATCCAAGAAAATGAACCAATGGAATTTGTTTTAGAGTGCAGCAAATCTTCAAGTGGTTTAACTTTTGTCTTTCCTTCTTTCAACTCAGGAAATGCTACTTCACCCCAAGTTCAAAGACCTTCTTTCATGGACTACTTTGATAAACAAGATTCCAAGAACAAGAGCCCTGAAAACTGTAACCAGAACATGCATGAACCTTACCACATATCCAAGAACGTTTTCCCTGACAACTGGAAAGTCCCTCAAGATGGAGACTTTGATTTCGTGAGTGCATTTGATTGCTTGCTTCCTTGCTTGCTGTCTGTGTCCTGTGTGCCAACAAGAGGGAATCCCTTCCTGCTTCTGGGCCAGCACGAGCCACATAAGTCGACTTCCAAGGATGCCATCCAGTTATCTAACCTTAATTGTGGAATGCTGGAATGGCTCAGCTTGGAAGGGACCTCAGAGCTCATCCCCTCCAACCTCCCCACCATGCCCAGGGACACCTCTCAGCTAGACTCAGCTGATTAAGGACTCATCCAGCCTGGCCTGCAACACCCCCACCAAGGAGGCAGCCACAGCCTCCCTGGGCAGCCTGGGCCAGACTCTCACCACCCTCACACTCAACAACTTCTTCCTCAGCTCCACTCTAACCCTGCTCTGCCTCAGCTCCAAACCATTCCCCCTTGGCCTGTCTCAGACACCCTCAGGAGCAGTCCCTCTGCAGCCATCCTGCAGGATGCCTTCAGGCCCTGGCAGCAGCTCTGAGGTGCCCCTGGAGCCTTCTCCTGTCCAGGCTGCACCCCCCCAGCTCCCTCAGCCTGTGCTCACAGCAGAGCTGCTCCAGCCCTTGGAGCATCTTTGTGGCCTCCTCTGGCCTCACTCCACAGCTCTGTGTCCTTCTGCTGCTGGGGACACCAAAACTGGAGGCAGGATTGGAGGCGAGGCCTGAGCTGAGCAGAGCAGAGCCAAGGGGCACAGTCTCCTCTCCTGCCCTGCTGCCCACATTGCTCTGGCTGCAGCCAGCACACAGCTGTCTGCTGGGCTCCACTGCTGGCTCCTGGGGAGCTGCTCAGCAACCAACACCCTCAAGGCTCTTTTTTTCTCTCCACCCACTCTGCAGGAGGCTGGATCTGTGCCTGGCCTGTGCAGATAATTACACCTGGGTTTCAGCTTTGTTATGCTTTTTAGATGTTTGACTGGGCCTAATTTATGTGTTGGGGATTAACCATGTTCTTAATTACAGAGCAGTAGCTAAACATCAGCACAGGACACTGTTCTGAAAAGCCTTTTGAGATCTGGAGAACAATGTTGTGGTTAATTTGAGGTGACAGCTGTAGGTGTGGGATTTTTTCTCCCAGTGATCACTCACTGCATTTCTACATAAAGCTGACTCTGAAATTGGCTGTGGCTGCTGGAGAGGTTTTGAAGTGGGATTTTGGGTTGGGTGGAGGGTTTTGGGTGTTTTTCTGGTTTGGTTTGTGACCATAAAGTGCAATAATTATTATCTTGATAATGGACTAACAAAACAATGTTGTGCAGTGTCCATTGGAAAGTAACTGGGGTTATTGTGGCAGTAAAATTGCCCTGGGAGCAATCTGAAATACATCCTGCCTCTTCTGTTGCTTGGCAAGGAATGCAAGCAAAAGGGATTCCTGCAAATGCTGAGTGAATCACTGGTGAGTAATTCTTGCATGGGCAGTCCTTTGGCACTTGTTGGCATTGCTTCTACGTGTGAAGTTGCCTTCTTGAAGTAGGAATCTGTCCTAGGAGAGAGCCTGAGGCATTTCCTGATCTTCAGCAGCATAGCTGCTCTGTCTGTTAGTGGTCTTAGACTGGCAAGTCAAAGATCTCAGAGTCACAGAATCCTGAAGTGGTTATGGTTGGAAGGGACCCTCAGAGGTCACCCAGTCCAGCTTCCCAGCCGTGGGTAGGGACATGTTTCCCAGGGCTCTCAAAGCCCAGTCCAGCCAGACGTTGCACCCCCCCGGGCTGGCTGTGCAGCTGGTCTGGACAGCCTGTGCCAGCGCCTCGCGGAGGCTGCACGATGGGCACTTTGTTCTTGGCTTCCCAGCCAGACGGTGGTGGGAGGCCTGTGGCTGCAGCTTGCTTTGGATTGAAGGCCACAGGGTTTGAACCAAGTGAGCAGTGATGGGCAGTGTATGGAGGTGGGGGAATTATAAGCAGCACAGAACCCAAACATCCTTAGAGAAGCCAAGCTAAGGAAGTTTAGAAAGCCTCTTACATAATGGATGCTCTGCTTCAGAGCAGTCTGCTCCAGGAATCATTGCTCTGGGTCACACAGGGTGCAGCCTGCAAGAGCCTGCTGCTTTCACCCACAGGCAGTTATTACTTATTTAGCTCTTGTGGAAGCACTTCTATTTATATGATAGGCAGTGAGTGGCTGTGTTGGTAAGTGGCCAGCCAGAGCCTTTCTGAAAGGATGATCAGTGGGGAGCATGCAGAGAATACTGCCTGCTCTTGGGCAGGTTGTTGAGAACGCTTCCAGTGGCTGACACAAAGGCTCTAAGTGATTCATGGGAGGGGTAAACAACAGAAGCTTCCTGTATTAAAAGTTAGCCTGAATGTGATCTAGAGAGGGATCCCAGCACAAGCATCTGCCCTGTTCTCATGAGACCCCTCCTGGAGCACTGCGTTCAGTTCTGGTGCCCCCAGCACAAGAGGGAGCTGCTGGAGCAACCTGATCTAGTGTAGCATGTCCCTGCTGAGTGCAGGGGGTTGGCCTGGACCACCGATGGGGGTCCCTTGCAACCCCATGCAGTCTGTGTGAAAGCAGCCAGCTGACAAGTGAAGATGCAGTCAGGCTGTGCACTGTGTGGGTATGGTACTCTCAGAAGTGATGATGATGATGGGGAGCTTAAGCAGCTTCTCAGAATGAGGCTTCCCTGCATCAGTGGCCACCTTTGAGTCTCAGCTCCCAGGTGTGCAGTCTGTATCAGGGTCCTCAGTTCTTAAGCCAGCAGTGTGGCTCAAACCCATGTGGTTCAAACCCATTCCTCCTTGTCCTGTCATTACCAGACCTTGTCAGTAGTCCCTCCCCAGCCCTCCTGTAGACCCCTTCAGATACTGGAAGGCCACTCCAAGGTCTCCTGGAAGCCTTCTCTTCTCCAGGCTGCACAGCCCCAACTCTCATAGCCTGTGCTCACAGCAGAGCTGCTGCAGCCCTCTCAGCATCTTGGTGGCCTCCTCTGCACTGGCTCCAACACTTCCATGTCCTGCTTGTGCTGAGGGCTGCAGAACTGCCCCCAGGGCTGCAGGTGGGGTGTGAGGAAAGCAGAGCCAAGGGGCAGAATCCCCTCCCTTGCCCTGTGCCCACACTGCTCTTGCTGGAGCCCAGCACAGGGTTGTGTCTGGGCTGCACTCTCACTGCAGGCTCATGTTGAGCTTTTCATCACCCCAGACCCTCAGGGCTGCTCTCAGCCTATTGCCACCCAGCCTGGAGCTGTGTTTGGGATTACCCTGACCCAGGTGCAGGACCTTACACTTGGCCTTGTTGAATGCCCTGAGGTTGGCCTGAGCACAGCTCTGCAGCCTGTGCAGGTCCCTCTGGATAGATCCCTGCCCTCTAGCAAGTGACTGTGCCACACAGCTTGGTGCCATCTCGCTAAGCTACAAAATTGCTCTGTAAATCCTTCTGCCCCTTAGTAATGCACCTTCCAGTGGGACACTGGTAACAGGGGGTTCTGATGAGCTGCCAGGGAGTGGTGTCTCAGGGATGCTAACCTGGGAGTAAGGGCTGCTCAGAATGAGTGGCTGAACTTCATTCACACCTGCTGAATGTATTCTTTTGTTTTAAATGAGTCATTTACCTCTTGCTGTGAGCTGATCAGATGTAAAAAGGCAAATCTATTTATTGTAGCAGTGCTGGGGTAATGATTTCCTTCTCTGGCAGAATTATTTCCAAACAAGAATGTTCTCCAGGCTGTTGAATGTGAAGTGGTGAACACGTAGCTCATGGTTCGCAGTAACTGCAGTATCATGTTTAAGTAGATGCATTTTGGGTGACTTAAAGATTCTGGAATAGCAACAAAAATTTTAAAAGCCATCTGTTACCCTAAGCAGAATATTTCCCTGGGTCTCAACCAGAACAAATAAAGAGTATCAGCATTGTGAAATAATTGGACTGCAGATACCGAACACTTTGCTTCATGTTTATAAACTTAGCATGTCACAACCGATTTGGGAAAGGAGTCAGTGCTAGAAACTGACTGCAGATCACATAGCAAATCATTTAACATGCACTCATCAGCCTAGGCTGGGTGAGCTTCACTGCAAAGTCTTTCTTCAAAGCCTTGGCTGCCTTGCTCTGATTTTATTGAAGCAGCAGATGAGTTTGTTTGGTAGAGGCATCTTCTAATTAATGGCAGTGAAAATAACCCCAGCCCAGCAGTGTGCTCATGCAGCCCAGGAGGCAAATCATGTCCTGAGGTCCACCCAGAGCAGTGTGGGCAGCAGGGCAGGAGATAGGATTATGGCCCTTGGCTCTGCTCAGCTCAGACCTCACCTCCAATCCTGCCTCCAGTTTTGGTGTCCCCAGCAGCAGAAGGACACAGAGCTGTGGAGTGAGGCCAGAGGAGGCCACAAAGATGCTCCAAGGGCTGGAGCAGCTCTGCTGTGAGCACAGGCTGAGGGAGCTGGGGGTGTGCAGCCTGGACAGGAGAAGGCTCCAGGGGCACCTCAGAGCTGCTGCCAGTGCCTGAAGGGATCCTGCAGGAAGGCTGCAGAGGGACTGCTCCTGAGGGTGTCTGAGACAGGCCAAGGGGGAATGGTTTGGAGCTGAGGCAGAGCAGGGTTAGAGTGGAGCTGAGGAAGAAGTTGTTAAGTTATGAGGGTGGTGAGAGTCTGGCCCAGGCTGCCCAGGGAGGCTGTGGCTGCCTCCTTGGTGGGGGTGTTGCAGGCCAGGCTGGATGAGGCCTTGAGCAGCTGAGTATAGCCTAGAGGTGTCCCTGGGCATGGTGGGGAGGTTGGAGGGGATGAGCTCTGAGATGCCTTCCAGCCTAACTCATTCTGGGATTCTCTTTTCAGTCATTTGAGATTCTTCTCTAGGTAGTTTGACCATTTTCAGTGAAGAATTAACATCTATTCATCTTGGTTCAGTTGGAGATAGCTGCTGGAGTATCATGAAGCACTTCCAGATGCTGTCAGGAGGAATTTTTTCTTAACTAAACAAATACAGAACTTAGATTTCTGGGTTTGCAGGGCTGTGCATATGAGGTAAACAGAAGATTACTCACAATGTCATGTAGCTAATGAAAGTGTTATTGGTGTTGGCAGTCTGCTTGCAGAACTTGATTCAGTTCAGTTGAGGGGTGGCTAAGAGAGGGTTGGAGTGGATCTGAGGAAGAAGTTCTTCAGTGTGGAGGTGGGGGGACTCTGGAATGGCCTGCTCAGGGAGGCTGTGGATGCCTCCTTTGTGGGGGTGTTCAAGGCCAGGCTTGACCTGAGCCCCCAAGTCTAGGTGAGAGGTGTCCCTGCCCATGGCAGGGAGGTTGAAGGAGCTCTGAGGTCCAACTTGAGCCATCCTAGGGTGCTGTGAGAACACTCTCAAGTCAGCCAGTGACTAATGTAATTGAATCCCATCATGAACACAGGACCCTTTCTCTCTGTCCCTTCACCTGTCAGTATAGAGGCTAACAGTTTGGTCTCAACATCTCACTGAGTTGTTGAGGCTATCAGAAGAACTGACTCTTGTTTATCTTAAGTCCCTGGATCCTTTGGAAGCTTCACTCTGCTCCCCGTGCAGCCGTGCCGCGGGGCCAGCGCAGCTGTGGCAGGGGGTGCAGGCTGTCTGACCAGGGTTACAGCACTTTGGTGTGCCAGGGGAGCACAGCAATGCCCTTCGGGGCCAGAAAGCTTTTTACACTCTCAGGTGTGAAAAAGCAGAGTTACAGGTATTTACTCAGAGGAGAGGGCAAGCGGAAGGGTGGGACTGGAGCAGCTGATTAGGGGTTAGATGGCAGGAGGAATGTCCGACAGGGTAACAACCTGTGACAGCAGATTGCCTGCGAGAGCTGCAGCAGCTGCAGCAGGTATTTTGGCTGTGGAAGGCCTGGTTGGATGAGCACATCAGGAACAGTTTAGGTAGGGTTGGTCCTGCCCAGAGCAGAGATTGTTGCAGGTAACCTTTTCCCGTGGCTGTTTCTGATGGCCTCGTTTCCTGTGATTGTTTAAGCTACTGCTGGTGGCTGCTGTTTGTAATCAGCAAGGCTGTTGGGAACACACAGGTCTTACAAACCCAAGCTCTCCGAAATAATGAGGCACTTCATTTGTTTATTAGGAATGTCAATATTTTGGAAGAGGTAGACCTTGGGCAACCTCAACAATGCTCACAATTAGCAGTCAGCTCCTATTCCCAAACATGAATCAGCCTCTGGAGCACCACGGCCAAGGTTTGGTCAGTAAAGCTTAGCCATGTTTTCTCTCTGGGAAGTTTAAAGCATCCCTGTCATCTCAAGTAGTGTCCCTGTGCAGGGCAGGAGAGGGGATTCTGCCCCTCTGAGACCCCACCTTGAACACTGCCTCCAGTCCTGACGTCCCCAGCAGCAGGACACTGAGCTGCTGGAGTGAGGCCACAAAGATGCTCCAAGGGCTGGAGCAGCTCTGCTGTGAGCACAGGCTGAGGGAGCTGGGGGGGTGCAGCCTGCAGAGGAGAAGGCTCCAGGGGCACCTCAGAGCTGCTGCCAGTGCCTGAAGGGATCCTGCAGGAAGGCTGCAGAGGGACTGCTCCTGAGGGTGTCTGGAGACAGGCCAAGGGGGAATGGTTTGGAGCTGAGGCAGAGCAGGGTTAGAGTGGAGCTGGGGAAGAAGTTGTTGAGTGTGAGGGTGGTGAGAGTCTGGCCCAGGCTGCCCAGGGAGGCTGTGGCTGCCTCCTTGGTGGGGGTGTTGCAGGCCAGGCTGGATGAGGCCTTGATCAGCTGAGTCTAGCTGAGAGGTGTCCCTGGGCATGGTGTGGAGGTTGGAGGTAATGATCTCTTAGGTCACTTGAGCCTGAGCCATGCCAGGCTTCTGTGACTGTGCAATGTGGGTTTTATTTACAAAATAACTTCTGGTGACAATACTCTTTGGACTTACTTCTCATGCAGCTTTCACATCTTTAACTCAGAGTTAAGGAGGAAACTGCTGCCCCCTCCTTTTGTTTTTCTCCTCAGCTCAGATGGAGAGCCTTAACTGTAGCTCATGTTCATGCATTCAGCTCTAGGGCAGGGCTGTCCTTTGTGCAGGGTTTAAGGAGAGCAAAGGAAAGAAATGAGTGAAGCTGACGAGCTGGGGCAGTGCTGGTGGTTTAAAGTAACATCTTGTTACCTTAGTTGTCTGCACCAGTACACCTCCTTGAGATCGTTGTGTAATGGCTAAGCAGTGTGGATAGCCTAGAAAGAGCCTGGGAAAAACAACTGTGGCTGCACACATTTCTGAGGGGCCTTTTCTGTCTATCAAACCATAGAATCACAGAATCAGCCAGGGCTGGAAGGGACCACAACGAGCAGCCAGTTCCAACCCCCCTGCCATGGGCAGGGACACCCTACCCTAGAGCAGGCTGCACACAGCCTCAGCCAGCCTGACCTGAAACACCTCCAGCCATGGGGCCTCAACCACCTCCCTGGGCAACCCATTCCAGCCTCTCATACTCAACAAGTTCCTTCTCATGTCCAGCCTGAACCTACCCATCTCCAGCTTCACTCCATTCCCCCCAGTCCTGTCACTCCCTCAGAGCCTAAAAAGTCCCTCCCCAGCTTTTTTGGAGTCCCCCTTCAGATCCTGGCAGGCCACCAGAAGGTCACCTGGGAGCCTCCTCTGCTCCAGCCTGCACAGCCCCAACTCTTTCAGTCTGTGCTCACAGCAGAGCTGCTGCAGCCTCTGAGCATCCTCCTGGCCCTGCTCTGGACACTCTCCAGCATCTCCACAGCCCTCTTCTTATGGGGGCTCCAGAGCTGGATGCAGCACTCCAGGTGGGGTCTCAGCAGAGCTGAGTAGAGGGGGAGAATCCCCTCCCTCCACCTGCTGGCCACACTTCTGTTTCAGGTCAAAGAAAGAAAGGAGGGGGAAGATGCTTAATCCAAGTGGTGTTTGTGTTGCAGAGTCCCTGCTCCTGTGAAGACAGCCTGGCAGGCTTTCTGGGTCGTGTCTGCCCCAGCCGAGTGCTGCGCTGCACCCGAGTGGCACAGGCAGTCCAGCTGGCAGGGCTTTGCACCTCTGCCACCCCCATCTCCTGCTTGCAGAGCTCCTGCTGGTGCCAGCGTGCAGTTCAGATGAGCAGGTTGTTACAGAAGGCATTTTGGGCTGTGCCTAAACGTGAAGCTGCATTTAGGTTATGGTTAGAAATGTCACAGCTTGGACTATTTCTCTCAGCATTCCTTAGTTTTGGGCACATAAACCTAGTTCCAGGGGAAGAAATACCTGGAAATGTTAGACTTCCTCAGCATCTACTGAGGCTTTGCCACTGGTTACATTGCCCTTGGTGTTGACAGTAGGAGTTGTACAGATAGAAGAATGTTAGTAAGAAAAGGTTAAAGCTCAATAAGGTGGCCCAGAGCCTCCAGAGGTACAGCTGCTTCAAGCCCAGGGCACCCCTGGCTGCAGGGCACTGACAAGCTCTGCTGCTTGGAGATGGGGATTCAGTGGAATTTGCATGTCTGGTTTGTTTTCCCTCATGGTGTCACTACAGCCCAAGGTATTTAGTTGGTTTTACATCTGAGTATCTTCCAAATGAAAATGAAGGGAAAAAATGGTTCATCAGAGACACTTAGAGATCAAACTTCCCCATCACCCCAAAATGTTGCTTAGATTCAACAAGTTCTCTTAGTCACTTAGGGTCAGCTCATTTTTACTGTGGCTTTTATTTTGCTGTGTCCTCTTTGAAGACTGAGGGGCTTGACATAGGGAATTCCTTCCAAAACTGAAGGACTAGAAGGGAGAGACCTGGACAGGCTGTAGCGTTGGGTGGAGGGAAATGGAATGACATCAAACGAGGGCAAGGGTAGAGTCTTGTGTCTAGGGAAGAACAACCCCAGGGACCAGGATAGAGTGACCTGCTGGAGAGCAGCTCTGGGGAAAGGGACCTGGGGGTGCTGGTGGACAGAAGGGTGCCCATGAGCCAGCAGTGTGCCCTCATGGCCAAGAAGGCCAAGAGCTTCCTGGGGTGGATTAGAAGGGCTGTGGTGAGTAGGTCAGAGAGGTTCTCCTGCCCTCTGCTCTGCCCTGCTGAGGCTACATCTGGAATATTGTGTCCAGTTCAGGGTCTCTCAGGTCAAGAAGGAGCTCAGGGCACTGCTTGAGAGAGCCCAGCCCAGAGCCCCCAGGCTGCTGCAGGCAGAGAACATCTCCTGTGAGGCCAGGCTGAGGCAGCTGGGGCTGGCAGCTGGCAGCAGAGCAGCCTGAGGGCTGCCCTCAGTGTGTGCTAAAGCTGTGCAGGGCAGTGTCGGGAGGACGCAGCCAGGCTCTGCTCAGGGCTGTGCAGTGACAGCACAAGGGGCACTGGGGGCAAGCTGGGGCAGAGCAGGTGCCAGGGGAAACTTTGTCCCTGTGAGGGTGGCAGAGCAGCGGGTGGAAGGATGTTGCTCAAGCATGCCCATGGCCTGTGAAACTCGAGAGCCTCATTTTCTCTTCTCTGCTGGCTGCTGAGTCTACAGCAGCAGCCCACTGATCATCTCAGGGGAGGCTGTTCGAAGCCACAGGGCAGGCAGTGCCGCTGCAGAGTGGTGAGTCTGGAAGTGCCTAACCTGTTTTCTGTGTTTTAAAGGCCTGTTGCCATGGCAACTCACCAAGGGTTGAGTGAGCACTGCTGAGCTTCAGAGTTTGGCTGCCATGTGTGCGTGGAGGAGCTGCTGCACTTCCAGCCCCGAGCTCTGTTCCCGGCACCCACTTTTTGTACACATCCCTGGGCTTCCCTGGAGCTAACCAGATACTGCAGAAAGCACACTGCTGCAGTCCTGATGCAGCCTTTGACTCAAACAGCTTCCTGTCACCTGGAGCTGTCCTTTCTTTATCTTCTCCTCCTTATTTCAGCTTCCCGAAGTACAGCACAGATGTACAGGTTGCACAGAATTGGAAGGGACCCAACAATCCAGATTAAATCAGGGTGCTTAGAGCCCCAGCAGGTTTGACCTTAAGTGTCTCAAGGGTTGCAGATACTCTTGTATCAAAGCCTATCCCAGGATCACAGAATCAACCAGGTTGGAAGAGAGCTCCAAGCTCAGCCAGCCCAGCCTAGCACCCAGCCCTGCCCAACCAACCAGACCATGGCACTAAGTGCCCCAGCCAGGCTTGGCTTCAACACCTCCATGCACGGCAACTCCACTACCTCCCTGGGCAGCTCTTTGTTCAGTTCTGCTGTCCCCAGCAGCAGAAGGACACAGAGCTTCTGGAGTGAGGCCAGAGGAGGCCACAAAGATGCTCCAAGGGGTGGAGCAGCTCTGCTGTGAGCACAGGCTGAGGGAGCTGGGGGTGGGCAGCCTGCAGATGAGAGGGCTCCAGGGGCACCTCAGAGCTGCCTGCCAGTGCCTGAAGGCATCCTGCAGGAAGGCTGCAGAGGGACTGCTCCTGAGGGTGCCTAGAGACAGGCCAAGGGGGAATGGTTTGGAGCTGAGGCAGAGCAGGGTTAGAGTGGAGCTGAGGAAGAAGTTGTTGAGTGTGAGGGTGGTGAGAGCCTGGCCCAGGCTGCCCAGGGAGGCTGTGGCTGCCTCCTTGGTGGGGGTGTTGCAGGCCAGGCTGGATGAGTCCTTGTTCAGCTGAATCTAGCTGAGAGGTGTCCCTGGGCCTGGTGGGGAGGTTGGAGGAGATGAGCTCTGAGGTCCCTTGCAAGCTGAGCCGTTCTGGGATTGTCTCTCGCAGCATATCAGCGTTGCTGCAGGCTGTTCCCTGTGTTGCAGTGCTGCCACCACGGCACCAGTGTCTGCTGAAAGCTTCAGGGGGCTGCAGCTCTGGGTCAGCCTGACCCGTTAAAAACGCCAGCAGTGTGAGCTGGGTGTGTGCCACTGGGACGGCTTACGGCAGGCTGGGAAGGGCAGAGGGGTCTGTGCTAGCAGTGAGGGGAGCCCCAGCAGTGTGTGCAGATGGTCCCCGGTGCGGTGGGGCTGCTGCTCCTGAGCCAGCGCAGCACAGTTGGAAGATTGCTGCTGCATGCCTTGGCACTTGGTTGGAAACTCCAAACTCGGAGCTAGCTGGGGTTTGGGTAGGCTGAGTTCAAGGTCACTCTGTGTTTAAATGCCGTTTTGTTTGCAGTAATTAGACCATGCCAGGTGTATTAAGTATGTAATTAAAACCACCAGCTTTGCCTAATTCAGAGTAAATGGGAATGAAATCCAAGGTCGTTATTCCTCCCTAGCCAGGCTCCAGAGGAACAGCACACATGGAACTACTTACAAAACGTTTTGCATGGTCAGAAATGGCTTTGGGTTGTTGTCCATGGCTTTTACATGGAACTGCTCACGGATTTCACTGGAGTACCTGCAGCACACTGAAGTGTTCCTGTGCCTGGGGCTGAATTTGAATGGAGGTCAAATATCTGTGATATAAAATGGTATGGCACAGAGGGAAAAAGATGAAAAGGAAAAGGGGAAGAGGTGACAGGAGAGCCTGCCAGGCACTCTGCAGTGTGTGACCAGGGGACACTTCCCCCTGCCTCGTGTGTGTCCATCTCCCAGCTGAGGCAACTTCTGTGCTGGCAGCTAGCAAGGCGCTGGGAGGCAGAGAGGCTCGGTGCACACCCTGGCAGCTGCAGAGCAGGCTCTGTAACCCTGCAGCAGCCCTGCAGCTCCTGTAGCATTCCCTGCCCCAAGCCTGCAGGCTCCTGTGCAGCAGTGCCACGGGCATGGCCTCTCTGCTACCAGGCCAGCATGAGTGGAACATATCAAACTCGAAATGGGTGTCTGGGGTAGGCAGCTGGGGGCTCAGGAGCCTGCTGGTCCTGCCAGCTGCTTTTGCAGAGCTCATCTCCCCCAACCTCCCCACCTTGGGCAGGGACACCTCTCAACTACACTTAGCTGCGCAAGGCCTCATCCAACTTGGCCTTGAGCAACCCCAGGGTGGAAGCATCCACAGCCTCCCTGGGCAGCCTGTTCCAGGCTCTCACCACCCTCACTCTCAAGAACTTCCTAACCCTAAACCTACTCTCCCTCAGCCTCAACCCATGCCCCTTGGCCTGTCTCCAGACACCCTCAGGAGCAGTCCCTCTGCAGCCTTCCTGCAGGATCCCTTCAGGCACTGGCAGCAGCTCTGAGGTCCCCCTGGAGCCTTCTCCAGGCTGTACCCCCCCAGCTCCCTCAGCCTGTACTCACAGCAGAGCTGCTGCATGAAACAAAAAAGCTCCCCAAACCCAAGCAGTTCTCAGTTTGGAATCTGCTGTCTCTGAGCATATCTAAGCACAGAGTGCAAGTGGTGTCTGAAGTAAGACTTGGTTTGCCTCCTGTTACCAGCAGTCCAGGGTTCTTAACTGAAGTGAAAGATTAAAATGAGGCACACTCCATTCCTGAAGTCAGAGCATGTTTTTGCTTGACAGGGTGGGAAATAGCTCTAAGAATATTCTCTTAAAAAAGAAAAGGGGAGACACAGAGTGAAACTGCTGCTTTTTGTTGCTTCTCTTAATAGCAAACTTGGCTACTGCTGAAGCAGGTAAGAGAGAGAATTTTGCTGTGAGTCCAGCAGGCCTTTGTATCAGTGTAGGGAGGTCTCCAGGGGTTTAGTGAATACCCTGAGGTTATTTTAGTAGGTGTCAGGCTCATGCTGACACTGGTGCCATAGGAAGCTCCTATCTGCATGGACAGTGGTAGGAATCACTGAAGGAGAGGTTGCTGAGTCTGTCCCTGCCCAAAATGTCCTGCTCTTGCTGAGTGGATACAGTAGGCAGCTTCTCATTTTGAGTACAGAAAGGCTTCTAGACCTTGTCTCTGGCAGGCTTCTGCTGAGAAGTGCTGTTTGCTTTTTGCAGTGCCTGTAGTGAAAAGGTTGAACTGAGCCAAATTCACTCAGAGCCTTGTGGTTGGCAGCAGCCATCTCAGCCTTGCTCTGGCTTTGAAATTTTCACCATGGCCATCTGAAACTGGTTGGATCCTTTAAATGAGCACATGTCATGCTGATGTGATGCAGAGAAGCTGAGCACAGCTAGGCTGCACTGCAGGCATGGCTTCTTGAAAGGCCAGCAGCTTTCCAGGGTAGGTGCTGTGCCAGCTCTTCCCCTGGTCCTGGGTGGCAGGGAGTAACAACTTCCCTTTGCCTCTGCCTTTGGTTTGCCCGTTTAGGTGGGGAATAATCTTAGCCTGTTACTTTAGTAGCACCTTTTGACCTCAGAGCATGAAGTAAAACTGAAGGAGGTGTCAGAGCCCTTATCAGTAAAAGGTGTGAGTGCCTGGGGAGGAAGACAGCATTTTTGCTTGCAGTGTTGCAGACACTCAGTCTTTGGAGAGTTTTGGTGTAGTTTGTTTGGTAGCATTTGCAGATTTCTCCTCCCCTCCCCCCCCCCCCGTGTATTTTATAGTCAGTACATCCACAGATGCCTTTGAATTCCTAGGACAGAGAATTCCTAATCAACATCCACACAGGGGTGAAGTGTTGTGACTTCAGTGTGTTTATGGTGATGAAGCTGTGGTAAGGAGTGGAGTATTTGCTCACTGATGTGTGGTAGCACAGCATTTCCTGGTGGAGTGTTGAGCTTGTCTGTGCCTTCTCAGCCAGCTGTGCACTCTGCTCTTCAAGTGCTGCTTTTGGACTGGGCACAGCTGTGGGTGCAGGCAGCTTGGCACAGGGGTGAGGAGATGTGATGCTAACTCACTGCAGGCTTTTCTGAGAGGGCAGCTTCTGAATGCCTCTCAGTTCAAGCAGAGCCTGCCCGAGGGGTTAGCTGAGCTCCAGTCATGGCCTCCACAGTGGCGCTGAGGCAGCTGTTGGTGACACTTCAGACTGTCTCCAAAGACAGGACTCCTTCCTTGTCAGGGCTGCCAAGGCTTTTTGCAATTGCAGTTGATGAATTGGGTTATGTTTGGAAATTCATCATTGTGTAACTGCAGCATTGGTGATGAGATCGAGAGCAGAAGGGACTTAGGGGTACAAAGGGGCAGGATCTCTGCCCACACTGCTTTGGATGCAGCCCAGGCTGCCACTGGCCTTCTGGGCTGCCAGTGCCCACTGCTGGCTCCTGGCCAGCTTCTCCTCTGCCAGCAGCCCCCAGATCCTCCTCTGCAGGGCTGCTCTCCCTGTTATTATCCCCCAGCCTGAATGATGCCGAGGGTTGCCCCATCCTAGGTGCAGGGCCTTGCACTTTCCATCAGCACTTAATCAGATAGTTGTTTCCAACTTTAACTGCCCTGTACAGAGGGTGATTGAAGGACAAAGGCTGTGGTGCAGCCTAGCTGTGTATTATTTTTGGTCTGATGTGATTGTGCTGTTTGTCTTTATAGCTTTTGAGTCCTGTTGGCCAAATTCAGCCGGGGTAAAGATTTCAAAGGAAGCCAATTCACTATGAGTTTCAATCCTACTACTACTTCTACTACTAATTTGCCTCTGAGAAGGGGGATCCAGATCAGTAGTTATGCTGCAGCACAGGTTGTGAGCTGGGGTCCATGGCCAGCCTGCTAGGGGCTTGCCCTTGCCACTGCAGTCAGGAGCCAGGGATAGATGGATGCCATCTCACCCCAGACTTCCTGAGGAGCTCAGGCGTATGAGAAGACAGAGGCATGTGCTCATTTCTGTTGCTCCCTCTGTATCAGTGCTATGAGGCAGGTTGCCATACTCAGATTTGCCACCCCTTATCCTCCCCTCACCAGTTCACCCTGCAGCTGCAGCATTGGCAGCTCTCAGGCAGAGAAGCAGTCAGGAGCCTGAGGGTTTCACACAGCAGGACTGACCTTTTTGGCTACCTCCTGTTTTTAGATCACTTTAAGTGTAGAAAGAAGCTTTTTGAGACTGCTCCCAAGACTTGCATCTTGGTTGCATCTCACCTGAGCTAACTTCTGTAGTCCAGAGTTCTATTCTCTATGTAACCCTGTGCTGGGCTGCAGCAAGAGCAGTGTGGGCAGCAGGACAAGGGAGGGGATTCTGCCCCTTGGCTCTGCTCTCCTCACACCCCACTTGGAGTTCTCTGTGCAATTCTGGAGCCCCCAACCCAAGCAGGACATGGAAGTGTTGAAGCCAGTCCAGAGAAGGCCACCAAGATGCTGAGAGGGCTGCAGCAGCTCTGCTGTGAGGACAGGCTGAGAGAGTTTGGGCTGTGCAGCCTGGAGAAGAGAAGGCTTGGAGGAGACCTTGGAGTGGCCTTGCAGTATGTGAAGGGGGCTACAGGAGGGCTGCAGGGAGGGACTATTGACAAGGTCTGGTAATGACAGGAGGAATGGGTTTGAATTGGCAGAGGGGAGATTGACACTGGATGTTAGGAAGAAGTTGTTTGCAGTGAGGGTGGTGAGACACTGGCACAGGCTGCCCAGGGAGGTTGTGGCTGCCCCCCCCGGAGGTGTTCAAGGCCAGGTTGGATGAGGTCTTGAGCGACCTGTTCTAGTGGGAGGTGTCCCTGCCTATAGCAGGAGGTTGGAATTGGCTGATCCTTGAGGTCCCTTTCAGCCTAAACCATCCTATGATTCTGTGATTTCCATTCATCTCCAATCTAACCTGACCATCTCTGATCTGAACTCCTGTTTAATCCCATCTGCTTTTGTGTCCTTTGAAGTGAGAGCTGTGAAGAGAACATGGTTTCCCTTGGTGGGGCTCTCTGTACAAGGCAGTGGATAGCATCCAAAAAGGAGTTGTGCTAGGGAGAGCTTTGATTTTGGCTGAGTTAATTCTTTAAACAAAGAGCTGTGAATGTATTACTTCTTCTGCTGTACACAGAGCTTTGATTTGCCTGCTCCATGTGCTGATTCCAGCTTTGATACATTTTCATCTGGGGAGAAAGAAATGCATTAAAGATGTTTTGCTCCTAGGTAGGAATGTCCTATTAATCTGGCCTGCATGGCTTCCATGTTAGACCTCATCCAGGCTGCAGGATGTTTGCTCTGAGAGGTCGCTGGAAAGGTGAGGAGCAGAGATGAAATGATACCACTTCATGTTTACATTTATTATACAGTGCAGTAGTGGGTGACCTGCAGGAAAAGAGATCCCTACAGCTGAATTCCTTCCTAACTTCCTAAGTCAATTGTTAGTTCCTTCTGCTGGAGGGAATTTCAGAGAAGCATGGAGAGCTGGCAGCAGCTTAGGTCTTACTGTATTCTGCTTTTGAGGGCTTTTAACTCTTTGTGCTATGCAATAAGCAAGAGGTTTAAACAAGCAAACTGCTGTCATGATCTCTGCTGAGTTCTTATCTGACACCTTCCTGGCCTGGGTCAAAGCCAGTGTCCAGCAGGAGCAGGGCAGTGATGGTGTCCCTGGACAAGGCCCTGGTGAGGCCACAGCTTGAGCACTGGGTTCTGTTCTGGGCACTGCAGTGTAGGAAAGACATTGAAGGACTGGAGAGCATCCAGAGGAGAGCACTGAAGCTGCTGAGGGTTTTGGAGGGCACTGTATGAGGGGCAGCTGAGGGAGCTGGGGTGGTTTAGTCTGGAGAAGAGGAGGGCTGAGGGGACACCTCATTGCTCCCTGCAGCTCCCTGAAAGGAGACTGGAGTGAGGCTGGGGCTGGTCTCTTTGCCCAAGTGACCAGTGACAGGATGAGAGGCAGTAGGTTTGAGTTGTGCCAGGGGAGGCTTAGGTTGGACATGAGGAAAAGCTGCTTTAGTGAGAGAGTGGTGAGGGGTTGGGAGAGGCTACCCAGGGAGGTGGCAGATGTGGTGCTTCAGGCTGTGGGTTAGTGGTGGTGGTCACTGGGTTCTGGTTGGACTCGGTGATGGCCAAGGACTTTTCCAACCTTACTGACTCTGATTCTGTATAGTCTCTGCTGGAGGCCCTTGGCACTGAGACATGTGACTGCCCTTTTGCTTGCTCCACCTTAGCTGCCTTTGCTGCTCCTCCACCTCTTCCTAATTCTTTCCATTAACTCGTTTGTGCCTAAACTCTTCTTTAAGGCCAGTGCTGCCACAGCTTCTTCTATTCTTATCTGTTTCTATGGTGTTTCATCCTTTTATTGCTCAGTCTTTCCTCACAGAGTTTTCTATGGTTGTCATGGCAGCAATAAATAGCAAATGTGTCAATTTTCAAGCAATGCTGCTTTCAGAATTTTGGTGGCTCTTAAGTTGCTGAGCAAGAAATGAGATATTTTCAGCACAGTTAAGCAGATTAATATGATTAAATTACGCTGTAGTTTTGCAGCACTGCTGCTTCTAGCCAAGGTGTTGTGCACTGAGGTGCTACTTGGAAGACTATAAATAGAACACATTTGTGGAGGTAGGAGAAATTGGTCCCTTATTGGAATGACTCTTCTGCTGTTCTTATTCTGATGGCCAGGATCTGGTCAATGTGGTTGGCATTCCAGCAGCCTTAACATCAGCCAGGTTAGTAGGCATGTGGTTAGTAATTACTGGGGGACCCTCTGCAATACAGACCATCCCAGGCTTACAGGATGTCAGGGGTTGGAAGGGACCCAAAGAGCTCATCCAGTCTAACCCCCCTGCCACAGCAGGACCATACAATCTAGCTCAAGGCACACAGGAACACATCCAGAGAGGCCTGGAAAGGCTCCAGAGAAGGAGACTCCACAGCCTCTCTGGGCAGCCTGTGCCAGGGCTCTGGGACCCTTACAGTCAAGAGGTTCCCCCTTGTGCTGAGCTGGAACCTCCTGTGCTGCAGCTTCCATCCACTGCTCCTTGTCCTATCCCAGGGAGCAGTGAGCAGAGCCTGCCCCCCCCCCCCCCAAACCTCCAGCCCTCAGATAGTTGTAAACATTGATTCAATCCCCTCTCAGTCTTCTCTTCTCCAGACTAAGCAGCCCCAGGGCCCTCAGCCTCTCCTCACCAGTGCTGCAGTCCCCTACTCATCCTCATAGCCCTCTGCTGGACTCTCTCCAGCAGATCCCTGTCCCTCTGCAACTGGGGAGCCCAGAACTGAACATAGCACTCAAGATGAGGTCTCTCCAGGGCAGAGTAGAGGTGGGGGATGACCTCCCTTCATCTGCTGGGCACACTCTGCTTAATACTCTTCCTGATAAACCATCAGTGTGAAAAGAAAATCTTCCAAAGTGGAAGATATTTGGAGATACTAATTGCAGAAGCAACAGCATGAGAATGTTGTCTGGAGAAAAGGAGGCTCAAGTGAGACCTTTCTGCTCTCTACAGCTGCACAAAGGGAGGTTGTAGTGAGGTGGGGGTCAGTCTCTTCTCTCAGGTGACAAGTGACAGGGTGAGAGGAAGTTCATGGAATCAACCAGGTTGGAAGAGACCTCCAAGCTCATCCAGTCCAACCTATCCCCAAGCCCTATCCAACCAACCAGACCATGGCACTAAGTGCCCCAGCCAGGCTTGGCTTCAACACCTCCAGGGATGGAGACTCCACCATCTCCCTCGGCAGCCCATTCCAATGCCAATCACTCTCTCTGCCAACAACTTCCTCCTAACATCCAGCCTAGACCTGCCCTGGCACTACTTGAGTTGCAACAAGGGATGCTTGGCTTGGATATTGGGAAAAAAATGTTGACTGAAAGAGTGTCCAAGCACTGGAACAGGCTGCCCAGGGGGCAGTGGAATGGCCATCCTTGGAAGCCTTCCAAAACAGTGTAGTTGTGATGCTTGGGAAGTGGTTTAGTGAGGAGCTCATCAGCGTTAGCTGCATGGACTTAGTGACCTGAAAGTTTTCTTCCAAGCAGTTCTATGTTTCTCTAGGTTGTGTCTGATTCTCTAAGCTTGTGTTCAAAGCACGAGTAGATTCTCAGGGAGGAAGGAGGTGGCTTGGGACTGAATTAAGTGAGGACCACGAGAAGCCGGCACCAGCTCCGTGGATGAAGGTTTAAAGGCAGAACTGCTGATGGAAATGGAAACAATACAACAGTGGCTGACAGGATTTGCTCTAGAGATGCAGGAGTGCAGCAGTGAGCACTGTAAATTGAGGCTGGGATTAGTGCACAGCACCTGTTTGCATTGAGTGGTAAATCCCAGTGAGGTGTGCAGGTTATCATCTGCAAAACCTAATTAAACAAACCAGTGGTGCTCTATGGTCTGTGACAAAGCAAACAGATCAAATGCTGGAGACCTTCCTAGGAGCTGTTACTGTGAAGGTAAAAGGTCTGTGCTAACATTTGGCCTGATTGCATGAATGTTTCAGTCACAGACAGAATATTGGATACCAAACAGGTCTTTGGCAGATGATTTTGTTAGTTGTGGACTCATGAGGTGAAGGTGCCACTGAGTCATCGAGCCCTCTTCAATGAATAAATGGAGTCTCTAGGTTCATAGAGCACAGAAGGTGGTAATGGTCAAGCACTGAGTGCTGAGATGGCTTGGATTTCTTGGGCTGATCTTGTGATTTAGTATTGCTTTTAGCTGTGTGTGGGTCCATGAGCTCCTGGTGTCCTGTGTTTTGATGTCAGTGATTATCAGTCATTACCTTGGTCTTGTTTCCCAGTGTTGGGGCTGTTTGGTGCTGGTTTGCTTGTAGCTAGAGTAGCCTGCTGCATGCATGTGAAGGAGAAGGCTCTGGTAAGTGGTGCTGTCTGACAGGTTGCTGTCTTTGTTCACTTGGTTTAGGTCTACCTTAGTCTGTGTTGGAAGCAAAGCAGTACCTGTCCACTGGGCATTGCACATGGATTTCCTCAGGCTGATTAAAGGCAATTTGACAGTGCTTGTCCAAGCTGTGCTTCACACTTTGTGTTTCACAAAGCTGGTGCATTTTGGCAGTAGGAAGGCTAAATCCACCTTAATGAACCAGCTGAAGCTCTGCAGTGTCTGACTGGCATGGTTTATAAATAAGACTTCAACAAGAAGGCAGCGTTAGGTCAGGTTAAAAAACTACTGCTTGAAGTGTGAAGATCTTTTTAAAGAGGCTGCTCCATTCTGGAGCTCAATAGAAAATGCTGCTAAACAACTTGACTCTGGTTTGACAACACCAAAGCTGTCCTAAGCAAGTGAGATCTCCAGCCCCTGTGGTGGGCTGAGGGATGGGCTGCAGGAGTGGAGCAGAGCCCTTCTCTTCTGGGCTGTGCTGCTGCTTTGGGACCTCCAGTCCTTTAGCAAACTTTGTTCCAGTGCTTGGGAAAGCTGAGCCACATCAAACCAAGCCAGGTGAGTACAGGCAGGCTCAGGCATTCTCTACAGCCAGCAGTGCTTCTCTTGCACCTTGAAAGCTGCCCAAGAGATGAAACTCGGTGCTGTCTAGCAACGGTGCTGGTAGCCTCCAGCCAGGAGACTGCATCTGGCAGCATCCACATGCTGTGTGTTGGTGCCTGAGCTCAGGCAGGCGTGGCTGTTGTCGGCTCCCGAGGCAGCAGGCTTTGCTGAGGCAGGGGTCTCCTCCCGCCTGGGCTAACAGTTCACTCACACCGCCCTGCTGAGCGCTGGCTTTGTTTAGTTGCTGCATTCAGGTTCTCTTCTTTCTCATGCTTTGCAGGCCCCTGGCAGCTGCTGTCTCAGTTTCACTGCCTTTGTACTGGCTCTACTGGGTTTTCTTCCTTTCCCTAGTGATGCAGAGGACTGAACTGGCATTTGTGGCTTCTAAGTGGCCCTGAATTTGTAGACTGTGGGACTTTTGCTGTCCATCTTGTCCCAGAAGTGACCGAAAGCCATGTGGTTGTGTTGCCAGAGTGCTTCCTGCATGGCATAGCCCCTGGCACAGCACTGCTGTCAGCTGTACATTTACTGAAGATCTCAGATTGTTTTCCTAGATCCTTTCTGAACTGGCAGTTTGAAACTCGAGTGCATTTTCTTCCTTATCAAGAGCAAAACTAACTGAAGGTTGCCCAGCAAATAAGAGACCAGCCCATGTGTGTGCTTTGGGCTCAGGAGGGGGGGGTGTGTGTCTCTCCTCCAACAGACTTTTCCTGTTAGGAAGATTCAGCTTTGCTGTATCCATTGTGGTTCTCCCTGTGAGTATCAACATTTTGTCCTTCTAAGAAACTTGAGGTTTGCTTGTGTTGTCCCTCAATAAGGCACTGAGGTCCAAGGAGTCACAGCATTCTTCTAGCCTGTTCCGTTGCTCTTCAGCTTCACCACTTTTCGAGGGCTGGTTTTAACTCTAAGGTTATCTCTGGGTCTGCAGGTAGCTTGTGCCCTCACTCCTTGTGCCATCACCTTGGCAGCTTTTCTTTCTATTTTAGCAATTATCTTAAAGGGAACTGTTGCAGAAAAATGGCTTGAAGTGATATCCTCAGAGATGTGAACATGGCAGTCTTTTTACCCTCAGGTTAATTAACATAGAACCATGGAATCAGGCAGGTTGGAAGAGACCTTCAAGCTCATGCAGCCTCACCTGTCACCCAGCCCTATCTACTCAACTAGACCAGGGCACTAAGTGCCTCATCCAGGCTTTTCTTGAGCACCTTTTTTCCATAGAGATTTGCATTTCAAAAGCAGTTGTACAAACCTGGGAGCATGGTGCAGTTTTTAGTTTGTCTTTGGAGTGTTTCTGGGGGCTCCTGACTGAATTGCTTTGATTTTTTAAAACCAAATTTCATCCCAGAAGTTCCTGTCTTTGTTCCAGCATTTCCATGACAAAGATGTAACCCTGAATGCTTTAGAATTGATCCTCTCAGGCACGAATCGGCTGGCAAGGAGGCAGTGCCTTCCCATGAGAAAGCTTTGTGAGTATGAAGGTAGCATTTGGGGGTCTCCAGTCGAATGGTAGCTGCAGGTTGCCGAAATGTGATGTGGTGAACTCAAGGGCACTGTAATAGAGCTGCTGCTGAAGGGCAGCTAAAAATCATTGGCCCTGGACAACTGCAGATCAGCAGACAGAAATTGCTCACCTTTTGATGCTACTTAGCACACTGAGAGCTCCTGTTTGGTTTAGTGTTTCATATCTTTGCTTGGCAGCATTTAAGAGGTGTTCTGTGGGTTTTTTTGGTTGGTTGGGTTTAACTCTGAAGCTTTTTGGAGAAAGGGTCAGGGGGAAAATCCTTTCTATTTTTAGTTCAGGTGTGGTGGCTGCTTTGCTATCAGCACTTTGTGGGTCCATTTGCAATCAGTTTAACCAGCCTGGTGAACATCTAAAGCCTAAGCTTTGGATGATTTGCTCTGCTGGGAGCTCCAGCCAGTAACCATTTATAGTGTCCTTAGGAGCTAACTGTGCCATGAAGCCGGTACAGAAAAATGCCTGCTGCAGAAAATCACAGCATATAAAAGCCAACTAAAGTCTTCTCTGAGGCATTTCAATGTGTGAATTTTTGCCTGCAATACTCTCAGAGTAATTTTGACAAAAAAAAACCTGTGATGGATGAAGCAGTTCTGACGGGAAGGTGATGGCAGCTGAAGTGTTGTGCTTCAGCAGAGTCAGTTTAATGGGAGAACACACTCTGTGAATGACAGGGCAGAGGCAGGAGGAGGATTTTATTTCCTTCTGTGCACTTGCATTTATTTATTCAGCTCTCAGATACTAAAGATTTGATTTCAAGGATGCTTATTAATGTATTAGTATATAATAGATGATTGTATTTACTGCTGCCAGATACGTGGCTTGCAGTTTAGTTCCCTGTGCTCAGGTGTTTCTGGGCTGCTTATCTTGGTGTAAATTCTGTAGCTCACAACTCCACGGACATCAGCAGCTGCAGTAGGTAAGGAGCCAGTGTTGGTTATGTTTGAACTGCTTGGGCTGTGAGAAGGCATTTAACAGACGCTACAGCAGTGCACACTGGTTTGGTCAGGGACGGGGTCAAGCTGCAGTGGTCCTTAGCATCGCTGCTGGTTTCCCGCTGGTCTGCAGTGATTTGTGCTCTGCCTCAGGCTGCACCTCTCCAGTCGGCTTGGCTCACTGAGCTGTCTGGCTGCTAGGCTATTTTTAACTCTTCTTCCAAAACCTTTTTAATTGTAGAAATGTTTACATTCTAGCTGCCTCCTGAGGGCTGAGAGGTGGAGGGGGAAAATAAAACACATCTTCCTCCTCCTGAGCCTCATTCTTTTAGGAATCTAACTTTTAAAGGTACTTTAATGAAGGTGAAGCTCATGGTTTTATGGATTCTAGGGCTGGCAGTACTTTAATGTGCTCAAGGGAGAGGGCCCTTCATGTTACTCAGCAAAGGACTGCAAATGATGGCATGCACTAATGCTATAGAAAGCTTCTTTCCCCCGAGTGGTTTGCTCTTGAAGTGTAACTTTTATGCAGCTAACAAAATCCTTCTAGAGCTGCAAAACCTTGGTGGTGGTGACTGAGATCCAGCTCTGCAGAGAGTGCAGAGTGCCTCAGCAGAGAGAGTTGGCCTGGTGAGAACAGGGCTTTAGTCCTGGGACTTGTATATGCAGGTTTATCCCTCAAAAGGCCTTGTAAAATGACCTGAAGTTGTCTTTACTTCTCTCTGACTGCTGTGTGCTTATTTTACTCCCCCGACGCCTGCGACCACTGACAAAGCTGGGCTTTGGAAGTTAGGTTGCTGGGGCTGCCATGTCAGAAATGGCCACAACAGCGACAGGAAACTAGAGCCTTCTGCTGTTTGTGTGACTCCTGTGCTTTGCAGCAGGGAAACTTAGCTCTGCAGCCACTCTGCAACGAGGCTTTCACCCCATCCCCTCCGCCAGCTTGTGCCTGTGGCTGATTTGCTGGCTGTAGCGACGGCAGGGGTGGGGGTGGCCGCAAGGCAGAGCTCTGAGGTGGTTGCCTGAGACAGCTTCTCCCCTGACACAGCTTACACCAGGTCAGCATGACGTGCTGCACAGGCACACACAGAGCAGCTGGGATCATAGAATCACTTGGGGCTGGAAGGGACCACAAGGAGCATCCAGTTCCAACCCTGCTGCCGTGCCCAGGGACACCTCACACTAGATCAGGCTGCCCACAGCCTCATCCAGCCTGGCCTTAAACACCTCCCGGGATGAGGCTTCCACCACCTCCCTGGGCAACCCCTTCTAGGCTCTCACCACTCTCATGGTGAAGAACTTCCTCCCAACATCCAGTCTGAATCTCCCCATTTCCAGCTTTGTCCTGTTCCTCCCAGTCCTATCGCTCCCTGAGAGCCTAAAAAGTCCCTCCCCAGCTTTCTTGTAGCCCCAGACACTGGAAGGCCACAATAAGTTCTCCTGGGAGCCTTCTCCTCTCCAGACTGAACAGCCACAACTCCCTGAGTCCTTCCTCAGTTCTCCCTGCTGCTGCTGCACAGGAGCAGCTGGAGGGAGCAGGAGCTGTGGGGCATTTTCTTGCACACAGCCCTGAGACAGCTGCTGCTCAGGTGGGAGTCACAGATTTTTGGGGGTGAATTCACAGATGAGAAAAACTGGCCAGAAAGGCTCACTTGGAACCTTTTGGATCCCAACTCAGCTCTTTTTATGCCAGTAAAAAAAGAGTTTCAGGTCATCAGTGGAGCTTATTCCACTGGAGAAAAGAAAACTCTGCTCAGCAGAGGGGACAGCTGGAAAGGAAAAGTTTCTCTTGCTTGAGGCCAGTAAGAACACGAAGCAATCCAAGGCATGCACTGGTTAAATCTTAGAAAGTGCTACAGGCAACTCACTGCTGCAATTGCCATAGAGAATGGTTGTTGTTAGCCATTCTGGGGAGAGTTCATGTTGGAGGAATTGCTAGCAGATGGGAAAAGACATGACTCAGAATATAGCATTAGCAATCCATATTTTTTCAATCAAAGGCTTCTAATAAGGCATATTGCATCTGCAAGGTTCATTTGAGCAGTTGCTAGGAAGAATTTGGGTTTTTTTTTAAGTAAACACTACAAACTTAATAGAGATTTTATTATTTAATATCTCTTTTCTTAACAATTTAAAAGCTGAACATGCATTTGCTTGTTTCCCTTGCTCCAACTCAGTGGCAATATTCCATACCTTAGGTTGATAGGCTGGGGCTTTGCAGTGGTCACTCATGCATTGTAGAGTTACTAATGAAATCTAATTTCATCATATTGGAAACATCACAGGCCTGGAGCTTTATTTACCTCTGTTAGCTGTCAAGGGTGGATTAGGATTATAGTGTGCTACATCCACCAAAACTTTGGCTTTTGGCCCCTGAAACCTTTGGATGGTTACGGCTGTGTGCTGGCCAAAGGTGGGTAACTAGTTCCAGATGCTTTCCCACACCCCTTTGCCTCAGTCTATGGAGTGCAAGCACCATTGAGTGTCTCAGATGCATGTCTTTCCCTCTGACTCCTGTGCTGGACACAGGTGGAGGGCAGCAGCCAGGATTTGCATGGCAGCCTTTGCCTTGTCCTTCCCTCTGACTCCTGTGCTGGACACAAGAGGAGGGCAGCAGCCAGGATTTGCATGGCACCCTTTGCCTTGACGACTTCTTGGGAGTTCAGTTTTTGGTCCTGCTTTACCTCCTTCCCTCTCAGCTTGTTGCCAGAGCACTTGGATCTCTAGAGCAGAGCCCAGATGTATTTCCCAAGAGCCTGTTTCGGTCTGAGTATGTGTTTTGACCAGGGCTGGGAACAAATATGCAAGGTGTGATGTGTGTCCTCCTGCAGGCAGAATTAGTATTGACTGCAAGTAGTTAGCATTTGGTTTGCTGAAAACAGGGATCCAAATGAAGCTGTCCAGCTGGGAATGCAAAGACTGAAAAATGGGGAAATGGTTGTTACACTTCCCTTGCTCAGGTTTGCTTCTGGGGGGTGACTGCATCACTACAGGAAAGAGAGAAATCCTTGTGTGTCACTGTTTGAAAAGGTGAAAAAAGCAATCAACCTGCATCAGCATTGACCAGAGGAGGATGGTCTGGCACAGGAAAAATCCTTCTGCTGCAGTGCTGCACTGTGCTGCCTTTGCCCAGCCTTGCATGGTGACACTCAGTTACTTCTCCTTCAGCTGCAAAGCTCAGTGACTGCTTCTTAACCCTGCTAGGCTGAGTAGCAGTGGCTCCTGCCATCCTCACACAAGGGGAGTGCAGCTCTCTGTGGAGCATTCGTAGCTCTGACCTGTGCTCTGGTCACAGGGGATCACTTGGTGTCCAGAGCTGCCCCAGCTTCTGGGCTTACACTGTGTCCCAGCTTAATGAGCTGGGCAGGCCAAGGAAAGCTTGCTCATGGCTCTGTAGCAGCCCTGCTGCTTTTTGGGAACTGAAGGCTCAGTTAAAAGCTTATTTGGGCTCTGGTTCTCTGCTGGTTGTCCCAGCTTAAGTTGGTGTTGCTTTTGCCACTGGAAGCTTGGTTGATGGAGCTCCTTTCTGCATGGGTCCCTTTCTTCCACCAGGATTTCTCCAGCATCAGGGACAGGACAAGATGGGCATGAGCTGCTGGCACTCAACTTGCAGCACTGTTAGCTGGGCTTTTTATAGGCAAGGGCAATTTCCTTCTATGGGGGCAGCTGTGTCTTGAGAGTCCACCAGCTTGTAGAAGAAGTTATCCAAGGTTATCTGGCTTTGAAGGCAGTTTTGCTTTCATTCTTCACCCCTCCTCTCAAGCACTGTAAGTAACTCTCTTTAGTGAGGAGGGTGACAAATAGACTTCAGGAGAAAAGGGTTTTTTGGGTACACCTAATTTTCCTGTGGGCAAAGGAAGTTTGCATACCCACTCTGAGAGGCTGTGTGTGTAGAGCAGGTGCACAGCCTCCTGCCTGCGGAGTGCTCCTGCATGGCACTCAGAAGTCAGCAGCCAGCACGCCTAGGGCTGGCTCTTCAGCGCCACTCTGGACCTGCTCTGCGTCCCGCCGGGCTGTGTGCCTGCCTGCCCCAGGCACATCCTTCACCCCTCTGTCCCCTGGGTGATGTGCCCGAGATTGTCCTCGAGGATTCCTATTCTCAGGCTTTAAAAATGAATCCTCTTTCTCTTTTGTTTTCCATCCCAGCTGTCTGTGATCCTGAAGGAGTCTTGGATTCTGTGTGCTGGCTCTGCCTCTTGATGTGCAATGTAAATCACAGCTCCCCCCTCACATCCTTCTCTGGCAGTTTATTAGGAGCGGTTTTTCAGTGCAGAAGCATTCTGTGATTGCATCACTTGCAGCTTGGTCTGTGCACTGCTGGCTGAGAGGGAAGAAGTGGCTGCCTGGGCTGGCCCAGAGCTGGCAGGAGGCTTCCTCAGTGGCAGTGCTCACACAGCACACTCAGGGTTACTCACACTGAATTACTCAGTCCCTTTGCTTGCCCATGAAGCCACAGCTACGCTCTCCTGTCACACCTGCTAAGGCTCAGCAGCTTGATTGCTCCTCTCCTGTGTGCTGTGCCTGGATCAGTTAACCAAGGCAAGAGGCATTGGCATCTCTTCTCCTGGTACTGCAAACCTCTCTGCCTTTCTGCTGCCGAAGGGTGTCTGTCATAGACTCATAGAATGGTTTAGGTTGGAAGGGACCTCAAAGCTCAGACAGTTCCAACCCCTGCCACAGGCAGGGACACCTCCCACTGGAACAGTTTGCTCAAGGCCTCACCCAACCTGGCCTTGAGCACCTCCAGGGAGGGAGCAGCCACAACCTCCCTGGGCAACCTGTGCCAGTGTCTCACCACCCTCACTGCAGAGAACCCTTCCCTAATGGTGAGTTTCAGTGTCCCTTTCAAACCCATTCCTCCTCATCCTGTCATTACCAGACCTTGTCAATAGTCCCTCCCCAGCACTTCTGCAACCCCTTCAGATCCTGCAAGGCCACTCCAAGGTCTCCTCCAAGCCTTCTCTTCTCCAGGCTGCACAGCCCCAACTCTCTCAGCCTGTCCTCACAGCAGAGCTGCTGCAGCCCTCTCAGCATCTTGGTGGCTTCCTCTGGACTGGCTCCAACACTTCCATGTCCTTCTTGTGCTGGGGGCTGCAGAACTGCCCCCAGGAGTGGAGGTGGGGTGTGAGGAGAGCAGAGCCAAGGGGCAGAATCCCCTCCCTTGCCCTGTGCCCACACTGCTCTTGCTGGAGCCCGGCACAGGGTTGTGTCTGGGCTGCACTCACCCTGCAGGCTCCTGTTGAGCTTTGCGTCAGCCCAGACCCCCAGGGCCTGTTCCTCAAGGCTGCTCTCAGCCATTCCCCACCCAGACTGGAGCTGTGTTTGGGTCTGCCCTGTCATGTGCTGCTTACATTGACCAGTGGGCTGAAAACGAGAGAAAAGGGTGAGGGTTTAAATGTCCTTCCTCTGAAAATGGAACCACCATTTGCTGCAGAAGTTCCTTTTCCTCATCCTCATCCTTTGTTGTGTATCTCATCTGGGAGGAAGGCAGTACACCAGATGATACTTCATTCTTTGGGAGGCAATTTGTTCTCCCTCCCTGTCCATGGGAGACAGAGGCATTGCTGATGAGCCTCCTGAGTGCATCTGAATCTCACACAGGCCTGAGGGTCTTTGGTCCTGGAGGGTATTTTGGCACCTGGGGTTTAATTCTCATCCTCATTAGGAACCTTCTGGTTGAAATGAGGTTGTATGAAAACGTGCACATGTTTGCAGGTGCTCCTGCCTGCATTCCTGAGCTGCACTGCCCCTGTAAGAGCACTTGAAGTGCCGGGTTTGCCGTGTGCAGCGTGCTGTGCTGGGAGAGGTCACAGCAGTGGGCTTTGCACCGCCTGCACCAGTGGCTGTTGCTGCTTTATGTGCCTCAAATGCTGATCAAAATAAAGATCAAAGCAGTATTTCACTCCCCAGGGCAAAGAAATCAGACTGTGGGGATGGAAGGCTGCCCTAGATTCCTCAACAACGTTATTGACTCAGCAGTAGGTGGATTCAGAAAAGGTTTTCTTCCCCTCCCCACCCCGGGTTAGGTGTTGTGCTTGTTTGCAGTGCCAGAAGATTTGCAAACAAAGCTGAGATTGTCCCTTCCCTGGGAGGAAGTGATTTGTGCTGCTGCCTGTCAGGCTCGTGGGGAGCCATTGGCACCTAGGCAGTGCTGACAGTAGCAGTGTGCAGAGGCGCTCGGCTGCAGCGGGAGAGGCATGCATGGCACAGCCAAAGCAGCATGGCTGAGAAGCACATTCATGGCAGCCTCCCTTGGACACTGTTTCCCATGGAAGCCTCTGGATAAAACTGGCTGAGCACAGGCTGTGCTGGACCAAACCCTGGCTGAGCCCAAAGAGTGCTGGTCAGTGGAGTTCAGCCCAGCTGGGGCCAGTCACAAGTGGTGTTCCTCATGGTACGGTGCTGGGACCACTTCTGTTGGCCACTTCTCTTCTCCCCTGTCCAGAGAAGGGTGACAAAGCAGGAGCACAGCCCTGTGAGGAGAGGCTGAGGGAGCTGGGGGGGTGCAGCCTGCAGAAAAGGAGGCTCAGGGCAGAGCTCATTGCTGTCTGCAGCTACCTGAAGGGAGGCTGTAGCAGGTGGGGTTGGGCTCTTCTGCCAGGCAAGCAGCAACAGAACAAGGGGACAGAGTCTCAAGCTGCTCCAAGGCAGGTGCAGGCTGGATGTTAGCAAGAAATTCTTCACAGCCAGAGTGATTGGCATTGGAATGGGCTGCCCAGGGAGGTGGTGGAGTCCCCATCCCTGGAGGTGCTTAGGGGCTGTTTAGATGTGTCACTTAGCAACAGGGCTCAGTGCTGGACTTGGTAGAGTAGGGCTGATGGTTGGACCCGGTGATCTCAGGGTCTTTTCCAACCTGAATGATTCCACAATTCTGTGGTTCCAGTACGCCCCAGCACCTGACAGGACTCAAACCTTTATTTGCAGCATCCAGCAAGCCAGTTAAGCAATTTACTTCTTACATCATCTGTCACTGTAATGGCTGAAATGTAAGGGACTGCTGAGCATGGTGAGAAAGTGTTTTTGTGAAGAAAAGCCCTTGGTCAAAGGTAGCTCCTGCTGTGGGTTCAGGAAATCATTTCATGGATCATTCCAACTCTCTTAGCAATTTGCTTTGACTGCTGCTGGCAGCAGGCTGCTGTGGAAAACAGCTGCCTTGGCTTCCTTGTCACACAGCACCTCTCGGTGCCCGCCCTGCATTACCTACAGCAGCTGTTTTTCAGGCTTCCCTAACAGGCTGCACTTCAGTAAGTGTCTGATGAAGCAAAATAATGTATCTACAGGACTGTCCCTGTGCATTCTGTGGGGTGCTTTATTGCAGTGCCACTTAAATGGTGATGGTGATGATGCTCAGAGGCTGCAGCAGCTCTGCTGTGAGCACAGACTGAAAGAGTTGGGGCTGTGCAGGCTGGAGAAGAGGAGGCTCCTAGGTGACCTTCTTGTGGCCTGCCAGTGTCTGAAAGGGGCCTACAAAAAAGCTGGGGAGGGACTTTTTAGGCTGTCAGGCAGTGACAGGACTGGGGGGAATGGAACAAAGCTGGAGATGGGGAGAGTGAGGCTGGAGGTGAGGAGGAAGTTGTTGAGCAGGAGAGTGGTGAGAGGCTGGAATGGGTTGCCCAGGGAGGTAGTTGAGGCCCCAAGGCTGGAGGTGTTTGAGGCCAGGCTGGCTGAGGCTGTGGGCAGCCTGCTCTAGGGTAGGGTGTCCCTGCCCATGGCAGGGGGGTTGGAGCTGGCTGCTCCTTGTGCTCCCTTCCAACCCTGTGATTCTATTCTGTGATTCTAAACTGCAGCCCTGTGTTTATTTGCAGCCTGTGTTTAAGGTTTGCAAAGTGTTTGGTTTATTTTTCCTGTTGAATTTCAGTGCTCTGTGTTGATAACACCCTTAGATTATGGCCTGGGGTGCACAGGAAGGCTTTTGGCTGCATGAACACTTGTATGTGTGTACACATAGGCTCCAAGTGTATAGAAACACTGCAGCTGTCATCTGCTGGACCTCTAATACCCAGCAAAGAGCATTGTTGTCTTCATGGGGGAGCAGCTGTGAAGCTCACAGTGTTAATTTAACATGTGAGCTTGATTTCTGCTGAAAAATACAAAAGAAGAAAAGACTGAAAGAATGGCTCAGGTTGGGAGGGACCTCAGAGATCATCTCCAACCTCTCTGCCATGGGCAGGAACACCTCTCAGCTAGACTCAGCTGCTCAAGGCCTCATCCAGCCTGGCCTGCAACTGTGTTCTCCACCTAGAAGCTTGCCTGTAGCTGCAGATTTCCAGGCACCCAGCAACAGAACAAGGGGACACAGCCTCAAGCTGTGCCAGGGGAGGTCTAGGCTGGATGTGAGGAGGAAGTTGTTGTCAGAGAGAGTGATTGGCATTGGAATGGGCTGCCCAGGGAGGTGGTGGAGTCACTGTGCCTGGAGGTGTTGAGGCCAAGCCTGGCTGGGGCACTTAGTGCCATGGTCTGGTTGCTTGGCCAGGGCTGGGTGCTAGGTTGGGCTGGCTGAGCTTGGAGCTCTCTTCCAGCCTGGTTGATTCTATGATTCTGTGAAAAAGCATTTTGGAGTCTTTGGCCAGGATCCATAGCCAGTTGTGCCAGGAAGCTCACAGTATCACCTTTGGCAGTGGTGTTCACTTCAGGACGTGGTGTAATGGTGGTCTCAGGCTGATCTTGGAGGTGTCTTCCATCTGAAACAATTCTCTGAGGCCGTGATTCTAACTGCAAGTGAAAGGGTTGTGACAGGAGGTGGCTTGCATTTGTGTTGCTAGGTTTTAACCTTTTGTGTGTTTTGTTCTGTGGTTGTATTGCAGTTAAAGAATCTGAGTTTAGAAGAGCTCCAGATGAGGTTAAAAGCTTTGGACCCTATGATGGAACGAGAAATTGAGGAGCTTCGCCAGAGGTACACTGCAAAGAGACAACCTATCCTAGATGCCATGGATGCAAAGAAAAGGAGGCAACAGAATTTCTGAGCTCCTTTTACTTTCAGAGCCACTACTCTGGGTCTGTGTGGCCCCTGGGAACGTTCTAAGTCTGAAGGAATCCCAGCAGGAGTTTCCAAAACCCAAGATTTTGACTCCTCCTTCACAAGCAGTGACAATTGGAGCCGTGCAAGAGAATCCATCCAGTGTTCTGCAAAGGCAGGGACACGCTGCCCCACCTGGCTGTATTTTCAGATGTTCAATGCAAGAGAGTCTATGATCTAATCTGTTACTTCCCAGTCTCTTTCAGGTGGGTAGTGGTAACCTGGTGTTGTGCATTAGGAGTTGCGTATGGGAGCACCTGGAACCATTTCTTGATTGTGCAACACTCCACTGTTGCCTTATGTTGCAATTTCTTCCCACTTAGTAGCATATTTATTCTGTAATCTTGGGTTCTCCTATTTATTTCATGCCTGGTTTGGGTTTTTTTATTAGATAGCATTGAGGTAATGCTCTGGAGAGCAGGGCCAGGTGAGCTAAAGGTGCTCTCGGAGCGTGATGAAAAGAAGCTCTGCGCTGTGCTGCCTTTGGAAACTTCCGTTTCAGCAAGCACCCTGGTTCAGGGCAGCTGCTGAGCATGTATCCAGCCCGTTCAGACCACAGGATGTGAGCATCACATCAATCCCAGGCAGATGCTTTCCTGCTCTGCCGAAGCAGGGGCTGTGGCTGGAGCTGAGCAATGCGGTTGTTACGCTGCGGAGCGTCCTCCTGGCGAGCCTGTCTGTCGCTTTTACACACACCCAGCGCTCTCTCGTTAAACCAAGCCAAGTGCCTAATCAGCCCTGGTTCTTCTGTTGCTCAGGAGAAGCAGCACTTGCAGTCACTCCTTGAGTGGCAATTTCCAATGGCTGTTGCAGTTCTGACCAGTAGAAACCTCTATATTGCACCGGAGTTTTGTAACGAAGTAGCAGCTACACTGCCTGGATATGTTGGTTTGGGTTTGTTCAATTCTTCGTCACTGTTTTGAGGGGAAAGGGGACTTATTAGTGGTTTAGATTTGGTTTGGTTTCACGTTATAGATAGGAGGGGATAGTAATTTAAAAGCCAAAGAAAATAGCATTAATACTTCTAGATAAGAAAGACTGAAAAGAAGCAACACTTGGCAGTCACCTGAGGGGTTTGTCCTGCAGTTGCTACACATTCAAAATTCTTGTAGTCTTCCTTGGGAGATTCTGGGGCATCAGAAATGCAAGACCAAACTCTTTACATCTTCTGACAAATTCTTCTGTCTGGTTTAAACTGTGGGAGGTCTGCAGGCAGAATTTATAACATTGCAAGAACTCTTTCAGCCTCGGCAGAAAACGCGACCCACTTTCTGAACATCTGCTCTGTTCTCTCTTGATGCCTTTGCTGCTGGTTCCTTTGCTCTGAGTGACCTCTCTGTGACAGTCGTCTGTCTGGAAACAAGACAGCTGGAAAGGTCTTTGCCTTCAGCTCTTAGACACTTTTAAGGTGGCTACTCTATGGGCATCTTCTGCTGAGTGCTTTCTGGAAGTCAGCACTCATCTCACACCTCTGTACCCTTGCTGTCATCGTGGGTGGGCCATGAGATGGAAGATGCAAAACACCATAAAGCTTGTGCAGAAGAAAACCAAACGCTCCCACGAGCTCAGCATCCTCCAGCCATGCTGGGACCATGCTTGGAGTTGAGCTCTGAGCAGCCATCGTTCTCTGTCATTCCACGTGTGCTTGTGTGCACCCCTTGCTGCAACACTAGCCCCTGGGGTCACACAGCTCTTCATGGCCAGTACTGGCACAGCCTCACCCCCAGCTCTCTTCAGATTTCTCCCAGTGATGAGCATCCCTTAGGGAAAGGCAAGGACACAGAAGATCTATAAAAATTGCTTTAGGCAAGATAAAACACACCTGCTGGACTCATGCCTCACAGTGGTACAGTAAAGTGCTGTCAAGTCAAAAATGCTCTCACTGTCTTGTTGGATGGTAATGAGCATGGGGCCACAAAGCAACACCAAGCTCCCCTCATTGCTATGGCTCCTGTGGTTCAAATGAATTTAGAATGCATGGGCTTAGTGTTTCTGAAGGCTCTGCTGTGTGTGCATGCACACATTTGTGTATGTATGCACACATATACGTATAAGCATCTCTAGATGGTCTGCTTCAGATTATTTCTCCTCTGAAAGCATCAGGAGAGGAGCCCAGCTCACCTCTTCTTGCTGTGTGCCTTGGAAGCCAGGTGTCATCATCCAGACACTCCTGCCTGCAGCACTTGCAGCTTGCTTTTCCCTTATTCTCTCAACCTTTCTCCCCCCCAGAACAAGCCTTTGATTTGCAGCATAACAGACAAGGTAATGAAGTGGTCACAATTCTCATGTCTTGTGTATTCTGCAAAGTTCAGCAGTGCACTAAGCAGGCATTGCCTGTCCAGAAGGACCCCAGTGAAAGGCCTTTTGAGACTAGAGCTGCTGCAGGCTGAAAGGCAGCAGAAGACAAAGGACATCCTGCATGGAAAGAAGTCACATTTTGTGTGCCTGCATGCACACAGCTGGGGGTTGTACATGCAGGAGGAAAATCTGAAAGCCATGGAATGCAGTAGAAGCCACAGAGGCCCAGAATGCTTTGGGCTGGCAGGGAACTGAAAGATCATCTACCTCCTACCCTGGACACTTTCCACTAGACCAGGCTGCTCCCATCCAGCCTGGCACTGAGAGCTTCCAGAGAGGAGGCACCCACAACCTCTCTGGGCAACCTGTGCTGAACAAGCTACTTACAATGAGTGAAAAATAGCTTCTGACAGACTGTAAATGGGGTGGATCTAGGACATTTGTGACCAAAGAGTGCTTCCAACAACTGATGCTCCATCAGTGATGTCCTTCTGGCTGCAGTCAGACTCAGGGCTGGTTTCTGGCTTCAGAAGCCAGCCTGTTGGGCTCCAAATGGCGTGCCAGCACAGCACACACAAACACATTCTATGCTGAGAGATGGAGAGAGCTGCTTTTCTTTGCCTTCTGCTTGTATAAATGAATCAGATCATCCATGCTGATGACTGCACATCTCTACTGGAGGGTAAGCATCTCTGTAAAGCAAAGCCAGCAGTTCAAGAAGGAAGACATTTTGAAAGCAAGCCTTGCAGGAGATCTGATAGAACTACTGACAAGTTAACCTTCAGTAAGATGATAGCTAAACCCTTTCCTTGTTTGCTTCTGGGTTTGTATGTCTAGGTTTAGGGGGGGAAAAGAAAAAATCCTGAGAAATCCTTACCTGTTACTAAACCTTTGTAATAAAAACTAATTTTCCATGTCTGATTGCTGTCTCCTCCTCCATTCTAACTGAAGCAAAACCATGTGAAAGGAGGCGCTAATGTTCGTTTCAGCAGCCATCTCTCCTGCTTTTATTCCCTCCCTGCCGTGCTGGGAGCCCAGCAGTGAGTGCAGAAAGCCACATCTCTCCAAGTCAGCTCTGGAAATGAGGGGGTTCCAGCTCGGGATGTTGCTGCAAGCTCTGCAGCAATGCCACGGCGCCGGCTAATGGTCAGTGTGCCCCATGCCAGGGCTCTGCTTGGTCGAGCAGCACGATTGCCTGGCCCCTTACTGGGCACTGGGTTTGGCTTTGCCAGAAGTGGTGGTGGGAGCAGAAAGGTTTCATGTGCTGTAGGCCAACGGCCAGAGTTGCTACCTGGTGCTGGTGCTTGCTCCATGCAGAGAGCCACAGGAAACGCGGCAGTGATAAGTGGCAGTGAGCAGGGAACTGCCTGAGGCCAGCCAGCAGGAGCTGAGCTAATCTGGTTCTGGGCTCAGGTGCTGGGTTTCTGTCTGTCACAACGGGGGGGGGGGGGCATTAATGGTGTTTGCTTATGCACTGCAAACCTCAGTGACCTTCAGACTTGCTGTTAGGTGCCACAGCTTCAGAGATCAGCTCTGCGACTGCGTGTGGCCAGGCGTGGATGGTTCTGGGTACAGTCTGCTCTGGGGGATGAATTCAGCCCCATGTTCTTTATAAAGACCTGGACTCTCCTCCCTGTGTGTATTTCTTCTGAGGACACAGATTGCGTGTCACACTGTCAGGTTGCCCCAAGAGACTGTGGATGCCCCCTCCCTGGAGGTGTCCAAGACCAGGTTGGATGAGGCCTTGAGCAGCCTGGAAGGTTGCTAGCAGAAGGTGTCCCTGCCCTTGGCAGGGCATTGGAACCAGGTGATCTTCAAGGTCCCTCCCAACCCAAACCAGGAACCTTACCCTGGCCAAGTCCCAGGAGAGAAGCAGAGCCCTCCTAGTCCTGCTTCTGCCCTCAGGCTGCCAAGCAGAGCAGCAGCTCTTTAGCACAGGTGTGCACAGACACCCGCACAGGGACCCTACCTGCCACTCATCCTTCCACTCCCTTGGTGCCACTGAAGGGAGCAGTGCATGAGAAGGTGGCCCTCAGATGTTTGCAGCACTGCTTTTCTCCCTCCTCAGATCCCTCTGTTGCTCTGCACTCCTCCTGGGCTTGTGTGGTTACTGCTACGGGAAGCCTGGCAGCCAGTACATCAAAGAGGGAGAGGAAAGCTTTGCTTTGATGTGTCTGACACTGAGCCTGCCCCCACTGATCCTCCGTCTTTATTGCAGCGCCGTGGGGTGGCAGCTCGGCTGCAGCAGGTGGCTTTTTGATCTCTCGTGGCACATGCAAACAGGTGGTGTGGCCCAGAGATTGGGGAGGTCAGAGATTATTTGGAGAAGGCTTAAGCAGTTGCCATTTTTCTTAGCAACCATACCCAAAAGCTTGAGCCTCTCTTTAAAAAGCAGGCCTGGGTTCAGTCTGTAGCTAAGTTGTGTTTGTTTGCCACACACTGGGCTCACCGGAGCAGAGCAGAGGGGTGGAGGTGATGTGGCTGGAATCAAGGGCAGTAGCATTGCCTTAGGTTGGATAAAGCTGTTTCTCCTAGCTGTGTGATTCTAACTCTGTTGTTGGCACTCAGATGTTTAAGCAACTCCCAACTCTGCAGCTATTTGGCTAAAGAGGGAATGGAAGCTTCAGGGCCAGCTCTGCAGTGTAACAGCTGGTGCAGATTGCTTCTGAGTGAGTTTCAGTGTAGAGCCTTTTCGGTGTGCTTAGCATTGATTTATTCGACTGACACCATCCTTACACAGCTCACAGCACTTCAGGCACTCAGAAAGCACAATGGTTTGGTCCTGTCTTGCAGAAGAGATGCTCTTCTCTAAGTGTTTGCCTAGTAGTTTCCTAGGCAGGTGCTGGACTGTTCTAGAGCAAGCCATCACAGCAGTGATTACTGCTGCATTTCTGAGCCATCCTCCAGCTTGTGTCCTCGTTAATGGAAACGAAGCTGCTCGGGGCTGAATGAGCACCACAATGCAGGTCCAAACAACTGCTGTGTCCCCTCGTCACAGCAAGCAGCAGGAGCTGCACAGCCTTGCTTTGCCACACCACCACCAGACTGCCACCTTCAAATTCAGAGCTGCCTGTTGCTGATGCAGGTGAGGGGAGAGTATCCCTAGCACCCCCGGCTGTGCTTAAACACAGTGGGATCTAAACTTCGGAGAGCTGGTCCCTGCTGTTTGCTCCAGATCTCCAAGTGAAGCCATGCAGGACCTGGCTGTCCTGTGCAAGAAGAAGTCCTGAGCACTTTTCCAACTGCACCTTTGCTTTCCATTCAGGTTTGGTTTTCTTCTGCTCTGGCCTGTGTACGATGAATGTTTTCCTTCAGAAGCCCAGAACCCAGGCAGTTGAAGCCTTCCATCACCGTGGCCTTTCCCTCACCTTCTCTAGCAGGATGGAGAGGTGCATTGTTGCTTTGTTAATTGTGCTTTCTCAGGATGGAAAACTGTCAGCTCTCTTCTTTCAGGAAACATTAACTGCCTGTCCAAGCCTTTTCCTGCTATCTCTTTGGTATGCCTGGACTGACCTCTCTGAATCTAAAGGGAGTTCTTCAGGAAGTCAAATGCGCCCAGAAACACTTCCCACCTGCTGCCAGCATGACTCTGCTGGCATCTTCCGTGGTTTCAGTGCTTTGAGGAGGCACATTTGGATCCTTGTGTGCTGCAAGATGGGTAAGTGCTGTGTGGCAGCTCACACAAAGAGGTGAGCTCCAGTCTGTTGTGCCTGAGGAATGCCAGAGCCAGGAGGGGGGCTGCTCTCCCTAGCAGAACTCTAAGGAAGGCTTGGTGCACGTTTGCCACCAAAAGCAAAGTTGCCCTTTAGTTAGGAAGCTCTCCAGTGGTCGGGCTGAGAAGTCCCATGTGAAAAACAGCTGGCCAACCTGGCAGCTTCCCTGCCAGACTAAGTGTGAAAGGGTCTGAGGAGGAGACCCTGACTTTGGCCAGTGGAGATGTTCCTGTTGCATAAGGAGTTGACTCGGGATGATCCACTCCTCCCACACCAGCCTCCTCCTGCCTTTCAGCTGGCTTCTTTACAGGGAATGCTGAGAGCCACTTCACTGGAGCAAAATACACCCAGGGCTTCCTCTGGGTTTTCAGGGTAGAGACTAAAATGTTAAAGCAGGGATCATGCTAAGTGGCTGTGGGAAGCTGAGCCTTGGTGTGTGAAGCAGCAAGAGAGAAAAAGCATAGAGAACAATATCCACCACCCCCACCCCCATTTCTGTGCTTGGAAAACATATGGAGCTGCCAGCCCATGAGTAAATGCCCTTGGGAATAAATTAGAATTGACTTGGTAATTAAGTGGCTGGTAAGTAAAAGGGCTTTGCTAAGTTGTCAGTCTTCCTAGAATGGGACAGAACACTCAAAAAGCTGCAGAACTGCAAAGGACAGTTCCCACTGAAAGGTGGTGCAGTTGACACTCCCAGGTCAGGGCCCCCGAGCACTGCTTTGGCTGTGTTCTGACCCCACCACAGCAGCCGCTCATCCCATGGCAGGAGGCCACAGGAGCAGCAGAGAGAGGGAAGCGAGGGGTACAGGGCACAGGATGGGCAGAGCAGTGGCTGCTGGCACACAAAGCAGTTAGATGTCTGAGTCCAGCTGGGACTGAAAGTTGGCTTTGGAGCCATCGGTGCAGTCAGAGCAGCAGGCTGCTCAGAGCCGCACGGAGCTGTGCCCTGCGCAGAGCACCTGTGCCCGTGCTGACAGCAAGCAGATGCTGGCTGTGCCTCTGGGGCTGGGCAGCTCTCTCAGGGTACTTTAGACAGAGAGAGGACATTGGCAGATTTATAGCAGACTTTGTCCAGACCCCCCAAAAACTTAGCCCTGTTTATTTCTGAGCAGGGAGCAGTGGGAAGCCAAACCCCACTGGTACCCTGAAATGCAGGAGTAGGAGGCACTGAGGTTTCTTCTACTCTTGTGTGAAGCTGAAGTGTTGGGTTTGTGCCCCTGCCTGCTGCAGCCAGATGTGTTCATTGAGGCAAGAGACAGCTCAGGTGATTCAGGACTGTGTGTAAAGGGTGAGACCTGTCAGGCAAAGACATTTCTGCTGTGTGCAGCGGGAGGTCAGTCTGAGCCTCAGCAGCTCTGAGGCAATTCTCCATCCTCTGCACGAGCAGGAGAAATAAACACCAGAGCCAGCCCTCTGCCAGCACTGTCCTGCTGGCTTGGGAATTGCTGCCTGGAGGTTGCCCTCTCCAGCTGCTAACCCATAATTTTATAAGCAAGAGGTGAAGAGATCCACAGTCCTTAATGAGGGCAATAATTCTTAATGGCTGCTCTGAAGGCACAGATCTGAGAGCTGAACAGCAGAGCAGAGCACTGCTGCTTTGGACAACACATTGCCCATCGCTGCATTGCTACCCCAGCTCAGCTCAGGAGCATCATCCCTGGCTTTGGTTTGACTGCTTTTGAAAGGGAAAAGGCAAAATCAGCCAAAGGTCCTTTGGAAAAGGAATGGAAATATTCTTGGAGCCCTGCCTAAACAGTGGATGACTTCAAACCAAGCAAATCCATTTCTGGTGGAAGTTAAGGGGCAAGAAGAGAAATAGCCTGATGAGAAAAGAATGGTTGTGGCACAACCCTCATGGAGGGCTGTGAGTGGTGGCTGTGGGGTTAATGCTGCTTGAAAGTGCCACCAAAGGTAGCTCAAAGTCAGGAGCATTGTGAGAGGAAATGGCTAAGGAGCACAGCCAGAGCAGCTACTCCGGGGGCTGTCTGCTGCTTGTGTGTGCACAGCTGTGCCCTCTAAGGATGAGGGTTGTGTTGGGAGAGAGGAAAGGTCACGTCAGGTTGATTTAGCACCTCTGAGTGCTGTTGGTACATTGCTTAGTCCCTAATCTGTGAGGTAGAGGAGAAGCTTGCACTATTTGCTCAACTGAAAAATGTGGGTTCCCAGCAGCAGCAGCAGCTAAGGGCAGTTCTAAAACTAGAAAGGCTGATGTTGGTGTTCCAGAGCAGCCTGTCTGCACAGTGAGACCCAGGCTCCTCCGGGGCTCTGACACATGCTCAGAGGATCCTGAAACGTGAAGCAGCCCTTCAGCCCTGCTGCAACTCACTGCTGTGTGCGTTTCACTGCCAGTTCTGGCACCAAGCTGAGCTCTCCGCTGTGCACGGCGACTCCACCACCTCCCTGGGCAGCCCATTCCAATGCCAATCACTCTTGCTGTGAAGAATTTCTTCCTAATGTCCAGCCTAAACCTGCCCTGGCACAGCTTGAGGCTGTGTTCCCTTGTTCTGTCACTGGGTGCCTGGCAGCAGAGCCCAACCCCACCTGGCTACAGCCTCCTTTCAGGTAGTTGTAGTGAGCAATGAGGTCTGCCCTGAGCCTCCTCTTCTCCAGGCTCAATAACCTCAATCCTCATTTAGGCAGTTGAAAGCTTTCAGATGAAAGTGAGCAGGAGCAGCATTTTCACCAGGGTCAGTCAGGAGGCAAGAAGAGCAGGGCAAGTAAACCGTCCCATGAGAGTGGTGAGAGGCTGGAATGGGTTGCCCAGGAAGGTGGCTGAGGCCCCATCCCTGGAGGTGTTTAAGGCCAGGCTGGATGAAGCTGTGGGCAGCCTGCTTTAGGGTAGAGTGTCCCTGGGCATGTCAGGGGGGTTGGAACTGGCTGCTCCTTGTGGTCTCTTCCAACCCTGACTGATTCTATGATTCTGTGGTTAAATTGCACATCCACAGTGAGCAGGTTTCTGACCACTACTCTTTCCTGGTTTCAAACACTGCAGGAAGTGGCCCAGTGGTCCTCTCCTCCTCCATTTGTGACCCCCTGTTTCACAGAGGTGAAGATGCCCTGCTCTGACAACACAGTGCCTGGAGAAGCCTGGCAAGAGCACACCACCACCTCTGCTCCTCATCCAGGCTTCAGTGAGATTTGATTTGTCCTTCAAAATGGAAGCATTTTTCCATTTAATGAGAGATGAGGATTGCAGCACTGACTTGGCCTGTGCCCTAGAGGACAGAGCTTACTTGATGACAGAGCAGGAAGGATGTGCCCCATTCTTCCTTACCTAGGTGTTTTGGGGGAGCTAACCCAGCAGCATTCCTGAAGTCAGGACCTCAGGGAAAATTTCTGTTAGTCCTGAGCAAATAGCAAAGCAACAGAACATTGTGCAGTGCAGGCTAGGGCAGATGAAACCCAAGCAGCCATGCAGGAAGAAAAGAGGCTGCATGCCCCAGGATGCTTGGGGGAACAGCACTTGAAGAGAGAAGACCAAGAGGAAGCTTGGCAGGTGTGACCCTGTGAAAACAAGCACATAAGGGCATATGGGTGCTGTCTGCTGTGGTAGTTTGAGGGATCCTAGGTCTGCCCCTTAGCAAAGCCACCACATCTGCAAACACACCATGCGTGCAGACACTAAGAGGAAGAGACATTGAAGGTAAAGCTCAGTGGTGGCATGAGGGGGAAAAACAATCTAATATAAAGCAGCCATTAACAAACTGCCACTGAAAGCTGCACAAGCCTCCGAGAGCAGCACAGCTCTGGAATGCTGCTCCAGAGGAGGCAGGGAGCAAAACTTTGACTGCTATTAATGTGGAGTTAGTGAAGTCTGTGGAGGGAATCTCTGTGTGCTGTGCAAAGTCCTTGTCCTGCTAAGCAGAAGATACTAAATTTCAGGGCTTCATTTATTTCCTGCCTCTGATCCAAAGCACTTCTATAGGAAAGCAGTAATGAAAATCCCTTCCAAGCAGCACGATAGAAGTCCTGGTTCCTTGGGGCATTTAATTGTGTTTAGTGAGGCACACTTTGGCCATGCTCCATTCGCGCTTTGCAGGAGTGGCAGAGCAGCAGCCTACAAATAGTAACTCCAGACGGCAAGAGAAGCTCTGGCTCAGTGCAACAGTGTGCTGCAAACTTGGATCCAACCGGTGCAGTGCTAAGCCAGCAACAGCTGAGGGATTTTGTGGCTCTGGCAAGGTGAGGAGGCTCTGCAAGTAAGAGCCCTGAACGTCGTTGGCTTGCAGCTGCTTGTGAAGCCAAGAGAAAAGCACTGCTTGCGGCTGAGCTCTTTGCAGGCCCTCAGGCAGCAGACCTAGTGAGGACTTGGCAGCAGTGGGGAGTTTGCCAGCTTTGCAGCACTGGCCAGAGTGTCTGTGCTACAGAAGCCCCCCTGTGACCCAGCAGAGAACTTCAATGAACCCTCCAGAAGGGAAACCCCAAGGAAAATGGTTCACATTTGGACAGCTAACTCAGGTTACGGAGGTCTAACCTCAGGGTCAGGTACCCAGCTCTTCAGCTTCCAGGGACAGCAAGCAAGCTCCTGCCTGTTGACTTCAGAACTTGTGCAGGCTGTGTGGAAGTCTCCAAAAGTTAGAAGGGATCCATGTCCCTCACACTCCATGGCCTAGGTCAGCTGCTAACTGACGTGTATGGAGGGTGCTGGGAGGAAATGGGGACAGGAAAGTTACTTCCCACTATGTGTTCTCTGAAACAGGAATCTGGTCCTGCCCAGCTCGCTGGTTTTAGGCAGAGTTTTCACAGCAACAATGGCAAGAGACCCAGACCAGACAGCAAGATCTATCAGCCTGGCAAAGAGAACTACCTATTCCTACCATATCTGCCTTACTCTGCTAGTTGGACTCCTCCTTGTACCCAAACACAGACTTGAAATGTGACAGGTTTTGATGGACTGTTTTAATGCTGCTTCTCACTAGTTCAGGTTTGTTTTCTGAACCTCTCTAACCTTCACAAGCAAAACAAAGGAACAAGAAAATAACAAGCAATGAACTGGGACATCCTGTGTAATAAATGGGATGGAGAAGCAGCAGGACCTGAAGAGGAATGCTGCTCTGCCCACCGAGTGCCCGTGCCATAGCACAGATCCTCAGCAGTGTAAAGAGAGGGGAGCAGCAGCTTCTGCCTGTTGGCTACCAGTGTCTCTGTACAACTGCACAGGGGAAGAGACTGAATCAGAGACTATCTTTGGTTAGGGTTAGGACCTGCAAGTCCATCCAGTCCAACCTTCCACTCAGCACTGAAGGGTCAACACCAAACCACATCCCTAAGCACCAGCTCCACAGGCTGTCTGAGCACCCTCAGGGATGGTGACTCCAGCACTGCCCTGGGCAGACCATTCCAGTGTTTGAGAGCCCTTCCAGTGAAGGAATATGTCCTGAGATCCAGCCTGAACCTCTCCTGCTGCAGCTTGGAACCATTTCCTCTGGGCCTGTTTCTTGCCACCAAGGAGCAGAGGCTGCCCCCTCCTTGCTCCATCCTCCCTTCAGGGAGTGATGAGGTCTCCCTCAGCCTCCTCTTCTCCAGCCTGAACACTCAGCAGTGTTCTGTTCAGACTGAACAGTCCAAAACCCAAAGCTTATGCAGATTCTCTTGAAAACCCAAGAAACCCTGAGGAGGGGGAGAAAAGAAAGAAGAACTGGAGGCAAACACAACGATTTTAACCAGCTCTGCCCCGGGAGCACATGGGAGGATCTGCCCACGGTTGGTGCAGTATGAAGCTCTGTACCAGTTCCCTTCCACTCTTCCTCAGCTCTAAGTTGCAAGTTCCTTTCTGAGGGAAAATGTGACTTAGAGGTTTTTTTTTTCCTTAGAGATTCCTTGGCAGAAAGCTTAATGGACTTGTCTGCCATCAACACCTGCTTTCAAGCTTTCCCGTTAAAATTAGCTCTGGTATCTCAGCACCACATATGGCATCTTTATAATTAGTCTTTTTGCAGCACACGGATGGCAGTTCCTGAAACGCTGCCTGCACTGTTCATGGGGGAATATTTTGCTTCATTACACAAGCCCAAGCTCCTCATTGGAGCTCCTGAGTGTGGAAAGCCCACGGTTTTGTGAGGCTAAGCTCAGAACCATTTTAATGGACTCAAGTGCAGCACAGCTCCAGCTCCACTGGAAGGCAGCCCTGTGCAGATCACTGCCACTTCTGGGATGTCCCTGTGGGCCTCGATGCCTACAGTCACCTGTGGAAATGTGGCCTTTGAGCACGTAGCTACGTGAAACTGGGAGGGGGGCTTCTTCACAGGGCTCAGTGCTGGCCTATCTTGGATGCAGAGGTTTATGCTCAGGAGCTTCTGAAATACACTATCCCTAACACGCCCAGTTCTTAAGCACTCGTGCTCAGAGTAAGCAAACTCCATCTGAAAGGTGAAGCTCAGAGGTGTTTTCAGACATGTGAGGACCAGAATTACCAGTGAGACAGGCAGGGAAGTGTGCTCCTGTGACAGTGGTTTACAGCTGCTGCCAGTGCCCGGGGAGGGAGTGCCACGCCAGTACAGACACCAGTGTAGGTGGTTTTGTCTGTGGCTGGTGTCACAGCTGAGAATTTTTGTTCCTCTCGGGTACCTTCGTTTCTCTGCTTGGATGAGGAAACGCACAAACACCTCACTGCCCTGCCAAGGGCACGGCAGCAGGAGCATCTCCATGGAAAAGTCAGCACTTAGGAGCTGTGCAGCAGGATGACAAAGTGCAAACTGTCAGCTCGTCAGAGAAATGTTTTTACTTTCTCAGGGCAAAGTTGTGTCAGCAACACTACCCTCTGGGGGGGGGGGGGGAAGAAAGACAAAGAGGAAAACATTTATCAGCACAGCTCTCGATAGCTCTCATGCAAACTGCTGTCAAACACTAATGCAGTGAATCATTCAGGCTCAGCTCACTGGGGGTACTCCTGCTCATATTGGTAAGACTGGCCATGAGAGATTTAACTTTGTAAGCATAGTAGTCCCTTAAGTTGACTGAGGGAACTTCCTTCATGCCATCACCGAAATCACAGCTTCTCATGGCGCTCTCTAGCTGCTTCTGGCGCCTATAGAAGTGGGAGAACTTGTTGAAGATGAGGGTGATGGGAAGCACGACCACGAGGATCCCGGCTAGGATGCATGCAGAAGCCGTCAGCTTGCCAGCTGTGCTCCCCGGCACCACATCCCCGTAGCCAACCGTGGTCATGCTAACGGTAGCCCACCACCAGCAAGCAGGGATGGTGGCCAACCCCTCGTTCTCTTCTTTCTCAATGGTGTAAGCCACTACTGAGAAAATGGAGATGCCAACGGAGAGGTAAAGTAAAAGAAGCCCCACCTCTCTGTAGCTGTACTTCAGGGTGGCTCCCAGAGACCTAAGACCCGTGGAGTGTCTAGCGAGCTTTAAGATGCGAAAGATCCTCATGAGCCTCAGGACTTGCGCAACCCTGCCTAAATTTGCCAAAGCCGGGCTGCTTTCCACCACCAAGTTGACAACTAAGGTGATATAAAACGGAAGGATAGACATGAGGTCAATCAGGTTGAGGGCATGCTTGAAGAACTTGAAGAAGTCAGGAGCCACTGCGAACCTGGCCACCAGCTCAAACGTGAACCACGCGATGCCGAAGTGTTCCACGATCTCGAAGCGAGGGTCCTCCTCGGGGGTCCCGCTGCCGCCGACGATCTGAAAGTCCGGCAGGCTGTTCAGGCACATGGTGACGATGGAGCCCAGCACCACCACTATGGAAAGCACGCTGAAGATCCGGCTCAGGACCGAGTAGCCAGGATTATCCAAAGCAAGCCAGAGCTGCCTCCTGATGTTCCCAAAGGGCTGTTTGTCAAACTTAGAGGCATCGTTGTAGAATGCCAGAATCTCGTCAAAAGAAGACGTGGTACTTTCCTGGTCACTTTGTTCCTCCCATTTCTCTTGGTCCGGTTCCATTTTCCTCCCGTGGTAGCTGTAGCTGCAGCAGGAGTCTATGAAGAACTCGTTGATTCCCCAGTACTCAATCTCCTGGCTGAAGGAAAAGACGCAGAGCTCGCCCATGACGTGGAGCTTGCCGGTGTTGTAGAAATGCAGCACGTAGGGGAAGAGCTCGGGGTTCCTGTCAAAGTAAAACTCATTCTTGGTGTCATCGTAGTCGTCACACAGCTCCAGTATCGACTCCTTCGAGTGGCAGCTCAGCAGCTTCCCCAGCCTGGTCTCCGGGAACCTTAACAATGTGTTGGATCTCATCTTCTTCTTAAAGCCTCCAACGTTGATGCTGATCTCATTGTCTTCAAAATTTCCTTCGGATAAAGCCCTCCGACTCTGCCCTGTCATAGTGAGCTCCTTCCAGAGGGGCATAGGGACTGAAAACCTAGGGTGCAATCGCATGGGAAATCGGCAGTGAGCAAACCTGCAGCATCCTCACCTGCTGATGCTTTCCTGGCTTTTCTTTTCTCTCTCTTTCATTTCCTTTCTCTTTCCTCCCTTTTTCCTTGCTCCCCTTCTTCCCCCCCACCCCCCCTTTTCCTTCGCCCACCTCCCAGTAACGACACTAAGGGCGGCTCCTTTGTGCTCGCCGCAGGCTCCTGTCCGTCCCCGTACCCTTCACCTGCGCTGCGGCTGTCGCCCCGTTCCTCGCGGCCCTTTCCCTCCCTCTCGCCATCCCCCGGACCAGCCAGACGAGGACGTCCACCGGCTGCGGCCGCCCGGGGTCCCCTTCTCCCCCGCGCCGCTCTCCCGGCCGCACCCCACGGGCCAGAGCCTCACGCCACCGCTCTCGCCCGGCGCCCCGCTCAGACCCGGGGGCGCCGCCGCCCCCACCCCGTCCCCGCCCTGCCCGGGTCAGCGCTGCGGGGGAGCTGCCGCCGCGCCCTGCCCCGCACCGTGCCCGCCCTACCTGCTCGCTCAGCGGCCGCGGGGCCCCGCCGGCGCGCCCTGCTGCCCCCGGCCCCAGCCCGCCATCGCCGTCGCCCGCGGGAGCCGCCAGGGCTCGCCCCGGTGCCGGTGAGGGTGCCGGCGCCGGCACGGGTGCAGGTGCAGGTGCCGGTGCGGATGTAGGTGTGGGTGCCGGTGCAGGTGCGGGGCGGACACGGGTGCGGGCGCCGGTGGCGGTGCCGGTAGCGGTGGCGGTAGCGGTGGCGGTGCCGGTAGCGGTGCCAGTGGCGGTGGCGGTGCCGGTAGCGGTGGCGGTGCCGGTAGCGGTGCCAGTGGCGGTGGCGGTGCCGGTAGCGGTGCCAGTGGCGGTGCCGGTGCCGGTGGCGGTGCCGGTGGCGGTGCCGGTAGCGGTGCTGAAGGGACAGCGGCCGCGCGCGCCCCGCTCAGCGGCGGGAGGCGGCGGCACGCGCGCTCGTCATGGCGACGACCCCCGCCGCAGCCGCCCTCCCACCGCCGCTGCCGCCCTCCCACGGGCTCGACCTCGCCGGCAGATCGGGGCTGCCGCCGCGGGAAGGGCGGCGCAGAGCCGGGCCGCGGCGCGGCGGGCGGGTGTGCGGCCGGCCGGCCTGGGAGGGGGTCTGGCGGCCAGGCTGCCCGGCGGAGGCGGCGCGGTCCGGCGGAGCCGGTGCCTCGGCGGTGCCGGTGCCTCCTCGGTGCCGGTGACTTCTCTCGCTCTCTCGCTCCTGCCTCCGCGCACGGCAGCGGCGCCGCAAACTCGGGGTTCCTCCTCCCCGTGGTCCTGCCTCACGCCGGTTCCGAGCGGCACCAACTCCCCGAGCGGGGACGCTCACCCACCCCCGCCGCGGCTCTAGGCGGCCGCGGACCCGGGGGGGTGACCGCCTCCCTACAGCGCCGGGGCAGGGGGAGGGGGTGGCGCTGCTCCCCCGCCGCCCACGGAACGAGGGGGTCTTGCCGCGGCCGCCGCTCCGCTCCCCCTCTGTGGCGCCTGGGCAGTGCCAAAGGATGGGCACCGTCGTCAGAGCAGCGTGGAGTGAGGAAGAGGAGCCGCCCGCAGGGGCTGCCCGCCGCGCCCTCAGACGCCGGCTGGGAGCCCCCGGCCCCCCCACATGGCCCTGCCCAGGCGCCTCGGGAGCAGTAACGGTGTCAGACTGCACCCAGGCACAGGGGCCGGGCCCCCCGCACCGCTGCTCCCGGCGGGGCCCAGGTTTGGTGCTGGCATGTGGAATGACTACATGTGAGCGCCCACGGCTCTGTCTCTACCCATGCCGGAGGCAGCCGCGAAGCAGTCTGCCTCCTCCTGCGGAGCCCGGCATGAGGCCGAGCGTGCCCGGGGAGCAGCCGGGTCCTGGCAGCTGTGGGGAGCGTTGGCAGTGCATCTGATCCTCCTGGACAGGCAGCCGGCAGCGCACAACTTGTGTGCTCTGAGGCAGGCGATTTCCACCGGGCCAGCCCACAGCATCTCCTGCCAGCTTCCTCATGGCACCTCTCACGTTCCCATACACCCAGAGTCCGGCTGCGGGACGTGGGTTGCTGCCAACGCTCCACGGCATTAGGGGCTGCTGGGGCATGAAGCCTCCTTGCTTGTTTTCCCCAGCCCTGGCAGAGCCCCGAGTATTCCATCCCTATGCATCTCTGGCTTGTTCCTCAAAGTTCTGGAGGCGGAGGGAGCCCAGATCCGGCAGCACCTGAGCCCCGTTTACAATTAACCCCTCCCTATTAAAGAGCAGCCCTGCAGGGCTCAGGGGCGCCTCGGCGCGTGTGTGTCGCCACACCTCTGAGGGCAGTCCCGCAGCGGTGTGCGTGGACCCGCAGCACCCCCAGCCCTGCAGAGATGCCTCGGAGGATCCACGCTTCAGGGATGCTACAGGTGCTGCCTCATTTTGCCTTTTCGTGAGTGGTGTTTGTTGTTGCTTTGCTCTCCTGCTGATGAACGCCTCTCGCCTTCCCTTTCCCCTGCGGTCCTCGGGAGCGTCCCCGCCTTTGCTACAGATGCCCTGGGTCGGGGCTCTGGGTGCCAGCGTGCACCGCTGCATGTCCGGTGGCAGCTCTCGGGACACCGAATTAAGCACACCAGGCTGCCCTCCTCGGCAGGGGAGGTGCTGCTGTTTCTCGATTCGGTGTCTCCCCAGCTCTTCCCTGCTAGAAAGGGGCACACGGGGGACAGAGACTGCGCACAGTAGGGAGGAGGCTTTGCCAGTGCAGTGGCGATCTGCACGCTTTCCTGTCACAACCGCTTTGCCTCTCCAGAGAGGCAGCTCTGCTGCCGCTCAGCAGCAGCGTCCTTAGGTTGGTTTGTGCCAGCCCCCTGCTCTCGGGGCTCTGCTGGCGAACCGCTGGCGGGGGAGCTCTAATTGTATTGGCTTCTAGCGCCTGGGGCAAAGGACAGCAGGACGCAGAGCTGGGAACCACCACGATGGGCTTTCTGAGCTGGGTGCCCAGCTGCGTTCCCCAGGGCTTGATCAACCACGAGACTACTCTGCTGTGGGTTCCCACTCCCTGTTAGGACAAAAATAACACTTATTCCCCAGTGACGTTCCCAGGAATAGTGAGCGGCTGCTGGTAGTGCGTGCAAGAGATGTCTGCGTTTTCACCACCTCTGCACTGTCCTAGGTACCGTGCGGGGGTGTACTGAAACACAGAATGGGTTAGGTTGGAAGGGAGCTCAAAGGTCGTCTAGGTCCAACCCCCCACCATAGGCAGGGACACCTCCCACTAGAACTGTGATCATCTCTAGCACGTTTGTGAAGACAAATCTATTTTATTACCTTTGACTCTCGTTTTTAAGTCAGATTTCTTTTTTTTTCCCTCTCTAATGCTGCTTTGGAAGAAGCTAAGTGGCAAGATATGTAGAGGACGTTCAAGCTTTTATGGATTGTTCTCACCTAAGCCACTTGGGCTAAGAAGGAGGATTGTCAGCCTCGTGCTCCTTTGTCTGTTCTCTACCCACTGGTCTCTTTCTAACCTGCCTTGTTGTTAGAAGGCACAGTGAGGGCTATGCAAAGATGCTAGAGGCACACAGCAAATACAACCACCTGAGGATACAGCTGCCCCTAGTCTAATAAAACTGCTCCTGCAGTTGGGGCTAATTGGCTCAGCTGCAGCTGTTTGCTAATAAGGCTGAAATGCTTCCAGCACCTGAGGGAGAAATCCAACCCCCCCCCCCCCCCCCGAGTCTTTCTGCAGGGCCGGCACCCTGCTCCACAAGCACACCAGCTGTTGCTTTTGCCTTGCCCAGCAGCGAGCTGCTGTGTACACGCAGTCACTGCTGGAATCCAAGGCAAAAGGTCTGTTTTGATATGTCAGAGGCCATCAGCTGCATCACCTTGGCACAGAACAAGCCTGTGGTGTGTCAGAGGAGCAAATTTAGAGATGCAAGCTGAAGAACTGCAAAGGACACTTTGTGTTCACTGTCCTGTGGATGCTTCCTGGGCTGAGGAGAATGCAGGGGAGGTGGTGAGGGTGGGAGGGAACGTAAGGAGGCCTGTGAGAATTGCCTGCTGGAGTGGAGAGATAAGGGAGTGACTCATCGCCCCAGGGCGATAGCATAAAAGCTCAACTCCCTTAGAGCTTGCTGATGGTAGTTGTTGACTTCGAGGCTGTAGGAGCGAGTCAGGGCTCCTGTTACTGATACTGTGTTTTTTAAGGAGCACGGGGAGGTGCCAGCACTGTGTGAAAACAGGGGTGAGGAGCAGGTGCCTGTCATGGCCAGGTCTGGAGACAGACTAACTGCAGTGGTTTTGACTGTGCCCTCTGCTCCGGACTTGTGGTGACCTGAACTGCAAGAGAAGGTTCAGCCTCCCTGCTAGTGATTGACTCAGTGCAGGGAGCTGCAGCTGAACAAGTCGTGTCCTTGGCTAAATCTGTCCTCATTGGCTGCCCCACTGCTGCAGCAGCTGCCTGAGCTCACAGGCAGCTGTAGGCTGATGAGGACGTAAGTGACACTGGTCCACAGGCGGGACACACTCGAGCTCTGTGAGCTTTGACAGCGGTGTAACTTAGGACTGCCATGGCTTCTACGGTGTTAGGGAAGTGTCCAGCAGAACCTGAAGCAAGATCTGGCACTGAGTGGTGCATAGATTGACTTTGGGCTTGAGGACACAACCATCTGTTAGACTGAAGGTGTCGGAATTTAATGCTGCTGGCCCTGGAGCCAGCTTCAAAGGTACATTCTTATCGACCATTTCCTTTTACTACAGACAGTTTGGAACATCCTGGGATCTTGATGTGTTAGTTTAAGATCAATAGATCCAATCTGGTTTTCCTTGCAGAGTGTGGCAGGTGTCTGAGAGCAGAGCTGACATCCTTTCATGACAGCACTTCTGCTGACACAGCCACTGAGTGTGGCCCACTGGTGAATGTGTTTTAAAGAAGTCAGAGTGGCTTTGCACCAAATGCATGGGGAAAGGACTGCTGCAGGATATTGCCCAGGCTAGAAGAATGGATGAGTTGAAAATGATTCTAAACAAATTCGTGTCCCTCTCTGGATAATTACCCAAACGATCTGAGTGCAGCTTGTATTTGACAGAAGCTCTGACAGAGTGAATACTGCATAGCAGGGACCCTTCTAAACGTGCTCTGCTCTTACCCCCTCACATCAGCCAGGTAGCCATGCTCATGTTCACCTGCTGGCAGTCCACAGCCAGCAACTGGCTGTCTACCTGGGAGCTTAAAGAAAGGTGAGCTTATCCCTGCATGATCTCTCAGCTGTTCCTAAACCTCCCCTAACCACAGGCAGTAAAGAACCATAGAATGGATTAGGTTGGAAGGGGCCTCCAGTTCCACCCCCTGCCACAGGCAGGGACACCTCCACTAGAACAGGTCACTCAAGGACTCATTCAACCTGGCCTTGAACACCTCCAGGTGTGGGTAATTCTGTGCTCCACTGTGCCAGTGTCTTGCCACCCTCACTGCAAAGAACCCTTTCCTAACATCCAGTTCCAATCTCCCCTCTGCCAGATCAAACCCGTTCCTCCTCATCCTGTCCTTATAAGACCTTGTCAATAGTCCCTCCCCAGCCTTCCTGCAGCCCCCTTCAGATCCTGCAAGGCCACTCCAAGCTCTCCTGGAAGCCTTCTCATCCCCAGGCTGCAGAGCCTCAACTCTCTCAGCCTGTCCTCAGAGCAGAGCTGCTGCAGCCCTCTGAGCATCTTGGTGGCCTCCTCTGGACTGGCTCCAACACTTCCATGCCCACCCCAGTGCTGATGTTCAGGAGAAAGCACTGCCAGCAGCACAAGCAGTGAGGAAGGAGGTGTTTCAGAGCTACAGGTTTGGGTGTAAGGTGATGGTGGTTGCCTTCCCAGTGGCACTGGTGGAGGCAGCAGAGAGCATCGCCTCTTTGTCTCCCTGAATGGAGAAAGAGGATCTTGCTTGGATTCAGATTACAGCTGCTATCAGCTTTGAATTTTGGCTTAATCCCTCCTTAGTTCTGTGCTGTCAGCTTGGAGCATTTGAAGGCTGTTCCATCTGTATGTGGATCCTGCTCGAGTGTGTTTCTTCCCTTGCCCTTCTCAGGTGCCTGTGTATCTGGAAAGTCCAAGTGCAGCGTAGCTCTGCTGGGCAGGTCCCCAGAGCTGCTCTATCCCCACTGAGGGCATGCCCCATGCTTAGGGCATGGTGTGGGGGTTTGTCTCCAGTTTTCTTCCAGGCACTTTTGAAGAAGAGGTGGGAAATGCTGTGCTTGCTCTGTGCAAGTGAGAAAAAGCTCCCCCAAAGCCAATCTGGGCCCTTGAGTCTGAAAAGAGTAATGGAATCCTTTCTTCTTCCCTTAGATAGTTGTGGCCCAGGAAAACCTGAAGTGAGAACCTCAGACTGAGCACAAGCAGCAAAGGCAGGGATGTGAGAAACCTTCTCCTAACTTTGTATCTATTTCAGTCTGGGGGCAGGTCTGATTTTGATAATCAAGCAGCATGCCAAAGGGCAGGAGAAACCCCTCAGGCTGGGTGAGCCCAGCTCACAGCCTGCCCTCGCTGCTGGAGCAGCACAGGGCCCTGCACTGCCTCACGGGTTCAGCTCAGGACCGTTCAGTGTCTCCAGCGCTCTCACCACTGCCTGACACGTGGGCCAGCCTTAGCCTCCTCTTTCCTGGCCCTTCCTGCCCCTGCAGGGGGAGGTTGGAGTTAGCAGCCCCCAGCTGATCTTACACTTCCAAGAGGCAGTATCAGCATGGGTAACAGCCAGACCAGGCTGCTCTGCTGCCACAGTCCCTTGACCCAGTGGCTCCCCTGCTCATCTCCTTGGGTGAGCCCCCAGAGGCTGCCCAGCTCTTCCATCCACACTCCATACAGCATGTCCCCACTGCTCATCTCCTTGGGTGAGCCCCCAAAGGCTGTCCAGCTCTTCCATCCACACTCCATACAGCATGTCCCCACTGCTCATCTTGGGTGAGCCCCCAAAGGCTGTCCAGCTCTTCCATCCACACTCCATACAGCATGTCCCCACTGCTCATCTCCTTGGGTGAGCCCCCAAAGGCTGCCCAGCTCTTCCATCCACACTCCATACAGCATGTCCCCACTGCCCTGCACGCCCCCTGAGCACAGCCTTCACCAGGACACTCTCTGCCCTGCCTCGGGGTGCTCTGCAGAAGGGGCCAGCCAGGCAGCCTGCCCTTGCCTTCAGTGGCCCAGCCTCATTGCTGGGCATGTTAGCAAGGAGAGAGTGGTCACTTGGTGAGTACACAGCATGAGGCAGGTCTGCAGTGAGCCAGGTAGAGCTTGGAATGGAGAACATCTTGAACAAAAAATGAGGGGAATGCATTCTGCCTGGATGTGCTTAGTTTGCAACTGAAAACCTTAACACCCCCAACCCTTTAGGAGACCTGACAGGCTGCTGGCAGCACCAGCCCATCCCTGGGCCTCTCACTCTTACCCGGGCAGTGGTTGCATCTTTCCTGACGCTGATCTTAAAGGCAGTGTGAGCTGTAATTTGGGCTGTAGGTCAGCCTGGTCTGACTGAGAGGACAGACACTGTGATGTGCCTCCTAATAAACTCTGCTGGTTAAGGGATCCCTCACTAGTGCGTGAAGGATCAAGAGACCTCTCCCCTGCGGTTTGATTTACTTTTGGATTCCATTTAAGACATAAATCACTAAATGAGATTCCAATTAATGCCCCCCACTGCTGTGGGGACCCAAGGAGCTCATCCAGTCCAACCCCTTGCCAGAGCAGGACCACACAATCCAGCTCAGGGCACACAGGAACACATCCAGACAGGCCTGGAAAGGCTCCACAGAAGGAGACTCCACAGCCTCTCTGGGCAGCCTGTGCCAGGGCTCTGGGACCCTTCCAGTCAAGAAGTTTCCCCTTGTGCTGAGCTGGAACCTCCTGTGCTGCAGTGCCTGATGAGGGCCAACATGAGCAGAGCAAAGCCTGAAATCAGTTTTATTTGTTTTTCTCTTCAAGCTGCTGCTTTGTGGAGTGGTTCTGCACTCTGCAGTTGGAATATGACACTAACCAGCTGCTGATCAAAGACTTCCCTAAATCTAGGTCAGGACTAATCTGTGAAGCTGGCAGAGTTAGTGTCACTGTGGCAGCTTCCTGAAAGGTACAGATGGAGAAGCCATAGGCTGCAGGAGCAGAGTTGTGGAGCTTCTTCACACCATGGTTTTTAAGGCAATTTGGTTTGTTTCCTTCTTCCAGGAGTTCCTTTTCCTTTAGTGCTCCCAGTAAAAGAGAGATCAAATGTGACAGCCCCAGCTGCTTGAGTGGGTTCCCATGGAGGTATGAGATTGGTAGCTGGCTGAGGGGATGGTAGCAGTGAATGCTGCTGGCTGAGCAGCTGCTCTATGAACACTGCAAACGCTGCAGCCTTTCAGAGTGGCTTTCACCTCGGGGTCCCCAATGCTCTTTAAATATCAGCTCATGAAGCCCTGCAGCATCCCTGGGAGGTGATCAGTTTAATGGAAGGGAGTGGGTTTTACAGTAGTATCTATTACAGTATCACCAAGGTTGGAAGAGACCTCACAGATCATCAAGTCCAACCCTTTACCACAGTGCCCAAGGCTAGACCATGGCACCAAGTGCCACATCCAACCTTGCCTTGAACTGCCCCAGGGATGACGACTCCACCACCTCCCCGGGCAGCCCATTCCAGTGTCCAATGACTCTCTCAGTGAAGAACTTTCTCCTCACCTCGAGCCGAAATTTCCCCTGGCGCAGCCTGAGGCTGTGTCCTCTTGTTCTGGTGCTTTGCTGCTGCTTGTGCATGCCTGTTTGTGCCTCATGATCTGCCCCAAGTAGAGCAGATGTGTTGCTGCTGTGCCTGGAGGTGAGAGCTGCCTGGGTCAGAGCGGCACTTGTGCTGCTGGTGCACAGGTTCTGCTCCCCTTCTGATCTGCCTGCCCCCTGCCAAGCCCCACATTAGCTTCCTTTTGGATGTCCACGTTCCATGCTGCTGGCTGGCAGAGCCTGGATTGCTTCCAGTGCTCTGTAAGAGGTGTTTGCCATCCAAGGCTGAGAGCAGAGTGCCCTGCAGTGTTCGCCTGCAACTGGTAGTGCACTTTAGGCCCCCAAGGATCCCAAGGTTAACAATACCACCTCGATGGGCACAGTCCAATGCCAGGAGTCTAACAAGGCCAAATGCAGGGTTCTGCTCTTTGACCACAACAACCCCAAGCAGCACTGCAGGCTGGGGACAGAGTGGCTGAGAGCAGCCAGGCAGAGAGGGAGCTGGGGGTGCTGGGAGAGAGGAGCTGAAGATGAGGCAGCAGTGCCCAGGTGGGCAGCAGAGCCAATGGCATCCTGGGCTGGCTCAGGAGCAGTGTGGCCAGCAGCCTGCAGAAGAGGAGGCTCAGGGCAGAGCTCATTGCTGTCTGCAGCTCCCTGAAGGGAGGCTGTAGCCAGGTGGGGTTGGGCTCTGCTGCCAGGCAAGCAGCAACAGAACAAGGGGATACAGCCTGAAGCTGTGCCAGGGCAGGTCTAGGCTGGATGTTAGGAGGAAGTTGTTGTCAGAGAGAGTGATTGGCATTGGAATGGGCTGCCCAGGGAGGTGGTGGAGTGGCTGTGCCTGGAGGTGTTGAAGAGGAGACTGCATGAGGCCCATAGTGCCATGGTCTGGTTAATTAAAAGGGTTAGGTGATAGCTTGGAGTTGATGATCCCAGAGGTCTTCTCCAGCCTGGTTAATTCTGTGACTCCCAGGCACTACTGACAGCCCAAAGGAATCCTGAAATGCAAGGGTATTTGAGGGGCTTATGCCAGTGCCCCAGAGGAGACCCTGACACCAGATTTTTCAAGCAGTTACCAGTTTTAAACCATAGACTTGTAAAAGGCTTTACCTTCCCAGGTCCAGAGCAGCCAGCACACAGCCCTGGTTGTGACCTCTGGGTATTGCCAGACCATGACCACTGAACAGGTGTAGCCACTGGTGAAAAACAGGCAGGTGATTTTTTCCCTCCATTTGTGGCTTAAAGGACTTCCATGGACATGCACTGACCCTACTGAGCTGCCCAGGCAGGTGGTGGAGTCACCCAGCCTGGCTGTGTTCAAGGGTGGTTTGGATGTGGTGCTCAGGGCTATGGTTTAAGGTGAATCTCATTCAGTAGGGTTCTAGGTTGGACTTGGTGATCCTGAGGGGCTTTGCCAGCCTGGGTGTTGCTGTGACTCTGTGTTTGCAGTCCACAGCTACCAACAAAGTAATCCAGTGACCACTCTGTGAAGGTAGTGCCACTGACCTAAAAACCTGAGGGCTCCTTCCACCGGCTGAACCAAAGTGCCTGAGCTCAGCTTTCAGGCTCTTAGCATCTTGACTAATCACAAAGTGTCCCAGACTTGTTAGCACAGAAAAGGACTGAATGATCAGATGGAACTGGAATCATCCTGGCAGGAGTGGGAACTGTTACTGGGTGAGAGAGAGCCAGCAGGAAGTTTGCTGCTGAGAAATTCTGTTAGGCAGGGAATCGCAGATGCAGTCAGAGCTGGAAGGGACCACAAGGAGCAGCCAGCTCCAGCCCCCTGCCCTGCCCAGGGACACCTCACACTAGATCAGGCTGGCCACAGCCTCAGCCAGCCTGGCCTTAAACACCTCCAGGGATGAGGCTTCCACCACCTCCCTGGGCAACCCCTTTCAGGCTCTCACCACCCTCATGCTGAACAACTTCTTCCTAACATCCAGTCTGACTCTCCCCATTTCCAGCTTTGTTCCATCCCCCCAGCCCTATCCCTACCTGACAGCCTAAAAAGTCCCTCCCCAGCTCTCTGGTAGTTTAACTGGAATAGTTTCTTGTAGTCTCAGATGTGGAGCAGCAGGCAAAGCTTGGTATGCTCACAGCACCCAGTGCTCAGCACAGCAAACAGTAACCCAGGAGCATGTGGTGAGCAATAACACAAATCTGGAGAGGTTATGTGTTCCTAATGTGAGGCTTCAGACTGCTCTGCTTTGTCAAGTGCCAAACTCCAGCATGATTCACTCGGGGTTTGCCTGGTCTGAATGTATTTGCTCTTTGTGATGATGACTCACTGAAGATGTCTGCAGCCCAGTCTGCTGGAGCACTCCAGCAGGCATCCTGGTGGCCTGGTGCTTTGCCTTCTCTGGGCAGAGCAGGCTTCCTGTGTTCGTTTATGCCACCTGGATCCTGTGGCACAAGGACTACAGTGCTGCTAGGAATCAGGCATTCCTCAGTGGTGCCTTTAGTAACAGCAAACACTCTCTGGAGAGGTGTTCCTGCTGCAGTGGAACAGAAAAAGTAAGCCAGGAGAACTTCCCTTCCTGGCTGATCCAATTCCCCTACCTCACAGGACGGTTTGGGTTGGAAGGGACCTCCAAAGCTCATCCAGTCCAAGTCCCCTGCACTCAGCAGGGACATCCTCAACTAGATCAGGTTGCTCAGTGCCCTGTAGAGCCTCACCTGGAATATCTCCTGGGATGGGGCCTCAGCCACCTCCCTGGGCAACCTGTTGCAGTGTTCCAGCACCCTCATGGTTGCAGAACTTGTTCCTCGCATCCAATCTCAGTCTGCTCTCATTTCAAACCATTGCCCCCATCCTGTCCCTGCAGACCTTTGCAAGCAGTCCCTCTGCAGCCTGCTTGGAGCCCCCTTCAGCCTCTGGCACTGATTCCTGTGTTCCCCTGGGCAGATGTGCATTGGAGGGGCAGCCTGGCAGTGATGGGGGGACAGCAGTGGTGACAATTCTCTGCGAAGGCCATGGGATTCCCTGGCCCAAGACTCTAGGCTCATCCCAAGAAATAAGACACAAGAGGCTTGCTGACACAGCCCAGCTAGGGTGCAGGTGCTGTGCAGAGAGGCACTCTCACACCAGCTGCCCTTTGGCACCTGTGGATAATGACAGCATGTGGCACTGGGCTTCAGCATGGGCTGGCAGCCCCCAGACATAGCCAGAATGGAACTTGGGCTGCTGTTCTCTGCTGAAATCCACATCACTGTGACACACTGCTGTGGCTGGTTGGCAGAGCCAGCCCCAGCAGAGGCAAGAGCTGGTGTGCCTGCCTTCAGCACAGGGGTGCTGCTCTGCCCTTCCCTTCTCCTAGGGAGTGGATCTCACCAGATGGTTCTCAGAGACTCCCAACTCCCTCCCTGCAAAGGAATGGCAGAACAAACAGGTGGAAGAGGCAAACTGTTCCCCAGAGGGGAAGGTTCTGGTTTTCCATATGCATGGCTAGCATAGAACCAGCCAGGCTGGGAGAGAGCTCCAAGCTCACCCAGCCTAGCACCCAGCCCTGCCCAATCAACCAGACCATGGCACTAAGTGCCCCAGCCAGGCTTGGCTGCAACACCTCCAGGTACAACCACTCCACCACCTCCCTGGGCAGCCCATTCCAAAAGCTCCAGAGAAGGAGACTCCACAGCCTCTCTGGGCAGCCTGTGCCAGGGCTCTGCCACCCTTACACTCAAGAAGCTCTTCCTCACATTGAGGTGGAACTTTCTGTGCTGCAGCTTCCATCCATTGTCCTTTGTCCTATCCCAGGGTGCATATGAGCAGAGCCTGTCCCTCCCCCTGACCCCCAGCCCCTAGGTATTGATAAACCTTTATCAAATCCCCTCTCAGTCTTCTCTTCACCAGACCAAACAGCCCCAGGTCCCTCAGCCTCTCCTCATGGGGCAGTTTTTAGCCCCTTCATCTTTGTAGCCCTCCATTGGACTCTCTCCAGCAGATCCCTGCCCCTCCTGAACTGAGGAGCCCAGAGCTGGATGCAGTATTCCAGGTGAGGTCTCACCAGGACACCCTCCCTCCATCTGCTGGTCGCACTCCTCTTGGTGCACCCCAGGACCCCACTGGCCTTCTTGGCCACAAGGGCATGTTGCTGTCACAGAACAGTCCAGGTTCAGCTGTTCCAGCAGATGAAATGCAGTGAGAGCAGGCATTGGTCCATGTGGATTCTCCTGGTGGTGATAGGCAGAGCATTTTGGTGTGTCAGGCAGAGGCTGGCCCTCTTGGCTCTCAGACAGAGTGCTCTTCTGCTGAGCACCCAAGGGGTGGCTGTGGAGCAGAGCCTGGGCAGCAGAACATGTGTGCACATGCAGGGAGCAGGGATGGCACTCGAGGGTGTGAGAAGGGAGGTGATCTGAACACCAAATAGCTCACAGAAGGTCAGGGGCTGGAAGGGACCCTGGAAGCTCATCCAGTCCAACCCCCCCTGCCAGAGCAGGTCATACAGCTTTGACTATCTCCAGAGAGGGAGACTCCACAGCCCCCCTGGGCAGCCTGTGCCAGGGCTCTGTCACCCTCATGGGGAAGGAATTCCTCCTCATGTTTCCATGGAACCTCCTATGCCTCAGCTTCCATGCACTGCCTTCCAGCTGGCATTAGCTGGCTGCAGCCTCCTGGCACTCCCCCTGTAGGTGTGCTTTGTTTGCTGGCTCTCCAGGGCTGCTCTTCCTGCCTTACCTCTAAGCTTGAGAAGCTGCCTCAGATTTTGGTGCCTTTGCTTGCTGTTGCTGCTCCCTGGGCTACAGCAGCCCTGAACTTGGCTCAGAGCCTTCCTTAAGAGTTGTCCCACTTAGGGATTTTGCCTGATTGTTAGAAACAAACATCTGATGTTATGTGGCTCTAAGCCATAGGTGCCTGGAGCTGTAAGCAGCAATGATCAGGTCCCTCTGGACTCTGATACCTCCTAATGACCTCCCAGCCTACTGAGCTGCTTTGTAGGTTAGCTAGCCCTGGGTCAAATAAAACCCAACTCGTTTGAGCACAATGAAACACATCTGAGGTATCCCCAGCACATGTGGATGTTTGAACACCTCCTTTCAGCCTGTCTCCTTTCACACAGCTGCTGAGTGGTGCTCATAATATCATCTCTGGGGGGGTTGTTGTGTGGGGTGATTGATGCTGTGAATCCTCTCTTTCACCTCCCAAATGCAAGACTTCCACCCTTGGTTTCTCCTCTTCTTCAAGGGAAATGCATTAGACTTCTCCAGTTATGTCAGGCAATTAGAGCTGGAGGACCAAGGCTCATCTGTAAACAGGTCTAAAATGAGTAAACAAGCAGAGGTAATTGGGATCTAATTGTTTTATTGATGCCTCTGTGCTGACTTTGAGGTAAGGTACTAATTAGGCCTTTATGTACAGACACAGGTATTAGATAATCTCTGCCAGCCCCAGTGCAGAGCCAGGCTAGGTGTGAAGTGGGCTGAGAGCAGCCCTGGTGGAAGAGCCTTGGGGGTGTTGTTGCTGAGCAGCTCCCCAGGAGCCAGCAGTGCCCTCATGCAGCCCAGCAAGCAGCTGTGTGCTGGCTGCAGCCAGAGCAGTGTGGGCAGCAGGGCAGGAGAGGGGATTGTGCCTCTGGACTCTGCTCTGCTCAGACCTCACCTCTTTCCTTGAGCAGAACAGGTGTGCTCCTGCCTTCCTGTGGCGTTCCCAGGCTGCGGCTGCAGGCAGGCAAATGCAAACCTCACCTGACAGCAGCCACCGCTCTGCCAGCGTCCCAGCTGCTGAGGATGCAGCAGGTCACAGGCTCGCAGGTGTCAGGGGTTGGAGGGGCCCCAAAGAGCTCATCCAGTCCAACCCCCTGCCAGAGCAGGACCATACAACCTAGCTCAGGGCAGGCTCTAGAGAAGGAGACTCCACAGCCTCTCTGGGCAGCCTGTGCCAGTGCTCTGGGACCCTTCCAGTGGCAAAGTTGCCCCTTGTGTTGAGCTGGAGCCTCCTGTGCTGCAGCTTCCATCCACTGCTGCTTGTCCTAAAGCTGCAGCTCTGCTGCCTACCCAGCTGTGGAGCAGCTGCTTCCATGTAAAGGATCGTTCTAGTTTGCCCATGTGAAAACCTACACATTGCTTGAAACAGCCAAAAAAACCAACCAACGAAAGCAAAGAACCCAAAAGTGAGCCCCTAAGAGAGGAGAAGGGTCATCCCCCAGCCAGGGCGAGGAATGGCAGAGCTCAGCTCCACTGTGTGCATTGTCTGCCAGCTTCTGACTGTGTGAGCACAGACTGGGAGGGCTTGGGTTGGGTCTTCCTCACTGCAGAGAATGGACTTGAGTCCAGGATTTCAGGGAGTGCCAGGACTGGGGGGAATGGAGCAGAGCTTGAGGTAGGTAGGTTCAGCCTGGAGGTGAGGAGGAAGTTGTTGAGCAGGAGAGTGGTGAGAGGCTGGAATGGGTTGCCCAGGGAGATGGTTGAGGCCCCATGGCTGGAGGTGTTTAAGGCCAGGCTGGATGAAGCTGTGGGCAGTCTGCTCTAGGGTAGGGTGCCCCTGCCTATGGCAAGGGGGTTGGAATTGGCTGCTCCTTGTGGTCACTTCCAACCCTGACTGCTTCTGTGACTTGCTGTGGGCTGAATCACTGCAGGAGCTGAGGGGTTTGGAGGGTGGTGGCAGAGGATTCCAAGATAGGAAAGAGTTGTGCTGTGCTGTGGGAAGCTGAGCAGTGTCCTGCTGTTGGATTTTGTTGCTGTTGTGAGTCTTGTTGTTCTCCTGAACTCCATTCCTGTGTAACACTGAGCTGGTTCCTTAACCCTAGGAATTTTCACAGAGGGTAACTGATTTTATGGAAACCCTGACTGCTGGAATCTGCTGTGGGGTGTGCTGAATGCTCCCTGTCCTTTGAAGAGATGTTTTGAATGCTGAAAGAACAAACAAACCCAAACCCATCCTGTTCTAAAGGACCTCAAATGGGAAGCTGGACTCCATGACAGGGTGAGAGTGTGGAAGGCAGCACTTCCTTCTCATCTTCAGGAGCCCTGGGAAGGCAAATTCACAACACAAATTTTCCAGAGAGAGTGATTTGCATTGGAATGGGCTGCCCAGGGAGGTGGTGGAGTGGCTGTGCCTGGAGGTGTTGAAGCCAAGCCTGGCTGGGGCGCTTAGTGCCATGCTCTGGTTGGTTGGGCAGGGCTGGGTGCTGGGTTGAGTGTGGATGATCTTGGAGGTCTCTTCCAACCTGCCTGATTCTGTGACTCTATGACATTGTCAGTGTTTGTGGAGCCCTGGGATGCTGTGAAGAGAAGGCCATAGAATGCCTTTCTTGGGGATAAACAGCTGTGCCAGCACTCTGTCAGGTGCCACACCTGGGATGAAAGGGCAAGGCTCTCAAATACTGATTCCACTGTTTTGGTGTAGTGAATTAGCAGAGAACCATAGCAAAAGCTTTGCAAGTTCATTCAATCCAATCCCTCACCTGAAGGCAGGCCCCAGCTGTGCTTAATGGAGCACAGGATGGTCCAGGCTGGAAGGGACCTCCAAAGCTCATCCGGTCCACCCCCTTCTGCAGTCAGCAGAGACATCCTCCCCTAGATCAGGCTGCCCAGAGCCCTGTCGAGCCTCACCTTGAATATCTCCAGGGATGGGGCCACAGCCACCACCCTGGGCAACCTGTTGCAGTGTTCCAGCACCCTCATGGAAGAGAACTTGCTCCTCACATCTAGTCTAAATCTCCTCCTCTCTAGTTGAAGCCTCTCGTCCCACCACTGCAGGCCTTTGCAAACAGTCTCTCTCCATCCTTCTTGCAGTCCCCTTAAACTGCTTTACTCCATAACCAAGACTAGATCTCAGAATTCCCTTGCCCTTCCCTCAGATTGCCTAAACTCCTGAACCACCTGCACCTCTGTCAGCTACGTTCTTCTTACCTAGTCCTGCTTCCAAAGCCAAGCAGGTTCCTGTTGTGCCGAGCAGTCGGCTTTGGAGCTCCCAGTCCACTCTGCCACCCTGCCCTTCTCTGCTGCTGAAGGCTTGTCAGATTCCTGCCTTCTCCCAGAGAGGAGAGGGAAGCTGGAATGGAAGGGTTGGTGGCCACTGCTCCCTCTGCTAGGCTGTGTGGTTAGGGCACTGCTGGGGCAGCTGGGAGAAGTGGGCTCAGCTTCAGCCTGGCACAAGGGGCACAGAGCGCAGGAGTGGTGTGGCTCTTGAGCTGCGCAGTGCCATGGTCCCTAACCTGAGCCTGACTTCTTCCTAGGTGGCACCTGCTGGTGAGTCACCCACTTTAGTCCCTTGGCCCCTCTTTCCCAGTGGCTGTCCCCTGGCTTGGTGAGGATTTGTGCCTTCCAGACAAGCGCACTGCGAGGGCAGTTTAAGGGGAGAGAGGCTCTCCCCTTGGCGCTGTACAGCAGGTGCAGTACGGGAGCAGGCAAACCCTGCTGTCTGGGCTGCAGCCCCCCTGCCTGCCACTCTCCTCAGTCTCTCCAGTCCACCTTGGCAAAGACAAGCACTCGCTTGCCAGAGCCCCTGCTTTCCTCTGTTGCTGTACCACCCACTTGTAAGGGATGCAGAGAGACCTGCCCGAGCTGTTTCACAGGGCCGTGCTGGCTCACGCTGCCAGCGAATCAACCTGTCTGACCCTCGCTCCTCCCCACCCTGTCCTGCTCCTCCTTTGTGATGTTCACACGGTCCAAACAGGTGGAGGCCCCCAGGGTGGCTGCTCACCTCCAGCAGCACTTCCCCACGCTCGGCTGTCCTGCAGCCAAGTGCTCCTCGTCGGCTTCGTTCCTCATAGATCAATAGCTCCAGATACTTACCCTCTTGCTCCCATTGGGGTGAGGCTGCTCCACGAGCTTGCAGCCGCTTGGGTGCTCTCTGCTGTTATTAGGACCTTCTGTCTCCCTCCTTTAAGCCCATTTCTCCACTTCATGTCTGCATCTGAGGCTGAGCTTCCTGCGGCAGGCGCTGCCCCGTGCCCATCCGCTTGGCGCTGGCGGTGTTGTCCCCAGCCTGGCCAGGTTCCTTTTGTTTTGTGCCTGTCCCCACTGGTTCACACAACACCTCCCTGGTTCATAGGGGTCGTTAGATCAAATATGAACTGAATGAATGTGGTGTTTACTGCTTCCTTCCAGATCATGAATAGGCACTAAGTAAAACCAGACTTGGAGTGGGCTTCTAGCCCTCCTGTGCTCCTCTCCCCACGTCCAGATATTTCCCCCTCTGGCTCTTCATGTTTATCTTTGATTCCCCTTTGTTTATGCACTCACAGCCTGTGTTCCATCCCTGTGACAGTGCTCATTTCCCAGCCAGCTTTGCATTCATTTTTCAAGTCATGTTTTGTAGCTGAGGCTCTTTGCAGGGCTGGCTGCAGGCGGCCCCTGCCCTCTCTTCGTCTGCTGGTTTGGTAAAGCAGTGAGGAGGGAGTGGTCCTGCTTGGCTGGAGAGGTGCAGTCCTTGCTGACTCCCTGGCATGGCTCTCGTGCTGCTGCTCAGCAAGGCCTCTGCCACTGGTGATGGAGGATGTGCTCCCTGCTGCACCAGCGGCGACGCTTCCCTGTGCTCTTCACTTCTTACCGACTTTCTTTGCAGGATGGGTTGGAAGGGACCTCAAAGCTCATCCAGCTCCAACCCTCCTGCCACAGGCAGGGACACCTCCCACTAGCCCAGGTTGATCAAAGGCTCGGGTTAGATGTTAGGAGGAAGTTGTTGGCAGAGAGAGTGATTGGCATTGGAATGGGCTGCCCAGGGAGGTGGTGGAGTGGCTGTGCCTGGAGATGTTGAAGCCAAGCCTGGCTGGGGCACTTAGTGCCATGGTCTGGTTGGATGGGCAGGGCTGGGTGCTAGGTTGGGCTGATGAGCTTGGAGCTCTCTGCCAAGCTGGCTGATTCTGTGACCTCCAGGGAAGAGGACATTGGCAATCTCTCAAGAGCACCCACCTGTATTAATCCCATTGGCTTTATTAATCCAGTGCCTTTGCACTGTAAAATGAGAGCTGAAGGGCAGCTGGCTGCCCTCCTATGCTGCTTCTCATCTACCCAAAGGCTTCATCCATCTGCTTAGGAAGGGCTCAACTTTGCAGCAGGAGGGAAGAGACTGCTGTTGACAAATTCTGATCAACAAGTGGAGGCTGATCTGGGAGATTGGAGGCAGTTCAAATGTCACCTGCAGCAGAGCCTCCATCCCTCCCACATTGCAACAGGACCTGTCATATGGCAGCAGCAACCTGCTCTTGAAGGCAGCCTGGGGTAACAGGAGCTATTGCCTCTCCTCAACTGCTGTTGGCACTGCAAAGCTTCCATGGCTCCAGCATAGAGCTTGGTGCACAGAAGGTACTGTGGCAAACCACGGGGGTCTTGCAGGAGGGGCAGACACCTGAGGATTAGCACCACGGAGAGCTGAGGAGGTGGTGAGCAGAATGACTGCGTGGGGTTTGTGTCTCAGGCATTTCTGCTCCCTTCTCTGGAGTTCATCAGTGCTGAGAAATCCAAGTGAAAAAATCTTTTCCTTCTACAAGATATTGTCATTTTCTTTCCAGCCTCTTTTTGCCTCTTACCTTAGGGACAGGGTTTAAGCTTATCATAGAATCAGGCAGGTTGGAAGAGAGCTCCAAGCTCATCCAGCCCAACCTCTCACCCAGTCCTGGCCAATCAACCAGACCATGGCACTAAGTGCCCCAGCCAGGCTTGGCTTCAACACCTCCAGGCACGGTGCCTCCACCTCCTCCCTGGGCAGCCCATTCCGATGCCAGTCACTCTCTCTGAGGGTGATTCTGTGCTCTACAACCTCCCTCGAGGTGTTCATGACCAGTTTGGACAATGCCTTGAGTGATCTTTTCTAGTGGGAGGTGTCCCTGCCTATGGCAGAGGTTTGGAACTGGATAAGCTCCGAGGTCCCTTCCGACCTAAAGCATTCCCTGCCTTAGCAGCTGTGAAGCAATGTCCTGTGTCACAGTGCCCAGCACCAGGCAGTCTGTGCTCTGGGGAGGCCTGGGGTGCTTTAGAAAGCTTTCTGCAGCAGCCATGGTCACACAAACACATAGCAGCCGTTCAAAGCTCTTCAAAGGGCTCTCTGTTGCTTTCTGCTCTCTGTGGCTGCCCTTGCAAAGGTTAAGGATGCAGTCAGTGCTAAAGGATAAGCTTTGCAGTCCCCAGTGCTCCTGAGACCTGAAAGAAATCTGCTGCTAATTGTTTTAAGCTAATGATTCCCTGCAGGTTGATTGGTGCTTGTGTGCTGAGCAGTCTGAAGCTGTAGTTATTGGTGTTATGAAAACAAATTGCCTCTGTGTCAAGGAGTGCCAAAACCTCCTGCTTGCCCCAACCCACCTCTGCAGCTTTCATTTTAAGGTCTGTTTGCAAACTCTGAGCTTGGGCTCTGCTGATTTGGTCCCCTGCTAGGATCATAGAATCATGGAAGATAGTTCCTTGCTGTGGCTTCAGGCACGGAAGAGCTGTGCAGTTCTCACTGACCAACTGCAAGAAGGGGTTTAGGTGCTGCAGAGCTCCAGCTTCCTTTCCTGCCAGCTGGGAGAGATGGACACAGCTTGTTGGAATGACAGAATCAAGCAGGCTGGAAGAGACCTCCAAGCTCAGCCAGCCCAACCTAGCACCCAGCCCTGCCCAACCAACCAGACCATGGCACTAAGTGCCCCAGCCAGGATTGGCTTCAACACCTCCAGCCACAGCCACTCCACCACCTCCCTGGGCAGCCCATTCCAATGCCAATCACTCTCTCTGACAACAACTTCCTAACAACATCCAGCCTAGACCTGCTCTGGCACAGCTTGAGGCTGTGTCCCCTTCTTCTGGTGCTGCTTGCCTGGCAGCAGAGCCCAACCCCACCTGGCTACAGCCTCCCTGCAGGCAGCTGCAGACAGCAATGAGCTCTGCCCTGAGCCTCCTCTGCTGCAGGCTGCACACCCCCAGCTCCCTCAGCCTCTCCTCACAGGGCTGTGCTCCAGGCCCCTCCCCAGCCTTGCTGCCCTTCTCCAAACACCTTCCAGCACCTCAACATCTCTCTGCAATTCAGGAGCCCAGAACTGGACACAGCACTCAAGGTGTGGCCTGAGCAGTGCTGAGCACAGGGGTGGGCAGAAGAACCTCCCTTGTCCTGCTGCCCACACTGCTCCTGAGCCAGCCCAGGATGCCATTGGCTCTGCTGCCCACCTGGGCACACTGCTGCCTCCTCTTCAGCTCCTCTCTCCCAGCACCCCCAGGTCCCTCTCTGCCTGGCTGCTCTCAGCCACTCTGGCCTCAGCCTGTAGTGCTGCTTGGGGTTGTTGTGGCCAAGGTGTAGAACCCTGCACTTGGCTGTTGCTGTGATTCTGTGCTGTGACAAAGCAGCTGCATTGCAGCTTCCTTGTGGAGCATGGATTCCTTCTGTCTGACTTCTGGCCTGCCATCAGTGAAGCTGCTCTTCCCCTCTCAGCTCTGCCATGGTGTTTCCTCCCTACCAGCCCATGCCTTAGTTCTAAAGCAGCAGCCTGAGCCCTGCTTCTTTCCACGGTGTGCAGGCACCAAACCCATCCTGCAAACAGCAGCAGAGCTGCTCTTGGGACCTCTGGGGTTTGTGTAAGATCAGTGTGTGATCACTTTGCACTCAAAGGCTGTTTTTGTGATGTGGGGGAGAGAAAGACAAAGCCAAGAGCCTGGATGATTTTGGAGGCAGGCTGAGCTTTACCAAGGGAGGTGAATTTTTCCCCTCTCTGGAGCTTGGGTCTCTCAGTGCAGTTTGCTCCTATGTGTTCTGACTGAGGCAGCTTGGGGGAAGTATCTGTAGTGACCCAGTGAGGGAAGAGGCACAGATGAGAGACCTACACCCAGGGATGCTTCCTTCTCCTGACCTGTTTAAGCTGATCAGCTGGGGGAGGAAAGGCTTAAGCACAGCATTATTAGTCAAGCTGTTGACATGAGCCTGCACCTTCAGAGCCAGCAGGACCTTCACAAATCTCCTACTGGGCAGCTGCTGCTTCAAATAATGTAACCCAGGCCCACAGGGCGACTGCAGGCAAGCACAGCAGATTGTCTGCATGCTCCTGGGGGCTCCTTTTTGCTCTAAATCACAACCTGATTGCCCTCTCCCTGAGAACTGTTCCTCCTGATGGCAGTGCCCTGCTCAGCTCTAGGTAGCTGTCAGCTTCCAACTGGAACAAGCCAGTAAGTGCACACACATTTATGTTTCTCTTGGTGCTCATGACCTTTCCATAGCATTCTGCAAGCAAATGCTTGGCTGTCAGTGATAGAGCCCAGATGTGAGGTTCTCTGTCAAGCAAAGCTGTGCACTGGACAGGCAATCTCCTTCCTCTCCAAATAAAATCAACGTGGAGATGGTTTTATTTTCACAGTAACTCAAATTGGCAGGGGAGGGGGGAGTAAAATAGTCAAAGGAATGGTGAAGTGAGTGTGATCCCCCAGCAGCTAACTGGAATGCCTTTTGGAGCTTGAGCCTTCGATCAAGGGGCTGCTACCATCGCTCTGCTCTGCAGCGCCTCCAGGGCCAGAGCGCTCCCTTCGCCTCCCCACGGCCAGGCACATCATCACCTCTGCGGGCCAAGAGAGCCTCAGGCAAATGTACAAACAAGGAAATAAACCTCACAGAGGCTTACAACAAACATCTGAGCTCTTGCTGCCAGTGCTGCTCTGATGGCATCTCTCACCTCATCTGAGATTTCATGAAGTGAGAGCTCTTGCTGGCCAATCGCAGCTTACACTTGGCCACTCCCCAGAGCATTGCTCTGCTTATTGTGTGCATTGCAGCCCAGAAAGCCAAGCAGAGCCTGGGCTGCAGCAGGAGAAGTGTGGTCAGCGGGGCCAGGGAGGTGATTCCCCCCTCTGCTGTGCTCTGCTGAGACCCCACCTGGAGTCCTGCATCCAGTTCTGGAGCCCCTGGGACAAGAGGGCTGTGGAGATGCTGGAGAGTGTCCAGAGCAGGGCCAGGAGGATGCTCAGAGGCTGCAGCAGCTCTGCTGTGAGCACAGACTGAAAGAGTTGGGGCTGTGCAGGCTGCAGCAGAGGAGGCTCCCAGGTGACCTTCTGGTGGCCTGCCAGGATCTGAAGGAGGCTACAAAAAAGCTGGGGAGGGACTTTTGAGGCTATCAGAGATTGACAGGACTGGGGGGAATGGAGCAAAGCTGGAGGTGAGGAGAGTGAGGCTGGAGGTGAGGAGGAAGTTGTTGAGCAGGAGAGTGGTGAGAGGCTGGAATGGGTTGCCCAGGGAGGTG